>NC_067407.1:126179705-127429705 GCF_009764475.1 Pristis pectinata | reverse complement strand
ACAGTTAAGCAGTACTGGATGTGTAGTAGAAGAGCCATGAACTACAGAGCTATGGGTCAAGAGCTGGGCATGGGATGAGGCTGGGTAGAACTTTTTCAATCAGCATAGGCATGACAGGCTGAATGGCCTCCTTTTCCATTGCAAACTTTCTATGATTCTATTACTTTAAATTCCTCAGCTGCTGTTGTAGGATTTGAATTAATATCCTAAGACCACTGGTCCAGCCCTTTGGATACTAATTCTGTAATTTAACTTAAAACCCACCATACTGCTAAGACTTTCAGTAGTCTATGAAGGAGCATTTTAATTTACTTCCTAAGTAGATTATTCCATGCCTACATGCAATTATATAAACATGTACAGTTACTATTGTAGCCTGTAATATGAGCAGTAAAGTTTATAAACATTGTAGGCATCACATGACTTTTACATACTTGTTAAATGGCATTTTAAAGCAAGGGTAGTGTTTGTACTGTGAATAATTTGTTGTTATCACTGAAGTATACCAGACTGTAACCTGTTAACTATTGGTCAGATAAACAGTTATTATGCAGATTGGATTCTGGTAGACTAGTATCTACAAGCTGAAACTTGCTGTCCTCCTCCCAAATCTCAGTAGTAATTTCTTTTGACTTTCAAGACAGCTACTGAGAAAAGGGGTGAGGTAAGGCAGCATTAAACACTAGTAGCTTCTTTGTAGAAAATACCCTCTTACAACACCAGTAATAAAAGCAGCCTGGATGCTACATCCTGCCTCTGAAGTCAGTAGATTTCAACTCCTCCCCTGTGCCAGATCCCCATAG
The DNA here is from genome assembly GCF_009764475.1 of Pristis pectinata. Taxonomy (NCBI): domain Eukaryota; kingdom Metazoa; phylum Chordata; class Chondrichthyes; order Rhinopristiformes; family Pristidae; genus Pristis; species Pristis pectinata. Next base: position 127,428,902 of record NC_067407.1, on the reverse strand, counting down.
CTCTCAATCCCCTAATATAAGTTCACTGAGTAAGTTTTCCAAGTGCTCCTGATGCAGTATTCTTTACATTAGAGAAGCCACAAATTGGGGCAACCACTTTGCAGAGCAGCTGCAACAGTCCACAGGGGTGACCTGAACTTCCTGTTGCTGTCACTATAATTCTCTATCTCACTCTGACCTTTCTGTCTGTGACCTCCTGCAAGTGTTCTAAAATGCCCAGTGTAAGCTTGAGAAACAACACCTCACCTTCCATTTGGGCACAGGGCTGCCTTTCAGATTCAACATCAAATTCATCAATTTCAGCTAACTCACTTCCTCTAGTTGTATCAAAAGTGGCCAGTTCAGTCGTAGGTTATCCATCGGTAATATCAATACAGTTTTTTTTCCTCTCTATAGACAATGCCTGATGTGCTGGGCATTTCTAATATTCTCCTCTTGATTTCAGTTCTCTGCAATAGCTCTAACCTGTATTCCACAGCTTTTACCTGTACTTTGTTTATACTCTCTCTCTCTCTGTACTATGAACCAGACATCTTTGTAAACAGCATATTACCGTGACAACCCTGACCACCTTATCAGAAACATTTCCTGTCCATCTCTCCCCATCCTCTGTGCAACATAAAACTAACTTGTATTCTTACTTTTCCGGTTTTAATGAAGGACCGTTCACCTGAAACATTAACTCTGTTTCTCTTTCCACTGATGTTGCCCGACTACTGAGTATTTCCAACGTTTTCTGTCTTGACTCCAGGGAAATACTTGAGTGAGTATTTTGAGCAGGTGTTCCAATACAGTGTTCTGACTGAATCTGCTAGAATGCAAGTGAGTACTTCAAGTGATAGTCTAAATGACCATCTATTTAAATACACTTAAGTACTCCAAGTGAATACTCTGAGTGACTACTCTGATTAGTGGGTACTTGAGTGAATGTTCTGAGTGCTCTATGTGAGTAACCCAATTGAACACTCCTGGTACTCGGAATGACTATTCTGAGTGACTACACTGTACATACTGACTGAGTATTCAGAGTGAGTACTCTTGAGTGCATATTGGACACACCAAGTGGATATACTGAATGAGTACTCTGAGTGAGTATTCTGAGAGTATTCCAAGTGATTACTCTGCTCCTCAATAAAGCTGGCATGCTGGGGTTGTTTAGACGGCAAGGTGGGCACTGCTCACAATTACTAAACCTGAGTGCATTGCTTGTTGAGCCCTGGAGGAAATGCATAATCCCAGTCCAACTGAATCACTGCCTGTCAACCTCTGGCAGCTGGGGATTGACCAGTGATCATCTTTTCAGTCACTGAAACTGAAAGGAGCTTCTGAGAGCTACCATGAGATTTAAGGAAATTCTTCATAAAGAAGTATTTAATGTGCACCTTATACCAAACTTCCACAATTCACGATAAAAGAATATGGAGCCTATTTTGGTGGGGAGTTTACTGCTGGAACAGACAGATATGAACAATCAGGTATCAGTTTTTGTTTCTAAGTTCAGGATTCAGCAAAGGAAATGCCTGGAGTTACTTCCCACAAGAAAGCTTCTTCTTCCTCTCACACTCTGCACCATTGAAAACAGAATTCTAATTACAACATAGAGCAAAGAACAGGACAAAAGGAAGAGGCCCTTTGGCTCATGATATCTGTGCCAACCATGATGCTAATCAAAACTAAGTCCATCTGTCTGCGCATAGATTATATCCCTCCATTCCCTGCCTGTTCATGTGCCTGTCTAAATGCCTCTTAAATGTTGCTATTGTACAGTGAACTTTGCTCAACTTTCTTCATGTGACCAGAGCAATGATGCAGATGATGAGGTAGAGAGAAGTAGAGAAACAAAGAGGTTTAGGGAGGAAATGCCAGAGCTCAGGGTTTTGGCAACTGAAGGTGCAGCCTCCAATGGTGAAGCAATTACTATTGGTTATTGGTATTGGTTTATTATTGTCACTTGTACCGAGGTAGAGTGAAAAGCTTGTCTTACAAGCCGATCATACAGGTCAATTCATTACACAGTGCAGTTACATTGAGTTAGTACAGAGTGCATTGACATAGTACAGGTAAAAACAATAACAGGATGCAAGAGGCCAAAAGTGAAGAAGGGCAGATACCTTGGAAGGAAGTGGGTTGAAGGAGATTGCAGGGATATGGAGGGATGAAACTATGCGGGAATTAGAAAAGAAACACAAAATCTAAAAATTAATCTCATTAGGGTTGCCAAACAGAAGAATGGAATTGAAGGTGGAGTGGCAAAGGCAGAGAGTTAGATACCTGCAAGATTTCAGAGAAAGAAGATGTTTTAGAGTGAAGTGATTTCTCGCAGAGGAGTAGGGATGCAATGGTGATGAAATTGTCTTCTGAGGGTGGAGCAGGAGACAAGGGACACAGGTAAACTGGGGGTACAAGTGAAATCACAGAGACTGGAACTAGAATAGGAAATAAGCCTTCCAATATAAACTAAAAAACCGATACAATTGCTTCTACATTAAAAGACTGTTGGGGAAAAGAAATACTTTGGCATTTTCCCACATATTATATGACCAAATAAAGTATGGTTCAGATATTACTGTTGTCTGAAGACAAAAGACATTTTATATAATGTACTTGGCACACCAGGAAGATTCATCATTTCCGTTCTCCGGCTACAGTGACGTACATTGTGAGGTTGGCTCTTGCATGGCTTGGATCAGCTCCATTCAACTGACTGGGAGTTGCCACTTCAGCCTGACCCTGGAGATCAGTCTGGAAGCACCTAGGCTGGATACAGCTGAGCAGGCAGCTGTATCCAGCTTCATCATACCAGATTAACAATTGGCACAATCATTATATAATTATCAAAGAAGAACATGCATTTATTTCCGGATCATTTCTGTGTCCAAAGACACTAAATCCTGGAAGCCTGCAGCACAAAATCAGTTCATTCCTCCCATGAAAGTCAGGGAGGTGTTTCTCTGTACCTGGGTGATCTGTGGTCTAATCCCACTGAAACTAACTGATCTTTAATATTCCTCTTTGTCAAGAAACTGTCTTATTCCCTTATTGTTTTTGTTTAAGCACTAGCTTGTGGCCAAGAATCCTACCATTAGGGATCTTTTATTTTCAATATTCCATAGCCCAGAAATTGGATTAGGAAGCAAAACAGTTGGGCCTGTTTTTTCATATGTGAAATTGTGCCCATCATGTCCTTGCTGACCATCATCAGCTACTTGTTGACTACAAGCTGTCCCTGGGTTACGAACACCTGTCACGAACCAGCAACAAAAGAAACTCACTGAGCATGATTTAGTGTTAAAAACTATTTTATTAATCACTACTTATGATAATACGTAAAATAAAAGTAAAGATGTTAGTATGTTAGAATTCAAAAATGTTAAACCTCGAACGTTAACCCCAAAACTAAACTCGTCGTGTGTGTGTGTGACAAAGTCCAAAACTCCCAGTTCCGGAATGGTTCTTAAAGTTCAGTTCCGCAAGCCATAAGGTGAAACATGAGCAAGGGCTTCTTCAACAACCACCGTTGTCTGAAGATAAGACGTAGACGTAGAGAAACATAGAGAGAGTACATATGAAATCCAAATGTTCCACGATGGAACCCAAACGACACTTCAGTGTTTATTCGGTAGTGACTTCCTCACCCCGAAAAGCATCCGAACCGTGGTCGTCCACACACAAATACCTGTTTCCTTCTACAGGTCAGCAACAAAGTGAACTCCACCGGATTACTTCCAACTTCCATACATGGATTTCCGTGGCAAACACAGTTATTGTTTCTCATCCACCGATAGAGAAAACAAGCAGGCTGGTGTCTCTCTCCCTTCTCTCTCTCTCTCCTTCTTCTTCTTCTAACTTCTTCAACAACGTCATTACGTCCTTTATCTTCTATTGACGTAAGCACGCCCCACACACACATACACACACACTCTCTATCTTAAAGGGACTCTCACTGAGTCCGTAACACCTCCCACCTAAAAAAAAATTTTCCCAAGAAAATTTTAACCGCGCATACAGTTAGTAATGTTAATAATTATCATGCTACACAACTACAGACTATCAGATTAGTACAGATACATGTTTCCCATTTAACATCGGGAAAGACAATCCGCAATCACATTATCTTTGCCTTTAATGTGAGTTATCATGAGATTAAACTCTTGCAAAATTAAACTCCAGTTTAACAGCCTTCTGTTCTTGTTTTTGACTCGGCTCAGAAACACCAATGGATTATGATCTGTATACACAGTCAATGGTTTCTGAGCGGTGCAAACATATACACTGAAATGTTGCAAGGCTAAAACAAGCGACAGTAATTCTTTCTCTATGGTGGAATAATTCTTTTGATGCTCATTAAATTTCTTTGAAAAGTAAGCTACAGGATGGTCAATATCATCAAGGTCACCCTTCTGCAACAACACAGCTCCTGCAGCTTCATCACTGGCATCTACTGCTAATGAAAATGGCTTTTCAAAGTCAGGTGTTTTGAGCACAGGATGGTAGCATAAAATGGCTTTCAGCTTCTCAAATGCTTCTTGACAAGAATCTGTCCAAACAAACTTTACTCCCTTCTTCAGAAGATTAGTTAGGGGAAGAGCAATATCAGCAAAATTTTTACAAAATTTTCGGTAATATCCAACCATTCCCAAAAATCTTCTAACAGTCCTCGTACCTGTGGGAATAGGGAACTCAGATATTGCTTGAACTTTTGCCTGAACAGGAGCTTGCTTGCCTTGACCTACAACATAACCAAGATACGTCACAGTGGCATGGCCAAATTCACTTTTAGCCAAGTTAACTGTAAGGTTAGCCTTGGAAAGTCTTTCAAACAACCTTTCTAACGCAGAGATGTGATCTTCCCAAGTATCATTCCCAGTCACTAAGTCGTCAATGTAGGCATCTGTATGTTTTAACCCATGAATCACCGAATTAATCATTCTTTGAAATGTTGCCGGAGCATTTTTCATTCCAAATGGCAAAACATTGTATTCATACAATCCAGAAGGGGTTACAAAGGCTGAAATCTCCCTTCCTCTATCTGTTAATGGAACACACCAGTACCCTTTTAATAGGTCAATCTTTGTAAGAAATTTTGCCTTTCCCACTCTGTCTATGCAATCATCCACCCTAGGAATAGGGTAAGCATCTGACTTTGTTACAGCATTCACTTTCCTGTAATCTGTGCAAAATCTAACAGTTCCATCAGGTTTAGGTACAATAACACAGGGCGAACTCCAATTTGAAGTAGAATGTCTAATAATATCATTTTCCAACATGTATTTTATTTCCTGATCAACAAGTTTACTTTTTTCCACATTCATTCGATATGGGTGTTGTTTGATTGGTTTTGCATCCCCAACATCAACGTCATGGGTAATTATCGATGTTCTGTTTGGAACATCTGGGAACAGATTTTTAAATTTTAAAATTAATTCTCTCATCTGTTGTTTTTGTGAAACTTGTAAATGGTCCAACTTCGTTTCAAGGTTCTCCAGGATATTTTGGTTTTTTAGTCTCGATGGAACAATATTTGGTCTAAATTGGCCATCCTCAACATCAACATCAGGCATTCTAGAAACAACCTTTACATCATCCACCAAGGCCACCACTGAATCCCTCTCATAATAAGGTTTTAGCATGTTTACATGACAGAGTTGTGTTTTCTCACGTCTATCTGGTGTTTTGATTATATATGTTAAATCAGTCACTCGAGATTCAACATAGGGTCCAGAAAAACGAGATTGCAAGGGATTATTTTGGCTAGGGAAAAATACCAACACCTTTTGCCCCACTGCAAATGTCCTAGGCCGAGCACGTCTATCAAAATATGTCTTCATTCTTATCTGGCTGGTTTTCAAATTCTCTCTCGCTAGCTGGCAGACTCTCTCCAACTGAGTTTTAAATTTTTGGACATAGTCCAACAGACTCAAGTGCACTTCCTCATTAACCCATTGCTCTCTCAACAACTCCAAAGGTCCTCTCACCCTATGTCCAAATACAAGCTCAAACGGACTAAATCCTATTGACTCCTGGATCGATTCTCTAACGGCAAACAAAAGTAAATGGATACCTTCGTCCCAATCCTTGGTGTTTTCAAAGCAATAAGTCTTCAGCATATTTTTGAGAGTAGAATGAAATCTCTCCAGAGCTCCTTGAGATTCTGGGTGATATGCAGATGATACAATCTGCTTTGCTCCCAGCTCATAGACTATTTGTTGAAAAAAATTTGACATAAAATTACTACCTTGATCAGATTGGATTTCTAAAGTAAAGGAAGACGACTTCTGGTGCAGGAGCTGGATGTGACCTTTACTGAAGTAGAGAAATTGCTCCTTAATAAGCGTAATAAGACTGAGTACGCTCGGGGACTAAGCCTCATTGAGGCTATGACATATACACTTGTTCGAGAGTTGGGTAATAAGATCAAAAAGAAACCCAAAAAGAAGGTCAATCGAGAACAGGCATTGGTGTCGAACAACACCAGAAATTTGCGAAGGAGAGCTCGCAAAAAGGCCGAGTATAGAACCACCCAAATACTCTTTCAAAAAGATCAAAAGCGCTTGGCGCGGCAATTGATGGGAGCGCCAATGCAGAACAACTGCCCCCTGAAAATTGACGATGTATTTCAATGCTTTCAGGGGAAGCTGGGTGTGGCTAACGATCGAGCAGATCTTAGCGAGCTGGAAGACTACCATGGAGATTTTGATGAGTGGCACCTTCTCTGTAAGATCGAGCGAGAAGAGGTTGAGGCAGCACTTAAGGGCATGAAGGAGGATAGTGCTGCCGGCCCTGATGGTATTGTCAAAAAAGATCTCCAGGAGCTGGTCGCAAATGACGAGACTGTTCTTGCCCGACTATTCTCATTGTGGCTAAGGTCCGGGACCATCCCAGAATGCCTGAAAAAGAGCCGGACAGTGTTAATCCCTAAATCGGATAATAAAGAACTGCTCAAGAGTTTGGACAATTGGAGACCTATTACCATCGGTCCGATGATGTTAAGGCTCTTTACAAAGATCCTGGCCAAACGATTGAGCGAATCCGTAAGAATAAGTTTAAGACAGAAGGGATTCCTGTCTAACACACCAGGCTGTAACGAAAATATAACGATCCTAAAAAACATCATTAAAGGGTCAAAGAGGAGGGGCAAGGAGTTGGCCGTGCCGTTCGTAGATCTGGCTAAGGCTTTTGACTCAGTCGGTCATAAGCTGATTATGAAGGCCCTGCAGCGAGTGAGAGCACCGAAAGTCTTTATTGACTTGGTTTTAGATCTCTACTCCAATAAAACAACAGTGGTTGAGATCGGTGCTAAGAAGACCAATAAGATCGAGATTAAAAGAGGAGTGAAACAGGGTGATCCCCTTTCACCGATCCTTTTTAATATCGCCATGGACCCTCTTATTAGTACCCTTGAACAGCGGGGTAGAGGGGTCGAAATGGTTACTCCTGGGGGAAGATCGAGATGTACGGCGTTAGCCTTCGCCGACGATATTGCCATCCTCAGTGAGTCATACAATGGCATGCTCAGAAATATCAACATATTGAGCAAGTTCTGTGATGCAACTGGATTGGAGGTCAATGTGAGGAAAACTAAAGGTTTTCACTTCTTGAGTGGGCGAAAAACCCACGTATACAACTTGAAAGAGCCATGGCAGTTCGGAGCTGATAAGATCGCTTATATCCCGCCTGGAGAGATTGAAAAGTACCTAGGAGCAAGAATCGATCCATGGTGTGGAATTTCCACTGAGGATGTTAAATCCAAGCTGAGGCAATGGTTTGATGCCCTGCGTAGGGCAAAATTAAAACCGATACAGAAAGTCGAACTGTTGAAGACCTATATTATACCGCGGGTCTACCACCAACTTATCTTAACTGAGGCCTCTCAAAACGAATTGGTGGATCTTGATCGGTTGGTGAGAGCAACAGTTAAAGAAATTCTCCATCTCCCGAATGACACTACAAACGGGTTGTTATATTCTAGATCAAGAGATGGAGGACTGTGTCTGCTGAGACTGGAAATACAGATCCCGTTGGCGATTATACGAAAGCGCCAGTCCTTGGAACAGTCTGAAGATGCAGTTATTAGACACTCTTTTGAGTGGGCAGATGAAGACAATAATGCTGTTATTGAAAAACTAAAAGGACTGGCTGTGATAAAGGAGTGCGATATATCAGATAATGTGATTTTACAACCTCTCTCCGAGAGTTTCATTGCTGATATGGCTGAGAGGGGGATACAACTGGATGATGGTGAAGGGCGTGTTGCCAAATTTAACATCGACTGGAGATCTGCAGAATTTGTGCGCTGAGCAGCACAGATATATCAAGGTTCCGGTGTAAGAGAGTTTAAGAATGATAAGATATCTAATGGATGGTTGAGGAAGCATACCGCTTGGAAGGGGTACCAGGTGGTGAACGCGTTATTGTTAAGATGTGGCCAATACCCCACAAGATGTACGCGTGGCAGGGGTAACCCCAAAGCAGTGAAGACCTGCCAGAGATGTGGGATAGCCAATGAGACTCTGGCTCACATCTCCGGGCAATATTTGGCAGTCAAGAACATTCATATAAAAAGGCACAATAAAATTCTCGAAAGACTGAGGTCCAAGGTGGAACAATATCAATGGGTTCCTTATATGGAACCGCATTTGAGGAGTGAAGACGGTATGCTGTGGAAACCAGATGTTATTCTGGTCAAAGGTGATCGAGCAGCCATGGTTGATGTTACCGTTCGATATGAAGATAACAACCAAGCTACCTCAAAAGCCTGGGTCGAAAAGAGGAACAAGTACCAGCATCTAACGGCACGGGTAAAGGAATTGACGAAGACCAAGATTGTCGAGTATTTCGGTTTTGTCATCGGTGCTCGAGGTCTGTGGGAGAAAGATAACAACACCTTGTTCAGTTTTCTGGGCATCCAGAAGTATAAGACGTTTGCAGAAGATACTTGTAGCCTTGTAATACGATTAACAATTGATCTATTGCAGGTGTTTATGGATTATTGATGTATACTTTGTATGTGTATCTATTTGTATGTATGTGATTGTATCCCAATTGAAATTGAAATAAAGTTCTGGTGCAGAACTTTAAGGTAAACAAGGTAAAAAATTTTTGAATTGAAATTGAAATAAAGTTCTGGTGCAGAACTTTAAGGCAAACAAGGTAAAAAATTTTACAAGAGCCTTTGACACCGTCTTGGCCTTAATATTTCTAAGGGGTATTGCCTCTGGAAATCTAGAAGTGGCACACATGATGGTTAACAAATACTGATTTCCAGTCTTAGACTTTGGTAATGGGCCAACACAGTCCACAATCACCTTCGAAAAGGGCTCCCCAAAAGCAGGAATTGGCTTCAAAGGAGCCACAGGGGGTTTTTGATTTGGTTTACCTACCATCTGACATGTGTGGCAGGTTCGACAAAACATCACCACATCTTTTCTCAAACCAGGCCAATAGAATTGTTTCAAGATCTTCCCTACAGTTTTATTCACACCAAAATGACCACCCAAAGGCATACTATGGGCCAGGTTTAAAATCTCATCCCTATAAACTTTTGGAACAACAACCTGATGAATAACTTCCCATTCCTCAGTAACAGGAACATGAGGAGGTCTCCATTTCCTCATTAACACTCCATTTTTGACATAATATCCAATTGGCACTTTTTCAATCTCCTCACATGAGAGTGCTTTTTCTTTCAATTCTGTCAACTCAGGGTCCTTTGTCTGTTCCACCATAAAATCCTTCCTCAACAAAGACAAATCTTTAAATTCAGGCTCACTATAAGGATGTTGATCCTCCAATGAAGACAGAAAAGTCTCAGATAAGGCGTCATAATTTTCTTCCTGTTTAGGACTGTCACAAGGAACCACATCAGACTGCACCGGACTGTCTGTCTTGGCTAATTCTTTAGCTCTAGCTCGAGTCACCGCACATGATGGGTAAACATCTGGATCATTCTCAGACTCATCAATCCTTGGTTTGGTTGTTAACCGTACCACAGGAACAATTTCTCCATCTGCAAGGTCATTTCCCAATAACAAAGAAACTCCTTCCACTGGCAAACTAGGTCTTATCCCTATCTCGACTGGTCCTTCTACGAACTTTGACTTTAAAATCACCCTGTGAAAAGGGACAGACATGGTCTCACCTGTAACGCCTCGTACTAGATTTACTTCACCAGTGTCACTTTCTTCACCAAAATTTAAAACACTGTCCAGCAAGAGAGATTGACTAGCCCCAGTATCTCTAAGAATTTTCACTGGCACCTGGGGTGACTCATCATTCAGTGAAACAAAACCCTCTGATACATACGAACGGAATTCTTTTCTCACCTCCTCCAACTTTTCCGCTTTTCCCTCTTGCAAGGACTGATCTTTAACAGCATCTCCTAAACCTTTTTGATTTTTAATTGCCTGAAAGCAAGCATTGGGCACAGCTTCCTTCTTTTTCTTCAAAAGGGCACAATTAGATATCACATGGCCAGGTTTCCTACAGTAATAACATGTACGCTCAACAGGTTTCTCCAGCCCTGGCTTCTTTTCATCTTTTCCTTTTTGATTACCTCCCAATTTAATCTCCGGTTTACCTGGATTGTCCTTGTAACTCTTTTGAAAGGTTTTAGGTTGTCCCCATTTGGATTTATGGGTTAAAGCATAATCATCTGCCAACCTAGCAGTTTCTTGTAAAGTTTCCACTGCCTTTTCATTTAAATATGTTGTTAATTCAGCTGGAACACATCTTTTAAAGTCTTCCACTAGTATCAATTCTTTCAATTTATCATAATCCCCATCTACATTTTTAGCCAGGCACCATCGTTCAAAACATATTCTCTTTCCATTGGCAAATTCCATATAAGTCTGATCTGCAGATTTCCTCAAGTCTCTAAATTTTTGTCTATAAGCTTCAGGTACCAATTCATAGGCCTTCAATATAGCTTGTTTTACCTTGGTATAATCAGCTGCATCCTCAGCAGACAAAGCAGAACAAGCTTTTTGAGCTTTACCTTTAAACACACTCTGTACCATAAGAGCCCATCCTTTCCTTGGCCAGTTTGAACTCACAGCAACCTTTTCAAAATGTTGGAAATACTGATCAACCTGATCTTCTTCAAAAGGAGGGACTAATCGAACCTCCCTGCTGGCTGAAAAACCATCATCAGAATCAGATTCCGAACTCCTACGCTTCATTTGTAACTCATGCTGCCTCTGTTTTTTCTTCTCCTCTGCCTCAAACTTTAACCAAATTAGTTCCCATTCCCGTTCAGCCTCTAACTTTATCTGAGTTATCTCTTGTTCAGTCTCTAATTTCTTTTGTTCGGCCTCTAATCTCTTTTGTTCTCGTTCAGCTTCTAATTTATTTTGCTCTCGTTCAGCCTCTATCTTTGCCAGCTGCACCTGTGCCTCAGAAATTGCTATTTCGCTGCCAGGAAACTGTTTTAACACTTCCTTCTCAAACACCTTCTTTTCCACATAACGGGCAGCTATCAGTCTCTGAATATCCGCCTTTCTCATAGACTGCTTTACTTCTGTAAGGTTTAGCCTTGTAGCAATCTTTATCAAATCATCCTTTTTCGCCACCTCCAATCCCTTTTGGGTTGGTGACTCCAAAAATGCCTTAATATCCATTGCTGCTGGTTTCCACACACACAAGCCAATTAAAAAGAATTTATCAGACCTCCCTCAAAAATCTTTGGATTGAATCCCGAACAAATCTCGTCAATCTGGGGAACGATCCCAGACGACACTCGTTAACCTTCGGGTTGGATCCCGGACGAATCTCATTAACCTTGGGAACTATCCCGGACGAGCCCCCAATTTTGTCACGAACCAGCAACAAAAGAAACTCACTGAGCATGATTTAGTGTTAAAAACTATTTTATTAATCACTACTTATGATAATACGTAAAATAAAAGTAAAAATGTTAGTATGTTAGAATTCAAAAATGTTAAACCTCGAACGTTAACCCCAAAACTAAACTCGTCGTGTGTGTGTGTGACAAAGTCCAAAACTCCCAGTTCCGGAATGGTTCTTAAAGTTCAGTTCCGCAAGCCATAAGGTGAAACATGAGCAAGGGCTTCTTCAACAACCACCGTTGTCTGAAGATAAGACGTAGACGTAGAGAAACATAGAGAGAGTACATATGAAATCCAAATGTTCCACGATGGAACCCAAACGACACTTCAGTGTTTACTCGGTAGTGACTTCCTCACCCCGAAAAGCATCCGAACCGTGGTCGTCCACACATAAATACCTGTTTCCTTCTACAGGTCAGCAACAAAGTGAACTCCACCGGATTACTTCCAACTTCCATACATGGATTTCCGTGGCAAACACAGTTATTGTTTCTCATCCATCGATAGAGAAAACAAGCAGGCTGGTGTCTCTCTCCCTTCTCTCTCTCTCTCCTTCTTCTTCTTCTAACTTCTTCAACAACGTCATTACGTCCTTTATCTTCTATTGACGTAAGCACGCCCCACACACACATACACACACACTCTCTACCTTAAAGGGACTTTCACTGAGTCCGTAACACACCTAACTTATGGACATAAGTTGTACATACATCTTGCAAGTGGCAGAACAAGTCTCCTCTCTCCACTTTTAGTAATTGTTCTTTATCATCAGTCTGGTGTGCTTTTGATGCCATTCATTACAATACGGTAGAGGTACAATCAGCATATCGAGTGATTTTTGTGTATTTTCTGACGGGGACAAAATCAACTCAATGACATCTGTAAAAACAGAACCTGTTCATTACCCAGGGACAGGTTGTACTGGGATTGAATCATTCGCGTGGCCCATGGTTATCATGTGGTAACCATGGATATAAGCAAGGGCTTTCAAACATTTCTTTCTGAGGCACACATTGAAAATATTGACACAGGCCACCAGAAATGTTCTGTCTTAACCCCTGAAAGTGAGTGTAAACTGCTCCAAGGACGCACAGCTGTTACTGCAGATGGCATAAAACCTGGCCCCTTTTGCTAGAACTAGCAATGGGACAGGAGGCAGCAAAGGAGAGGCAATAATCCTGGGATGGAAAGATGGAGAAGTGATATTGCTGAGACTGCTCCAGTTGCAATTCCACAGTGAGAGTGAAACCAAGTCCAGATAATGGAGGCAGTCAGATGGTGAAGGATGGTGTGGTTGACTGTAGCAAACACTGCAGAGAAGTGAAGGAGGACATGAATGGAAATGCATTACACTCACACAGGATGGCCCTGATGACTTTGACGAACATTGTCCCAGTGCCACAGCAGAAGTAATATTTGAGAGATTCACACGTGTCTGAAGGAATGATGGACACAGATGGGGGGGGGGGAGGGAAAAAGTTCAACGAAATTGAGGTTTGCCAATAGAATGGCACTGAACTTTGACCAATTTACTTACAGCGTGACCGCCCTGACTGTTGAAACTTGTTGGTGCCAGAAATGACAAGATGGTGGCGGACCATGTGGTTGACCGTGGGAAAGGACGCAGAGGTGCAGCAGAGAAGCAACCTCCTCCCCTAACATTGCTCCAGGGACCGACCATTGGAAGGGGCTCGAGGGGCCGAGGGATGGAACGTCGCGGCGGGCTCGAGGGGCCGACCGTTGGGAGGGGCCGAGGGATGGGACGTCGCGGCGGGCTCGAGGGGCCGACCGTTGGGAGGGGCCGAGGGATGGAACGTCGCGGCGGGCTCGAGGGGCCGACCGTTGGGAGGGGCCGAGGAATGGAACGTCGGGACGGACTCGAGGAGCCAAATGGCTAATCCCAGTTTTTCCGTTCATCTTTCACTTTCAGGCACAGTCTCCCCCCCCCCCCCCCCTACCTAAAAGTGGATTTTAAATTTAGTAAGAACTACTCTTCTCAAAACGCGGATCATGGAAAACTGTGCAATTTAAAGTATTTGCTTTTACACGGCCTCAGCATCAGCCAAAACGCTTCAAAGCCAATTATGTAAAATAAGGAGATGGGACAGGGAAGATTTCCTAATCAACCGCAGTCTACTAAAATAAGGTGATGTGATCCTTTGTACAGAGCTGAGAGAGCAGGGAAGATTTTGGTTTAAAATCCCATTAGAACAGTTCCTCAGACAGGGCAGCACTCACTCCACTATTGCACTGGAGCATCAGCCTAGATTAGGTGTTCAAATATCTGGAAGTAGCTCAGCCCGACAACTGAGCCAAAGCTGATACCTCAACAAGAGAAGAAAAACTGCAAACAAACTAAACATGCTCTTAAAATCACTGGCATTTTGCTTTGTGGCATTCCTTTCCTTTTTCGCTTATGTAAATCAAAACAGCTTCTCACATGCTCCCTAAGGAGAATTTAAGGCAAGGAATTAAATGTTTGTGGGATAGGGGCTGGTTACCACCAAAAACATAATGAAGGGCAGTAGCGTGTTTTTTCCCCAGCACATACATTGAGGCGAACACAGAACCAAGCCAAATTATATCACCATTAATGCTAGCCAAGTTTTCAGAGAGGAAAAAATACAGTTTCTGGATTTCTGTCATTCTAATTACTAAAAGCAACCTGCTGGGAGAATAATGCAGCGCAGGTGAAAATCTGAAGCACCATGTTCCTGGAATGACCATTAAACTATGGAGTAGATATTTCAGAGATTTATGCACTACAACTTCGGCTGTGGTATCTTGACCCAGGCACTAAGTGCATTACACAATACCATAAATGTTGGACAAGATCATTCTCTGCAGTTAGTTTACATAGAGTGGATCATCTATAATCTTGTTCAGACTGAGCAGAATGCTGGAGACAGGCATATTACAAAGCATTCAAAAGTTACATTATTTTAATGTCTGGAGTAAGTTTGAAATATTCTGTAGAAATCGTGGCAGTCCATCTGGACTTTATAAAAAAGGCATGGAATAAAGAGTTGAGCTCTTTAATTTCCATCTCCCTTAAAAATTCTAAAGCACCCAACAAGGAGTTACTGAGGATTTATTAATACAATTTGTGACTCAACCACACAAGGAGGTATCGGAGCTTTTGTAAAGCTGACTGAGCTTTCAGTTGGCAGCTCAACACTTCGCAGTTAAACGCAGAAGCCTGAGATAAGCCAGAGATCTGTTACTGGTGCATCTAATCCCTTGCTCCACCACTGGTTTTATCAGTGAGCCTGGTGATGTGTTGGAGAGCAGGACTGATCCAGCCACTCTGCTTTACACCAAGGCTGGTGCAAGAATCATTCAGGACAAAGCAACCACTTGACTGGTAACTGATCCAACTTCCCTAAATTTTTATTCCCTTCACCATTGGCACACCATGGCTGTATTGCTCTTCATCTACTAAATAATATGTAATTATTCACCTGGGCAACCAACAGCAGCTCCCAAACCTGCAACCTCTGTCACCAAGGATGAGGGCAGCTGGCACATGGAAACATCACCACCAGCAGATTACCTTCTGTTCCATACCATCCTGCCTTGGAAATAAATTGTCATTTGGTCTAAATTCTGGAATTCTCTAACCAAACATCCCCGTGGGAGTACTTTCAAGAGAAGGACCAGGCAGTCCAAGAAGGCAGCTCACCACCACCTTCTCAAGGGCAATCAGGTATGGGCAATAAATGCTGGCAAAGTCCACTTCCAAAAAATGGGATTGTTAACCTTGTGAGTAAGGTTGTACAGTTTACTTCTTTGGTTTCAATACTTTTAATTATTTGCTAGCTTTTTGTGTTATTACTTAAATATAACTTTTTTCTGTTTTTTTTGAAAAAAAAATCTATTTGTATTAAAACAGTTGCAAAGGTCTTTGATAATAGCATTTCAGTTTCATTCCAAAGTCTGCCTGCTGAACTGTCTCATTTCCATTAATAGCCATTAGCCATTAATAGCTGTGAGACTGCATAACTTCCACAGAACCCATCTCCCCAGTGCTGTCTGGTCCAGATAAGAAACTTGCACAACAAATGAAAAATGCAATCCCTTGTCCTACCAAACTATGGCACTGCCTTTTGCCAAGATATTGTTCTGTCTTTAAAATGTATCCTGCTGCTTTAGACATAATTAGGATGCAGGCCCTAGTCGAGCTAAAGGGCTCAAAAGTAATAAATCCTCCAGTTTAGATGGTATTTATCTCAAAATTAACAAGACAAGAGAGGAAATTTATAAGACACTGACAGTCATTATGATGGAGTTACTGGATACCACTGAGATATCTGTAGATTGGAAACAGATTAACATAGTCACCCTTTGCAAAAACTGACAAAACAGACACAGGCGATTATGGACACATTAGCCTTACTTCAATTTCATGTGTGGATTTTATTATTAGAATAAACCTGTATAGAATCTATTAAACATGGATTAGAAAGCAAAAGATCCAGACTGAGGAAGCAGTATAGTTGCAATGTGACCAGATTACAAATCCAGAGGCCTGGACTAATTTTCAACTCCATCAGGTCTCCAGTCAAACCTTCTAGACAGTCTGCCCCTAATATCCAGCCCAGACCACTACTTCTAGTGCAGTTGTTACCATAGCTTATAGCACTACAATCAAACACCAGCCTGGACTTACGACCACACGAGAGCAACTGGGAAATTTAACTTAGTTGAATAAATAAATTCAGTATGGATACATTGATTAAAAACTAGTATTAGTCATGATGACCATGAAAACTATTGGACTGTTGTAATAATTCTCTTGATTCTCTAATACCCTTCAGGGAAAGAAATCTGCTGCTGTTCCTCAGTCTGACCTGTGTGTGAATTCAGACCCACAGGAATGTGCTTGTGATTTTAATTGCCCTCCAAAATGGCCTTCCAAATCTCACTTAGTTCAAACACAGGGGTGAGGAGAAGGTAAACCAGGTGACTGGGATTGTGGGAGTGGCATTCCCTTCAATTGCTTTAAAAAACCTGGTCAGCTGGCATGAGGTGTTCTCGCTGTTGCAGTTCCATCCACACCCCACTCCTGTGTTGCAGCAGTCACCCAAGCCATCTTCCATTCTATCTGGAGATCAAAAATACACCCTGGCCATGGAGACATGACATATAGATCCCTGGATAAAGGAGGAAAAACATACCCAATGAAGTCCTCTTCCTGATAGCTACCTTTGTATGTGTGGCTGCCTCAAGCTGTGCATACACCCTAGGTATGCAAACACTAAATGCCTCCACATATGAAGGTTCTCTCTCTCCCTGATGTTGTAAAGGATGGGTTTGCCATTAAGTCTGGACCATATTTTAACACTTCTGGCCACTAGTCAACCAAAAGTCAACTTCTTGCTAGCCATACCAATGTCCCATTTTTAAATGGGGGCACATCCTGTAGAAAATCAATGATGTGGTATATTTCGATGGCCTAAAGGTTTTTAACCAAAATTCACATAGTTGTTAGTTATTCGTTAAATTCAAAATTGTTGGGATCCAAGGTAAATCCTGGACTCATTGCCCAAAATCCTGCAATTCTCCATCACGCTCTATCGTGAGGATGATAAGCATGAGGAAAGAAGCCTCTTAAAGCCCATCAGGAAAATCTGGGATTAGCTATAAATAAGATCATCTGTAAAATTGTTTATTTTAAAGAAAGATCGCTTGCAGGTCAGAAAACAAAGGGTCTTTCTTAGAGTGGTTATATCAGTATGGGAGGAGTGCAAGCAGAGCATGAATTTAGCAGTGTGAAGATCTCTTGCAATGGGAGTTGAGAGCAAATTAATTTGGATCAAAGAAAGCTAGATTCAGATCCTTTTTATATTTAACACATATGGACATCTCATTTCTGCAATGATCCTTTGGAAGCTACTAAGCTTTGCTTGCAAGTTTTCTCTCTTTTTGCTGGTGACTTGTTTCTCCTAGCGTATTCTTGGGGAGGGAATGAACTGAGACATAAATTATTTCTTCACACATGCTACATGTCTAGAGATTGTATCCCTTAGACAGCAACTAACAATTTAGGGAGCCAGTCAATATAATTCAATGACCCTCCTAACTAGACTACGGATAGGGTTAGAGGTCCACACACAATGTCAGGTTTTATATCTATTCTATGTTACACCTTTTATGTATCCAGCAGGTTTGCTGGTTTTAATGATTTGGATGACACATGTCACCAACAGCATGTCCCAAACTACCACACACTCTCCCAGTATTACCTCATAGTTCCTGAAAATGCAAATATAGCTAATAAATCTAGCTGATTAGCAACAATCTCTGCCTTACAAAAAAATAACATGGTCTTGATTTTTTTAAAAGTCTTTGAATGATGAAAGTATTTATTAAGGCAAGCAACTTCTTAAACTCATGAAGCAAATGGCAATTCGACTAATTGCGATCCTAAGCAAAGTCAAATTGTAGTGGTCATACAAGGTGATTATCACTTTAATAGAAAATTTATTTAACCCCATTTCTGTCTCAGCCTGGAGAAATTGGCTAGAAATAATATAATCCCTACCAGAATACATCTGTGGGTTTAAGACCCAGCAACTCACATGCTATGGCTTATAATGGATTGACATTAACAGCTCTCCAGAAGAATTAATTTAAACATTCATGAGAAAAGTAATCGCTGAATTCATCTTCAACTTCCTTCTCTAGGCTGTTTTTATACTGAGCTGGTTAGGCTGATGCCCAAGTTATTTATTTAATAAAACCCTTTCAAATATTCCTTTTGCTATGGCATACCAAACTTCTCAAAATGCTTATATTTAAAATAGCAGCTGGCTCCTGGCCATTCCAACTAATATTTTAAAAAGCATTTTTAACAGAATGTGTTTACTTCCACCACCCACAGTACAGAGCTTATAACCAATGTAATTCCCCATCATGGACCTACTCACAATATTTAAGTTACCGTACGACTTTTGTTGCACAAGGAAAAGAATCAGTAGTAGGTCATAGGGCCCCTTGAGCTTGGTCTGTTATTCAACAGATATGACTGGTCTGATCTTGACCTCAACTCAATTTTCCTTCCTCCACAGCTCCCCAGGGTACAAAATTCCCAACCTTCTGAAAGAAGAAATTCATTTCCATTTTCAATGGGTAACCTTTTATTCTGAAACAGTCCCTCATTCGAGATTCCTACTCCACACCTCCCACCCCCTGCCCCAAGTGGAAGCATCTTCTCAGAATCTAGCCAGTCAACCCCTCTGAATTTTGTGTCTAAATAAGGGCAGTTCTCATCTTTATACTTTTGTATAAAACTTCTATATTTAATTATGAATTTTACATTTGTATTTTTAAAAAAATCTAGATTACAAATCACCTTTCATATCCTCAGAAATCCCAAAATGCTTCACTGCAAATATCATAATATAGGACTGTTGCAGCTAACTTCCCAACAAGCTCCCCAAAATAGCAATTTGAATTCGGTACTATTCTGGTAATGTTAGTTAAATATTGGTCTGGTTACCAGGCAACCTACTCTGATTTTAAAGTGTGCTTTGGGACCTTTTACTGAGTAGATGAAACCTGCAGTTAACGTCTCTTCTGAAAGGTGGTACCTCCATCTTCATCGCTCTCTCACTGGACTCTGTGCTCATGTCCCTTAATGTCTCCGGTGTGGGACTTAAACCTAGAACCTATGACTTAAATACAAGAGTAATCCCAACAGAGCCACACCAGACACCTAATGTAGTGTGAAATCCCAACTATACAGCAGGGAAAACATCACAAATCTTGTGAAGGGTTTTTCTCACTACTTAGGTAACTATATATAGAATCATGCTATAGTATCACAGACATATCCTCTATAGATCTGAAGATAAGTGTCTGAATCACACCACACTGACAGGGGAATTTATATTCAGGTGATTAATAAATAAGGATAAAAAAATCTCATGTTGACAAAATGAAACTACGTAATGATCATAAAAAATTTATCTGTTTCACTGATGTCCTTCAGGAAAGAAAATCTACCATACTTACCAGATGCATATATGACTCCAGAGCCACACTGGTGTAGTTGACTTTCACCTGTCTTCTGAAATGGCATAGCAAACCTCTCAGTTCAGGCATTACAATTTGGAATTGGCAGTAAGTGTTGTCATAGCTAGCAATGCCCACATCTCCTGATCAACATATGAAAAATATAGTTTGCCTCAACCAAAGGGTGCCGGAATTTAAAAAAATCATGGACAATACAAAGTGTATCATTGAGCTGAAAAGATATAAAAGGAGTATTTTATTTATAATTGATACAGATCTAGTACAATGCCTCATTACAGTTCCATAAAGAATGTGAATTGTCGATATTCCTTTGATGAAATTTGATTCAGGTCTTCTTTTCTCTCAGTTGGTTGCCAAGCTCTTCAAGCTCCAGAATCAAATTGTCCATTGTCTTTTTCTCATCAGCTAATTCACTCTGTAGTTCACCCGTAGTTGCGTCAGTGTAAAGTTGCTGTAAGGCCAGAAACAAAGAGGATGAGAAAAACACAAGATTTTAAGCGGCTGTCACGCCTGGTGCTGTATATATTTCAGTATTCAGCTTTTTCCGTTCAGTTCGTTAATCTATTTTTCACTCTCCTCCTCTCCTTAGAAAGACCAGGATTAATTACAATTAGGAATCAGCATTAAATTTCAGTGTTGCACTGCCAAATAGCTTTTGGCTAACACCATTGCTGGATTTTAAAAATATTTATGCTTAAATCAATGTATCTGAAAATGTATTGGATAAGCATACCTAATATAAGCCAAGTTCTGTTCCCATTTATGGCCCATTTAGAAATATGCTTTCTACCTAGTCACAAAAACATAAGCTCTGCAAGTTTGAGCTTAAATGCCCCCTTGACACAAGAAATTTGCAAGATTGAAACTGGAGACAGTCCTGGAGTACAAATGGCATGCCTTTCCTACTGGAGTAGCATCCATTCCCTTTGAATTACTCTGAGGTACAGCTGAGGCAGCACCAAATAAATTGCTCCCTGCCTCCATCAAAATAATCGATCAACTGCAAAGCCAAACAGTACCCACCAGACACAATTGTTATGTTTGGTCTGCAGAGAGTGAGATCCAATGCCGAGTACATCAAAAAACTTTCTCGTATATCTGATCTGTAAACCCCTTCCTCTGACTCCCTCTATGATCATGATCTATTGAAAAGATAATGAATCCACAAAGTCATAGGTGGATCAATTTTATGTTCAGTCTCCACTATGTAGCTATGTAACATTTAGCAGGGTAGAGCTAATACAAAATTGGCTTGGTGGTAGGAGCCAGAGAGTGGTAACGAAGGGTTGTTTTTCAGATTGGAGGCCTGTGACAATGGCATGCCACATCGATCAGTGCTGGGTCCTCTCTTGTTTGTCATCTGCATCAACTCCCCTCTTGTTTGTCATCTATATTAACAATTTGGATGTGAATATAAGTGGAATGGTTGGCAAGTTTATGGATGATACCAAAATTGGTGATATAGTGGACAGTGAAGAAGGTTATCTAAGAATACGATAGGATCTAGATCAACTGGAAAAGTGGAGAAGTGCGAGGTGCAGAAAATCAGGATGTTAAACCAGGGCAGGACTTGCACAATAAAAGGCAGAGCCTTGGAGATTGCTGTAGAACAGAGGACGTAGGGGTACAAGTACATAAATCGCTGAAAGTGGCAACACGGATGATGCGCTTGCCTTCATCAGTCAGGGCATTGAGTACAAGAGTTGGGACATCGTGGTACAGCTGTAGATGATGTTGGTGAGACCACACTTGGAGTATTGTGTGCACTTCTGGTTGCCTAGGAAAGATCTGGTTAAGCTAGAAAGGGAGCAGAAAAAATTCACATGGATATTACTGGGATTGGAGGGCTTGAGTTACAAGAAAAGATGGATAGGCTGGGCCTGTTTTCCCTGGAGTATAGGGGGCAGATGTGCGACCTTATAGAGGCTTATAAAAGCATGAAAGGCATAGATAAGGTGAATGGTCACAGTCTTTTCCCCAGGGTATGGGACTCTAAAACTAGAGGGCATAGGTTTAAGGTGGGAGGGGTAAGATTTAAAGGGGACCTGAAGGGGAAGTTTTTCCACAGACAGTGGTGGGTATATTGAATGAGCTAGCAGAGGAAGTGGTAGAGATGGCTACAATCACAACGTTTAAAATGCATTTAGACAGGTAAATGGATAGGAAAGATTCAGAGGGATATGGGCCAAATGCAGGTAAATGGATCTAGCTCAGGTAGGTACCTCAGTCAACATGGACGAATTGGGCTGAAGGACCTGTTTCCATGTTGTATAACTCTATGACTTTAAAGATATGCAACAAACATTACTGAATTAAATTAAACTGTGTAAAACACTTGAGAGAAAAATAGTGTATTAAAAAAATATTTTAATCTAAATGGAACATGCTTACCATGCAGATCTATGAAAAAGGAAAAGTCAGAGGTACTATGACAGGGAAAGTGTATGATGAATGGGCTCAAACAGATGACTCCATTTCTAAGTTGAAGGCCTTCACACATGTGCACAAAGATTGAGGTGACACTCTAACAGAAGAATAATTGAGAGCTGCATTACCAGAGGTGCCTTCTTTCAGGCAGCATATTAAACTGATGCTCCGTTACTCTAAAGGTGGATGTACAAGAGCTCTAGATACTACTTTGGAGATTAGAGTAAACCGCAGTATCCTAGTCAACGTTTATCACCCCAACAATGTTATGAGAACAGATTATAGACTATTGTTTGTGGGAACTGCTGCATGTAAACTGTGTGTCCCATTTTCAGATTACAGTTGTGATTACATTTCAAAAAAATGCAGTGGGATGTCCCGAAAAGGAAGTAAATGAGATTTTTTCTTTTCGACAGGGGGATTTTCTGCACAACTGTCCACAAGCATCTCCTCTCTTGGCAAATCCATCTTCAGATTATCAGCAAATGTAGCTCCTTGAGTGGGATATTCCCCCAACCCCTTACTCGAAATTGCACTGAAGTCAAGAGTTAGCCAATGCACTTTTGTTAACATTATTTTGGTCGAATTTTACATCAGCAAAATCGAAGGTTGAATTTCTTGCCAGGCTCTTAGGCCCAGAAATGACCAAAACTTTGCTATGTTCTGGCTTAGACCAGTTGTATGGTACTGTTTCTCTATTATCATTGACAGAATGAATTTCTGGTCCTTGTCTATTGGTCTCCTAGAAATTTAATTACAAATGAAAAGGAGAAATGAAAAGAACAGGTAACTGCCCAAAGGTTTGGTGCATAGATGCAGTGCTCATTGTGGCATTAAACCATGCAGATCTAGGATATCCCTTGCTAGATGAGTCTGCTGACGGCACAGTCAGCTTCTCTATCACCAGACTCTAGGAGTACACATGAGAAATGGCAGGAGCCCATAAACACTACCCAGCAGGAGACAGAGTATTCAGGGGAACAAAGGGTGTGAAAATCACGGGGAGGGAGGAAATTATAATAATAATGAAAGAAAATTAAAGGAATTGTTGCTAACATTAAAAGCCTTCATGGGGAGGGAGAAAATGTACATGGTTAGAATAGGTGGAGAATCACTATCTTGGCAAATACTTGCCATTTGTAAAACAGATGTGCTTTCTGAACTACCTTGTAAAAAGCTCCTGCAATATGCAAAGCAAATAAATGTGTCAATATTAACCACAATAGTTCCCTTTGTGACCAAATGGGAAAAAAATTCAATAGAGACATTATGTTTCCAAATAACCAAGGAATTTATATGTAACCTTAACCCTTTGATGACTTTGGAGTCTAGCTCTTCAAAAAAATGTTCTGAACACTGACCTTGCCTGCCCACCAAGACAGTTAATGAGAGAGTGGAATTCTGAGTTAAACTTGCTCCAAAGCTAATAAAGGTACTGCAACCAGATGTCTGTAGGAAAAGTGCATTCCATATGTAAAAACGGGAAATGCTGGAAACACCCAGCAGATCAGGCAGCAGGTGTGGAGAGAGAAATAGAGTTAGTATTGCAAGTCAATGATCTTTCCTCAGAATTAGGAAAAAATAAAGACAGAGACACAAGAGACTGCAGATGCTGGAATCTAAGGCAAAAAACAAACTGCTGGAGGAACTCAGCGAGTCAGGCAGCATCTGAAGCGTCAAAGGGATGGTCAATGTTTCGGTTCGAGACCTTACATCAGGACCTAGTGCAGGACTTGGACTGAAACATCGACCATCCCTTTGCCTCCACAGATGCTGCCTGACCTGCTGAGTTCCTCCAGCAGTTTGTTGTTCACTTGAGGAAAAAATAAAGATGGGGGGAGGGGAGGGTGCAGAGAACAAAGGGAACATTTGTGAATATGGTGGAAAAGAAAGTGGATGAAATAGACCCGTGTTAGCTTTAACACTATTCAAATAAATAAACTGATGTCACTTGTAAAAAGCTATTGGTATTTTCTCTTTTGGCAGTGTTGACTGACAATAAAAATCATTTAGAGACATACAACAAGATTGAATTTTGTTATGAATTGGAAAGTACACTTACTGTACCAAGCTATCACTCTGAACTTTGCCAAGGGTTATGGTGCCAAGTGGTGATAGTTAGTTATGGTTGTGACATCTCACATTTGAAGGACAAAACTATACACCAGAAAGCATCCCATTACATTGATTGGTTGCACTAGTACTGCAGGCTTGACATACAATGTGTGCAACTGCACTGACCTGTGCAATGTAAATTTTACTGCAAGGCTTGCTAGTTCTTTTCTTGTTGATTAAGCATTCCGCATGGTTTTACAAATGGGAAATACACACAGAGCCATTGCACCACAAATCTAAAAGAAACTAATGCCAGAATATCTCTTGAAGTTGATACATCTTAGATTATTATAAAGGTGAAATAGGACAGATGTTCTTCCATTGTTGCCCTTGGTATATGAATGTCCATTAGGAAGGTCTGTTGGTATGCAATTCATTTTGTTCATTTCAATTAATCAGTGGTAAAATTGAGAAGGCTCCCTGTTAATCTACCTTTCCAGATATTGCTTTGTGTGCTGTATCCAGGCTTAGGAATATAAAACTGCTCCAGTTTCAGTAACATGATTAAGTTACATCTTTGATGTCTCCATAAGTCAATGCGGGAACAAACTCCACACTGCAATATATCAGTGATACTGCACTGCATAGCCTTTATTCTGATGCTATCTGATCCTGGATCGCATCATGATTTAAAATTTCACAAAAACCATAACATTACATTACCATAGAAAATGCAGGATGAAAGAATCAATTACACTTAGCCAGAACTTGAAAATGTCTTAACCTCCATGATATATGTTAAGCCCAATCTCAGCCTCAGAGCTCTTGATTTCAAGCACAGTTGAGATTATAGGAATGAAGTTACAGACACTGGTTTGTAAGCAAGTTGGCGAGGGTTTTTCAAAGCTGGCTCGCAAGCAGGCTGACAAGCACTCGCATGAACTCAACAGAGACGTTCTTCATTACTTTCCCAAATGGTAGCACACACTGCCAGAGATTTTCTACATAATTAGTATTTCAGAAATAGAGCCAGAAGGCCAAGCCTTCCAACTGAAATTTGAACAAGGTACAATTATGGAAATTTAAGTTGGATGAACAACGAAAAGCTGAGGACAAGTTTCCTTCACTGAATACTGAAATAACATCACTGGTTTCCAAGTGATTATTTTGTTTAACATGCTCCACTGCTGGACTTGTTAAGGAGCAAGCAGCTTATCAACATCTGACATGCCAATTAGATTTCACAGAAATGGCCCACACTGTTCATCCTGTCAACAAAACAAAAACCATCATTTCTCAATATTTTGGATTCACCAGCATTGTGTAAAGGTGGCATAACTGCATGGTGCAGTAAGAGGCAAGAACAAGAAGAGGGGATGCCTCATGAATTCTAATAGTGGTTGCTGCAGGCATAGAAAGACCAAGAGACTGAGATGTGGCACTACTCAGTCCCAGCAATAAGGATTCCAGCAGCGATGGTAATTTTTGCAAGATGATAACATCACATGAGAAAAAGCTATTCTGGACTGACAAGTGGTGTGTGAAACATTGCCATTGGTATTCAATGCCGAGTGTGCAGTGGTAACAGCTTTTATATTCTTGTCACAAATATGGCAGTCTGGTTTAAATGTTTGTAATTGATGTGATATTACTCATCACAGCCTCACAGAGGACCAACAGCTCAGCCACACGACTGCTAAGTTCTGGAGGATGGATATGCATAAACAGATTGTCCTCACTGACTATTGTCTCTCTGGCTTTGAGAGTTCAGAGACTGTGTACAAGAGATGGTGCTCTCCAACATCTGCCAAAACAGGGCTACGAGATCCCATCACAAATCCCTATATATGCTTTCCTAAAGAGTCTGCCTAAGATTTGAACCAGGGCTGAATTTACTTGAAAATCTCACTCTTCCTTCATCTTTCATCAGGTCATCGACCTGAAATGTTAACTGTTTCTTTCTCCAGAGATGCTGCCTAACCTGGTGAGTTATTCAAGCACGGTTTTTGTTCCGATCTAATGTTAAGCAACAAGAAGAGAAACTCCCTGATCATAAATTTGATTGAAACTAACCAGAAGCAAGTTGTTAAGCCTGAGATATTAAATCAGCTTCCAATCCATTCTGGTTCCTTGACCATTATAATGTACAACAGTTGGGGTACAAATTTTGGTTATTGGCTTTATCATGCATCATGCAGACTATGTTTTTTGTGTTGCTTGAAATAGTTGAGGCAACAGAGTGTTTAGAATTTTATGTTTAATTAGAAAGAAATTTTGAAAAATATGCAAAAAAAGTGTCTGCAAGACACCAATTTACTATTAAAGGGAACTACGCATGCATAAGACCATAAGAAACAGGAACAGGAGTAGACCATGGCTGATCCAAATTTTCTGCATCTTGATGCAGGATTTTGATCCAAAATGCTGACAGTTCCTCTCACCACCCCCCCAGATGCTGCTCAACCTGCTGAGTTTCTCCAGCAGATTGTCTGTTGCTCCAAATTTCAGCTTCTGCAGTTCCTTACACCTCCAAATTTTCTTAAGTCCACTTCCTTTAATCCTTGATTCCCTTACTGATTGAAAATCTATCCATTTCAGCTTTGAATACATTTAAGGATTCAGCTTCCACAGGTTTCCAGGGCAACGAATTCCAAAGACTAACAGAATTTATTCTTCCTACCTCACTCTTAAATGGACATCTTCTTATTCCGAGACAGTGTCCTCTGGTCCTGGACTCTCCCATGAGGGAAAAATCCTCCCAGCATTTATTTTGTTCTTGAATTGAACCATGTATGTCTTTCCTTAAATAAGGGGACCTAAACTGTACACAGCTCTCTATATTTCATCTCATTGGTGTCCTGCAGTTGTTGCAACACTTCCCTACTTTTATAGTCCAACCCACTTGAAATAAAAGGCACCACTTCCATGACTGAACTACTTCATTCAATTTGTATACTGTGCTTGGAGAGCTGATAGTGAGCCAGAGGCCATGGCCCTGGAAGAGGGATTGAGAGTAAATTGGTGGTGAGACCCTGCACCCTGGGAGGGGGTCTGAAGGCGAGCTGAGCTTCAGGCTCCTACCTGGGATAAGTAACTGACCACAGGTTAGATGCCAGGCCTCTTGCCTTGGAAGATGATCTAATCATATGCCAAATGCTAGGCCTCCCAATCTTGGATTTGATAGCGAGTCAGGTACCAGGGCCAACAGCAAGCCAGGTGCCAGGGCCATTCAGTGGAATTTCAGAGGGATAAAAAGAACAAGCCTGCTGTCTCCTTTGCTGGATGTCCAAACCAAGAACTCTACATTGCAAAATTAACAGTGTTATATTTTAAAACACAGATGTTGTAAACACAGATTTGAGGATCAAAAAAAAATGCACATTTTAAAGGTCTGCATCATTGAAATAATGAGCTGCAGAATAGCTTGTGCATTGTTCAGAGATTTCCACATTTGGAGATCTCAGCAAGTGAAGTCGCTTGTGTCCTAGGGATCAATTTTTGAAGGCACATTATTTACTGAATGAAAAAAAAAGGACGAGAGGAGCTGAGGAAACGTCACTGATAATACTAGGCCTGATGAGTTTGGAAGCATCTGCTCAGCGCATCAACTTTCATGGCCCACCACAGCCAATGACAGAGGTATAAAGATTGGCACCCAATTACCCTCCTGTTGGAAGATGGAGCTAGAAAGACTGAATCATTGCCACTGAAGTGTTGTTGCACTCTGCTGTGTGAAAATCCTGATAATACAAAATATTCATTCTGTTGCAAAATTTTCAATGCCCCGTATAAAAAAAATACATATGCAAAGAAAAATACAAAAGCAGCACTGCCATCTATCCATCCCAGACCATAATCACAAGAATATATCATCCTCTGAATTCAGCAGATCCTGGAATGGCTTTGCAAAGGAATACTATGAAACTGCTCCTGCGCTTCTGCAGGCTGCAAAGAAAATTCAGCAGTTTAAAACAATGTCCTACCTGTGCTTTGCTGGACAGGCCACGCAGGTTGAGGCGAGCTGAGGACAGCATCTGCAGAGCCTCCTGAGGATTAGTTTTGCTTTTACTGCATTTAATGGACACTACAAAAAAAAGCACCAATACAAATGGAAGACATTAGGTCACAACTTCAATTCCAGCATTAAATTGCAGAATACTCTAATTAGATATTGGAGAAATTAGAAAAACCTAAATTTGAATAATTATCACTCTTCTTGTTTCTTACAATGTGATGAAATGGAAAACGAAGGAAAACAATCTCACCAAGTGACACTCCTTCTCCAGAAAAAGGGAAATACTTATAAGGAAAAACACAGAGGCTGGAGAGAAATAACCATACACACACAAGATAAGTAACAGAATCATCTGTAATGTTGACTTAGTGGAGAAGACCAAGCACTTGGTCATCTCATTTTGTTTTATTGTGTCACTCTTTAAAAATGGTAAGACTGTGATCAAATTATGGCCCTTTCTGCTGCCTCAACTAAGATAATTTAATGAAACGAATTGCATCCATTATTTCATCTTATTAATCATTTTATTCTAATGAAATCCAAGTCTTTCTTCACATTTATATTTCTTCATGAAAGGAAGAATCTTAGCGAATCTGCATTGTACTCACCTGTCACTTTCCCATAAAGTACCACTGACTATTGGTCACCTGTCCTGTTATCTCAATGTAAATTTATTTTGTGTGAAGAGCCTTGGAATATTACTATGGGTCCCTGCAATTAACCTTGGTTGAAAGTTCCCTTGATATGGAGGGTAGATACTCTATTCTCTCTTTTTGCTTATGCCCATAACCAAATCAAGGCTTTAATTGTGCATGAAAAATTACCACTTGAAATGAAGCACCACAAAATTAGTGTTGGTTTATTATTGTCACAGATACCAATATACAGTGAAAAGCTTTTGTTTACATACCATCCAGACAGATCATTCCATGCATAAATACGTCGAGGTAGTAAAAAGAAAACAGAATTCAGAATATAGTGTTGCAGTTAGAGAGAGAGTACAGTGCAGGTAGACATATAAAGTGCAAGGGCCACGACGAGGGATACTGGGAAATCAAGACTTCATCTTTTAACATATCAGAGGTCCATTCAAGGGTCTGATAACAGTGGGATAGAAGCTGTCCTTGAGTCTGGTGGTATGTGCTTTCAAACTTTTGTATCTTCTGCCTGATGGGAGAGGGGAGAAGAGAGAATGAATGAGGTGTGAGGGGTTCTTGATTATGTTAGTTGCTTTCTCGAGGCAGCAGAAGTGTGGATGGAGTAAATGGAGGGGAGGTTGCTTTGTGGTTGGAATCACAAGTCAGTGCAATTACGGAGCACGGGGAAAACTGAGATGGATCACAGATGGTGGTGGGGGATGGAGAAGTCAAATAATCTTGCAATGTATGTAAAGGAACTTGAATTAAAAAAAGAGACCAGATTTAGTTTTTATTCATAAAGCAGATGCATATATATGTTGAGTTGACAGTATCCTTCAGTTATTATCAGGGATATAACATACATAATAACAGCAGAGGAAGATCATCATTATGTAGCTTCCTCAATCAAACCCCTCTATCACAAGTCCTGATGCAGGGTTTTGACCCGAAACGTCAACAACTTCTTTCCTCCCACAGATGCTGCTTGACGCGCTAAGTTCCTCCAGCAGATTGTTTGTTGTCCCACCATCACTTCTATCTTATTTCTGGAACTAAAAGCTCTATATATCCACTAGTATTATTTAAAACTCACCACCCATGTTGCTATCAACTTCTTATTTAGAACCTCTGCATTTCTCATTTTCTCTGAACACATTTTGAAACTGCAGAATGGTGCAGCCTTATGGCAAACTGGTCAGCCTTTTCTCTGTTTGGTATCACACTGTTCAGTATGGGCAACCCGAAAGCTTAGTGCTGATTATGACCGACCACACTCTGGTCACAGAATCGTTGCTGCACAAAGTCTGAGTAGAGTAGCTCCCCCAGTTCCATTCCCCTATTCCTTCTGCACAGTATTCTCAAGTTCCTGTCCAATTTGTCTCTGAAGCCACTGATTAATTTTGTCTATGCCACCCCTATGGGCCGTGAGTTCTAGAACATAACCTATATGTAAAAGAGTTTATCCTCACAGCCTCCTTGTAACTTTCCCTCCCAACTTTGAATCTGTGAACCTGGCCCTTGAAACAACTGCTAACAGGAACAGCTTCCACCTATCTAGTTGTTTAATCAAGGACTGCTGATGCTTGCCATTGGCAACTTACCATGTGCAAGTTCTATTGCTCGCTTTGCCACTTCTTTGAAAGATGCGGCATCTTTCTCCCACCCACTTGATTGTGCTTCACACCGATGTGCTTTACTGAGATACTGCAGCGCCTGGAAAGGAAAGGCATGGCCTTAAAATATTGCAAGTATGGGTTGCTTATTATTTTAAAATTTTTTTAATATGTTTTTTAGTCTTACAACCATATGGTTAAAAACCTAATGGTAAATCACAGTGGTGAAAATAAATCATGAGAGCAGTGACTCAGGGTGAACACGTAATAGAGGGGGAACACATGTCCAAAGAATGGAGGAGTGGGAGCTGACTGGCGATCAGACTGCAATTGGACTTCCCCACCCTGTCCCCATTCCCTGTGGATCAGCTGCAATGAGGAACAACCCAAATCTATACCAGAATGCTGTTGTATGATTCATTCATCTGTTGCTTCAAGGCGTGAGGATTATGGCTTGTCTACCAATGTCCAGTGCACATCCTCTGCAGGTAAGGATACTTAATCCATACGTGCATGGGGGGGGAATGGTAATGAGTGCAGGAGCTGGCAGCACACTGGAAGGAGTTGGGATCTCCTTGCTTATGTGGCAATGTGGTTAAGGAATACAGCAAATGAGGCAACTTCACCCCACCCAGCCCCTCCCCCCACCCTGATTTTGGTTAATCAACTGATTGAAGTTCTATGCTTAATCTATCTCTTTGCTTTAATGACATGATTCTGTGAGTTTATTTTCAATACATACTGAACTTCTTAAGGAATGGAAGAGATCTTTAAAGGTTTAAAAGTCTGCATGCAGGTTGGGCTTAAAAAGGGTTGATAGGTATGCATTAACCTCTTCCATTCCCTTCCTTTCACTTCCATGTCTTCTTCCAGCCAGTGGACTGGCTCAAACATCAACGATCAAAAATAACTTTGCACATCAGGATACTACAATCCACCTGTCAATCAAGGTAAGAACTATGTCAGCCCACTGATTTGCATAGGATAACTAACCTCAAGTTTTCTAACAATGCCTCCTGACCACTAGGTAAAGCAGTAGCAGAGAAATCAGCTGTAGCTGAGTACATTTTAAAAATCTGAGGATGGGACTTAATTGGTTGCTAAATCATCTCTGAAGGACCGCCCTGCTATTTTCAATCACCATTAAGAAGCTGGGTTCAGGTACCTGGTTATAGTCTGTCTCCTCCACACAGAGCCTTGTGCCATTGGAGATACAGAAGGAATTTGCTTTCTGTATGGCAAGTGCCAGGCACTGTCAACTAACCCTAGGTCTTTTGGTTTAGATAATTATAAACTTTGGCAGCTGGAAATTAGTTTTTACCCCTTGTAACCTTTCTCTCTTTTCAAACCTGCTTAACTTATTATGCCGAATTTTACACCTGTAGTGGAAAAAAATTATCCTCCTAAAATATAGGATATAGGAAATCTGATGTTTACCCCCTTAAATTTCCGAAGTGTTTCTTTTCCACAAACACACTACTGTCAAGTCGCCCCAGTGAGGTGATTCACCATGAAGTATTTATCACCCACAGAGACAAAACTCCACTTCAGGACCAATGCGGAGCTGGAGAAATGCACAAGGTTAGGTATGAACAGACAATGTCTGCCCACAAGAGGCTAAAGTGTCCCAAGATACACAGCATGAAAAGTACCATGTGGCTTTGCCCAAGCAAGCAGAGCAGTGGCAAACATATGGGTAGAACCACCCAAAAGTGCACACAATTTTAGGATTTAAACCAACTCAAAAAATATTAGCACTGTAAATTGTGAGCATGCTTTTAAAAATAACTCAGCACGCCGTCTTCCCATTCACTGAATAATTTTATTTTTGTCAATGAGTTGAATGGAAGTTTTGTGCTTATGAGAAGCAAGGGAGAGTGAGTCAAAGACTTTTAAAACCGTTTTGGACCAGTGGCAATGAAATGATTGAGCATGGTGAACTCTCCAGGCACTGCAAATATCAGAGCGTCTGGACCAAGCCTACTGGGACAATAATAATGATGGAGTTCCATGGATAAGCTCTCAGATTCTGTGGTATGAAAATCCAACACCAGTTTATAAATTGGATGTTTTCTGGATGGGGAAGCTGAATGAGAGCCACCAACCACATTTCACCTGAAACAACCGCAGCATAATATTATCCTGCACAGCAAACTCATGAGGTTTCTTCAATTCTGTCAACTGGTGTTGATAAAAAGATGCCTCCATTCATGATTTGGGTCTCAGTGGCTTGAACACAATCGAGCCCAACAAGTTTGTGTACCACTGAAGGAATGCAGCATTTTCAACATTTCCTTCAGATGCAACAATAAACAGACTGACTTCTCCGATAGAGATTACAAAAATACCAAATTATCTTTTGAGAGAAGATGATTCCTCTGACTGTCCAGGACAACATTTCTCTTTTAAATATCAGGAAAAAAGATTAATTGTAATTCATTCTTAACCTTCAGATAGCTATATGGGTTCAAAAATGGCTAGATGTTTAGATATTATTAAGTTTTGTTACGAGTCCATGGCTGGAATTGGGAACACTTTCCACCGTTGGATCCACATCATGTGCTGGGGAACTGTAAGGCACAGCCTCATAGCCACAACTGCCAATATTTGTCGCCTGTAGGAGTAGGGCTAGGTGTCATAGGTATATGGGTATGCTCTGAAACAGTACAAAAACAGTATCAGTTCAGCCTTGAGCAGGCTGTAAATCTTTTGAGGGAGTGGGGTTAGTGACAACTTAAAGAAGTGGGGATGGACAAATAGAACAAGCGAATTTCAGGAAAATACTAACACTAGGATTCACTCAAGGAATACTTAAAAAAATCCATGCTGTATTTTTTATGACTGGTAGTGTATACATCCATGCAGGAATGCACTCTGAGCTGCAAGAAGTGTAAAGTCCCACTTAGTTTAATTCTTGCTTATTCCCCATACAATAAGTTGCTCCCCAAATATTTTAAAAATAAAGTATATGATGTTTGCATTTAAGGAGTATTAGGCAGATGTGGAAGGACTGGCACAAAAGAATGCTAAGTATCTGTATTCATACACAGCCCAAAGAGCAAGTTAAGACAGAGAACAGCAGCCTAAATCACAAGCAGGCAATGTCATCCCAAAGGAACAACACATTGATAAAAGCAACAATTGAATTCTGTAGACGGTAAGCTATTGATCTCCATCACAGAAGTGATAAGGAACAAGTGAAACAGCTGGGGGTTGCACAACTCTATTGCACGTTCCTGGAGCTGATTCATGTATAGTACTAAGAGAAGCTGGGAGGGCATTGTTTTCTTAATCCCCTACTTTGAGAGTGGGTGAGTGGGGGTAGAGGGGCTGGTGGGGAAGTGGGTAGAGGAACCTGGGCCAATAGGAGTTGCACTTTAGCAAGATGCTTAAGCTCTGAGTGAAATCCACGGCGCATTGGCTACCAACCTTTTCGTTATCTTCCGGATTTACTGTTTGCCCATCTCCACAAAGCTTGGCGTACAACCTCCAAATCTTAGCATCACTGGTTATTTTTGAAGTCACCCTACCAAACAGCTCCCGCAGTTTCCCTGCCAAAAGTTTTGCAGAATCTCCTCTGCAATCCGTGATCCCTTCTTCCACAGCTTGCACCAGGATTTTCAGAACCTGAAACGAAAAATTACTATGAATTAGGCACATCATCCTTTTCACTGAACCCTACAGTTCGTAATACACACTCAACTGAGCCTTGTACTCAAAGACGATATCACAGTGTAGAGCCAAATGAATGCAATATTAGTGGGGGCTCTGTCCCATGTACAGACTTTTAAAACTCTCATTGTGATATATGTGTCCTGTTCAACTTTAAAAGAAAAGAAAGTGAATGAATTTCTGCAACAACAGTGGTGGAAACACTACATTTAGATTCAGCATTCTGAAGCCAGAGAAAGAGGAGACAAATAGAGGAAATAAATATGACACGTGTTCCATGCAGTTGAACAGATTATACTTAGAACATCGAACATTACAGCACAGTACAGGCCCTTCAGCCCACAATGTTGTGCCGACATTTTATCTTGCTCTAAGATCTATCCAAAATTTTGCACGACATTTTCTCATCTGTTGACAGCCTTGAAAGGCTGCAATTTCACAGCTAGTCACCCTCCAATGCCACAACCAAAAAGGTCATTTTCCCTAGGCACATGAATTTTTGGGAAGGAGAGGGAGAAGCATTGACAGATAATGCAATCTGAAGGCACAGTCCAGCCATATCAAATATCCACTCTCACATTTCCAGCAGGAGCAACAGGTGAAGAGTTTTCAGCAGCAGAAAAGCTACCCAATTTTCTCTGTCTTGGTTTAGGATGCTGAGGGCAGGTGTAGCACCCATCCTTTACCTTCCTAGATAAGATAGTGTACATCTGCACATCACTGATTTTAATTTCTTCACCACTGGATGTCATTCTTTTTGTTCCATGTATAGTGCTAGCAGAGGCCAGGAGGGCATTGCTTTCTTATTTCCCTATCTTGAGAGTTAGGTGAGCTAGTGGGGAAGGGTCCAATATGAGTCACCAAGTTCTAGCATTCCCTTCCAAAATCTGTCTTGCTCTTTTCCTTGTGGACGCTTTCGAAGATTTCTCCTTGACCCTGCCCTAATATCTTTTTTATATGCCTCTGCCTTAATTTTTCTTCTGCTTTTAACTCCTGTGCTGTGGCTTGGGACATTTTCCTTGTTAAAGACACTGTACTAATGTAATGCAAGTGTTGTTGTTGCTGCTTACCATATTCAGACAGACTTGCTTTCCTAAGACTAGCCTTATCAACTGTGACCGGATGCTGTGTAGCAACTGACTCAGTTTCTGATTCTCTGAGAGTACCTTACAAGTCTAAATCACCAGAGATGGAAACTTGCCAAGATGTGGCAGCTACAACATCATCCAGAACTGAGCAATTAACTGCTGACCTGCCATTCCACTCAATATATAGGCAGCACCACAGCAGCTAACCAAGCTTATTTAAAATCTCTTCTGCTCTGTCATGAGCACACAGTTGGCCTCAGACAACATGCCAACTTGGAAACAGTTCCTTCAATGCTGCTGGATCAGTATCCAGGAATTCTTTGCAGGACAGCATCACCCACACTGCACAGGTTGTAACGAGAAAAGCACACAGATCTGGGAGTTTACACAGTGCTTGTGCCTTTTCAAGGTCCAGTGATATTGATACATTGTAGCGGCTAGCTACACACTACGAAATGAAGACACAGAGTTGATGGTTTGAAGTCAGAAGTCGAATGAACGACAGGGGCGCGGTATGCCTTTAATATCCAAAAGCTTCCCACGCTACAGTTACCGCACTGACATCACGTGCGGGTCACCTGACCTTCCCGTGCACGGGCTTTCCTAGCCCGACGATGGAGAAGGAGGAGGGCCCCATGCCATCTTGGATCGGGGCCTCCAACGACGTTCGCGATGTCGGGAGCCGGTTCGCTGCCGGTGCTGTGAGTTGCTACAACATCAAGATCAATCAATTATTTTTTTGCACCGAGAGCAGAAGGTGGGATAACTGTTTTTCAGTTCTTTTGAGACAAATCGTAACTCATTGTGTCCAACACACTAACACCAACTCAGGGAAGCCTCATATGGGAAATAAATCCAGTGTCTCCCATATCCAGAGAACAAGAAATTCCATATCCAGAGAACAAGAAATAAATTGTCATTTTTAATTTGCAATAAAATCTGCAAGGTGCTAAAAGTAGCCTGCAGGAAAACAGATTGCTTACGGACAGGATCAGACTGGGCTGTGATACACACTAGACCTTTAATGTCTGTCTGAGTCTCACTGTTCATTGAAGAATGCTTATTTCAACAACAGATTGGAAGGGGCAACACTGTTGGGAGAACTCTATCCAAACTTGAATTACCCCTTAAAGAGCCAGCAAAGGAACAGAACTGAAAGAAAGATCTATCGGACCATAACCATATATCAGAGTAAAGCAGAAAAAAAATTATGCTGCTTCATGCATATGATTCACAAAGTCTCAGGCCGAAAAATAGTTTTATCCATACAAATACATAAGACTTTGAGGGTGGCTTTTACTGTCCCCTGTAGAGTAATATTCACATATTTCTGGAACATTATGAACCGAGGTTGGAGAAACCACTTGCAAAAATCAACTATTTAATTTTAATGGGTAATCCAAATATATTAATCTTACAATGAGTAACTCTGATTTGAAAGCAGAAAGCAGCTAGGGCATTCACACACAAGAGAACGAGTGAGGATTCCTGACCCTTTGTCTCCATGTTAGAATGTGGTGCTATGTACTGATTACCTGCAACACATACACAAGCAAATTTCCAATGGTTGTCAATAAACTCTTGTTATTTGGGCCACCATTTATTGCCCATTCTTAAGTGTGCTCAAGAAGATGCTGGTGAGCCACTGCAGTCCTTTTATTGAAGGTACTGCCACAGTGTTGTTGGGGAGCAAATTCCAAGATTTAGACCCAACAATGATGAAGCTCCAAGTCAGGATACCATGGAACTTGGAGGAGAACCTGCCAGTGGTGGTGTTCCCAAATATCTATTGCCTTGTTCCTTCTTGCTGGTGGAAGTCACAAGTTTGAGAGGTGCTATCAGAGTAGCCTCGTGAGTAGCTACAGTGCATTTATAGATGGCATACATAGACTGCAGCCTCTGTATGCTGGTGATGGAGAGAGTGAATATATAGGGTAGTTGATGGGGTATCAATCAAGCAGGCTGCTTTGTCCTGGATGGTGACAAGATTCTTGAGAGTTGTTGGTGCTGCACCCTTCCAGGGAACTGGAGAGTATTCCATCTCACTCCTGACTTGTGCCTTGCAGATTGTTGAAAGACCATGGGGTGTCAGGAGTCACTTGCTGCAGGATACCCAACCTCTCACCTACTCTTGTAATCAGAGTGTTTATGTGGCTGATCCAGTTGAATTTCTGGTCAATGGTGACTCTCAGGATATTAATCGTAAGGGACTCACCAATGGTAATGTCATCAAATGTCGAGGATAGTGGTTAGACTCTTGTTGGAGATTGTCATTCCCTGGCACTTTTGTGGCACAGATGATACTTGCCACCTATCAGCAATTGCTTCAATGTTGCTGCCAGCATGGAATACTTCATTTGCTGAAGAGTTGCAAATGGATTTAATCATTGTGCAATCAATGAACATCCCCACTTTTGACCTTGTGATGGAAGGAAGATCATTGATGACGCAGCTCCAGGTGGTTGGGCTGAGGACACTGCCCTGGAGAACTCCAGCAGTAATGCCTGGAGCTGGCAAGACTGAGCAACAACCAGAACCATCTTCCTCTGGTATGACTCCAATCACTGAATAGTATTCACATCATTTATACCCTGGGTATTGGTATTGGTTTATTATTGTCACTTGTACCAAGGTACAGTGAAAAACTTGTCTTACAAACCGATCTTACAGGTCAATTCATTACACAGTGCAGT
Source organism: Pristis pectinata (assembly GCF_009764475.1). Lineage (NCBI taxonomy): Eukaryota > Metazoa > Chordata > Chondrichthyes > Rhinopristiformes > Pristidae > Pristis > Pristis pectinata. Next base: position 127,390,821 of record NC_067407.1, on the reverse strand, counting down.
TACATTGAGTTAGTACACAGTGCATTGATGTAGTACAGGTAAAAAAATAACAGTACAGAGTAAAGTGTCACAGCTACAGAGAAAGTGCAGTGCAATAAGGTGCAAGGTCACAACGAGGTAGATCGTGAGGTCATGAGGTCATAGTCCATCTCACTGTATAAGGGAACTGTTCAATAGTCTTATCACAGTGGGGTAGAAGCTGTCCTTAAGTCTGGTGGTACATGCCCTCAGGCACCTGTATCTTCTACCCAATGGAAGAGGAGAGAAGAGAATGACCCAGGTGGGTGGGGTCTCTGATTATGCTGGCTGCTTCACCAAGACATCGAGAGGTAAAGACAGAGTCCAAGGAGGGGAGACTGGTGTCCGTGATGCGCTGGGCTGTGTCCACAACTCTCTGCAGTTTCTTGCGGTCTTGGGCAGAGCAGTTGCCATACCAAGCCATGATACATCCTGATAGGATGCTTTCTATGGTGCATCGGTAAAAGTTGGTGAGAGTCAAAGGGGACAAACCAAATTTCTTTAGCCTCCTGAGGAAATAGAGGCGCTGGTGAGCTTTCTTGGCCATGGCATCCACGTGGTTTGTCCAGGACAGGTTGTTGGTGATGTTCACTGCCACCAACTGGGTATCTAAAAACCCAAAGTTACAAATAAATTGTCATGGTCTTTTTTCCTGAATGAAGTAAAAGAGATACACTATCTCACCCCATGATGAGTCCCATTCGTAGAATAAATGCAAATTTTTCAGCAATAAATAGCATTATCCATTTAACTTATACACATTGTGAGCTATTAACTTTTTGTGAGGACTTCCTAAATGGACTTCCAGTTCTCTTAAGAGTCCCCTCAACAGCAAAAATACTGTGATTAATGACCAAATTAGTGCAATCTCTGACTCTGACCCATTAGCAGTGCTATATCCCACTCAAATCATCTTCCTGCCTGTCAATCCACTACCAAAATCTTCTGCTTCCTCAGTTGGAGCTATTTCTCATACACCCCAAGTTTTACCTAAAACATTATTGTCTATGATTTGTGCATTGGCCTTGTATTTGCAAGTTTCTCAAAGGTTTTCTGGTAAAGTATCAAGGGTTCTTCAAAGAGCACCCACAATGACACTTCCTCAAACAAATGCCAAGGGGACTTGAGAGAGAGGGCATTAACCATTATGACCACTCCATGCAGGGCAGAGGGGATACGAGAAAGTTGGCAGAGAAAAATAGCAAATGGGCTGTATGAATCAATAATCTTCCACCGCTGCCATCTTCGTAAGCAGAAAAAAACTGACCTAGAGAAAGTGAAAATATTTTGGAAAAGATTAGGACATCAATGTCTGTAAATAGTAGTTCTTTCTGCTTGTGTACATATCCACTTTGAAAGATTAGTCTTAAAATGAAGAATAAAATATATGGTTATCAACACACCCTCCTCCCACCAATATCCTTTAAGTAATGCTATATAAACTGCTTTCCTGTTTCATGACAGTGGCTGAGTGGAGTGCAGATGTTACTTAACTAAACACATTGTTCTACCTCACGCACAATGTCCCTTTGTCATTCTATTAAGTTACTTATTAAGTCACTTAATTACTCTCTTATTAATCCACACAATTCTCCATGCTGCAACTCTTTTTGGCCAACTACCAGGTTTCTTGATTATGCATTAAAATACTTTTCATTCATTGTGCTGATGGATCATCATTACTGCAATAAAACACATTTCACCATTATTCAATTTGTGTGGTCGACTCACTTTTTACAATTGAACTGTTCTGCTAAACTGAGACACCAAAAGGATTTCTTCCATTTTTGTTTCACATTTAGTGGAAGCACAGCTGCTGAAAACCATTGTTTTGGCACGTGTGGAAAATAGGAACAAAGATGAAATGGCTAAAAGTGTCCAGTGCATGTGAAGCCCTTGTTCATACAAGGACATACATCTGGAAAAGGGGAGAAAAGTGGCAAGAGAAGAACATTCCCAACTTCTCCTTTGTGGGAATGCATCACTTTCACCCCTCATATTCCTTGCGCTTGCTGACCCATATTGGCTCCTTGAGCAATGCCTTACTTTTAAGCTCTCATTCTCATTTTCAAACCTCTCCATGGTTTCACACCTCCCGTCTGTGACTTTCCCTCACTTTCCACCCTACTTCCAGCCTCATAGTCATCCCCAAACTTAAATGATGCCTGTGTATTGGTTGTAAGGTTCAGAATTCTCTCCCTAGGTCTCCCTGACTCTCTCCTTCTCTTTCTACTTAACCACTCCTCTTTGGCCAAACATTTGATCATCAGTCCTAATGTTATTCCTTCATGTGGCTCAGTATCAATTTTGTCTGATAATTCTCATACAAGGAGCCCTAAGACAGTTTTACCATGGCTAAGGTGCAATATCAATTGAAGTTATTGTTGAGACTTAAATATTTAACTTTAAAACACTGCACGAAAATCAAGTTACTGAATAAAAGAACAGGATGCAGTGGGAAGGAATGGTCAAAATTAAAATTACCATGATCCTGTACAAGCACTAATCAAATCAACATGGGACATAAGACAGATTTATCAGCTTGTGCAGTTTCTACAATAAAAATTGCTATGAGGGCACAAATGACTTACTTTTAGAAAAATCTTCCATACAATGTGATGTCTGGCTAGAAAATTTTAATTAAAATCTATTTAGAAAATCAGTCCTTGTAATGAAAAGGACACCTGAAACATGCCAGAAATTGTGACCACAAAGATATAACCTCAGTTCCTAGTATTTTAGAGCTAAATTAAAGAGCATTGAGCAACTGACTGACCACTCCTGCCCTCTCCAAGTTAAAAAGCCAAATTCTTCAAGCAAAGAAATAAATCTATCAGAACAATTATTCTAGTTCTCATGTTTTTGAATATATGATAGAAACATTACGGTGAACTTTAAGTCACTTGGGTGTATTTAAGGTAGAGATTGACAGATTCCTGATTGGTAAGTGGGTTAAGGGATACAGGGAGAAGGCGGGACATGGGATTGGAAAAAAATCAGCCATGACTGAATGTCAGAACAGACTTGATGGGCTGAATGGCCTAATTCTGCTGCTATGTCTTATGGTCTTAATCTCCAAAGAATGATTTGGATGGAGTCAAATTGGTTGTTAAAATTTTATATGTCTCAAATCTGACTCCAATCCATCCCCCACTGCTGGGTTTATCAGATGCAGGACAAGGAATGAGAAGCCAAACTGCCTCAAGAAAGCCAGCTGACAATTTTAAGATCCCTAACCAACTTGATTTGACAATGGTCTGTCAGGATTCCAAGGACCCAGAAGCTGGTAGGTGAATGAAAGCATGGACAGCTTCAGTGAGAATGTAATGTCTTTACAGTGGGAGCAGATGCTTCTCTCTATAATTTCGACATCCATATAAATACTTGGGGTCCAGAATTAGCTCTCCTTCCCTTGCAGAATTATGGATCAAACACTCAACTGAGTACTCACCAGCTGCAACAGACTCCCTATCTGGGTCTGAGGCCCATTCCAGAATATTTCCTGGCCAGTTGAAAGTTGGGCCTATCAACCAGCTGGACTTCCTGGTACAGAAACTGCCAAGGACAGATGTTGCTCATTATAGATTTAAACCTCCACAATATACAAGAAAGCATGGATCTCCAGGATCTCACCTGAAATTTCTCTTCTAAGTTGTGGGTGCTTTGTGTTTTTAACCTCTCCCAGGATGCTGCAGGAAGGAGAGTGGGGAAGGTAGTCATGTAATAATGCTCTAGCCATTGCCTGGGCCAAGATTGATGGACCAGTTGCATGGTCCTTGATCAACAATTTCATGTGAAATGCTGCTTAAATAGGTGTTTGAGACAGGTGACCACTGATTTTACTGAACCTCAGATTATTCTTGCAAGAAATAACCTAGCAACACACCATTTGTTACTAAAATACCAATCTACATCTATGATACCCTAGACACTATGCTCAGACCATCAGCAAGAAATGCCATACTAAGACAGCCAGGTGCTTCCTTCACAGGAAAGGGCCCCACCTTGTACTATCTGTGTTAAGAGCATCATTTCCTGCAGTCCTACATCCCAGCCAAGGGAATGATACACAGCATGACAGCCCTACAGGAAAGCTTAAGCAAACTTGGGACAACTTAAAATGGAAAGCTGTTTAGTTGTTCCTTACAAGTACATAAAATACAAAAACATTTAAGAAAATACTTGGAATTGAAATCTTAAATAAAGTTGCCAGAACTTTACACTTTGACTGAAAAGCCACTATTAAGTGCTTGTTAGCACTTAAAGAAACAGAACAGTCCAGTCTGATTTAGCAGTGGGATAACTGCAGAAGAGTATAAATTTGGGGGTGGGGGGAGCACAAGTTGATTTGAAAATTTAGTTTGCATCTTAACCAGTTGCAAATGAGTGACTGAACAATTTTTTGTCAAAATTAAATGGGGAACTTATAATCATCACCTTTAAAGTACATCTTTAAAGTACACTCTTCGGCTGATACATGTGACTACCTGCTTTCAAGGGTGGATCAGTTGGCAGCACTCACACCCAAGTCAGAAAGCCGTGGGTTTAAATTTCCAGTCCAGACACTCATGCACAACAATCTTGGTTGACACTTCAAAGTGGTACTGAAGGGGTGCCAATCAGGTGAGTATTAAAGATACAATGGCATCATTTTGAAGAAATCGCCCTGCCCAATATTTATCCCTCAGCCAACACCATCAAAACAACAGAATATCCAGCCATTCACATTATTTCTTGTCCAAAACTGATTGCAATCTTTTGTATGCAACAACATCAACTTCACTTCGAAGTCCTTCACTAACTGTAAAATGTTTTGGTCAAACTTGAGATTGTGAAAGAAGCTGCATAAATTGATGAACTTCCTTACATGCAGATGCTTCATTATGGGGACTATATTAACAAACAAATGCAATACAGTTAAAAGGTGGTATAAGGTTAAAAATATTGAAAGGAAACCCCATTTTGAAACCACATTCCCTGCACTGCTGAAATCCATGACTCAGAGAAGCATACCCTACAGCAATTATGTGAGACTTCCATTTCCCACATCAGCCATTCTTGGATCCTAAGAGGAATTGCCAATTTAATGTCAATTAGTGGCCTACCACTGAAGCAGGACTACAGTGGACGCCATCTCCCTAGCCCTACACTCATCTCTGGAGCATCTACTTTAGACTATTGTTTATTGACTACAGCTACACCTTCAATACTATAATTCCAAGCAAACTCATCACAAAAACTCCAAGACCTGGGACTCAACACCTCCCTCTGCAACTAGATCCTTGACTTCCTGACCAACAGACCAGAATCAGTGAGGATAGGCAGCAAAACCTCCAGCATGATTATTCTCAACACTGGTGCCCCACAAGGCTGTGTCCTCAGCCCTCTACACTACTCCCTATATACTCATGACTGCATGGCCAGATTCTGCTCTAACTCCATCTACAAGTTTGCACATGATACCACCGTAGTAGGCCGCATCTCAAATAATGATGAGTCGGAACACAGGAAGGAGATAGAGAGCTTAGTGACATGTGTCATGACAACAACCTCTTCCTCAATGTCAGCAAAACAAAAGAGCTGGTCACTGACTTCAGGAAAGGGGGCGGTGCACACGCACCTGTCTACATCAATGGTGCTGAGGTTGACAAGGTTGAGAGCTTCAAGTTCCTAGGAGTGAACATCACCAATAGCCTGTCCTGGTCCAACCACGTAGATACTACAGCCAAGAAAGCTCACCAGCGCTTCTACTTCCTCAGGAGGCTAAAGAAATTTAGCATGTCCCCTTTGACACTCATCAACTTTTATCGATGCACCATAGAAAACATCCTACCAGGATGCATCACAGCTTGGTATGGCAACTGCTCTGCCTGAGACTGCAAGAAACTGCAGAGAGTTGTGGACACAGCCCAGCACATCATGGAAACCAGCATCCCCTCCATGGACTCTGTCTATACCTCTCACTGCCTTGGTGAAGCAGCCAGCATAATCAAAGACCCACTCACCCAGGACATTCTCTCTTCTCCCCTCTCCCATCAGGCAGAAGATACAGGAGCCTGAGGGCACATACCACCAGGCTCAAGGACAGCTTCTATCCCGTTTTTATTGATTCCCTTATATGATGAGATGGACTCTTGACCTCACAATCTACCTTGTTATGACCTTGCTACCTGCACTGTACTTCCTCTGTAGCTGTGACACTTTAATCTGTATTCTATTGTTTTTACCGTGTACTACCTCAATGCACTGTGTAATAAATTGGTCTGTATGAACAGTATGCAAGACAACTTTTTCACTGTACCTCAATACAAGTGACAATAATAAACCAATACCGATACCAATAATTGTAAGCAATTTTATGCTGTTAACCGGTGCCCATTAGGAACCGAACTGAGGCTGCCCAAACTAATTACCCCAAGGACAGCCGGCAAAGAAAGGAAACTTTAATTCATTGTTCTGGGCTACAATCCAACCCCAGGTTCCTGAGCTGAAAGGACAGCATGCCACCACCGTGCCCAAATAGTATTCCTTTTTTTATTTAATCTACTTTTCTGGCAGAATCTATTGAAATATCCTTTCAAGATAATGGCAACTTATCAACTTTCCCCTTCAGCTCACGGACTAGTTAGAAAAAAACCTTCAAAATTGAAGCAAAAAGCCTCAAAGCTTTTTACTGCCTTGATAACGGACCTTGATAATAAATCACAGTTTAATCATTACCTGCGATTAGGCAAGACTTTCACTAGCTCTAAGCCAATAAGCAGAGTTGAACTACAGCAGTCACCCTCTAAGAATGCACTTTTCAGCAATTGCAAACAATGAAACAGATACCATGGTAACAAATGGCATGGAAGGATAAGTACTATCTTCAGCAAAAGCATAGTTTCAGTATACTTTCCCCCTTTTTGGACCCTCTCAGTGACATACGTTCTTCCTCAAAGCTGGCAGGACAATGGCATTTGGATGCCAACTGGCAAAAGATTGGCACATGTTGATTATTAAATCCTGGCACGAGGTATCATGCTTATCTTTCACCCTTTGTTCTCCAACACCCAAGCTTTTCAAATCCAGCTTCTCATCACTAGGGAAACTGCAGACTCAATTCAGGTCAGCACACACCATAGAGCAGCACACCTTTGTAACAAGACCTGTGCCATGGGACTGCTGAAAGTAAAATGAACTGGTTGGTAAAACAAGCAGGGCACATTGAAACTACAGTGATACTAGAATAAAATTCAGATCTCCACGAATACATACCCGATCCATAATATAATCTAGTAGAGCTGTTAGTGAATATCAATATAAGAATAGGTGATTAAAATATCAAGTCTATTCACAACATAAATACATTCATGTATTATCATAAATACATGATAAGAACTGAAAATCCCTTTTGTTTTAAAAGAAATGCCCATGAATGAGTTTAAGTCATTCATGGCAAACAGATGTTATGGGCAAAGCTGTTCCTAATTGCCTTGGAGATGGTGGTGATGAACTCCTTTCTTGAACCACTACAATTTGTCTTAAGGTTTGCTAAACTGTTACGAAGCACCAATGAGAAACAATAGCATTGCTGTAAGTATGAAGTCACATATTGGACAGACCAGGATAAAAGGGTGCATTTCTTTTCCTAAAGGACATAAGAAAACTTGTAACAATTCAATAATCTGTAGCCAGAGATGACATGACTGGCATTTATTGCTCATTCTTTTCAAAAGAATGGCACACTAGGCATCTTCAGGGGGTGTTGGAGCTAATGTGGAGAGAGATGTTAAATGTCAAGTGAGTGGGAGTCACATACAAGACAGACCATTCAGAATTTCCTCAAAGTGGCAGTTTAGCACAGTTGGTAGCATGTCACTTGAATCAGAGGATTATGGGTTCAAGCCACGCTCAACAAATAGCTGCCCATACAAGTCTGTGCTGAACAGCCATCATTCATTCAGATGCAGTGTTAAAATAAGGCCCCATTAGTTCCAATGAATGTTGACTACTCGAACATCCCATAGCAGAGTGCAAGTTGTATTGGGTTTCTTGGGCAATATTCCTCTATCAACCAACACAGCCAAAAACAGATCAACTGGTCATTCATCCTTCAGCGAGCAAAGTGGCTGCCAAAGTTGTTACATAACAAGAGTCATTGTATTTCTGAGTTGACTGTGGAGACATCTGAAATACATAATATGGTGCTGTTTCAAAGGAAGACATTTCCTTTTGTACGGGCTTTGTTCATTAAATCACAAACTTATATGGAACACAGAGCACAAAAACAGGCGGTTTGGCTCAACTAGTCTGCATTGGTGTTCATACGCCACACAATTCTCCTATTTCATCTTCCTAAGCTCGGGCTTTTAGCATTGTCTTTCTATCCCCAGATGTGCTTAAACCAAAGTATTTGGAGACCTGAACTGTTCAAAGTTCTCAAAGTGCAGTCTGGTGAAGGTAAATGGAAGCCAAAACTGTGTGGTGTATTTAAGTGTGGTCTAAGCAAGGTTTCCAATGGATTTAATTTAGAAAAACAAAATTTACACAATAAAATGCTAAAGAATGTTAATGCTAAATGAATATTTCAGATACTTGATTTGGCACTCTGTTTGAAAGATAGCACACATGAAAAATCCAACAATATAATGGAAGATGACAGCGACACTCACTCAGGCACAGCAGATACCTGGGCAAGGTGCCAGGGAACCCCCACAGCTCAGCATGTCTGCGTTTTCAGGAAAAAAACTATTAGTCTTTCAATGAACAGTACCTTTGCTGTGAAGATACCCCATGAAATATAAAGGAATGAATACATAATCCACAGAGTTTTATTCAAATCTAATCTTAGGCTCTGGGTGTGCATGACTAGATCAGCACTTATGGCCCATTTTGTTGCCCTTGAGCAAGTAATGGTGTGTTTCTTTCATGAGCTGCTGCCGGCTAAGTTTCTGGAGTAGTTCTACATTGCTGGATTTTCACTGAGCAATGAAGAGGAGACATTCCAAGTCACAATGGGCAATAGTGCTGTCCCTACAGCACGCTGATGATGGAAGAAGTAAACGATTAAGATGCTGGACAGATGGTGATTAAGCAGACTAGTCCTGGAGAAATAAAGCAATTATTGCCATGATTTGATTTAATTCCGACATCAAATTAGCTCATTAACTCTTAGCTCCTGTCGCTGGTCAAAATTTCCAGGCATGTTTAATCATACACGGCTAGCAAAACATGACAGCACATCCAAAATGGGTGAGATTAATGGAATGGGTTAGTTATTGCAAAGATGCAAGTGAAGAAAATAGAGCTGTGCAGAAGGGTCCAGTGTGATCCATCTGCCATTCTGCACTTTCAAAAACATTACAGAACCCACAATTACTGCACCTAGTTCAGTCTTGAATTTGCTTACAGTAATCAGTCTATTCAACAGTGCTGCTAAACATAAACAAAAGTACACCCTCTGTTTACTCTTTCAGCTGAGAGGCAGTCTGATCCCTTTTATTTTGAATTCTCATAAGAACTTACATCATATCCATACAATGAAATGAGGTTGAATCACCAAAAATATTTTATTGTCTCAATGCAAGACCCCAAAGATCTCAAAGCATTAAACAAAACCATGTAACAAATGGAAAAAATGAATGCTGAAACCTGCTTAATTTATTGGCATAAGGATGAAATGAGTATTCAGTCAGTAAAGTAAGAAGATGGTGGTAAAAATTTGTTTACAGACTGAATGTTTGCTATAATTTACAGTTCCTTCATATTACATTTCCATTTTACTGAATACCTCTGTCATGTGTAAAGTAGATTGTCTATGCTGAATATCAAGACTAAATTTCCTTTTGAGGCCTGGATGGCTTACAGAGTAATGAATCAATTTTACTGCAGCAATGTGTTTTGGAAATAAGACTCTCCAAGAATGCAATGCTCAAAACTGCAAAGAATTAGATGATGTGTAGAATATGGTGGTAGCCAATGATCTACTTGCAGAAATCAGTATATTCTGAGCACAAGCAACTGTTAATGCAAAATTGAGGTATTTGGGCAGTAGGAAGTATGTTGAAAGGAAATTTGAAATAAGAACAGAAAATGCTAAAAATACTCAACAGATCAGGCAGCATCTGTGCAGAGATAATGTTTCAGATTAATGACATTTCATCAGAGTAAATGCAGCAGTTTCTGTTTTGATTTCAAATTTCCAGCATTTCCTTGGGGGAATTATCATGAACAGAAGTGTCAAACCAAAGAAACTTGTCCAATATATTAGTCTTGCACTTAGATCATGGTGTTCACAGGACAGGCCTTCATATCATAATGTATTTTACTAGGTGGGAGAAACTATATCTCACTGGCCTCCCTTTGTTACACAGTAAATTCATCATCTCAGCTACAGTCTATGTGGAGGTGAGTTGCTTCCCTGTAGTGAGTCACCCCTTGGCCACTCTAACATATCTCTCAGAAGTCAGCATTCAGCACCCCTGTAACTGGCCCACCAACACACTGCCTGTCTCACTGCTTGCCACTCTCTCAAACTGAGGAAACTGTGTCCATTAAAAAGTGGCCACTTTCCATAGTTACAAAGTAGTAAAACTGTAGCAAATATGGTGGACTTAACGATAGAATCTTTCAGAAGAATACCCCACTATAACTTCTCATTTGATTATTGCAGGAATGAAAATATAAAATAGTAATTCACAAACTGAAGAAATATAACATTTAGACTGAATATTAATCTCTGATTAAAAGCCTCACCTTGATTCAAACCTGTGGTGTTCTCTTAAGGATCTTCATATTTCAATATGCACTACTGCCTATATGAAGTAACCTAAACTTCTTTTAACTGAGTGCTGCTTTAATTTGGAGTCTGGCTCCTTACCATTTACACTGCCAAATCCAAATCCAAATCCCTTATCATGGTGCTGGATTCAAAATATCTACAATAACCTGGGTCTACAATTCTGCCAAAATGATAAGAGATTTAGCAAAGTAAGTGCCAAAGTCTGCTTCCCTGATACCAGATTCCCTGAAACCAAACTAAAGTAGGTTTCACAGTATGAGATTATTTGCCAACAGTTAAAGTGCAAATATGCAGATTTTATTGGGCAACATGAAGCTTTGAGCTTTTAAGAGAGAGAAACATTTATCTTAAAAACTGTGACATTGCTATCTTAAGGCTTAAGACATTCTTCTTAGCGGGTTATTCTCTTTCAACACCATTTAAGGTCATTCTGACATTCTACATCCAGCCAAAACAAAGTTAACCCAGCAGTATACTAACTACATTGATCAAGAAGCCAAATTCTGACTGAGACAGAGAGGGCAAGCAACTTGCTTCGCCACTGCCATTCTTCACATAGTTGTTAGAAGATATCCTCTCTCCACCTAGATTGAATTTATTATTCTATTTCACTCTCTCTTATGTGATGAATGCGTCAACTCCACTCAGCACCTTCCTTTCCATCAAATCAGCCAAGATCAGGTGTTTGGCACCTAGAAATAAGTGATCTACACTCTGGCAAACATAAACATCGTCTGCTTACTGCATCTTGACCACCGAGCTTGGGTGACCTTGGTTCTGCAGTGGAGCTGATGCAGGTTGAACAGTTTCCCACTTGTTCTGTAAATTAGCTCCACTCCAGAGGAAATCTTGTTGAAGGCGTGGTGCTGCATTGCATTGAGAATTAATGTTTAAATTATTGGGGTAATGATGTGGCCTTGCTTGACATCTGTCGTCAGAGGGATTGAAATAAAAATTGAAAATGCTGAAAACACTCAGCAACCTTCAGTTGACCTAGAGAAAAGCAGTTAACCCTGCCCTTCTCCTGAGATGTGGACTACCTACAGGAGGCATTGTATGGGGAGAGATACCAGCAATGCAGTTTCCAGAAAATATGCAAAATCCTCCAAATTCAATGGAAGCCAAAGGAACCCAATAACAGCATCCTCTCCCAGCCCAATGTCCATAGCACTGAGACTACAATTTATAATCAGCCAGCTCTGTTGGTGAGGACATGACCTTCACATGCCTGACACTAGGCTTCCAAAACACTCTATTCTGAACCGCGTCACAGGGAGAGATTACTAGGTGGATAGAGGAAAGGATTCAAAGCCATTCTCAAAGTTTCCTTGAAGAAATGAAACATCCCACTGAAACTAAAGATCCCTGGTCCATGACCACTCAAAATGTGGAGCCGCATTCAGGGTGGTACTGACAACTTGAGAGTCCATTTACTGGGAGCATCAAGAGGCCCCAAGTAAACATCAGATGGAGTGTGCCACTCCACAAATTACTCACTACCAACCCAATCAGGCATCTTGTGCCTCTTCTATGGATGTACCTACTGGTCCCTCATTCACTTCATCAATCATCTCTTGATACAGAGAGCTGCTGAGAAGAGGACATGTTTATGATGTGGGCCAATGCAATCCACAGAGTTCTTAATAATGTAATCCCAAATTCGAACCTTTTATCAATCATTACTTTTGCTAGAATTATTAGTTGGAAAATGTGTGTGTGCTGCTTTTTAAAAGTTGTAGAGGGCATTTGGCACCAATAAAGATACAGAACAATTTACTTCTGTTAACTCTGTTTCTGTGCATTCTTCTTTTTAATGATCAGAAATTCCAAGCTGTTGAAATTAATTGTTCCTTTGAGCCCTTAGCTATGTGGGGATTATTCTCAAAACCAGCTAACACCAGTTTCTACATTGAACAACTTTTACTTGATCTTCAATGTTGGCACACTGAATAATGGATGTACTAGTATTTCCAGGTACTCACATTCAAGCATACATTTTCTTGTCTCTCCACTTGGTGAACAAGAGTCAGCATAAATGGAAAGCTAACTTACCTTGGATGTTCTGCTTTGAATTTGGCACTCCTTGTTAACAAGGACAAGGGAATTTTAGGCTGGGATAAAATTCCATTTATTCACACACCAAAGGATTTCTATTGGCATGTTATAATGGTACTAAGTGCAGTATTACACTAATGACGTAATTCTGTTTTCTTTTACACCATCTTCCTGTTCCATTGCTCACAGATGAACGGAGCAAATATTGCTTTTTAAGAGCAGGAGTGTTGTAACAAAATGTATCATTATAGAAGAAAAGGGTTGTGTCCCTCCAGGGTATAAAGGCTTTTCGTTTTTAGTTAAGGGTCAACTGGAGTTTAGTTATTTGGGAGGGACAGAGGCGGTGAATGCTTTCAACACCAGGTTAGAAGGACCCAAGCATATTGTTCCCTAAAGACTATTGTGCACCTTCAACTGGCCCAGAATTTACAGCCACGGCAAAAAAAACCACCTTAACTTAACTTAATCTATTTTGCTCCTTATCCTTGCTGAAACAAATTTAAGATAAGATTTCTTTATTAGTCACATGTATATCGAAACACACAGTGAAATACATCTTTTGCATAGTGTTCTGGGAGCAGCCTGCAAGTGTCACCACACTTCTGGTGCCAACATAGCATGCCCACAGCTCCTAACCCGTATGTCTTTGGAATGTGGGAGGAAACCAGAGCACCCGGAGGAAACCTACGCAGTCACAGGGAGAACATACAAACTCCTTACAGACAGTGGCCGGATTTGAACCCGAGTTGCTGGGGCTGTAATAGCGTTGCACTAACCGCTACACTACCGTGTCACCCGAAACAGGCTACATATAAATAAATTACATCAACCAGCTTAAAGGGCCAAACAGCTACATTCACTCCAGTGATAATATATCTTATGCCTGTAGAACTGAAGATCATCAGATTTAATTTGAAGGGTACAGTGGATAAATTGTGAACATATATTCAGTCTTTGTATCTTCAAGAATAAACCCTTTAACCAAAAGAAAATGCTTTTTTTTGAGTCCCCATGTTCTTGCACATTGCTTTGCTTTCTGCCTTTGTCCTTTACCTTTTATTTTTCACCCTAACAGTGCCCAGTGCCACACTCCAAAAGGTAAACTCTTTTCTTTCCCAGACTGTATTTCCCAGACTCTGTCCACACTGCCATTTCTTAATCAAAAGGTCAAGGAAAGAACATTAATGGTATCTAACACTTGGTGACCTCTGAAGGACACTACAGCAGGTCAATGCACCGACAAAAGAGTCATAAAGAGCAGAGGAGACAACTAATTACGGATCAGATTTATAACACAGGCTTCTGGAACAGTTTTGCTTGCAATTGGAGATTTCTACGTCAGCCTTACTCCACATATTCTTGTTGACATCAAGGCATTCAGAGTATAGCTTTATATAAGTATAACATATACTGAATTGCAATATTATAGAAATCAAGCTGATGACCCAAGACCACCAGCTAGAGTACACCCATCACTGAGTAACGTGATCTTTTCAGAGTCCGCTTGGTCTGTCTCAGAACTTTTGCAGCATCACTCTTAAGCCTATTTAAGTTTTAGTTGATGCCAAAAAAATAATCTGGCATTTTGAACACAAGTCCATTGTAAGTACAACACAGCAGGATGTGGACCGGTTTTGCAATGAATGCCAACAAAGCAGTTGTTCCTGATTTAGAGCATAAGAAACAGAAGTAAGTGACAGCCTTTTAAGCTCTCATGTTTGTTCTGCCATTCAATAATATCATGACTGATCTTCTACTTCAGCACCATTTTTCAATTGATGATTCCTCCATCAAATGTAGTGTTACATTTTACTTTGTGTGAAAAAGCAATCAGGAATCTTTTTAACCCTGTCCTTCTGAAATTTTCCTCCTTGTTGCACAGGCAATTGTAAACTGATGTGGGACTAAACAGCTTACAGCCCACCAGAGTGCCAAACAGAGACCGGGAAATCATTCCTTGCGCTTAATTTCCCCTGTCGGCTTTTGCTAGTGCATATTAACAGGTTTTCAAGATGCCCCTTTGTGTCACTCTATTTGAAGTGTGTTATGTTGGAAAAGAAAATGCAGCAAAAAAACTATCTGGTTAATAAAATGATTTATGAGATTGCTTCTTACTCAAGGCAAGCTGTGGTAGTGTTTTCTTTTGCAGTCAGACTGAACAATCCTGCCGCTGTACAATAAATAGGAGAGGAGCCAGGCCAAGGCAAGTTAAGCTGATATCTTGCTACAGCTCTTGCTCATCCCTACTTTCTACATGCACTGTGCCACGAATGTTGTCGACACGCAAATCTCAAGGTAAACATTACCTAGACTCAGACAATCCCTCTTCCTGCCCTCCTGGCCCAAAAGTCAGACATTACTTCAGAAATACTTAGGACCACTTTATAAAAATCAAGGGTCAAAATTACTTGAGTTCTGAAAAATTCAGGCCAAAATCTGTGCGAGGCACAGTAAATCCACCTACGGTGCAGTTATTTAATGATAAAGGAAAGCCTATATTTTTTAGATATATATATATATATATATATATATATATATATATATATATATCACACACACACACACACACACACACACACACACACACACAGAGTCTTTTTGGTAGTGTCTTTTCACATTTCTACTTTTATCAAAAAAGCTTGTGTCTCTGCTTTCTCTACCTGTTCTCTCACATGGAAGCTAACCAACTGGTTTACATTTAGTTTATAACAAACATAGGCTGGTTCATTGTTTCTGTAGTTTTTTGACTATATTCACCCCATCAGCAACAAGAAGGTCACAATACCTAAATGTTCTGCATGAGGAAGTTGATGTGACTTGGTTACTGTTAGACAGAAGTATAAAATAACATCAAAATTGAAAAAGATTCTTGCAGTCTAACATACTGCATCCAAGTTGAACAAAATTTAACACCATAGTTACATATTTTTCTATGTTTAACATTCTCTGCACAATTTTACAAATTTAGCATAAATTGGTGCTAATGCATTAATATAAAACAGCAATTTTTTTCTATAATAGGGTACAATTAGAAGTTTCCAAGTTGAAATTATCTGACAAACTGAATCTATTTTTAAACAATGCACTTTGCATCCCACCATGCATGACCATCAGATTCTTTTAAATAGTGTCATCCATCTGGATTGAAAGGACTATGTGCAGGTTACAGCATTTTTCTTTATTTTAATTAATCTTGATGTATTTAATTATTTCTACCATTTAAGTGTTTTTAAAATTATTCAAAGTTAACTTACTTTAAAATAATCTTTGCTTTTTATTATTTAAATCCATTTCAACTGCAGGTCATCCCTGGATAATGAACAGGTTCTGTTTTTACAAACATCCCCAAGTTGATTTTGTCCATAAGTCAGAAAAGACACAAAGACACAGGGTAACCATACCTCCACAGTACTGTAATGAATGGCATCAAAAACTCATGACTGATAAGAAAGAACAATTACTAGAAGTGGCAAGAGAGAGGAAATTAGTTCTGCCATTCATAGGAACAAACATATGTACATACATTTGACTTTTGAATTTAATAATATTATGGGAGATGGTTCATATGTACAGGTGTAACCCGGAGATGGCCTGTATCTTTAAATGACTCGTGATTAACAGATAAAATATTGCCAACTATGATCTTTTAAAAGGCTGCCAGGATAGTCTGGGGATGGAACCTCACAATCTGCTACCTGAGGCTGTGGCTATGAGGCTGACAAAGTAACTGAACCCACTGGGCTGCAAAAAAACGCGGCTGCTTGAATAGCTTGGGGGTGGGGGAAAACACAAGGAGAGGGGCATATCCATTACGATGTGGTCCACTGTAGTTTAACCAGTGAAAAATGTATTTTAGTTCAAGAAACTAGACTTCTTGTACTAACCAAGATGAGTGAATCAAGGATTTAGAAAATAACCTGGAATAATTTTAAAATTTCTTTGTGAATTGAGAAGTGAATGAGGTTTGGTCTAAGGTTGAAACCTTGCAGTTGGGTCAAGAAGCAACATCCTAACCCATAGTACCATCCACTCTCTCCATTCTGATATGTTTCTTGTGGTCTTG
Source organism: Pristis pectinata (assembly GCF_009764475.1). Taxonomy (NCBI): domain Eukaryota; kingdom Metazoa; phylum Chordata; class Chondrichthyes; order Rhinopristiformes; family Pristidae; genus Pristis; species Pristis pectinata. The sequence goes on along the minus strand of NC_067407.1, from coordinate 127,373,902 downwards.
AATCAATGTCTCAGGATTGTAATCTTTTCTTGTTGAAAGCAAATAAAGGATAGCAGTGACAATAAAAGAGTTAAGCCTTACCCAAGTCAGCAAAAGTATTTTAGTATTACAGGTAGGATTCTTTGTCACTCATTATCACCTTGCATCAGACATTGAAAGCTCCGACAAACTGACTCTTTATAATCAAGTTAGCTTAAGAGCAGATTCTCTAAAGTTCACCATGCATAAGATGTGTAAAGCCCTGGTAAACTGCAGTCTCAATCTTTTACTTCCATACAAAAAAAATACTGATCTGCTTCTGTACACTAGTCATGATACTTTATCGTAATTAATTGCACAAAGCAGGGAGGAAATCCTGAGAACAGTGATAAGCTGTGCATTTGTTTAGATCCCTCTTCTAGCAATCTAAGCTAAGCAAGCTCACTTTCTTAGTTGGATAGTTTCTCACCATCTCCCCTATCTAGGCCTCTTATAATTTTATATACCTCTATCAGGTCACCTCTCAGCCTCCTCTGCTCCAAAGAAAACAAACCCAATCTATCTAGTCTCTCCTTAGTTCTATAGTACTGTTTCTCATTGGTGCATACATGTATCATTGTTATCCAGAGAGAATTCTGCTACTGAATTTAAAAAAAATGATGGGTGACACCATCAAAGTGTCCACAATATTCATCCTGGTTTATTCTGCTCAACTACCAAATGAACACATCTTTTCTATTTTCAGCAAGCTACTGCTATTTAGCAGTAAAAGCCTTTTCTTAAAAATACATATAAAAATGTAGGATGAATTAAGAGTAGCAAAAACATATTAGGCTATATACAATTTAACCACTGCCCAGGAAATCAAACATATTCTTCTTCTTTTCCATCACTGGGTTACATTCAAACAATAAAGTAACAGGACAAAAAGCAAACTGCAGACACAATTTAAAAAGAACTCACCTGAACATCTTTGTAATTGTCTTTTAGGTCCATGAGTCGATGGTATGACTTAATAGCGTCTCCAAACTCGCCAACATCTATGCAGGTAAGAATATAGTTCTCCCAGATCTGCCAGTGTTCATAGTTACATTTAATGGCTTCCTGGAGTGATCGCAGAGCTTTATTTCTGTGCAAATGGAGTTATGCAACAAATTATCCATAAAATTATGGATCATCCTCATTATATCATGGACAGAATCAATTAATCCTGGTCAATCAGAGTGATGATGTGAGAAAACAGTTTTCACTGTTGCGTTCTGACCAATAACAACAGCTTTGATTCAGTAACTGGTATCCAAAAGTAATGGCCTGAAGACCATTGCCAGCAAACATCACAGAGGGAACCTTTCTTTTACTATGCAAAAGGGGGCAGTATTTTTTTTTCTTTAAATATATTCCAGGTATAAAATGACTCAAATATTGCCTAAGTTTTGCATGAAAATGGCCCAACATTTTGGTAGTATGAGTACAGCATTACAATGTTAATCAGGCTCAGCTGATAAACCTTTTGCCTCTAATTGTAACTTTAACTACCCCTGCAGAAAACTTAATTCAAAAATCTCAGTGCATTACTTTGGAAGTCCTGCACCATCACTGATGGTTTTCTAATGTTAAACTCTCTCAGTAATACGGAAAAGATTTCAGGGCACTATTTTCAAAAAGCAGAGCAGTTGTTCCTAATATCCTGACCAATATGTATTCTTCAACTGACACAAGTAAAACAGATTATCTGATCATTATCACATTGCTTTTCATGGGAACTTTCCATGTGAAAACTGCGTGCACAATTAAGAGAATCAAGGGAAATCCAGTTAGCACAGGAAACTGGCACTTGGGTAAAAGATCAGTCATGACCTTATTGAGCACAGAGCTGATGCTAGGAGCCAATTTCTTAAGCCTTTTTAAAACTACAACAATGATTACACTTCAAAACAATTCATTATAAGTGTATTGGGGCATTCTGAAGTTGTGAAACAGATATAACAACATAAGCCTTAATTTTCTCCTTACATCTTTTCACAAAACGTATGTAAGAAGTTCATGTCTGAGACAATCGATGCCATTCAATTTATTGATACAGTATTAAACCAATATTGCGTAAAACATATAAGAAATAAGAACAGTTGATGTAAATAATGTTACGTATGTGTCTGTAACAAAAAGTGTTTCTAAAGCCAAATCATACATTTAAGGCCATGTCTCAGATAAGGTCAGCTTGTCTGGGATAGGCCTAGTTGAAGTATAAAATGAAAATCAAATGAACTGCTGGAACTGGAAATCTGAAGTAAAAACAGAAAATGTTGGAAATACTCAGCAGGTCCTGCAGCATCTGTGTAAAGAGAAAAAGAGAAGGTTTCAGGTTTGATATCTTTGTCAGAACGTCTGATGAAAGCTCTTGGACCTGAAATGTTAACTCTGCTTCTCTTTCCACAGATGCTGTCTAACCTGCTAAGTGTTTCCAACATTTTCAGTTTCCAGTTGAAATATATCTGGTTCAACACACAGAATTACATAAGCAGTAAGACAGACAAAGTAGCATAGAACATAGATACACATTAATCATCCCTCCTCAGTCAAAATGGTATTGCAGCATCTCACAAATAACAGGAAGCCTGCCAATGACTTACTTTTCTTTTAGTCGGATATACGCTGTTGATAGATTGTTCCAAGCTTCTGCATTCTAAAAGCAAAGAAACAAATAAAATGACTTGACTCTTCAAATGAGCATCAAATGGGTGCACTGCTTATATACCTGCCCATAATAGAAAATAATATACAAATAACCTTTGAACAATAATGCACCATCAGTACAGCCTTAATTATTCAGATTAAAAACTGAGCCGCCAGTTTACAGCAAGATACTTATGCTGAAGTTAAATTATATCAAAAATAACAGAAACTAGAAGATTGTTGAGAGGTCACAATTCATGCTTCGGTCATTATGACTTGTAAGCTTTTGTTGGTATCCTAGCAGCCGATGTTTGGCATTTCCTGCAAGTTAACTGAATGTTCTAGTTCAAAATTATATCACACCTGGGGCATATAATATTCCATTCCACTCAATTGTTCTCTGTAATTACTAGATCATCAAATTTATGTTTGCCAAAATGAGGGAAGTGTTTGCCAGATCTATAACTATTCTTATTTTTGGTACCCAATGTCTACACCAAGCAAAGAAGCATTCTTTATTCTGCCTAACAATGTATCATCGTCTTAAAGAGCAGCAGTCATAGCTTGTGAGAAGTCTTTCATATTTGTCTGACAAGTGTGAGGTTGCCAGTTTGTTCTGAGAATCTACTGTGATTCGGAATTACATAAATACTACACAAATCACTTAACCTGTCTTACAGATGCAAAAGTCAGAGAGATATAGACCATATTCAACCATATTCAAATTCAAAACTGCATGAATTCCACCCAGTTCTCCACTTCATCTGTTAAACATATCTTGATGTGGAATATAGCATCTTTAATGCATTAGAATCTACAGAAGTGCTTAAAGAAGCCATGACAATGGTTTGCATGTATATCCGATTTATATTTTCATGTTCAAACAGCGACAATGGAATATCAAAAATGTTTTTCAGAGTTAAGTATAATTTTCAATCAAAGTAGATGTAAAGACAATATTCAACAGTTTCAGGATAAGGTATACCCAAGCGTCAGATAATTAGGAGCTTCCCAAATATAACAGATGGAAAATCTTTAAACCTCCCTGTTCCACTCCCCCTATTGCAGTCTACCAGTTGCGATAATGTTTCTGCCATGAATGTATCCTTGATCACCAACTGTCATGGAGGTCACCAGCCCCAATAAGAAGCTTTAATGTACAAGATACATAATGTGTACCGCAGGTATCCATATTCAAATGGGCAGCAGATGTCAGCTGCCAGAGGACCATTGGCTATCAATAGATACAAAGTATAACTTAGATTTTACAGCATAACAAAATGCTCTTCATATCAACATGGTATTGCAGATGTTTTTATGTTCTCCATCTTCTTCATCTAGCAGATTATCTTCCTATTCCTTTTACTCTCAAGTACTTATTAGCTTTTTCCTTTGTGTGCCTCAATGTTACTCATTTCAACTACTCTGCGAGTTCATGTTACGCCCCTGCTTGATTTATTTAGTGACTATGTTTTATTTATGGCCCCTGGTTTTGGACTCTCCCCAAATAGCAGTTTATGATTTGAGGCAAGACAGACCTATAAGCTGTCACCGTAAACACTTTCAAACTGGAGGCCAAACATATGATCTTGAAATACATTCTGTGCATTCTACCTCAATATCCTGCCACTCTGAATTAAAATTTGAGTAATATGTTCCAGTATTCTCCTCCTCTAATGCTGAATCTGAATTAAATATAATCAAAGCACAATGCAGGCTGTCAAGATCACCACCAGCAAAATTTAATGATGCATAGGAGAGGGCAGATTTTTGAAACCAGTTTGTTACACAAAATGTAAATTATTTTTGAAGGGTTGCACACATTGTCAATAAGGTACTGGCAATAACCTGTGTTCAACAAGTAGGGCCTGTGGCCATGTGTCAATGAGGGGAAGTAGTGAAAAAGAGCAAGTTAGATATATCCAACTTTGCAGGTTGGATCAGAAAACAGAGAGAAACAGAGGACACTTCTTGCACAGAGAACATGCAATCTGTCCATCTAATCTATTTATTTCCTATAGGTGGATCAGTAGGGAGTTCTAACACCCCTGCCCCATGTGGATAGTTAAACAATACTACAGAATGTCTGTCAAGTTAGCCTACAAAACCTGCATCTGACCACCTTTGGCTCACAGCCTATTCAGTGCAATAGCGTATTTGACCAATTCTGTGATTAGCTTCCATTTAACTATTAAATGGCACCTTATCCAGCATTTTCTTAAATTTACACACAAATAACTACCATTAAGTATCTTGTCAGCATGCTCCACATGTTCCTTCCTCTGGAAAAAAAAGCTAATAACATTACTTCTATGAAGAGTCATGTCTGCAACAAGTGCATGCATACACAAAGGCTTTTTTTTAAAGTGCGCACTTTGGAACCAACCTTATTTTGGACCATAGGGAATTCAAAGGTTATGGTGAATCAGGCAGGAAAGCACAGTTGAGACCAATATCAGAACAGCTATGATCGGGTTCAACAGTGGAATAAGTTCAAGGGACCATATGGCCCTATCCTACTCATTTTTCCATTATTCTTCTGCTTTTGTCTCCAAAAATATTTTCCACCTCACTGATAGAATGGAATACAGCAAGAAAAATGGGAGTCAATAGTACAAGTGCTTAGTTAGTCACTCCGTCAATCCTCTTGGAGCCAATAATGTTCCAAGATCTGTAATCACCGATTCTACTTACTGCCTACACAGGAAAGCCAAATATGATGGTTAACTATAGAGCCGCTATTAAAACTAGTTGTGTAGAGACTGCAGATAGCCATGAGATTCAAAATGCTGCCTCCACAATCAGCAATTGAGTAAATGAATTATTTAAGACATTAAACAAAATGGATGTCATGTGAGATTCTTTTTGAGACTGTAAATACATTCTCTTACTCTTTTTCTGAAAATAATAGTTGTTATAAGTGGTATCTACTGGTTGTGTTCACATCACTACTAGGTCATTTAGTGTCTCCTCTGGGTTTGGGATACTTCAGATGAAACACTGGGCCAGGAACCTCAGCTTTGATTCAATAGTTAGCACTCTCAACATTTGGCTCAGTAGCTAAAACTCTCAACATTTAGTCAGAAAGTTGCATGTTAAAATCAGAGTCCAGAGGCCTCAACAACAATAATAATTCCATTTACACAATGCCTTTAATGTAGAATAACACACCCCAAGATACTTCACAGGAACATTATCCAAATCCACAGTGCAAGGTACTTCTGCATGGTCAGAGGTGTTGCGTTTGAATGAGATATTACTAATTATTCAGGTTCATGCTAACTCCCAGTAATCATCAGTCCCATTCCCCTCTCTTTATTTTCCCTGTAGCGCTGCAACTTGTTCTCTCTCACATACCCATCAACTCCCCTTTTATATTCCTTTAATCACTTACCTACACTGAGGAATAAATAATTTACATTAGCCAAAGATGAGTCTCCTAACTCATCTTTGGGACATGTTTTAAACCAAAGCCTTATCTGCCTTTTCAGGTCTTAAAAAAATCCTATCACACTATTTTGAAGAATAACAGAAGAATCCTTCTCAGTCGCCTGAATCAAGGCCAAAACTGATCATCAGATTATTCGCACAACAGAGCCAAATTTCCCGAGTCATAATAGAGACTGTACTTCAAAACAAAATGTACTATATTCGGGGGAAGAACTTTGGAACATCCTGAAGTTGTGACAGGTACTATTTAAATGCCAGCCATTCTTTATAACAATGAGCACAGTAGCACAAAGTTAAAACATTCTGGAAATAAAAAGGTAGCATCAGTAAAAGTGGTCATGAAGCTGTCATTTTTCTATAACCCCGCCAAATGATTCAAAAATGCCATTTATGGAAGGACACCTGCCATCCATACCTGGTCTGGCCCATACATGACAGCAATCCCATTCCAAAATGACTAGCTCCTGACTGCTTGTAAAGTAACTCGGCAGGAAAGAAATCTGACATGGTGCAACCACCACAAGCATTTCAATACAGCTATTTATTTTCAGAAAGATTTTAATTGGGAATGACTCTCCCTAGATTTTCCTTTCCCTTCAATTAAAAACAGAAAATAATAAATTCTTTTGGCACTTCCCAATCATTATTTTTAAGTTTTCTACCTAAAAGAAGAAAGTATTTTTGGCAGTTTTGATAAAAAACTTACTTATGATATGGTCTTGGTGTAAACTAACCAGCTGTTCCTATTAAACTGTGAAGTAAGTGGGATATTGGACTAGCAGCCATCAGTATTTGAAATCAAAATATTTACAGGAAAATAAAGTGCAAATGAATTTCATAGAATCCCAATTGACAGTTTTAGCCACAGCATAAACATGCTATTCAGAATGATTTGCAATTCCATTGCACTTCAATGGGTAATGAATTTAAAAAATGCTATCTCTCAGAATCATCCACTGAAACACTTCACAGTATTAGATTATTTAACTAACGCAATCAAAGTTAAGAATATTTGCAGTCCTTCTTTTCCAGTAATAGGAATATTAAACACACCATTAGTTATAAAAGTTCTGGACATTCAGCTACTAGCTAACATCAAGAACAATTGCATTTATTGAGGCTTGGTAATTTGTCTGACATTTGATTAAGGTGTTGTTTTACACCTGAGTCACTCTGATGCATTGTCTAAAATGCATTCAAATTCATAGATTTAAGCATTTTCCACAACTAATTAAGATAAGTGCAAATAAGGCCGCCAAACATCAAACAATGGCTATATGTTTAAAAAAAACAGCCGTGGCTCCAAGGAGATACACGCCATCCTCATGACCTGCCCATCACCCTCACCTTCCTCACACCTCCATCCCTTCATTCCATAGTCTACTGTCCTCTCCTATCAGATTCCATCTGACAGGTCCCTTATTGTTGCAGCTATATACGTCCCTATTGTTGCAGCTATATAGGTCCCTGGTCAGACCCCACTTGGAGTATTGTGCTCAGTTCTGGTCACCTCACTACAGGAAAGATGTGGAAGCCATAGAAAGGGTGCAGAGGAGATTTACAAGGATGCTGCCTGGGATGCGGAGCATGCCTTATGAAAGCAGGTTGAGGGAACTCGGCCTTTTCTCCTTGGAGAGACGGAGGATGAGGGGGGACCTGATAGAGGTGTATAAGATGATGAGAGGTATTGACAGGGTGGATAGTCAGAGGCTTTTCCCCAGGGCTGAAATGATGACCACAAGAGGACATAGGTTTAAGGTGCTGGGGAGTAGATACAGAGGAGATGTCAGGGGTAAGTTTTTTACTCAGAGAGTGGTGAGTGCGTGGAATGGGCTGCCGGAAATGGTGGTGGAGGCTGGTACGATAGGGTATTTCAAGAGACTGTTAGATTGGTATATGGAGCTGAGTAAAGTAGAGGGCCTAGTAATTTCTAGGGTAGGGACATGTTCGGCACAGCTTTGTGGGCCGAAGGGCCTGAATTGTGCTGTAATTGTTCTATGTTCTATCTTCTTCAGCCCTTTGCCTCTTCCACCTGTCATCTCCCAGTTTCTTACATCATTCTCACTAACCCCCCCCATCCACCTACCATCCCCCTCTCAAGTGGATTCACCTATCACCCACCAGCTGGTGCTTCTCCCCCTCCCTTTACTCTGGCTTCTGCCCTCTTTCTTTCCAGTCCTGATGAAGGGTCTCAGCCTGAAACGTCAACTGTTCATTTCCCTCCATAGATGCTGCCTGACCTGCTGAGTTCCTCCAGCATTTTGTGTGTCTTGATCCAGATTTCCAGCATCAGTATGTTAAACCTCTAATGAATCTTGAGATTTTTCCACAATAATGAGGTTAAATATAACACCAGTTGCAGTAATTCCCCACAAAATGTCTTTGCAAATTCTTTTGGATTTCATGTTTGCAGTGGACACTGATACTGCTTCCAAAGGATATAATAAGAATGTAAGAAATAGAAGCAAGAGTAGGTCATATGGCTTCCAGATATTGGAATGTCATTTAAAAGGATCACTGACAATCTTGTACTTTTATTCCACTTTCCAGAGGCACGGTAGTGTAGCAGTTAGTGTAACATTATTACAGCACCAGCAACCCGGGTTCAATTCTGCCACTGTCTGTAAGGAGTTTGTATGTTCTCCCCATGTCTGCATGGGTTTCCTCCAGGTGCTCCAGTTTCCTCCCACATTCCAAAGACATACAGGTTAGGAGCTGTGGGCATGCTATATTGGTGCCAGAATAGTGGCGCCACTTGCAGGCTGCCCCCAGAACATTCTCAGTAATGCAAAAAGACGCATTTAACTGTGTGTTTTGATGTACGTGTGACTAATAAATATCTTTAATACCAGTCCAGTTCCCATTCCCATTGATCCTGTGCCCGAAAATCCATTGATCACAGGTTTTGTACAAACTTAATGACTAAACATTCATAGCCTTCTGGGGTTGAGATTTACAAGAATTTGCAACCCTCACCCGAGTCCTAAATGGCCAGTCCATTATCCTGAGACCACAGCTCACTGGTTCTGGAGTCTTCAGCCAGAAGAAACAACCTCTTAACATTGTGTTTTAAGATTGTGTGGGTTTCTTCTCACATCCCAAAGACATGTGGGTTGGTAGGCTAATTGCCCACTATAAATCCCTCCTTGTGTGTAGGTGAGTGGTAGAATCTGGGGGGAATTAATGGAACAGGGGAGGATAGGTCCCACAGAAAAATAGTGGGGAATGGGATTGCTCTATGAGTAGGTATAGACTCAATGGGCTGAATGGCTTCCTTCTTTGTCAGCTCAAGTACAGAAATATTCATCCTGTAAAATCTTCTCAAAGATGTTCAAAGATCCAGTAATATAGGAGAATCTTAACTAATATCTCCTCCTTGGGCAGGTACTTCACCCTGGGACAGTAACTACCATGGTAGTCAGATGGGAATATGGGAGAATAAAATGGGTCAGAGTAGGATTAGGGTAAATGGGTACTTGATGGTTGGTGAGGACTTAGTGGACCAAAGGGCCTGTTTCCATGCTGTATCTCTCTGTCACTCTAAAAATGCATACTGGACAGGTCAGACATATAAAAGGAAATGGCTTTTATGACCTAAACTTCCTGCCTTTAAACTGACTTGTTTCAAGCCAGTTTATTTGCTGTGTTGTACTTACATCAGGCTCCAGCATCACACACTTCTGAAATGCTTTTGCAGCACTTTCAAAGTTTTCCAATCCCAGATATGCACAGCCTAAAGAAAACCAAACGCCAAGCTGAAAAAGAAAAGGTTGGATTTTAAGATGGATTATTATAATGAATACCACATGAAAATCAATAAATTATTATTTTGTTACCCACCCCCTAGAAACAAACAACTGGTATTAGCTGCACCTATTAATTTTTACCTTTCATGTTAAATATTTACTCAAATGATAATTTCCAATAACTTTTTCAGGTGTCTAATTTTTTTTTAATTGCTAATCTTCTTGATAGAATGATAGAGAAATGGAGGGCTATGTGGGAGGGAAGGGTTAGACAGATATTTGAGCAGAATAAAATGTCAGCACAACATTGTGGGCACATAGTACTGTGCTGTAATGTTCGATGTTCTTCCTTCCTCTTCTCAAGATGACAACTTCGTGCTCAAGCTCCACATGCAGCAGTTAGATACCACTTCTTTAGACAGCACATACAGACTTTTTATGACCACAGTCAGACCTGCCTTCACCCACTAAGTACATGTATATTTTCAAAAAATGACAACATGGAATCAGGAGCTGGAAGCACAACTGATTTTCCTCACTGAAGCCTCAAGGGTTACCTGTCCCTTGAGCAGATCCAGACAACAGAACTCAATACTGACACAAATGCAAACATTCTTAAACTTATAAAATCTGTGTAGCCTGAGAGAGATTCCACAATATGGCTGCACACTTAATGCTGCCTTACAAATCACTGAGGCATTGGAAGGACCTCCTTACCAACAATTATACAAGAGGATGTGTTACCGTTTGTGTAACTCATTAGGTTCATCCCATTAAATCAACCAAGCCCCAATGTTGGAACTTTACATCATCGTTCAAGATCAATACCGCCTACTTCTCTGGAGGGCCAATTCCTGTGTTGGTGGAGATCAAATAGTATAACACAGAGCAGATAGTTGTCCTGGCAGTTTTCTGTTCTATGCACTTTTGTCACACCACATCATACTTTTTACCTGATGATTTATTGGAAAAACAGTCCACAAATTAAACATGCCATCCTTTGTTTTTAAGGCACAGCTGCTTCGCTTTATATTGACAAAATAGCCCTGGGTCTAAGGAGAAACATTTCCAAATGCATGACATTTTTATTTCTATTTGCTCTTCAACCTCCAAAGTGACTTGAACTATGGCAGGTTTTATTTTAATCTATTCATTTTTCTGTATATGAGCATTGTTGGCAAGCCCAGCATTTATTGTCCTTGAGAACCACTGCAGTCCTTCTGGTGGAGCAACTATCCTGACATGGAAATTCAAGGACTCTATAAATTCTCCAAGTTCCTTCATCTTAGTCACATTTCTTCAATGATGAGACATTCCGCAGAGGCACCTCTGAAACATCTTCCTTCTTCCTGAACCATAAGCTTCCCCTCTCTCCTAATGGACACAGCCCTTGACTGCATTTTATCTATTTCCTCCACTTCTGCTTTCACCCTCTCCCCTCCTAGACAAAGCAAAGAGTTCCCTGGTCCTTCCCTTCCATTCCAACAGTCTCTGCATTCAACATATCATCCTTTGCAATTTTCAACAACTCCAACAAGATTCCACTACCAGACACATTCTTTTCCCCCTCCCTTTCAACCTTTCATGGGGATCACTCCCTTCACAACTTGCTGGTCCCATGCACCCGCAGGAGATGCAACACCTGTCCAACACCATCCACGGACTCAAACAGTCCTTCCAGGTGAAATCATAACATCAATTAGCCCTTATCACCTAACATAATGCATTTAAAATTTAAGGTTCTTGCAACCTTAATGTCAACACTGCCAGAGAGGAACAAGTTATTTAAGTTATAGCCGACATCGACAAAATTCAAGTAGTTCCAAGTACCATCAAGCTAAGAGTAAGCAAATGGATGGAGTGTTACGACATATCCTGGCACATGGCCCAAAGGAAAGTGTAATAAACTAAAACCCCTCTTTTTTAAACAAAAAAGGCAGACATCATTAAATCCAAACCATCATTCACCTCGGCAATGTTTTTTCACATCTCCACAGTTCCCAGACCACAAATCTGCTACACAGGCCAACATGAATTTCAAGCATCTGGATGTTATGAGTTTATGGTTGAGGGAATGGAATGATAGTTGACAAGTGTGGTTTTGGCCACAAATGAATAAAAAACGTGCTGAAATCAAGTTTCATAAAAACAAAATAAAATCCGTTAGTACATTATTTCAAGGGTCATTGTAAAATGCTGTTCAAAGAATCTTAACTCTGTCCAATGTTGCTAATCCATCCAACTATTCAGTAGCAAGTGGTTCCACTGCAAGTTCAAGGGACATGGCTGCAGCTGTCAATGTAGTGACTTAAGACAAGAAAAAGAATGACTTGCATTGTAAGAGAAATGCCCTTTTACAATTCACCAACAAGAGTTTCAAAACACTTTTCAAGCTGACAGAGTTAAGCAACATTTTTTGCTTGCTCCAGATTACTGTCTGCAATCATTTCTAATAAAACTAAAAGCCAAAGCTTTTGTTTGAAATTTGCAGCCTATGTGATTAATATGCAAGGCGTCACAAGGGATTCATTTAATTTTGACAGACAGTGAGGTGATATCAAACAGACATTATTTACCTTCCTGGCAGACAAGATTGCATGACTTTGTTTCGGATTACTTTACTCTTTTATATTCCACTCAAAATACACAAGGATGTGATTAAGCTAGAGGGGGTGTAGAAAAGATTCACAGGAATGTTGCCTGGACTGGGGGGGCTTGATTACAAGGAGTGAGAGGATAGTCTGAGACTGTTTTCCTTGGAGCAAAGGAGGCTGAGGGGTGACCTCATACAGGGTTATAAAATTATGAGGGGCATAGATAGGGAAGTTACAGTCTTTTTCCCAGGGTAGGGGTGTCTAAAACTAGAGGGCATAGGTTTAAGGTGAGAGGGGAAAGATTTAAAGGGGCAAGTTTCTCACAAAATGAGTGATCGGTATATGAAACAAACTGCCAGAGGAGGTGGTAGAGGCAGGTACAATTACAATATTTAAAAGATATTTGGACAGATGCATGTATAGGGAAGGATTAGAGGGATATGGCTCAAACTGGGCAAATGTAACTGGTGTAGATCAGCATCTTGGTCAGCACAGACGAGTCGGGCTGAAGGGCTTGTTTCTGTGTTGTATTAACTCTATGAATCTATGAAGAGTCAACACACTTAATAAGAGGAACTACAGTTAAGCTTACCAGAAGAAAAATGATAAAAACAAACTGCATATCAATTCTAACTTTATAATTTAAAACCACAAATATTTGGGAACTCAGCAAAGAATGATCTTCCTCCAGTACCAGCACCCAGTATCCTTCATGAAAGAAACATACTGTAGATTCTGAAGATCCAAAATAAACTGAAAATGCTGGAAGTACTAGAGGTTACGGGGCACTTGGAAAATAATAGGATTCTGCCGTGTCAACATGGATTTGTGAATGTGAAATCATATTTGGCAAAACTGCTCTTGAAACTGTATTAGCAGGATAGGTAAAGGTAAACCACTTGATATGGTGTGTCTGGACTTTAAGAAAGCTTTCAATAAAGTGCCACACAAGAAAATATTGAATTAAGACTAGCTCGTATGCTATTGTGGGTAATATACTGGTATGGATTGAGAATTGATTAATGTATAGAAAACAGTAGAAATAGACAGGTAATTTTCAGGTTAGAGGGCTGTAATTAGTGGGGTGCTACAGAGACTACTACAGGGGCCCCAGATGTTCACAAATTACATTAATGATTTGGATGAGGATATCAAATGTCAGTTTGCCAGTGATATAATGTAAGGTGATGGTATGGGCTGTAAAGAGGACAAAGAGAAGCGTCAGGGGTTAGGTGAATTGATGAGGACAAGGCAAACAGAATTCAGCGTGGGAAAATGTGGTTATCTACTTTGGTGGAAAAAGTAGACAAGGGAGTAGTATTTCTAAATGGTGAGTTATAACAGGTGTTCAGATGGAACCTGGGTGTTCAAGTAATAAATCACCTCCAGGTACAACAATTAGAAAGGCAAACAGTAAGAACATATCTGGTCTCCCTACTGAAAGAAGGACATATTTGCGATAAAAGGAATGAAACAAAAGGTTCACCAGCTTGATTCCTCTATGGCACATTTGTTGTATGACGAAAGATTAAGCAGACTCATCACACATTCATAAGTTTAGAAGGTGTGTGGTGACTTCATTGAAGTATTCAAATTTCTTACTGGACTTGACAAGGTAGATGGAGGACTAACATTTCCCCTGACTGACACGTCTAGAACCAGGGTCACAATCTCAAAATACGGGTCGGCCAGAGTTGAAAAGAAATTTCTTCACTCAGAAGCTAATGAACCTTTGAGATTTTCTACGGAAGAATCTGTGGAGGCTTAGTCATTGACTATATTAAAAAAAGAGATCAATAGATTTGCAGATATTAAGAGAATCAAAGGATATGAGGTTAGTGCAGAAAAGTGATATGATGATAAAAAGAAAAGCCAAGATCTTACTGAATGGTGGAGCAGGCATGACAGGCCAAATCCTATGTTATAGCAGCTATGTGTTGTACTCAATTTCCAAAGTTCAACCCCAGTTCCATTAATTTCAATGAAGCAATTTCAAAAGTGGAGAACGAGGCTGAATTCCAACCTCAATGTTTTTAAGACATTTCCATAAGTTTAGGTTCATATGTGGAATACTTCCATTGCTGCAAAGACAGCATTTATTGTCCATGCTAACATTTCTTGATAAGAGTGAGGAAGGCACTTTCTCAAAACTGTTGGGTAGTGTGTTCCAGGATTATGATAAAATGGAAGTGATGGAACAGCAACATTCATCCAAATTAAGATAGTGTATGGTTTTGAGGGAAACTTGAAGGTGATATTATTCCATTGCACCAGTTACCTTGTCCTTCTAGTTGCTACAATGCCTCTTATGCACACTGCAATCAAAGTGCACAGGTGATAGAAAAGTGGTGGAAGAGTTGCCTATCAGATGCGGCGCTTTCCTCTGGGCAGTGTCTTTTGTGTTGATGGAACTGCATTTATCCAGGCAAGTATACTGTATTCTATCCTTTGCCCGAATTGCACTGTGTATACGGTGCAAAGCTATGCAAACATGGACTATAAATTTTAATTGAGCTAATTTCTTAATCAAATCCAGGAGGTGTCCCTTCTAATTCTGGTAAGTAGTAATAGAAGCCTTTTAACTTATTGGAGCTAAAGGAATGCAGGATAAGTTTAATCCAACCCAGAAACAGGATCTGGTAAGAATGAACATGTTTCAAAATGTATGTTGAGAATTGAAGAAAATTTTATTTTACCAGAATGGCAATTTGACATCCAGGAAATGATTCTAGCACATTCTTTTCCAAAAAAATGCTCCAAAAATAATGCTAGAGGAATAAGATCCTGTTTATGGTAAAAGTTTACAAGAGAACCTGCTGCTTCTTAGCAATTTATAATGCAATTTTTAAGACCACCAGTTTCTTATAAATCTGGAAAAAAATTCAATTAATCTGAGTTTTTTGTGTTAAAGATGCTAAATCAGGTTTTTGTGATTGTTGTGGTCCTTGAGGGTTTTGGTAATGAACACACAGAAATTAACAAGTTCACTTTCACTTTTTCACTCCAAACATTATGCTAAGATAATAGAAAAATTTTAATATAATCATTTGCCATTATATAGTAATAGTGTAAACTTCCCAGGGCATTTCACCAGACCTTTAATGGATAAAATGTGGCAATCAGCCACATCGCTGGACAGTCAACCAAAAGCTTGCTCAAAAAAGGTGGATTATAAGGATATTTTAAGAGAAAATGGAGAATGAGGGGTTAAAGGAATTCACATCTTCAAGCCTGTACTGCTGAAGGCATAGATGCGAAAGTCAGAGTGACTGTAATTGGATTTACGAGCCTTAACAGGAGACATTATTGTGCATTCACCTGCAAACAACTAAGATTACTTATTAACCCTTATATTGCTAAAATAAATAGAATAAATGAACTGATTAATCCTTTAATGCATTTTTTAAAAATTGAAACAAGTAGAAGATGACATAAATCAAAAAAAATGGTTAGGTAGTGCTACAGTAAGGCTTTAAAAGTCTGTGGACTGTAGAGCTTGATGGATTAAAATAGTTAAACAAGAGTAGGGGAAAGTGTTTCATATCTTCTTATCTTTATTGTTTTGGAGTTTTTCTGTTCTCTTTGGGAGTATCTGAATAAAACAATCTATCTAAGGTATGCAGTATTTTATCCCTGTCAACTTGAAAGATAAAATCTGTTGATGTGGTACTAAATCAATCAGCTTTGGGAAATGGCTGGAACTGGGGATGATCGTTCAGCAGTTCACCACACATTTTTGCCTGAAAAATAAACAATCAGCAGAAGAAAATCTGGTGGGGTCTCCTAACCATTTTTCTCTTCTGATTTAATTAGCAGAACAGCCTTCAAACAGGTTCCTGTCACCACAGTCAAATGTGAGTGTTTAAATATGGTAATGAACGCATTACTTATGACACCAACTGAAACTTTCACTGAGCATCCAATGTGCATCTTGGCTACACTTTCCAATCAGTGGTTCTTAGAAAGAATGCTGGTGACCACTTAAAAAAAGATATTTTCTCCCTCACAGCCTCAAAATCTTATTCCAACCTGTTCCAGTCTATTACCATAACACACCTCCAATGGGACCAAAACAGTGAGTTGTGCAGAAGCAGATAAAAATCTAAATGAGGTCTTGATCTGAAAGACTATGGCCTTGATCACCAGATAGCAGACCCAATTTATGGCCCAAATCCATTATGCTCCCACTCTCTTTCCATGCCAGCCTCCTCCTACCTCTATCCAGATGCATCACAGCTTAGAATGGCAACTGCTGTGCCTGTGACCACAAGAAACTACAGAGAGTTGTGGACACAGCTCAGCACATCACAGAAACCAGCCTCCCCTCCATGGACTCTGTCTACACTTCTCACTGCCTTGGTAAAGCAGCCATCATAATCAAAGACCCCACCCACCCCGGACATTCTCTCTTCTCCCCTCTCCCATTGGGCAGAAGATACAAAAGCCTGAAAGCACATACCACCAGGCTCAAGTACAGCTTCTACAAAACAGTATTGAGACTATTGAACGATTCCCTAGAATTATAAGATGGACTCTTGACCTCACAATCTACCTTGTTATGACCTTACACCTTATTGTCTACCTGCACTGCACTTCCTCTGTAGCTGTTACACTTTATTTTGCATTCGGTTATCATTTGTCAGGTGTGCACTGATGTATGAATGGCCTACCCTGCTTCTATTTCCTGCAGGTTCTTACGTAAAATATTCACATTTGCTGATTATACAAAGTCAGGTAGCAGCATGGGTTGTGAGCAGGATGCAGAGAAACATCAATAGAGAGACTAAGTGGATGACATGGCAGATGGAATATAATGTGGATAAATCAGAAGCCGTCCACTTAGGTAGGAAAAAAAATAGAAAACAAAGAATTTTTTAAATGTTGGAAGGTTTTGCCATTAAGACGTGCCCTTGCACATGAGTCACTGAAAGTTAGCATGCTTATACAGCAAGCAATTAGGATGGCTTGGTAGGTTTTCTTTAATTGCAAGAGGACTTCAGCACAAGATTAGAGATATCTTGCTCCATTTATACAGCATCCTGGTGAGACCACATCTGAAATATTGTGCACAGATTTCATCTAAGGAAAAATATACTAACAATAGAGGAAGTGTAGAAAGGTTCACCAGAATGATTTCAAGGATAGAGCAGAAATTAAGCAGTCACCCAATACTCATTAGTTTAGAACAATGTTATTTTAACAAAATGTAAAAAACCATTTAAGGGGCTTGACAGGAAGATTGAGATGGTGTTCCCCTTGGATAGTGTATCTAGAACCAGGGGTCACAGTTTCAAAATACAGGGTTAGTCATGCAGGACAGAGATGAGAAGAAATTTCCTCACCCAAAGAGTTGTGAATCTTTGGAATTCTCTAACCAAGAGAACTGCAGAGGCTCAGTGGCCTACTATATTTGAGATTGAGATCGATAGTTTTTAAATAAAGGAATCAAGGGCTCATAGGGTCAGTGCAGGAAAACAATGCTGAGTTAAAACATAACATGTTTAATTCAGTATTTAAACAATGGTCTTGACTCCACCTTCCTTTTTGATCCCTATAACCTTCGATCCCCTGGTCACTGAATGATTCAACATCTTCAGTTCCCTGGGGCAGAAGCCTCAGAAAAGAAATTCCTCCCCGTCTCAGTTTTAAATGGACCTCGAGACAATGCTGAAATGCTCTAGATCCCCATTAGAACATTATAAATAGAAGCAAGAGTAGGCCATTCTGCCCCTCATATCTGTTTCCCCATTCATCAAGATCATGGCTAATCTACTAATTTCCTGCACTAACCCCATATCACTTTATTTCCTTACAATCCAAAAATCTATTGACTTCTGTCTTGAATTACTCAATAATTGAGCTGCCACAGCCCTCTTGGGTAAAGAATTCCAAAGATTCACAACCCTCTGAGTGAACATCATTTCTTCTCATCTCAGTCTTTAATGTCTGCCCCTCATTTTGCAACCGTTCCCCCACATTCTTGACACCCAAGCCACAGATCCCTGCATCTACCTGTCAAGCCTCTTCAGAGTCTCATATACTTCCAGAAACATCCCCTCTCATTTTTCTACATTCCAGACAATATTACCCCAAATCAACTCAATCTCTCCTCATAAAATGTTCATTAAGTGAACATCTTTGAAAAATAGTAACTCGTCTGATCTCCCACCTGTAAGTAGTTGATCTGCACTGATCGCTCAAAACATTCCACACATTGCTTAAACTCCTGGTTGCGGAGGTGTAGCAGCCCTTTGGATCGTTGTGCACGGGCACTGCGGTGTTTGGACAGCTCCCAAGCCTTGTCGTAACACTGGTGGTCATTCAGCACATCTCCCAAGAGGCAGTATAATGTAGGAGTCTCCTTCTTCTCCAACTCTCTTCGGAGGATTTCTTCTGCCTACACACAGTAAGGAGGAAACACAAATCCGAGTCAAATTCAACAGGTTCAGCATTTACAAAACACACTGATGTTTATTTGTCAGTCTCAGTCTTTTTCTCACTGTTGATTCTCCAATCTATATTGTGTTGGCTGAGTTGGCTTTAAAGTGAGGCAGGACTGACATCTAAATTTGCTTTCATCAACCTAATTAGCTCATTAATAGTGTAATCAGTGGTGATGGTTGGAGCTATTTACATTACATT
The DNA here is from genome assembly GCF_009764475.1 of Pristis pectinata. Taxonomy (NCBI): domain Eukaryota; kingdom Metazoa; phylum Chordata; class Chondrichthyes; order Rhinopristiformes; family Pristidae; genus Pristis; species Pristis pectinata. The sequence continues at coordinate 127,354,818 of NC_067407.1, read as the reverse complement.
CCGTATGGAGAAAATGCAATTACATAATTATTTGACCCATTGCACTTGTGCAGACTCCTTGAAAGAGCTGCCTAATTACCCCACTCTCCTGCCATTTCCCATAGCCCTGCAAATGTTTATTTTTATGAAGTATACATCCAATTTCTTTTTGGAAATTATAATTGAATCTGTTTCCATTACCCTTTCAGGCTGTGGATTCCAAGTCATAAGGATTTACGACATAAAAAAGTTTCTCCTTATATCCTTCATTTTGTGTTGTCTGGTTACAGACCTTCACTTTGTAGAGTTGTACAGAACGGAACTGGCCCCTTCGGCCCACCATGACCGTGCTGTCCTTTTTGTCCATCTACACTAATCCCATTTCAGTGGAGAAGAATCAATCAAAACTATAATTTTGAATACCTCTATTAAACTTTCCCCTTAACTTTCTCTGTTCCAGTGAGAATAATCTCAGCTTCTCCCTTCTGTTCACATTATTCCAATTTCTCCACACTCCTGAATCCTTGGTAGCATTTTAATAAATCTCATGTCTCCTTAGGGCTCAGATAATGAATGGGCAGAAAATTTGAGCAGCATGCTTTTTAAAGGCATGATTGGTGTGTATTATTCATTATTACTTGTATCACAATCAATGCAATCATGAATTACCAACAGGCTGATTGTTCCCATAGCTCAAGTGAAATAAATCTCAGCTATTAGCCCACCAGTCATTACTACTTTGCATTTTAAGGAACTGCTGAGGTAATGACAATTTTAACCTGCAGGCAATCACTTTCAAAGCTAAATAATTGTTCTCCACCAGAACAAAATCTCCTGTCAGTAATGGGTAGTATTTTGACTACAGCATCAAGCATTAGGTTATTTACGTGTACATGCCTCAGATGAAACACACAATTGTACTTTGCAAGATAAGACAGAATAAGTAAATGAAACTTCTGGCCTAGATTTGAAACATTGCACTTACTTGTCATAAAGTATCATATTGTGTAAAATATCAATCATATTAAAGAAATGGCCAGATAGCCCTTTGCTTTCAGAAGCTCCTTAAAGGAGAAAGAAGAGGTGGTGAGGTTTAGGAAGCAAATTCCAGAGTTTATTGACAGAGTAGCAGAAAGCAGGCCACCAATAAGAAAGTGATTAAAATATTAATATTGTAATCTTAATTCCCATATTATGAATAATTTGTAAAATTTAAAAGCTACACTAAACATGCCTGTTTTCAATCTGGGGAGAAAACAATACAAAATTTAGAAAAAAAATTAATGTTTTAACCTGTGAAACTAAAACAAACATTTTAACTTTAGTCAGTCTGCTGCTCGGAACATTCTTATCATCATCTCAGTGGAAGAGCCCTACAATTATAAGTTGACTGACCTTCCTTTCAGCCCTGCATCTAAACCAAGGTCACAGATTTTCGTGATATACCTGCAAAAAATAGTTTCGACAGGGAAAGGATATATATTTAGAAAGAGGAAAATGAGAAGGAGAGGGAGGAAAAACTGACGGTGACAGAGATCATTTCTAATCCTTCGCTATAAAATCAGCCTCGATTGCTTTCAGCTATAGATAAGATTTTGATGCTTTATCAGTTTTCTGCCCATTACCTTAAGCAGCTGTTTTCTTAAGACATCATGACCGTTGGTAACAATTCTCAGTGGGGACTGACCTAGTGTTAAATCAATACCTAAAACGTGCATACACACAAACACAGGTACACATGGACGCATGGACACACATGCCAGCAAAGGTCACTGGAGGATGATTTGGAATGACAACTGGCCATTTAAGTTTCCTAAGCTAGTGACGGTCAAGTCAGCTAAAACACAAATGCTGCCCCACCCAAAAACCCAACTCAGCTAACTCAGTAAAGGCTGGGGATAAAGACTGGAGCTTTCCTGCTCTTTACAGTTCATCTTATTGCTAAGCCATTTGAGAAATCACTTTAATTGGCTGAGTAAATAGTTCAAGATAATTTCACTGTAGCAAGATGTGATACATATGCAAGCACTATTCAATTCTAGTTAGAGAATTCCAGAGTAAAGGATGCTAAACCTTTTGAATGTGAATAGTCAACATATTGAATAAAGATTCCAGAAGCCACCTACAAATTTTGCAAATCATGATCACTTTTCAAACCTTCAAGCAAAGAAATAAAAGAGTAACTATTATATTGTTACAAGCAATTTGTGATCATTGTACTGTTGCTTTTCTGTCTTGACCGATCAAGTCACTGACGGAAGGAGAATGTTACAGCTTTCCCCCTTTTCCCATATTTAAGTCTTCTTTTTAAATTTCACAGACTCCCATGGAAGAAAACCAAAGACTGGTTAAAAAAGTCAACATTGTACAGCAGCTTTTTATTTTCAATACTTTTAAATTACTAGGAACAAGCAGATTGAAAGAATAACTCAATAAATAACATCAAACAGCCTTTCAAACAAGTGCATAAGTCAGCTGGAGAGTTATTTCTAAGGGTTATTGTCTCACCTTTCCATGTTTTCCAATTCTTTCATAGCATATTACAACATCTTCCCACATCTCCAGCTGTTCGAAGATCTGCTGAGCTGAACTGACACATCCCAGATCCAAAAGTAGTCTGGCAAGCTGTCTCTAATAGGGAAAAGACAACTTTTCAAAACCACCTGTAATATATTGATGGCTAACTCTTAATACAACGGAGAAAACATTTGCTCTATAGGAGAATTTGCTCTATAGGAAGGGCAGGCACAGTAGTGTAGCAGTTAGTGTAACGCTACTACAACGCTAGTGACCTGGGTTCAATTCCGGCCACTGTCTGTAGGGAGTTTGTACGTTCTCTCCATGTCTGCGTGAGTTTCCTCCAGGTGCTCCCGTTTCCTCCCACGTTCCAAAGACGTACGGGTTAGGAAGTTGTGGGCATGCTATGTTGGTGCCGGAAACGTGGTGACACTTGCAGGCTGCCCCCAGAACACTCTACTCAAAAGATGCATTTCACTGTGTGTTTCGATGTACATGCGACTAATAAAGATATCATATATCTTATAATTAAAGTATGATAACCCCAAAGAGCAGCTTTTAAAAACCAAGAGAATTTAAACCACTGAATGCTCTGTTTGATGACAAATGCACTGCCAACTACGTTGAAAATACCTCAGTCACAAAGTATAAGAAGCGCAGAAGTCAAACCAACCTGGAGCAATATTGCTTTCAGGTGTCCATTTGACTCACTATCAGCAAACTTGGCTAAGTCAGAAAGCCATAGATTCAAATCATATCCCAGAAACCTGATGACAATCTGAAACATACTGTGGTATATTTACCCCAGGGTAACTGAGGACAACTCCAGAGTCATAGAGGTCATGCAGTATGGAAACAGACTCTTCAGCCCAACTAGTCCACGCCAACCAAGCTTCCCATCTGAGCGAGTCCCATCTGCCTGCATTTGACCGATATCCCTGTAAACCCTTCCTATCCATGTACCTGTCCAGGAGGATACAGTAGAAATTGTGCAGTGGTGTATTTGTTACCATGGAGGCAAAGGAAGGTTGGAGAGAGGATTACTGGAGATGACTAGGTACATGGGACAGATGGTAAATAAGATTTAGGCTCTAGCAGATCACTTTGAAGGCAAGACGACGTCCGTATTGTCATATCATTGATGAGTAGCTCCACATAAATCAGGAAATATGGTGTGGTACAAAAGCAGAAAGAGCAAGGGTACTTTTATTTAATAATATTACATTTAAAGCCAATACAGCTTATTACATTTAAAGCAATACAGCCAAGCTGTGTTGGCTTTTTGCCTTTCCCTTGGACAACATCGGTGGTGTGGAGAGGGGAGAACTGCTGCATGGGCAACTGCTGGTCTTCCATACAACCTTGCCCAGGCCTGAGCCCTGGAGAGGACACTCCAGCGTTGCCTCACCGCGACGGCACAACACGGAAAGAAGCAGATTACCGGTTATAAGCCTGTGCTCGATTGGCGTAGATCAAGGCGCCAGGGGTTGCTTTCGACGGGGGAAGAGACCATCGCGTCTCACTGGACAGCTACCGCCTGCCTTAAGCTGGGCAGCCCCCAGCCAATTAGGTGCTGTCCTGCCACAGTCCGCCCACTCCACTGGGTGCATGGGGCTTAGGGATACAAGTATCCTGAACTGCGGACTGCAAACACTGCACCAGGCACAACAAGAAGACAAAAAAAGAAGCCAGCACTCAGACTAGGATGCTGGAATATACGGACCATGACCACTGATATATCAGATGACCTTCGGGAGTTCAGCGACTCACGCAAGACAACAATGATTAACAATGAACTGCTGAGACTCCAAGCTGACATTGCAATGCTCCAAGAGACACGTCTCACAGAATCGAGAACCCTACGTGAGAGAGACTATACCTTCTTCTGGCAGGGCAAGGGCTCGGATGAGACCAGAGAGCATGATGTCGGCTTTGCAGTGAAGAACTCGCTGCTGAAGATGGTGGAGCCTAGCGAGAAAGGGACGGAGTGGATTTTCTCACTACAAATCCACACATCCGACAGGCCTGTCAACCTTGTCAGCGTCTATGCCCCAACCCTCTACTCTACACAAGATGCGAAGGATGAGTTCTATGATCAGCTCTCAATGACAATACAGGAAATCCCAAGTCAGGAATAGTTTCTGCTACTTGGCAACTTCAACGCCAGAGTGGGCACTGACCATGACTCCTGGCCAAGCTGCCTGGGGCAGTATGGGTTTGACAACATGAACGATAACGGGCAACGACTGCTCGAGCTTTGCATGCTCCACGAATTGTGTGTCATTAACACCTACTTCCAGACCAAAGCTCAGCATAAAGTGTCTTGGAGACATCCCTGCTCGAAACATTGGCAGCAGCTAGACCTGATAATCACAGGACGCTGCCACCTGAGAAACGTGCTCATGAAACGCTCCTTTCAGAGTGCCGACTGCAACACGGACCACTCTCTGGTTTGCTGCAAGATCAGACTTCAGCCAAAGGAGATGCACCATGCCAAGCCTCCAGGCAGGCAGTGCATCGACGCTAGTAAGACCCAACACCCAGACAAAGCGGCGGAGTTCATCAAATCACTGAAGGATGCTCTCCTTGCAGACCCACCAGAAGGGGATGCTCAGCAGAGATGGGAATCTCTCAGGAACACTATCCACAGCACTGCACTCAAGGCCTTTGGGAAGAAACGGGGCAAAACACAGGACTGGTTCGAAGCAAGCTCAAGTAAGCTCACCACTGTCATCGAGGCAAAGCGTGTTGCACTACTAGAGCACAAACGCCACCCCACCCAGGCAACAATGCAAGCGCTAAGAATAGCAAGAAGCAGGGCTCAGAAAACAACCAGATGCTGTGCAAATGACTACTGGCTACAACTCTGCAAAAGCTTCCAGTCATCATTTGACACAGGCAACATCCGTGGAATGTACGAGGGGATCAAGAAAGCCATTGGTCCAACCCAGAGCAAGTCAGTACCACTGAAAACCAAAACAGGCGAGACCATCAAAGACAAAGGCAAGCAGATGGAGAGATGGGTGGAGCATTACTCCGAACTCTACTCCAGGGAAAACAGCATCTCGGACAGCGCGCTAGACGCCGTGGAATGCCTGCCTATCATGGAGGGACAGGATGCACTGCTGACTGCCGAAGAGCTGAGTAAAGCCCTCGACAGCCTGCCCAGTGGGAAGGCACCTGGATTGGATGGCATTCCACCAGAGGCCATCAAGTGTGCAAAGGGTGTCCTATTAAACCACCTGCCCGAACTACTCTGCCAGTGCTGGAAAGAGGGAGCAGTGCCGCAGGACATGAGAGACTACAACATTGTCACCCTATATTAGAACAAAGGAGACAGAAGCGACTGTAACAACTACAGGGGGATTTCTTTGCTGAGCATCATCGGGAAAGTTTTCGCCCATGTAGTCCTGAACAGGCTGCTGAAAATCGCCAAAAGGGTATATCCCGAATCTCAGTATGGCTCCAGGTCAGAACGCTCTACAATCGACATGATCTTTTTCCTTCGACAGCTACAAGAGAAATGCAGAGAGCAAAGACAACTGCTCTACGTTGCTTTCATTGACCTCACGAAGGCCTTCGACCTTGTGAGTAGAGATGGCCTGTTCAGCATCCCCACCAGGATTGGTTGTCCCTCGAGGCTCCTCAGGATAGTTCAGTCATTTCACACAGATATGAAAGGCGTCGTTCAGTTTGACGGCTCTTCTTCGGAGGCCTTCAACATCCGCAGCGGTGTGAAGCAGGGCTGTGTGCTTGCCCCCACCCTGTTCGGCATCTTCTTCGCAATCATGCTGAAGCACGCCTTTGGAACATCAACAGATGGTGTCTACCTCCACACCAGATTGGACGGGAAGCTGTTCAGTCTGTCCCGGCCAAGGGCAAAAACCAAGGTTCGCGAAGTACTCATCAGGGACATGTTGTTTGCAGACGACACGGCACTGGCAATACACTCTGAAGAGCAACTGCAAAGCCTCATGGACAGCTTCTTAAGAGCTTGCCAGGCTTTTAGGTTGACCATCAGCCCGAAGAAGACGAACGTTTTGGGTCAAAGTGTTGAGCACCCCTGCCCCCCCCCCCCCCATTACCATCAACAACTATGAGCTGGAGGTAGTTCACGAGTTCACATACCTTGGCTCCACCATCATAGATAGTCTCTCCCTAGACTCCGAGATCAACAGACGGTTCGGATGAGCAGCCTCAACATTTGCCAGGTTGGCAAAGTGAGTCTGGGAGAACAGAAAGCTGACAACACACACCAAGGTTGCAGTCTACAGGGCCTGCGTCCTCAGCACGCTGCTTTACGGCAGCGAGAGCTGGAGCCTCTACTCCAGACAGGAGCAGCGTCTTAATGCCTTCCACCTTCGTAGCCTGAGACGCATCCTGGACATCAAGTGGACTGACAGAGTCACCAACAACGAGGTCCTGACCCACACGCAGATACCCAGCCTCTTCACCCTGCTTCAACAACGCCATCTCCGCTGGCTGGGCCATGTACATTGCATGCCAGACGGGAGGATCCTGAAAGACCTGCTATACAGGGAGTTGGCCTCCAGCAAGAGAGAGCAAGGATGGCCCCATCTTCGCTTCAAAGATGTCTGCAAGAGAGACGTGAAGTCACTGAACATGAATGTCGAGAGGTGGGAAGAAATTGCAAGCGATCGCTCTCGCTGGAGGCTGGAACTACACAGAGGTCTAAAACAAGGAGAAGAGAAGCTGAGGCTAGCTGCTGAAGAAAAGTGCACTCGCCAGAAAAACAGCACCAAAGTAACACAGGAGGACAACGCCTTCAAGTGCAGTCACTGCAGCCGAGACTGTCACTCCCATGTAGGCCTCTACAGTCACAACAGACGCTGCTCTACCACTACCGACTGAAGCAAGACTCTTCATGCGCAGATCCATGGTCTCGCAAGACTAACGGATGCCACCACCATTACACTTAAAATAATTGCTTTTAAAATGTTAAAACACAAAACATATGCTGTCAGGGACAGGCAGACAGCTGGCAAATCTGGAAGGAGAAAAGCAATCCAGAAAAGTTTGTGAACTTCTGATCTAGTCTGTCACTTCTGCAATACTGGAGGTACTGTCTTTTGGAGATGGAAAAATAATTTCATGGACATACCTTAACAGCATAGTGTGGAGGCACTTGGCAACAGTAGAAGATCTTCAGCCGCTCCACCACGGACGTGGTCTTGCCTTCAAAATGATCTGCTAGAGCCTAAACAAGCAAAGTAAATAGAATTAATTCTGTAGCATTTCAACCACCTTCACAGTCTTCAAGCTGGCCTCAGCCAGGACAGTCATGTACACACTGAAACTGGTTTCATTGCCCCTGTATGAGGGAGAATACTGCCCTCAGTCTTTACCTAGTGGCCCTGAACAAACATGTATAAGTTTGAACACCAAGTGGACAGCACTGGACACATCCAGGTTTGAATAGCTCGTCATCACCAACCTTGAATAACAACTGCTAGGAAAGCACCAAAGGATGATCACAGCCCAAGGTTGATTCCTGGGATGGTGGTTTTGTCATACAAGAGATGAAGCAGACTTGGCCCATACTCTCTCAAGTTCAGAAGAATGAGATGATCTCACTAAAAACTACAGAATTCTTAAGGACTTAAGGTTAGTTGCTGAAATTATATTTCTCCTACCTGACCATTCAGAATCACAGGTCAGTCTCAAAATAAGAGATTGGCCATACAGAACAGAGATGAGAGAAAATTTCTTCACCCAGAGTACAATGAATCTTCACAATTCTCCACCCAAGAGGGCTGTGATATTATTAAATGTGTAGCCGAACGCGACGCATTCCCAAAAGGAAAACTTGGAGACGTTGTGGCTGAATCGGAGCACACTTTACTGTGTGAAGCAAAATCCGCACAAAGATACCCAAGAGCCTCTCTGGCGGACGTGATGTCAGGATCCCGCCGGAAGGCCCGCCCCGCGCGGCTGCCGATGGCGGTTTGTCCCATAATTACGGGCCACTACACCACCCAACCCCCCTCCCCTCCCCCCCCCGCCCCCAGAAGTGTCCATCGGGGGCATGGGACCCCCAGTCTGTGTGTCCCTCTTGGGTGGCCTGCCCCGTCGGCACGGTGAGGGTACCTTCACCGGCTGTTCAATGTCCAAATGCGCCGGTTTGAGGCAGTCCACTGTAAAAGTCTCTTCGCGGCCACCCACCTCCACGACACACATAGATCCATTGTGTCGGAGCACCCTGAAGGGTCCCTCATACGGCTTCTGCAGCGGTGACTTGTGCATGCCCCTGCGGATGAAAACGTACTCACAGTCGCAGAAGTCCTTAGGGATAAAGGACAGTGTAGTGCCATGTCTGGAGGTGGGAACCAGTGCCAGGGTCCCTACCTTATCCCGTAGCCTCGTCAGCACTTCCACCGGCGTCCCTGCTGGACCTTGGGCCTCTGGCACGAACTCGCCTGGGACCATCAGGGGAGTGCCGTAGACTCCGCTGAGGAGGTGCCCAGGTCCTCCTTGGGGGCTGTGCTAATGCCCAGTAAAAACCCAGGGGAGCTCGTCTGTCCAGTTGGGCCCCCTGAGCCGCGCCATCAGGGCTGTTTTGAGATGCCTGTGGAACTGCTCGACCAAACCGTTGGACTGGGGATGGTACACCGTGGTGTGATGTAACCGGGTGCCCAAGAGCTGCGCCAGTGATATCCACAGGCCTGACGTGAACTGTGCCCCTCTGTCGGAGGTGATGTCCACTGGGAGTCCGAGCCTGGCGATCCAGTTTGCGATGAGCGTCCTGGCGCAGGATTTAGTGGACGTGTCTGTTAGCGGCATGGCCTCCGGCCATCTGGTGAACCTGTCGACCATGGTAAAGATATACCTGGCGCCCCGGGAGATGGGCAGGGGGCCGACGACGTCCACGTGAATGTGCTGAAACCTCCCGAGCGTTGGCTGGAACTGCTGGAGGGGGGCCTTCACGTGCTGCTGGACTTTGGAGGTCTGGCAGTGTATGCAGGTCCTGGCCCAGTGTCCAACCTGCTTGCGCAAACCATGCCAAACAAATTTGTCCGCTACCAATTTGATAGATGCCCAGATGGACGGGTGGGCCAGGCCATGAAGCATGTCGAAAACCCGTTGCCTCCACGCTGCTGGTACCACAGGCTGGGGTTTGCCGAACCGCAGTTGGGCCGACGGGAACGTCCTCCAACTGGAGTCCCGAAACGGCGGTGCAGTAGGCCAGGATCTCTGTGTCCACCTGTTGCACCTGTGCCAGCGCCGTGTAGTTGGCCCCTGGGGCAGAGGTGGTCACTGAGTTGATGTGGGGGCGGGACAGCATGTCGGCGACCATGTTGTTCTTCCCTGCGATGTGGCGGACATCCATGGTGAACTCCGAAATAAAGGAGAGGTGTCTCTGCTGCCGAGCCGACCATGGGTCCGATACTTTTGCAAAGGCGAAGGTGAGGGGCTTGTGGTCTGTATATACGGTGAAATCCCTTCCTTCGAGGAAATACCGGAAGTGCCGGATAGCCAGGTAGAGCGCTAGCAACTCCATCAAAAGCGCTGTACTTCACCTCCAGTGGTCGCAGGTGCCGGCTGAGAAAGACGAGCAGTCACCACTGGCCCTCGACGAGCTGCTCCAGGACTCCGCCGACCGCCGTGTCAGAAGCGTCGACTGTGAGCACCGTGGGTACATCGACTCTCAGGTGTACCAGGAGGGTCGCCTTTGCTAATGCCTCTTTGGTCCGCTCGAAAGCCTCCGTGGACTCTGCATCCCATGCCACCTCCTTGGCCTTGCCAGCCATCAGACCGAACAAAGGCCTCATGATGCACACCACCGATGATAGAAATTTACCATCCCCACAAATTCTTGCAGGCCCTTGACCGTGCTGGATCTGGGGAACTGGCGGATGGCCTGGACTTTGTCCGGCAGAGGGGCAGTTCCGTGCTGGTTCACCCTGTGGCCCAAGAAGTCGATTTCCAGCAGCCCGAATTGGCACTTCGCCGGGTTGATTGCCAGTCTGTGGTCACTCAGGCGCTGGCAGAGTTGGTGCAAATGTGCCACGTACTCTTGGCGTGACTTGCTGGCCACCAGGATATCGTCTAGGTAGATGAAGACGAAATCCAGGCCTCACCCTACCGAGTCCATAAGCCTCTGGAAAGTCTGGGCGGCATTCTTGAGGCCAAAAGGCATCCTTAGGAATTCGAACAACCCGAAGGGGGTGATGAGGGCTGTCTTGGGCACATCGTTGGGGTGTACAGGGATCTGATGGTACTCCCAGACCAGGTCGATTTTCGAAAAGATGGCCGCCCCATGCAGGTTTGCCATGAAATCTTGGATGTGAGGCACTGGGTTTCGGTTGGCGGTTGTGGAGTCATTGAGTCTCCTGTAGTCCCCGCAGGGTCTCCACCCTCCTGCGGACTTGGGTACCATGTGTAGCGGAGATGCCCACGGGCTGTCCAAGCAACGGATGATCCCCATCTCCTCCATCTTCCAAAACTCCTCCTTGGTGAGGTGGAGCTTGTCGGGTGGGAGCCTACGGGCTCTGTGTGGGAATGTGGTGTTGCACGCCGTGCTTGAGACCAGTAGTGGAGAACTGCGGAGTGATGATGGAGGGGAAATCTGCCAGCACCCTGGCGAACTCATCGCCCAAAAGTGTGACTGAGTCCAGGTGGAGGGCCGGGAAGTGGGCTTCTCCGAGCTGGAAGGTCTGGAAAGTCTCGGTGTGGACCAAGCGCCAGCCCTTCAGGTCGACCAGGAGGCGGTTGGCCCATAGGAAATCCGCCCTTAGTAACGGCCGCGATACCGCTGCTACCGTGAAGGTCCAGGTGAAGGAGCTGGGTCCGAAACGCAGCGCGATGGTGCATGTGCCGTATGTTCGGATGGTGGTACCATTTGCGGCGGTGAGGTCGGGGCCTAGGGCTGCGTTACGGGTGTCCATGTTGGAGGGGGGAAGAATGCTGATTTCAGCCCCGGTATCCATCAGGAAATGTCGCCCGGAGTGTTGGTCCCAGAGGAATAGGAGGCTGTCTCGATGACCAGCCGTCGAAGCCACTAGCAACGGCCGGCCCCGGCGTTTCCCGGGAAGGCACATGGTGGGCGGCAGCGTCACGCGTTTGACCCCCATCTCTGATGGTAAAAGCACCATCGGTCCAAATGTTCATCCTTGTCCCCCGCGGGTCTCGGTGGCTTTGGTTGTGGGTTTTTGGCCTTGGGCTGCGCAGTTGTGGTTAGGTAGATGGAAGCCGCTCCCCACTGCTTACTGTGCCACAGAACGTCCGCCCTGGCTGCAAGTCTGCGCAAGTTGCTGAAATCCTCACCCGCGAGGAGGAGGCAAATGTCCTCCAGCAGTTGCTCGAGGAACAACTGCTCGAATAAAAGGCACGGCTTATGGCTATCCATAAGCGCCAGCATGTCGTACACCAGCTCGGATGGCTTGCAGTCACTCAGGTCATCCATGTGCAGAAGCCGTGCGACTCGTTCGCAGCGGGAGAGTCCAAAAGTACAGATTAGGAGCGCCTTGATGCTAGCGTACCTGTCCTCCGTTGGTGGCTGGTGCAGGAAGTCGATGATCCGGCCTGCCGTGTCTTGGTCGAGCGCGCTGACCATGTAGTGATACCGCGTGGCGCCGGCTGTAATGCCTCTGATGTTGAACTGGGCCTCAGCCTGCTCAAACCAGACGTGGGGCTGAGCGGCCCAGAAAGTTGGGAGCTTGAGCAAGACTGCGTTGTGCGAGTCGTTGGAATTCATGTCGCGGGTTCCAGATGCCGTCTGGAAGCGTTGGGGTCACCAAGTGTAGCCGAATGCAATGCGTTCCCGAAAGGAAAACTTGGAGACATTGTGTCTGAATCGGAGCACACTTTACTGTGTGAAGCAAAACGCGCGCGCACAAAGATACCCGAGAGCCTCTCCGGCGGATATGACGTCAGGATCCCGCTGGAAGGCCCGCCCCGCAGTTAGCTCGCGACACGCGGCCGCCGACGGCGGTTCGAGTCCCGTAAGTATGGGCCGCTACAAATGTTTAAAAAAAATCAAGAGCTAGTGCAGAAAAGTTACAATGAGGCAAAAGATCAGCTGCAATTTTATTGAATTGTAGGCACCAGGGGCTTTATGTCCTATTCCTGCTTCTAGTTATGAGGTTCCCTCGCACCTGCTTCAAGCTGCCAAAGTATACTGAATATAACCCATCCTTAAACTCTTGCAGAGATACAATAAGGGTACTTGATGTGGGGAATAAAATACTACACTGAGCAGTCTGGTCCACACTCATGGTGAAAGATATTGATGGCCGAATAAAGGGTTTGGTGAAGGGCCACCGATGGATACCCTGTATTAAAACACTTCATTTTTGTTGCATCATATTTACTAGGTCTCTCCTCTAAAAAAAAATCAATGGCAACTTGTGCATTTAGGAAATGCTTTAGTTTTCACAATTTCATTGGATTTCACAAAATCCAACAGCCTCTCAAGTACGTCAGGTTTTTGGCTCCACCGACAGCTACAAGCACATTCCCAATTTGTGCTCTGCTCTTTACTCTTCCATCTCTCTTCTTTCTCACTCTTGGGTTATTTCACTTTGATTTCTCTCTATTCCATTTCAGTTCTTTCCTGCTCAATTATTTTTAGCCTTCCTTCATTGCTACCACCCCTCTCTCTTTCTCCACAATAACCTTGTCTTTCTCACTCGCTTTCATGCACTTCTTACTTAACAGCTGCTTTGCTGTCAATTTATTCTCCTCTCATCTTTATTTGCTTCATCTTATTCTCACTGGTGTCCTTAACTCTTGTTTGTCACTGCAAAACCAAAACCGTTGAAATGGAAAGACCTGGTATTGCGAGGGATTGGGCCAGAATGTTGAAGCAGTAAGCAGTGGGCTGCAATGTACGTGACAATAAATGCTTTTGCAGACCTACTGTGCTTTGAGGCAAGTTACAGATAACAAAATATCAATGAGGACTCTTAGGTCATTCCCACTTGGAAAGGCCTTGCATGCATGCCTGGAAAGCCTTCCACTCCTGCCTGGATGAGCCTTGCTTTCCGCCCCAAATAAGTGTCCTGCACTCAGCTTGGCCTGCCCGTGTCTGGGTGCATGAGGCTTATGTACTCATACTCAGATACATCAACTGGACAAGTCCCATCCTCCTACATGGGAGAAGCCATACTCCTTGACAGACCTTATGTCTGGGTCCTTGCCATCTCCAAGCCCAAACCTGGACAGACCTTGTGCAATCCAGGTCCGTTTATTGCATAGTTATTCACTAGACTGCTTAAAATCATAAATCATTTTTCTGCACTTTCTACTTGCTTCTAAACATTGTAGAAGGACTGTTTCACAATAAGTGCCTACAAGCATCTGCAGAAATGCAGAACGATAAAACCATAGATATGGCAATAAACTACGAAACCAGACCTTAACTACAAAATCTTTTATAGTCTGAGGCAGTCATGAAAAAAATAACCCACCAGGAAACACGGTAAAACAATTGAAAGCAAAACCCGCCATATCAATCAAATTCTCTGTTGAAGACTCTTAAGCTCCTTTCTTCAACACAACTAGAATGGAGTGTAAATTTCTGAACAATCTTTTTGGAAGCTCATCTTACTGAACAGCCAAAGAAAGAGCATTTCAATTCTTATAGAAAACAAAGTATTGTAGTTATTTTAGTTTAGTAACTGAAAATAAGTCAGCATATTCCCTCTTTTGAAGTCACAAAAGAATATTTTTCTTCAAAAATGGAAGATAGAGAGGCATTTCCTGCTTTGACATTGATAACTTGACCACTCCCAAAGGACAGAAGCCAGAGACAAAGCAGGTGCAATTTTACAGAAATATCCCCTAATAATTTGCCTTGGGATGTGCCTAATTAGACCCTTATGGATGGACTCCACAACTTTAAGGTTTAGAACAGCTTCAACAGAGCTCCATTTTAGTTGCTGGTCATCACAACAATGGCCCAGACTTTTCATGAGCAACAGCAGGGGAGATCAGCAAATATTTGAACAAAAAGGTAGACATAACAAAAGATTTGAACAGCCTCAAGTAATCTCCAGCTTTAGGCATTAAGTGCAAATTATGGCTGGATTATTTCAATTATCTGGTAATGAAGAGCCTGATTGCTTGTGCCACAATTTTGGCAAAAGATAGTTTAAAAATAATCAACAAAGCAATTTCTGGATATTCATCTATCTTACTATTCCAAGTTAACAGAAAAAGAACTCTCACCTAAATCCTGCTGGATATGAAAAAAAAAGTTAACATCAAATGAAGACTACCAAAGTAAACTGAGCAGGATGGTCAAAAGATGGACAGACCAGTAGTGGGAAAATGGAAATCTGTAAGAACCTAAAATAAAGATATTACTTCAAAATGAACTGAAGAAAAAGAGGCATTAAAAAAATCTTATGGATAGACAAATGTTAACAACACAAGAGATCATCAAGCTTAATAGGAGTGAAATAGAGAAGTGATAGGAAGGCTAGAAGGCAATCTGGGAAAAATTTGCATATAATATAAAAATAATAAAGATTCTTATTTGAACATAAGGAATAGATAAAGGAAATGGAGTGGATTAAGTATATATGGATTTTCAGATTATGGTTGTTCCAATGTCAGACTTAAAGGACTGTTAACAAAATACAGAGGTTTGGTATACAATGAAACAGCAGTTCAGAGGAAAGTTGATTTTTGACAGAAAACATATAGAACATTGCTCAGAACAAAATTAAATTGGGGTCAATTCTAGATCCATTTTTCTTCATAATTAACACAAAAGATACAATCATGAAATCTGTCCCAAATGTAGATTTGACAAGCTGAGGAGGACTATATAGGGCTTCAGTAAGAGATCCACAATTTAGAAGTATAGGCAAGGAAGTAAAAATGAGAATTTACCATGGATATAATAGTTGGGAAAATAAATATGGAATTGGGGAAACAATGATTGGGAAAATGAGCATGATTACGGATGAATAATAAAATGCCGGAGTTCAAATAAATAACTCCCTGAATGTAGGCAGAGAGGACCATAAGCTTGGGAAACGAAACACCAATTCCAATGAGACCATATTCACGAAGATTCGCCAAGATGAAACTAAGGATAGGAAAAGACAGTTAACGTCAGAGACCTGACGTACAACAATTATTTTCACTGTCAAGAGAGCCAAAAGGAGATTTAACAGATTAAAATATGAGGGGTTTTGACAGTGTAGTGCCTACTTCCTCCAGTTCAGCAGCCTGCAATGAGAAGTCATCAACATATCCTGCGATTAAGAAAGTGAGAGGTTGCAGTATTTTTTTTTTACAAAGAGGATTGTTGGATATTTGACACTTGAAATGATTAAAGCAGAGTTTATTGCTTTAAGCCGAGACTGGCTAAATATTAGAAACAGAAAAAGAAATGGCATCAAGGCGGCGGCAGGGCAATAGGATTAATTTAATATTTAATACACCAAGCAGGATAGAGAATGTGAGTCTTCAACTTGAGTAAAATGATTCAGGGAGGCTGTGGAGTATACTTACCATTGTCAGGTAGTAATTCTTTATGAAAGGTCATCAACAGCTGGAGCCGGTTGCCAGGAAGGGTTGGTTGAAGCTAGGACATTTGCCCAAAACTGCTCACAATACTCCAAATGTGGTCTGACCAACATCTTATAAAGCCTCAGCATTACATCCTTGCCTTTATATTCTAGTCCTCTTGAAATGAATGCTAACATTGCATTTACCTTCCTTACTACCAACTCAACCTGCAAGTTAACTTTTAGGGAATCCTGCACTAGGACTCCCAAGTCCCTTTGCACCTCCGATTTCTGAATTCACTCCCCGTTTAGAAAATAGTCTATGCTCTCATTCCTTCTACCAAAGTGCATGACCATACATTTCCCTACACTGTATTCCATCTGCCACTTCTTTGCCCATTATCCCAACCTGTCCAAGTCCTTCTGCAGACTCCTTGCTTCTTCAACACTACCTGCCCCTCCACCTATCTTTGTATCATCCACAAATCTGGCCACAAATCCATCAATTTTATCATCCAGATCATTAACATATAATGTGAAAAGTAGCGGACCCAACACCAAACCCTGAGGAACACCACTAGTCACCGGCAGCCAACCAGAAAAGACCTCTTTATTCCCACTCTTTGCCTTCTGTCAGTCAAAGCCAATCTTCTATCCAAGCTAGTATCTTTCCTGTAATACCATGGGCTCCTATCTTGTTTAGCAGTCTCATGTGTGGCACCTTGTCAAAGACCTTCTGAAAATCCAAGTAAACAACATTCACTGAGTCTCCTTTGTCTATCCTGCTTGTTACTTCCTCAAAGAATTCCAACAGATTTGTCAAGCAAGATCTCCCCTTAAGGAAACCATACTGACTTCAGCCTATTTTATCATATGCTTCCAAGCACCCCGAAACCTCATCCTTAATAATGGACTCTAAAATCTTATCAACCACTGAAGTCAGGCTAAGTGGCCTATAATTTCCTGTCTTTTGCCTCCCTCCCTTCACAAAGAGTGGAGTGACATTTGCGATTTTCCAGTCCCCCGGAACCATTTCTGACTCTAGTGATTCTTGAAAGATTCTTGGGACTAGCAGAATAATGTTTCGGCACAGACTAGAAGGGCCGAATGGCCTGTTTTCTGTGCTGTAGTTTTCTATGGTTCTATCACTACTAATGCCTCCATAATCTCTTCAACTACCTCTTTCAGAACCCTGGGGTGTAGTCCATCCGGTCCAGTGATTTATCTACCTTCAGACCTTTCAGCTTACCAAGTACCTTCCCCTTAGCAATAGCGACTACACTCACCTCTGCCTCTGACTTTCTCAAATTTCTGGCATGTTGCTGGTATCTTCCTCAGTGAAGACTGACGCAAAATACTTACTCAGTTCATCCACAGTTTCTTTGTTCCCCATTACTATCTCTCCAGTGTCATTTTCCAGCAGTCCGATGTCCACTCTTGCCTTTTACTCTTTATATATCTGAAAAAACTTTTGGTATCCCGTTTTTATATTATTGGCTAGCTTACCTTCATAGTTTATCTTTTCTCCCCTTCTTGCCTTTCTCGTTGCCTTCTGTTGGTTTTTAAAAACTTCCCAATCCTCTAGCTTCCTGCTAATTTTTGCAATATTATATGTCCTTTCTTTTGCTTTTATGCTGTCTTTGACTTTCTTTGTTAGCCATGGTTGCCTCATCCTCCCTTTAGAATGCTGCTTCTTCTTTGGGATGAAAGGATCCTGCATCTTCGGAATTACTCCCAGAAACTCCTGCCATTGCTGCTCTACTGTCATGCTGATGGGGTCCCCTTCCAATCAACTGTGACCAGTTCCTCTCTCATGTATCTGTAGTTACCTTTACTCAACTGTTATACCAATTTTTAGCCTCTCCCTCTCAAACTGCAGGGTGAATTCTATCATATTATGATCACTGCCTCCTAAGGGATCCTTTACCTTAAGCTCCCTAATCAAGTCTGGTTAATTACACAACACCAAATCCAGAATTGCCTTTTTCCTAGAGGGCTCGACCACAAGCTGCTCTAAGCAGCCATCTCGTAGGAATTCTACAAATTCCTTCCCTTGGGATCCAGTGCCAACCTGATTTTCCCAGTCTACCTGCATATTGAAGTCCCCTACAACCACTTTTCTCACATGCCTTTTCTATCTCCTGCATCAGCTTTGACTACTGCTTTGCCTCCACATATGCCGCTCGACCCACTGAGTTCCCCCACCAGTTTGTTTTGCTGTGTACTATGGCTATCTGGAGTATGGTGCCTCAAAGGATGGCGGAAGCAAGTTTGTTAAATAACTTTCAAAAGGTAACTGAAAAAAATTACAAAGTTGTGCAGAAATGGCAGGACCACAGGATTATTTGGATAGCTCTTTCAGAGCAAGTACTGACATGACTGGACCAAAAGGCCTTCTTCTGTGCGGCTTCGCTCTATAATTCTATTCTGGACAAAGTGTTTTTTTGTATCCAGCTGAAAGAAAATTTGTAAACTTGTTTGAACTCAAAGGTGAAGACCACTACATGGACATGCTTACATGGAGTATTTGAAGATGATAAATAAACTGCTACCAATTTTGGAGTGAAAGAATGCAGCTAAGACTGTGAAAGCAGCAGCGTACTGCAGTTGTTATGAGTCGATTCCCACTGTCTCAACACTTCCATGGAGCCTACAGCTGAGACAGTAATGAGCTGCCAGCATGGCTGTCTACTATTTTAACAGCCATGAGCTGGTATGTTGCAAAACACTGTTAGAAATCCACAGACGCTTGACTTCAGAGGCCAATAAAATTAAATGCTTCCTGTGACTATGACCCTGACTTGTAACAATAAACAACCTGCAGCATGATTTATTTTGTTTTCAATTATCCTCACAAAGGTGCTGAAACACAAAATATGTTTCTTGCACAAAAGTTACTTCAAAAGATTAAAGAAGAACTGAAAATAAATAAAATATTCATATTGCTCCTAGAACGTTTTCTAAACATTTGTTTATGGGTGCATTTTTAATTACCCCTCTCCAACATTGTACTAAGCTCTGGTTGTGCAGAAAATTGAGTGTGTCCTCTGACTGCTGCCATCACAGTGAACAAGGCAAGTGGGCAGAACAAACAAAATTTTTTTCCCATCGTAACCATCAACTCACCTTGACCAATGACCACGTGAATACTCTACATCTGCAGGGGCATCTCCCACTGCACCAGTTTTATAATCTTTCTGTCACCTTATCCGTCTCTTTCAGAATTTTCTTCATTTCCCATACTTTTCTATTAAACATTCTTTTACATAAAAGGCAGATTCCATTTGCAGTTTTATGTCTTTTTGAATCTAATGTTCTATTTTTGAAGATTTTTGTAAAATCTGAAGCTTGATGCATTTCTATTCCATTGAGTATTTTATAATTTGCATACTCTGTTCCAGCATTACAAAGTGTCATTCATTCACCCTTCTAATCTATGTTCCTCTGCAGTCCATCTAATCCTTTCCTATCCATGTACCTGTATCCATGTCTTTTAAACATTGTAATTCTACCTGTCTCTACCACTTCCCCTGGCAGCTCATTCCATATACCCACCACCCTCTGTGTGCAAAAGCTTGTCCATCAGTCCCCTTTAAATCTTTCCTCTCTCACCTTATGCCTATGCCCTCAAGTTTTAGAATCCACCACCCTGGGAAAAAGACTGTGACCATCCACCTTATCTATGCCCCTCGTGATTTAAAAAACCTCCATAAGGTCACCCCTCGGCCTTCCTTGTTCCAGGGAAAACAGGCTCAGCCTATCCAGTCTCTGCTTATAACTCAAGCCCTCCAGTCCTGGTAACGTCCTTGTGAATCTTTCCTGCACCCTCTCTAGCTTAATCATATCCTTCCTATAGGATGGCTACCAGAACTGCACACATTATTCCATGCGTTCTCACCAACATCTTGCACAGATGTAAAATGACATCCACACCTGTCTAATGGTGTTGCCACTTTCAGGGAACTATATACTTATACTCCTAGGTCTCTCTGTTCTACAACACTCCCCAGGGCCCTGTCATTTGCTAGGTCCTGCCCTGGTTTAACTTCCCAAAATGCATCACTTTGCAATTGTCCGAGTTAAATTCCATCTGCCAGACCTTTGCCCATTACCACAGTTCATCTGGATCCTGTTGTAACCTTATACAACCTTCTTCACTGCTCACTCCACCACCAATTTCAGTGCCATCTGCAAACTTACTAATCATGCCACCTACATTCTCATCCAAATCATTAATATATATGATGAACAGGGGAACCAGCACGGATCCCTGCAGCACACCACTGGTCACAGGCCTCCAGTCTGAAAAACAACTCTCCAATATCACCCTTTGACTCCCACCACCAGGCCAATTTCATACCCAATTGGCTAGCTCAGCCTGGATCCCATGTGATCTAACCTTCAGGACCAGCCTACCAATGTGAGACCTTGTCAAAGGCCTTGCTAAAGTATACATAGACAATGTCTACTCTCCTGCTCTCATCAATCCTCTTGGTAACCTCTTCAAAAAAGCTGAATCAAACTCACGAGAACATGATTTCCCATGCACAAAGCCATGCTAACTATCCATAATCAGTCCTTGCCTTTCCAAATGCAGATAGATCCTGTCTCTTAGAATTCAAACTCTTCCCCCCACCCCACCCCCAACTATCTTTCCCACCACTCACTGGCCTGTAGATCCCTGACTTGTACCTTATCCCCCTATTCTTCTTCAATTTCAAGTTCCATCATTTGGTGACATCAACAAATAACACAGTGTACACATCAATAAATAACACAGCGTAATAACACAGAGTGGAAACAATGTAGTTACTCCTTATCTATATTTCCATTACCCTCTATTCCTTGCTACTACTTCAACCTTTTATTTAACTCATTGGCTTTAAACTGTCTGATGTGCCACATTATCAAACACTTCAAATCACCTTGTCAAACTTCTCAATTTCTTCAGTGTAACTGGTTAAATTAGATCAGCACAACTAACCTACTCTTTGCAAAATTAATGGTTTTTGCTGATTTTCACATAATTTTCTAATGGCTCTTCAATTATACTTACAATCACTGTTGCTTGTAATCTTGAAATGTTTCCTAGTATCGTGAAGAAAAAGTTTATTTCCTGACTCATTCTTTCTTCAAATATCTTCATTTAATCTATTAATATTTTCCATAGAAGTTTGGTAAATTCTATTAGTTCCTCTGCTATTTCAGAAACACAGACAATCTTATGTCTGCAAAAGAACCTTGCCAGGTCACATGGGATGTGTGTGTGATATCCAAATCTGAATAAGGCAAGGAGATAAACACTGAATCACTGTAAGAAATCACAGAATCGTAAGCCCATTCAAGGATGAGTTGTATGATGTAACTTGACAGTATCTTTGATGTGCATTCCCTGTCTAAACTGGAATTGTTAAATATACCACTTGTGCTGAGCAAAACAGCCAAAATAACAAGATGTGATTTTGTACTGAACAGAGCAATAGTGACTACATCACTGGTTTTGCAACTCTATGGTCTGAAGCTGACAAAAGGAATGGAATTAAGGGGAGAGAAGGACTGTCATCCCCACCTCTAAACCTCACTCTGGTGGAAAAGGCCCCTGAGAATTCACAGCCTAAGAACAGCTGGATGGATGTGATATTAGACCCTCCATCTTGTCTAAGCAGCTGCTCGGATTTCAACTGGAGTGTTACAGCTGCCCTCATTCAGCACCCATTAGATGCTAGGCTCCTTATTCATTTTCAGTCATTTTTTTTCTAAGCAAACTCTTGTTAATAAATCCAAACAATAACACTTTGTGATAGTATGTGGATTTGTATGTGAATTACAATTCTGCAGATGCTCTTCAAGTTCAAGTAAAGGAAAGCACATTTTCCCATGAAGTGGCTGCTGCTTTCCTAGAAATGACCTTAATGCAAGCCCATGGTTTCCTCTGTATAAGGTGATAACAATGCAGAATATGTACCCGTACCCACTTAGCCAGTCTCCGTTTTGGATTAGACGATCCCATGGTATGCAACAAAGCCCCAAGGGACACAATTAATTGCCTAGCTATGGGGAGAAAAAAAATCAATTTTTTTCTCTGAATGTGTTGCAAGTCACTTTTGCCATTCACATCACAGAATCTACATTCCACTGCAGTAGTATACAGAATGGAACTAAAAGGAAGGAATAGTAATTTCCTGCACAAGATGAAATTCTGATTACTCTAGAAAGAAACTGCTGTTGAGGAGTTAACACTGTCCTACCCACATTCCAGACTGAATTGTGACTGAAGTATGGTTCAGCAATCAGTAACATTTTAGGTTTATTCACTCTCTTGACTGAAATTAAAAGGGCAAGTGTTGCAATCCTAAACTATGAATTTCAGTTCACTGAAATTAAAGAGGGCAAAAGGAAGATCAAATCTAATAACAACCGGACTTCAACACAAATTGCATAAAGCATAAGACCAGAGTATCTGATTAAGGCAGGTAGCCAATCTATGCATATGCTGCTCCACAAAGAGCAACATAGTTAAAGTGACAAGACAATCTGGCTTGGTGATGGTGGTTAGGGGATGAAACCTGGCCAAGCTATAAGGAAAACTCCTGAAGAGGGAGCAGAGGAGATTCACCTATCTGTTGCCTGGGATGGAGCATTTAAGTTATGGGGAGATATTAGATGTTTCCCCTCGAGCGGAGGAGGTCAAAAAGGGACCTGATTGATATACGAGAGGTATAAATAGGGTAGGCTGCAGGAAACTTTTCCCCATATCAGAGGTAGTTAAAACTAGAGGACACAGATTTAGGGCAAGGGGTAAGAATTTTAAAGGGGATCTGAGGGGGGACCGTTCTCACCCAGTATATCTGAAATACACTGCGTGAGAGAATGGTGGAAGCAGAGTTGCTGAGAACATTTAAAAAGTGTCAAGATGAACATTTTGAATTGCCTAAGCATAAGAGGCTGTGGGCCAAGTATTGAGTTTAATATGGATAGGTGTCCACTGGCCGGCATGGACGTGGTGGGCCAAATGGCCTGTTTCCATGCCACATGACTTTCCAATGCAAAGCACGAAGGAATCTTTAACATTCACTGCAGAAGAGAAGACATGTCACTGGTTTAAGATATTTTAAGGACAGCATCTCCAACAGCGGTGTGATCTCTGTAAACTCAAAGATATCTTGAAGTGTCTGAAATGAGGTTTAAATCAACTTCCTGACTCTGAATGCTCTCATTGAACCAACTCAAACTTGATTAGCTCCCTAAACAGTCGCCAATTCCTCTTTTCCCCCACAGATCCTGCTCGACCTGCTGAGTTCCTCCAACAGATTGTCCGTTGCTCCAGATTCCAGCAACACAAGCCTCATGTGTCTCCAATAGATTGGTTGGTCTTGGCAGATTAAGCAACTACAGTGGTGGTAGCACAGTGTTTAAGTGACTTGACTAGTAATTCAAAGACCTGCACTAGCAACCCAGAGACCCATTTAATGGAAGCTATGGACTTTAAATTCAAATAAGAATCCATAATTTTAAAAAAATGATTAGTAATGACAACTTCAAAATAATTAAATTGTTGCAAAAACCCAAATGGTTCCTTACCTAGCCTGGCTTATATCCAGACCTACCAATATAGTGACTGAAGCGGCCTTGCAAACCACTCAAACCATGGGGAACTAAGGATGGATCCTTTATCATCTAAATTCTGACAAAGGATGGCAGATCCTAAACATTAACTGTTTTTTCCCCCACAGATGCTGACTGACCTGATGAGATTTCCCTGCATTTTCTATTTTTTATTTCAGATCTCCAGCATCAGCCATTTTTTGTCTTAACTTCTTTGGAACTATGAATACCTTCCAAAAGTTAAAATCTGAAACCTACTTAAACATCATGCATTACCTATTTGTACTATTACTGTGCTCACCAAGATCCCTAAATCTCCTGATTTTGAAAATCATTTATCCAATGCACACCTTCACCTTACGCCTTCCCTTTACAATATGTTTAATTGTGCCAAAAGCCAGTTCAAATTTTTACTTATCATAGTAGATTTATAATAGGTTAGCAAATACCAATATGTAACTATCAAAACATACAGTACCAGCTGTACATAGCGAAGACAAACTGCATGAAGGAATGGTATAATGAAGAAGTTGGGCAAGACATCTGGGGATTGTCCTTTGCCATGCGCATTAGCTACAATTCCCCCTCCCCTCATGAGACTCTTCAGGAAAAGAACTCGTGTTCTTACAAGCAGTCCTATATAAATTAATTTCTGAAGTCACTGGCAACCTTAAATCTGCAGATGGTATAAATTGTCATTTCCAGCTTTCCATTTTGCCTTTCCTGATAGTAAAACAAACATGCCAGTCTGGATACTTGCAGAACCTAATGAAATGGTACAGGATGAAGTAGCAGACAATAAGTGAATCTGAATGGGACATTACATCCTCTGTGGCTGAAAGTCTGTCTTACTTAAGATGTTCAGCAACACTGAGACATGACCACAATGCATGTATGTAGTTGTCACGAAAACCTGGTCAATAATCACTTGGGTATGTAAGTATTCTATATAAATACAAGTTGACAAGACATTTCACTAAAGAAGGAGCTTGTGTCACTTTGGTTTCCAATTCAATAGCAATATTTGTACTATGGGAATAACTGCTATAGCTTCAGCATCCAGTGATTATAGAACATTATATTTTTTCATCACTAATTTATTTCAACTTCATACTACCAAAGAAAGCTAACTCAGTAGTATAAGAGGGTCTACATGAAACAACTGCAGGTCCGGGAAATGATCACAATCTACAAGTATTCATGCTATTTGCTGATTGAAAATATTTCTAGACCACAAAACTTGTTATATGGTCCAAGGTATATTTTTCCAAAAAGTCAAGTGGAAGTCTGCAATGCCACAATTTTTATTTTATTTGTAAAAACTGCCTTTTGTCCCTTCAGGATAAATATCCTGTATCATTTAATTATTAAAATATTCTCCAACTGTTAATTCTGGGGACTAGTATCTTTTTTATTCCAGTAGATCACATATTAAATCAGAAGACAACCAGAAGCTGCATGCATGTTATCAAGATTCTCCTCCTTTTGCTTTTCATTCCCCCACCACTGCTGTGGAAAAGTAGTTTCACCTTTAGCAGACATGGTTGAGTTCAGATTCGCAAAAGAAAATAATAATCATCCTATTCCCCATCACCACCACGCATTTCTTTCCATAGGTATTGTGAATGTGCTGTGCAAAAATTTCCTGCTTAAGCAGTCAGAAATCCAGGATGAGTGGTGACTCAGTTGTATAATATTTTGCACAATTCTTGTTCAGTTTTACCAATTTCATGAATTCAGAAATGAAAATTACACAAAATTTTGTTTTTTTAAAAGTGTTTATTGCAAGAATTGCATTGCTTAAAAAATTCTGCAGAATAGACAGATGTCAGCATAGAAACTTATTATTCACCCATGCTGTCAAATATGTTCTTTTCTTTCTTTTGCCTACTTATCAACCTTCCTCTGACACACATCTGGAAAAATTAGAACACCTTTCAAGACCTACTATTTTATCATTTCAAAGCAGGAGGGATTTAAGAAGCTGATTGGTAGTGTCTACATGGTTGCTACCCCAAGAAGGCAACAACCATCATCAAAGATCTCCACCAACCGGGCCTTGCCATCTTCTTGCAGCTACCATTGGGCCTGAAGTCCCACACCACCAGGTTCAAGAACAGCTTGAACCAGCTGGCACAACCCTAATCACTACAAAATAGCAACACTGTGACCACTTTGATCACTTTGCACTAAAATTGACTTTTTTTTTGTTCTGATTGTGTTCCTCTTGTAAAAATTGTGTAATTTATGTCTTCTTGTGAATGCTGCTTATATGGTGCTATGTGCCTGTGATGCTGCTGCAAGCAAGTTTTTCTTTGCACCTGTGCACAATAAACTCAAATTTGACCTTTTTTTTGCATGGTGATAGTAATTATGAAGGTAATTACTATTCCTGCTGGACAACGAAACATTTTTCCAAGTCTAGCAACCTGTTAGTATCAGGGATTCCCAGATCAACTACCGGTAATCCCAAATTAAAGCTGAAAATGTGATTTAATTGGTAGAACAAAAAAATAGCAAAGAGGAACAATAAGTTACAAAATGAACAAGCAATTACGTATATTCTGGAGAAGAAAAAAAATGCAGAGGAAAAGAGCAGAGGAATGGGATCAATTGGGTAGCCCTTTCAAAGTGATTGTGTGCTGGAAAGGTCTCCATCAATGCTGTAATGATGAAATTCCACCACTTGAAGGAAAAAGTGCTTCCCCTCCAACACTAATATGCCATTCCATCCTTGCAGCTCTGATTAAGATTGATGGTTCAGCACCATATTAAGGACTGCATAATGCCGAGTTTTAATGCAGTTTAGTACAGGGTCACTTTCTGCCAGGAGTTGAATTGAGATGCCCAAAATAATTTCACATAAATCCTCAATGTTTGTTGTAAAATAGTTTCATCTCATCAGACCAGATTGGAAAACTGGGTTCTACAACAGTATTAATGACAAGGTCCCACACAATCGGTTAATCAAGAAAGTTCGGATGCATGGGATCAGTGGAGAATTGGCTGTGTGGACCCAGAACTGAGTTGGCTGTGTGGATCCAGAACTGGCTTGCCTGTAGAAGACAAAGGGTGGTGGTTGAAGGGACTCATTCGGGCTGGAGGCCTGTGAGTAGTGGTGTGCCGCAGGGATCTGTGCTGGGACCTCTGCTGTTCGTGATATACATAAATGACCTGGATGAGTATGTTGATAGATGGGTTAGTAAGTTTGCAGACAATACCAAGATTGGTGGACTTGTGAATAGTGTAGAAGACATGTGACGGATACAGCGTGATATAGATCAGTTGCAGATGTGGGCAGAGAAATGGCAGGTGGAGTTTAACCTGGATAAATGTGATGTGTTGCACCTTAGTAGGACTAATGCCAGGAGGCAGTACACTATTAAGGGCAAGACCCTTAATAGTGTTGAAGAGCAGAGAGACCTTGGGGTGCAAGTCCATGACTCATTGAAAGTGGCTACACAGGTAGACAGGGTGGTTAAGAAGGCTTATGGAATGCTTCCATTTATTAATCGGGGTATTGAGTATAGGAGTCAAGAAGTTATGATGCATCTCTATCGAACTCTGGTTAGGCCGCATTTAGAGTATCGTGTGCAATTCTGGTCACCTCACTATGGGAAGGATGTTGAGAATTCAGAGAGGGTGCAGAGGAGGTTTACTAGGATGCTGCCTGGATTAGAGGGCATGTGCTATCAGGAGAGACAAACTTGGGCTCTTTTCTCTGGAGCGGCGGAGGCTGAGGGCTGATCTGTTGGAAGTGTATAAAATTATGAGGGGCATAGATAGGGTGGACAAGTAATATCTTTTTCCCATTACTGAGCGATCCAATACCAGAGGGCATGCATTTAAAGTGAGAGGGGGTAGGTTCAGAACAGACGTGAGGGGTACGTTTTTTACTGAGAGGGTGGTGGATGCCTGGAATGCGTTGCCTGATAGGGTGGTGGAGGCAAATTCATTGGGGGCTTTTAAGAGGGGCTTGGATGGGCACATGAATGAGAGGAAAATAGAGGGATATGGGTATTCTGTAGGTAGGAAGGAATAGCTATGTCGGCACAATATTGTGGGCCGAAGGGCCTGTTCTGTGCTGTACTGTTCTATGTTCTAATATAAACAATTGCTGGCCAAGGCACTGGAGAGCAAGTTTGCTCGACATTTAATAATGCAAGAGGATTCTTGACATCCATCTCAAGTACTGCAACCTGTAGAGGGTATTCAAGTTTAACAATGCAGCACTGCATTGAAATGTCAGCTGAGATTATGGGCTGTTCTTGGGAGAGGCTCAGATCATTGAACTTGCACAGAGGTTTACAGAGTTCCCTAATGAGCACTAACTCCACTTCCCTGAGTGCCATGATCAGCAAATTATTTTTCAACTAACATCATTAAAAGCGGAGTATCTGGTAATTTGTCTCTCAACAGTGTGCAGGTTGTCTGCCACACTTACCTAAGTTACAATGATTCACAGACATTTTCAATGGCTGTATGACATACAGAGGTGATGAAAGATGTACAAATTCTTCTGCTTTGCTGGTATATTACTTTCTCTATGATAAGCTTCTAATGGCAGCGGTAGTGACATATCCTCCCATTAGATTTTAACCTCCAAAATCCTGATTCCAGATATTAAACATCATTTGAATGGCACAAATGAACTTAAGCTCATCAAAGAAAACTTGCTGAATTTTGCTTTTGGATCCACATTAGCTATTTAAGTTTCAGTGAGCATCAAGCACTCTGGAAAATAATGAGATCAAAAGGTTTCATGTGGGTGCCATAAAGAGATATGGTGACTCTTAGAAGCAGGATGTCATTGTGCTCGTAGCACAGATCCTCCATAGGATTTATAACTCCAGATCACTACTGAGGATGCTACTTAGTATAAATTGATCACTTTAACTACTTGACCACTTCCCCTCCCCTTATGACAGACAAAAGCTGGTATATCTTACATCCTTATTCCTCATATGCAGTACACAAAACTGCTAAACATTTGTAAACACAGTACAAGTGGGGTCCTACCTGTGTCTGCATCATTGCACGCTCAATCCGCCGAGAATTACTTTTCTCCAGTTTTGTCCTCATCATTAGAGTGGTTACCTGAACAGCCCAAAACTTTGGTTGCGACAATATATACTGAAACGTAAAGAAGTAAAATTTATGCAATAAATATTTTAAAAATGAAGCATTTGAAATTAAACTTTGATAAATAAAATGTTACATAAGTAAACATACACAAGATTTTTTGTGTGTTTAGTGCATATTCTGAAAACAGAATATTTAATTCCGATTCCAGCAGTAAATTTAAATGGTTATTCCCTGCAATAAGTTGGTTGTCATTCAATTAGCTTGCAAATAAAGTTGTTAAAAATAGATTCAACATTCAGCGATTACTTTCATGGCACGGTAGTATAGCAGTTAGCATAACGCTATTACAGCGCCAGCGACCCGGGTTCAATTCTGGCCACTGTCTGTAAGGAGTTTGTACGTTCTCCCCACGTCTGCGTGGGTTTCCTCCGGGTGCTCCGGTTTCCTCCCACATTCCAAAAACGTACGGGTTAGGAAGTTGTGGGCATGCTGTGTCGGCGCCGGAAGCATGGCAACACTTGCGGGCTGCCCCCAGAACACTCTACGCAAAAAGGTGTTTTTCACTGTGTTTCGATGTACAAGTGACTAATAAAGATATCTTATCCTTAAGTTTCCCCTCTCCACTAATTCTGGTTTCTTGCTTATCCCCAAATGTAATTGCTTCAGCACTGGCAGTCAAGCCTTCAGTGGTACTGAACTCTGGAATTACTTCCCAAAACTTCTCCACCTCTCTATCCTCTTTAACATACTCCTTAAACCTTTGATGTAGCCTTTAGTCACCTGCCTTTATACCTCCTTATGTGGCTCACGTTCACATTAGCTCTGTTTGATGCTGTCTGTGGGTAGCCCCATGAGGCATTTCTGCTCCATTAAAGATATTATGGAAATGGAGATCAGTTGATGTTGCTTGTGAAATGGAAGCAATCTTTCAAAGCTTTGCTAAACTTAGTATCTAGCAAGTCAAGAGAGAATAATAAGGTGCAACATTGGTTCCTTGCATAGAGGGATTACACGTTTAAAAACCCAACTCCTTGTAACTGTATTTTATCTACAACTAAAGTAGTTAAACTCCAATAATCCTCTATCCGACTATTCAGAACCCCCAGTGGTTTAGCATCTGGCTCACTGGGTGCTGATTCCCATGTTCCCCTCCACTCACTAGGACTCCAGTTCCCAGTTTTCACACTCCCTTCCACTCGTCAAGGCCTGGTTCCTGCTCTCTCTTTCATTCCCTGGGGCACTTCCCCTTGAAACTAATGTGGTTTTGTTCACTGCACTCCCTTGAAACTCACCTGGTCCTATTTCCTATGCTCCCTTTAAACTTATCAGGTTCACTGGAAAATTTCTGTGTAATATTTTTAAAAATTGTGAATTAAAAGCAGGTTGGAGTATTAATAGAATAACACCTAATAGTCTGAGAGTCCAATACCACCAAAGGCCTGAGCATGCAGGATTAACAGAGTTTTAATTTATTGCCAAAATTTGATTTTCTTTATTATGGGAGCAAAATTGGATCATGTTTATAGTGTGCTTTGTATGAATTTGGCAACAAAGGAGCAGCTAGTTCCAATGAAATGATAACTTTCCTTCTTGGACTAATTGCCTTTAAAGTTATAAACAAGTAAATTCCACTGTTATCCATGACAGCTTTTTTTTCCTTCAGCTATAAATAAACAAACAAACCCAGTAATACAATGTTGTTTACACCTTCCCAGCAAGGATTTGACCCCAGTGATATGAACTGACCAGACCTATTGAAAGGATGCCTCAGTCTTTGTGGGAGGAGGACAATAAACCTTTAGAAGAATATGGCGCATATCCACATTTAAAAAGTCCCACCACTCAAAGCACATCTGACATAAAAACAACAAGAAAGTATTGGAGTTCTATTCCTGCCCAATATACACAGTATGCAACATATCTCACCAGATCAGGGCAATGGAGTAAGAGGGGAAAGTAAGAAAAAAATAACATTTTTTTAATTAAAACTAACTGGAGATAAGAAACACCCAGACACTGGGGAATATCATGCCACCAGCACTTTCAAGTACCACCCAAATTTCCTAAGTTTATATAAATATGATTTACTCACAAATGATCTCATTTGAATAGTCAAATGGGAATTCAATGTGGTAACGTAAAAGAGTCAAATTTTATGACCTTTTGTGAAAATATGCTTTATGATAGAGCATTGTAAAATGGGTAGAATTAGTTGAATACACACTGCAAAGGGAAAAAGAAATGCCTGAGGAAATAGGGTAGAGTTAACAGTGCATGAGAAAAAAAGAGATAGCTTCCCACACATCCTGTTATTCCAATCACAAAGGGACTCCCATCTCCTATGGAACCAATTTTGTTCACAAGGAAGTCAGCACAATTCGTCATGTGCTCCCAACATCCTTTAGAACCTTGAAAGAAATTCCCACATTAAAGTGCTCCAATGTATTTGGGATAATGGTTAGTCTGTGGACGTAAAACAATCTGTCAGTAACAAATCCGAAAATATCCTAAACCAAACCAAGTCTTATACAAACCGCAATGTTTATTAGAAAGTGAGTCACACCCATAGTATTTAACTTTTGTAAGTTACGGTTCTGCTTGTGCAATTTACATATTTATTTTGTATCACAGCGCATGATTCACTTGGTTTAATGTACATCTGCAGTCGTTTAAAGCAGTAATGACAAAGAAATATACAACTTTATTGCCAAGCTGTTGTAAACCAGCCAATGCCACAAGCATGGCAAATTCTCCCTTCTGTTACTGCAAATAACAGTGTGTGCGTTTCCACCATGCAGGGAGGGGAAAAGAACTTGGGGGAGGGGGTGTTCAATATGTAGCAGGCATTGCCCAGGTTCCATTGACAAACCACATTCAAATAATGTGGAGCCAGAGATCAGATACAAGAACAATTCAGACAAGACTTTATTCTAATCAACAGGAGGAACCTCGTCAAACAGATACAATGCCATTTTTGATTTTCTGTAGTAACCAGCCTACTGAAAGGCAAGACTTGTACTTGGACAGCACCTTACATGACCTAGGACTTGGAAAAGCACTTTACAGCCAACTAGGTATTTTTGAAGTATATTCACTCTTCTAATGTAGGCAAAGCAGCAGCCAGTTCGTGAAACTGCCAATTTAGTTCCAAACCATGGCGAACAATGGACTATTTTGCATGGTACATCCACTAAAAATAATGTCAAGCCTACAGCATTTTAGACTGTTTTTCTAGACAAGAGGTATCTGTCCTCTTGAACCATAGAACCAAACAGCACAAAACAGGCCCTTCAGCCCACCATGTTGTGCCGTCCATCAAACCACCCTCATACTACCTAACCCCTTCCTCCTGCATATCCCCCCATCCCACACTCCTCCATATGCCTATCCAACAAGGTCTTGAACCTGTCCAATGTATCTGCCTCCACCACCACCCCAGGCAGTGCATTCCATGCACCAACCACTCTCTGGGTGAAAAACCTCCCCTTGCCATCTCCCCTGAACCTCCCACCCATAACCTTAAAGCCATGCCCTCTCGTCTTGAGCATTGGTGCCCTGGGAAGGAGGCGCTGACTGTCTACTCTATCTATTCCTCTCAATATTTTATATACCCCTATCATGTCTCCTCTCATCCTCCTCCTTTCCAGTGAATAAAGCCCTAGCACCTTAAGCCTCTCCTCATATTCAATACTCTCTAATCCAGGCAGCATCCTGGTAAACCTCCTCTGCACCCTCTCCAACGCCTCCACATCCTTCCTATAATGAGGCGACCAGAACTGAACACAGTACTCTAAGTGTGGCCTAACTAGAGTTTTGTAAAGCTGCATCATCACCTCGCGGTTCTTAAACTCAATCCCGCGACTTATGAAAGCCAACATCCCATTGGCCTTCTTAACTGCTCTTTCCACCTGTGAGGCAACTTACAATCAACTGTGAATATGAACCCCCAGATCCCTCTGCTCCTCCACACTGCCAAGTACCTTGCCATTTACCCAGTACTCTGCCCCGGAGTTTGTCCTTCCAAAGTGTACCACCTCACACTTCTCCGGATTGAACTCCATCTGCCACTTGTCAGCCCAGCTCTGCATCCTATCGGTATCCCTCTGTAAGCTCCGACAGCCCTCTACACTATCCACAACACCGCCGATCTTAGTGTCGTCCGCAAACTTACTAACCCAGCCCTCCACCCCCTCATCTAAGTCATCTATAAATATCACAAAAAGTAGAGGTCCCAGAACCGATCCCTGCGGGAGTAGAGGTCCCAGAACCGAAGATTTCCTAACCTGCATCACAAGGCTGAGAGTATAGACTTCCTGAATCTGTATTACCCAGTTACCAATGCAACTGCGCAAACTGGTGCACTCAATCTAATTCCAACATGACTTAAGTTCTGAAACTTTCCCCCCACTCGTAGAGGTCTGTTCGAAACCAGGATGCCATAATACGAGACTTTGGGAGCTGTGATAAACCTAATTGTTCTCTAATCTATCAATGCCTTATCTCTTGTATTGTCCCCTATCATTAATTTTTCAAGCACTTTGCTTCTATTCAATGTACACGTTTCTAAGGTGCTTCACCCTCCACACGATATTGAAAATCCTGCCGAATTTTCATTATGGAAATAAAAATTGAGGCAAGATTTTTTATGTTACTTTGAATCTATGTAATGACCAGATCTTGCTTCAGCTAATTCAAGCTGAAAATTGTGAATCACAAAATTGAACTAACTCCAAATCTACTTTAATTCACTTTGTTGCTCCATTTAAGTTGAGATTGATGGCACAGATGTTGGCCTATAAGTATTATTCAGCAGGTCCAAGTATTTTAACTGCTATATAAAAATCAGGAAAATAAGCCTGAATTGTAAGGAAAACAATTCTTCCATACTTGAGAGTATATGAGAGTAACTCAACTGAGACAATGAGTAGATTTGTCCAAAAACCAAATGTTGATTTACCAAAATTAAATGGAAATGCAATTCTGCAGAACAATTGTTTATATCTGAAACTGTGAGTGGTTTAAGTTTTATTCAGCTGGAATACCCAGAAGTATTGAGATTTTCTACCCAAGGTAGAAAAGTCAAATACTAGCAGGTATAGGTTTAAGGTGAGAGGGAAAGTTGAAAGGACATTTGTGAGGCATGTTTCTTTTACAGGGAAAATGATAGGTGCCTGAAATGCACTGCCAGGGGAGGTTGTGGAAGCAAATATGATAACAACCTTTAAGAAGCATTTAGACAGACACATGAACAGGCAGGGAATAGAGGGATACGGATCATGCACAGGTAGGTGGAATTAGTTTAGTTTGGTATCACGTTCGGTGCCGACATGGTTAGCTGAAGGGCCCGTTCCTATGCTGTACTTTTCTATGTTCTACGTTTTAAGACTAAGGAAACAGGTGCAAGCTCATTGTGTACTTTGGGTGTTAAGAGTTAAAAATCAGTTGACTTTGGACTTTAGATTCTTTTAATTGCAGAAGTTGTTAGCCACTTTCCAATGAACAAAATCTGTGTTAATTCAATGACATCCAGATGCCCCTTCCAGCAAATGGGACACCACAGCAGTCAAAACTCACTTGTCCATATGATTAAAAACTTACTCTCTTGTACATTTATTACACATCAGCACACAAACTGCTTTCATCTACTATCTTGATGGCTCACAAATTCTTCACATTATTCTATACTCCCATTCTTTTATGTCTTTGAACACTCATGTAGTAAAGACGCTCCGTGAAATCTGGGTAGTTTCTATGCAGCGAACTCTACTCTGCAGCAGAAAACTACTAATACTTTCATGCAAAATGACAACCTTTCTTAAAAATCAGAACCAAAGTTTGGTTACAGCATGCACAGAGGCTCAAGGAGGTCCACTGAGTCCATACTAGCTCCACCTAAGAGCAATCCAGCCAATCCCACTTCAATGCCCCCTTCCTTTGGTTTGCAGGTGCAACAGATTATCAAGGCAGCAAATGGAATGTTGGCCTTCATTGCTAGAGGGATAGAATTTAAGAGCAGGGAGGTTATGCTGCAACTGTACAGAGCACTGGTGATGCTGCACCTGGAGTACTGCGTGCAGTTCTGGTCTCCTTACTTGAGGAATGATATACTGGCTTTGGAGGCAGTGCAGAGGAGGTTCACCAGGTTGACTCTGGAGATGAGGGGGTTAGCCTATGAGAGACTGAGTCGCCTGGGACTATACTCGCTGGAATTTAGAAGAATGAGAGGGGATCTTATAGAAACATATAAAAATATGAAAGGGATAGACAAGATAGGGGCAGGAAGGTTGTTTCCACTGGTAGGTGAGACTAGAACAAGGGGACATAGCCTCAAGATTCGGGGGAATAAATTTAGGATGGAGATGAGGAGAAACTGCTTTTCCCAGAGAGTAGTGAATCTGCGGAATTCTCTGCCCAGGGAAGCAGTGGAGGCTACCTCATTAAATATATTTAAGACACAGTTAGATATATTTTTGCATAGTAAGGGAATTAAGCATTATGGGGAAAAGGCAGGCAGGTGGATCTGAGTCCACGGCCAGATCAACCATGATCATATTGAATGGAGGAGCAGGCTCGACAGGCCAGATGGCCTACTCCTGCTCCTATTTCTTGTGTTCTTATGTTCCTATAGTCCTACAAAACCTATGCCCACTAGTATTGGACTTTTCCGCCCTGGGAAAAAGACTGAATATCTAAATACTTCTGGGTATTCCAGCTGAATAAAATTTAAACCACTCACAGCCAATCCTACCTCAATGCCCTCTTTCTACATTCCTACAAATTCTGCCCTTTCAGATACTTATCCAGTTCCCCTTTGAATGTTACATTTGAATCTGTCTCCAGCATTACTCCTGGCAGAGTATTCCTGACCCTAACTTCTCGCTGCATAAAAATTAATTATTTTTCCTCATGTCACTTTTGGTATTGGTTTATTATTGTCACTTGTACCGAGGTACAGTGAAAAGCTTGTCTTACAAACCGATCGTACAGGTCAATTCATTACACAGTGCGGTTACATTGAGTCAGTACAGAGTGCATTGATGTAGTACAGGTCAAAACAATAACAGTACAGAGTAAAGTGTCACAGCTACAGAGAAAGTGCAGTGCAATAAGGTGCGAGGTCACAACAAGATAGATCATGAGGTCATAGTCCATCTCATTGTATAAGGGAACTGTTCAATAGTCTTATCACAGTGGGGTAGAAGCTGTCCTTAAGTCTGGTGGTACGTGTCTTCAGGCTCCTGTATCTTCTACCCGATGGAAGAGGAGAGAAGAGAGAATGTCCTGGGTGGGTGGGGTCTTTGATTATGCTGGCTGCTACACCAAGACAATGAGAGGTAAAGACAGAGTCCAAGGAGGGGGGGGCTGGTGTCTTTAATGTGCTGGGCTGTGTCCACAACTCTCTGCAGTTTCTTGCGGTCCTGGGCAGAGCAGTTGCCGTACCAAGACGTGAAACATCCAGATAGGATGCTTTCTATGGTGCATCGGTAAAAGTTGGTGAGAGTCAAAGGGGACAAACCAAATTTCTTTAGCCTCCTGAGGAAGTAGAGGCGCTGGTGAGCTTTCTTGGCCATGGCTCCTACGTGATTTGACCAGGACAGGCTGTTGGTGATGTTCACTCCCAGGAACTTGAAGCTCTCAACCCTCTCAACCTCAGCACTGTTGACAGGTACATGTACATCGCCCCCTTTCCTGAAGTCAATGACCAGCTCTTTCGTTTTGTTGACATTGAGGGCAAGGTTGTTGTCATGACACCATTCCACTAAGCTCTCTATCTCCTTCCATTGCCAATCATCCTGATTCTATGTCTTTTAGGTTTTGACACCCCCTGCTTCCTCAGTACCTGTTCTATAATCTTCATGATTGTAAATACCTCTACTGTAGTTCCTCGTGGCCTCCTCTTTTCCAAGAAGAAAAACCCAACTTCTACATAACCAACGTTCCTCTTCCCTGGAATTATTTTGGCAAATATATCCCTTGGTAAATATCTCATCTTTTCTAAAGTACGATGCCGAGAACTAGACACAATACTCATAACCTTAGCCAACTTGTGCTTTATGACTTCCTTACTTTATGACACTCTATACCTTTGTTTATAAAGCCTAGGCTCCCATATGCTTTAACAACTTTCAAAGTCACACTACCACTTTCAAAAATACGCCAATCTCTCTCTGTTCTTGTCCCTCTCCTTTAGAGTTGTGGCATTTAGTTTATGTTGCCTCTTTTCATTCTTCTTAAAAAAACATAAAGCTTCACATTTCTCAGCATTAAATTTTACCTGTCATCTATCTGCCCATTCCACTGGCCTCTTGCTCCCTCTCCTCGAAGTCTATTACTATTCTTCTCAGTTCACGATGCTTCTAAGTTTTGTTTACCAACTGAAATTCTCGGAAATACCACAAAATCAATAAGAAGCAGCATTCATGTAGGTGCAGTTACCTGTATCTGTTGCACAACTGTAGGGAGTTTCATTCTGAAAATAACATTTTCTAAATCTGACTTAGGAACGTGTGGCAGGATAGCAGAAACTTCTCACTGCACAGGACTTACAATGCTCAAAGAATATTTCACAAATTATTCACAGTGTATTCAAGTGGTCATAAGTTTAAAAGTCATTTTCCTTTCAGTTTTTCAGATGTGGGAGATATAAGCAAGATCACATTTATTGCCCATTTATGGCTTCCCAAATGCTTTGCTGAACTACTTCAGAGAGGTTAAAGAGTCAACCCACAGGATGCAATACAACGGCTTTTGTGATTATTTTTGCTGTGATTTATTAGATTCAGTTTCACAGCTTGTTACAAATGAAGGATTTGAACTCAACCTCTGGGTTGCTAGCCCAGTACCATAACCACTATATAGTCATACCCCACAGCATAGCTGCTTCCTGTACTGTTATTTTGGTAGTTAATTGGGCTATGAGAAGGGGCAGACCCCCTAGAGACCAAAACATCTCTTCAACTTTTGTGAGTGGCCAGTGATTCTGCAGCCATATAAATGACAAACTTGGAACACACAGACAGTTCACTGAATGAGTGTACAAGGCTATGAAATGCAAAGTACTCTTACAGCTGGTGTATAATCTTTGGCCACTATGTGTGGGGGAAAAAAGGTAGCTGCAAAGCCTAAATGGAGACACCATTCAGACCACTTGGCCTCATAGTTCCAGCACATCCTCACATATGTTTACCCATTCCTTTTCCAGCAACTCAGTTCAGTCTTCACTCTTCCTGCTCAAATTAGCAAGAATGACCTGCTTATACAATTTCATGCACATCATTTTTTCCAGTCATTTCCACCCCTAATGTTCCTTCTCTCCCAACATCAGCTGTATATTTTGAACCTTGTGACACTACTATCATGTTCACTTCCTTGCATTGCTGCCCGATGTGAGCAAAAGATTCTTTTGCTTGACGCTGGTATCAGCTCCAGAGAAACCAGAAAATACTCAGCAGGTCATTTTCTACATGTGGTCGATGGCTGCTTATACAACAGAGAACAAAGGTGACATTAAATCAACTAAATCTTAATCAACATGCTATTTGGCAGAGAATAGCAGACAATATTCAAGAAAGAAAATGTAGGTAGATTTCTCTTTGAAAGAAGTACACCGTCACTCTTTATCCTTCTTGACCCGAATGCAATCCCTGACCACATTATCCTCTTCCAATGCATCTCCTGCTAAGTGGGACTTTCTTTGTCATGTTACTGTTTTGCACATCTGCCCAAACTCTACTGCAAGGGGCCCCCTTGCATCCTGAAGTCTCTTAAGAACCTGCCCCCACACAAAATCCCACACTTATTTCTTATCCATATGTACCCTTCAGCAACAATGTTCAAAGAAACATCACGTTCCACATGTAAACTGATGGACACCCAACTCACCACCATTTCTGCTCACTGCAAAGTGCAATGATTTGGATAAATACAGTTGAATTGCAGTATGCTTGACAATGTGGGAGAGACATGCAGAACAGAGCTACACAGGGAATTAACGGCAGCAAGTTGGAGGAGGCCAGGCATGCATTTGAAAGAATACTTGTGTCCATGCATGCACTCAAGCACACACGACAGAAACATAACATGTTCCCATTTGATTGACTGACATTATATACTACACATGAGAGGGAATGCCAAATAAAAACTTAATTAATGGAGGTCTTGTGCTTAAAATCACAGCTACAACTAGTTGTGATTTTTAGCTCTAATTAAGCACATCTCTCTCGTGTCATTCATACTGTCAATCAATCATATGGGAGCATGCCATGTTTCCATTTACCAAAACTCATCTCAGAGACCCTGCAGCCAGAGATGATGCATCTTTACCCCATCACTCTAGTGTGATCTTAAACCCACATGAAATAGCAGTCAAGAGTTGTAACCTACCTTGCCAACTCGTCCCCTAATAGTGACTAATATTATTGACATTAATCCCACTGTTTTTTCATAGGTCAGGAAGGAGTCAGTGGCAACATGTAGTGGTTTGGTTGATGACAGTGGAGAGACATCAACCCAGGCTGTAGTTCAAGAGATAGCTCATCATTTGCAGCATAGTTTATTGTCATTGATAATATAATTCCTTGTTAATTAATATTCAATACTTTGCTAATTCATTCACTGTCTCTGAATTCATCTTTAACATTCAAACATACAATGATATTACCCTTCTTGCAAGCTCTACAATGTCTTTACTTAATTTCTGCAGTCACACACAATTACAGCTGTGATGTTAGTTTACTTTGATTACTGAGGGTAGGTGGTATTTAAAGTTTGAAAGAGAATAAATTTTGTAACAAATTGCAGTGTTCAACTCACCTACTGAGATGAGCCTCTTCCTATAATACTAAAAGTCATATTTTGATTAATGATTTGCACGCTCCCGTTTAGATCAATAATAAGCCAAAAGAGACTATTTTGTACTCTCTGAGGGTAAGGGGCACCGATTTACTGCTGTCATGATGTAATCCTGTGATACCTTTACAACTTCTACAATAAATCTCCAGACATTTTATACTCATAGATTGGCTCATGGGATTACGTGGAATGTTTTCACAAACGCAGAACTCATCAGGAGGAGTTCATTGAAAAATAAATCACACCAAGATAGCTACCATGAAGGTATAAATCAATTTTTTTTTATGTATAATGCCAATAATTAGTTAACACTGGTGGCAAATCTGCTACAACTTAGGGGGTTAAATGTAACCAAATAAATGCAGCTGTTTGCTCAAGCCAAATCAGCTCATCTTCCCTCCCTGATGGAAAACAAGAGAAAAGAAAGGATGCACTGATGGTTGAGTAGACAGTAGTGGCTTGATCAAGACACAGTGCCAGGTTCTCCATGCTGTGGCCCAAATGCTGGATCGTTCCAGCTTGAGAGCCAAACTTCAGAGACGTGGGCCTGGAATAAAAGGCAGCACTGGGAACTGAATTTAAGGCTCTTGGCTCAGGATTCCAGATGTCTCCTGACTGACAGCTACAGACGCCATTTCCCCAGCTATGATTGTTAAAGTTAAAGACAGTTCAGTCAAGAGCTATCCAAAAGTACTCAGATTTTGCAATACATACAGGTGTTAGCCTGATCTATTTTAATTCCCATTTGATGGGTCCTACAGTATACGCTGCTTAAGAAGTTCTAAGTCATGCTACTAATAATTCCACTGAGTTTTTGCCTGCCTGATATGGAGTGCACACACTAAATACTCAAGCCCAAAGAACATCTACCAACAGGTTTTCCTTTTAAAGAGTGACGATGATCCAAGGACATTCAATCCGAGCTCTGAAGAAGAGTGAGGGAGAACCAGTGATAGGGGATTCCAACTGTTGGGGGGACAGATAGGGACTTCTGTGTGATGTGCTGCCTCCTTGGTGTCATGGTCAAGGATGTAACTGAAAGGCAGAAGTTGTTGACCACATTGGTGTCTACGATGTAGCCAAATGGATGGATGGATGAGGTCCTGCAAGTAGATTTTAGGGAGCGAGTAAAGAGGATGAAAAAACCTTCGAAGATAGTAATCTCAGGGTAATTCCAAGTGCCATGTGCTAATGAAAAACAGGCGAAGGAATGTCTGGAGACAAAAGACAGTGCTGATGCTGGAATCTGGAGCAAAAACAAACTGCTGGAAGAACTCAGCAATACTCCTGATGCAGGTTCTCAACCCCAAAACGCCGACCATCCCTTTGCCTCCACAGATGCTGCTTGACCTGCTGAGTACTTGCAGTAGTTTGCAAAGAAATGTGAGGAGATGCAGGAGGTAGAACTTGAGATATCTGAGACAATATCATTTCTGGGGCAGATGGGAGGTGGGACCTGTACAAATGGGACAGGTTACGCATCAACAGGACTGACAGCAATATCCTCAAAGTGGGGTTAACCGTTACCTTGGAGGAAGGTTTAAACTAGATTGTCAGGAGTTGGGAACCTAAGAGAAAAGTCAGAAAGAGAAATTAAGGTGTGAAAATGAATATCAGAAATGTCTTAAGTAAAATAAATCAGCAAAATCAGAGGCAAGTAGGGTCAGAGTGTACAAAAATGTTAAAAGGTTAAATTTAAAGATGCTATATATAAAAACATCTATTGTATCCACTATGAAGTAAATGATGATATAAATGGTTATATACGAGTATGACCTAACTGACATTACAGAAATGTGGTTGCAGGATTATCAAAGCTGGAAGCTAAATATCCCAAGCTATCTGATGTTTAGGAAGCATGGGCGCAAGGGAAGGGAGGTGGAACAGTGCTGTTAATAAGAGGTGACTTCTGTACAGTACTTAGAAAAGATCTTGGCTCAACAGATTGTGGTACAGAATTAGTATTAGTTTGATTGGAGATGAGAAGCGGGGGGGTGGGGGTGGACGTGGAGGGGGGCAAAAAAAATTGGTGGTAACTGTTTATAGATAGACCTCCAAATAGTAGTTGCGATGTATAGCACAGAATAAATAAGGACATTAGAGATGTACCTAATAGGGTAACAGAACACGATGGGAGTCTTTAATCTGAAGATTGGACAATCAATTTAGAAGATACGTAGGGTTTTAGCCTGAAGCATCGACAATTCCTTCCCCACCGCACCCCCCCAACAGATTCAGCTCAACCCGCTGAGTTCCTCCAGCAGATTGTTTGTTGCTCCAGATTCCAGCATCTGCAGTCTCTTGTGTCTCTCCAGTACATAAAGAGGATGAATTCCAGGAATGCACGTGAAATGAATTTCTATATCACTATGTTGAGGAACTGACTAGAGAACAGGCTATTTTACTCTACTACAGTGCAACAAGAAAGGGTAAATTAACAATCTTGTAGTAAAGAAGCCACTAGGAAAGAGAAGCCAAAATTTCAAAAGTGATGTTGTTAAATCTGAAACCTGAGATTTCAGCCTAAACAAAAATACTGGCAAGGTCCAAGGGGCAGGCTGGTTGGGGTAGACTGGGAAACTACATTAAAGGGTATGACAATGAAGAGGCAAAAGTGTATGATTCGAAACAAATATACTTTCCTTTATGTCACAAAGATAACATATAAAGTGGACTAACCATGGGTTGATAGATTTCTGGATATTAGAGGGATTGAGGGATTATAGGAATAGAATAAAGAAAGAACATAGAACAGTACAGCACAGGAACAGGCCCTTTAGCCCACCACATCTGCACTGACCATGATGCCAATCTAACTAATACCTGCCTGCTCATGTGTCAGTCTAAATGCCTCTTAAACAGGGCAGGAAAATGATGTTGAGGTAGAAGATCACTCATGATCTCGTTGAATGGAAGAGACGACTCGACAGATTGACTGGCCTGCTCCTGCTCCTAGTTCTTTGGTATAGAGGCCAGGCTTGGGAACACAATAGGAGTAAATAGGAGAGTCTTACCCATTGTGACCTCAAGTTGCAGGGTTTCCCAAGTTTGAATGGGAAAATTCCCAGTAATAAAACTACCCTTAGATTCATTACCAATGACTGGCAAAACAGCAAAAATATAAACTAATTAAGAGATAGAGGAAACAAAAGCACTATTACTCAGTTCTTCCAAGTAACTGAGAATTATAGAATCATGAAAATGTACAGCACATAAATGAGCCCTTTTGGCCTACTTCATCCATGCCAACTGTGATGCCTATCCACACTAATCCCATATGCCCACATTAGGCCCATATCCCTCTATGCCTTGCCTACCCAAGTACCTTTTAAACAACATAATTGCATCCACCTCTACCACCTTCTCTGGCAGCTCATTCCAGATATTCACCACCCTCTGTGTGGAAAAATTTACCCCTCAGATCTCCTTTAAATTCTTCTGCTTCTCACCTTAAACCTGTGCCCTCTAGTTTTAGACTCTTCAATCATAGGAAAAAGACTATCTACTCTATCTATGCCCCTCACGATTTTACAAACCTCTTTCAAGTCACCCCTCAGCCTCCTTTGCTACAGGAAAAAGTCCCAGCCTATCCACTCACTCTGTATAACTCAAGCCCTCCAGCCCAGGAAACATCCTTGTGAATCTTTCTATGCCCTCTCTAGCTATGTTGGACATGAACCCACAACTTTCTCACTCAGAGGAAGGTGTGCTGCCAACTAAGTCAATGCAGACCTGCTTGACTCATGACTGCAAATAAAGAAAAATTAAATTTCTACAAATGCACCCTTCATGACCACAAGAGACCCCAATAGGGCCTCAGAAGCTATTAAGTTTTAAAATGAAATTATTGCTTCTGCATTTGTGGTAAACATAGCAACAAGAATTCCCCCAAATATCCATAAGGTAATGGTAAAAATAACAGGGATGTTCAGATCCATCCATAGAACATAGAACAGTACAGCACAATACAGGCCCTTCAACCCACAATGTTGTGCCGACCTTTAAACCTCGCCTAAGACTATCTAACCCCTTCCTCCCACATATCCCTCTATTTTAAATTCCTCCATATGCCTATCGAGCAATCTCTTGAATTTGACCAATGTACCTGCCTCCACCACCACCACCCCAGGCAGCATATTCCATGCCCCCAACCACTCTCTGGGTGAAAAACCTCTGATATATCCCTTGAGCTTCCCACCCATTACTTTAAAGCCATGCCCTCTTGTATTGAGCATCAATGCCCTGGGAAAGAGGAGCTGGCTGTCCACTCTACCTATTCCTCTCAATATTCCAAGCGCAAACTGGAGGAACAGCACCTCATTTTCCATCTGGGAACCTTGCGGCCTGACGGCATGAACATCTGAATTCTCCCACTTTAGGTAATCCCCACCCCACT
Organism: Pristis pectinata; assembly: GCF_009764475.1. NCBI lineage: Eukaryota > Metazoa > Chordata > Chondrichthyes > Rhinopristiformes > Pristidae > Pristis > Pristis pectinata. The sequence continues at coordinate 127,310,904 of NC_067407.1, read as the reverse complement.
TCCCCACAAATCACCCCCACCCACACCATACTTCTTCTCTTCTTCCCATTCCCAGCCTCTTTCTTCCTTCTCTCTCCTTCCCTGTGACCCACCGCCCGGTGGATCTGCCCTCCCCTCCTCCCCCTGCACCTGCCCACCACCATCTCTTACCTGCATCTACCTATCACCACCCTGAGCCTACCCCACCTCCCCTCTTCTGTCCCACCTATCACTGCTCTGCTTCTCCCTCCTATATATTGGGCTTCCCCCTTTCCCTATCTTCAGTCCTGAAGAAGGGTCCTGACCCGAAACGTTGACCACCTGCTTTTCTCCACAGACACTGCCTGGCCTGCTGAGTCCCTCCAGCATCATTGTGGGTTTTCATCCAGATTCCAGCATCTGCAGTCCTTGGTTTCTCCTCCAAACCCTTCCTGCCCACGTACCTGTCCAAATGCCTTCTGAATGTCGTAACTGTACCGACCTCTACCACTTCCTCTGGCAGCTTGTTCCACGTACCCACCACCCTCTGAGTGAAAAGGTCCCCTTTAAATCTCTCCCCTTTCACCCTAATCCAAGAGGGATATTTTCATCCAACAGACAGCACCTCACTTTATACCACGTGTCAACTTAAATTACATGCTCAAGTAAGAACACAAGAAATCGGAGCAGGAGTAAGCCATCTGGTCCTTTGAACCTGTTCTACCATTTATCAAGATCAATGCTGATCTTCTACTTTAGTGCCATTTTTCTGCGCTATCTCCACATTCCTTGATTGTCTTAAAATCTAGAAATCTTTTGATTTGTGTTTTGAACGAGCTTAATGACTAAAACGCTACTGCCTCCAGGGCAGAGAATTAAAAATGCTCACCGTCTTCTGAGCAATAAAATTTCTCCTCATCTCAGCCTATCCTTAATCTCAAATTGTGCTCCTTGGTCCTGGACTTCTCACTCAGGGGAAACAAATTCCCTGCATCTGGCCTGTCAAGACACTTTTGAATTGTGTTATATTTTGAAGAGATTTCCTCTCATTCTTCTAAACAGTCCCAAGTCTAGTCAATTATGCAGTAAACCCACTACCTCAGAACCACACAAGTGAATCTTCACTGCACTCCCTTATGGCAAGTGTATCCTTGCAACCTCAGGTCCGCTGGACAAGTCCCTTACAGCAACCACCAAAAACTCCTTCCAAACAACACAAGTCGATGATCTTATTTTTTTTAAAATATCAGTGTTTATATGCAGTATCAGAAAACTAATGTTAACAAATCTAAGAGAAATTTCAAAAAATGACAATATACACCAAAAGAAGCATTTGTGGGAATATGCAACTGATTGCATGGAGCCAGCACAGGAGACTGGGGTGAATTGTCTCTGTATGAGCAGAGAAGAAATTCAACAAAACATCTGCTAGAAACCTGGAGCAAGTTGATCAGTTTCAAAGAAAAGATGGGTTAATGGTTTTGGTTTGAGGAAAGGTTCCAAACCTAACAGCAACATAACATTTTCTTTCAGATACTAACCTAGCCTCTTGCTCAGTTCTCTTTCTCAAATTCATTAAAGTAACATTTAATCTCTCTGTTCTTTTTGGGCAAAAACAAACACAAAAAAATGCCACAGCAAATCTTCTAAACAAAACAACAGAGCTTGGAGTGTTGACCCTGGGAAAGCAATCACTTCACATGCTCCACTAAACCTCAAATTCTTATTGCAGCAATGGAGGTTGCTCAGATTTTCCATATATTTACAACATTCAGAAAAAGCAAGGGTTATCTTTCTGCAGAACAAAGAGGAGATCACATACGTGCAGTTTATACTGCAAGGTAAATTTATTTTAAGACAGCAAAGTGGGCCTATGTTGTGTGCAGGACAACCATCTAACCAGCCTGCAGATTTCAGCACCTACGTGTAGGCTGGATAGATGCCTGCTCACGCACACAACGGTTTCGGAACACTATAAAGAAATCACTTTTACAACCCTCTGCAGTGACAGTCTGGCTGAGTGGTCATTTTTTGACTTTTCTCCTGAATGCCCTCCATAAATCAAGCTCATCTAAAACTGCCACATCCTCCAACACTGGCTTCTTCCCATCTCGAGCTGTGCCATCAACTTCCTGCACCCAAACCTTAGGAATTTTTTCCTTTCACCCTTTCTATTCATTCCTTGTCCTATAAATTGCTCCTTGAAAGCTACCTCCACTATTTGTTTATATGAATTGGTATCACACTGTATCAGATAATGTTTTTGTGTTGCGTCTAGGATTGTTTTGCTAAGTTAAAGGCGCTAAATAAACGCAAGCTACTGTTGCTGCTGAACATGGAATCAGAAGAATGTGGGTTCAAACCCACTCCAAGACTCAATCATTTAACTTGGTTTGGCATTATGAATGCAGTACTGCTACAATGTCAGTGCTGCCATCATTTAAATAATATGTTAAAGTAAGCCCTGCTACTTCTTGGGATTCAGATGATTTTTAAAGAATACATGGTTCCTGTTTGAACAGCAAGGAATTCTACTACTAACTCTGTCAAAATTGCTCCCTCAAACATTATCACATAAAAACATTGCTTACTCCCTTTATTGTTACTTATGGGATCTCCATCTGGGAAAATAGCTGGCATGCCTATATTACAACTTTGACTGCACTTCAAAATATCTCATCAAACACAAAGCACTTTGCAGGAATGTTTCAAAGGCAAAGTCCCATATAAATACAATTGTCTCATTATGATGTAGCCACAAAGAACAAACAAAAACTCAAAACATTTAAATATCTGGATGCTCCACTTGCTCACTTTAATAGTAACCTGGATCTACATTCAAACTCAAAACTTAGCTGAAATTATGTATAATGTGTGGAGTGACCTGATGTTTTGCTTTTTCCATGGCTTGCAACACTACTCTGTATGTAGTGACAGGATACATGAATATCCCTGAGGTTCTTTACAGGACCTTAGAGCAAACAAGAGATTGCATGCAACTATTTCATCTCGACTGGCATCAAAGTGTCATCGTTAATGCTTCTCAGTCATTGCCGTGGGTTAGATATATCTGGGGTAGACACTATTTTGCAAGCATTTCTTGATTTGTCTTTGACAATAGAAAATTACAGCACAGTACAGGCCCTTCAGCCCACAATGTTATGCCGACATTTTATCCTGCTCTAAGATCTATCTAACCCTTCCCTCCCACATAGACCACCCCCCCAATTTCTCTATCATTCCTGTGTCTATTAAATGTCCCTAATGTATCTGCCCCCGACAACCTCTGCCAGCAGTGTGTTCCACGCACCCACCACTCTCTGTGTAAAAAAACTTACCCTGACATCCCCCTTATACCTTCCTCCAATCACCTTAAAATTATGTCCCCTCATGTTAGCCATTGTCGTCCTGGGAAAAAGTCTCCGACTGTCCACTCAATCTATGCTTCTCATCATCTTGTACACCTCTATCAGGTCACCTCTCATCCTCCTTCTCTCCAAAGAGGAAAGCCCCAGCTCATTCAACCTATCCTCATAAGACATGCTCTCCAATCCAGCCAGCATCCTGGTAAATCTCCTCTGCACCTTCTCTAAAGCTTCCACATCCTTCCTATAATGAGGCGACCAGAACTGAACACAATACTCAAAGTGCGGTCTAACCAGAGTTCTATAGAGCTGCAACATTACCTCGCGGCTCTTGAACTCAATATCTTGACGAATGAAGGCCAACACACCATACACCTTCTTAACAACCCTATCGACCTGCGCGGCAGCACAGTAGTACAGCTAGAAGAGCTGCTGCCTCACAGCTCCAAGCAACCCAGGATCAATCTTGACCTCCAGTGTTGTCTTTATGGTGTTTGTACAATTCCCCCCATGACTAGGTGGGTTTCCTCCGAGTGCTCCAGCTTCCTCCACAGCCCAAGGCATCGCCAGTTTGAAGTTTAAATGGCCGCTATAAATTGCTCCTAGTGTATAGGTGAGTGGTAGAATATGGAGGGAGTGATGGGAACATGGGGAGAATAAGAACCACATTAGTGTAAGGTGGATGCTTAGTGGTCGGTGGGTCAAAGGGCCTATTTTCATGCTGTATGACTCTTAATTCGGTTTCTATGTGAATCACGCAAAGCATTAGGAGAAGGAAATTAAACTGCAGATTGTTGCCAGAACCTCATCTGGTTCACTAATGTCCCTCAGGGAAGGAGGTTTGTCATCTTTATATGATCAGGCCCAAATGTGATTCCACACCAACTAAGTGGTTGACTCCTAAATGAAATGGTCTAGTGAAGCATTCCATTAACGGTGAAATTTGGAATGAGCAATAATGCTGACCTTGTCGATGACTCAATAAATAAACTGTCTTCCACCTTTATAACTTTATGCTAACATTATACTCCCAAGGATTTATCAAATGGTGAGCAAAGTTTTCACTCTGCTCCAATAATGTGGTTTCACCTGCTTCAGCAAAGTACCAACACTGAATAAAGGCAATGTTTCTAATTCCATCAGCCTTAAAGCGAGCTAAAAATCTTTCCTGTGGGCTCACCCAATAAAACAGGTACTCCAAATTCATTTTCTGAACATTGTAAAGGTCATCACAGACGTAGTTTGAGCTGGGTAACATTCAAACTTTGGTACCTGCAATGAAAGGACAGTATGAGACTGCAGCATCTTATCCTGTATTCTTAATTCTCCCCAAAACCTCAACCCTTCAACAACTTGCATTAGTTACTGACCAATTTCTTTAAGCATGGCTCGAGTTGCTTTGCATTATTCCCTCAAACAAAATTACAAACTTGCAGCACAGTGGCACAGCTAGTAGAGCCGCTGCCTCAGTGCCAGAGACCCAGGTTTAATCCTGACCTCAAGTGCTGTCTGTGTGGAACTTGCATGTTCTTCCTGTCACCACGTGGGTTTCCTCCTGGTGTTCCAGTTTCCTCCCGGTGTTCCAGTTTCCTCCCATATCCCAAAGACACATGGATAGGTACAAAGCACAGTAAATTGCCCCTAGTGCAGGGTAAATAGTAGAAACTGGAAGGCGTTGATGTGGGGAGAATTTTTTTTAAATGGGGGACTAACGTAGATTGGTCGGCGTGGACAATGGGCTGAATGACTTGTTTCCACATTGTTTGTGTCTGGCAAAATGCTGGAGCCAAATTAATTTCCAGCTAAAAAAATTAACCTCTTTTTTTAAATGGAAAATGAAATTCTTTTTGCTTTCCAAACTTTCCCGATCTTCAACTTGGATCTTCCTTTTGTTCTTTTCCACATTTTAACATCTCCTACTTTCTACAGTCTGCTTCTCATTCCTATTTTTACATTACCTTATTTCATATCCTAAGCAGAATTTATTGAAAGATCTATTACTTATGTCTGTGCATGTAATACGTTATCTCCATTTTCAGTGTATTTTAGGTAAATGTACACATTACATGGACAAATAATTTTTAAACTATTTAACAACTGTGGAATATGTTCTGGCTGAGTTCTACTTAGTGTGGCTTCAAATGATCTTTAACGTAAATACCAGGGTAAAATTCCATACACTAACATACACATTTCCATTATAATTCATGGCTTCAGACTTAAAGCTGAGAAACTCAATGAGTGAAAATAAAGGAATGAAGCTAAAGCCTACATGTTGAAGACATGACTGGCAAACTGATCCCAAAACAACTTAAGGATCATCACAGAAGTCACCATGGTGGTGCCACCACATTCAAAAAGATCTTATTCATTTAGACTTTTTCAGTACTTATAGTTCTAGAGAATTTCAAGTTCAGCTTTACCACTTTCTGCCATAAAGTTTACTTGGTTAAGTTATCCTCAATGCTGTACAAGTCTGTGTTGTAAATGAATTATAGAACTGGCCATCTTAAACTCTTTGGTTATAGGAATGAGAGCAGGCAAAAGGACACAACCTTTCCATTATGTTAGTGATATCATTTGTCTCACAAGAACATTTAGTTTTGTCCTCTCACAGTGGGATAATTTCTCAGAAATGACCACTTATTCCTCCACAATGCAAAGAAAGCTTTACTGCCTGAAAGCAGACACTTCAATCGTGACTTTTAAATTAGGACATTATTTAGGGTTGAGACGACCATGTAATAAAATGTCTGGCAAGACTACACACACAGTTTGTACTTGTCTTATAATTGTCGACAAGACATGATTTTTCTCTTGCTGTTCAATTTGCCATGCCAAAGAATCTAAATACTTATCACATCTAGCCTGTTTCTGCTGTGTCAAATTTTATTACCATTTCAAAATAGACAGCCAACAATGTGTACAAGATATTTTAAGAGCATAATAAATAAGAGCAGGAGTGGACTATTTGAACACTTGAGCCCGCTCTGGCATTCAACAAGACAAAGGCTGATGATCTACCTCAACACCGATTTCCAACCCTATCCACATATCCCTTGATTTCTCCAATATCCAGATATCTATCAGTCTCTGTTTTGAAAGAAATCAGTGACTGACCCTGCACAGCCCACCAGAGGAGCTGACCATACTTCTTCTTACCTCAGTTCTAACTGGCATACTCCTTACTTTGAGAGACCTCGTTCTGGATTCCTCAGGCAGTGAAAACATCCTTCCTCACCCACCCGGTGAATCCCTCTCAGTATTCTGTACGCTTCAATAAGGCCACATCCTATTCTTCTAAACTGTAGAGAATAGAGGCCTTGCCTGCTCACTGACTCTTGATGTGACATTCCTGTCACCTTAGTTTGGTAAATCTTCGCAGCATCAAATGTATCATTTTTTTAGGAAAGGAGACCAAATATATACAGTACTCCAAGTGTGGTCTCACAAAGGTCCTATATACATTTGCAGTAAAATATCTTTACTATTGTACTCAAATCATCTTGTCTTCCTAACTACCTGATGTAATTGAGTGCTAGCTTTTAGTAACCTGTGTAAAGTCATCAATTTTCCATTGGACATCAACATTTTTCAATCTCTCACCATTTAAAAATTACTCTGAATTATTTTTCCCCCCACAGAAGTGAATAACCTCACAGTTTTCCATATTATATTCCACCTGTCATGTTGCTGTCCACTTACTCAGTCTGTCTACATCCTTGCATCCTCATGACTACCCATGACCACTTAGTTTTGTGATAGCAGCAAACTTGGAAATGTTACATTTCATCCCAATTATTGATGTAGATTACGAACAGTTGGGATCCAAACGCTAACCCTGGTTGTGCCATAAAAGTTACAGCCTGCCAACCTGAGAATGACTTGTCTATTCATCTTCTTTGCTTTCTATCTGTAAACCGATTCTCATGTTGCACTAATAAAATACCTTCAATTCTAAGTGCTCTTGCCTTATCCACCAATCTCCTGTTTGTGAACTTATCAAAAGCTTTCTCAAAATCCAAATACACTATATTCACTCATTCCCCCTCATCAACTCTACTTGATACATTCTCAAAGAATTCCAAAAGACTAATCAAACATAATTTTCCTTTCATAATTCCACGTTGACACTGCATAATAAACATTTCCCTGTATTATGGACAGTACACAGGTGCATGGCATTAAAGATCATTTGTGTGAATGGATGATACAATTTTTGCTTTGATTTTTACTTTAATGCAAAGAATTGTTTGTCCAATGAAAGATTTAAAATTAATCACACTATCAAAGACTTTTCCAGACACCACCAACAATAACGTAAATTTATAAATCTTTTGAGATTTTATCTGCCTGACCTTTTGAATGACAAGAGATATAAAAAGGCAATGCTATGTATTCAGAAAATATATTCAGTGGAACTGGTAATATAAGGCAGACTGAGGCACAGTAGTTAGTGGTGCTTCCTCACAGCTCCAGGGACCCAGATTCAGTCTGTGTGGGTTTTGCATGTACCCCCTGTGACCGCGTGGGTTCCTGCAGGAACTTCAATTTCCTCCTACATCCCAATGATTAGTTGGTAGCTTAATTGGTTACTGTAAATTACCCTATAGTGTGGGGTAACAGTTGATGGGCATTTGTAAGATAGGATAAGTTGCAGGGTGCAGGGAAATAAGGAGAGGGGGAATGGGACTAATGGGATTACTCCCCTGGGAGTTGGCATGAACCCAATGGTCTCCTCTGTGACAACATAAGTATAATACAAGCAAACCAGAAACAGTGCCACAGAATAATGCACTTTATTGCTTGTAAAGCTGACAAAAGTGAGGAAAGTCATTTGGCTATCCTTTCAGAAAGACCATACAATTTCTTTATCACAGTACAGGTTTTTAAATGACCATAAGATTTTTGCCTCCCCAAACTTCAGAAAGCTATGCCACGTGGTGAAGATGAATATGAATATAATTACAGACCCCACCCACAAACACCGAGTACAGAAGAAGCATAAACATAGCCAAACAAAATTTAAGCAAGCTGCTTTGCAATCCATTTATAATGTTGACATTTGATGCTCTGCTTGTTGTGGTAACTAACTTCTAAAAAAAATTAACCATTCCCCACACTTCAGTAATGCAAGCCTATAACACGAGAAAAACATCGGATTCTCTTAAAAGAAATCGAGAGAAGAAAAAATTGTCTTTGGTCACCAGTCTTAAAAGCACAATTTAACGGCAGCTGTAGGTTGCATTATACCTCTGCAATTTTAGTTGCATTGAAGTCAATGGAGCAATATTTCAGAGATGGAGTATTGTGCTCAGGCATATAAAACTGCACTTTTAAAGTCAATGAGGATGAATTTCTTAGCAATGGTTTGTGTAGAAGTATATAAACGAATATTCATTTGCATTTGCCATTTTGATCTATGTGCTGCACCATGACCATCTGGTAATCTCTTTGTATTACATAGATACTTTAGCCAAGAGACTGGGCTGCATACTTTCAAACTTAAATTATATTGCCAATCATAAAACCCAGACCAAGATCAGTCATAAAATCTGGTCTCATATCACACAATGCCTGCTCTGTGATCTACTACTATCCATTCAGAAGAGAACCTCCTTGAACTTCCAATATGCTTTTCCTTTCCAATGGTAAACAAGGCCAGGCCCCACAGTGGCACAAGTTAAAATAATAAAGTCACACCAAATCTTTAATTCCTAGAGCATGTGAGCTCCAATATACCGAGCAGTATTTTTCTCTATAAATAATCAAGTACAATTGCTGCTTCTCCTCTGCAACATTACAAGAAAACTGAATGTTGCATCTCTGTCAATAATGGCAGATACAAAATACTTTGGGATCTACCCCAATGGACAAGGAAGTAAGTAGGGTTGGACTGGTGTGGAAAAATGGTTCTACTTAGGTCATATTTAATTATTAAATATAATACTACTATAAAGCTGACAGACAAAAGAAAATGCAACAAAATAAATCCTAATTCTGGTGTTGAGAAAATTATCTGCACACCATCTCCTTTCATTCTATCTGTTTTGCTGCTTTACCTTCAACAATTCCCTATTTAAACAACTGTGTAGCTAAATAAAAGCATTAAGTGCAAAATAACAACACTACTACAAAATAAGGATTATGATTTTGGATTTTCCAGTCACTTTCTTTTAAAATATGTATGATTATAAAACTGGCAACATATTATGTGTGCTTAAATGGACATGTATGCACTCTTTGCCCTCCTAGCAATGTTTATGAGCAATTGTACAATGTCTCAGACAGTTTCAGCAGATATCATTCTTGACAACGTCATGACATCAAGTGCTGTGCTCTCAAATCAGCAAACATTCAACAGAATGAATGCTATATAATAAGAGTCCATCACCAAGGACTTTCCATTCCAATGTTGTAAAGTAAATTTTATCACTTGGACCAATTAAAATAAATTTATCGTCAGAGTTTTGAGAAAAACAAGCCTTATATTCATGATAGTGCCTCAGTAACTGCAGTTAAGCAACCGCTTAAAAGCATTAAAACATATTAAGGAATGTCACTAGAAGGTTGAGCAGATATTATGAATTGTATCCAAAAGTTTTGCTGGAGATAAGTGTCAAGGAATGTTTTAAAAGATGAGGGAGAGGTAGAGACAGACACAGAGCCATTGAGAGAAATCATTGTAGAGCCTTGGGTCAAAGAAGCTAAACTGTGGCTATTAATGGAGTAAAGAAAATCAGGTGTACATTTGCAGCCCAGTGTGAGGAGCACAGCAATATCAGACAACACAGGGACAGTACACAGAAACACCAGCACACAGTTCCACCACAGGATAGAGGTTCAAAGTTCTCGCTCAAGCAAGTTCCTGATCTCAACCGCACTGCTGTACTCAGAGTTGTATGGAGGAAGACTCATTATATCTTCACAATGACGGTAGCAGAGGTCTTGCAGCAGGCTTCTACCATCTCCATTGTTTGCAATTCTAGCATATCTTATAAAAATCAAACATATTATATCCTGAAAGAGTACAATAAACCAATTCCAAAAATTCTTTTGACCTTTTTATAATGGGATATTCTTCAAACCTGCCACATCTAAGGAGATCTATGATACTCTCCCCTCAGATGCTAGAAGATAAACATCAGAGGCTGGAATCTTTGGAAAAAAGCAACTTCATGCATCACACTATATGACTCATGAGACCTTGAGATGGGGTCATGAGATCTTTCCTTGAAAATGAAACCAATGTTTGTTTAGTAGGATTGAAATAGTCTCCCATGATAACCACTAACAACACAGAGAAGGAACAATTATGACACAATTGTGGAAATTAACATGATCTCACTCTAGAACAAAGCCTTCTTTTAAAAAGTTGTATAAATTTTGAGTCCTCCAACAGTCTGCAAAAAATTAACCAATTTCAAGCCCAATAGTGACTCTGAATGTCTGTAAGTGTCAACACAGGTTTACATAAAAATATACTTATTTCTCCTCAGTTTTCATCCATGCAATGCTCAGACTTTCAGTTTGCATACATTTTTCAGATTCTACTAGCTCTAGTAAATTAGGGGATCGGCCCAACAGGAAAGCATTAATGTGGAAAAGAGCTGGAAGTGTTTCAGCCAATGATTGCTCAGCTAGGAATCGCAAGTGAAAGGCATGCAGCAAGGAGAAAACAAAAGACTGCATCACTTACCGAGGTGAATGCCAACAACTCCTCTTCAGTCAGCTTATGTACAGGATTGTTCTTCTGAAAATCTGTACTGTTGAGACAAAATTTTAGCTTGCATTTACCCAGGAATTAACAATAAGTTCACCTACTTAAGCTACAATTTGACAAAAAGATATGTTGAACAGAATACTTCTCAGGAAAAACAGCTGAAGGAAATTCAGCCATGTAACCAAAGAGCAAAAAAAATGGCTAGAAATCTAAAATAAAAAAATACCCAGGTCAAGCAATATCTACAAAGTGGTCACCCAATCTGTGTTTGGTTCCTCCAATCTAGAGAAGACAACATCATGAGTACTGAATGCAGCACACTAAATGGGAAATATAAATGAATCACTGCTCCACTTGGAAGGAGTATGAGAGTCCCTGGATGTTGGGAAGGGAAGAAGCACAAGCACAGGTGCTACATCTCTGCAGTTATATGGGAATGTGCCATGAGAAGGGAAGTAGATATTGGTGGAGGTGGAAGAGTGATTCAGGGAAAGGAGGAAAGAAACCTTTATTCAGTCCACAAGGGTGGTCCTGAGTTTCCACTTTCCTGTAATTCTCCATCCCACTCTGAATTCACTGTTACAATGAAGTCCAACATAAGCTTGAGGAACAGCATCTTATCTTCCTACTAGGCATATTACAGCCTTCAAGACAACACTGCATTCTAGTTCTAGTCTTTCTGCAGAATGTCTGGGGTGGGTAGGGTCTTTGAGCAGCCAACGCATCAAAACCCACCCACCCCGAACATTCTCTTCTTCCCCTCCCATCGGACAGAAGATACAAAAGCCTGAAAGCACATACCACCAGACTCAAGGACAGCTTCTATCCCTCTGTTATAAAACTATTGAACAGTCCCCTAGTACAATAAGCTTGTGTCTTGACCTCACAATCTACCTCGTTATGGCCTTGCACCTTATTGTCTGCCTGCACTGCACTTTCTCTGTAACTGTAACACTTTATTCTGCATTCTGTTATTGTTTTTCATTGTACTACCTCACTGCAATGTTGTAATGAAATGATCTGTATGGATGGCATGCAAAACAAAGTGTCACATGTACCGAGGTACAGTGAAAAAATAATAAACCAATTTAGTTTGTTTCAGAACTGAGCACTGCTGATAGAAGATCACCAACCTGTATGGTTAACTTTGCTTTCCTCTCCCAATAAATGTTGTCCGACCAACTAAGTATTTACAGCATTCTGTTTTTATTCGCAGACTTCCAGCATCTGTAGTTCTATGTATTTCACAGTTCCAGCACTGTTCTTCGCTCTCCATCTATGTTCTCATACATCTCCTTCTACCTACATCTTCTCCAGATGGATCAGTGGTGATTAACAAACCTCTGCCATCCTGCCTTAGCTGGCACCACACCATGTCTTTCAATCTCTTTTGCTCTCCACCCTATCACAAATATTTCCAATGTTGTCTCCACCTGCTCTGGCTTTGTAACTTAATATATTTGCTTTCCAACTTTTCTCAGTTCTGATGAAAGTTCATTGACCCAAAATGCTAACTCTGTTTCTCTCTACACAGATGGTGTCTGATCTGTTGAATATTTCCTGCATTTTAAGATTTTATATGTAATTCTTGGAAGGTAGGAATGACCATTACAAGACAAATGGAATCCTTAAATTTTATTTCTTTGGGCCATAAACAGCAAACATAAGGTGCTTTAATATTTGTACTGTTGTGAATTAGGCATGATAAGCAGAGTATAGTGCTGGATTCTGGTCACTCTGCAAAGGATATTAAAAAAAAAATCACAGAGTCAGGAAAGATACTATCAGGTAAGAAAAGTTATGGATAGCTAAAGATCTTCAAAAACAACAGCTTCTTCACTCGAGTTGAAGAGGCTGTGAAAAGTGCTTTGAAAATGAAGAAAGGTTTTGGAGTATAACATAGAATATAGAACAGTACAGCACAGGAACAGGCCCTTCAGCCTACCAAGTCTGCGCTGACCATGATGTCAATCTAACTAATTCCATCTATCTGCGCATAGTCCATATCCCTCTACTCCATGCCTCTTCATGTGTCTGTCTAAATGCCTCTTAAACATAGCTATCGTATCTGCTTCTATCAGCTCTTCGGCCGCATGTTTCAGGCAGGTAAGTGAAGGAATGTTTCAGATAATTGGCGAGAACAAAATGCAGGAAACATTAATTGCCATCAAGATGAGGCTCCTTTGAATTATTAGCATTTTCAGCCCATTACATCTCGCCTGAGAGGTTTTCAGAAAATTAAAAGCTGAACACATTCTGAGGTTGTTAGTATACTGTAGAAAGCATAAATTGTCTCGCATGTAAAGTTGCTGCATTTGCTCTGACATGAAGCTAAACTGCAGACAGCCAACAGTTAATACTATCCCTAACCTAGCAAAACCACACTCCCCAACACCTGCAACAATGAATACGTGGGTTATAGTGGCTGGAGAACGTAAAACTCATGGTGGGGGGAATTCCACCAGGTAGATAATGAATCTTTTTACTGAAGTCAACATACTTCATGTTCAGGAGAAAGGAAACCTTTACATATGAAGCCAGACGTCAGGACAGACCTACCAGAATGCATGTCAAACTCTGCAGTTAATCTGGACAGCATTAATACAGGAGTATTGCTTCATGTGGTGGCCAGACATCGTCAACTGGAACCTGAACCAGAGTTGTCCTGGAAACAGCTCTGGAATGGGCAAATTGACTACTGACCTGATCCCTGGCCTTTTATTTCCTGTAGGATACTTGGTGTCAAATGCACTGAACCATACATTTACTGATCTGAATCCTGTTACACTTTGCATTTATGTCTAGTTCTCAGGACGCCGGAAGATTAATTTGCAGAATAAGAAAGGCTGATAGTTTATTTAATCTGTAGTTGCAGAAAAGTTTAAGATATTGCCTCAATTTTCTTATTGCAGTGAGAAAATGATACAAGAAGCAATGACTATTTAATTGGGGAACATCAAACTGGACATGGCTGAATGCCCTGGGACTTTAAGCAACATGAGACCACATGCAGCATCAATTTTCAGCAAAGTTGTTACAACCTTTTCACAAGCATGCTCACTTTGCTGGTTCTGATAAACTAGGCTAAGGTGTGACAAATCCAGACAAAATAATTGGAAGATACTAAATTGCCTGGTTAAAAATAAAATCAAAGGAAGCTGTGCAAAAGAACTTGCTGAAAAGCATCATGTATTATGGATGGATGAAAATAAAATAAAAATGTTTTGCTTCCCTCTGCAGAGCAGGGTTCCAAAGGAAGCAAAAGAAGGCTTTTCATTCAAAGGAAATCTGCCTTTGTTAAAAAATATACTGTATGTACAGAAAATCTGATTCATTAGAAGACACACACCCACATACTATTTGGTGCAGTACTGAGCAAGCAAACCAGGAAGCAGCCAGATCTGATATCTGGTCTACACTCAATTAATCAATCTTAACTAAAGCAATTTGTGGGCATTATTCCAATTGAGTTGGCAGCTTGGGAAGTCAGCTGATCTTCCCTGCTTACTACTGTAGTGGGTCCATGCTTTAAAGTCGGCAATGAGGCGGCATAGGTTGGTGACAGGACTGGACTCAGCAATGATGTTCTCGCCTATAATGTTTCACAGATGAAAAATGGTCACTTGGATGAGGCAATAGAAAATGAAGGCATTTCCAGTGTGTATCTGTGTAAATGCAGGGGTCTGTGTGTGTGTGACCAGGGGGCAGAAATCACACAAGATATTGATGATTTGTGAAGAATTCTGAACTAATATCCAAAAGACAATTGTCATCTATCTGAATGAACATGTAGGAATTATTTTTTTCATTAATGTGCAGGAACAAAAGTAACCCAATAAATACAAAAATCCAATGACTTTGTAGACACCTTGTAGTCTAAGAAGCTCAGTTTGAAACCAACTGCATAATTGTAGCTAACACGTTAATGCGAACAGCACAGACTTCTAGCAATTTATTTAGCTTTTAAAAAAATGAAGTTTATCCACCATTCAATGGTGCCTTAAATATACTTGCATTAAAGACGTGTATTCTGTCCTCAGCAGAAACTTACTGAACATGGAAACTTTTCCTTCAGCACTGTTGATAACAAGCACCTGCCAAATGTCTTATGGTGGGCCAATGTGCCATATGACTCGGTTAACCTGTTGTGATTTTGCAGTTTTTTAAAACACAAAGTGGCAGAATGACCACTAGATTTATTATTGCAAATTATCAACTAGCTCCTATTTACAACCTAGTAATGCAAGTAAATAGGTGTAAAGAGAAGGAAGATTCAGGCTTGGTATTGACCTCCTCAGTAACTTCCACCTCAAGGTAAGGTTGAACACATGATTCACAACCAAGGTTGCTGACTTAAAAGTGATTGTTCAAGTCAAAATTCTTTTTTCCAAGAGAACATTGAAGGTTGTGAGATTTTTATCAATGCTCTGGGGAAAGTACTTCCTGACTAAAATGGTTTCTCTGTTAAAAAGTCTAGATCATGAATCTGAATCAAAATCAAAGTCACAGTTGTTGACTGAATTTCCAGATAGCACACAGTTCCAAGACCAACATAATGGCTTGACCTCAAGGAAGAGCCAAGAGTGGATTGTCTTAGCTGTGTGTGGAGAGAAGGATAATTTTTCAGTGAGACAATGCCATGTTAAACTTTGAAACAAACTGTATTTTTAAGAAAATATTGTTTGAAATGTTCAAAGTTTGCATTCAATTTTATATTGTTTTTGAAATATATCTTATACAATCTCTACAATATATCCAGCAGGGTGACACATTTCAATCTGATACATAGAAAAACATCAATTTCCCTGTACAAGGCATTGTCGAAATTCCAACTTTTTTTTATAAAACACGTCCTTTGGTACTATGTGTTTGTAATGTGATAGATCAATAAGGAAATACGAAAAAGTGTGTGGAATTATAGAAACCGCAGTTCCATTTCTGCCCAAGTAATAATAACCTTTATGCTGCAATCCTAATAATCTATTCAAATTTAGAGAATGTTCACAAAAATCAATTTGGGAATAAGGACTACTTGACCTGTTACACACAATTACATAGAAGTTACAGCAAAGGAACAGGTCATTTTGCCCCTACTAATTCTTACAGATGTTTATATTTGAATCAAGTCTCATAACAGTTTATTTCATCTAGTCACCTATATGAAGAGCAAGAATCCTGGAAGAGCGAGCACACCTCCTCCATGGAAGAGCTGAAATGGCAGGGTGGGGGCAATGAAGAGGAAAACAGAGATGCTTTAAAGCGCAGCAGAAAGTTCAGCTGCTAAGAAATACCTGCAGGAGTACAATCATTCCATGACTGTAAATTCAAATATTAACATTATTTTGACTTGCAGCTCATCACAATGGATAGTTATATAAATGATGCCCATGAGGTTGAAGTAAATTGGCAGAGCTTTGCTTGTTTTAGTCTAGGCACAATGCAATGAAAGCAAAGGACCAGTAATCCTCAGTCCTTCCATAACACAGTATAGTTTGAAGGAGGTATCATGCAAAGGCAAAGTGAAAAGGGAAAGAAATGGCTGGTTCACCACTCTTCATTAGAAAATCGTGAAGAGAACCAAAAGAAATGAGAAATGTTCTCCAATAAGTTCTCCAATAACTGGGCAGTGTTAGTATATACCCAGAAAAAAAAGACAAGTCTTCTCATGGAAACTGCAGTCTTACTGTGAGCATCAGTGTTATGAAAAAGCCTAAAGTAAAATAGACCCTTTAATATTTCAAAAGCACCTTAGTACAAAAAAATTAAACCACAGTGCTTTCTTTCTTTCTTTTCAACGGAGTTGTATAATGCATAACTTGCTGACAAGTCTACACACACTTGGCTCACAGGGAATAAGTCTCAGATTTCGCTACATTTTTTGGGTTAAGAACATAGGGTTATCCTCTATCATAGCTCCAATTAGACCCAAGAACTTCCCAAAAGGCCATAATGTAATTCTAATCTGCAACTATCCAGATGTGATGTGAAAATTAAAACAGAACACTATTTCACTGTTTGTAAAAGCAAATAAATTTTGTGCTAAGAGGAAAAAAATGAAGGATACAAGTTTAATACTTTGCCATTTAAAACACAATTTCCTTTTGTGTGGTGAAGTGCTTTCAATCTATTTGGGTAAGGCAACAAACATTCCTGAGCTCCCAATGTGGGATGTGATGACATTCACAAAGTAAAATTTATCAAGTGCCACAAGCTTAACACAACAGCACAAACTAGAAGGATCAGTAGCTGATGGAAATGGCTAATGGTGTTAGAGAAGGCAAGAGGTGGGGGAAACTACAGTGGATGATATCAGAATCATCTACTACAGAAGCCTCACAATTTAAATCTCATTCTTGTTTGTCACCGCACCACAAAAGGATGCTGATCTATTCTATCTCCCATGGAGCTCATTGATGTCAAGTCCAGTTAACCAGATACGTATCTGGCAAATGTAGGATTTCAACTGGATAAAAGAGCAGGGGGAGACACAAGAGACTGCAGATGCTGGAATCTGGAGGAAAAAAAAACAAATTGCTGGAGGAACTCAGCAGTTCAGTGAATCCTGATATAGGATCTCAACCCAAAATGTTGACTATCCCACTGCCTTCACAGATGCTGCCTGATCTGCTGAGTTCCTCCAGCAACTTGTTTTGTGCTCCGGGGAGTAATATTAATCCTTTGTTACCAGATGGTTCTTTTGGGAGATATAGAAGTCTTTATTTTTTTATTCCAAAACTAAACTTTATTCATAATAAAAAAAATACATATACAAAGGAAGAACAGTGCAAAATACAAAGGCTTAATGTTCATGATTGTTACATTCAGTCGTGTAAAACTTAAGGGGAAACAAAAACACGAATAATCATAGCACCATTGCCACTTATGTAGCTCCCTGAGTTGATACACCTTTCATTGTTTGAGGGGCTTCCCCACCCTACTCTGCCCCTCCATCTGCAGTAACAGAAGGAGCCTAGACTGAGGTCCTTCCCCACAGAGCCTTAGTATTGGTTGCACCTAGCTTCAGTGCATCCCTCAGCACGTACTGTGCCAGTCTGCAGCACTCCCTGACAGACATCTCACTGTGTTAGAAGACCAACAAGTTTCGGGCAGACCAAAGGGCGTCCTTCACAGAGTTGATAACCTTCCAGCAGCACCTGATGTCTGTCCCTGAACAGCCCGTAGATCAGAGAGTCCTCTGTCACGCAGCTGCTGGGGATGAACCAGGACATGGACCCTTGCATCCTTCTCCGCGCCCTCTTAGCAAATCCACAGTCTGCAAAGAGGTGGCTGACTGTTTCTTCCCCACCGTAGCCAAACCGAGGACAGCGTACATTGGGGGAGATATATCATCTCTAGAGGAAAGCTTTAACCGGGAGGGCACCTCTCACCGACAGCCAAGTGAGGTCTTTGTGCTTGTTGGTCAGATCTGGCGAAAGGCTTTCTGCCATATGGTTTGGACCATTTGCTCCAGGAACAAACCCACAGAATCCATAGTGTCCCTATCCCACAGTGTCTGAAGTACATTCCACGCTGACCACTGTCTTGTGGACTTGTGGTCAAAGGTGTTTACTTGGAAGAACTCTTCCACAAAGTACAGGTGGTGTGGCAACATCCAGCTGATTGGGGCATTACACGGTAGAGGGGCCAGGCCTACCTTCCGCAGCACTAGGGATAGGTAGAACCTCAGCATGTAGTGACACTTAGTGCCCATGGACTTGGGGTCCACGCACTGACCGATACAGCCACACACAAAGGGCAACATTGGGTACATTTTTGGCCCCATTCTCAGGGGACTTGTGCAGCACTGGACTTGCTCCATCTTGGACCCCCAGATAAACTGGAAGACATCTTGGGTGATTGATGAGGCAAAGGAGCGAGGAACAGGCCACATCTGCGCCAAGTACAGCAGCCCTGAGAGCATATCGCACCTGATGAGTAAGTTCTTCCCAATTATTGACAGAGAATGCAATTTCCACAAACCCAATTTTTGTTTTACCTTCCCAAACCGCTCTAGCCAATTCTTGTTACATGCCTCAGCCCCTCCAAACCAGACCCCCAGCACCTTCAGGTAGTCAGACCTGACAGTGAAGAGGATGTTAGATAGGTCGGGCCAGTCTCTGAAGTGCATGGCCTTGCTCTTCTTGCGGTTGACTCTAGCCCAATGCCAACTAGAACTGGTCGCAGATGTTGATCAATTTTCAGACTGACGGTAGATCCGAGCAGAAGACGGCAACATCATCCATGTACAGGGAGGTTTTGACTTGTGTGCCTCCACTGCTTGGCAACACCACCCCTCTTATGCTCTCATCCTTCCTGATGGATTCGACAAAGGGTCCTATGCAGCACACAAACAAGACGGGAGAGTGGACAACTCTGCCTGAAACTATCTTGTCTCCCACACATTGATTTGAACTGCACTACAGATATCTGTGTAGAGCAGTTGGATCCAATTTCTGAAAACCATTTTGGAAAGCACGTCCAGCGTGTACATGTGCGATATCCTGTCGAAGGCCTTCTCCTGGTCCAAGCTGACCAGGCAGGCATCCACCCCTCTCCTGCACATAGGCGATGGTATCCCTGAGCAACACATTCCCATCAGGAGCCTGGAGCTGCTTTCGGATTATCCAGCTGCATCAATGATGCTGTTGAAGTCACCGGCCAGAATGACTGGTAGGGATGTTGCCAGCAGCGGTGGGAGATGCTTGAGGACAGCTAGCCGCTCACTCAGCGTGGGCGAGGTGTACACATTAATTAGCCAAAGTGGATTGTTGTGGTACTTTACATCAGCGACAAGGAGCCGCCCCCCTCCCCCCCCCCTTGACTTCAGTGATAGAGAAGTTACCTCCCCACAGCACAATCCCCAGGCCGGAATCATGGCCATCATTCCCACCCGACCATATAGACAATCCTGGGACCACCATCGCGATGACCTAGTTACAGAGGTGTGGCAGCCCATACTCCTGTTAAAAAGGTTACATCAGCCTTGACCTTGGTAAGGTATTGCAAGGTGTTCACACATCGCATAGTGCTCTTCACACTGCGCACGTTTAGAGAGCCAGATTTATCTCCCTAGTTAGTTAAGTTCAGGGATCACAAATGCTGGCCATTGTCAATCAGCCTGAGCCCTCATGCCGACAGCCTTGGTGAACTGCAACACTGTTTTTGGGCTCAGGTACTGGGAATGGTCCTCCCCAGGGTGTAGCAATGCTGGTGGTGTCGCTAGGGGGAGATTAGTCTCTGTTCCTGTTCTGCGCTCTGGCTCTTTGTTCTGTACCCTCCATCTCTCAGAGCTAGGATGCACTGAACTTCGTGCTGTTCCCAGTCTCCCAGAGCTGGGGGCTGACAGTTTCTGTGCTGCTCCCAGTTTCCTGGAGCTGGGGGTCAATGGCCTATGTACAACTCCTGGTCTCCCAGAGCTGGGGTGCGTTGGACGCTGTGCTGCTCCTGGTTTCCTGGAGTTGGGGGGGCAGCAGGCTGAATTTCTTCCTCACCCGTATTTGTCTGTTGCTTCTCCTCCTCCTTTTCCCCTTCATTTTGGCACTTCCTCTACCTGTATCGATGGTTTCCCATATTGACTTCATCCTCCGACGGGGAGAGGTTGCTGGCATATGTCTGTTGCGTTGCCCTTTTCTTCCCATTACTTTTACTCTCTGCAGCCTGTTGATCTTGGGTGGTGTCTTCTGGGGCTTTTTTCTTTTCACCACCTGCCATTTCCCTTCTTGTCCCTCTGCCCTCCCCTCTTCCATTGACCTCTCCTCTTGGGGAGGGGCCTGGGGATTTGTGGCTGGGGAATGGGAGCTTGAGGCAGTTGGCTTTTCCTCAGCCCTCGTATCAGTCTCTGGTGGGGCCACTGCACTGGTAGGGGGTGCGTCAGCATTCCTCTGGGGATTGTCAGTGCCAGCTCCCCCTCTTATTGCCTGTGCAACATTTTGGGCAGGCCTGCCTCCCCACACAGGTTGCAACTTTTGCTTTCTCTGTAGTCCTTAGTCTGGTGGCCTTCTTGCTTGCAGTTCTTGTGGGACTTATTGCCCATCAGCCTTGAACCAAGTGCCTTGCTCAGATATTTCAGAAGGCAGTAAAGAGTCAACCACATTTAGATACTTCTGGAGTCACATACAGACCCAAAATGCATGAACAGTGAATTTGCTTCCATATAGAACTAACTAAATTGGATGGGTTCTCTGAATAATCTGACACGTTCAAGGCCACAATAATATCATTTCAGATTCATTTAACTAATTGAACAGATTCCTCAGTTACTCTGGTGTGAAGCTGCATCTTGACATCTTCAGATTGCCAAATCCAATAAGTTAACCACCATGCTACCTACCCTACACTAAAACTAATGTTTGACACTTTTAGTTCTACAACATGTAATTCTATTGAAACAAGATGCTTAATCTACTAATGAAAATATTAGATCCAATCTGTTTACCCTCAGTTTTTAAAAACGTTTTCTTTAAAAAAAATTGCAAGGCTTGATTTGGAACTTTTGTTCAAGTAGATATTATACATTTCACATCCTTTGCTCCTTCCCTTCACACAAAAAAAAATTGGCTTACCCTTTTTAAGAATTAGTGGGAGGTTAGTCTCCCACACAACAGCATGTTTCTTTCAGAAATCAATGATGTCATGGTGTTTGTGTCAATGAACTGGTTCCCACAGTCTAGCGTCAATCTATCCTTGGTTTTTCATCACCTCCCTGAATCACTGTTACCAAACCATATGCTTTCCTTTCGTTTGCTTTTGTTTGAATGACAGGTTGAACCGTTGGATGCAGTATCTGAGAATTTCATTAGAGCTTGAAAAGACACAAGATCTGCATGTAGGCTGTTCAAGAGGACGATAAATAAAAGTTTCTGTCAAATAGGCCAATATTTTTTCAGAACCAGTGACTAAAAATAAATGGAGCAACTTCTTATTTTCACCAATGTTATCTAATGAGCTCATATTTGCTCCTTCAATGCCAAGAGAAGGGAGAAAAACAAATGTTTCAAATGAATTTTCTTATGTTCTGTCAATGATTGGAAATCCCAAAAGCATTGAGTGGCTAAGAAATTCCTTTCTTTTTCGAGCCTCAAATTTTTCTCAGAATACTTATTTGTCTCCATCAGCTTTTATCTTCTGAAGCTACAGACTCATGGGCATCCATTGCCACCGTGCACAAGAGACAATTATTCACATAGGGCCTAGCAATGATTGGCAGCAGCCTATTGAACCACACCCAAATGCAATCTCGTCTTGATTAAGATCTGACACCCTATTTACACATAAACATTGGGTATACAGCTCAGCACATCACAGAAACCAGCCTCCTCCATGGACTCTGTCTACACTTCTTGCTGCCTCGGTAAAGCAGCCAGCATAATCAAAGACCCCACCCACCCAGACATTCTCTCTTCTCCCCTCTCCCATTGGGCAGAAGACACAAAAGCCTGAAAGCACTTACCGCCAGACAGTTTCTATCCCACTGTTATAAGACTATTGAATGGTTATAAGAACATAAGAAATAGGAGCAGGAGTAGGCCATCTAGCCCATCGAACCTGCTCTGCATTCAATAAGATCATGGCTGATCTGGCCATGGACTCAGATCCACCTACCTGCCTTTTCCCCATAACCCTTAGTTCCCCTACTATGCAAAAATCTAACTGTGTCTTAAATATATTGAATGCAGTAGCCTCCACTGCTTCCCCGGGCAGAGAATTCCACAGATTCACTACTCTCTGGGAAAAGCTGTTTCTCCTCATCTCCATCCCAAATCTATTCCCCCAAATCTTGAGGCTATATCTCCCAGTTCTAGTCTCACCTAGCAGTTGAAACAACCCTCCTGCCTCGATCTTATCTATCCCTTTCATAATTTCATATGTTTCTATAAGATCCCCTCTCACTCTTCTGAATTCCAGCGAGTATAGTCCCAGGCGACTCAATCTCTCCTCATCGGCTAATAACCCATTTCCAGAATCAACCTGGTGAACCTCCTCTGCACCACCTCCTAAGCCTGTATATCTTTTCTCACGTAAGGAGACCAGAACTGCATGCAGTCCTCCAGGTGCGGCCTCACTAGTACCCTGTACAGTTGCAGCAAAACCTCCCTGCTCTTAAAATCAATCCCTCTAGCAATGAAGGCCAACATTCCATTTGTCTTCTTGATAAGCTGTTGCACCTGCAAACCAACTTTTTGCGATTCATGCACAAGCCCTCCCAAGTCCCTCTGCACAACAGTATGCTACAATCTTTCACCATTTAAATAATAATCTGATCTTCTAGTTTTACTTACAAAGTGCATGACCTCGCATTTACCAACATTGTACTCCATCTACCAGACCCTTGCCCACTCACCTAACCTATCTCTCTGCAGACCCTCCACATCCTCTGCACAATTTGCTTTTCCACTCAATTTAGTGTCATCTGCAAACTTAGATATGCTACACTCAGTCCTCTCTTCCAAATCGTTAATGTGTATCGTGAACAGTTGTGGGCCTAGCACCGACCTCTGCGGCACCCCACTCACCACTGATTGCCAACCAGAGAAACACCCATTTATCCCAACTCTCTGCCTTCTCTATCTTCTATCCATGCTAATATATTACCCCCAACTCCAGGCATCCTTAACTTATATATGTCTTTTACGTGGCACCTTATCGAATGCCTTGTGGAAATCCAAGAATGCGACAACCACCTGTTCCCCTCTATCCACTGCGCTCATTATATCCTCAAAGAACTCCAGTAATTTTTTCAAACAGGACCTGCCTTTCCTGAATCATATTGTGTCTGCCTGATGGAACCATTTCTATCCAGATGTCTCGCTATTTCTTCCTTAATGTTAGCTTCAAGCATTTTCCAGATTACTTATGTTAAGCTAACTGGCCTATAGTTACCTGCCTTTTGCCTACATCCTTTTTTAAACAGTGGCATGACATTCGCAGTCTTCCAATCCACCAGGACCTGCCCACAGTTCGGATAATTTTGGTAAATTATCTCAAATGCCTCACTATAACTTCCGGCATTTCTTTCAGTACCTTGGGAATGCATCCCTTCAGGACCAGGGGACTCGTCTACCTTGTTACGGATTAGGTTGCTATTTGGTGAATGTCCCTTTAAGACATAGTTGTGTGTGTGTGTGTGTGTGTATGTGTGTGTGTGTGTGTGTGTGTTGTGTGTGTGTCATCATTACTACAACAGCAAGATAACAACGTGCTGACGTTTATGGTTCCATCAAAGAAAAGAGAGAGGGAGAGAGACACACTGACTGCTGGTCTCTGTATCAATGGATGAAAAACAATAACTGTGTCTGTCACTACAATCCACTTATGGATTTATGGAGTAATCCAGTGGAGTCCACTTTGTCATTAACCTGTAGAAGGAAACAGGTATTTCAGTGGACGGTCACATCTCGAATGCCTTTCGGGGTGGCAGATACTTCGGAACAAAGCAGTGGAGATCATTAGTGACTGAGGTGTCATATGGGTTCTATCATCTTAAAGGGACATTCAATGTCTTAAAGGGAGCAACCTTGAGACCCAGTAGTTTGCTCATCACTACCTCTTTAGTGACAGCAATTATATTGAGGTCCTCACCTCCCATCGCATCCATAACATCTCTCTTTAGCACGTTAGATGTGTCCTCCACCGTCAAGACCAACACAAAATAGTCGTTCAAGGCCTCGGCCATTTCCACATTACCCAATATTAATTCTCCCTTCTCATATTCCAAGGGACCCATGTTCACTTTAGCCACCCTTTTCCACTTTATATTATTATAAAAACTTTTGCCATCTGTTTTTATATTTTGCGCTAGTTTACTTTCATAATCTATCTTCCCTTTCCTTATTGGTTGCTTAGTTCTTTATTGCTTTATAAAGTTTTCCCGATCTTCCAATTTTCCACTACTCTTGGCGACTTTGTATGCTTCAACTTTTAGCTTGAGGCCTTCTTTTATTTCCTTAGTTATCCAAGGCTGGCTCTCCTCACCCTTACTGTCCTTCCTTTTAACTGCAATATACTTCTGTTGAGCACCGCTCCCTAGTATGATAATTTGGACTCTTGACCTCACAATCCACCTTGTTATGACCTTGCACCTTATTGTCTACCTGCAATGCACTTTCTCTGTAGCTATGACACTTTACTCTGCAGCTATGACACTTTACTCTGCATTCTGTATTGTTTTACCTTGTACTACCTCGATGCACTGTGTAATGAATCGATCTGTATGAACGGTATGCAAGACAAGTTTTTCACTGTACCTCGGTACAAGTGACAATAATAAACCAATTCCAATTCCACATCTCCGTAAGCTTTGATTTCCTTGGAGTCCAAGGAGCTAAAATATCTCAGCTTAGAACATGCTTAGTAAAACAGGATCCATAACCTTCTGGGTAGAGTATCCCACCTATTGAAAACCCTCCGAGTAAATAAATTTCTCCTCATCTCAATACTAAATGGCTCATCCCTTAAACTGAGACTACACATTCTAGCTCTACCCATCAGCCAGCATTTACCCAGCAAGCCCACTTTTTAATGTTAATGAAATTGCCTCTCATTTTTCTAAACTCTCAAAAAAAGCCCACTTTACTCAAGCTTTCTTCAAAGGCCATTCCTCTCATCCTAGGAATAAATCACATTCCTATTTATGGTTTCAGGAATGCTGGCAAATATAGGAAAAATAGAAGATTAACCCTAACCATAATGCAGAACTTTTCGAGGAGTCGTCCCTTTTAATTTCAGATAACCATTATCGAACCCAACCCTACTCACTGGTCTTTTATCTCCATTTTGTACACTTCAATTTGCCAAAAGTTTATTACTTGCATCCTGTTTGTGCCAAAGACTTGCTCACCCACCACCCCTAGATTATTGCCCCCTTAACACATTCACATCCTTCTGTGGTCTTATATTCACATCGTCTTCCAGCCTCCACAACTTGAACTTTCTCGACAGAGATTTAGCCATTATTTATCACTTTTCCAGAGAAAGCACTTGATAATGTTGTGCTTTTATGTATTCATACTTTAAAGACCGCACTGAACTGCAGCATTCTAATCAGCTACGTTTACCACTGTTCTCCATGGGTTGTAAATAAGCAATTTGTTAGTTTCTCTCAACAGATGAAAAAGATCTCAAACACACTGCTTGGGAAATTCTTGAAAATTTTTTTATGTCTACATTTACTGAATACGGGAAATGATAGAAAGGGACATAACTAGGCATTGTGCTGTAAGGAGTATGCAACAAAAAGTATACTATGCTGGCGGTAGAGTTAAGCTATGAAGAATATTGTGCTGGCGGTAGTGAGAAATTATTTTGTAGATACAATGACAAGTTTGCGTGCTGTATAACCAGACAGGCCCCCTGATTTCCATAAATGCCATACCACATTATGATGTATGTGGTATTCTTGTTAAGTGTTCACTCTCAGCTGAAAAGCATTTGCTCCAAAGAAAGCAAAATTCAGTAACTTAAGAATTTGGCTTATATGTCGAGTTCTGAAAGAATGGGGCTGAAGTTCACCAGCTTCATTTTTTTCCCCTGCTGATAGTGAGATGAGTGCTATGAAAGAAAGCAACACCTTTAAGTTGACAATGGTGCTGGGAATTAGGAGAGTGGATGTGAACGTGACAGTGCATTTTCTCATTACTTCACTATTTTCCCAATAGAAACGTGACCATAGCTCTGTGTTCACAAGGTTCACAACGTGATGGTCAAAACAAACCGTGTGGCAACAGTCATATTACAAAAGTTTACTGGTCCTTGAGGAACAAAATCAGGAAGGGTTCCCCTCTTTAAGAGAGCCAAGAAAGAGATTAGGATAGAATACATCAAAATTCAAAATTGCTCCAATCAAGAACTGATCCAGAAGCCAAGCTGTTTTACCACCTACAATTTTTACTATAGTAGATAAAGCCAGATAACTTTCTCCTTTAATAGTCATGTTTTGAGGTTATTTTGAAGCCATGGTTATCTGGTCAGTGTATGACCACACTTAGTTCCAACAAGTTATGAACACATGTTCCTCCATATGTCCCCCAAACACACTTGCAACTAAATCAGGTGGAAGGGGGAAAATAAGGACAAAGGTTATCTAAACATCTGCTACCTGCCAGATGAGTTAGCTGAAGCCCTGCAGGGCAGCATGATGTCATTAACATGAGCTCTGCATGCCATGATTTTCATCTCCAACTGCCTCATAACTCCAGTCTGATAACCTTAAAGCCCAAACTCAGACACAGTTTATGTAACAAGTAATTCATATATAACATGAATAAAATGCTAAAGAGAGAATAACAAATTACAACAGAGGACTCTAACCATATTATTTCAGTTTCAGAATCTGCAGTCATTTAGGGTGCATGTTTAACATAAATCTTAAGTGCCCTTGATTGAAAGCATTACTCTAACAGGAAAAAAATCATATTTCAACAAAGAATGTTAAGGAATTTTTTTTAAATTTAAGAAATCTCTACCGTTACTGACCAATCCTGGAACAGATGTGAGAAATCCTACTGGAAATGACAGAAATGCCCAACATTTTTTGGGATTAAATTAGATTGATGGTTCGACAAAAAATAACATTAAAATTATAATTTGGTTCTCAAAACTGGCTGAAATCTATTTAATGGAGATGTGGATGCCTTTTTCTTGAAGGGCAAATAGATTTGCATTTAAAAGTTTTTTTGTTTTACAGAAATAACATTTGGGGAAAGGAACTTCCCAACGTCTCTTTCTCAATGCCTTGGTCCGAGGAACCAGCCATGGTTAAAATAAATGTAAAAACAGGAGAAGCTGCAGCATATCAAAGGACAAGGGGATTAATATTACTCTGCTTCCCTCTTGTCTTTACTCTAATTTAATTTAATGTTGTATTTAAAGTCAACAACAAACTGCATACATATATTAACAGATCACATCAAATCTGGGAAAGTTTTTAATATTAACATCAACAACTTCCATTCATGTGTTGCCTTGAACTTAGTAAAACATCCCAAAACTAAGGGGGGGGGGGGGGGGTATGGAAATCACACAACAACTGACCAAGAGATAGAAAAGTTAATATTAGGATATGTTTCTGAAGGCTTGGAGAATTAGTAAGAATAAGGGGATCACTATATGGCTACCCATCTGTTCAAACAGGCACGGACGGCAACAAACACGATCATCCTCTAAACCCTGACTTATGCTAATTAAGAGATGCAATTCTTGCATCAAATTTCAAGATTAAGAGTAAGGCAAGGGGTAGGTGCCATAGCACTTGAAATGCTATGGAACAGAATGCTACAAGCTGAGTGTGGACAATGAAATTAGTATTGATAGGTTCTTGGTAGCTGGCATGGATACAGTGGGCCTAAGGATCTGCTTCTATGCTGTACAACTCTATATCTCTATGATTATTCTAGGACTTGAAAACATTATGTGCCTGGCACTTTGAGAAAGCACTGCATTTCCAAGAGATAACAATTTTCGATGATCTGGTTTCCTGTATCCCTTGAATTAGGCTAATAACCCTGAGGCACTTCTCAAAGAAAACAGCAACTTTAACTTTATTTATTAAAAGTATGAAAACAAAGTGAAGTGGTTCATTTTGGTAGGTCAAATATGATGGCAGAGTATAGTATTAATTGTAAGACTCTAGGCAGTGTGGACGATCAGAGGGATCTTGGGGTCTGAGTCCATACGATGCTCAAAGCAGCTGCACAGTTTGGCTCTGTGGTTAAGGCGGCTTTGTCCTTCATCAATCGTGGAATTGAATTTAGGAGCCGAGAGGTAATGTTGCAGCTATATAGAACCCTGGTCAGACCCCACTTGGAGTTCTGTGCTCAGTTCTGGTCACCTCACTACAGGAAGGATGTGGAAGCCATAGAAAGGGTGCAGAAGAGATTTACAAGAATGTTGCCTGGATTGGGGAGCATGCCTTATGAAAACAGGTTGAGTGAACTCGGCCTTTTCTCCTTGGAGTGACGGAGGATGAGAGGTGACCTGATAGAGGTGTATAAGATGATAAGAGGCATTGATCGTGTGGGTAGTCAGAGGCTTTTTCCCAGGGCTGAAATGGTTGCCACAAGAGGACACAGGTTTAAGGTGCTGGAGAGTAGGTACAGAGGAAATGTCAGGGGTAAGTTTTTTACTCAGATAGTGGTGAGTGCGTGGAATGGGCTGCCGGCAACGGTGGCGGAGGCGGATACGATAGGGTCTTTTAAGAGACTTTTGGATAGGTACATGGAGCTTAGAAAAATAGAGGGCTATAGGTAGGCCTAGTAATTTCTAAGGTAGGGATGTGTTTGGCACAACTTTGTGGGCCGAATGGCCTGTATTGGGCTGTAGGTTTTCTAAGTTTCTATGTTTATCTGATGAGCTGGTCAACATTCCTCCCTTAAGCAATGCCACTAAAGACGTTAACTGTTCATTCAGTCTTTGCTTTTTAAGGGGATCTTCGTGCATATATATTGGCAGCTGTATTTGCACACATAAAATTCACATCATTTTTGATTAATTAATTGTGCATGAAGAGCTCTGAGGTTTTTTTTGAAGTATTTTATGAATGCAACCATCTGCTTATGTGACATCAGATGCCATTCATTTCAGACTGCAAGCAGAATCTTATAATGTGTCTGTAATCAATTATAAAGCTTCTCCTTTGTTGACCAACTGAGAGCTTATAGTCTATATAAAAAAAACAGCTATTCAGGGTATCAGAATTTGGATGTAATACTCTGTCATATGAAAGGCAAGGAAACATCACCAAGTGTTTGGATGGAAATTCTGCAGGTTTATAAAACAAATTATCAACATTATTAAATGGAGAATGAAAAACCTTTAATCTTTCAGCATCCAACTGAGTCCAGTAGACTGATTTCTTGAGCCATTCTGCACCACCATCCAATAGAGCAAGTTTTTAAAATCCACATAATTTAATATTGTGGATCAGTGGTATTGATTTAGAAAAACTTTCCACAGTAAGAAATGGATGAACACTACACATTGCAGGGAAAAGAGGGAGATGGCCAAATTCATGACAACAGAACTAGGAAACAAGAAGCCAAAGTTCGAAGCTCAGCCAACGTCACTGAAGATTCCACCATCATCGCTGGATCAAGTGGGAAGTAGAACAAAAGAAAACACAGCATTAAGGAGGGAGCAAATAATGAAATAAACAAGCAGGTGTAGAGGATTACAAAGGGACTTCAATCCCTTGCAGCAGATGCCTTGAAATCACTTATAGAAAGATCACATTACATATTATACTTTAATCCGCCAGGAAACATGCTTATCTTATGCTAACTTCAACCCCAATTCCTGGATCATTGTGGAATTCTTTGTTATTGATAATCTAACAGTTTTTACTCTTTAACAGCATAGATTATAAATCACTATTTCATTTTGTAGTTGTTCACTTACAGAATATTTCACACCTTTTGCTAACATAAGACACTGACACCGATGGGTTATTTAACCACAAACAAGCACATGGATGAGGAATCTCAGCAGAGTGATCAATCAGTGAAGACCTGTAAGATTTTCTTTCCTCATTTCCTGTCTCAGAGATGCCAAGACCAGTTACACCATCCTGTTAAGCTACTGTAGCTCAGAACAGCTAACTTTTAAAAAATGTATTCATTTGTCAACATCAGAGATTTGTTGGCAAAGAACGAGGGTGTTCTTTGGCATCCTCCTACCCTACCCGCGCCCCCCCCGACCCCCCACCCCCGCCATTTGCTGCTTGTCTACCACCATTCAAGACTGGATATAGCAGGATTGCAGAGCCCTGATCTGATATGTTGCTGACAGCTGAGCACACAAGGTAGCACCAAATTTTAAGATATGCTTCATGCTGCTCCTGGAATGCCTTTCTGCACTCTTCATTTGACTGACTCAATTACAGTGGCAGCCAGCATCTTATGGAGGCCCATTATTGAACATAGAACACTATAGCACAGTACAGGCCCTTCGGCCCACAATGTTGTGCCAACATTTTATCCTGCTCTAAGATCTATTTAACCCTTCCCTCCCACATAGCCCCCTATTTTTCTATCATTCATGTATCTATCTAAGAGTCTCTTAAATGTCCCTAATGTATCTGCCCCCACAACCTCTGCTGGCAATGCGTTCCACGCACCCACCAATCTCTTTGTAAAAAAAATTACCCTGACATCCCCTTTATACCTTCCTCCAATCACCTTAAAATTATGACCCCTCGTGTTAGCCATTGTCGCCCTGGGAAAAAGTCTGACTGTCCACTTGATCTATGCCTCTTATGATAAGATGCATTGTTGAGCTAACAAATTTGTTCTATCCCTTCTAGCACAACTGTAGTGCCACACAACATGATGGATGGCACCTCAGAGGGAAAACAACTTTATCTCCACAAGGACTCTGCAGTGCTCACTTCTGCCAATGGACTGGTAAACCAGCAAAGACAAGGGCAAGTAAGTTTATCCCTTGTGTTGTTTGTTTCGATCACTACATGAAGAGCCAATCTGGCAGTTAACATCTTCATGACCTGGCCAGCAGAGTCAATGGTGGTGCTACTGTCACTACTGGTGTTGAACACTGAAGTCCACAAATGCATGAATGTGTAGATGTCCTAAATTCTGTGTCACAGCTACTTTCAGTGCTTCTTCCAAGTGTTCAACATGTAGAAACACTGATTCACCAGCTGATGGAGGACCATAAAGTCAAAGTCAAAGTCCAAGTCCAAGTCCAGTTTATTGTCTTATGCACAAGTACATATATGCACAGGTGGTAAAGGCCTATTGTGGAGTCACAATGGAACACAGTATATGGTAATTGGGCAGAAGTTTCCTTGCCCAGGTTTGACCTGATGTCATCAGACTTCATGAGGTCTGAAGTCAATGTTGAGGATTTTCAGTGTTACCTCTTACCATCTGTTACTACTGTGCTACCCTCTCTGCAACTCAGCAAGTTCTCGGCATGTATAGAACAGAAGCTTATGAGAAAGATCAGTTATCCACCAATGCTAATCCCAAAATGCTTACCAGATACCCAGAATTACAGCAAGCTCCTCTGCACACAGATCTAGCGTCTTATGTCCCTTTGGATCCACCAGTTCAATTGAATTCAGCAAAGTGTCATCACTCAGCTCGAGGTTCTGTTGGTAATTGAAGGAAAATATCTCAGCAAGTTTACTTTATGTATATTATTTGGGTTATTTGTCTATTCAATATTAGTACCAAAGGATTTTAATAGCAATGACAACCTGTGTTCCCTGGTCACAGATTCTATTCATCTCTCTGACAAGTGGCTAAGACTTAACCAGACCATTCCCAAATATGGTGTAATATATTGAACCACATCTGCAACATCACCATGTCCACCAATTTCCAGAAGAAGAGTGAACCAAAACGTTGCTTCACTCTAGCCCTGCCTCAGCTCACCCATTGCTGTAAATGTGGTTTATCCCCGTTAGTTCTGGACTAACTGGATCTAGTGCACTTCCTGCCTAACTCTCTAATCCTACTATCTGTAAACCTGAGGTCATCCAAAACTCTGCTGCACATGTTCTAACTTACAGCATGTCCCATTTATCCATCACCCTGACTTTGCTTTCAGACACATTCTTTATCTCACAATTCATTAATTTCCTCCAGCCCTACAATCTTCTGAAATGTCAGCACTCCTCAAATTCTGGCTTCTTGAGCATCCACAAATTTAATTGACTTCTTATCAGCAACTGTGCCTTCATCTGCTGAAGCCCCAAGGTCTGGTATTCCCTTCCTAAACTTCTGTCCCTCTCCACAACTCCTTCCTCCTTTAAGACACTCATTAAAACCTAGTTCCTTAATAAAACTTTTAGTCAATTGTCTCAGCTACATGGCTCAAATTTTGTTCAATGACTCTGTAAACACTTTGTTCTCTCTTCAACCTTTCTCCCCATTTCCACTGTACTCTTCAACATATCATTCTTTCCATGGGACAATTTTTCTGTTGATATCCTACTTTGGTTTTGCTGTGGACTGCACTTGGGCTGCTCAATGCTCTCAGCAACCTACTGGGAAAGAATATTTGGTTACCTAACTCACATTGATAGCAATTTAATTATTGTTAACCAGGAGTTTAAATGTGGCTTTCCTTCTAACCTGGTTTATGGACTCTTATTTTGGAGTACTTGAAACTATTCTGACATTTTAAAAATAAGATTAGCAAAACTCCATGAAGTTATAAAAATGTCTGAAGCTCAGTAACATGAATATCAGATCCCTGTAAAATCTACCTTGGCGCCTTTTGTCCCAAATTTTACTCCTATTCATTTCAATGGTACTTTGTTTAACGATAGTCTCTGAATGTAAATTCCAGACGTATTACATGAAATAGATTTCTCTTTAAAAATCAAGAACTGGTGCACAGCCTCTGGCTGCTCTCCAGCGATCACACATCATGCAAAGCTAAAAGGACAATCAATTCCTGATGTCCAGCGATTTAAAGAGTAGTTGGGCTAGAAACAAAAACCTAATTGTTTACTCTCAATAAATAACATAGCGCCCTCCCAGTGTGAAGATCTCTGGTTTCAGAGGTAGCTATAAACAGCACACATTATTATATTAACCACAACACCATTGGCATCAGCACCTTTAGTAGGTGTAAATGTGCACTATATGCCAAAATCAGGCTTGTCTGACTGAATCTCAGCCAGGTCCTAATGAAAGGCAACACCTAGTGGAATAATTACTCATCAATTCCCAAGACTTTTTAATTTTGGCATAAGAACCTGGTGGTTTTAGTATTATCCACCTGACGAGCCAAATATTTGCAAACAATCAGAAAAGTGAAGACTACTATCTAGCACCATGTAAAACTTTACAACCTATTCCATGGTCTGGTGGTTGGTGACTAAACTAATGCCCCCTCCTGGGATATCCAGGATATGGAGCTTGTGTGGACACACAGCAGAATTAATAAGGTAGCACAACTCCCAGAGCACCAAAATCCATCCACACATGGAGAGGAGATGAATTCCACCCACTGAATCCTCAATGAGGCAAAGCAAATCATCTAACCTCATTCCTAATTAGTCCAAACCCTGGTCAAAGGCACAAAGAGCAGAGGGGAGGTGGAATGCTATGTGGTGTATCAAAGAGTTACTTCAATTTCGGGAACAACTTCAAATGACTTAACTAAGTCAGAAAAAGGTTTCCAACAACAGATGAGCATCTTTACATTGGCAAAGTTATTTTCTTATTTTCATAATCAGATATATTAGAATATCATAACTGCACAGTGTCCCAAGTGTGGCCTTACCAATATGTTCAGACACTATAGAGGGCCCCACCAAAAACTGGAGAATTTTGCTGAATCTGTGAGGAAAGCTGCTGATTGTTCTGGTTCATTTATGTTAGCCCAAACAATAACATTGAGGGTGGGTGACTGAAAAGCAGAAAACACATACTGGGAGGATGCATACCTATGTACATACCATCATCTCAGCATAGCACAACAACACTGTGCTTACCTACAACTTCTCCAGCAGCTGTGCTGCTGAACTAGCAGCTCTGTAATAAATCCCAATATTGCATGGATTTAAACTAGTCTGACAATAATACAGTAAATGGGCATTCGTAGAATGTAGACAAACTCCCCCAAGTTGCTCTGTGAGATATTGAGGTAGGGATGGGGAAGACATTAATAGATGTAGTAGCAAAGCAAGATACCAAATAGATCGAACATCTTCTATCATAGCTACATCACTATGAGCAGTATACTTGGAAGCACTGCAAATTATTGACGGTGTGGGATGTCAGGAAATATGATACATTGCAAAGAAAAGTTCCACAATAAAACAGATCTATGAAATAGATGCTCCAGCAGCTTTATAAAGCTTCAAGGGCCCCAGAAAGAACAAAATAAATGTTGCAATTTGAGAGCATCAGATGCGCAGCCACTTGCAATCACCAAGGGAATTCAACCACTCAGCCCATTGGCATGTGCATATTGGACCCAAAGGCATGACAGGGTGAGTGGGTGTTGGCGCAGATGGAGGACTTAACCAGGGGTTCATGGAAAAATCTCTTTGCAATGCTGAAAGAGGAGCAAAGGGAAAGATGTGTCAACTGTGGTATCAATTTGATGGTATCAGAAACAACAAAGGATGATTCTTTGAATATGCAGCCTGGTAGGATAGGAGTTGTGGACACAGGAGTGAGAGGGAATGAGAGCAGTGTCCATCTCAGGGGTTAGGTTAATGACCAATATCCATTACATATCTCACAGCTATCCTGACTACACCTCCCCCACCCTGCTTTCTGTAAAGGATGACTCAACAAGGAATTCAACAATTTCAGATACCAAATCTTGAGCTTGTTTCAGAAAGAACATCACCCTGCCATGTTAACTAATTTTCTTCTCTCCGTAAATACATCCTAACCTGCTGCGCACTTCCAGAGTTCTCTTTTATTTCAGATTTCCTGCACCCATGTTTGAACCCTTCCAATTAGGTAACCCCTCCCTTGCCACCACCATGAAATAGAAAGGACCCTAATTAAAGTCACAATCCTCATTTTTCTTGTGTACTTTGGAGCTTTTGAGACCCACTTTGAATTCCTTTTCTCCACTATTTCATATTTATTTATCTAATGCAGACAGAGAATCTCCTGAAAGTTTTTACCCATCTCCACTACCTTTTCTGCAGACTCCAGTGAACCTATGCTTGGCCGATTCCTTATTTTCTTGTGTATGGTGATGCCAAGGCTCAGCATATAGATGACAAAAAGAAATCAGATCTGACAGGCATCAACAATACTGCACCATCATCTTGTTCCACACCTTGAAGACTCTGTTGTTAGATTGTTCCGACCGATCCTTCCGATCCTCATACCAATTTCTCCCTTTGTCATGGAGTCGTACAGCACGGAAACAAACCCTTTAGCCCAACTTGTCCATGCTGACCAAGTTGCTTAATGGAGCTGGTCCTATTTGCCTACGTTTGGCCCATATCCCTATAAACCTTTCCTGGTAATTTGGACTAAATCTTTTCTTATAATTTGAACATAGAACAGTACAGCACAGTATGGGTCCTTCAGCTCACCATGTTGTGCTGACCTGTATAATCCTACTCTATGATCAATCTAACCCTTCCCTCCTACACACCCCATAACTCTCCATTTTTCATACTTCCATGTGCCTACCTAAGAGTCTTTTAAACGTCCCTATTATATCAGCTTCTACCACCACCCCCAGCAACACGTTCCAGTCACCCACCACTCTGTGTAAAATAAAACTAATTTGTTATTGATTCATGTCTGATTATGCTCTAAAAAGATTCTTACATTTACTGCATTGTAAAAATGCATATTGCTTTGAGGGTAGAGGACAATGTCTATTCCTGCAAATCCCTCAAAAGAAAGCTTTAGTCTCCTCCACACCTGGACTACTAATAGCAAGTACCTCCAGAGATGATCACTCAACAGATTACTATACCCAGGACCTTGCATTCAACCCTGACTGAAAAGACCTGCCAACAAAGGTTCCCTACCACTCCTGTTTTCTGGCTTCAGGATGAACCTCTCTGGGACCATGCAGGCAGTGGCATCAATACTCGTGCTGCAGCTCAGCCTGCATCCACCCAACACTGCGTATTAAAATCAGGCATGAGGCAATGAGCAAAAACTCATTTTGACCAACTTTAAGCTGGACACGATCATAAGTTTATTATAAATGTTGGCAATGAATCAAAAGAACACTGCTTTTCAAGTGTAATTTCATTTGGGAGTTACCTTGGGCAAATTTTCCAAAGGCGTCGGTGGTAGCATGAGATCTGTTTGACGGAGGACATCGCCTTCCCGCTGGACATCCAGGATAAGCTGAGCCAAATATTTTTCCTGGAATCGGGTACGCTTCCCCAAGGTACCTTAAAGAAAAGCAAGTCTGATTTTACATTCAGTATTGGCCATCAAGGACTGGCAGGCTTTCAGCAACTTTGGTGGGAGGAAAGAAACAGTAATCTTATTCACTGAATTTAAGTTTTATAAGAAGAAATTAAGTGCAGAGCTCCATGTCTTCCAAAGGTGTTAAAATGGATTGTGCTATCAATTACTTTAAACAATGTATTGTAATTTTAGATACATTCCTTATTATTGTTACCATCAAGCTCATAACTATGACATAGTGAAAGCAGAAATGGTGGTAACAGTGCCTGTGCATCTCGATCCTAACATTCTGAATAACTACAGTTTCAGAATGTACGAAGTTTAGCCTTTAGTGAACTGCAATTAAATTAAATGGTACAATGGCGAGTGAGGAAGGCCTGTTGGGAGCAGTAACGGGCATACCTAAAAAAGATGAAGTGCCAACCTGGTGAAGATCCAGCACAGCATGCTAAAAGGCAAAAACAGCATACAAATAGACAGAGATAAGCGATCTCACAATCAACAGATTGAAACACTGAAGTCTGAGCACGTTAAGTGGACAATTAAACAGCTAATCGGAGGCGGCGGCTCCAGGTACATCCCCATCCTCAACCATAGTGGAGACCAGTGTTAAAGGAAAGACTTCCAGCTTGGCTTCCTCCTGAGATCCCCACCATCACAGGAGCCAGTCTTCAACAAAATCCATTCACTTCAAGTGGTATCAAGACATGGCTGAGAGCACTGGATGCAGCAAATACTACTGAAGCAGTCAACAGCCCAGCTGTGGCACTGAAGACCTGTGCTCCAGAACTAGCTGCTCTTCTATTCTGTTGTTCCAGTACAGTTACAACACTGGCATCTATATAATAATGTGGAAAATTGTCCAGGTATGTCCTGTTCACCAAAAAAAAACAATTGGGTTAATCACCACCCAATCAATCTACTTATAAACACCAGTAAAGTGGTGATTGGAAATGCTATCAAGTGGCACATGCTCACTATTAATCCATTCACTGATGCTGGTTAAGGTTTCACCATGACATCCAGGATTAGCTCCAGGCCTCATCGGCCTTAGTTCAGACATAACTGAATTCAAGGGGTGAGGTGAGAGTTATGATCCTTGACATCTAGGCAGCATTTGATGTCAATGCACTGTGATAAAACTGGGTTAAAGCTATACATCATACAAAGGAAGATAGTTGTGGTTGTTGGAAGTCGGTCATTCCGGCCCCGGTCCATCCCTGCTGGAGTTAGTCAAGGCAGTGCCAGGCCCAGCCATCTTCAGCTGCTTTATTAATAACCTTCCTTCCATCATGAGCTGAGAGTTGGGGACATGTGCAGATGATTGTTTAATGCTCTTCACTACTCCTCAGCAGATGAAGCAGCCCATGCCTGCATGCAACAAGACCTAGACAACACCCTGGCATGGTCTGATAAGTGCTAAGTAACATCTGTACCACAGGAGTGCCAGGCGATAGCCATCTCCAATAAGAGAGAGCCTACCACCTACCCTTGACATTCAATGGCATTATCAACTTTGAATCTCCTACCATCAATATTCTAGGAGTCACCATTGACTAGAAACTCAACTCCATCAGCCACATAAATATCGTGGCTACAAAAGCAGGTGAGGCTGATTAGTTCACCTTCTGACACCCCGAGTCCTTTCCACTATCTGTAAGGCATGGAGTACTTAACACTTGCCCAGATGAGCACAGCTCCAACAACAGCCAAGAAGCCCCACTCCATCCAGGGCAAACCAACCTGCTTGATTAGCAGCCCATCAACTACCCTAACTATTCGTTCTCTTCACCCCAGTGAATACAGTATGCACCGTCTACAATATGCACTGCAGTTACTTGCTCAGGTCCATTTCAACAACCACCAAACAAACAAACTCTACCACCAAGAAGTATGAGAGCACCAAATGCATGGGGACACCACAACCTGCAGGTTCCCCTTCAAATCACACATCATCCTGACATCAGAATATGTTGCCAGTCCTAAATCCTGGAACACCCCACCCAACAGAACTGTGGGAGTAACTTCACCAGCAGGACTGCAGCAGTTCTGCACCACCTTCACAAGAGGGACTAGGGATGGGCAATAAATGCAGAGATACTGCACCCTGGGGTGCCAGATGGGAGAGTTATGAACTGCACTGGAGTGACAAACAGGTGTGTGACATACAGCACACCAAGATGCCAAACATGAGAGTGACAGACCATCCCAGGTCTCCAGAGGGGAGAGAGGAAGCCCACCCTGGGGAAGGAATCTTTGACTGCATTAATGCAATGGTGCACAACTTGTCAGGAAGTTGCTTTCTCCTGACCCACCCTCAGTAACCACTGCTTACGTGCTGGTCTCCAAGAAGTATAAAACCAGGATGAGTGGCCAGGGTGGGGATGGTTAATCAAAGAATCTTAATTCTGACTTGCATGTGTCAACTCTTTAAAAGAGCTTCTTGAAATTGCAGTTAGTGTCAGTGCCCATTAAGACTATGTCCAAATGTTAAACAATGACACATCTGGACATTGTCCATGTATGTAGAGCTTGAAACAGACCCAAACTCCCACCAAGATCATACAGGGCCTAACATGGTCCTTTGTCTGCCTGCCTCCCTC
This sequence comes from Pristis pectinata, assembly GCF_009764475.1. NCBI lineage: Eukaryota > Metazoa > Chordata > Chondrichthyes > Rhinopristiformes > Pristidae > Pristis > Pristis pectinata. Next base: position 127,271,384 of record NC_067407.1, on the reverse strand, counting down.
CCCCCAGGACCAGTCTCAGACACAGCTCCAGGGACCAGGGTGGACATGAAAGGGAGTTGAATCTTGCCTCTGGTCTGCAGCCAGTGCCTCCACAGTGCTCCGACCAGTCTCCGTTCACATCTATCCTGGGAACTGTTCGGAAGCATACAGTAAGACAGCTAGCCTGGCAAACATCCAGGAAGAATTGGACCTGCAGGGCGAGGCCAGACATACCCATCCTGGTGTGTTGTTCACCATGGCTACAATAGCAGACAAGGGAAGTTAGAAAGCCACGTGGTCAGAATTTAATAATTGGAAAAGCAGAGATTCTGCCAAAAGTTGGAAGCTTCCCATCCCTACTTTTTTTTTCTAACAGTACCCACTTTAACAATAATACCAAATGATCAGTGAGACTGAACTAAAGCAAAACATGTTAAAAATAATTAGGAAAATGGGGCATATTAGATAGCTCTAAAAATAAAAAGGGGATTAAAATATATGGAACCACAAAGATGTATTTTGATTAATTCTATTTTGAAATGATTAGCAAACCTTAAGAGGAACAAAGTTTGTCCTGCCATCAGATTATCATCTTTAACTTTTAATGAGCATAATCCTTTAGAAAGAAGTCTGCAAGGTAGAGAGAGGATAAAACATGGTGGATTAGTGCAGTTACTGGTTGGTTGCCTACCAGAGTTACTCAGCATTGACCATGATTTGGAAGATCTGGTTGATGTTTCGCTTCTTAACCTGGAGCTACTGTTACTGAGTTGTCACAAAATTATCAAGGGCATATCTTAACATTGTAACCTCTAAAAGCTGCACTCTAGTGCAAATGTATAACTTAAGAACGTTTAGAAATATCAGGAAAAGGCCATTCAGCCCCTCATTTCTGCTCCATTCAAAAGATCTCAGCTGTTACCTCCATACCACTTCCCTGTACTAACCACCTATCCCTAGACTCTGTTAACATCCAAAAATCTGTTCATCTGTCTTGAACAAATTCCTGTCACATTGAGTAATTATTCCAAAGATTAACTACTCTCTTGGTCAACAAATTTCTTCTCATCTTAATCCAGAATGGTCAACCTTATTTTGAGACAGCATCCTTAGCTAGATTTGTGCCTCTGCAGTCAATTAGTTACAGAATGGAATAAAAACAAAATAACTCCAAGATGTAAAATGTGAGAGTGTGACCTACCTGTCATGGTGGTAGAAAGTTTTGCCATTTTCTGGGCTGCAGTGAAATTCTCCTTGGCCCTTATGTAGTCGTAGTAGTAGAGCAAAGCATACCCACATTCCAGGTGGAACTGGATAGCTAAATTTTGGCATTCCCCAGAGCTGAAAAATGCCTTGTTTGATTGCACTGAAAATATATTGAAGACATAACAATTGTAAGTAGACTCTGGCATAGAAGGATGCTTTAGATAATCCACAGGGTTAATCAGAATGGTTATTTTATTTTACAACAACTTATTAATATAATGCTTTTAACATAATAAAATGCATATTATAGAACAAGATTTGGCACTAATCCATGCACGGAGTGTACATAACCATAAGCTTGGTCAAAGTAAAAGGCTTTGAGCAAAGATTTAAAGGAGGAAAAAGTAGATGTAGATAAGTTTAGGTAGGAAACTCCAGAACTTGGGCCTTAACAGCCGGCAGCTTCAATTAAGTCAGGCTACTGCGGAGACTAGGTATGTTATTCAATAGCAGCATTACTTACATTGTTAAAACATAAGGTCACGCAAAGGAAGAGGAATGAGTTATTCAACTTATCAAGTATGGTCTCCCATTCCTTTAGTACCCTTACGATCCAAGTATTTGTAACTACAGGTCCTCCCCAGGTTACGGTTCCATTCCTGTGAACTGTTCATAACCCAGACAGTTCGTAAGTCGGAATGGAGGATGCGAACTGAGTTCGTAGCCAGCAGAAGATGCCTGCAGCCCTGTAGCAGCCAGCAAATCCATCCTGCCGGTCTCCCAAATGCTCATTCGTATGTCCGGGCTGTACATAAGTCGGGTGTTCACAACCTGCAGAGGACCTGTATTGAGTGTCTTTTTAATCTTCTGCATTAGGTGCATTTTTGAACAGTCAGGGCAGTCCATTCATAATCTTACACAATTTTGTGGAAGATCTTTTTTTTCTGATTTATTTTTAACCATTTTAGCTCAGATTTAAAGGTGAATGTTCCTTTGTTCTAGATTTCTCTACTTAAGACAGGTCATACCTTTTTCATTCACTTTGTTGTTTTATACATCTCATGCACAAAGGTTAAGAACTTAAAACAAAGTAGGTATTGTAGAATTAGCTGTTCAACCTTTTGGAACAGCTGATCAAAAAAAAATAAAATGAATCCAATACCTGCCAATGCTGCTCACAACTAAACAATTTATTCTGATGCACATTTTGCAAAAGAAATTCTTAAGACCAGGGCACTTTCAACCCAGCTTTTAGACATCATGCCCACAAGAGCATACAAGTGCCAAGAATTCAACACTAATCAGTATCAATAGGGACAATCCCATTCGAAGAATTTGTAGGTGATTCGAGCCGCACTAGAGATTTTCAGACAATGGCAATATGGAGAGTCAAAAATCCCATCCATGGTCAGGAATGTTACACCGAGGTTTTGTCTGTTCATTCAATGCTTATTTAGAAGCCAATTGGGATGATATTCTGAAAGGATAGAACCAAATATTTATAGAAGATTTACCCAGGTGCCTAGTATGTTTTTGGTGATAGATACAGTTCAAACCAGAGCTTCACAATCAATCCTTCATCTGGGTTTTCAATTTACATTTTCCACACCAGCATTCCACATGGTATACAACTTATTTTTTTTAAACATACATTAACTTCCAAACCAGAATAATTCTGTCCTATAGCATTTAACATCCCTCTCTAACATTCTACTATCAATGTAGCAGTCCATAACATTCTCGCATCAGAATCAGAAGATTGTGGATTTAAGTCCCACTCCAGAGATGAATACAAGATCTAGGCTGGCATCCCTACTGCAGTACTAAGGGAGCAATGTACTGCCCAAGGCATTGTCTTTCAAGACGCACTTCTAAACTGAGGTTCTGCCTGCTCTCTCAAATGCATGTAAAGTTCCTCTGGCATAGTTTTGGCAAACAGTAAGGGAATTATTCCTAGCGTCCTTACTAATATTTATCCCTCAATGTACTTCACTAAAATTGGTTATCTGGTCACTATCACATTTGCTGTGCACAAACTGACTACCATGTTCCCAACACTACAACAGTAACTGCACTTCAACATTGGAACCTTGATGTGTCATGGTCAAGAGAGGCCTTAGGTAAATACTCGTCCTTCCTTTGGTATCAATGAAAGGACACAATGCATAGGGCTAAGCACATAAATGCATCAGTGATTTTACTGAATGTGTGACTGAATCTTCTACACGTACCCACTAAATGTCCTGTTTAAATGTACTGCACAGAAGTTTCTGGTCAACTTACAATAAATTAACAGAGTGATAATTTTAAATAAACAGTTTTAGATATGTACATCTTAATGTGTATAATTCTCATGTTTATTTGTGAATAATTCTGATGTTTATTTCCACAACATTTTAATGCGTTATTTCCCTATGGTTGTGTCTTTGCATTCATAAAGATCACCTCCCATGTCAAGTCAATTTTCATAGGATTGGATATAAATAAATTATTCTACCATTGCTTTGCATAATGCGCATGTGTCCAATGCAAATGTTTTGTGGCAGTAATTAATCTAGAAACTAAAAGAAGAATGCAGGATATCATGGAGGGTTTCAGATTGTGAGGTGTGGAGATGGAGTGGAGAGCAGGAAAGGGGGGGAGTAATTTAAAGCAGAAAAGGGGATTTGTAAGTAAATTTGTATCACAATACGAAATAAATATTCATCAGGCCTTTCTGATACAATGCACTAAAAAAATGCAAACTAAATTTTCAAACACAATGTTATAAAAGGAATCTATCAGAGCTAACAAAAATGAGTAAGAAATTCAAAAGAAACAAAGACAAAAATCAAGTATCTGGAGCTGCTTTTATGCAGCAGTGACATTCCTCTGCCATACAACAGCTTCATCATTAAAAACTTTGACCCCAATGAATATTAATCGCAGCAGTGGCGCTAGTGAAGGAAAGGAAGAAGTCAAAATAACCAGGACTTGGTGGGCGGAGTCCTTTCAAGTACAGGACTTCAAGGCGGCAGCCATGCAAGAGAAAAGAAAGATGTATTGAAATAGCAAAAGAATATCTGTATAACATCAGCAAAGCAAGAATGAGTATATTCTCCAACATAAGAGCTTTTTTAAATATATAGGCAAAATACATATCCGCTGAAAGGAGCTCATTAAGCTATGTTACAATCTGAAATCTGGAATGTCCTCCTGGCACACTTTAAAAATGCTATACATGCTTTTCAGCAAAAAAAACAGCAGCTTTCAGGAAGCAATGCTGGCACATGCCTTTCTTCAGTTCCAAACAAGAAAGTAATAAGTAACTAAGCTGATCACGCTATTGTATTTATGTATGGTATATGAGGGAATATAAAACGCATTCCACTAACCCCCTGACTCCTCTCACAGACAGGAATGTACTATGCACAGGGAACTTTCCACACAGATTCATTCCTGGGTTGAGAAAAAGCTAATCCCCAATAAAACAGCTTCCTCAATGACAAATGAGAATAAAAGAATGGCAAAAAATGCTTTATTCAAGTGACAGATATCAGAATCGCCTCAGTTAAGAAGCATCAAATCCTTCCACTGTGTTTAATTCACTAAAAGGCAGGGTTAGATGAAGGTCCTTTAGCCCACTTGATCTCATTTCTTAGAGGACATCTTCCCACGGCAGCTTTGTAATATTGGATCTGAAGAACAATGCCTTTGACACCCCTTGAAAAATACAACAGATCAGCAGCCCAGATAAGGGACTTAATTTCTGCCACAAAACTTGAACATACAATCCTGTGAACCGACAATTCTACAAAGACAGCCAGACTGACAGCAGCAAGGGTACCACTTGACCACAGATAACCTGGCTACTCTGATATTTGAATAAATGCATTTCATACTTTTTTATTGGACAAAAATGAAATGAATCCCAATAACATTGTAGTGGCTATGTCAACCTTAAAGCTTTGGTGGTCTTGTTGAAGCTTTGCAAAAGTGTGACCCTTTGCTTCTCAACCTCCTTTGGACTCTATTTTCCAGGGTGTAGGTGACCTTTTGCCACCTACCAAAATGTGCCACCTCACAGTTACTACATCAAAACTCATTTGCCACTTACTCAAGCATTCTGTAAATTTAACACTTCTTTTTAAACAATTTATCATAGTCTTCCTCAATGATCAGTATCTGTGGGGGAACACTATGTCAGGAGGCACACCAAACTGGTTCAGTCCATGTGTGAACAGAAACTTATCAAATCATACATAAAAACTGATGATAATCCAAAAGCAAAAAACTGCGAATACCAGAAATGCAAAAGCAAAATCAAAAATGTTGGGAATACTCAACAGGTCAGGGAGCATCTGCAGAAAAAAACAGTTAATGTTTCTGGTCGATGACCATTCATCTGTTCTGAAAAGTTAACTCTGTTTCTCTCTCCCCAGATACTCCCCAACTTGCTAAATGTTTTCAGTGCTTTCTGCTTTATATAATATAATAATTGGTGTGTTCCATTGTTAGCGCTCACACACTATATTCATGCAGTTGCTGCCATATATCCTACCAATTATTCTATTTAGCTAATGATACACAAGTTAAAAATTGCTTCCAGTGTAGTTTGAAAGAAAATATGCTTGTAATTTTTCAAACACTAATGTGCCAATATGGCAGCATATTGCATAAATTACTGGACCAGCAGCCAGAGATCTGAACTACTCATCTAGAGACATTTTGAATGCCATCAACACAGCTGAGAAATTTAAATTATAACTTAAAATAATATATACATACTTCTAAAAAAAAGCTTTGTTCAGTAACAGTAAACATGAAACTACCAGATTGTCATAAAAATCTCTCATTCACAACATCTTTCAAGGAAGGACATTTGCCATTCTTACCCACTCTGGTCTAAATGCATCAACAGACCCACAAATGTGGTTGACTCTTAACTGCCTCGTCAGTTGAGAGGCAATTAGGCATGAACAATCAATGCCAGGATTGCCACTGACATCCACACCTCGTCAACAAATAAAGAAAAGACAAGGATGACAATACAAAGGATCTTTGATTTGTTTTAGAAGTTCTCTGATACAAAGTGTGGCAGTGAAACTCGTGCCAAAGTAAAACTGTAACTTTATAATTTTCAACTCAAGAAAAGCACAAGTAAAGGAATATCCCCCTCTCAATTATTCAACATCTGCACATTTCAAGAACCAGATTTCTGCAGGTTATATGACAACAAAACTACGTGAATATCAAACCTCAAATGCAAGTCCACATCAGTCATTCTTTCTTCTACTGAAGTATAGTGGAATCCAGAATGAACAAAGTTGAATTTTATTTGAACTTTTATTTCAACAAAGACAAGGGTTTTGAAATTAATTCTCTGCCCCCCCCTCCCATACAGATAATGTGGATTTTATTTTTCCCCAAAAATTCCAGAGAAGTTGTACCTTTGTCAATACAGCATTTAGTAATGTTGAAGAGTTGAGAGGAACGCTCTGCCAGTAACTGCTGGTGAATGTTAACACATCGCATTGTCCACCAGGGCAACATCTGCAAAGGAAGAAAGAATGATTCGTTTCTCTCTTTGCAAACAAAATTACTTCAGCTCTACATACAAATTGAAATATGTATCCAGGCCATTCAGCCCAGCCAGTCCACCTTGGCAAGATCAAAAGTCTACAGACCCACAGGAGGTCAGCAATCTTCCAGACATGTCAAAGTCGACTTTATTGTCATATGCACAAGTACATGTACGCACAGGTGCAATGAAAAACTTACTTGCAGCAGCATCACAGGCACATAGCATCAGATAAGCAGCATTCACAAGAAAAACAAATTATGACAATTTTTACAAGAAAGAACACAATTAGAACAAAAAAAATGAAGTTCATTTTAGTGCAAAATGATCAAAGTGGTCATAGTGTTACTAAACTGTAGTGATTAGGGTTATGCCGGTTCAAGAAACCAAATGGATGAAGGGAAGTAACTGTGCTTGAATCTGGTGATGTGGGACTTCAGGCTTCTGTACCTTCTGCCCGATGATAGCTACGAAAAGATGGCATGACCTGAATGGTGGGAATCTTTGATGATATATGTTGCCTTCTTGAGGCAGCGCCTCCTATAGATAAGAGTCATACAGCACAGAAACAGGCCTTTCAGCCCACCACATCCACGCGGACCTTTTTGTCCATCTGCACTCATCTCATCTGTCTGCATTAGGACCGTATCCTTCTATGCCTTGCCTACTTACGTATCTGTCTAAATGCCTGTTAAACGTGGAAATTGTAACTGATTCCACCATCTCCTCTGATTCATCAACCACTCTTTGTGTAAAATAAACTTGCCCCTTAGATCCCCTTCAAAACTCCTTCCTCTCACCTTAAACCTTTCCCCTCTTATTTTTGATACCCACAAATGGGAAAACGATTTTAACTATCTATACCTCTCAGTACCTTAAATTCTTCTATCAGTTCACCTCTCAGCCTCCCTCACTACAGGGAAGACAAGACCAGTCTATTCAATCACTCCCCATGGAAGGTTAAAGGTTAACCTATCAGGGCCCAGTCCAACCCGAAGCCTATCTCTTTAACTTCATTGACCCTTGCATTGTCCTCTTTTCTTAGGATCTGTGAGATGCTCCAATTCTGAACAGAACTCACTGATCTAGTTTTCAGTTATCTATGTCAATATCTCTTTCCATTGCTCAGTCAAATTCTATCTGATAAAGCTCCAGTGAAGAACCTCGATGAGTTTCTACCATGTCGAATTTGTTATATAAATCTAGTCACTGTTGCTTAATTCCACCTCTATAAACACAGTCCACTACCAGTTTACTGATACCAAAACCCCACCGCATTCCTTCAACACCTCCAGAGATAACTATTTTGAAACATCTTCCTAAGCTCCACCTCACATTAGCTACAAAAGTAGAACTCAAATGTTGTGTTATGGACTCAGTGAAAGTCCCCTTAAGATAGAGAGTGTGTGTGTATGTGTGTGTGGGGCGTGCTTACGTCAATAGAAGATAAAGGACGTAATGACGTTGTTGAAGAAGTCAGAAGAAGAAGAAGAAGGAGAGAGAGAGAGAAGGGAGAGAGACACCAGCCTGCTTGTTTTCTCTATCGATGGATGAGAAACAATAACTGTGTTTGCCACTGAAATCCATGTATGGAAGTTGGAAGTAATCCGGTGGAGTTCACTTTGTTGCTGACCTGTAGAAGGAAACAGGTATTTGTGTGTGGACGACCACGGTTCGGATGCTTTTCGGGGTGAGGCAGTCACTACCGAGTAAACACTGAAGTGTCGTTTGGGTTCCATCGTGGAACATTTGGATTTCGTATGTACTTTCTCTATGTTTTTCTACATCTACATCTTATCTTCAGACAACGGTGGTTGTTGAAGAAGCCCTTGCTCACGTTTCACCTTATGGCTTGCGGAACTGAACTTTAAGAACCATTCCGGAACTGGGAGTTTTGGACTTTGTCACACACACACACAAAGAGTTTAGTTTTGGGGTTAATGTTCAAGGTTTAACATTTTTTTTGAATTCTAACATACTAACATTTTTACTTTTATTTTACGTATTATCATAAGTAGTGATTAATAAAATAGTTTTTAACACTGAATCATGCTCAGTGTGTTTCTTTTGTTGCTGGTTTGTGACAGTTGTCATTCCAGCTTACAATTTTCAACTGCCCTTCTATATCTTGTTAACCTTCAGTGACTCTCCATACCCCAATTCAAAATTCCATCCTCAACTAGGTTCTTGCAAAATCTTCCCTTTCTTTACTGCCCCAATCCCCTCAAGCCCTACAGGTCAGTCTGTTCTTCATATTCAGACCCTCTTGCACCTACTCCACTCAGCACCAATACACATCCACCACTTACTCCCAAGTCCACCCCCAATGTCCCAACTGCCAGATGCAAAAGTTTCAGCCATCTTAGCCCAACACCAATAGAGCTCAACTTAAACCACTTCTTTCACCACCTCACCAAATCTCCCTCTTCAACAATGGTTTTAGTTGCATTCCCCATTGCATCTATTGCTTGCTGTCCCTTGCAGTCACCTTCACCACTTGAAGCACCTTTGGTTATAATTCAGAATAAGTTATTCTGAATTTCTTTCAGCTAATTGGCACTAGAACATTGAAATATTTTATGATATTAAAAGATGTAAAATGTGTAGAACTCTGATAGCTGAAATCACCCTAAACATACAGGACGACACATTCCCATCCACAGGTAACGTTGGAGAATTGAAACCTTCCCAGAGATACAAAATCTGGAAGCTCCAGGTCACAGAACCTAGTGCAGAATAATTCTTCCCTAATATCTCAGTCCCAGCTGCAGAGGAGAAATGCCAATTGCAGCACACTGATGTATTTCTATCTCCATGGCTTCTGTCAGTGAAAAACAAAATTGCAGATGATGGAAATCTAAAACAAACAGAGAAAAACGCTGGAGATAATCCACAAGTCAGCCAGCATCTGTGCATGAGTTAACATGAGCAAACAGAGTTAACACTTCAGATTGATGACTTTCTCTGATTGCAACTGTCGCCTTTGAAACAGTTGGACCACATCTACTGTAACAGCTTACCTACTTCTGCACTCTCCCACAAGTGGAAATATCTTCTCTAGATCAGGGTTATCAAATCCTTTCCTCAGTGTATGGGTTACCACAGTTTGCTTTAATGCAGCATGTTTAAAGTAGTGATTATGTCCCATGGTGTTTCACAGGAGCATTACTGAAAACAATATGACATTAAGTGACATAAAAGATATCAGGTGACTACATTCTTAATTTAATGTATAGGTATTAAAATTAAAGATTCTTTAAATAGAAGAGAGACAAAAAATTTCAGTGACATAAGAGACCACAGATGCTGGAATCTGCTGGAGGAACTCAGCAGGTCGAGCAGCATCTGTGGGGGGAATGTTTCAGGTTGAAATCCTACATCAAGTCGACAATTTCTTTCCTCCCTGCAGATGCTGCTCAAACCACTGAGTTCCTCCAGATGTTGCTCCAAATACCAGAACCAGGCTGTTTAGGGCACAATCACCAATGATACAGGAATAAAAAGATTTAGTAAGCCAGAACTGGAAGAACACGGGTTCTTGGAGGATTGTGGGACTGGAAGAAGTAACCGTGATAGGGAAGGAAGTTACCACAGAAGAACACAAACGCAAAGACTGAGAGTTAAAAAGAAACTAAACACTGGTGACCAAGAGCCAATGTAGGTCAGCAAACAAAAGAATGATAGGTGAACAGATTTGGAACTAGACTGAGAACGTTTGACCTAATTTCACCTAGAACTCCCATAGCTGCAGACAGAGGAATCTTTCGTCCCATCAGTCTGGAATGAATCTGAATCCTTGTCCCACAGGTGAAGGAATCAACACACTATTACTTTCCTTGGAGAGGAGTATCATATAAAAAAAAATAATTTTATGTAAATAATAAGTTGCCTTGGTTAATTGTTATAACAAATAGTCCAGGTGTCATTGACATTCAGAAGGAAAAACTGAGTTTAATAGTTTCTAGGATAACAACATTTGAAGAAAAATATTAATCTGTTTAAAAATCATCCACTAGTATTTACAGAGACACAAGATGCTGCAGATGGTGGAAATCTGGAGCAACACACAAAGGAGCTGGAGGAATTGATAAAGGGCTTCAACCCAAAATGTCGACTGTCCATTTCCCTCTTTGGAATCTGCCTGGCCCACTGAGTTCCTCCTGCTTCCCTGTGTGTTGTATTAGTATTTACATTCCTGATATGTTATTTCCTTTGTTTCTGAAATGTAATTTCAGTCAATTTATGAAAAGTTTTTTTTGAATGTCGAGTTAGATTAACTGAAATGGTATGGACAAATACAGCAGAGGCAATTCTTCAGTAGGTGGCAGTAGTGATAGAAATGTAGAAACAGCCAGTATGTGTCCCACACATAGCAGCAGGTGAAGCAAGCACAACCCCTGCTGGTCACAGATCAAATAGCACAGCAAGATGCTTCAAGCAAGTAAATTCAAAGCAAAGGATACTTGGGAGTCAATAAAAGGTACTAATCAGATCAAGAGTTTTAGGCAGCTTTGGACATGTTCAAAATTAGGTTTCTGCCCTGCAATTATTCCACTGATTGCGTGTATTTTCTAACTACTTCGGCTACACAGCTGAGAGGCAGCTTCATCACCCTCCCAAAACTCACATCCGCAATAAAATCTCCATCTCTAAAAGTCATCTGAAAATATAAATGCCCATATTTAACAGTGATCTTCATTGGAGGTGACAGGAAATGAGGATCAAGAAGAACTGAATTCATACCTCCCAATTACAGCTTCACATTACAATCAGATCATTCACTGATCCAATAGTTACAAGTGGTAAGTGGCAGCCCAAGAAAGGGTACAATGATAATACATAATTTTTTTTATATAAAGAAGGTCTCACACTCACAAAATAATGATCTAGTCGCCATGTTCAATTTGGAGTATCTAGCATGGTACAGGATATGCACTGACAACAAGATTAGCAAATGAAGAGTACAGCCCCTGTGATGAAAACAAGTCTAATAATGTGTAGTCTAATAATGTGTAACAAATCCATCCATCATAAACATTGTAAATTAGATTAATTTGGTAACCTAGGTCAAACTTGTTACCCTACCCACACGACTGCAGGGTGAGAGCGCCTTCTCAGATAAGCTGGACACAGGCAATAAATCCAGCTTCATTACTGTTTTCCAAATCCCAAATATTTCTGGTGACGTGACTCATCACTGTCACAGAATGCCATTTGCTGTTGCCCACCAAGCTTTACGCGGTTCTTTTGCCCTAATTTCAGTGTCTATTTAGCCTCGCTCCAATCAGCCCTCAAGCCTTCTCCAAGCTCATATCATCCATGTGACTCAGCTCCAGCTCACTATTTCATTCATACTAAAGAGATCATCTAATTTCCTTTCCTGCCTCATGTTATCTGAGAGTACAAACATTTGTTTCTCAATTACTGTCTGCATTCCTTTAAAACCAACATTATTGATCTCTTTCCCAAAGAATCCTCCACTGTTCTGTCCTGCAAATTATTGCCCTGACTTCCAATCTCTCTTTTCTCTCCAAAGTCTGCAATATTGTCAATTCCAGTGTCAATACCCATCCATCCTGCAGCTTTATGTTGGAATTTCCCCAGTCAAATTTTCACCTTTCAATGCACTGAATCAGCCATAATCAAACTGAGTAACGTTTCTCTCTGTTATCTACTCTGTTGCCTCCTCCTCTTTATCCTAAAGTGTCCACCTTTCCTGAGTGTCAAATTATATGTCAATGAACACTGGTTGAGAGTTTCTCTATATGATATAAATGGAAGTTGCTGCAGTGACATATAATACTGTAAGCTAGCATTCCCTGAGAACCAGGTCAAATTTAGTCAGATTAATGTTTGGCTGGTCCTGACCAGTCCATAACAAAAGTTGGCAATGATTCAGAGCATTCTTATTTATTACATTCATTTCTGTTGAATTCATCCTGAAACCACACAGATAAAATGAGAGTTCAAACCCAGGTAATCAGTGCCTCTGCAAATAGTACTGTAGTGAACTATGACTTACCAAATGTCTCAAAGTCCCAGTTTTTTGAAAATTCATATAGAGAAAAAAAATCACATTAAAGACAAAACACCAAAACTGTTGGAACTGGACCAGCATTATAAACCTGAACTAAAGTGTAATGGACTAAACAAGCTTGTTATTTGTGTGAATCAAAGACTGATGTACCCTTACCTGGAAAAGATCCAGTTTACCCCTGCAGTTCACCAGGATTGTCCTGGCCAATGTCAGTAGGATGGGGTTGGAAAGGAGGTTGTAAATTGTTTCCCCGTCCAAAACCAAACTATTCAATAAAGTGACTTGTAAGTTTTTAGGCTGAAATGAAACAACAAAAAAAATGTATTAGTCATGATTACCCTCCCTTCCTGAAAATTGTGGGTGTCCATTAACCATTGCTCAGCTGGGAGTTCCTTCTCAACTCTATACCTGAACTATTCAATCAGCCTGAACAACGCAGAAATATAACTAGTTTTTCCAGCTTCCCACTGAACTTGTAGCTGTATGAAGAATAACCCATTGAGAAAAGATAGAACCACCATGCATTTCAGAATGTCACAGAATGACTAATCAATGTGCAAACACGTCAGTCAGGGGAAAACATCATCCCCATCACAGTAAATCCCCATTCAATTGTATCTGGATCGACCAATTCAGATCACCTTTCCCTCAATGTCAACAAAAGAGCTGGTCGTTGACTTCAGGAAAGGGGGCGGTGTACATGCACCTGTCTACATCAATGGTGCTGAGGTCGAGAGGGTTGAGAGCTTCAAGTTCCTGGGAGTGAACATCACCTGTCCTGGTCAAATCACATAGATGCCATGGCCAAGAAAGCTCACCAGCGCCTCTACTTCCTCAGGAGGCTAAAGAAATTTGGTTTGTCCCCTTTGACTCTCACCAACTTTTACCAATGCACCATAGAAAGCATCCTATCTGGATGTATCACGGCTTGGTACGGCAACTGCTCTGCCCAGGACCGCAAGAAGCTGCAGAGAGTGTGGACACAGCCCAGCGCATCACAGACACCAGCCTCCCCTCCTTGGACTCTGTCTTTACCTCTCGTTGTCTTGGTGTAGCAGCCAGCATAATCAAAGACCTCACCCACCCAGGACATTCTCTCTTCTCTCCTCTTCCATCGGGTAGAAGATACAGGAACTTGAGGGCACGTACCACCAGACTTAAGGACAGCTTCTACCCCACTGTGATAAGACTATTGAACGGTTCCCTTATATAATGAGACGGACTATGACCTCACGATCTACCTTGTTATGACCTCGCACCTTATTGCACTGCACTTTCTCTGTAGCTGTGACACTTTACTCTGTAGCTGTGACACTTTACTCTGTACTGTTATTGTTTTTACCTGTACTACATCAATGCACTCTGTACTGACTCAAGGTAACTGCACTCTGTAACGAATTGACCTGTACGATCGGTTTGTAAGACAAGCTTTTCACTGTACCTCGGTACAAGTGACAATAATAAACAAATACCAATACCACCTTATTTGGGACATACAAATAGGCCTCACTTGTCTTTAATCAGTCAGAGAGCAGCCATTCTAGTGCATGTTTTGGACACTGGATATGGGTAAATTAAGCCTACTTATGACATTTGCTTTCATCAAATAACAATCCTATACTTACCCGCAAATAGCGATTGTTTGAGAACAGTGCCATGCACCAACAAATCGGAAACAACTTCAACTAGGTGAAACAATAATTTTCAAACAGTTTATTCAGAATGTTGTAAAGACAGTTAATCCCATGTTTTTATTAATGCATTCAATTTTGGAGCTTTGGCAAGATGCTATTGCTGTGGAATAAAATCAGTTTATATTGCAGCCTGTACATCATTTACTTTGGTCACGTTTTATGCTAATTAAGGCATAAAATCTTATTAAAAAATGAGGCAGTTATTCACTTAGTCATTACAATCAATACCAAGGACTGCCAGAGTTTGAATGCTTGATGAAGATAACATTTTTTTTCTGCTCTTCAAGCAAACCCAAATTGTTGTAAGACTTAGCATATGGGGACAAGCTGATAATGAATCATGTTGGGAGACCAACGAGATCCATCACAAGACTATACAATATGACCCGGGGTTCCCCAAATGGTGAGCATACAATTGATTTGCATCCGAGGAGCAAGTCCCCAATATCTCCCAACTTCATATACCCTGCCTGCATCAGCGTCAAATGCTTATTCTGTAGCCTCCCTGATGTCACTGATAGGAAACATATCAGGAAAGCTGTACATGCAACTTTGGCTTTCAAACACTATTTTAATAGATTACTTGCATAATTCCTCTCTCTCAACATACACATTTCCTATGCCATTTTATGCACATTTCCTCTTTGGCAGTTCCTGCAGACCAAGACAACTTGCTTCCACTCCAGTTTATTCCAACATAGCTGAAGAGTCCAAGACAAAAACCACGGACTCTGCTGTAGATGGGGCGATTTAGTGCTGGAAAAGCAGGCAGATGGGTTGTTTGGGAAGTTGTGTGCTTCTTCCACAATTGTGCACGTTGCTGCATATTCCTATCATACAGATTCATAGTGTTCATTGCTCCTTCTTCCTTTTGAGTCGTCTTGGGCCATGGATTTCCATGAAATGAAGAGGATATTATATTTTTTTCAAGGAGACTTTAACAATGCCCTCAAACCATTTTCTCTGTCCTTCTGGAAATCTTTTGCTGTGAGGGAATTTAAAGGCAACTTCTTGTTTCAGTAGTCTGGCGTCAGCTATGTGGACAATATGGCTCATCCACTGGAGTATGATCATTTATCCAGTCAATAGATTTGGAGGATTGTGTGGAGACAGCATTGGTAGTACTCCTCTAGTGCCTGTTGTTGGTTTGTCCATGTCTCAGAAGCAAAAGGAGGGTGGAATCTTTGCTACGCAGTGGACCACGAGCTTGGTATTGTGTTTGAGTTCTTGGTCTTCCAAAACTCTTTTCCTCATACGAACAAAGGCTATGTAAGTGCATTGAAGATGATGGTAAATTTCAATATAAATGTCTGCTTTGCTGAGAAGTGGTTCCCAGGAAAGTCTTTCCAGCATTTCATCATTGATCATGGTTGTCAAGGTATGGTGCTACAGACTGTTTCCAGGAGGCACACACAAGACACTGGAGGAACTCAGTGGATCAGGCAGCATCCATGGAGGGAAATGGACAGTCAACATATCGAGTCGAGAGTACAGCTGGTAACATTCAGCACCTCTGTGAAAGAGTACACCAAACATTTCCAGTTACTAATTTTAGTCCCAGAAAAACATGAAACCTGGATTTAAATTTCTCCAAAATTTAAGTGGCTGAGCAGAAATGCAGTGCCTAGGAGTTGGCTACACAGACCAGGAAGATTCATATCCAATCCTAATCTGTTTGTGTGGAGTGATCTCAGGAGGCTTGCGAGGCCTACAAATGGTTCCAATATCACCAAGCTTGGGGAGGAGGTTAGAAACCTGCTGGGATTTCTATTTCTAGTTCATTGTCAATAGAGCTCTCTTAAAGCATGTGTGTACATGGGGCTTGGTGAGGACAGACATAAACAAAATGTGACATTTTGAGTCTGCTAACATTCACCCATATTTCTTAAGTTTTCAATGGATACAATAACTCATGGAACTGCACTTAAATTTATAATGTATAAACAATTATAAATTAAACATAAAGCATGGTGCAACACAAAGCCTTGAAAATCTTCTGCTGAGAACAGTGCATTTTAATGTTGCATTAAATATTTGGGTCACATACTTGCTCAATCTTTTGCAATTCTACTTAATACTGGTCATACTGCAAGAAGTGATTTTTAATGAATTAATTTGCATTTATATTTCATAGTCCTGGAATTTTGCCAAGTATGTTTGCCATTTTAAAGTTACATTCTGAGTAAGTTTTTTATGCATCAGTTTGCAGCCTCCAGCAAAAAAACTGTTGTATTCAGATGTAATCCTGTCTGTTCCTACTTATCGCAGAGTGTGGATGGAGCAAGTTTAAAACTTAGCAAAATATTTAATCTTTTATTCTTCTGCAATGTTGAGTACTACAGAGACACCAACAATTCACAAAAATGGCCCCCTCCCATTCTCTCAAGTGCAGTCAGCAATGTTCTTTAAATGCAGACATTGCAAGTAATATTTATAACTTATAAAGAACGTGAAAAAAATGAGCACTGTGTTGAAACCATAGAGATAATGGTTGCAGCTGTGTAGTGACTGACTGGGCAGAAAATAACCTAATCTTGTAATCTCTTCTCACCTTTTATCAAAATACACCATGTTAGAAATGTAATGGACCTAATAGTTTGTGTATCTTTTAGCAGGGCAGAATCTATAGACCAAGTATTTTGTTCACTCTTAACAAAAAATAATTAGAAAAAGTTTTATAAATCACATGCAATAAGAAGCTTCTTATTACGAACAAAGATGTGCTAATTGGTTGCACCTAGTAATGAATGTTTATAACTGACTTCCAGAGTGCTCTTCTTTCATTCTCATGGTTGTTGCAAGTGGAGAGAAACAATTTTATATTACATTCCTGTGGTTAAGCTAGATAATATTGCTGGGAGTAGCAAAAAGGTTTGCTGTAATGTCTGTGACACATCAGGCATTGCTTGCTGCAGATCTAATGTCTGCTCTAGGTGATCAGTCACAAGCTGTACAATTGTGAATTTTCACTTGTGTATCAAATATTCACATCTGCAGTACTTTATGCAGTTCCATTTAAGGTTCCCATGAATTTCTGAGGCCAAGGTTCTTCTATGCTAGGTCTTTCATAAGCTATTAGTATGCTATACTTCTGAATGCCTTTCAGCTTTCTTAGCTTCACCTGGAGAAAGGTCAAAAAGGGTGGCATGATCCAGAGGTGTCAAGGAAACATCACTGACATCCTGCTGGATGGGAAGATGCATGTCTTCTGTTTAGTGGACTCAGCTGAAGAGAAATAAATTGAGTCAGCTGGGTACTACGTGTTTGATGAAGATTCCCAGTAAGGCACTGTTCAGTTCGACATTGACAAGACAGGTATGGATTCTTCTGGTCCATACCAGCGCAGAGTACTGGGGCTATGGAGTCAGTAAGAGTCACTGTTGATGTCCAAGGACCTAGCTTGACATAGCCAATTTCTGGACCAGGTCAGTACATGTTCATCTTGGCAGCTTCTCCTTCAGGTTACATGGAAGGTTAGTGGATGGTCCAGCATCAAGGCAAGTTCATGTCACAATATCATCACAATAAGTCACTTTCAAGGTCCTCTTGTTCTGTAGAGATATGGCTTAAGCTTCCATTTCCAGAAATAGTCTTCCATGCTGCTGCGCTGTCTGTTCAAGTTGGACTCTATTATTGATGACTACTGCTTGTGATGACAAAGCCAGGCCATTCATACAGCTCTGGGAGGTGATTGAGGCTATTCTGTGGAGTGCCTTTAAAACCAATTTTGCATGGACATTTGTTAAGGAAATCAAATGAGGGATCTAGAGTTTTCTGTTCAAGAATTTTTCATAAATGCTATTTTCATTCCTTTCACTCTGTTCTGAAATATTCACATAAAAACATTACCAACTTTTCTTGGTGGAAGGAGATAGAGGGCAGTAATAGAGGGATGTTTTTCAGATTACAGGCCTATGAACAGTGGTGGGTCTGCTGTTGTTTGTCATACATATTAACAATTTGGATGAGGATGTGGTTGGCAGGATTTACGAATGACACCAACATTGGTGGTGTGGTGCACATTGAAGAAGGTTGTCTGAGGCTACAACAGGAGCAAGATCAACTGGGAAAGTGAGTAAAGGAATGGTGATGGAATTTAACTCGGACAAGTGCAAAGCGATGCATTTTAGGAAGTTAAATGAGGGCCAGACATACACAGTAAATGACAGGTCCCTGGGGAATGTCTTAGAACACCTAGGGGTACAAGTACATAGTTCCCTTAAAGTAGCGACACAGGTAGACAAAGCAATGAAGAAGGCATTTGGAACATTTGCCTTCATTGGACAGGGCACTGAGCACAAGAGCTGGATGTTGTGTTACAGCTATAGAAGACATTGCTGAGACCACACCTGGAATATTGTGAGCAGTTCTGGTCACCATACTACAGGAAGGATGTGATTAAGCTAGAGAGAGTGCAGAACAGATTCATAAGGATGTTACCTGTCATGGAGGTCTTGAGTATTAAGGAGAGACTGGATGGGTTGGAACAATTGTTCCTGAAGAAAAGGAGGCTAAGGGGTGACCTTATAGAGGTTTATAAAAATTATACTGCCAGAGGAAGCAGTAGAGGCAGGTACACTTACAACATCTTAAAAACTTTCGGACGGGTACATGGATAGGAAATGTTTAGAGGGAAATGGGCCAAATGTAGGCGTGGGATCAGCTCAGAAGACACTTTGGTCAGCATGGACGAATTGGGCCGAAGGGCCTATTTCCATGCTGTATAACTCGGATTCTACGATACAATTTTCACCCTGAATGAAGGACAAATAGATTAGCCATTTCAAGTTTTTCTTCCTCTTTAATACTTTTGGGGAAAAATAAAACCACAAAAACTTCAAACAGGTATAAAGTAAGCACCCTTATTCAATAAATGAAAGTTTGGCGCAAACTATAAGGCATACAAGCAAAAGTAAAAGTAATGTTTTTCTAAATACAATTTGATATCAGGAGGGAGTGTTAACATATGAAGGGTTCAGTGATTTTCTCCTTGGCCAAAATCAGTTTTCTTTCACATGTATCTAAGCTCCGTTTCACTATTTGAAAATTATCTTCAAGTAATCTTCAAAGGGAATTAAATACAAGTTTGGTGTAAATGAGAAGTTAGTCTCCAGAGTAGGGAGGAGTTCTAAATGTAAGGTGAAGAGAACTTCAGCTTCAGAGAAGAGTGAACATCAATTTACTGTGTCTTCAATTCCCCCAGATACAACAAATGGTTGTGATAGGTCATCAATCCAAAACATTAACTTTTTTCCTCTCTCCACGGATGCTGCCTCATCTGTCGAGTATCCCCAGCCTTTTCTGTTTTTATACCAACTAACTCACTCTAGACAATCTGATGAGAAAGATATTCCAAATTTAATTAACAAATACAAATTGATCCAAAATGATCAGTTCATAGTCACAGAGTTATACAGCATGGAACCAGGCTTGCGTCCAACTCATCCATGCCAACTAAGTTGCCTAACTGAGCTAGTCCCATTTCCCTGCATTTGGCCAATATCCCTCTAAACCTTTCTCATCCACGTACCTGTCCAAATGTCTTCTAAATGCTGTAATTGTCCTGCATCTATCACTTCCTCTGGCAGCTCTATCCATATACCCACCATCCTGTGTCTGGAAAAACTCGCCCTTCGTGTCCTCTTTAAATTTTTCCCTTCTCACCTTAAATCTATGCCTTCTGGTTTTAGACTCCACCACCCTGGGGAAAAAGACTGTGATCATTCACCTTAACTATGCTCTCATGACTTTATATACCTCTATAAGGAAACCCCTCAGCCTTCTATGCTCCAGGGAAGAAAGCCCCAGCCTATCCAGTTTCTCCTTATAACTCAAGCCCTTCAGTCCCAGCAAAATCCTTGTGAACCTTTTCTTCACCCTTTCCAGCTTAATAACATCTTTCCTATAGCTAGGCAACCAGAGCTGCGCACATTACTCCAACTGTGGTCTCATATAAACCTCTATAATGTCTTTTACAGCTGTAACATGACATCCCAACTCTTGTACTCAATGCCCTGACCAATGAAGGCAAGTGTGCCAAGCGCCTTCTTCACCACTGTCTACCTGTGTTGCCACTTTCAGGGAACAATGTACGTGTACCCCTGGATCTCTCTGTTCTACGACATTTTCCAGAGCCTTGCCCTTTATGGTGCATGTCTTACCCTGGTTTAAATTATCAAAATGCAATACTTCGTACTTGTCCAAGTAAAAATTTCATCTGCCATTCCATGACCATCTTTCACAGTTGATCTAGATCCTGTTGTAATCTTAGATAACCTTCTTCACTGTCCACTATACCACCAATTTTGAGGTCATCCACGAACTTACTAAGCATGCCAACTACATTCTCATTAAAATAGATGACAAACAACTGTAGACCCAGCACTAATCCCTGCAGCACACCACTGATCACAGGCCTCCATTCTGAAAATAACCCTCCACTACCACCCTCTGACTCCTTCCACCAAGCCAATTTTGTATCCAACTGGCAAGCTCACCCTGGATCCCATGTGATCCAACCTTGCAAAGAGCCTACCAAATGAGACCTTGTCAAAAGTCTGTGTAGACGATATCTACTGCCCTGCCCTCATTAATCCTCCTGGTCACCTCTTCAAAATTCCCAATCAAATTCGAGAGACATGACTTCCCATGCACAAAGCCATGCTGATTATCCCTAATCAGTTCTTGCCTTTCCAAATGCAGTCCAAATAAATCATTCTCTTCAACGTAAGTATATGTTTTCACATCTTCCTGATCGACAGTTATAGCTTTTTACAGGCCACAATGCAAGACTTTGGCGGTAATTAAGAAGAGTATAACTAATATCAATTCTAACGGTAAATGTAAATGGGCAAACAACAGCCATTGCAGATTTGTGCACATGCCCGCTTACCACAGCAAAGTTCCCTTTCATTAATGCAGGTAAAATATCCTCTGGCTGAATCTGAACAGGAGGTCCGGTCCAGTTACTCTGCACAAACAGCTGCAAGCTGCCAACGCCCAGCAAGAACACCACCAGTTGTCTGCAATGAAAGAAAGAAAGTGGGTTAAACATGTATCATTCCAACTTTTGGATCTTTCCATCAAGATGTTTGGATGTTTTAAATGTTCAATCTCAAATTATGGAAGTGCAACTTTCAATCATTTACCAGAATTCCGTGAGAAGAAATCAACCTCAGTGGCTACTTTTTTTTATTACATTAGAACATGTACCAGATAAGCCAAAAGAATGAATACATTTTAACTTTCCAATCATCCTTTCACTTGTGAATAGTTTGGAACAGTGCATTTGGCGCCAAGAGGTTCAGACCAACTAACTCACTCTATTGATGTAGACAGCAAGAAAGGGGACAATCACATAAATTACTTGGTGCTAAATTTGAACTCTCTGCTCCACATCCAGAGTGGCGGCGTGCTGTCTAATACATATGAAAATCTTAATTGTACATAGAGTGCTTTGGTCGTTTCTGACAATGTCATATGAGTTGGATTAAGAAGCGATGACTACTTAGCTGGGAAAATCCTATTGGCAGAGATAGCACAAATGACAGAGTGCAGCAATACTTTGATACAAGAAAGGTCACACACACTCCAACAAATTTTCTCCGGACTTCAAAAATATGGAATTCCTGTGTCTGTCTACCACTTGAAGGCCCAGTGGAGCTGGACTACTCAATTAAAAAAAACGGTGTTTGTTGGCTATGGTTTCTCTATCCCTGTGAAGCTGTTTCTTTTCCTTTGAGGTGGACAATGATGCAACTTCCTCACTGACTTGTGGGAATCCCTGACCCATGACTGCTCAAAATGGAGCATATTGGAGTAGCATAGAGAACCTTAAGTCCATTTGACAGACCCACATAGTACCCCAGAGCAAGTGGAGCGCACCACTTCCCAAAACACCAACCCACCCATCAAGCATCTCCTGCTCCACCGGTGGCAGAGTCAGTTACGCTGGCCTCATCAACTCCCTAAAAACACCACAGAACTGGAATTGAAGGAAGTTATTCTCATTCCTGGGTGACTGCTTTCTCTGTTACATTAGGAGAAAGGCATTCCAAAATGTTTTTTTACATTATGTAGTTTGAGTAAGAAATGCAGGGAAGGGAAAGTTTAAGGGACTAACTTGATACCTTTACCAAAGATCAGGCAAAAGCAGAATGTGCCAAAAGGGATTCTTCTAGTCGCATCATATTATGTTTATGGAAAAATTGATATGAAAAAAGTTGAAAAATGTAATTTTAAACTCACCTTTCAACTTTATCTTCTGATGGACCATTGAGATATGCCAGGATCTGATTTTCCAAATAAATGTCAATAATTTCTTCATCAGTGATTTGAGTAGAGAAAATTTCCTGAATCTTTGGATTCAACAGAATCCCTTCAAAGTTCCCCTCGAACAATTGCTGCAGCAAGAAGTTGCTATCTGCAAATGGAACAACAACCGTCACTACTCAAGGCCATACAGGCAGACAGCTCAGTAATCGGGATGCAACAAGGTGCATCCATTTTATTTGTATGGATTGGGATGTTAATTTACAACTTTCTTCACTATTTTTCACACCCTCTCTAGCCCTGGCCCAGATTGAGATACGTCATTTACTGAAGCAAACACCCTGCTCAGATGAGCCAAGAGGGCAAGAGCTATCAAGTACTGAAGGAGTACTGAAGCTGAGCCTAATCTTAACTTCTTCAACACACACACTAAGGCACTTCCCTTTATCCATGGGCAGGTGGAAAAGTGGATGCAGTTGTCACTGGACAATGATTAGGACAGAAACCCACACTACGCTTCATTCCCTTTTGGTCCTTGGATCAGAGGGAAACATCATCAGTGCTGTCCACATCACAGGTGGCAGTGAAACACCATAGATTAGAACCTCAAATGAGTCTGCCATATCAACACCATCACTACAAGAGGAGAAGTGATGTGCAATTAATGGCTCACCACCTTTTCCCTTGAAATTGCTCTACGAACATGATGAAATAACTCACCACCTGTCTGAAGGGGATAAGTTGCAACAAAAGGTCAATACCATCTAAGGGAGACCAGCCTACTTAAGAAGCACGCCTGCCACTGGATCTGATATGCACTCCTCCACCTAACTATGGAATCTACCGTCAATGGGATGTACCACAACGTGACACCAAACCTATTTTGTAGGCACACCCAGCCTCATAACTGTTCTACTAAGAACATGGGAACATTCACACTTCCAAGTCAAACACAAGCCTAATTGACAGAATAATAATATTGGAACAGGATTAGCCCATTTACCCTCGAGTCTGTTCTCCCATTTCATGAGAGCATTGTTGATTTGTGAACAAACACAGCAGACCCACCTTTTCCCCAAATCCCATATTACCTTTGGTTAAACAAAAGCCTATCAACCTCTGTTTCAAAACGAAAACCATCAACTGGCAAGAGGTCCAAATTTCTACCATCTTTTCCATGTACAACTGCTCCCTAGCTTCACTCCTAAATGCTTAGTTCAAATTTTTAGGGCATGACCCTCATCCTAAACTGCCCAACCACTTCCTCTCCATATACTCGATCAATTTCCCTGAACGCTTCTATCTAATCATCCCTCAGCTTGTTAACTTCAAGGGAATGCATCTTTAGTTTGTGTAGAAATTCCCTATTTCTTCATCACCAGGCCAATATCCTACAGTTCCTTTCATAATGCTTTCTCTGAAGCATCAACACAAGAACTGCAGCAAGTGGTCTATCACAACCTTGAAACACCTTGAAATGTACAATGGATAATAAATATAATCATAACTGCATTGCTCACAGAGCAAAAAGATTCTCCTGCCATACAAGTATAATTTCACAAGATCACAAGATCACAAGATAAGGGAGCAGAAGCAGGCCATTCGGCCCATCGAGTCTGCTCCAAGGAAAAGGGAAAAAGAAATGGGGTGGGAAAAAAAGAGAGAAAAAAAAACTATTCTAATCCCATTTGCCAGCCTTATCCCCATATCCCTTGATACCCTGACTATTTAGATATCTGTCTATCTCCTCCTTGAATACCCCCACTGATCTGGCCTCCACTGCTGTGCGTGGCAAGGAGTTCCACAATTTCACCACCCTCTGGGTAAAGAAACTTCTCCTCATCTCTGTCTTGAAACTGTACCCTCTAATTCTAAGATTGTGCCCTCTGGTCCTGGACACGCCCACCAAGGGAAACAGCCTAGCCACATCTACTCTATCCTTACCTGTCAACATTTTAAATGTCGCTACGAGGTCCCCTCTCATCCTTCTGTACTCCAGCGAGTACAGTCCAAGAGCCGACAAACGCTCATCATACTTAAGCCCTTTCATTCCTGGAATCATTCTCGTAAATCTCCTCTGAACCCTCTCCAACGTCAGCACATCCTTCCTAAGATGCGGGGCCCAAAACTGCGCACAGTATTCCAAATGAGGCCTCACTAGCGCCCCGTAGAGCCTCATCAACACTTCCTTACTTTTATACACTATACCTCTCGAGATGAATGCCAACATAGCATTCGCTTTCTTAACCACCGATCCAACCTGGTGGTTAACTTTTAAGGTATCTTGTACGAGTACCCCCAAGTCCCTTTGTACTACCGCACTATCAATCTTCTCTCCTTCTAGATAATAATCTACCCGCTTATTTCTACTTCCAAAGTGTACAACTGCACATTTCTCAACATTGAATCTCATCTGCCATTTCCTTGCCCATTCTCCTAAACTGTCTAGGTCCCTCTGCACTCTTTCTATTTCCTCTATGCTCCCTACTCCTCCACTTATCTTGGTGTCATCCGCAAACTTAGCCACACAACCATTTATTCCATCATCCAAATCATTGATGTACAAGGTAAAAAGGAGAGGCCCCAACACCGACCCTTGCGGCACACCACTAGTAACCGGTAACCAACCAGAACGAGATCCTTTTATTTCCACCCTTTGCTTCCTGCCAACCAGCCAATTCTCCACCCATTTTGCTACCCTGCCCATAATTCCATGACCTCTCATCTTATTAATCAGTCTCTTGTGAGGCACCTTATCGAAGGCCTTTTGAAAGTCTAAATACACAACATCTACCGCCTCTCCCTTATCCACCCTACCTGTGATTTCTTCAAAAAACTCCAATAGGTTGGTCAGACAGGACCTCCCCTTCACAAAACCATGTTGACTAGGTCCTATCTTGCCTTGCGCCTCTAGGTATTCGGTAACCTCCTCCTTGAGGATAGACTCCAATAATTTTCCCACCACTGACGTCAGACTAATAGGTCTGTAATTGCCTTTGTGCTGCCTCCCACCTTTCTTATACAACGGAACTACATTCGCTACCCTCCAGTCCTCCGGAACCATGCCAGAATCTATCGATTCCTGAAAAATAATCGCCAACGCCTCCGCTATCTCCACAGCCACCTCCTTCAGAACCCGAGATTTAACCTGAGATCTTCCTGCTTTGCATGTTTAAGTAACACATTGTTATTACCAAGCAAGAGACAAACGGATCTTACGTGAATAGAGCTTTTTAAGTTCTTCTGTTGAACTATGATAAATCATTGTAACACATCATAAAATGTAGCATAAATATTCAAACATAATCTAGTTAAATTATGCCTCAACAAGTCCCATGGTACTTTCACCCATGAAGGTAGCCAATTTACACAAAGCAATGTCTCCAGACAAATGACTAACCAGGTAAATCTGTTTCTGTTGGTAATGACTGCAATGCAGAACTCCCTCAGAGTCACGCTATTATACACATGAAGCACTCAATTCCAATTAATCCATCATAACAAAGCAAAAGTATAAAATTAAAGGAGACAGGTGCGAGGATCCATACCTGAAGAGGCAAAGAGAGACATTTCTAACATGTAATTATTCCTGCCACAGCCAATTCATGTTTGTACTTGATAATGGAACATTACTGGCTTATACTCCATAATAACCTAGGAATTCCCTCAATAATGCAATTGCTATACATTGTACTTTGTCTGCCTTAAAACAGTACTAATGTACAAAGAGATATTAAAAATAATAGCACATTGCTCTGGTATTAAAAATAACAGCATATTGTTGTATTTTGCAACTAAAACAAAATCTTCTCCATATAAAAGAATCATTACTCCACTGCAATCTGCAGTGTTTCCAATCCTGATGCAATTAATTAAGCTCGTTTTAACTGGGAGCCTGATAATGACAGGCACAAAGTTTAATATTCATCAACTGCACGTCATAGATCTTACTTTTAATGCAGAACTTGTTGCTTTTGAGAAATCGAATGGTTTTACTTTAAATGCCATAAATGAGTAGTACTTCTTATTTAAGACCTAACTAAACAATTCACATTACATCCATGATCACACACATCATTAAAGTTTTTTTTTAATTCAGCCTTTCATCTTTTTCTATCATTGCCAAAATTTTCAATTCGGAAACGGCAGGTAGAAATTACACAGTGAAATATCAGCAATGAGGGAAACCAAAAGAATCATAAACCCCCCACTGTTCTATTTTAACTGATTTAACACCACCATTATAATAATGGGCAGGTGGACTTTATACAAACACACTGAAAACCTGTTACTAATAATGCCCTGTGGGATTTCAACCAATGTGGGACACCCAAATGCTGAGGCACTTCCTCCTTCATTTGCCAATTCTAGACCTGTCATGCCTCCCTCACATCCAGTGAAGGTCACTTTTTTGGTGGGAAGTGCGTCATTACTGTGTCTCAGAGTAAATCTATATTCCCAACTCCACACATTTTAGGCCATTTTGCAATCTGTCATTTTATCTTTAAATTGAAAAAAAATTACCATCTTATCTGGTTCATCCTTGAAAATTCAACAGCCTACATTTTTCAATGGATCCTTAAGGCGTAAAATACAACAAGCAAGCAATTCAGCTGATACATAAGTAAAATTTGCTTTAGGTTGGACTCATTGCATTCCATAAATGACTACAGTCATATCCTTTTTTTCATGTATTAGATTTTAAGGACTTAAGGCGGAGGGGATGCTGAGGGAATGGAGTATTCCTTCCATTTGTAGACAGTCAATGTTCATCAGCTGCAGATAGAAAGGGCCTTCTATTCCATACCATAACTTTTCATGGTTCAACCTTCGAACAGCACACAACTGCTTTAATATATGACAACAATTTTTCAATTTCCCACTGCCAACCTATATTTGAATGAAGTTTTTTTAATTCACAGCCAATCCACTGTTAGCCTTCTGCTGCAAATATCCGATAAGAATGGTCTTCAAACTACCAGTTCCAAAAGATCTATTAATCACATACCTGTATGTGAATATACCTGTGAATGTTCTCAGGGAAGAGAATTCCAAATATTTACAAACATTGTTTTTAAACATGTGCATTGAAAAGAATGTGTATGAAATGAAAACAATTATTCAGACCATTTCTCCGATCGTGGACTCCACTCTAAACTAAAAATGGAATCTAGAACTACTCCTAGAAACTGTCCAAAATTAGAAAACCAGCATTGAATCAGAGGCGCATGGGGAAACCTGTCCCAGTTTTGTTCAAGGTCTTGAGAAAACAACATTCTAACGCACATGATCAAGATCCATGGTCTTTGTGTAACCAGTCATGGATACAACACCCAGTGGGTTCAAAGTTGGACAAGCAGCACAATGTGGCTGCATGTCATGAATTACACAAGTTTGAAATATTTATTTCTTTCAAAGATCATAAAATTATTGTCCTATCCAGAAATCCACTCACTTGTTTGAAAAGTGAAATGGATTACTTGTCTTAGTTATTTAAAATTATTTAAGATAGCAAGTCTCTTTGATGAAATACATCTGAAACAAATCCATATGTCCTCTCACCAGCAACGCTCATGACATGCTGGTTTGATATTACAATCCTGCCTTCTATAGCAGGACACGCTATATTTTCCAAAAATCCAAGTGGCCATCTTATTAAGTAAATCCCTGGATAACTGTATATGATTTCTAAGTGCATCAGAACTGGGCAGCAATGATGGTGTTCATGGATTTGTCTTTAAACCTTTGGGGAAAAAGCTCTGTCGAAATAGCTGATATTCCTTTGGGCATATACAAGTCGAAGTATATCAAAATACTGCATCATTACAAGTGATTGCTTAACTGGGCTGAGTTAGCAATGGGCTCCGTGATATTACTATGTTATTAGAAATTTCTGCTTAAGTTACACAGTCCTCAGTTACACCTTTCCTTCTGCAAATTATCTACCATTAAACAAATTCAGTGACTGTTGTTGAGTGTTCTGTAATATACAGATTTGAATTTATCTATGAATAAATTGTAATTTTGAAATAAAAAAATACATTCAGTTAACAATTTTAGCCTCCACAAAGCAGTCACATTTGACATTTCCTGGCTTTGAGCAGGATTGAGGTTTCAGGGTCTCTTTATCACTAAATAGACTCCAAACACAAAGGCACGACTGATTTCAGCCTCAAGTATTTTCCTGCCTGTTCCCCATAACACTTGATTCCGCTGAGTCCAAAAATTTGCTTATCTCAACCTTGAATATATTCGTCAATTCAACCTCCCCGGCTCTCTGATGTGGAATATTCAGAAGATTCACAACCCTCAGACATGGAATTCCAGCTTTCTGTCTCAAGCTATTCAGAACCCTTACCCCTTGGTTCTAGAGCAACACACACAAAATGCTGAAGGAACTCGGCAGGGCAGGCAACATCTATGGAGGGAAATGAACAGCCTACATTTTGGGTCAAGACCCTTCATCAGGACTGGAAAGGAAGAGAACTGAAGCCAGAATAAAAAGGTTAGGGGGAGAAGCACAAGCTGGCAGGTGATAGGTGAGTTCAGGTGAGTAGGGAGGGTAGGTGGGTGGGGGAGGGAAGATGGAAGGGAATAATGTGAGAAGCTGAGAGGTGATAGGTGGAAGAGGCAAAGGGCTGAAGAAGTAAGAGTCCGATAGGAGAGGACAGTAGACCGTGAAATAAAGGGAAGGAGGTGGGGAACCAAAGGGGGTGATGGGCAGGTTGCGAGGGCGGGGGAGGGGAAAGAGAAGGGTGAGTGAGCCACAGCTTCACAGCCTTCTTCCTTTCCAGTCCTGATGAACGGTCTCTACCTGAAACGTTGACAGTTTATTTCCCTCCATAGATGCTGCCTGACCTGCTGAGTCCCTCCAGCACTGTGTGTGTTGCTCTGGAATTCCAGCATCTGCAGAGTCTCATGTCTCCCCTTGGTTTTACATTCTTCATAAGGTGAAACATCCTTTTCGTATATATTAAATCTAGAAGAGTAAAACAGGAAAATGCAAGGGCTTCATACTGAAAGGAATATAGTCAACCTAAGGAAATAGACATTAACAAGCCCTAGTCATAACACTTGTTGAATCCAGCACCACATGTCTGAAAGTACTTTATTTGCTGTAATGCACTTGGGACAACCCAAGGTTTAAAATGAAAGATATTTTTCTTCATCTGTCTGAGCTTTCCAGTTCACTGGTAATCAGCAGTTATATCAACCAAGTAACTAAATAGCCAGACTTGCACTGTCAGCTCATTTCACACAGCCACTACTCAACCACCGACAAAACGATGGGACACATTCATTTATTTCACATCTCAAGTGCAGGAAGAGAACAGATGCACATGTGAACCCAGATTACAGTAAAAATAGAGATAACAGCTCTCATTTGTTCAATGAAAACTGTAAGAGTATTTTGCATGGTAGCCAGGTAATGATGTTCGGCAGTGATGTTTCCTGTGAATAGGCTTTCAAGTCTAACATTCACTTATATATTTCAAGTAAATATATTGAGATTCTCATTTGCAAGCTGGAAACAAAGGGTTTCTTACAATTGCACGGCTACTTTCTCTCCCATCTCTTAATCATTTCGATTTTCATTAAGCAAAGTCGATCAGATTCTCCAGAACTAGGTGCAACACTTCTTCAGGACTCCTGACTGACTATGTCTTCCTGTCAAAAACACAGCAGAACCACAGCTAGATTATTGAGCAGGGGAATCTTTATTCCGATAAACTGTCCAACATATGAAAACCGGCACTGAATTGACACTGCGTAGGACACCTGTGCCAGCTTTGTTCAAGACCTAGAGGGAACAATATTCTACTGTGCATGCCATGCAATGTAACCTGCACATTAGGATCGAGAACAATGGTCCCTGTAAGAGTAATCCTACAGGCAATGCCTGGTAAGTCCAAAGGAGTACAAAAAGCACAACCTTGACTCAGTGTTATGAGGGCAACTCTTAAAGCAACAATTCCCAACAAGAATCAACATTTGAAATTGCAGGGCTACATTGGGAGATATACAATGTCTTGCTTGCACATTAAGTTATCATTCACTTTCAGTAATTGAATTTCAGGTTTAAAAAAAACACATTGCAAATATAGCATAGCTGCTCCATGGAATCTCCTCCTGCGTTATGTGGGAAATCGGGGACACTTTCAGCATTGCGCAGTTGGATGGATTTGCCGGAGAGCAACAACGATGCTGATCAAGCATAGCAAGTTTAAGGAGGTGGTTGCACTGCCAGTGATGGCTGCACAAGTAGAAAAGGAATAGGTGACCACCAGGTGGCGTCGCAGACGTTGGCAGGTAATGCAGGACTAAATACCTCTCAGGTATATCACACTGGAAATTGTTGGGTGGGGGGAATGGCCTCCAAGGGAAAAGGAGCAACAGCACCATGGTTTGGCACATCAAGGGTGGTTCTGCTGCACAGGAGGGGAGGAAAAAGACTGTGAGAGATATAGAGATTGGGGATTCAATTTGGCTATGAAAGATTAAAGGATTGACATAGGATGGGCAAAGACAAGCACTTAAAGAGCACATTGATGAGTTACAACAATTGTTCATTCCTGTCCGATGCAAACATAAAATGGAAAATGTGGCTCAATCGTGGCTTACAAAATTAGGGATGGCATTAGATCCATGGAGGAGAAAGACAAAATGGGCTGAAGAACGAGCAAACCAGAAAACTGAGAGCAGTTTAGAATTCAGCAAAGTAAATGATTAAGTGGAAAAGAGAGGGTGACATTAATAGAGAACATAAAAACCGAACTACAAGAGCTTTAATGTGAAGAGAAAAAGACTTGTGAAAACAAATACAGGTCTATTTTCGCCAGAATCAAGGGAATTTATAATGAGAAACAAAAATGGCAGACCAAATAAGCACATATTTTGTTTCTTGTTTTCACAAAGAAGACACGTAACTTCCCAGAAGTTGGGGAGCATAGTGTCCAGCAAGGCAGGAAATGAATGAAATTAGTATTAGTAGGAGAATGGTGTTGAAGGCCAATAATTTCCCAGGGCCTGATAATCTACATCCCAGAGTACTTAAGTGGTCCTAGAAAGAACAAATACCTTGCTGTCATTTTCTAAAGTTATATACACTCTAGAACACCTCTAACAGATGTTAAGATAGCTAATTTAAACCAGGAAGTACAAAGAAAAGAGGGAATTACAAACCATGTAGCCTGATGTCAATAGTGGGAAAAATGTTGGAGTCCATTACAAAAGACGCTTGAAAAACAATGACAGGATTGGACAAAGTCTACATGGATTTACAAAAAGGAAATCATGCCGGACAAATTTACTGGAATCTTTTTGAGGATGTAACAAGCAGAATAGATAAGGAAAAATCTGTGGATATTTGGACTTTAAAGAGGCTTTCAATAATGTCCCACATAAAAGATTAATGTGCAAAATTACAGCACATGGGACTAGGTGCTGGCAAGAACTAAGAATTGGTTGGCAGACAAAAAACAAAGAATAGAAATTTTCCAAATCTTTTTCCAGGCAGTGACTAGTGGGGTACCCCAGCTATTCGTGACGTACATTAATAATTTAGAAGAGGGAATTAAATGTAATATCTCTACACAAATTTAATGTCTCTACAACACAAAGCTTGATGGGAGTGTGAGCTGTGAGGAGGATGAAGAGAGACCCCAGTATGATTTGGACAAGTTGAGTGAATGGGCAAATGCACGGTAGACACAGAACAATGTGGATAAATGTGAGGTTATCCACTTTTGGGGACAAAACAGGAAGGCAGACTATTACCTGAATAGTGACAGATGGCAAAAGGGTAGATGAAATAAGACCTGGCTGCCCTTGCTTACCAGTTGCTTAAAATAAGCATGCAGGTGCTGCTGGTGATTAAGAAGGGAAATGTATAAAGTCATACAGCACTACAGCAGGTCCTTCAGCCCACCATGTCTAGGTCAACCATCAATTGCTTATCTGTAGTAATCCCATTTACCAGCACTTGGTTCATAGCCTTCTATGCCTTAGTTATTTATTGTTGGAAAGTACCCGTCTCCACCACCCACTCAGGCAGTGCCTTCCAGATTCCAACCACCCTCTGGGTGAGAAAGTTCTTCCTTGGATCCCCCCTAAACTTCTTGCACCTTACACTAAGCCCTCTAGTTTTAGATACATCGGCTATGGGAAAAAGTTTCCTAATATCTACCCTATCTGTGCTCCTCAAAATTTGCTATTTTGGCCTTCATAGCTTAAGGAGTGGAGTGGAGGGGCAGGGATGTCTTCCTGCAATTATACAGAGCCTTGGTGAGACCAAACCTTGAACAGTGTGTTCTGTTCTGGTGTCCTTGTCTGAGAAAAGATGTTCTTGCTACAGAGGGAGTTCAGCAATGGTTCACCAGACTGACTCCTGAGATGGCAGGTCTGACGTTATAGAGATCGGATTGATTTGGTTTATATACATTAGAGTTTAGAAGAATGAGAGGGGTTTTCATGAAAACCTACAAAATTCTAACAGGTCAATAGAGATGCAGGAAGGATGCTTCTGAAAGCAGGAATTGGTTTATTATTGTCACATGTACCGAGGTACAGTGAAAAACTTGTCTTGCATACTGTTCATACAGATCAATTCATTACACAGTGCATCGAGGTAGTACAAGGTAAAACAATAACAGAATGCAGAATAAACTGTAACAGCTACACAGAAAGTGCAGTGCAGGTAGACAATGCAAGTGCAAGGTCTTAACGGGGTAGATCGTGAGGTCAAGAGTCCATCTTATTGTACTATGGAACCATTTAATAGTCTTATAACAGCGGAACAGAGCTATCCTTGAGCCTGGTGGTACATGTTTTCAGGCTTTTGTATCTTCTGCCCGATGGGAGAGGGAAGAAGAGAGAATGTCCGGAGTGGGTGGGGTCTTTGATTATGCCGGCTGCTTTACCAAGGCAGTGAGGAGAGTCCATGGAGGGGAGTCCATGGAGGGGAGGCTGGTTTCCTTGATGTGCTGAGCTGTGTCCACAACCCTCTGCAGTTTCTTGCAGTCATGGGCAGAGCAGTTGCCATACCAAGCTGTGATGCAGCCGGATAGGATGCTTTCTATGGTGCATCAATAAAAATTGGTGAGGGTTGATGGGGACACAGCAAATTTCTTTCACCTCCTGTGGAAGTAGAGGCTCTGGTGAGCTTTCTTGGCTGTGACATCTAAGTGGTTGGACCAGGACAGGCTATTGATGACGTTGATTCCTAGGAACTTGAAGCTCTCAACCCTCTCGACCTCAGCACCGTTGATGTAGACATGGGTATGTGCACAGCACCACCCAGGACCAGGGATCATGGTTGAAGAAAAGTGTAAGCCATGTGGGACTGAGATGAGAACAGAGTGGTGAACCCATGTAATTCTCCACCACAGAAAGCAGTTGAAAGCAAATCATTAAATATATTCAAGAAGGACTTAGATATAGTTCTTTGGACTAAAAGGATTAAGGAATTTGGGGAGAACTGGGTACTAAATTTCATTAATCAGCTATGATCACATTCAATGGCAGAGCAGACTTGAAGGGACAAACAATCTACTCCAGCTCTAACTTCTGTTACTATACAGATATTATGCTTCATGTCAGAATTTCTATCTCACCATCTTTGTAAAAGAACTAACTCGAGTCCTCCTATTCTGATGAATGATAGCCTACCACCATTCAATGAAGGCCAGTGGACTGAGCTCACCCAATGAAATGCCCAAAATGTATGGATCATCAGCTGACACCACCCAAACAACTGTTGACTAGTCATTGCTGGGTATAAATTAGGCTACTTAATATTGTCCAGATTTCAAAAATAAACCATTGGCTTTACTTTGGGCCATCATATGAAGATGAAGTGCATGTTTTTTTAAATTATATTTTACTACGGAGCATTTCACATTGCTCGATGAACGAAATGTTAAACTGTAGCCACACTTGCCAGTTCAGATAGCTGTAACAAACCAGAAACCTCCTGAGGTTGAACACAAGTTCAATGCTTTTGTAATTCATGTATCTATAAAGTTCAGGATCCCATAAGTTTTCTTAAACTACATTCTGAAACTGACCTACTGTCTTCAAAAAAACGAATGTATGTACATACAAACCCAGGTGCCTATTCCATCAACCCCATAGAAAGCATCCTATATAGATGTATCACGGATTGGTACGGCAACTGCTCTGCCCAGGACCGCAAGAAGCTGCAGAGAGTTGTGGACACAGCCCAGCGCATCACAGACACCAGCCTCCCCTCCTTGGACTCCGTCTTTACCTCTCATTGTCTTGGTGAAGCAGCCAGCATAATCAAAGACCCCACCCACCCAGGACACTCTCTCTTCTCTCCTCTTCCATCGGGTAGAAGATGCAGGAGCCTGAAGACACGTACCACCAGACTTAAGGACAGCTTCTACCCCACTGTGATAAGACTATTGAACGGTTCCCTTATACAATGAGATGGACTATGACCTCACAATCTACCTTGTTATGACCTCGCACCTTATTGCACTGCACTTTCTCTGTAGCTGTGGCACTTTATTCTGTACTGTTATTGTTTTTACCTGTACTACATCAATGCACTCTGTACTAACTCAATGTAAGTGCACTGTGTAATGAATTGACCGGTATGATCTGTTTGTAAGACAAGCTTTTCACTGTACCTCGGTATAAGTGACAATAATAAACCAATACCAATACCCTTCTGAACTGTACTCTTTACATTTTATTGGGCTTCCTTATTCTTCCCACTGAAATGCTACAGCTTATACTTTTGCTGTGATAAATTTCTTCTGCCAGAGTAGTTCAACCACAACTGCCATAGTGTCCAGTTCCAGGCATTAGACTTTATGAAGGCCACACAGAGGGTGCGGTAGTGATTTAGCAGAATGGTACCAGGCTGTGGGTTTTCAGTTCAGTAGACAGAATGCAGCAGTTTAGAGTGGAAGTGGTTAAGATGATTTAATTGGTTTAAGGTAATCAAGTCCTTGCTTGATAGAAAAATATTTGCAAGACAAAGAAGCCAGGGAATAATACCAACTGGATTGACATTACAAAAAGCCTGCAAAGGTTTGATGGATTGTAGCATCCTTCCACTATAAACTAATGCAAAACAGCAACTTGCATTTACAGCACGTCTTCAACAGAGAAAATATCGCAGGGTTCTTTGGCTGCCTAGATAACACTCATTTTCAAATCATATCCATTAACTAACCTCGCTGCATCCCATGGACATGATAAAAAGCATCAAACAGATCCTTTCTTCCTTCCATCAGTACTTCAGAGTACAATGGTAGTGCAGCAATTAACAGAGACCTAATAATCCAGAGACCTGAACTGGACATCCAGTTAATAATCTGGAATGTGGGGAAAACATCCAATTATCTAACTAAAATCCATCAGTGAACCTTCCTTGGGCCACCCATCTTGAGCTGCTTCATCAATGACCTTCCTGTCATGAGATCAGAAGTGGAGATGTTTTCCCCTCCACTCAAATCCCAAAGCACTACTGCAATAAGGTATTTTCAGTCACTGTTAAAAACACAGGAATCAATTTACATACAAAAACTGGCACAAACAGTAACTTGACAATGACCAGTTAATCTATTATAATAATGTAGATTGAAGGATAAATACTGATCAGAAGACTTCTGTCACCGAATTTAATCATTATTCATCTCTATTATCCGTGAGAATGTGGTAGTGAGCTTTCATTTTGAACCATTGCAGTCCTTCTGGTGAAAGTCCTCCCACAGAGCTGTTGGGGAAGGGTTCCAGAAATATAGGCCCCAGTGCGATGAAGGAACGTCAATGTACAGGGAGGTGTATGCCTTGAAAGTGTAGCTGAAGATGGTGGCCGTGTGATTGCTACTCTTGTCCTCCTTGGTAGATTCATATCAGTTAATTGTCATATAAACCATGGTGCAGTGGTGCAGCAACACTGGGAAGGGG
The DNA here is from genome assembly GCF_009764475.1 of Pristis pectinata. Classification (NCBI taxonomy): domain Eukaryota; kingdom Metazoa; phylum Chordata; class Chondrichthyes; order Rhinopristiformes; family Pristidae; genus Pristis; species Pristis pectinata. The sequence continues at coordinate 127,234,696 of NC_067407.1, read as the reverse complement.
ATGTGAAAGAGGCATCATAGGTTTGGGAAGTTCTATTGCAGTGGCCTACATGAGTAACTGCAATGCTTTTTGTATCTTGTACACACTGCAGTCAATATACACCAGTAATGGAAGGAATAAATATTTAGCATGGCGGATAGGGTGCCAATCAATTGGGCTGCTTTTGCAGTCAAATTTCTTGCAAGTTGTCTTAGCTGCACTCATCCAGAGAAATGGAGACTCTTCCATCACATCCTCACTTGCACCTTGTAGATGGTTTTGATGTGTCGAGTGAAGGATTTCGAACAAGGAACATCCAGTATCTGAGCTGCTCCTGCAGCCAACATATTTATGTGAATGGTCCAGTTGAGTTTCTGGTCAATGGTGACACACCATTGATGCTGATGTCCAATCTGATGAGTGAGGGTGTGGAGGGTGTCTATATTGATGTATACATAAGGTGGAAGGGTTTAAGAAATTGGGGTGATGTGCTGGAGAGACTAATAGGGGCATTGGAAGGAGGGATTGTCTGCTCGACTGCTCACACACATTACATTTAGCATCTACATACTGGGGCCACTGGAGGAGCACAAACTGAGTTGAAACCTTCCTGACCAAGCGCACGCCAGCCCTGCCACTGCACCCCCTCCCCACATCCCGCATCAACCCCACCCCATAGGCCACCCTTGTCCCCCCACCCCACACCCCCTGCCCACAGCCGCTGCACCACCCCACCACACGGGCCCGGGTCCAGCCCCTGTCCCCCCACCCTCACCGCACGGGCCAGGCCCCTGTCCCCCTGCCCCCACCCCACGGGCCAGGCCCCTGTCACCCCCACTCCACGGGCCACTGGTCCCCACTCCACGGGCCACTGGTCCCCACCCCCGGCCCCCCCCCACCCTGCACACCCCAGGTCCCCCTTCCCTGCACCCCCGGATCCCCACCCCCTGGGTTCTCCCACCCCAAGGGCCCCGGGTCCCCCCTCCCTGCACCCCCATCACCAGGCGGCCGCCCCGACACTACCTGCTCCTCGCTCCTGTTTACAGCGCCCGGCCTCAGCCTCCCTCTGGAAGCCCCGCAGCACCGACAGTTCCAGCTCCAGCAAGCCGTCCATGGCGGCACAGGCTCCGCCCTCCGACTCCGAGCACCGGCCGTCTCCTGGAGCGGCTCCATGTGCTTCCTCCCGGCGACCTGACAACACGGCGGCCATGACAGCGGTGCAGGGCAGGCTGGGTAGGAGCGGAGTGATTGACAGCGGAGGCAGTGAGAGCTGCAAGAGAGCGGTGCTGGCGGAGGCAGTGAGAGCTGCAAGAGAGGGGTGCTGGCGGAGGCAGTGAGAGCTGCAAGAGAGGGGTGCTGGCGGAGGCAGTGAGAGCTGCAAGAGAGGGGTGCTGGCGGAGGCAGTGAGAGCTGCAAGAGAGGGGTGCTGGCGGAGGCAGTGAGAGCTGTAAGGGAGCGGTGCTGGCTGAGGCAGTGAGAGCAAGGGCGGTGCAAGAGAGGGTGCTGGTTGAGGCAGTGAGAGCAAGGGCGGTGCAAGAGAGGGGTGCTGGCTGAGGCAGTGAGAGCTGGAGTGGTGCTGGTTGAGGCAGTGAGAGCTGGAGCGGTGCTGGCTGAGAGTGAGAGCTGGGGCACTGCAAGAGAGGGGTGCTGGCTGAGGCAGTGAGAGTAGAGGTGATGCAAACAGTAACAATGTGATAGAGAATGAGAAGTGAGGCGAGAGAGAAATAGCAGCAGCGATACAAGAGAGAAAAGCAAGAGCGATGCAAGTGCGGGAGTGATGCAGAAATGATGCATGAGAGAAAGTAGGGAATCGGAGGAGAGGTGCATGAAACAGAGTGAGAGCAGGAGCAATGTTGAACTTCGTTTGCCAATTATTTGCCCATTTGACAAGTTTATTGTTTTCCTGCAATTTGTTGACATTCAGTATTCACCATCCTCAGCCTCCAATTCAGTATCATTCACAAACTTCAAAAGAGTTTGATTCCAGAGTCTAAACCATGAATGTAAATGTTAAAGAATAGTGGTCTCAGCATTTATCTCCAATACTCACCCTCTTCCGCTCTGAATTGCTCCTCTTTAATCTCACTGTTCCACTTTCTGTCCTTAAACCTACCAGCAATACATTCTGCTACTTGTCCTCGATGCCAAATTTTCTGGCCTTAGACTATTATCGGAGTACGTTATCGGCTGCCTTTTGAAGAGCTAGATAGATCACACTTCCTGCATGTTCTTTGTCTGCTCCCCATGACCTCTTCAAAAATTCAAGGTTGGGGAAGCAGGATTCCTATGTTGACGATTCATTATATTTTTTTGTTTTTAATTTCTTCCATTGTCTGCTTTCATCAGAGGTTTCATTACTTGCCTCAATCTAAAGCTGACTGGCCTCTAATTCCATGGATCTGTTCTGCCAATTTCTCAAATGTAGGTATTAGGTTTGCTATCCTCCCATCATCTGATACTTCATAAATTAATGATGTTATTAAATTTGTGTAGAAAACCTCTGCGATCTTCCTTGGATTCTGGCTCCGTCCGTTCCTTTGATTTGAATAAAACTCCTGGAAGCGACAGCTTACCGGTGGAGTTGTACTCGGCTCTGTGGACTGGATGGGCCCGGACCTGCTGGAAGTGTACAACACTATGCTCCTGTCTGGCAGCATGTCAGAATCCATGACATTATAAGAAAACATTAGAAGAAAAAAGTGACATTTTCAATTGTTGGTATTGTAGAATTAACCTGAAAGTGAACGTGAAAGTGAAAATTAACCTGAAACCTGAAAGAGCAAGCCAACAATTTTCATTTTTTTTATCAAGTTTGCGTTTTGTGTGAATGTTAAATTTCAACAATTTTAGCAATACCCAGCAATTCAAATGATGAAGATACCTCATTATTCACAATTTATAATAGTCTGTTTTTTCAGTGTTTGCACAAGTACATTGAAGTGAACAGTACATAATGTATTTGCTTCTAGATTTGATCTCTGTCTCTGCTGAATTAGCTTTGCTCAGTTGGAATGGAACTAAAAGCAAAAATAATTGCCCTAGGGTCTTTGAATAAGAGGAGAATCATCAATTGATTTTGTTCCCAATTGCTCCCTAATCACTGGTGAATGTGTGCCTGTCAGTGAATACAAGATTAGCTTTGCAAATATTGTCCTTTGTGGTCATGACGTCTTCCACCACTTGGTGATCCAGATGTACACATGAAGAATGGTTACTCAGTTGGGGTTCTGGAAAGCTACTAGTACACATAGAACTAGCTAAAAAGAAAACAATTACATCTAAATGACATTCAGTATGTTCTTGGGATGTAACAAAGCATTTCACTTCCTTAAAGTACTTATGAAGTATAATCATTGGTGTTAGATAAATCCAAATTTTATCTCACAAACAGAAATGGGAAGCTGAATGGATCACAGCTTGGTATGGCAACTGCTCTGCCCAAGATCACAAGAAATTGCAGAGAGTTGGGAACACAGCCCAGTCCATCACGAAAACCACTCACCCCTCTACTGACTTACTCTGTCTACACTTCCTGCTGCCTTGGGAAAGCAGCCAACATAATCAAGGACCCCTCCCACCCTGGACAGTCTCTCTTCTCACCCAACTTCCCCCCCCCCCCATCGGGCAGAAGATACAAAAGCTTGAGAACACGTACAACCAGGCTCAAGGACAGCTTCTATCCTCTTGAATGGACCTCTCTTATGTACTAAAGATGAACTCTTGATCTCTCAATCTGCCTTGTCATGGCCCTTGTACTTTGTCTAACCTGCACTGCACTTTCCCTGTAACTGTAATACTATATTCAGCATTCTGTTTTTTTCTTTTGTACTACCTTGATGTACTTATGTATGGAATGATCTGTCTACATGGCATGCAAACAAAAGTATTTCACTGTATCTTGATACATATGACAATAAGAAACCAATTACCAAGCGTGACCACTTTTTTTTTAGTTACATTGATTCTTGGACAAAAATCAGCCAAAGCACAAGGACTGTCCCACACAACTTCAAATAGTGACAATGGGAGCTTCTACATCTCCAAGGTTTAGTGTTTTGTCCAAAAGGCAGTATCTCGATGGTGCAGAAGCTCATTATTTATGGTGTGAAGTGTCAGGCTAGCTTGAGTATTCAACTCACTGAACTTGCAGCCTCGTGATGCTGAGGCTAGAGCGTCATCACTGAAGGATCTATAAGCCACAATGAGTCACTGCCTTCAGGAGATGAGAACAGAACACAGGAGGGAAATAAAAATTGCTTTAAAGACTGTACTCATAAGAAAGTGAATTTTTTGAAGCACCCCTGAGAGGGATTATTTATGCATTACAATTCAATTTGAATTGAATTTTTGCACCAAAGGTTTATCACCATTGAAATAAATTCTACATGATTTATTAATATGACAAGATCTTGCTTTAAAATGTAATTTAAAGGTTCCTTTATTAGGATGTTACTACTTATTTTTTCATATCATGATTCTTATTAATCTAGATTTGAAATCAGAAAACAACTTCTGTATTTGTGGACAATATCAAATTGGCAGAAATGTTTAACAGCAAGTCAAGAAAAGTTGTTTTCTATTGTAAGGGGCATTGAGTATAAAGTCAGGTAGTTTAGGTGCAATGTTCCAAGGCAAGGTGAGACTGCAGCTGGACTACTGAGGTTTGGTCTCCATACTTAGGGAAGGATGTACTGGAAGTGGAGGCAGTGCAGAAAAAGTTCACTAGGTTGATTGCTGGGATGAAAGGGTTGACATATGAAGAAAAATCGAGCAGGTTCAGCCTGTACAAACTGGATTATAGAAGAAGTGATTTCATAGAAATAGATTCTGAGGAGTAGTGACAAAGTGAATGTTTTCACTAGTGGGGGTATCTAGAACTAGGGGAAATGGTTTCAGAATAAGGGGTCACCACTTTAAGACAGAGATGAGAAGGAATTTCTTCTCACAATAGGGAAAGCAATGTGACTGTGGAATTCTCAACCTAGAGTTGTGTAGAGGATGTCATTAGAGGAGGCAGAAATTGACACCCATTCCAACTACAAGGGAGTCAAGGGGTATGAGGAGAGAGCAGGAAAGTGGTGTTGAGGCCAAGAATAGTGGAGTAAGTTCAAGGGGCCAGTGGGCGTACTCCTGCTTCTCACGTGTGGGGCAGGTTTTTCATACAGAGTGTGAGAGTTAGCTGGAACGGGTTGTCAGGGATGGTGGTGGAAGTAGGTGCGATACTGGTGTTTAAGAGGCTTTTAGATAGACACATGAATATGCAGAGAATGGAGGGATGTGGATCATGTGCAGGCAGAAGAAACTTAGTTTACTCTGGCATAACATTCAGCACAGACATGGTGGGCCGAAGGGCCTGTTCCTCTGCTGTACTGTTCTATGTTCTTATAAGAAATGTCTTTAAAATTAATAAATATATTACTGGATTAAACACAGTCACTGATTCCACTGGTGAAGTGAAAAACTGAACAAAAAGGAGCCCATGTGGTGAGTATGGGGTTGTGAGAATATTAACGCGCTAAAACATGAAATAACTGAAGGGAATTCCATGGATGTGTTAAGGGGAAGCTAAACAGATGTATCAGGGAGAAAGATTCAGAGAATATGCTGCAGGAACGGGAGAAGTACCTGCCTAGTTGGTGCAAAAGGCCCTGAAATTCTATTCAATGTTAAACAATCTATAATATGTTTACTGTGAGGCAGTTTTTGAGTTAGAATAAATGAAATCCATTAACATGAGCTAATTTCCCAGTAGACTAATTGTATAATTGATGACATCATTCTGATGTTCCTCTTCCAAGTAAATTTGTTGAAAGAACCAAGTGATTGTTTGGAAAAGTTGGTCTTTGTATTTCTGCCTTCAGGATAGATTTTTTTCTTCTACAACAATTAATATTTCAAAGACCATTATCTCCTAACTAAGGAATATTAACTATATGAGAGGGATGTTTGGGATAGTTAAAATGTGATATTCAATAATAGTTTCTCCTACCCATAAATTATTATTTGAAATGTAATGGATTATTGAATCTCCTTCAGAGAACAGAATCATAGAATTCTCATATTACTTCACAACATAGCAGGACAAGTCTATGCTGGCTGTCAGCAGAATCCCAGTCCCCCACTTATTTCCATGTAACCTATTCTCTTTCATATGGTGATCAACTTCCCTGATTCTCCTATCACCCACTCACACCAGGGCCAATTTACACAGAATATGGGAGGAAACCAGAGCATCCAGGGAAACCCATGCAGTCACAGGGAGAATGTAGAAACTCCACATAGACAGCACCTGAGATCAGGTTCAAACCTGGATCCACAGAGCTGCTCGGAAGTAGCATTAACTGCTATGTCACAGTGCTGCCCAAGAGGTGGTAGGTGGAGACAACAAAGGGCTGAAGATGATGGAACCCACCCCCTACCCCCCCAGCCTGTTTCTTATTCTCTTCCAACCATTCCATCTGCCCTTCACCCACGTACTCCTCCCACTGGGTGCCTTCCTCATCCTGTTCCTATCGGCCCACCCCACCCCACCTCTCTAGTTTGGTTCCATGCTCCACCTTGCTTTCCTATCAGATTCCATCATCTGCAGCCTATTGTTCCCTCCACCGATCACCTCCCGGCCTCTGCTGCTATTTCCACTCTCTCCTCCTCCACCTGCCTATCACCCCTTCGGCTATTGCTTGCCAGCTCTTGCTCCACCCCGTCCCCTCACCTCTTTATACTGTATCATTCAGTCCAGATGAAGGGCCTTGACCCAAAATGTTGACAGTCCATTTTCCTCCATAGGTGCTCCCCAATCCGCTGAGTTCCTCCAGCAGTTTGTTTTTTGCTCCTTATTCCAGCATCTGCAGTCTCTTGTGTCTACCTTTGTACTATGATTGCTCCTTGCAGGTACTGCTTCTAATCTCTGATACTTTAAATGAAGGAATAGAGAGTATTTTTGCCTTGAGGATGACTCATTTTTCACTGGTGCCACTTAAGAGTTCCAGCTAGTCACCATAAAGACCAATTTACCCTTTTGTGAAAACATCGACTTTGCCTTGCTATATGCTGGAAAAAAGAAAATGGAACTAGGTGTACTGTGCCTAAAGTAATAATAACTATAGAAGTGGACTGGAGGTGAATTGTCTATGAATGTAAATTGGAACAAATGATCCATTTGCTGGATTGGCATTCATTAGACATGAAGATTTCTTTATAAACTGTTTATTCCTGAAAATGTGTTTTTAAGTATAATGCATTTTAATTTGTCAACATTTCAGGTCGAGACCCTGCATCAGGACCAAAGGTGTGGAGGGAAGATAGGCATCATAAAGAGCTCTTTATACCGGTCAACTTCCCGCTCCACTCCCAGTCCTGAATTGCCTCAACCCAAAATGTCAACAATTCCTTTCCCCTCACAGATGCTGCTTGACCTGCTGAGCTCCTCCAGCAGTTTGTTTCTTTGCTCCAGATTCCAGTATCTATAGTCTCTTAAATCTATGTTTTAATTTGTTACTTTCTTTGCCAATGCACAAAGCCACCCTTTAGAGTCAACTGTCTACATATTTGCTATTGATTCCCAGGTGGATGTTACCATAATTCAAAAAAAAAGCTTAATGTATTTATATTTCATATTTCTCAAAGCCCATTTTGGATAGATACTATGATCACTACATCACTATAAAAGACATCCATCTTATAAAAGTTTTCCCATACTAGTTCTAGCTTAATGCTGTAAATAGACCTTCCCTGAGACCAGGGAGAACAGTATAAACCGATCCATCCAATCTGTACTTTATTTCCAAACACAGCCATTATTGTGTTTTACTGTACAAATAGCATTTATTAAAACATGATAATCTACAAGTACAAAGGTGTAGTATTAGTTAACTACAGAAGTAGTCAAAATAGAGAATACCATTTTCTGATATTTCAATACTGAAGGAATTCTCATTATAGATGCAAAATCAGTTAGCATTGCCAAATAATTTATTTTCACATTACTGGTCTGAAAAACCATTTTATTTTGTGCAGTTAATCTTCCATCCAATAAGAGAGTGATGTCAATCCCTGATACTAGCAATGTGTAACTTACTCCAGCTTGTGATCAGTGCAATGAATTGTAGGAGTCCAAGCATAAACTGGTACAATGATGCCAATGCAGTCATTAACCTGTGTGGCAGGTCCTTGAATGTTGAATAACTTGTATCTGGAATCTACTGGGTCAAGTATGAATAGAAAACATTACCAGTTCCTATGAAATATGAGATTATGGTAGAATTCCTTTGCATAGAGCCAAAAGGGCTTCAGATCCGAGGGAATCAACAACTGATAAGGCTAATTTTATGTTTATACATGTCAAATGTTAAACAGTTGTATATTTTCTGCATCACTACCTTATCTGATGGACCTTAGGCAATTAGAACACAGTTTCTTTTTCCCTTAGTACTTGTAATTGTTTTGGAGTTCTGTAGCAATGCAGGAAGAACCCCAGGTCCTAAAAAAAAAAGTTGTTGACTACATACTACAAGATTTTGTAGATGCCATCTCTTGGGTGGACAGATATCCATTGATACCGATGTGCACCAGATTAAAATCTCCATATTATCTATTTGTCAGACCACTCTCCCCGATCTGCTGAGAATTCCAGCTACATGAATAAGCCATTATTTGTTACAAATGGCTGGCGCAGTTATTTTGCTTTCTGAGCTGATAGTAATGGTCTGCTTTGTTTTTATTGTACAGAATTTCATAAATAACGTGCTGAGAGGTTCTGCATTTGCCTTCCTGACACTGACACTTGTAAAATGTCAGATTACAATAGCTTATTCTTTGAACATTGGTAGGGTAAGTTGGACATGGAAATCAAATTTGTATACATGCAGCCCAAAATCAATGATGTAGAGACACAGAAACCATTGTCTGCAATAACTCCCGTCAGGGCTACAAGCTCTAAAAAGCAGTTATTTATTTAAGGTTATTGGGTCATTCTGCAATAACATAACTGCTCGAATCACCTGAGAAATCTCATGGTGCCTCATCAGAGAGCACCATTTCCAAATCCAATTACATTTCTCCAGTTTTGAAGGCAGGGCTGTGTGATTCATTCAGCAAGTCTACATAATGTACACTTACCCCCTCACCCATTTGTCTGCACCTGAAAATTTGTTCTGTATCTAACTTCTTCCAGCTCTGTTGAAACATCGTCAACCTGAAACACTAGCTCAGTCTCACTCACCATGAGTGTTTAATATTGGCAGGATTTTGTTCTAATTTGCGAATCTCATTCCAATTGTTAATGGAAATTTGCCTGTTTGCAAAATGAGATTTTGTCTTTGTTATTTAAGACTGCAACACTACATATAATTGAATACTCCCACTGGCTCTTTGCTCCCTGTTTGAGTATTTAACTGTGCTATTCCAAAAAGCTCATAACCTTTAGTATAAATAGTAACTACATTCTTGCGGCTTTTTTGTAAAAGTTAACTAATTGATAAAAATTAGCCAGTTCAACTAATATAACAATGCAGTCATTAAAATATGTTTATGATTATAAAGGTCATAAACATTTTTGTAATACTTCCCAAGACAGGACTGAAACCAGATTTAATATTTAAGACAGTATGAAGAATCTATTGAAAATAGAATGTGTGTTTTAAAGTGAAAAGTCTCCCCAGATTTCCAGACAAGTCGTTTGCTAACCACCCAGAGGTGCACAAGCAGTATCCAGAAAAAGGTGTTTGATCTGAGCCTGTTAAGATCTGAACCTCATGAGGTACTGCACCCTACCACTCAAGTAAGATTGACAGCAATATGCCTGTCATTTTGAAAAATCTAAAAACAATAAAATTCCATTTGTTCTCTAGGTTGTTGGTGTAAGACTACATTTTAAAAATGCAATATTTTGATACTTGCAGTTTCAAAACTCCAGAGTCCAATATGCATTCATGTGAACCAAAGAAAGTTATATTTATTAAAAAAATGTATTTAAGACTTGTCATAAAAACATTCATGAATTCAGTAATTAACAGTACTGTTAACGTACCAGTAATCAATCGTAGCTGAATAGAATGTTCATTTATCTTTTATTGAAGTTACAGAAGTTTGTAGAAATTGAATATGAGCAATGAATATGGCCAAATGTTTTATCCAAGGGATGGGAGTAGGGGTAGAGGGATGGAGGTGGTGGTGGGCTATCAAACCTAAGATCTGTTTTTTTTAAATAAGCGAAGTATCTATAAGGATGACAATATATTCCTGGTTACAACTGTCCTCTAACGGTCAACTGAAATTAACATTCGGTAAACATTCTAACGTATTCCCTTATATCAGTGATTTATCATTTTGTCATCAGTGTATACATGAACAGTTTTTTCAAACATACCATGTAGTGGTTATGTCACAATTGAAAAATAAAAGCACAAAAAAGTTTACACTCTTTTACAGGTAAATAAAAGATCATATTGATTTAAACAGTTTTACCTTTAAGGGCATAGCATAGTTCAATTTTATTACCTATTACATAATTAGCTTCTTACATACAAATATTGACAAAGTTTGGCTTGTGCTTCAAAGCCTTTTGAGTCTTTCAAGTCCACACAATGCAGATCATAGTTTGACATCACTTGGGGAGTGGTCTCTGCTACTGCTGGGCCGTTCTTCACCCTCTGATATGGATTCTGTTTCACCGGTTGCAGCCTCTTCACCTTTCTCCACCGTCTCATCATACTCTGGCTCGAGGCCCTCTGGGCAGGGAAGCTTTAACAGCTCTTCACGTAATTGTGTAGTATGACGCTGCAAGGTAATCAGCCGGCACTCAGTAACAAAGAAAAGTTTGTGATCGACATTTAGTTGGGTGTATTCTTTCTGAAACATTCTCATGAAAATCAAATGCTTAAATGAATTTTCTGAAAGACTATTAATAAAATTGGGACCACTCCATGAAAATGCAGGCCAATTTGTTTGAGAGGAGCAGAAATTATTTAGATAGGTAGTCATAGGATTGGAACTGATGCAGCAGGGCAGCACTGTGGCACAGCTGCTACCGCACAGCTTCAGTGACCCGGGTTCAATCCTGACCTCAGGTGCTGTCTGTGTGGAGGTTGCCCGTTCTCCCTGTGAAAGTTTCCCCTGGATGCTCCAGTTTCTGCCCATATCCAAAGGATGTCCAGGGCTGATAGATTAATTGGCCACGGTAAATTGTTCCCGAAGACTAAAGACTATAGATGCTGGAATCTGGAACAAAAACAGAATGCTCAAACTCAGCAGGTCAAGCAGGATCTGTGCCTCTGCAGATGCTGCTTGACCCACTCAGTTCTTTCAGCTTTCTGTAAATTGTCAAATGTGACATATCTGGGATCTGGGGGAAGCTGATGGGAAAGTGGGGAAAATAATTTGGGATAAATGTAAATGGGTGCTTGGTGTGGATATGATTGAGTGAAGGGCCTGTTTCCATGCTGTATGACATTCTAATGGCAAAGACAATCTTCTACTCTGGATATATCAGCAGTCTTGTTGCTAAATTTTAAAATCCTTTAATGCCTTCAAAATTCTCACCTCCCACAAACCCTACCCTTACCAGTTCACACTGACATTCCTCTTACCCCTAATTACAGTTCACGTTCATACTCTTCCTCTTTTGTGGCGCACTGAAGCTTAGCGCATTAACTAATTAATCAAGCATTTGTGTTTTGTATCACATCAATAATGTCAATCTTCCAAATATAGGTTTTCCTTTGATTGGAAATGCAAGTTTTAATCCCACATTAGAAGCAATGAAACTTTTATTTAAATAAACCGAAAATTTTGGCATAGCATCTTTCAGCCACCTCGGCACAGAGACCCTCCATAACCAAGATAGTTACTCATTGGTCATAAGGTTCAAATAGTACCCTTTGAACTATAAAGTGTTTTAATTCTGGATGAATCCCAACTAATACAATTAAACTGGTTGAATTTCTCCTTGGTTTATTACACAGTAAACACAAGGAAGAGTTTTGCCTGATGCACAAATGACCACTTTCCTGAACTTTACCTTCAAGGCAGCTGCATGATGGGACATTGTCCTGCCAACCCGTTTGTCACTGCTGTACTGTTGAATGTCAGCAATCCACTCTTCACACTGGGCCATTACTTCAGCCCTCTTCAAGTAAAAATGTTTGTGTATGACCTAGAACAGAAAACCAAAGGAAATGTAATGCCATTAATACACTCGTGTTTAAGCTCTGACTCAATAGTTGGTGCTTTTGTCCCACTCCAGAGACTTCAGCTAATGCTCCAATGCTGCACTGAGGAAGTTCTGTACTAATGGGCATGGCTTCTTTCTGATAAAACATTAAATCCAGGGCCTGTCTGCCCTCTTGGGTGGATGTAGAAATAATCCTATCAGATTATTCTTAAATCCAGGACTGCTATCCTTGCCAGCTTGAACAATACACATCCCATATTCATAAATCACAAAATAATTGCACGGCTGTTTGTGGGAGTTTGCTGCGCAAAACTTAGCTGCTGCATTTCCTGTAATACATCAATATTACTTGATTAAAGGCATATTAGGATATCCTTTGGTTATGAAAGGTTCAATAAATCTTTTTTAATGTATCACGAGCAATTTACACATTATGCTATTCAATAATCAGAGGAATTTCACCAGGAGAGGCAAGCAAGGCACTGCAGGACATAGAAACAACACAGGCAGTAGAGATGAAGTGCACATTCCCCATATATTTAACTAATGCCTTATTGTTGGAATAGTTGTTTTCAATTTACTGGGGAAATTACAGTGTGTGCATAAGATCCATCATGAAGAAGTGTTATTAGTAAATTCCTCATGAGTATTTATTACAGTCAGATTTTTGGCAATACTGGGAAAGACAAGTTCAAGAAAAAGAAGGAAGCTTTGATAAGTTATTGGCTTCTTTTTCCCGTTGTTTATTGGTTCTCCTCTTTCTCATCTTGCATTTTCTTACAATAAAACATACCATCAAGAAGAAAATACAACATATTGCACATAATGCCACCGGAACAATCTGGCTTGGGTAGTAACGTGCCTCACCAGCAAAAGCCACTGCTATCTGCTAGAGATGCACAAGTCACACTAAAGTTTTATCTTGCATTGTGCTGTTTAACATGCCAGATGAGCAGCTTGTGCCAAAATGATTGTGTGGTCCATTGAGAATCAAGCACCAGACTTGCTGATTTTTGAATTCTTCTAAGGAATCTCCTCAATATGATTGGAAAAAAAATCATCTCCTTCCTCTGCTTATTCACATCTGTGCACCTCCAAGAACTCCAAGGAGTGTAATTATTGGCCTTTAGAAAATGAACAGAATCCTGACGAGAAAGAAAAGGATTAATGGCAATATGGGGCTCAGGTACTCCCAGGTCAGGATCAATTGGCAGCCACAATTTTTTCTAAATAATTCTGCACATTCTTCTGGTTAAATTACATATTATTCTGGTTGTATTATAATGCAATGATGTTTGTCCAGTATCACTTTGCACATCATTAATTAAATCTTCATCCATTTTTGGCCAAACTTGGAACTTTACCAGAAATTGTGAAATGTATGAAAGGAATCGTCCCATTTTCTATGTGTGCAGGATTGCAAAACCACTGATACATTGATACACTGGATTTCAATTCAATTGGTTAATGCAAATTAATACAAGGGAATTAGAAATCCCCCAACAGAACAAGGACATATAAATTCAATTTAAGTTATTTACCCAGTTAATTCATGTAGATTTCAAGATATCTTAAAAGACAGCATTCCCTAAAACATCCTTGGAGTGCCCAAAATACACACAAAAACCTGCTTTACTCATAAATGACTACTTTACAAATACACATTCATCAACTAGGTCAGAGCTCAATGCTGCCCCAATAGTCCTTTGAAATTGGTGAGTACACCTTTCTGAATGTTGATCCAAGGGTCACAGCAGTAATGTGTATACACATCACCTCATTTCCAGCCAATCAATGCTTCACCGTATTACAGAAAGAGGGTAAGTGCACAAAACCAGGGAAGTTAACAATTCATACCACCTTCCAGGAAAGACAGGAGAATTAAAATGGGTCAGTGCTAAATATTCTCCTTTTGTCTTGTGAGTAGTCAAGGGTAAACTTGAGAGGGTTAAATAATAAAGTAATCGGAGGAAGACTTGATAGGAGCAGAAACATCCCTGTGAGCTCAGTTCAAGTATCAGAACAAAGACCAATTTACACATCCTGAGTAACAACACAAGATCAATTTATATTGCCTTCTATTTCTATACTGGCCCCTTTACAATGTGGGTCACATTAAATAGATCACAGCAGTTACTTTCACTGTGTATTACAACACATCGTATTGCATTCTACATTGACAATGTTTGGATCAATAAGTGTGCTCACCTAGACAGAATGCTTGACAGCCTGATCTTTTATGTACATTGTAAACCTTGAAATCTCTTAGTTTTCCCAATATCATTGAATTTCACAATTATATACATGCTTCATGCTGAGAATAATCCAGCCACATTTTAAAAGATTAAAGACCCATTTCAATCTGTTGCATCTATTTCCTTAATCTGATTGTGACACACAAGAGTGCAGATGCTGGAATCTGGAACAAAAAAAACAAACTGCTGGAGGAACTCAGCAGGTCGGGCAGCATCTGCAGAGAGAAATAGACAGTCGATGTTTCGGGTCAAGACCCTTCATCGGGACAGTCCTGCAGAAGGGTCTTGACCTGAAACATCAACTGTCCATTTCCCTCTACAGATGCTGCCTGACCAATTGAGTTCCTCCAGCAGTTTGCTTTTTGCTCCTCAATCTGATGGGTCAATTGGTGTTACTTAACCACAAAAATCAGAGTACAGAGCCTCAAAATTGGTTGAAGGCATCCTCCTATCTGAATGGTCAGATTAACCAATGACTTAAACATACGCATCTACCTTATCACCTTGCCCCAATTTGGTGCTCAGTATTTGGCCACAAATGTTCCCACTTGCTCATTCAAGAACTCCCAAGCCCAGATATTATTTTAGGACAAGCATTACCCAAGCCCTGCTGATCAGCAATGGCTCCGTGTCTGCAAAATATTCAACTTAAAATGTAATCCTTACCCTATTCTCCATCACACTCATGATTAGCTAATTAAACACAGATAGGGTTCACCCTTGTCTCTTCCTGCTCAGTGTAGCTCTCAGATGGATAAATTTACTGAGGCACTGGTGGAAGTCAAAATATTTATGTATTTAATTCTTTTGTGTGACTGTTTATCAGATCCAATAAAGTTATGGAAAGAGAACTTGAATTTCCTCAAACTCTAAAAATTCAGCAAATTCCGTGCTGAGTCGATTGGGTGAACAAACTATTTGCAGGCTTCCTTACTGTTGAAGTAGACAACAGTGGCCAAGAAAAAACATCCACCCCCTCCACCCCCCAAGTGATACTTCTGTACCAGATGCTGTACACTTGATTTGTTCAATCAATTGAATTTTTGATCATTGAACTGTTGGGCAAGATGTTACTTTAAATTACTACTGCTGCTTCAGTGAACCATCCTTACAAAACGTGGGGCAGTGATCTGCATCAAGGCAAGAAATCTATTTGCACAGCTATTTAGAGTTTCAGTGGAGATGGTAACTTAAAGTGACAAAGTCAGTAAAAGTAAATTACTTGGACCCATTTTCAGGATGCCTTCAACAAAATGTTAATTAATTATCTCCTATCCTGGGATTGAGAGAAAGATATAAACATAAGTTAGCATAAAACTGACTGTTACACTCTCACTCAATGACTTGAAGCTCTTTCCTTTCTCTTAACTACAAGATCAATATACAAGGCTGCTGCAAGAAGAATGTGATGCTGATCATCTTTCAATGTCATTTCAGTGTCCAAAGGGAAATAAAAACATCCTGGAATAAAATGGAAATTGAAGGTGGTTGTTTGATGGAAGAATTAATGTCCAAAGGCCAATTTGAAAAATTTTCTACAAAATAAGTGATTCATTTTCTCCTGATCAAAATTCCTCCTAGGAACAAATTAATCATAAATGCCAAAAATGACTGGCTCCACAAAACTTTGTCAGAACATTTGTTGCAGATAATCTGATTTGAGAGCTAATTTTTTTTTTAAAATAAGGCCAAGATAATGAATCACGTTCTCAATCCTCAAAGCAACAAAAAAAGCTGTTCAGATCTTCATTTGCTGAGGAGGTCATCTTCTTGTCTGTTCTCAGCCTACCTGGAATTAATTTCAATAAATTACCATTTACAATTTGAGACAAATTATGCTTTGCTTTTCAGGCAGCCCCTCGGGATTAAGGATGACTTGCTTCCACTGCAGCTTTGGAGGTTCTGACATGGGTAATGAGGCCAATGTGGGAATGACAGAGTCTTCCGCCGATGAGGTAGGAGGTGCCTGACAGGATGTGTGGGAGGGTGGTTTGTGAGGTGGCATATTCCTTCTGTATACTTCTGAGGCATGGACTTGAAGTTCTCAATACAATTGGCAAAAGCTCTTTGCAGTGGCCAGATTACCAGTGGGAATACAGCATTTCTTCGAGGAGGCTTTGAGCATATTGTCAAATCTTTTCCTCTGTCCACCTGGTGATTGTTTCCTCTGACAGAGCTCAGAATAGAGGGTCTGCATCAGGAATCTAGCATCAGACATGTGAATGAGATGACTTCCCCAACAAAGCTGACTGAATGTATACCAAGACCTCAATGCTGGGGATGTTGGCTTGGGAGAGGGCACTGTCATTGTTGCTTATCCTTCCAACAAGTTTGGAGGACTTGGAGGTTAGCATTCATTTCGAGCAAACTACAATATAAAAGCAACGATGTACTGCTGAGACTTTATAAGGCATTGGTCAGACTACATTTGGAATATTGACAGCTATTTTGGGTCCCATATCCAAGGAAGGATGTGCTGGCCCTGGAGAGGGTCCAAAGGACGTTCACAAGAATGATCCCAGGAATGAAAGGCTTAATATATGAGGAGCGTTTGATGTTTCTGGGCCTGTACTCGATGGAGGTCAGAAGGATTTTGGGGGGGAGAAAATCTGATTGAAACCCATCAGATACTGAAAGGCCTGGATACAGTGGACATGGAGAGGATGTTTCCATTAGTAGGAGAGTCTAGGATCTGAGGGCACAGCCTCAGAATAAAGGGATGTCTCTTTAAAACTGAGGTGAGGAGGAACTTCTTCAGCCAGAGGGTGGTGAATCTGTGAAATTCATTGCCACAGAGGGCTGGAGGCCAAGTCATTGGGTGTATTTAAGGCAGAGATTGATAGGTTCTTGATTGGTAAGGGGGTTACAGGGAGAAGGTGGGACAATGGGGTTGAAAAAAAAAGCCATGATTGAATGGCGGAGCAGGCTCAATGGGCTGAATGGCCTACTTCTGTTCCTCTCTTATGGTCATATTTTGCCGAGACTGTGTTGGTGCCATTTTCTCAGTCCCTAGAAGGTAATTTAGCTCTCAAGCTTGACAGTGAAGAACTTCAGCGCAAATCCACAGCCTCACTGCCCACATCTGGGAAGAGAAGAATATTTTAAGGGAGGTCAAGGATGCTGTAATCATAACCATCTTCAAGAAAGGAGACATTTGACTGTGGTTACTGCAAAGGCATCTGCCTGCTATCCTTCAAAGGGAAATTCACTGCTAGGGTCCTTCTCAACTATTTCCTCCCAGCATTCAATCAACAATTCAATCAACAATTCTCCAGCTATACAAGACCAATTAAGTAGTTCTCATGTTAATATAGACTTGTCTGTTCTTTTTACACTTCTATAACATCCATCTCCTCTCCAGTTTGGGAACCTTTAGTCTGATTAACCAGTGTAACCAACCTAACAATAAGATTCCAGATTACAATATTCTATAAGCAACATCTGAAAGGGTGAGGCACAATGTTCCCACCCTTGATAATCAATGAAACTTGGGTCCATACACGGATAAATCAGTTCACTCTCGGTGTCCACATACTCATACACTACAAAGCTAGGAATAGTCAGCACCTCCAGATGAAGGAAATCAGTGTTAGATTACACTTATTAGGTGCAGAAAAAGATGGGAACAATATATAGTGGGGATCAGGGTAGGATGGGAGAAGGGGCAAGAAAACCTCATCTCTATAATGAATTAAAATTACCTTTGACCCAATCTGGGTGTACTCAATTACTTTTATACATATTTCAGACACAAGTGGAGTTTTTTCAAAGATTTACTTTGGCAAGTTTCTTTCATCTTTGGAGCAAGGTAGAAAGTAGCATTAGTATGCCAATCAACATTTAAAAGAAAGAAAACCCCTTGAAAAACACAGTAACTATTACTGGCAATGACTCACCAATAAAAATTATAAAAGACGATTGAGACAGCCTTTCTTCAAAGTTTTTTTTTAAATCAGAAAGAATACAATTCAGATCACACCCACTGATTCACTTGGTTATGACACTGTGTATAACAATATTGCAGCTATGCAATTCTCCAGTGCTTATCCATCTGCACTTTTATGATGCAAGAATCAAAGTTACCTAGCAACCATCTTGGACCAGAGGCTTAATAAACAATTCCACTTCATAAAACTTAAATTCTCAGTTCAACTTATTTAAATGTTCCAATGGTCTGGTGCTACTTCTATAATTTGTTCTGTCAATTATCCAAAAATGATTCTTTTTATGTTGAACAACATCAGCATTTTAATTTTTTTTGCATTTTATTGTTTTAACAATAGAAGGAGAATGTTGTGTCTGATTGGAACACTGTTTCAGAACTAAATAAACCACATTTAGGAAGACTCACTGAAAGGTTTTTGGTTATAGAAGATAAAAAAAAATCAATAGCTTCATAAGTAATATAGTTTGAACCAAACTAATTTTAACACTTGCAGATAAATGTGTCTGAATATCAATATCCATGAAGTCATTTAAATTGCATTGAATATTTGGGTTTAAGTATAATAAAATTGAAGATACTTTAAAAAAAATGCTTGCACTTTATTCTTTGCTGAGATCAAAATTCAGTTTCTGATTTAAAATTTGTATTGATTCTATCATGTTTCCTTATAAATGATGAAATTTAAGTAAATTCAATTAAAAGTGATTAATATTGGTAAATTATTTTCTGAAGATTCATCTAAAATAGTAGACTTCTTGAAAATTATTTTCTGTCTCTAGTATCTGGAGAAAGATATATACAGGTTTTACAAGTTTTACATAAGCATTACACAGGATCCAAATTGTTAATTTAAAAATACCTATTAACCAATATTTCAGTTTCCACCTCTCTCTCCTCCAAATCATTTTGCTGGTTATCAACTTCAAAAACAAGATCAATATTCACATCTAATTTTGAAGTGCTAATAATGATCTTATATCACATATCTTATTATAAACACAGTTCAATGTCTTGCAGATGTCATCAACAATTTAGGGCCTCAGAGGAAACTTGACTCCTTTTTAATATATGTGAAACCAGAGATGCACGTTTATCCTTCTGTTCATCAAACCAGCAAGTTTGTTGGCCGTAATTTAGTTTGTTCAATATCTGTCAATCCTCTCAAGGACAGAATGAACATACAGTACTTCATATGAAAGCTTATCACCCAAGTTATTCCAATAATGCACAAGTCTCTCAAGTCATCTATTAACAAGAAGTTTGGATGCATTTTGAAAATGTAATGGCTGCTAAGATAATTAATAAATATTATTGTATTTTATGTGCCTCACTGGAAAATTATATTTGCATTTGATAGAAAAATGTCAATAGAACTAATGTTTTAGCTCCAGACGAGGTATAACAGATAAGAAATCACCAGATATTGCAGGTACATTAGTATCATTTAAGAAGCACTTGGATAGGTACATGGAGGGAAGGGCCTGGAGGGATATGGGCCAAAAGCAAGGAATTGGGACTAGCTGGATGGACAACGTGGTTGGCATGAACCCGTTGGGCCGAAGGACTTGTATTCATGCTATATTGCTCTATGAGGCTATGTTATCTGGAAAATGCAATTGATAAAAACTAGAAGTGCACACTCTTTAAATGTACTTTGGCAAAATCTTTTAAGCAAATGGCAACTCACTTCACATTATATGAATAGAGGTGAATATTAGATGAGTTTAAAATATGGCTTGGTACTGGAACCAGATCTCGAAATGATGTTGGTTAAGCTGTTACTTTTTGCCTCAATGACGAAGTGATCCAATACACCTTAAGGTCAATCTCTCTGACTGTATGAAAGATTCTTCAGTAAGTTTTCATTCCAACTTTTCTTCTTGGGATTACCTCCCCACCGCCCCCCTACTCCCATCTCCCCCAAACCTCAGTAAGACCACACTCCGGAGACAGAGAGAATAGTACTACTTCCACGCTGGTCAGATTGTCTTTTAATTTTGCTCAGAATGTGAGAAAAATATCAAAAGGGGAAAATTGTTAACCTAAGAAGAAAAGGTGATACACAGTTAGTCAAAAGGGTATCACATCTTCTGATCCAAAGACCAAAAGTGAAAATTTCTGAACCATGAATGAAGTTTGCAAATGGACATTGAATACTTACTATGCAATTCCAAGTGGATAGCTTACAACTTAACCAACCATTCCATTATTTAAAACAGCTTTTGAAGTTATTGCGATGGAGGAACAATAAAGCTAAGCACAAGTTAGAAAGGTATCAAATTTTTACTTTAGCTCAATCAATCTATAAGAGCAGTTTGGGATGTGAGTGCAAGTTTTGCAGCTTAAAGAAGCAGACACACTAAGCTGTGCTCTTAGACACAGCCAGGATTATGCTCGTTCCTGTCAAAAGCCTTCATGACAGTTTTTAAATGCCCCTCGTAATGAGAGACATTTAAAATGGTTCAAATAGTATTAAATAAAAACAAATAAGAAATACAAGTTTATTTTAAATGGCTTAAACCAGTAGAAATTGTTTAAAATAAAGCAGGCAATACACTTACGTACTTTTCTTTTACAATCAGGTCAATTAAATGAGTTTGCATTTGGCCCCTCAGTTCAGGACATGCGTGCTTCACTGCTGGGCTCAGGTACCAAGTTGAGTAACAGAAGAGGAGGTCAGTTTCACCACAGCCTCGCCTCCAGCTCACCTACAACTTCCACTTTTCAATGCACAGGTTGATCCCCACAGCGCAGGTCGTTGGCAGTTCCCTGTAGAACCACCAGTTCACTCTGGTCCAGTGGCTTGGGATTCTGATCCACAAAATCAAGTTTCAGGACCAGTATGGCTAATAAGTTACCAGCTAAGAGGAAAGTAACAGATATCTGGAGGCTATTGACAGTGGTGAAATGGGTAAATGAAATTTAACAAAGCATGGAATGGTAGGTTAATTAATGACAAGCAAAAAAACAAATAACACAATCAGAGATTCATTCTTTGCCTCCTAACCTACCCACTAATGGATTGTTGGATACTTTCAACATGCTGGCCAGTGCTTGAAAAATGTCTTTGGACCAAAGTGATGTTGCATACAGAAGCTCCGAAGCCAGGAAAGTTTGTTTTCACAATTCTCAGCATTTAAAATTTCAAGCAGCAATTTTAGATTACTGCCTGTCCACGGATAAAATAAAGCTTACCTCTTTAAAGCAAGGTGAAGGATTTCTTATTTGCTCAAGCATGGCCCACTTTACAGTTGCTTGTCTTATATTTCCATCATATTCTCTAGAACTTTGAGTGCCACTGGGTGTTCCCCTTGATCTCTCATAGCCAGGTTCATTGAAATATGGTTCTGCCACCAGTATCAAAGATTGGATTGACACCAATACCTGAATAAAATAATAACTTTTTGACACTCACAAAATTTTAACATTTTCCTCAGTTTATGAATGTTGCCTGAAGAGGAGTTTGGTATTTGGGATGTTAAAGCACAAATTATAATTACTATGCTGCAAATGTTCACTTTTAAAAATATGAATTTTTCTCTCTTGGATAATTTACATTTATAATATGCACTGGCACATTTTAAATATATGGCTGTGATGTAAATTTTAAAGGAGATTGTTTTTGCATTCCATCAGTTGCACTACTAACATTTTATTTTGTTGCAGGTCTTTCCAATTTCAAAGCAAGCTAGAACAGAGTAGAGATTGATGGTGATCTGTGCCTAGATTGCAAACAGGTCCATCTTACTGACCACCAATGTCAAGTGTGCTAAGTCTTCACATCACTGAAATAGATCACTGGTAGAGTTCCAAGTATAAATAATTCCCAAAAACAAACTTCTATTGCAAGTGAAGTGCATATTTGCAAAGTGTTAAACGAGTATTTGAATTTGTGTGGACTGTAAAAGATTTGCGAATAAAAAGTGACTAGAATGTATGGAAGATAGACTATTGTTATTATGGATGGATTATGGTTTATAATCTTGGAGAAATGAAGTACCTGATCAGTAAATATTTCACAAGGGTTTCAGAAGATTGTTAAAAAGGCTCTATAAATAGCAACAGAGTACAAAAGCAAGGAAATATGTTTCAACTTTAACATTGGCTAAGGCTCAGCTTGAGTATAGATTCCACTTCTGGGCACTGTAATAAAAAGGTGAAATACAAAATATTTTATATTAAAGATATTTTCATTCCTTATTCATCAGGTATGTACTGAAGAGTATTGGTGATGTACAGTGATTGTGATATGACCTAGAGGTTGTGATTTTATAAGCAAACCTTGAAAAATTTTAAAAATAATTTGCATCTGGTAATTTATGCCCCTGGGACGAGGGACCGAGTTATGGAGAGAGGTTGAGCAGGTTGGGACTTTTTTCGTTGGAACGTAGAATGAAGGGTGATCTTTATAGAGGCAAGGTACTTGTTAGCAATAATGTTTGCTCATACTTAATTATAAATTCTAATTAATTACCCACAACAGATCTTTCTAGAAATTTCACACAGAACTGCTAGCATTTACCAACAACTGCCGGCAAGTTTTGGGCTCTTGTGTGGATTCAGAAGTCCTAATCTTGCTAGCTAAGCTCTGACAGCAATTTCTAGGTTGTCCTCTGCTGCAAGGTCCCAATGATGAAGCCAGAGTTTGCTGAGATTCACCAGGATTAATATTGGGAAGTTTGCTCTTAGATCAGTCTTCCCAACAAGTTAGGCCTGGTGCAGGGTCTGAAAGCCCATTCACTCCAATCTATATTGTACAGTTGCAAGGAGAAAAGGCAACAAAAAGGTACCATTCTTTTTATTTTAAATTTTGTTTGCTGTGTTTTTAATATTAATTGTTAAATGTTACAATTCATGTCGATTTTCTTGATTTTTAACTTAAATTTCTAATTATTTCATTTGTAACAGTTAAATATTGCTGTTTGTCAGGGTCTTTCAGATACAAGATTCTTGTATACTTTAATGAAATAATTCTCAAATCTTCAAAACTCCAGTGGATATATTTCAGTTTTAATTAACCTCTCTTCACAACACTTATCTCAAGAATCAAGCTAATGAGTCTACCATGCATTACCTTCAAGTTTATCTTTCCTTAAATTAGAGGTTAAAACCTTGCAAAATTACAGCAAGACTCCCCTAGTTTTGTATACAAATCCCTTTAGAAAATAGACCAACATACAATTTGCCTTCTTAATTGCACACTTGCATGTTAACTTTCTACACTTAATGAATCAATACACCTTTTATATCCTTTTGTATATCAACATTCATTAGTTTCTCACCACTTTAAAAATGTTGCTTTCCTATTTTACTTTCAAAATGAATAATCTTACATTTTCCTACACAATATTCCTTCCGCCAACTCCTTGCCTTTGGCAGACAAGCTGTGTCCTCCTCACAGCTGATTTTCCCATGGCATAAGGAAACACCACCAATACACTCTACACTTGTACAACACGTCTAACATCTGCCAGGTAAGCAAATTTAAATCACGAACATAAAATTTCCCAAATTCTGCATTTCCTGAAATCTTTATATTTAGAAAGTTCCTTACTGTAAGGAATGTCCTAAACAAACAACAAGTCATTTCTGCTTACTTGCAAAAAACTAGATGTTTGAGGATTCCACTTTTCCTCTGGTCTTCCATGCCATGTGTTAAGAATACTTAAACAGACCTGAAATAAAAAAAGGAAAAATCATCCCAGGAGTCAGTGAGATGCACAGTTATTAATCATCACTCAACACTAAATGGTTCTGCACGATTCTGCAGGACTCCAAGATAATTAAGCAAATGACCAACAATGTATCCAACAATCAGGTGCATACAAATTAGAATTCGATTCTGAAGCCTGCATTTTTGTCGCATCACTAACAATGAAGTTTGCAGATTATGCAGGTGATAAGACTGACGGTTGTTACAATTGAGGGTTTTAAAAATAATGAAAATTACTATGTTGGATTAGTAGGGGGATACAGAACAAAGGGACAAAACACTGAAGTATAATAATCAGTTAAATATAAATGTAGGAGAACACCTTTACGTGAAGGGCTGAGAGAATCTGAATTCCCTATCCCAAAAGCAATGGACATAGTACCATTGCGAAATACAGATATAGAGCATGGATATACAAGGATTAAAAGAAAAAATACTTTAAACACTCAAAATCTTGGCAGATTTTCTTTTGTACCACTGTCCAATTTTGTCATTTTGTCCTCTTCCACCTAATAGTACTTTCCAGGTTCTATCCTTATTTTCCCCAACTCTGCTTTTGCTTAAAATCTATTCAACCTCTAACTTGCAGTTTTGATAAAAAGTCACTGACGTGTTAATCCTATTTTGAATATTTTCAGTATTTTCTGCTTTAAAAATTCCAACCAACAGTTGTTGACTCAATTTTAAAAGAACCGCTGGGCTCAATGGGCTAAAAGCACAGCATGGTGCAGCGGTTAGTGCTGCTGCCCCACCACACCAGGGATTGGGGCCCAATCCTGACCTCAGCTGCTGTCTGTGTGGAGTTTGCATCTTCTCTCCATGAGCATGTGGCTTCCTATAAGTGCTTTGGTTTCTTCCTACATCCCAAATACTTAAGTAATTAATTGCAAGTTAATTGGCTACTGTATATTACTTTTTAGTGTAGGTTAATGGTAAAAAGACTCAGAGGGAGTTGATGGGTTTGTATGAGACAGAAAACGGTACAGGGGTATGAGAGGGAAACAGAAAAATAAGAAGGGAAAATGGAACTAATGGGATTGCTCCCTGGGAGCTAGCATGGACATGATGGGCTGAATGGCCTCCTCTTGATCCTATAAAACAGTCTACTCCAGTTTGTGTGTTTTTCATAGCTCACCCAGCTTCAAAATTTTGCTCACACGGGTGACAGCATTAAACTATGAAGAGACATTAATAAAATGGCTGAATGTGACTATCTGTGGTGACTGAATTTCAAGATAGGCAAATGGACCAAAAAGGACATGGTGGCATGCTTTCTAAATGGTGAAAAGCAAGCAGCCTACAGAGAGCTGGGAGTCCATGATGGATTAAAATGTCACAGACAAGCACAAACAAAATGATCCAAGGCTAGTCAAGTTCCAGCCCTTATAGCGAGAGTACTCAAATCTAAGGGAGTAGAAGTTATTTCACAAACATATAAAGCCCTAGTTACACAATACCTGGAATACAGTGAACAATTCTGGGTATATATCACCTATATCTTGAGGGTATATTAGAGCATACACCATATATACAAAAATGATTGGAGCAAAAAATTGTATATGCTGGAAATTTGAAACAATGGAAAATGCCGGAAGCACAGAACAGGCAGAATCCATGGAGAGAGAAACAGTCAACTCAGATAAAAGGTCATTGAGCTGAAACAATGAATCTGTTTCTTGCTTTATGGATGCTGCCTAACGTGCTATGTGCTCCTAGCACTTACCGTTTTTTGTTCAACAGAATTATACCCGGGCTCCAAGGGTTAAATTGTAAAGACAGCAACTGAAGTGATGTCCTCCAGAGTTTAGAAGCTTTTGTGGGGGTGGGGGGTTTCCAATGTGACCGAAGTTCTCACTGAATGGTGGAACAGGAATGAAGGGCAAAATGACCCAATCCTGTTCTCCGATTCCTATCCAACAGATCCTTAAATGGTTCCAAGTCTTTGCCTCAACACAGAATTCAATTCTGCATTTTGTGCGTAAGGAGCCTACTGGTAGACGTGCTCAATTTGCATTTCACTTGTGTGATTCCCTTTTGCCCTTGTCTCACTGTCACAATTGACTTAAACATGAATACTGGGAGCAAAGATTCATCCACAGGTGCAAAGAAATTATTCTAATTGGAATGAGTTTCTAAAATGTTGGAATGCAAATTTAAAAAGTAATTCTATGGATTCCTTTCATATAACTTCCATTGGTGTAACACCAAGAACTTACTTGCAATACAGTGCTTAACCTCAGTACAGATTTATTCAATGTAATCATTTTGCTACACTTATTTTATTCCCATCCAAAAACTAGACTTTAACTAGATTACATATCATTTCTTTAAAATGAGTAAATTTGCCATGACTTGAACATTATTAACCCACAATCTATTTCCTTACCTTTCCATCATTGTAAAGGTTTGGGTTAAATCGTACACTGTGACCTCCTGTGGTCTCCAGGTTGACAAGTGGAGGGGAATTTGGATAATCTTGGGGAAAATATACATCAAATTCAAAGCAACCATTTGCATAAGGTGTATCGGATGGTCCCGTGATCAGAACCTGATGGAAAGAAAGAAAGAATTGTCTGAAGTTCTATTCCAGTATGCATACGCAGCTTTTTGAACATTAAAAGTTGCTGATGCAAGGAGGCAGTTTCATAAATTTGCTTCATACCAGCTCATAACAAGCACCAACCACAACAATGTCCAAGTGCTAATGAAAACGCAATGTAAGAATCTGTAAAAGTGGATCTTTCATCACATTAGGTCCCACATCTTTTAAACACGGGGGAAAAAAAGTTGATGAATCTCCAAAGGGAATTCTGGGTAAAGGAGTCATCAGAGAGCACTAAAACTTGCTTTAAAATTTGGTACAAGATTTAGTTATATTGACAAAGAATACAGATTCAAGTATCAGTTGAAACTGAGCAAATCTGTCTTATTACAAGCTGACATTCTCTGCAAAGAGCAGAGAATCTTAGAGCTTAGTACACTGGTATCTCAAGAGCACTTGGGATGTGGTGCCAGGAACAAGGTCATTGAATGAAAGGGTGCTAAAACAGTTCATAAACTGGTTAGAATCCCTGCTGTCCTTGCTGCTGCATGCTGGCTATCTGGCTAAAGACTGTGCCCTCTACTGGTACTCCTGCAGCACTGAAACAATTTGAGTGATCTCACCACTGCATGGCTTGTGTGGAGTGAGCTACTGAGGCAATGTGCAGTGGCTGCCTTGAGGGCTACTATTGGGTTGGCTGGGACAAGTGGTGCAGCTACTGAGTGCTGAGATGCAAGGGTCAGGGCTGCTCCCCGGTCAGCATGCTGAGCGTGGGTTATTGCTGGGGACCAGTAGTGACTCCATGACAGATGGTCCAGATCTTTACGTCTCTCTTAACGCTTCCTATTGGATGTGATGGAAGCTGTTGTCTCCTCATCTTTATTTGGCTGCACAGCTCTCCAGCAACAAATTTCTCTATGGTAACAATGTCAATAGCGGGCATAGGCCATTGGGTTTATTTCTGTAGCAAAATCTCTGCTGTTGCCTCACAGCTCAAAGGAACAAGGTTTAATCCTAATCTCAGTTTGCACATTCTCCCCATGATTGTGTGGGCTTCCACAAGCTGCTCCAGTTTACTTCTACATCCGAAGTACTGGTGTGTTAACTACCTGCTGTAAATCATCTTAGTGTTAAGTAAGTAACAAAAAAAAATTCAAAAGGAGTTTATGCGCACATGAGAGAGAGCAAGTAGCTCCCTTCATAATAAGCATTTCTTGTGGCATTCCAATCTCATCTCACTCACTGTTTGGACCAACATAAACCACATCCAAGTGTGCTTTTCACCAATAATCCTTTCTTCCTCCCAAACCTATCTGCTTCTATTTATGTCCTTGGGAAAAAGCCCTCTCCTAATTGACTCACACCTACAGCATTAATATTACAACTGCCTAAAGTTTGGCCATTCATTTGCCACAACATTTCTGTAGCCACCAATTTGCTCAAAGCTTTGCATCCACCTTTGGTGATTTAGTTCCCACTTAAATTATTGTTTTCTCTCATCCTGGCCATTTTCCCCAGTGCAGTCTTCATCCCCATTTCCTTAAATCCAATAGATATATTTGAACTGGTATGTTAGATACCTGGTTTACTACCTTGATGTACTTATGTATGAAATGATCTGTCTGGATGGTGTGTAAACAAAGCTATTCACTGTATTTTGGTACATATGACAATAATAAACCAATTACCATCTGGCTGGACCACAAAATGCAATCAAACCTTGTTTTTCTTTGGTAAAACTACCTCTGCTCCAGCTCTGTACAAACTCATCTTGCACAGAAGACCCACTCCCTGCTCTCTTGATCCCACTAAACGAGCAACCCTCCACCTTCCTTCTTGATATCCCCCAGGTTGTTATATTGTTCACAGTTTTCTGTCAAGTATTGCTCCATTGTTCTTCAAATTTGCTGTCATTAATTGTCTCCTCAAAAAATAAAATCATACTCTACTTCCCTCACTGTAAACTGGAGCTCTTTCTCCAAATTCCTTTGGTCCTCGAAAGGGTCGTAGAGTCTAAATCCACAATCATCTCACGCACAAACCCAACTGAATGCCTCCAATCTGGTTTCTATCCCTTCCGATCAATGTCACAACTGTATCAAATGTGACAAAATAATTCTGTTCATCTATGTTCCCATGCATGCTGACTGCTGACCTATACTAGCTCCCACTTAACCAATATCTTGACTTTAAATTTCTCATCCTTGCTTTCATACCCCTGCATGATCTCACTCCTCCTCATCATGGTGATAACCACCAGCCATTAATCCTCCAATGCTAACCTCTTGTTTGGTTAGCATTCCATGTACCAAAGACGACAAAACAGGTGTTCCCAAACCGGAAACCATGGATGAACCGGGAGATCCACTCCCTACTGAAGGAGAGGACTGCTGCACACATATCTGGTGATCCTGATCTGTACAAGAAATCGAGGTATGACCTTCGGAAAGCTATCAGGGATGCTAAGAGGCAATACCGACTCAAAATAGAGTCCCTGACCAGCCATCAGTTATGGCAGGGTTTACATGCCATAATAGGCTACAAGACAAAGTCAGGCTGCATAGCTAACAACAGTGCATCCCTTCCTGATGAACTTAATGCATTCTATGCGCGTTTTGAACAGAAGGGAAGTGGATTGTCACCATCCACTCTGACAGCCACCAATGAAGCTGAACCTGTGATCACAGTGGAGGACGTAAGATCAGCCTTCTGGAGATTGAACACGAGGAAAGCACCTGGCCCAGATGGTGTCCTTGGCCGTGTGCTCAGATCTTGTGCTGATCAGCTGGCAGAGGTATTTGCGGACATATTTAACCTCTCCCTGCTTCAAGCTCAGGTTCCCACCTGTTTTAAGAAGACCATCATCATACCGGTACCAAAGAAAAGCAAGGTAACATGCCTCAATGACTACTGACCAGTGGCTCTGACATCCACCATCATGAAGTGCTTTGAGAGGTTGGTCATGGCACGCATCAACGCCAGCCTACCAGACAACCTGGACCCATTGCAATTTGCCTATCACCGAAACAGGTCTACAGCAGATGCCATCTCCCTGGCCCTATACTCAGCTCTGGAGCATCTGGACAGTAAAGACACCTACGGTAGACTATTGTTTATTGACTACAGCTCAATACAATAATCCCAAGTAAGCCTGTCACCAAACTCCAAGACTAGGACTCAACACCTCCCTCTGTAACTGGATCCTTGACTTTCTAACAAACAGACAGCAATTAGTGAGGATAGGCAGCAATACCTCCGGCATGATTATTCTCAACACTGGTGCCCCACAAGGCTGCATCCTCAGCCCTCTACTCTACTCCCTATACACTCATGACTGTGTGGCCAGATTCTGCTCTAACTCCATCGACAAGTTTGCAGACGATACCACCGTTGCAGGCCGTATCTCAAACAGTGATGAGTTGGAGTACACGAAGGAGACGGAGAGCTTAGTGGAATGGTGTCATGACAACAATCTTGCCCTCAATGTCAACAAAAGAGCCGGTCACTGACTTCAGGAAAAGGGGCAGTGTACATGCACCTGTCTACATCAATGGTGCTGAAGTCGAGAGGGTTGAGAGCTTCAAGTTAATGGGAATGAACATCACCAACAGCCTGTCCTGGTCAAATCATGTAGAGGCCATGGCCAAGATAGCTCACCAGCACCTCTACTTTCTCAGGAGGCTTAAGAAATTTGGTTTGTCCCCTTTGACTCTCACCAACTTTTACAGATGCACCATAGAAAGCATCCTTTCTGGATGTATCACGGCTTGGTACAGCAACTGCTCTGCCCAGGACCGCAAGAAACTGCAGAGAGTTGTGGACACAGCCCAGCGCATCACGGACACCAGCCTCCCCTCCTTGGACTCTGTCTTTACCTCTTGTTGTCTTGGTGAAGCAGCCACCATAATCAAAGACCCCACCCACCCAGGACATTCTCTCTTCTCTTCTCTTCCATGGGGTAGAAGATACAGGAGCCTGAAGGCACATACCACCAGACTTAAGGACAGCTTCTACCCCACTGTGATAAGACTATTGAACAGTTCCCTTATACAATGAGATGGACTATGACCTCACAATCTACCTTGTTGTGACCCCGCACCTTATTGCACTGCACTTTCTCTGTAGCTGTGACACTTTATGCTGTTATTGTTTTTAACCTGTACTACATCAACACACTCTGTACTAACTCAATGTAACTGCACTGTGTAATGAATTGACCTGTACGATCTGTGTGCAAGACAAGTTTTTCACTGTACCTCGGTACAGGTGACAATAATAAACCAATACCAATACCGTGAACTACTTGTGTAGGATCTAGACTTGACCAATGGGCAGTCTCAGTGGCCAGGCAGAGTAAATTTCACTGATTCGATGGAGTGAAGAAATTTAGGTAACTGACTGAAATCCACTGCACGTGTAGATTTATTATTTATCTTCATCACCTTGCACTTACCTTCATAATATCCAATCTCTCCTCATCACAGCGTACAAATACACTGGATGAAGAGGAAAGAGGCAGAGACGTTGAGAGTGTGACAGCTTCCTGGGCAAGACGTCTGGCTCTGGCAGCACTGTTAGCATCACTAGCATTTTTCACCTGAGACATGTAATGATAGTTTACTTTGAACACTAATTTTCCATCGTCATCTTCTGAGACCATCTCGGCAGTATCTAAAAGCAAACAAAATTTAAGTATAAGTGTATAATGAGAGAAAGTGAGGGACACATGCACACACTCAAACAAAACAAGGTTAACTAATGATTGGAGCAAGGATTAAAACCTGTTAGCAATGAGGAATGAGATGTGGCTGTTTATCTAAAGATCCCTTTCAGGTAAACTGGACAAAATATGGGCCCCT
This sequence comes from Pristis pectinata, assembly GCF_009764475.1. Taxonomy (NCBI): domain Eukaryota; kingdom Metazoa; phylum Chordata; class Chondrichthyes; order Rhinopristiformes; family Pristidae; genus Pristis; species Pristis pectinata. The sequence goes on along the minus strand of NC_067407.1, from coordinate 127,203,233 downwards.
AGGCCAGAGTACAGCAATATTTCATGAAAATTACACGTCAAATTTTCAAAATCCTTTTGCACCAATTTTCTGGGTATTCATTTTTTCAGAAGTTTTCTGAAAATCAGCATTGGCAAAGACAGCACTCTGAGATGAGTTGGGAATCACACCTATAGCCATCCTATCAGCCACAGAGTGGATGAAGTGTTCCTCCATATCAACAGGAAGCAAATTCACTGCATTCAGCCAAGACATTCTAAGTCTTTTTAATATTTGTGCTTTGTTCCTCAGAACGTAATAAGGATTTGGACACCAATAATTATTAAAGTTCCCTTCAGGGAAAGAAAGCCTGTGTTAATCCCCTCAAGCAGCAATCTATCACTTCATTTTATTCTCTCAACATTTGAATTTTTTCGCTTAGTATTCAGTATTTTACTATTCACGTCATTATTCAGCAATCTTTCTGGAGAATCATTTCCTGCTGGCATTTTCTCAAAACATGGGCAGCTTTCCTACTTATTTTTGAGAACATTCCAAAAGTTATATACACTGGAAAAAAACTCTCCCCAATATAAACAGATGTCAAGAAATAACCACCTTTTATTCACTTAAAAGTTGCAGCAGCTCTAGTTTGAAAAAAACATAAATGCAGAGTTCAAAAAGGCAACACATTGCTGGATAAATTGAACAGATGCTCACCATTTACATAGGATGTGCATTTGTCTGATGGGCAGTGAAAAATTCACTCACTAGGCCACAGTCCTAAATGTGGAAACATTAACTACAAATTCAAAAAGTAAATCTAAAAATCAATTTACCAAATGTAAACAATTGGGCAAAATTTCCATATTTAAAAACAAGCCTACAAGATATCACTCAAAAGGCCATTTTTGAAAAGAGCTGCTGTCAGTTCAAATATATATGCACAGCCCACAACCACACCTGCAAAATTTCAACTAAGGTTCCAGATAGCCATTGACAGATGCAATCCTTGCCAGCGCTTTCCTTTCTGAGCTATGAATGCTGATATTAGTTGCAACATATCATGGAATCCTTTTGTTCATTGAGCCATTGCGGATGTGGTGAGATTAGTTATTCAACGGTGCTCACTGACCTATTTATTAAAGGAACGTCACAAATATAGTCTCAAATACACAAAGCACAATATCGCACCATTTCACACCACATGTTAAATTAAAACTTACCAAACTGCAGTTTTTTCATTGCAGCTACATACTTTTCCTCTAAAGAGCGTGTTACTGCTGAGGGTCTCGGCCTCATCATAGTTTTCTTTGTTGATTCTGCTATTTTCTTTTCTGAAAGTAGAGGTTAGGATTTAGGTACTGCAGCAAATCCAATACATTACTGAAATCTTTCCCAATGGCTTAAAGAAGTAGAATGAGCAAAAAGAATGGAAAGATAGTTTTACAGAACTGAGGCAAAAATGAAGGAATGCTCACATGGAATGCAAGTACCAGCAAAGACCAGTGGACCAAACGGCCCCTTTCTGTGCTGTAATTTTCATACAATTCCATGGATAGCTCATGCGACAATGAATGAGCCCAACTTACACAAATAGAAAATACTGGAAGCACTCAGTCGATCGGGCAATATCTGTAGAAAACAAAACCCTTAATGTCTTAGGTCAAAGGCCCCGAGTTAACTGTTCATCCTTCCACAGATGCTGCCCATCATGTCGAGTGTTTCCAGCATTTTCTGCTTTTATTTCAGATTTCCAGTATCTGCAGTTTTTTGATTGACAAGTAAAATTTTCTTTTTTTTGCTCTTTGGTTCATGTCAATTTGGAGTAATGATGTTACAATTTTGCTTCAGCACACTTCGGTCAGGAAAGTGACACAGATATTGACTGAGATTTCTACGCTAGAGACCATGTTTGGAGCTGCACGTGAACAGATACTGGAAGGTGACAGGATCTTGCTCAGTTGCGACACCTCCTTTCATGCAGAAACAGCATCAAGACTTACACACTGGTAATATGAGACAGAGGGATCTGCAGCCCACTAATTTTTACTTTAACAAAGGAGTTAACATCTCAAAGATATGGGAGAAGTGAACCACTGGTTCAGAAGATGTTTATTTAAAAGCAAATTGTTCCACAAAGCAGAATTGACTAGAATCAAATGTGATAATATTTGAATCAATTAAAAGTGAAAAAATGGCAAAGTAACACATAGCATTTTTCTTAAATGCAGATGTCTCCAGCGTTGAATTAGAGGAAATTAGTTACTAACTTCAGAGCTCTTTAGCTCAGGCTTTTTTTTTGGGGGGGGGGGGGGGGTGGTGGGTGGGGAATACAAGCCTTGAGTTGAAGAATATCTTCCTGCTTTGTCAAAGGAAAGGGCATTCCCAGTCAGATTCTAGTAGCTTGTCATAATCCATCTCTGGTAATTGACAGAACAGACACAACATGTCTGGTATTTGGCACCATTACGACAATGAGGAGACTTTTGGTAGTTTCAGGGGGAGTGGGGTGGATGAGTAGAAGCAAGAATTGCTTTAAGTATTCCACAGGCATTTCAGGTCCCTTTCTCGAGCTCCCAAAGTACTTTACAAACACGTGTAGTTCTAGTTCCAACATTAAAAACAGAGCAACAAACAAACTGCTGAAGGAACTCAGCAGGTTAGGAAGTTGGTGTTTTAGGTCGAGACCCTTCATCTGAACTGATGAAGGGTCTCAACCCGAAATGCCGACTGTCCATTTCCCTCCATAGATGCTGCCTAACATGCCGAGGTCCTCCAAGGTTTTGTGTGTTGCTCCAGGTTTCAGCATCTACAGTCTTTTGTTCTCCATAAAAACAAAGCAGCCCATTTGAACACAGCAAGCTCCCACCAACAGCAATGACCAGATGATTTGTTACTTAATATTGCTCAACAAGGGCCAAGTCTTGACCAGGACATCTGAGATGATCTGATTTATTTTTGAAAAGTTCCATGGGAGGTTTTGTCCATCTAATAGGGTTTAAGTTTAATTTCTCAACTGAGAGAGGAGGATTGGGTTTTTGCAGACGACTGTGCCCAATGTAAGCCCTTTTCTTGTTGAACATCAAAATCAGAAATCAGTGTGAATTAACTACATTATCAATGGTTGAGAATGACATTTTTGCAGAGATCATGATCCTCATCAGTCTCCTAAATATGATAGTGGAAGATATCACAAATATCCCATTAATACTGAATAATGCAACTGCAGAATTAAATAGAAAATGAGTATTAGCCAAACTAATGGAGATAAAGGTGGACATTCCTTGGTCCGGATAGCCTGCATCCATGTATCCTAAGAAAGTGGCTACTGAGATAGTGGATGCATGTGTTATAATCTTCCAAAAATTCTTAGATTCTGGAGAAATGCCAGAAGATTGGAAAACTGTCAATGTGACATCCTGATTCAAAAGGTGAGGCAGACAAAAAGCAGGTAACTACAGACCGATTAGCCTAACATCCAGTGTTTGAAAAATGTTAAAATCAATAGGTAATAACAGTGCATTTAGAAAACTGTAATCTAATCAAGCAGAGTCAGAATGGCTTCATTTAAGGGAAATAGTGTTTGACAAATTTAAGAGTTTTCAGAGGAAGTCTCAAGTGCAGAGGATAAAGAAGAACAAGCATTGTATTTGGTCATCCAGAAAGCATTTGACAAGATGCCTCAGAAAAGGTTAAGTCACAAGAACCCAGGATATTTAAAGTAACATGCTGGCATAGCGAGAATACTGGCTAACAGGCAGGAAGTATCGATTAGGGATAACAGGGTCATTTTCAGGTTGGCAATCTGTGAGCGGTGGGGTGTCTCTGGGATCAATGCTAGCCATTCAACTGTTTACAATATATGTTAACAATTTGGAGGAAAAGAGCGAATACACAATAGCCAAATTCTCAGATGATAAAAATAGGTAGGAAGGCAAGTTACAACAAGGATAAAAACAGTTTAGAGTAATATTAATAGGTTAGGTAACAGGGCACAAAGATGGCAAAACAGGACTTGTTAAATCAGAAATTTTCTTATTGAATTATGGAGCAGGCTCAAGGGTTTGAACAGCTTACTCCTTCCTATTCCTTCTACTTATGGACCGAAACAATATTCTGTCAAAAATTAATTAAAATTGCAAGCTCTGCTTTTTAATAAAACCCTAGGTTGGTCAAATTAACTTTTCTTATAATTTGCCAATCACTACTTCTTGTCATTACATTATGAAGTTGATGGGCTTACCTTGTACTGCTTGTCGTAGGCTGGTAGTTGCCACTTGGACAATCTCAGCAGTTTGCTGAATGTCAGGTACAAGTAGCGTTAGCCCCTCAGACTCCGCTTCTGCTGAATCAGTCTTAGATCCTGCTTTACTTTTATCTTTCTTTGATCTGTTTGAAAGAATATTCATAAATGCTGAGATCATGGTCAAATGAGTGCTGCCAAAAGGCATCAACCTAACCCAAAATCAAAATCTAAGCAAAGCCAATCCATAAAAAGTAAACCTATCCCATCCCATAATTAGACTGATTACAATGCAGTTATCATACCCAGATATCATTTATCATATCCACCTTTTTTTGCAAAACTGTTTATCAAATGCTGGTGAGATGCAACTTAATGAATTTTTAACGATTTGCATCATTTAGACCATTTTGCCTTGTCTGTTACATTTTCTAAACTGTGACACCATTTACCTTCATGAACTGTCCCCCGCTGACCTCAGCTTTGAGTAATGAAAGATCTTAGTTGACAGGAAACTATAATACTTTTATTAAAACAAATGAAAACTTGCCTGATAATTCCAATTTGTGTTGGAATTGCAAATAGACTACAGACCCATTAAACAACCAGTTTCTGCTCTGGAAAAATATTTCACAGTTTGAAGTTTAAGGTGCTTCAACATCATAAGATACTATGGGGAATTTTTAAACCACAAAACTATTTCACAAGCACAAAGCTCTTGGCTGCAACTGTATTGCATCAACTTAAAATAAAATGCATCACCAGTGAAGAACATATTGAAAGCTAATCCATGCACTGTTCTCTTTTGGTAATTGATAATTACAGCATGTAACATTTTTCAGCTCAAATGAGAGAAGAGTTTCAAGGGCTTAAAATTTTAAGGTTCTATATGAAATACTAATCTATCTATAAATCAAGCAATGTGAAATACAGCTCTGATAGGAGGTCAATTATCTAGAAAATTAAGTCTGTTTTCCCCTCCATAGATACTGCCTGACCTGCTGGATGTTTCTGGTTTATATATGAATGACCCAGTGTGCACACGTGGATAGGAGGGCTGAATCATATGTCAATACGGAAGATATTAAATCAGCAAAGTAGATCTTGAAACAGATTTGAAACTTATTTTGCAAGGGTAAGTATGGAAAATGGGAGGAGATCTTTTATTTAAGTCTTGGCAATTACATTTCTAAAATTAAAATCAGAACTGTAGGACAAGCAAGATCTGCCTAGGTGCCAAGTTTATTCAATGTCTGCATCAAGGTAGGGAGTGCAAGGATATTGGCTTAGAGGAATTTAAAATTTGCAACTGCTACTAAAATAAGGCATATAATTAATCCTTAGGACTGAAGGTTACTAATAAGATAGAAGAATAGGTTAACAAGCGAGAGAAAGATTTGAAAATCAAAAAGTGTGAGATGATGCAGTAACAATTATACTCTGAATGGAGTAACCTTGTTATTGAGAGGGGGGAAAAAAAGAAAAAAGGCTTAAGAATACAAGTCATACGGGGTTTAAGGCAGCATTTCAGGTTGACTAGATTGTTAAAAACAAAGGAGTTTTGGTTGCATCATGAGAAACCAAAAATCTTTTTAAGGCATCAATGTGTTGTGTGCAGTGTTGACATATACTATGTATGGCAAGAAGGTGGAGGCTCTAAGATACTGAACAGATTTTCCAGAATTCTGTCTTTTCTGTAATACAAATGTAAATATGCAAAATTGGACTGTTTTTCTTTAAAACCATATAGCTGATGGGGTGTTATGAATGAAGAGTTTAAAGCTATGGTTTGGCAGCAGTAGATAAATGCAGATTCTTATGCAATGCAGAGACCAAGGACCAAGACTTCTTTCTACAAGATTAAATATATGCGATGTAAATTTAGCAGGAAACGGTTCTTTACACAATCACTTTAGACTTCCAGTGTCTGCGATTCCAGTAGAAACTATGCCAATCAAGATTATATGCTCAAATGCAAAGTAATTGCAACTTAAACTGGGTGAGCTGCATAGCTTATTTCTTTGATTTCAACTTGTCTATTTCTACTAATTCTTTTAAGATTTGTTTAGGAGGCTCAGACTCGAAATATAATCCATAGAAAACTGCTAGCTCTGATAGAACAATACCCCAACTCAGGTATGCTCATTCAAACGATGAGCAAACTTCAGAATTGGGTAATAAAGTTCTACTGAAGAGAACCATAGAACCATACAGCACAAAACAGGCCCTTCGGCCCACCACGTTGTGCCGTCCATCAAACCACCCTCACACTACTTAACCCTTTCCTCCCGCATATCCCTCTATCTCACATTCCTCCACATGCCTATCCAACAAGCTCTTAAACCTGTCCAAAGAAGAAAGTTTAAAAGGAACAGGTCAGGCCACATAGTCAAATGTTGCTTGATTACAGAAACCCAGTATGGATTTGACTGAGTTTTTGAAGAAGCAACAAAGAGTTGAAGAAGAAAATGCATGTGATGTAGTACATGGGCTTCCAAAAAGCACTTGGATAGGTAGCACTTATTAGGCTTGTCATCAAGACTGAATGCCGAGGAATAAAAGGGGTTGTATCAGCAGGGGTATAAAATTGGCTAAGCTACAAAAAAAAGCATAAGAAAAGTTGTTCTCAGACTGGAGGGAAGTGTGCAGTGGAGTTCCTCAAGAATCAGAAGTAGGTCCACTTACTATCAATGATTTGGTCTATGTGTACAGGGCAACGTGGAGGCATAGTGAATTGTGTGGAGGATAATAATAGACTTCAAAAGAGATGCACAGAGGCTAGTAGATTGGGCAGATAGATAGCTGATGCTGGGAAATATGCAAGGTTGAGAAACGGGTTCAATACCAACATGAATTCTGGGACTTTATAAATAGAGACATTATGTACCACTACAAGGAAGTCATGACAAATCTTTTCAAAGTAGTCTTCCCGGTTCTGGGCACCGCACTTTAGGAAAGATATAGAGGCAAGAGGCTGCAGATGCTGGAATCTGGAGCAACAAACAAACGGCTGGAGGAACTCAGTGGGTTGAGCAGAATCGGGGGGAGGGGGTGGAAAGGGACCTGATACAGGGATTTGAACCAAAATTTCAACTACTTCTTTCCCCACCCCCCCCCCAACAGACGTTGTTCAACCTGTTACAGGTTGCTTGTTATTTAGTAAAGATGTAAAGGCTTCAGAGAGGGTGCAGCAAAACAAAACTTTTAGTCTTGTGGATAGAGTGGAGAAGCTGGGATTGCTCTCCTTGAAACAGAGAGGATGTCAAATAGAGATATTTAAAATCATGAAGTGTAGGTAGAAACTGTCCCATTGGCAAAAAGGTCAAGAACCTGAGACATAGAATGAAGACAATTAGCAAGAGAACTGGAAGAGAATTGACAACTTTTTTTAAACATATACACACAGTGCCAGGCAGGGGCCAGGGGTGATAGTGAAGGTAAGTTCAATAGGGAACTGGATAAGTATCTGAAAAAGAATTTGCAAGATCATGGGCAGATGATGAGCAGGTGGGACTAACTGGATTGCTCTTGCATAGAGTCAGAATGGACACAAATAGCTGAATGGCTTCCTTCTTTGTTGCAATCATTCTGGATACAAATTCAAAGCCATGTTGCTTGATGTACATAAGCCACAGAATATTAATATCTGATTGTCTTTTTGTTCTCCATGTTGAGGACATACCATTTAGTAAGAGTTCAGATTTTTCCCACTATTGTCATGTTTTAAATCCTACAATGTTTACATATTGCTTATTTATTATATTTAAAAATCTAGAAATCACATTTAGGGCTCAATAATACCCACATGATGATTTTTGGCTGAATGCAACAATGACACCTAAAATACATTATCTTGCTGTTATACTGTAAAGCAGGAGACAGACTGTGCCCACAATTTCAGCCAAATCATTGACAACATGGACACTTCCTTAGTCCTGAACACCTGCAGAGGAAGTACGTGCAGTTCAAATCCCAGTTTAGAGCAATTTGGATAGAAATAAAGTATATAAGCAGAGTGAGGAACTGAAAACAAATGGAAGAATAGAATCATCAAATAACGCAAGGAGGCCTGTCAGCAGATTATGTCGATGCTAACCTTTTAGTAAGGCTACAAAATTAATCTCACTCCCCTGTTCGCTACCCAGAGGCCTATACCCTTTGCCTTCTTCAAGTACTTACTTAATTCTCTGCCAAAAGTTCCTACAGAAACTGCTTCCACCACCCCAAGGCAGATTATTTTAATTCAATGACAAGCTGTGTCAAAAGAAGTTTCCCCATGAGGCTTCTAATTCTAAGACTGATAATTGTGATAACTGGTAATACCTTTGGGCTTAAAAGTTCACTTGGGATGATGTTGAAATCATTAATTGATGATTTTATTGGGGATTAAATTCAAACATCTTTCAACCAGATAAAAACTCATCCAATTGATTGATTAGGTGTGAACAGGGGAATGTAGAAAATATTTGTAATACCTGGTAAATAAACAAAAGAATAATTTGGAAGTACAGGAATGAATATTAAAATATTTATAGATTGACAAGTACATGTAATCCAATTTTATTACTACATGCATCCACTTCTAATTATTTAACATCCAAGTATTATTCCACCTCTTTGTTTCTGCCCTGGCCAAGGGAACAACTTATCTGCATAAATAGGTCTTCACTACGGAAAAAATCCAAAAGGGGTTTCAGCTGAATGTTAACTAGTGAAGAAATATGTTGCCTCATGCTGGTAAACATGGAAGAATGAGAAGTTAACAATCTTACACTTTACCAAAAGTACAATACCAGATGAAGTGCCCATGTAGACAATTTATGAACACTACTCACAACAGTGGATGATTATTTAAATTATCTTACACGAACAAAACATTTATGCCAGGCTGTGCCAGTACTTATTTTATTGTATTAAATAGATTCAGACAGAAAAATTGCTTGGAGCATCAAAATGCCACTGACATATACATCAGTGATTCAGAAACTGCATTTTTGTGTCAAGTGCAGCCAGTAGTTAATGGGAAACAAGAGTTCAGTATTAATAAGGTGAATTAACAAGAAATGAAACAGGACATGATCAAGTCAGCAGCTATAATAGAATTCTGGATTCCCACAGGGCTTAAGTTCAAATCCCACCATTTGCTCTCATGAAAGATTCTACTCTTTCTTGGCTAGTTTAGCCAGTTGGAAAAGCACTTGTAACGAACAGACTTCTTTAATAGTCCTGTTCTATATCACTACACAGACAAATGACCAAACATCACTGGAACACAAAAATAATGTTCTTGGCCTTAATGTCTCCGCTCAGTAAATCATTATCAGATTAATAATTAGTGCAGCAGTGAGTATTTTCAGTTAAGAAATAAGGGGATGGAACATAGTAAGCCAAAGAGCAGTTGTGTTCAGAAATGTATTGTACAATCATATCCCATTACAATGAAAATTCTGCTAATTTCAATTAAAAAGAGAAGGTTAAAGATCCTTTAATTTGTGATGATATAGTTTGTGATTTGTTAATCAACAAATGCTAGATCAAGTAAGAATATTTTGATTTCTGTCCAAGGTTTAACCAGGACAGCATCATGTGAGAATATCAAATCTTCTGTGTAGAAAGTTGACAAATTTAATCACTGATGCAACATTCTCACAAAGTATGGTGGATGGAGGGCAAATATTTTTTTAAAAACCTCACTACGTTTCATCAGCATTCATATAAAATCAAAACCAAGTTGGGTTGGGAATCAGCAGAGAGGTGAAGAAGGGTAGGGGATGTCTTTCACGATGGACTGTTAAAGGCAGCACTTACCTCGAAAACAATGTCTCTGGCTCTCCAACACCACCCCAGTAGATCTCAACCCTCTGAACACCTTCAGTGTTCTCTTGGGCCTCATTTACAGACTAGAATTTTGCCCAGAATGTCAAAAAAGCATTGGTTTAGGCACCCTGGTCCTTAATTCTTTAGTGTACTTCAAGCTCTACAAATGAATGGTCAACTGTTTACAAGAAGGAATGCAGTGGAATGTAGCAAAGGACATAATATAGGATTTTGTACAAAGCAGCTGTGATACCAGAATGATTATTCCTTTCCACTAACAAGGCTCATTCTGCAAATATTCAACCTTCGCTTGAAAGAACTGGTGTATAAACGAAAAGAAAAAAGTGCTTCATTTGTGGCTGAAGAAGTGGTTAAGAGGAAACTATGTGCACATACTAAGAACAGGGCTGGGAGGGGAATGATAAGTAACATTAATTGCTTTCTCAATTTTATTCAGCTTCCAAATTAGAGCTGGAAATAGAGTTGCACATTTTGATTTCCCTTTGGCATCAAGAATGCAGAAACTTAAAGTCAATTTACCACATCCCCACTTCAAGTTCTTTAAAAAAAACTGTTTTTAAAAATGTCACCATTATATTTTAGATTGGGATACAAAGAACAATAACTCTAGGTTACCCGCAATCCAAGAGCAAGACCATTTTGAGCCAAGAAAACAGTCATCATCATCTGTAGCCAAAACATACCTTAATCTGTTGGTGTAAGTATCCACACAAGTTTTCATTTTTGCTAGTAAGGTGCCAACAGAAGTCTGTGTTTCGGAATGCTCCTCATCCTCCTCACCGTTATCACCAGATAAAGGCAGTAGAAGGGGCACAAGGGAAGTGCACGAAGCAATGGCACGCAGCAACTCCAATAGAGCTCTATATAGGGGAACATGCCTGGCCATGTCCAACACTGTAAAAAAAAAGTAAAAGTAATTAATCCATTGGCACAGTAATACTTGCAAAATAAACGACGAACCAATTAATTCAGCTCATTAATATGAGCAGATGCAGAGCTCTGACTGCTTTATTGTCTTCCATTCTCATAAGCCTCTCTCATCCCCTCACAATTACACCAATGCAATCATTTTCCCTTTCTATTTTGGCATAAGGCATTTGGATAACAGTTTGAATTTAGTTCTGTAGCCTATTCGGAAAAAGTTGAGAACAGCCAATCCTTTACATGCAACTTAACAGTCACAACATTAGGGCTTTTATTACTCTGGCTTGGGCTGGATTTAGATACAGGCTCACCAATTATTGGAAAAGTAATGTGCTACTTTATACTGCATGGACATTATCAATACAATGGAAATCAGTTTGTTAGAATGGGAGAAATTGAACAGGAATGGAAAATGTAAAATTGATATTGAAATGCTGTATTCTATATGTCAAACAATTAACAGGTAATATGACTTGGTGCTGCTCTCAATGATTGTTATTCAGTTAATGGAAGCATGAAAGGTACGAAAGTCAGTACCAAGTCAGAGCTTGAAAGTGAACCATTTTGGAGAAACCCCTTGTGGTACTCATTCATCTCTATTTTTATTTAGACCACTACAGAAAAAAATAATTGTACATTTGATTCAAGTTTTTTTTTTGAAAATGAAAAAGCAAAGTTATCTCAATGATTTAATGCTATTCCTATTTGGAACTGATATTTCCTTAGGTTGAAGTTATCTTTTTCATAAAAGCAGATTAAGATTTATTTCTACCATCTTTTAAAACTTTTTGGAAAACTACTGCCTTTTGATTTCTGTATTAAATGCTCCAAATTTATCTTAATCTGACTAGCATCAGCACTTTTCTTTACAAAATTCCAAAATATGTTTTGCCGGTCGAGATCCTCTGTGTAAGGAATGAAGGTTGCCCTTTGAAACATCAAGCAATTTCCACACAACTGTGACCAGAAAATATAGCAACCACATGGAGTTTTTGCTTCCACTGCTTTCTAAAATTAATGTTCAATTTAAATAGCATGAAAAGGATGGAGTATTATGTGCTGCTCAGTCTCCGTTTAGATTGCAGTGCATCAATGCGCTTAATTGTCTTCTTTTTAATAATCTGAATAAATTTCACCAAGTACTTTGATGATTAATGCTGCAATATTTTTGCCTACATCTACTACCAAATCACTTATAAACTAGCTAAATTATTTTTGGATGGAATAAAAGCAGACACTACACTGGACATTAAACTACTATATGGAATATTTAAAGTTTTACAGGCACCTTTTGCTTAATGATGATCACATTTAAAAATTTTTTTTTCCATACCCTGAAAATTGATTACCTCAGTCTATTACAAAACCTACTTGTGCTTGCTGAGCACAACTAAGAATGCTTAAAATTCCTGGTTACTTCTTAAAATCAGAAACAGCTCCAGTGAAAACATGTTGGGGATAATGGAAGGGAGGAGGGCTGGAGGGAGGTTAAATAGTAAGTTTGCAAATTGTGACCCACAACCTGCTATGCAAAATGCCATTATCATTTCTAACAATGGCAAATATTGGGACATCCAAGTACCTTGGTAGAATCCTTATAAATACATTTAAATTGGGACTGATTTGAAGTTACCTGCTGCAGCGGGAGAGTTCCCAAGGTTAAGTAAACTAGATGACGTAACGGAACATGAGTTCTCCCCCCACCCAACCCAAAGCAAGTGACTATCTCAGCACTCTGTGGGACTTGATTAGCAAGTGTACTTTCCCAGACAGGCCTTGACCTCTCCCAGAAAGCCCGCGTCATTTTACGTTCAGAAAATGACAGACTGGAATTTGGGTCTCATCTGCCCTTTCTTACAGTTGCCCAATCAGATTTATATCAGCATTTGTTACGATTCTCTCCTTTTCTATTGTATTCAATGAATGTAAGCATACTACTATGTTTATCTAAGAGTTATGATTCAGAAATAGTGTCAAATCCAATTATTTTTCTTTTGGAGCAGAAAGGTAGAATGTGCAATAACAATGATAAACTGTGCATTGTTTGTTATTTTCTCTATTGCCACTGATCCACTGTTTACTACAGAATGTACTGTATTTCCTTATTTATTTCTCTATACCAAAATGCATCTTTGAAAAACAAATTGGCTGGAAGAACTTAGCAGGTCAGGCAGCATTTGTAGAGGGAAATGGACACGAAGAAGATGGACATGGAAATGGATCAGATGAAGGGCGTCAACCGAAGACATCAACTGTCCATTTCCCTCTACACATGCTTCCTGACTTTCTGTGTTGCTCCAGCAGTTTATTTTTTGCTTCAGATTCTAGCATCTGCAGTCTTGTGTCTACATCTTTAAGCAAGCTTTGTGACCCTTTTAGTGGGAAAAAAATTTTAAACAAAAACAAATTTAACAATTAGTTTCAGTTGATTCAAGGGGGATTATTTCCATAGAATTGTTTGAAGACCATCATAGAATGAACAGGTTACCACCACATTTTCTGTAGCAGTTAGCATAATGCTATTACAGCGTGAGTGACCCGAGTTCAATTCCACCACTGTAAGGAGTTTGTACGTTCTCCGTGTCTGCGTGGGTTTCCTCCGGGTGCTCCAGTTTCCTCCCACATTCCAAAAGACGTACAAGTTAGGAGCTGTGGGCATGCTATATTGGCGCCGGAAGAGTTGCGACACTTGCGGGCTCCCCCCAAGACACTCTCAGTAATGCAAAAAGACTCAGTGAAATGCTTCGGTGTACATGTGACGAATAAATAAATATCTCATCAATTATATCCCTAAACTCACTTGGGCAAGAGCATATTGTATGACTGCAACTGCAGAATACCAAAACTATTGGAAAACTCATGGAATTAATTGCTCGCAACATGGTAGAGTTCCACATGCTTTATATGCACATTCTTCAGACTGAAAAGCGGCTAGGAATAATTTAATGTCGCTTCATAATCCCAATTCTCTCCCCTTAATACACAGATGTTCACTCCAAGAATAGCTGCACCTAAGGGCCCATTAAATAGGTAGTATTGAGCAGCACTAAATTTTCTTTCCAAACCATTTAACATCTTCAGTACAACTTAATTAGCTTCCCTGCCACAACTTTTGTATAAATGAAAATCTAAACACTAATTCATCAATATTAAGCATGCTGAGGAGATGCAAAAATAATACTGAGCAGATACTTCGAGTTTCTGTCACTAAAATTTTAATTTATTTTCCTTCAGTCAATCCATTCCAATCATGGGGAAAACATTTTCCCATCAATCTTGAGGGCTCTGTTTTCAGCAAAACTGAACGCCAAATTTTAACTCTAGTACCTGATTTACATTGAGGCACCTTTGTAATGATTGCAAGAGATGCAGTTGATGACAATTGTAATACTAATATCTTACCAGAAATATTGCAAGATTACTAGACCACAGTGGAAACATGATGCGTCAGGCACTACAACTACAGATAATTTTCAACCAGGTTTTCAAATTCATCCATGTCCTCAATCACCATTTCTTTAATCACTTTCATCTCTACAACTGTCAGAGACCTATGCTCCTCCAATTCAGATTACATTCAGAAGCCCAAATTTAATGATTGCCCTCACCTGCCTAGATGCCAAGCTGTGGAATTCCTTCCTTAAACTGCACTAGGAATCTCTCTTCAAGACATTCCCTTAAATCTTAGCTTTGATCAAGGTTTCAATTACTTGCCCCAAAACCTCCAATGGTTTGAGGTTAAATTGTGTACATTAATACTCTGGCAAAGCACCTTAAGACATTCCACTAGATTAAAAGTGTTATGTCCAAGATGATGATGGTGCTATTGCAAAACGATTATGGGAGTGCTAAGCAGCATCATCAGTGATCCCCTTCAAAGTCACAACAGGACAAATGATAGACAGCAGCAAGCCTTTTGGGCCACTGTGTGTTTCTGGTGATATTGTCAATATTGTGCACTAACATTGGTGGCATAATGGCAGCTCCATCATTCTTCTGAGATGAACTCTTCCACAATCTTTGAGGTTCTGAGGTTCATGGAAGCCAGTAACTCAGAAAGTGTTACCTCAAGGCTATTGTCACAGCCATGGTGTTGAGGAGGGTGATCCAGTTGAACTGGTGGCCAATGTGCCTGCAAGATGCCGATAAGCATATTGTTGGGGGGGGGCTTAGTGATGTCACAGACTGGAGACTGGTCAGTAATCTTTCCGGTCTGTAAATTTGTCTGAGCCCTGATGAAAGCTTAGATTCCAAAGTTATTAAATCAGAAGTAGATAAAGATACCTAGAAATCAGTACTTATTTACACTTGGATCTTAATTCCTACATGAACAATCACATCACCTCAAAAGTACCTCATTGCCAGTAAAGTGCTCTGTTATATCATGAAATCGTGAAAAGGTACAATGTATAAACTCTAAATTCTATTTGCAAATCGATGCATGCACACAAGATAAAAAGAGAGCTATCATAGCTTTTACAAAACAACCCTGGTGTTTTGGTCAGAACTTTAGAACATAGAAAAGCTACAGCACAATTCAGGCCCTTCAGCCCACAAAGCTGTGCCAAACATGTCCCTACCCTAGAAATTACTAGGCTTACCCATAGCCCTCTATTTTTCTCAGCTCCATGTACCTATCTAACAGTCTCTTAAAAGACCCTATCGTATCCACCTCCACCACCGTTGCCAGTAGCCCATTCCATGCACTCACCACTCTGAGTAAAAAACTTACCCCTGACATCTCCTCTATACCTACTCCCCAGCACCTTAAACCTTTGTCCTGTTGTGGCCACCATTTCAGCCCTGGGGAAAAGCCTCTGACTATCTACCCTATCAATACCTCTCATCATCTTATATACCTCTATCAGGTCCCCCCTCATCCTCCGTCGCTCCAAGGAGAAAAGGCCGAGTTCCCTCAACCTACCTTCATAAGGCATGCTCCACATTCCAGGCAGCAACCTAATAAATCTCCTCTGCACCCTTTCTATGGCTTCCACATCCTTCCTGTAGTGAGGCGACCAGAACTGAGCACAGTACTCCAACTGGGGTCTGACCAGGGACCTATATAGCTGCAACAATACCTCTCGGCTCCTAAATTCAGTTCCCCGATTGATGAAGGACAATACACCATATGCCTTCTTAACCACAGAGTCAACCTGTGCAGCCGCTTTGAGCGTCCTATGGACTTGGACCCCAAGATCCCTCTGATCCTCCACACTGCCAAGAGTCCTACCATTAAGACTATACTCTGCCATCATATTTGACCTACCAAAATGAACCACTTCACACTTATCTGGGTTGAACTGCATCTGCCACTTCTCAGCCCAACTCTGCATCCTATCTACGACCCTCTGTAACCTCTGACAGCTCTCCAAACTATCCACAACACCCCCAACCTTTGGGTCATCCGCAAACTTACTAACCCACCCCTCCACTTCCTCATCCAGGTCGTTTATAAAAATCACAAAGAGTAAGGGTCCCAGTACGGATCCGAGGTACACCACTGGTCACCGACCTCCACTCAGAATATGACCCTTCAACAACCAATCTTTGCCTTCTGTAGGCCAGCCAGTTCTGAATCCACACTGCAATGTCTCCTTGGATCCCATGCCTCCTTAATTTCTCAATAAGCCTTGCATGGGGTACCTTATCAAACGCTTTGCTGAAATCCATATACACTACATCTACTGCTCTCCCTTCATTGATGTGTTTCGTTACATCCTCAAAAAATTCAATCAGGCTCGTAAGGCAGGACCTGCCCTTGACAAAGTCATGCTGACTATTCCTAATCATATTATACCTCTCCAAATGTTCATAAATTCTACCTCTCAGGATCTTTTCCATTAGCTTACCAACCACTGAGGTGAGACTCACCAGTCTATAATTCCCTGGGCTATCCCTACTCCCTTTCTTGAATAAGGGAACAATATCCGCAACCTTCCATTCTTCCGGAACCTCTCCTGTCTCCATCGACGATGCAAAGATCATCGTCAGAGGCTCCGCAATCTCTTCCCTCGCCTCACACAGCAGCCTGGGGTACATCTCATCCGATCCCGGCAACTTATCCAACTTGATGCTTTCCAAAAGTTTCAGCACCTCCTCTTTCCTAATATCTACATGCTCAAGCTTTTCAGCCTGCTGCAAATCCCCACTACAATCCCCCAGATCTTTCTCGGTCATGAATACTGACATAAAGTATTCAATAAGTACCTCTGCCATTTCTTCCGGATCCATACACACTTTCCCACTACTGCACTTGACAGGCCCTATTCTTTCGCATCTTATCCTCTTGCTATTCACATACCTGTAGAATGCCTGTTATACTTTGGATAGAACTAGAAACTGGGAAAATAAAGCAGTAAAAATTGATAAATATGCAAATATAAAATGAATTGATGTTGCAGTGCCTGGAAGCTGCAGCAAAGATTAGTTGCTTCCTATAAACAAATGTCACATTCACAGACAGCTCAAGAAGAGGTCCAAGTTGGTTACCTCCAGATACCAGGAAAACCAGTGGTTTCTTGACAAGAAAAGGGAAATTGTAGAAAGGATTTGGAAATTTAGCAGCCAGTGGCAGACAATAGTAATGTGGTGTGACCACAACAAATTGGCTGTCGAAAACCAAATTTTATGTTATACACCTTCTTTTATTGGTGGTTTAGTAACATCTGTGCAGGCATAGTATTTGGTATTTTAGTGTATTTGATTAAAAAAGTAAAAATTGAAGTAAAGCATTAACAGGTAATTAGTTTTAATAAGTTAGAGGGTTTCCATTCATTAAATCTATAAATATATTGGAATTACATTTCCAAAAAACAAAATCCAAGCACTGTACTGTTGGAATCTGTACTATTGGAGTGTCATCCTTGGATGGAGAATTAAAGTAAAGCTTCATTTGATCTCTCAGGTGAACGTATAAAGATACCAAGGCCCTATTTTAAAGAGGATCAGTGAGTCTGCTTAGTGTTCAGGTCAATATTTATCTCTCAATCAGCATCAGCAAAACAGATTATTTGGTATTACCACACCTGGTGAAAGCCCACTGTGCACAAATTAGTGACCACGTGGTTTCTAAAGTTGTAACAGTGATAATATTTTGAGTATTCATTGGATGTAAAGTGCAATGGGATATGCTGTTATTGTGAAAATAATTCATTAAAATTTCTGCTGGGTTATTAACAAACTAATTGTAAACCAGGCTGAAGGAGGTAGATATACTTATAAAACAAGCTATGCAGTTGAGGCAAACAAATAACATTTGTTCTGTAGAAATTAACCTCCAAGATTGAATACTTAAAAAAAAATCCCTCCCAACTTTGATTAAACCTCTGAAGTGGCTGGAGTTGTCAATGATACTGTATTTATTACAAATCACTGCTCTTGTTTTCAAAGGGCAAACTACTTCCTAGAAATGCTGTATTTAATGGAATGCCTGTGAGTGATCATATTATTTTTTTTAGATCTTTTATTGAAAACAAAATTTACCACTTCATCTGGGTCACTTTCAATCAGGACAGATTTACAAGCTTTCAGCTCATCCTCAAGTTCATCTCAAATCTCACAACAATGGGTAAGACTTAAAAAAAAGATACATTCTGTGCAATGCTTTCTGGTGCAAAAGTAATTAATTGAAACCATTTTGTCAGCTCATGGCATTTAGATAAGAACTCAAAACACAAAGCTGATTAATATTACAACTAGAGATTTGAAATATATATAGCAATTGAAAATTTACCCATTTATATTGTACCATCAAGTTCCTTTTCCAATATCAGAAGAGCCTGAACAATGTGGTACTTACTGCTAAGATTATGAAGCCTCTAGTTTACACAAGAACAACCATGACGTCTTATAGCATCATTAACATCACAATAACTCTCAGAGCATATCATAGAGGCATTAGCAAAATTTGATACTGAGTTACAGGAGATATTAATGGAGCTGATCAAACGCTCGGTCAGAGATTGAGGTTTAAAAAAAAATCTTAGAGGTTGCAAGAGAGGGAGATAATTTTGTGTTTGGTGTTTTTGCAGCTGAAGGCAAAGTAACCAGTGACAAACCGATTACATTTGGGATGATCAACAGGCCAGAAATGGAGTGGCACAGAGCTCTGAAAGTTACTGACTGAAGGAGAATACAGAGATAAGGAACAGTGAAATCATGCAGGGATTTTAAAGTATGTGTAAAGGTTGAGGCCTTGCTTAACCAGGAACCAATGTAGATCAGATGTCAGAGAGGTGATGGCTGAAAGGGACTTTGAAACTAGGTATGTGACCAGAAGTTAAATTACAAAACTAGTAAGCCAGAGGTCTAGATCATTGATCTAGAGATGTTGGTTCAAATCTAGCTGAGGCAGCAAAGAATTTAAAATTCAATTAAATTAAATCTGGAATCACTGATAATAACCATGAAACTCCGAGCCCGTTGCAACAACCCTTCTTGTTCACCAATGTCCTCTGTGGAAGGAATTCGCCCACTTCCTGCCTACGTGCAATTCCACACTGAGCCACGTGGTTGACGATTAACAACCTTCTCAGTTCGGGTTTAGTTGGGAATGGACAACAAATGAAAAACATTTAATAGTTATATGCACATTCCCGGGCAGAGATAAATGTGAAAAATAAAGGATTTAGACACAAACAGAAGAGTTTTGAAGGACATATGCTAAAACAAAGGATGCCAGGCACAAATACATAATGTTCAAGTCTAAAAGTAACAGAGCTGAGGCAGGGGCAGAGTCACATGATCTTGCAAGGGTGGAAGTCAGTGGCTCTGGAGGCACGGATGTGTGACTGAAGCACACTTTGGGGTCAATGCACATGACAATAAACTAGACTTTCAGACACTGACACCAAAACTGCAAACAGCCTGCTTCAGTTTCGTACTGAGGTCAGGAAGAGGGGTGGAATTGGCAGCTGTGTGACAAACTTTGGTCTTCCCAATATTTAGTTGAAGGAAATTTTGCTTAGTTGCCCATCTATTCCCCACCTCCTTCCCTTTATTCCACTGTCTACTGTCCTCTTCTACTGGATTCCTCCTCCTCCAGCCCTTTGCCGCTTCCACCTCTCAGCTTCTTACATCATTCCCTATCACCCCCCCCTCCCCCACCCACCTACCTCCCCCCTCTCACCTGGACTCGCCTATCACCTGCCAGCTTGTGGTCCTCCCCCTCTCTTTTTATTCTGTTTTCTACCCTCTTCCTTTCCAGCCCTGATGATGGGTCTCAACCTGAAATGTCGACTGATTACTTCCCTCCATCAATGCTGCCTGACCTGTTGAGTTCCTCCAGCATTTTGTGTGTGTTGCTCCAGATTCCAGCATTTGCAGAATCTCGAGTCTCCCTTCTGCTTATTCTGGTTGTGGGACAGGCAGTGTGACGATTTCTACTCTCAATCCCAATTTGGAAATACAATTGCAATTCCTTTGTCGTCACTATCTTTAGAAATCCTGAAACTCCCTATTTAGGAGCATAATGGGAATAGCTTCATCACATGACTGCAGTGTTTCAAGCCAACACCTCAAAGGCAATAAAGCTGGCCTTTCAAGATACTCTTGCACTATAAAAAAGGTGGTCTCAATTCATAGCACACTTACCCAATGATTTAGTTTCTTTCCTTTTTTGGGACATGGATGTCACAGGTAAAGCCAGCATTTATTGCCACGAGTTACTGCCCTGCATGTTAACTTTGTGATTTGTGTCATGTCCCTCTACACCAACATTTTTCAATCACTCAGCATTTAATAATTACTCCATTTTTCTAAATTTTCCATTAGTGGATGACCTCACATTTCACTACATTATATTCTGCCCCACAGAATGGTTATAGCACAAAAGGAGGTCATTTGGCCTATTGTGTTTGCACTGGCTCTCTACCAGAGCAACTTACTTATTCAACACCCCCCACCAATCTCTTTTTAAGTAGCTTTGCAAACTTTTCTCCATCACTAATTTATTCAATTCTGGAAGTTCAGGGCCACCTCTGCGGACTGAACACAAGTACTCTGCAAAACAATCACCCAATCTGCATTTGGTTTCTCCAATGTAGAGGAGACCACATTGTGAACATCAAATGCAGTACCACTAGATAGGAAGAAAATGCTTAATGCGTTTGATCGCCTGCCACTTTAATGCACGATCCACTCCAACCTTTCTATCTACCTGTCGTCATTTTGGCTCAGTTTATCTTTATTCTATTTGTATAGTCTTGCAGGCTAGGCATGTCCCACAGTCTTAGCATTACCAACACATTACACAGACATAAAAAAGCATAATGTGCTGGTAACTGCCCCCATTAACTTATTTGGATTCGCTCTCCAAGAGATATTTTGTTTTGTAGCGACTCACCGTCCAAGCAAGCAAACTGGCTCGGCAGTCGGGTTGCGCGTAGTGCTGTACCTGGCGGTCCGGCATTTCCAGTACTTTTTAGAAGGCAGGCCTTTCAACACTTTCACTGACCATAAGCCTTTGTCCTTCACCTTCTCCAAGGTCTCCGATCCCTGGTCAGCTCGTCAGCAGCGACATTTGTCCTACATTTCTGAATTCACAACGGATATCCAACGTGTCTCCGGAAAGGACAATGTCGTTGCTGACATACTTTCCAGACCGACCATCCACAGCCTGTCCCTGGGTGTTGACTACATGGCCCTGGCTGACACACAGCAAACCGACGACGAGCTGCCCAGCTACAGAACCGCAGTCTCAGGCCTGCAGCTCCGAGACTTCTTAGTCGGTCCAGGTCGACAGACCCTCCTTTGCGACATCTCAACCCCGCCCTATAGTTCCTGCAGCCTGGCGGAAACGTGTTTTTGACTCGGCACACGGGTTGGCGCACCCGTCCATCAGATCAACTGTTCGACTGGTCGCCAGCAAGTTTGTCTGGCATGGCCTGCGCAAACAGGTCAGTGAGTGGGCCAGGACTTGTCCGCACTGCCAGACATCAAAAATCCAACGACACACCAAGGTCCTGCCACAGCTGTTCGTGCCTACCTGTAGAAGGTTCGACCACATCCACATCGACCTCGTTGGTCCTCTGCCAGTTTCAAGAGGAGCCCAGTACCTCCTTACCATCGTGGACCGGTTCACGAGGTGGCCAGAGGCAACCCCTCTTTCTGACATCACGACTGAGTCCTGTGCCCGGGCGCTGCTCACAACTTGGATCTCACGTTTTGGTGTTCCGGCCCACATCACTTCAGACAGGGGCACCCAGTTTACCTCTGGTCTGCATTAGTGAACATGCCAGGGATGCAGCTGCATACCATCATGGCCTACCACCCTCAATCAAACGGGTTGGTGGAACGTTTCCACCACCATCTAAAATCAGCCCTGATGGCCCACCTGAGAGGTCCTAACTGGGTTGACGAACTGCCTTGGGTCCTGCTCGGCATACACACTGCCCCCAAGGAAGATCTCCACGCTTTGTCAGCTGAACTCATGTACGGTGCGCCCCGGTCGTCCCAGGGGATTTTATACCCGCCCTTCGGGCCAAGAGGAACAACCCATGGCAGTCCTGGAAAGACTGCGCAAGAGGATCAGCAGCTTGGCACCGATTCCCACTTCGCGGCATGGTCAAGCCCCATCCTGTGAGCCCAAGGAACTACGAGACTGTAAGTTTGTTTTCATTCACAGGGGCACACCCCGGGCACCGTTGCAATGACCATACAAGGGGCCGTTCCAGGTCAGGAATAATGGGTCCACCTTTATTTTGGACATTGGAGGCAAGGAAGAGGTCTTCACGACAGACCGCCTCAAACCGGCCCATTCAGATCTACAACAACCGGTCAAGGCTCCAACAATGCGATGCAGAGGCCGACCTCCTAAGCAACGGCTAGCACAGCCCGCGAACCTTAGGGGCCATATCGCCGGTTCTGGGGGGGGAGTTGTGTAGCAACTCACTGTCCGAGCAAGCGAACTGGCTCGGCAGTCGGGTCATGCGTCGTCGGAGCGGTGAGGCCCAAGATGGTGTTGGGCCTTCGTCTTCCCCGAGCGATGGGGAGAACCCGCGTGCGGGAAAAGTTTGATGACGTAGCGCATATGTCATTTCCGTTTTCGGTGGGCGGGAACCATTCCTCTTAAAAGGCCCGCGCAAGGCGGGGAAAAAAAATCAGTTTTTGTTCTGCAGCCCACCAACTAGTGTCTTGCTTTCACATCGTGGTAGCAGCCGCTACAGTTTGTTCTACCCATCTCTACCCCATCTTTGCTACTACTAAAAACTAACTTGTTTTTCTCTGTCCTAGTTTCGGCAAAGGCTTCCAGACCTGAAACATTGTTTCTTTCCACTGATGCTGCCTGACTGCTGAATATTTTCAGCTTTTGAAAAAAAAAGGATTTCTAGCATCCAGTTTTTGTTTTGATTTTCATTCACCTCTATGTCCTCATCCTTTGCACCAAAAGGAACAATCTTCTACTATCTACTGCCCAGATCCCTCATCATTTTATATACTTCTATCAAATGACCCCTCAGCCTTTGTCTTCTCCACAACCAGCATCTCTAATCTATTCTTTAATCTATAGTCCCCTCATACCAGGAACTATTCTTGTACATCTTTTCTGGACCCTCTATAATGTCATCACCTCCTTCCTGTAATACTAGACCACAATTAGGTTGGACCATTGATTTATGACTTCCCTGCTCCTCTGCCTCTATCAATTAAAGCCCAAAATTGTGCCTGCCTTGTTAACTGCTTTGTCTACCCACCCTGCCACTTTCAATGATTCATGTCCATATACTCGCCAAGTCCTTCTGCTCCTGTACTCCTTTTAGAACTGCATCCTTTATTCTACATCGTCTCTCCTCATTCTTCTTCCAAAATACATAACCTCACATTTCTCCACGTTAAACGTCTTCTGCCATGCATGTGCGCATGTCAGCAGCCAGTCCACGTCTTCCTGCAATCTATCACTATCTTCGTTGCAGTTCACAATTCTGCCAAGTCTTGCGAAATTCTCAAAATTAGAAACCCTGGCTTGCATTCCCAAGTTCAGGTCATTAATATAGTAAAAAATAATGGCCCCTACATAGATCCCTGAAGAGCATTACTATTCACCTTCCCCCAGTCCAAAAAAGTCACCACGCAACACAACCTGATGGCCTCAACATCGATTTCTCTAACTTCCGGTAACCCCTTCCCTTCTCTGGCACCCCCCACCCCACCCCCATCTTCCCTCATGCCTGTGGCCTCCTCACCCCTTCTCTTTCCCCTCCCCCACCCTCATGACGTGGCCATTCCCCACTTCCTTCCCTTTTTTCCATGGTCTACTGCCTTCTCTTACCGGATTCCTCCTCCTTCAGCCCTTTGCCTCCTCTACCCATCATCTCTCAGCTTCTTACATTACTCCCTTCCATCCCCCCTCCCCCACCCACCTTCCCCCTGGACTCACCTATCACCTGCCAGCCTGTGCTCCTCCCCCATCCTCCTTATTCTGGCTTCTGCCCTCTTCCAGTCCTGATGAAGGGTCTCACAACACCATTCACCACAACCTGTTTAGCTGTTACTTAGCCAATTTCATATCCATGCTATAAATCCTGGATAAATCACCAGGGTCAGATGAGATTTATTCCCGGATGCTAAGTGAAACAAGGAATAAGATTGCTAGGGCACTGACAGGTATTTTTCATTTTCATTAGCCACAGGTGAGGTACCACAAGAATGGAGGATAGCTAATATTGTCCCCTTGTTTAAAAAGGGCAACAGGGATAAGGCTGGAAATCACAAGCCAGCGAACGTAACATCAGTATTAGGGAAGTTATTGGAGAAAGTTCCCAGCAACAGGATTTATATTCACTTGGAAAAGCTGGGACTGATAAGGAGTCAGCACGGTTTTGTGCAGGGAGATAGTGTCTCACAAATCCCATTTGAGATTTTTGAGTGGGTAACCAAGAAGATTGATGAAGGCAAGGCAGTAGATGTTATCTAAGGCTTTTGACAAGGTCCCATGTGGTAAGTTGGTCCAGAATGTTAAGGCAAAGGGATCCAAGGTGTGTTGGTGATTTGGATCCTAAGCTTGTTGGGTGATAGGTAAATTGGTTTATTATTGTCACATGTACCGAGGTATGTGACAATAATGTGACAACTTTGTTTTGCATGCCATCCATACAGATCATTTCATTACAACAGTGCATTGAGGTGGTACAAGGGAAAACACTAACAGAATGAAGGATAAAGTGCTACAGTTACAGAGAAAGTGCAGTGTAGGCATACAATAAGATATTAAGATATTTATTTACTAGTCACACGTACATCGAAGCACACAGTGAAATGCATCTTTTTGCATTACTGAGAATGTTCTGGGGGCAGCCCGCAAGTGTCGCCACTCTTCCGGCGACAATACAGCATGCCCACAGCTCCTAACCTGTATGTCTTTGGAATGTGGGAGGAAACCAGAGCACCTGGAGGAAACCCACGCAGACACACAGGGAGAACGTACAAACTCCTTACAGACAGTGGCGGGAATTAAACCCGGGTCACTGACACTGTAATAAAGTTACGCTAACTGCTACGCTACTGTGCTGCCCCTGCAAGGCCACAAGAGGTAGATTGTGAGGTCAAGTGTCCATCTTATTGTACTAGGGGACCGTTCAATTGTCTTGCAACAGCAGGATAGAAGCTGTCCTTGA
This sequence comes from Pristis pectinata, assembly GCF_009764475.1. Taxonomy (NCBI): domain Eukaryota; kingdom Metazoa; phylum Chordata; class Chondrichthyes; order Rhinopristiformes; family Pristidae; genus Pristis; species Pristis pectinata. The sequence goes on along the minus strand of NC_067407.1, from coordinate 127,177,652 downwards.
GCTTGGTGGTAGGTGTTTCCTGGCTTTTGTATCTTCTGCCTGATGGGAGGGGGGGAAGGGGGGAAGGGAGGAGAAAGAATGTCTGGGGTGGGTGGGTCTTTGATAGGAGGCAGAGGGTAGTGGTGGATGGGTCATTTTCTGACTGGAAATCTGTAACAAGTGGTGTACTACAGGGATCGTTGCCAGTACCTTACTTGGATGAGAATATAGGGGGTATGATTAGCAACTTTCCAGGTGACACAAAAATTGGCAGAGTCGCAGATAATGAAGGTGATTACTTAAAGATATAGCAGGACATGGATCAGCTGGAAAGTTGGACAGAGGAGAGGTAGGTGGAATTTAATCCTGACAAGTGTGTGAGGTAATGCACTTTGGGAGGTCAAATTCTGGTAAGACACACAGAGCAAATGGCTGGGTCCTTAACAGTTTTGATCTACAGAGATACCTTGGAGTGAAAGTACGAGAATGGCAACACGGGTGGATAGGGTAGTGACAAAGGTATTTGGTATGCTTGTCTTCATTGGCCAAGCGTTGAGTATAAGAAGTGGGACATTATGTTGCTGCTGTACCAAACATTGGTTAGATCGTAGTTAGAGTATGGTGTACAGTTCTGGCTGCTACACTCTAGGAAGGATGTGGCAGCAACAGAGAAAGTGCAGAAGAGATTCACCAGTATGTTCCTGGAATGCAGGCCTGTAGTTATCAGGAGAGATTGGATAAACTGGGTTTATTTTCAGTGGGACATAGAAGGCTGATGGGTGACATTATAGAGGTTTACAAAATTATGAGGGACAGAGACAGAATAGATAGAATCTCTATTCCAGGGCAGGGGAGTTTAGAATAGGGGCCACAGGTTTAAGGTAAGAGGAGAGAAATTTAAAAGGAGATTTTGCGAGTAAGTGAAGAGCGTGGTGAATATTTGGAACAAGCTGTCAGAGGAGGTAGTGGAAGTAGATACCACTACAACATTTGGATAGATACTTGGATAGGAAAGGAGTAGAGGGATATGGGCCTAATACAGGAAAATAGGATTAGCATAGATGAGCATCATGGTTGGAATGGACAAGGTGGGCCATAAGAGTCCGTTTCTGTGCTCTACGTTTCTATGATTCTATATTCTATGATTTGCTGCCAGGGTGCTGCCTTTGCAGCTGAAAGCAGGGATCTACATTATACTATTTCTGGTGGTTGTTCAGGTGGATTCCAAAGACGTCAAGGAATTAATTATATAAATTCTTTCCATATTAGGCAAACCCTTGGATTCAAGGATGACTCCACTCTGTTTTTGTGCGTTCTTATCTGGCTCATGGGGCCAATGTGGTAACCAAAGACTCAGGCACTGACATGGCAGGAGATACATGTGGTAAGAAGTGGGTGGGTAATTTGTGAAGTGGTGTGCTCCTTCTGCTGCTTATGAAGGGTCTCTGTTTGCTCCAGAAGCTAGGGAGGGACACAGACAAGCTATCACAGTGGTCACCAACTATTAAAGATCTTTTCTCTTGCAATGGAATTTCAAATCCACATCCATTATTCTCCCAGTCTGGAGAGTTGAGCACACAATGCCAGGGTGAGACTCCATTAGAATCCTAATGGGTGCTGAACTGGAAGAGGTGATGCTTTTTGAATAAGATATTTAAATGAAGCCCTTCAGCTCTGATGTATATAAAAGATTTCATGCTGCTCTCATGAGCCTCCTAGCTTCTAGTCCCATAAAATGCTTTCATACCCGAAACCACTGGGAATCTAAAATAACGGTAGCATAGTGGTTAGCACAATGGTGAGGAGTTTGTACGTTCTCCCCGTGTCTGTGTGGGTTTCCTCCCACATTCCAAAGACATACAGGTTAGGAAGTTATGGGCATGCTATGTTGGCACCGGAAGCGTGGCGACACTTGCGGGCTGCCCCCCAAAATCACTACACAAAAAGATGTATTTCACTGTGTGTTTTGATGTACATATGACTAATAAAGATATCTTATCAAAATTCCCAAGAAGCTCATGGGAACAACTTTCCGACATGGAACTTGGGCTTTCCAACTAAATTAAAAGATATAAAAAACTATAGCTGAAATTGCACAACTGCCTTACACAACACACGGGGCATTAATTTAAAAACAAGGTAATTAGGCTTATATAAAATAAAAGATTTCCAATGGGACCAATTATTTGATTAAGGCAAAGAATTTAACAATTTGTTTGTCCTAGATGCAAGAACCAGCAGATGTCATCTTTCAGGATACTCATGAGTTGAAGCATTATGCAACTCTAGCTAAAAACAGTGTACCATTCTTGGAATAATTATGCTAAATATCCAATCTACTGATATTCTTTCAAATTATTTCTCAGCACTACTAGTGCACAAAAGAATTCTTGTGAACAGCTGTTACTATTTTCAACAGTTTATACAGTACTTTTCTGGAAAATGTAAAGTTGTTATCAGTGTGAATGAAGAAATAAAATTTGAGCTACTTGTCCTCTCAAATGGTTATGCAACTAATCAATACTGCATCTTTCACAAGGGGTTTTTACATAGCGTAGCGACTCACTGTACCAGCATCGAACTGGCTCCTGACATTGCGAAAGTCGTCGGAGGCCCCGATCCAAGATGGCGCGGCCCCCCCCCTCCTTCCCCATCGTCGGGCTAGGAAAGCCCGCGTGTGGGAAGGTCAGGTGACCCGCGCGTGACGTCAGCGCGGGAACTTTTCAGATATTAAAGGCGCACCGCACCCGTCATTCATTCGACTTCTGATTCTGAACCAGTGACTGTGTCTTCATTTCGTAATGTGTAGCTGGCCGCTACATTGGTGACCCCGATGGGCCCAAACGTTTTTGGACCCACAATGTCTGCACAACAAGAGGTACAGGCAGTAGCCCTTAAAACTGCCCACCTTTTGGACCCTCAGGCCCCGTGTCTGGTTCGACCAGGCCGAGGCCCAGTTCCAGATTTGCCAGATCACCAGGGACGAAACCAAGTACTACTACGTGGTGAGCGCCCTCGACCAAGACACCGCAGCCCAGGTCAATGACTTCATCCAGGTACCCCCGGAAGAGGAGAAGTACGATAACTTCAAGACCCTCCTTCTCGAGACTTTCGGTCTTTCCCGACGCGAACGGGCTTCCCGCCTCCTCCACCTTGATAGGTTGGGCGACAGACCCTCCTCTGCGCTCATGAACGAGACGTTGGCCCTGGCGGACGGGCACAAACCCTGCATGATGTTTGAGCAGGCCTTCCTAGAGCAGTTACCTGACGACATCCACCTGCTCGTGGCGGATGCAGATTTCAGCGACCCCCGAAAGGTGGCCGCCCAGGCGGATGTCCTTTGGCAGGCGATAAAGGAGAGCGGGGCGTCCATCGAGCGCGTTGCCACGCCACGTACCCAGCGGCCCAGCAGGCCAGACCTGGCAATCGAACGCACCCCACCCGCCACCAGGTCTGTGACACCGACCGACCAATGGTGTTTCTACCACCAGCGGTGGGGCGCTGACGCCCACAGATGCCGGCCACCATGCAGGTTTCTGGGAAACGCCAGAGCCAGCCGCCACTGATGGCTACAGCGGCTGGCCACCCAGATAGCCTCTTGCATGTGTGGGACAGGCGTTCCGGACGTCCGTTCCTAGTGGACACAGGAGCTGAAGTCAGCGTCATGCCTCCCAACAGCCACGAGACTCACAACTGCACACCAGGACCCGCCCTCAGAGCCACCAACAGCAGCACCATTCAGACCTTTGGCATCCGTTTGGTACACCTCCAGTTCAGCACCTGCAACTTTACTTGGAAGTTCATCCTGGCCACCGTCGCTCAACCACTCCTCGGGGCAGACTTCCTCCGCGCCAACAGTCTGCTGGTTGACCTGCGGGGTAGGCATTTGGTACGTGCCAGGACCTTCCAAACGTTCTCGTTGGGTGAGGCCAAGCTGCCGGCCCCACACCTTGACTCCGTCACCACGCCAACCAACAAGTTCGCCAGGATCCTGGCAGAATTCCCGTCCATACGAACACCCCAGTTCTCCACCACCTTGCCCAAGCACGGCATCCAGCATCACATCCCCACCCAGGGCCCTCCCCTCCACGCCCGTGCCTGGCGGCTACCCCCAGACAAGCTCCGCCTCGCGAAAGAGGAATTCAAGAAAATGGAGGAGTTGGGGATCATCCGCAGGTCAGACAGCCCATGGGCCTCTCCACTACACGTGGTCCCCAAGGCAGCCAGAGGCTGGCGACCCTGTGGCAATTACAGATGCCTCAATGACATTACTACCCCGGACCTGTACCCCATGCCGCATATTCAGGACTTCGCTGCCAACCTGCACAGGTGGTCCATTTTTTCCCAAGGTCGACCTCATCTGCGGGTATCAACAGATCCCAGTGCATCCGGACGACATTCCAAAGATGGTGCTGATCACACCCTTCGGCCTCTTTGAATTTGTCCAGATGCCCTTTGGTCTCAAGAATGCTGCTCAGTCCTTCCAACGACTGATGAACGCGGTCGGGCGCGACCTTAACTTTGCTTCATATACCTCGACACCTTGATCGCCAGCAGCAGCCGCCAGGAACATTTCACGCACCTCCGCCAACCCTTTTCTCGCCTGAGCAATTTCGGCCTGACCATCAACCCAGCCAAATGCCAATTCAGGCTTGAGACAATCGATTTCCTGGGCCATTGGATCGACAAACACGGCGCCACGCCCCTGCCTGCAAAGGTCGACGCCATCCACCATTTTGCCAGACCCACCTCCATCAAGAGCCTGCAGGAATTCCTCGGTATGGTAAACTTTTATCACCAGTTCATACCATCCGCGGCCCGCATCATGCGCCTGTTGTTTGCTCTCCTGTCAGGTGGAGGCAAGGACATTGTTTGGTCGGAAAAGGCTCACACCACATTTGTCGAAACCAAGCAGGCGTTGGCGGACGCGGTCACGTTGGTGCATCCTCGTACGGACGTCCTGACTGCCCTCACGGCCAACGCCTCCAGCACAGTGGTCGGAGGTGTTCTACAGCAGCTTATCGAAGGGCGTTGGCAACCGCTGGTGTTCTTCAGCAGGCACCTTCGACCACCAGAGCTCAAATATAGCGCCTTCGACTGCGAGCTGTTGGTGTTGTACCTGGCCATCAGGCACTTCCGATACTTCTCGGAGGGCAGGCCATTTACAGCTTTCACCAACCACAAGCCGTTGACCTTCGCTTTCAACAAGGTCTAAGATCCCTGGTCAGCACGGCAGCAGCGGCACTTGTCATACATCTCAGAGTTCACCACTGACGTCCACCATCTGTCTGGGAAAGAGAACATGGTCGCGGATGCACTGTCACGGCCCACCATCCAAATTTTGTCCCGGGGGTGGATTTCGGCGCCTTGGTGGAGGCACAGTGAACGGACATGGAGGTGCCCAGCTATCGCACTGCAGTCTTGGGCCTGCAACTGCAAGACCTACTGGTAGGCCCCGGTGAGCGCACCCTGTTCTGAGATATCTCCACAGGTAGACCCTGCCCCATCGTCCCAGTTGCCTGGCGCTGACGGGTGTTTGATGCCATCCACGGCCTTGCACGCCCATCCATCTGGACTACTGTCTGGATGGTGTCCAACGAGTTCGTCTGGCATGGCCTGCGTAAACAGGTTTCTGAATGGGCCCGGTCCTGCACACACTGCCAGACCTTGAAAGTACAGCAGCATGTCAAAGCCCCCCTGCAGGATTTTCAACCTACCCGCCGTTGGCCCCCTCCCAGTCTCCCGAGGAGCGCGGTACCTCCTCACGATTGTCGACCGTTTTACCCACTGGCCTGAAGCCATTCCCCTCGCAGACACCGGCACTCAGTCCTGCGCACGGGCCCTTTTGTCAACTTGGGTAGCCCGTTTTGGTGTCCCGGCACATATCACCTCAGACAGGGGAGCTCAATTCACCTCCGGCCTGTGGTCTGCCGTCTCCAACTTGTGGGGTTCCCGGATCCATCTCACCACCGCCTATCACCCGCAATCCAATAGGCTGGTGGAGAGGTTCCATCGACACCTGAAGTCGGCATTCATGGCCCGCCTTAAGAGGCCCAACTGGGTAGACGAACTCCCCTGGGTCCTGCTGGGGATACGCATCGTGACAAAAGAGGACCTGCACGCCTCGTCCGCGAAGATGGTCTACGGAACGCCCTTTGTCGTCCCAGGTGAGTTCCTACCAGCCCCTTGGGGGCCAGAGGAAGAACCTGCTGCGGTGCTCGACCGGCTTGGAAACGTGGCCCCGATACCCACCTCACGACACGGACAGGCCCCGACCCGTATGCCGACTTCCCTCCAAGACTGTAAGCTTGTCTTTGTCAGGAGGGGCGCACACCGAACACTGCTGCAGTTGCCGTACGAAGGGCCATTCCGGGTCGTCAGGAACAATGGGTCTACATTAGTGCTGGACATTGGGGGTGTGAGGAGGTTTTTACAATTGACCAGCTGAAGCCGGCTTATTTAGACTTGGACCAACCCGTGGTGGTCCAGCGAGCGCGATGCAGGGGCAGGCCACCCAAGTCATAGTTTATTTAATTCTGGTTTTCGTGACGGTATCGCCGGTCTGGGGGGGGGGGGGGGGTTATGTATTGACTCACTGTACCGGCATCGAACCGGCTCCCGACATCGCGCGTGTCGGAGGCCCCGATCCAAGATGGCACGGGGCACTCCTTCTTCCCTATCGTCAGGCTAGGAAAGCCCACGCGCGGGAAGGTCAGGTGACCCACGCATGATATCAGCGTGGAAACTGTAGCGCGGGAAGTTTTCGGATATTAAAGGCACACCACACCCGTCGTTCATTCGACTTCTGATTTCAAATCAGCGACTCTGTGTCTTCATTTCGTAGTGTGTAGCTGGCTGCTACAATAGCTCACTTTTACCATAAATTTGCAAAAAAGCAAACAGCTCTGAGAACACTTTCCCCAGAACTTTAAGCTGACCTCCAATAATACAAGTCCTCAGCTCTATTAGTCAGTCTGCTTTACAATGTTGCAGAGAAAAATACTTCTTGTGCCAAAACGGTAAGAGTTTCACTAAATCAAATACTTTACCATTTCTCTTTAAAAGCTTCCTGGGAAAAAAATAAACTGGATTTAGTAGTTCCAAAAATATTCATTAAAAAGTTCCATAGTTCATGTAGGAGGTCATACAGTGCCTACTATGAGCCTGTTGTCCTGTGGCATCACAGCAAATACTAATCTAATTACAGAAGATTTCAAAGAGCCAATGCATTCAATAATAAAATTGTGGCGACTCACCGTCTAGTCGGGCGACCCGGCTCGGCAGTCGGGTCGCGCGGCGTCGGAACAACGAGGCCCAAGATGGCGGCGGGCCTCGTCTTTCCAAGCGACGGGGAGAAACCGCGCGCGGGAAAGTCCTGATGACGTAGGACTTACGTCATTGCCGGTTGTTTTGGGCGGGAACATTCTCCCTTAAAGGGCCCGCGCAAGGTGGGAAAATAAACCAGTTCTGTTTGGCAATCCTCCGAGTAGAGTCTTGTTTTATTCCGCGGTAGCAACCGCTACAAAATGAACATTTTAAGTGGTGCATCCCTCCCTTGAAAGACATGACAACTAGATCTACAGCTTTCTTAACCATATAGGATATTGTTAAACAAACACTTCCCTACAGATTGTCACTTCATTTTGACCAAGCAAAGACTAGCTGCCTTCACTGTCATTACCAGTGTAAACCTAGTTTCTGCAATCATTTTCCTTCCACCAAAACTGTAATCACCAGAAAACATCAAAGCCGAGTCAAAAAATTGCAATTCCTTTTTGCTGTCCTTCTCAATCCGAAACATTCTTTAAAATTACAAAAAAAGCAGCAAGGGAAAGAATATCATACCCATGTGTGGCCATTTTCAAGCAGATTAGCGATTTGCTACATTAATCCACCAAATAAAATGCTTGTCAGGAGCTACAGCAACATTTTAATAGGTTGTTAATTATAAAGCAAAGGATAAAGGAAAAAGGGGCCATCTGTCAGTCTGTCCCCCATGGAGAGCAGTTAACTAGCAAGTTAAAAGGTAAATATTTTCCTAATATTTATCCAGAAAACAATATCATTTTTTCCTTTCAATAAAAAGGCACTTTGCATGACAACAGCACTTCCATTGTTACGCTGCACTGAGCTTGCATGGGTGGTTTGTAGCTCCTGCCTTATTCATTCAGTGCCATGTGTATATTTAATCACCATAAGACTGCTGCAATGTAAGGAACAAAGCCACCCATTATAATCCTCAAATGCAATTCACAGTTATGCAACATTTAAAGATTTCCATAAATGCATGTCTTTGTACAATGCATGCTCAGGTGTGCGCCTCAGAATAAAGCAAATGTTTTATTTCCAACCAGAGGCTCTACTGTTCAGCTGCAAGTGAATCTACGGTTTGCTGCATTTGAAGACACAGCATGAAACTCAGATCACTCTACAGATGGTTAGCAAGAGACATTTTTAAAATGCTCATTTGGAAGAAAAAGTCTTCAGTGCACTACTGAAAATGTGGACGGATCTCTCAGCACTTTCTTCACTGACTGCAGCTGCTATGGGTGCCCCATCAGTCTTCTGCCACTGAAGAGTCACCATCACGTTTGGATGATGGTTTAAATAAAAACCTTCAGTTTCTTTAAAAACAGGAAAATAATTGGATGTGAATTAATTCAGCAAGTCGTCATCTTTTCCAGCTCATTTGGATTCATAAGGGGATTTCTGATACTTGGTGCCCATTTCTGAAACCCTGTAAGCAATTTTTACAACTGTTAAATCATTTTTATTTTCCAACACGGAACAGTACTCATATGGAGCTGCAACGTATCTGAGGGGGACTCACGAGCATGCTGATGCATTTTCATCCCTTAGGAAGCATGGGGTAAGGATTTCCTTTTCTCACTCGCTATGGTACTATTAAATCTATAAATTATAATCTGTTTATAGTGGCTTTTTAAAAAAAATGCTCATTCTGAAAGACAACATTGTTGTCACTAATGTTGTAAAGGTATTACTGCAAAAATACTTTTTTGTTATTGACTGGATTTCAATGAACTAAAATCACTTGAGGTGAGAACTACAGATGCAACAAATTTAGCAAAAACTGCTAAGACTGTGGAAGGATTATTTGAGTGAGTGATGAACAGTTTCGGATATCTTTCTAGAGAAGAACAAAATCTTTTACTGGCAACGTAAAGAACACAAGCTTTCACAAAAGCAAACAAATGAAATGTTTTCTACTGGAATGTTGTTGACTTAAAGATTGACAAGGAAAATAAGAAATGTAAATACCAATATAGTTTTATATGTGTACTGGATATACACCTTTGAACATTTCCAAACCTGCAGCAAAACCAACAAGGGTGTTGAGGAAAATGTGCAGAATTTTGCAGGAGTTGTCGTTTTGAAAAGGACTGTATGTAATTGACTGAGAAAATTGAAGGTGGCAGATAAAAAGGATCTCCTAAAACTATATCACAATGTGTTTGTTATTTGCTACAATAAGAAGATACTATATTAGTTAACCTCAGTACACAGATGTTGGATCAGTACTGAAACTGTCTAGTAGAAAAATGGGCGTCTCTGCGATCACTGAAGCAGAGGAAGTGAGAATCCAAGGAGAGAAAGACGACAGAGAAGAGTCTCTTCTTGCTCTACTGGGAATTATAGGAACAATTCTAAATCTTCTAGTGATCATCTTTGTGTACATCTATACTACATTCTGAATGCTCGGAAGCTGGTGAAAAGCAATAAACCAGCCCCAGAAGTTCTTCAGAATGCATTCATACAACATGAAAGGAATACTCAAATATGCATTACCTGAACCTTCCAAATAATATCAATAATTAAGCAACTGATTAAATAACTCACATTGACAATGTGAAACATCTATCTTCAGTCACATCAACTGGAATTTTATTACAAACTAACAGAACAGATGGGTGTTATACTGAGCAGGTGAAAAACAAAAAAAAATCAGACAGCCAGAAAAGGGACTGATGCCAAATATCCTCCAGGTGCTCCAGTTTCCTCCCACATTGCAAAGATGTATAGGTTCGGAGTTGTGGGCATACTACGTTGGCACCAGAAGCATGGCGACACTTGCAGGCTGCCCCCAGAACATTCTACGCAAAGGTGCATTTCACTGTGTTTCAATGTACATGTGACTAATACAGAAATCTTATCCGTGAACTACAAATGACATCATCACAATATTTAAAAGTGAATGCAGCTGGAACTTTGAGAAATACACATGCATCACCAAGGCAACTCGTACATGCTTTTTCCCAAAATTTGTCTGCAATATTTGGATTATCAGCATTTGTGTCTGCGGAGATTTGGAGCAAAAGAAAATCAAAATGATTAAATGCCAAAAAGCTGCTTCAAATCATTGGTTTTCAAATTGTGTAAAATGTTTGTAAATTTTGCCCAAATATGGATATCCAAGATAAAACATTTTTTTCCTGTTAAACTTGCACAATCTACTGTTTGGAACATGTCTTCTATAGTCTGGTAAACTGATGGCTGTAACTTGTCACTTGTGACAATTTGATGAAACTCAGGTGGCTAAATTAGCCAATAACTGAACTTCAAAAACATTAATAGTTACATTACAACATGATAATTTTTTGAAAGGCATACACTTGGAGATTATACCTCAATAAAACAAATATAGATGTTCAGTGTGTCTGTGATCATAAATTAAGAAAGAAGCCAATCATCTCTGCATTTTCAAAGAGAGCTGTCAGAGGAGTAATGCTCAGTGGGGAGAACAGTGCTTGAAGAATGAGTGGGATATCTCAATGCTTCTAAGTTAGAGCATTAACTGACTCAAAATTTTTTCCCAGATGATAATCCAGGAAGGGTAGCAGAGTCAGGGGAGGCAGATTAGAAACTGCTCAAAGTTGGAGAAGTGGGCAAAGAGCAAAAGGAAAATACTAACTACAGGAAGGAAAAATACACCCACTTTGAATAGTGTTGAAACAACAAGAACATCTCAAAGTGTCTTGGAATCTTTTGCAAAGCAACACTCTGTCCAACCACTCCAATGCAATACGATAAGATAAACAAATGGATGTTGACCTTTTGGGATCACAGCAGCAGAAAATGCCATGATTAAACTGCAGGGTACTCTTACTCAACTCAATTTATACAAGGTATTTTGATGCACTAGCATGGAATTTTCAAACAAAATTCAGCTATGGAGATATTAGGATAGATGGTGAGATGATGAAGGTTTTAACAATTGTCTTAAAGGTGGAAAGTAGAACTGTAAGGAGGTTTAAGGAAGAAATTCCAGAATTTAGGGCTTTGGTAACTTAAGGTGCAGTTGCCAATGGTGGAATGATTAAATGTGGGGATTATTTAGAAGACAAAGTAGAACACATTTATTCGAGTGTTTTAGTGCCGGAGTTGCTTACAAGGTGAGATGAGAAAGGATCATGAAGTGATTTGAAAACAAGAATGAGATTTTTTTTTAAGAAAAAGGAAGTGCTTTGCTTAATCAGGAGCAAGCCAGGTCAGCAAAAACAAGGATGATGGTGAAAAAGTCAAGGTAAGAGTTGGATCCAAGTGGAATGAGGGAGGTGAGCCAGGAGTTACTATTTTAAACAAAGACAATGATAAGGCACATAATAGCCTTTTTGACTTAATACAGATAGGCTTCAACATTTTCAGATAATGATTTTACTATATCAATTTTCATCACTTGGTCCATTTTGTGTTTCCAAGCACATCCGCTCTTTTTGCCTTGTATGATCAGTTGCTTTATCATTTATTATCTCCTCCACCTTGTTAAAGATCTTCCCATAGTCTTCCTACCCTTCCACTTTCTCGGCATCCCAAAGATTGTGTCACCTTTAATTTAAAAATATAACAAAATGCTGCCAATCCTGGAAATATGAATTAAAGACAGAAACGTGGGAAATACTGAATGAGTCAGGTAGCATCTGTGACCAGAAATGGGAGCTAATGTTTCCAGCTGAAACATTGAGAAGTCTGAAAGATCATCAACTCAATTATCTTTATCTTTTCATTGATGTTACTTGATGTGCCATTTCCAGCATTTTCAGTTATTTTGTCTAATTTCCAATGAAAGCTTGAACTGAAATATTAACAGTCCTCCCTCTGCAGATGCTTCCTGACCAGAGTATTTCCAGCACCTTGCTGTTGCAAAAATTAGAAATTCTTTATGACTTTGATTTATTTTCCAGTAGTTTCATGCTTCACAAGCTTTCCTCCCCCATCTTTTGCCATCTTATTGAAAAGATGAAAATTGCAGATGCTGAAAATATCAACAAATGGGGCAGCATCTGTAGGGAGAGGGAGAGGGATCTTTTCAACTGGATGACTTTACACCAAAACTTTCATAACTAATCACGATGAAATGTCAGTAAACAAACAGACTCAGTTTCTCTCTCCACAGATGCTGCCTGACCTACTGTTTTTTTTCAGCATTTTCTGATATAGTTTTATCTCATCGTTTGTGAAAGTGTGGACATCTGACATTCAGTGCGGGTCATCCAACAATTATGACCATGAAAGCATTTGTATAAAAAATAAGTGAATTCTTGAAATCTCAAACAGAGATTGTTGGACATATACAAATTTGTCAGAATTGCAAAGTGAAAAGACATATCGATTCCTCACGATTATACTTTAATGCAATGTTGAAGCAGTATCGACAACAGAAACATTAACCTAGTACCTTCGTAACAGTGCTGACTGTCTTGCAGTACCAATAATCTCTGGTTTTATGTCTGCACATTGAAGTTAGAGCAGAACAAATGCCTAAAATGGAATTCTTTAAGCTAACCTTCTGTATGCCAAATTCTTAAGTACTCGTATGCAAATTCAAATTATGGAATAATATTACATCTCTATTTAAACAGGAAAGCACAAAAATAACTTGGCCATTTACAGACAAGATTTTTAATATTCTTTGCAAAATGGACTTTATCGTTAGTCCCCACAGGAACCACTACAACTGAATGAAGTATATGAATATTTTATCAGCCAAGGAAATGCATGCTTAAAAGCACAAATCCTTAGCACAGCATGAAGACTCTCATTAGCTGCTGCTCAGCCAGTTTTACAGGGAGGAATACACTTGTGGGCAACTTAACATTTTATTCAAGCTTGGAAAACCTACTGGGCATCAGAACCAAGTGAAAACAAGCAAAAGTTTAATGAGAAACAGAGCATCACTGTCACATAGAAGAGCAAATCAGTTATAATAAAAGTGATCCACAGTTAACAGAATTCTAGTGTTAGCACCAACACTGCAGAGGAAAAATAGATTATGAAACCATTCAAAATTCAGTTTTAATTTCTCTCCACACACAAGCAGAACAAATTTTCCCAGGCATTGGGATAAATGGCTTTGTGGCCAAATAATAACCTCCCCTTTGCAATGAGGTAGAACAGGGCTAATAAAACACGTGAATATTATAGATGAGGAGGGTGACATTGCTCATCTCAGCCCAATTAATTAGAAAAAATATAAAGATACAGTGGCATGCAAAAATTTGGGCACCCCTGGTCAAAATTTCTGTTACTGTGAATAGCCAAGCGAGTAAAACATGACCTGATTTCCAAAAAGGCATAAAGTTAAAGATGACATATTTCTTTAATATTTTTAGTAAGATTACTTTTAAATTTCCATTTTTTTTTACAGTTTCAAAATAACAAAAAAGGAAAAGGGCCTGAAGCAAAAGTTTGGGTATCCTGCATGGTCAGTACTTAGTAACACCCCCTTTGGCAAGTATCACAGCTTGTAAACGCTTTCTGCAGCCAGCTAAGAGTCTTTCAATTCTTGTTTGAGGGATTTTCGCCCATTCTTCCTTGCAAAGGGCTTCTAGTTCTGTGAGATTCTTGGGCCTCTTGCATGCACTGCTCTTCTGAGGTCTATCCACAGATTTTCAATGATGTTTAGGTTGGGGGACTGTGAGGGCCATGGCAAAACCTTCAGCTTGTGCCTCTTGAGGCAGTCCATTGTGGATTTTAAAGTGTGTTTAGGATCGTTATCCTGTTGTAGAAGCCATCCTCTTTTCATCTTCATTTTTTTTTACAGATGGTGTGATGTTTGCTTCCAGAATTTGCTGGTATTTAATTGAATTCATTCTTCCCTCTACCAGTGAAATGTTCCCTGTGCCACTGGTTGCAACACAAGCCCAAAGCATAATCGATCCAGCCCTGTGCTTAACAGTTGGAGAGGTGTTCTTTTCATGAAATTCTGCACCCTTTTTTCTCCAAACATATCTTTGCTCATTGCGGCCAAAAAGTTCTATTTTAACTTCATCAGTCCACAGGACTTGTTTCCAAAATGCATCAGGCTTGTTTACATGTTCCTTTGCAAACTTCTGACGCTGAATTTTGTGGTGAGGATGCAGGAAACTTTGGAGAAAAAAGCGTGCAGAATTTCATGAAAAGAACACCTCTCCAAACGTTAAGCAAGGGGGTGGATCGATCATGCTTTGGGCTTGTGTTGCAGCCAGTGGCACGGGGAACATTGCACCGGTAGAGGGAAGAATGAATTCAATTAAATACCAGTAAATTCTGGAAGCAAGAATCACACCGTCTGTAAAAAAGCTGAAGATGAAAAGAGGATGGCTCCTACAACAGGATAATGATCCTAAACACACCTCAAAATCCACAATGGACTACCTCAAGAGGCACAAGCTGAAGGTTTTGCCACGGCCCTCACGGTCCCCCAACCTAAACATCATCGAAAATCTGTGGATAGACCTCAAAAGTGCAGTGAATGCAAGACGGCCCAAGAATCTCACAGAACTAGAAGTCTTTTGCAAGGAAGAATGGGTAAAAATCCCTCAAACAAAAATTGAAAGACTCTTAGCTGGCTACAGAAAGCATTTACAAGCTGTGATTTTTGCCAAAGGGGGTGTTACTAAGTACTGACCATGCAGGGTGCCCAAACTTTTGCTTCAGGCCCTTTTCCTTTTTTGTTATTTTGAAACTGTGAAAGATGGAAATTTAAAAGTAATCTTACTAAAAATATTAAAGAAATATGTCATCTTTAACTTTATGCCTTTTGGAAATCAGGTCATGTTTTACTCGCTTAGCTATTCACAGTAACAGAAATTTTGACCAGGGGTACCCAAATTTTTGCATACCACTGTAATATTTTAGTTCCAAACAATTCAACAATTTTTGATTATTCACCTCCACCACTCTTCCAGGAAGTTCATTCTATAGATCTTCAATTCTGCACAAACCTCCTATTAGTTATATATGAATATTTGACTCTTGCCCTGCTTTAAATAATTAACTCTTTTCAAATTCCATTTTCTATTTTTTCTGGTTTAGAAGTTGGGCATTTAATCATCCTCTTTGCAGATTTTAAAATCCAAGGCTCTCCAGTTCTTCTACATAGTTTAGGTCTTTAAAACTTGGGTGTCAGTCTAATGCACTTCACCTGCACTCCACTCCATTGCCTAAATGTCTCCAGAGCACTTTGATGACCAAAAAGTGACTCCGAGTGATCTCAACTTCCTCTGGTTGTCCAACTGGAACAGTAGAATTAAATGTTCGACTGATCTGGATGATTGCTCAAATGCTTTGGTTGGGCAAGTTAAACATCCAATCTCCTTAATGTTTCATGCGGCTTCAAACTTAGTCTAATGAACACCCTTTACAATGACGAAAATCTAAATTCCAATACAATTGTTATAAACTCAAACCAAAACATCACCTAAAGACACAAATTCTTAGAATCTAAAATCTTTTAAGCCTTTTACCAGTAAAATAAAATTTTCCCACCCAGAATACAAGATGTGAAGTAATTATTAAGAATTACATATCAATTACACTCAAAACACCAAGATGTTAAGGAGTCTGGCAATATGACTTTCTGGCAGATCGGTGTCATATTAGTGTCACAGCTACTCTCGGCAATGCCGACTTCAACAGCAGATTTGAAAAGATCCGATATGCGGAAAATCAGGAATTACTGAAACCCAATGTGCATCCATTGGTCAGCCTTCCCAGCCACCTATCAGAAAACGATCACCACCACCAGCAGTGGTACTGATCATGACATGTTCACCATGGCTTGTGCGGAATTCATCTGTATAAGTTAGCAACAGTACTTTAAGATCAATCTATACA
The DNA here is from genome assembly GCF_009764475.1 of Pristis pectinata. NCBI lineage: Eukaryota > Metazoa > Chordata > Chondrichthyes > Rhinopristiformes > Pristidae > Pristis > Pristis pectinata. Next base: position 127,161,560 of record NC_067407.1, on the reverse strand, counting down.
TTCTATCCAAAGCCATCAGGTGGTCTTGCAGCCAGAGTTGGTCATTAGTCAATACTTTTAAAAATCACATATCAAGGTCAATGCCACGCAATCCTTCAGCACTTCACTCCAAGGGTCTTTGAGCATTTAAGCACTGAATAATATGATGTGTGACTATTCATCAGGTTGTTTTGGGGGAATAGGAAAAGCATTTTGAAGATTCCAAGTTTCCTTCCTCATGTATACCTACAAGCTAAAATGCTTGGCATAGACATTACATGCTCATAACAAATTTCGAGCTCCTTTTCTCAGGAGCTCCATAAAGCCTGCCAGATTTACCAGAGAAGCAGGGATTTAATGAGAATAAGGAACTAAAGGAAATAAACTTTAGTTTAAAGAAAAACTACTGGAGCAGTAAGGACCCCAATGCTCTGCATCCCAGGATTGTGAATGAGGTGGCTGTAAAGATAGTGAACATTCTTGTTATCATTTTCCAAGGTTCTGTAGATTCTGGAAGTGCCTGTGGATTGGAGAGCATCAAATGTGATCCCACTATTTAAGAAGTGAGGGAGAGAGAAAACAAGGAATTACCAACCTGGTAGCTTAACAGTGGTAGGAAAGATAATGAATTCATAGTGGATGTAATAGCAGAAAACCTTGAAAATCATAGGCTTGAGCAGAATCAGCACAAATTTATGAAAGGAAAGTCACACTTGACTAATTTACTGGAGTTCTTTAAGGACGCGTATTATGTATGGCATCTTTGGTTGAATAGATGAGGAACCAATGGATATAGTGTATTTGGATTTTTACAAGACTGATGATAGATTACCATCTGAAGAATGATCGAGTAAACTAGGCCGCATTCCTACAGTTTAGATCAATGAGGAGAAATCTCAAAGAAATGTACAAAATTCTTAAAAGGCTGAGAGGATGGATGCAGCAAGGATATTCCTTTTGGCTGAGGAGTGTTAAACAAGGGACCATTGCCCAAGAATAAAGGGATAGGAAATTTAGGACTGAAATGAGGTGAAACGTCTTCAGAGAGTGGTGAATGAAAATTCTAAATCAGGGAGGATCGTGAAAGCTCCGTTAGAGTTAATTGCAAGTGGGGAGGAATAGATTTCTGGATGTTAAGGGAATCAAAGGATACTACAATAAGGCAGGATGATGATAGAGACAGAAAAACATTCATTATCTTGATGAATAGTGGAGCAAGCTCAAAGGTCAAATGGCCTATTTCTGTTGACTTTTTTTTATATATTGTAATGAAATGTTAGGAAACAACATCTTCAAGTAGTTAGTAGCCAAGATATTCTTTGCAAAGAGCAAACAAGAATCAAACATCTCCATCTTACCCAAGGTTTTTAAACTGCAACTAAAATTTAAATACAATACTTATTAGCAACTAGAGAAAACCTCCAGGAACTCCACAAAATAAGAGGCCATGTTTTGCTATTTGATAATGACCCATTTTTAAAAAAAAATGTATGACCTTCAAACAAATCAAATTAGATTACTTAACCATGTTTGTTTGTTCACCTTCATGGGAAATTGACCTCAACAAGACAAGCATTGTTAAAAGAAAATAGAAAAGGTTGGAAGTACTCAGCAGAAAAAGGCCACATCTGAAACATTAACTCTGTTCCTCTTCCTACAGTTGAGGCCTGATGTGCTAAGTATTCCCAGCATTTTGTTTTTATTTTAGTTTTTCCAGCATGTGTGCTTTTTGTTTGAATTTGAAGCATTGTTTAAATACTAGTTTCATTATTCAGATGGTTTTTTTTAGAAATTTATGCAGCAAAGCTATTTACAATGGCCACCATCAATGGACTCTCTCTGCTAATATGCTTCAAATGAATCTTGCAGCACTTTCTGCATATCAACAACAGATGACTTGATTAAATCTAGAATTGTATCTAAACTGGATTTTCCACTACAAGTTTTCAGGCTACACTGAGGAGTGAATTGAAGACCAAGTACATAAATGACCATATGTGTGTAAAACAAGCTGTATAACCCAATACAAATGAGTATCTCTCTTTACAATGAGCAATTTAAAATGTAAAATGTTAGGGGACAGATTCTTTAAAATGCTTTGAAATAATTTTTGACCCATTGATTGACATGGAACTTTACAAAAATCTAGTGAGAATATGCTACCTCCATTTTGGCAAATACCGATGCAAGCATTTTTAAAGACTGCATAAATGCAAGTCCAATGGAAACCAATGTTCTGTTCAGCTTGCATCGCATGCAAATATTGAGAAATCTTGCATGCCCAGAACAACCATAAACACAGGTATTATCTCAGTGGATTCCTCAAGCTCAAAAGACTAATGTGTTTAAGAAGCACACTGCCCTCTCAGAACAGGCCTTGGGATATGCATGATATTGTGAAAAAAGGTACAAAAAGAAAACAATCCATCATTCACTACCAGACTTTAAAAGGAAAGGACTACATACATGGCTATGTAGCGTATTGCTAGATTCTGAAATATGCCAGGTGATGAAAATCCATAATCCAGGAAAGAACAGTGATAGGTGATTAATTATGAGTACTGGCATTTTTATCAGTTGATTACAAAGGAAGGTGAAAACAAGCAGCAGAGGAGGGTAAGGGATTGGGGGTGGGGGGGAGGAGAGCAAGGAAAAATTAGCAGCAGCTGAAGATGGCAGCAAGAAAGGAGACAACAGCAATTGATTTGGTGATGGTGACAGAAGAGGAGGAGGAGGAAAAGACTGTGGTTGGATGGAGACTATTGTTAAAAGAAAATACATTCTTATTTCTCAGAATATGGGCATTACTGGAAAGGTCAATATTTACTGCCACTCGAAAAGGTGGAGGTGAGATAACATCTCCACTGCAGTGCTGATAGTGAAGGTACTCATGCACTGCTATTACACAGGGAGTCCCAGGATTTAGATCCAGCCACAATAAAGGAATGACAATATACCTCTTTATCAGGGTGGAAAGCAATGTGAGAGGGGATCCTGATACTTGTGGTATTCCAAATCACCATCTGGCCTTATTCTCCTTGGAAGCATGGGTCACGGGTCTGGGAGGTGTTGTAAGAGCAGTCCAGATGAATAACAGCGGTATATTTTGTAGAAGGTATACCCTGTAGCCACTGTGCATCAGTGGTAAAGACAATGTATGTTCAGAGTGGTGTATAGGTTCCAAGAAATAGGATATTTTATCCCAGATGATGACAAACTGCAGGTGTTTTTGGCATTGCACTCATCCAAGCCAGTGAAGGGTATTCCATCATGCTCCACACATGCATCACGGATGGAAAAGTTACTCTGGGGCATAAGTCACTTGCCCCTGTATATCCAACCTTTGACCTGCTCTTGTCGCCACAATATTTATATGTCTGATCCAGTTGAATACCTGATCAGTGGCGACCACAGCCCACCTCCCCGAGGATGTTGATATTGGAGGCCTCAGTGTTGGTCATGCCATTGAATGTCAAGAATAGGTGGCCAGACTTAATATCTTTAATAGCCATGGCCTTACACTTGTATAAAACAAATTTGTTTGTCACTTATCACCCTGTGCCTGAATGTTGCATGCAGGTACAGACTGCTTCATTTTCTGAGATGCAAAACGAACACCATGCAATCAGCAAACATTCCCACTTACGACCTTGTGATCGAAGGCGATGGAATGAGTTCATTGAGACAAAAGTGGCTTCACAGTCCAAAATGCTGCCCTGAAGATCCTCTACAGCGATGTCCCTGGCTAAAATCACTGACCTCATTAGCCACTACCTTCTATTGTGCGAGATACGACTTTAACCAGTGGCATGTTTTCCTTTGACGCAGAGCTATTTGCTGCCATAATCAGTCAAATGATGCCTCGAAGTCATGGGTAGCCATTCTCACTGCACCTCTATGTTTGGATCAAGGCTGTGATGAGGTCTGTAGCCAAAGCATTCTGATGAAGCACAATCTGGGATCAATGAACAGCCATGTGCTCTGCTATTTCTCAGACAAGGAAGAGTGAGCAGTCCAAAGATTGAGTTGACAATAAAACCAGGGCTTTAGAAAAAAATTGCGGCAAAGAAACCTCAAGAGTTTTGATTTCTGGGGTTAGCAGTTTCAGCGTTAAAGCAGAGGCTCAGACGGGATAGTTGAGGAAGAGAGACAAAGTCAGCACATCCATTTGGCAAAATGTGCTTTGTCAGATTTCTTGGGCAATGGAAGCAGTTCCTTGAGACAAATGGGCTTCACAATCCAAACCAATTCTAATGTCCTTAAGATGGGAAAGGCTTTCAACCACTATGAAGTATATCTTAAATGTGTCACAAGGTGGAAAAGTAGAATAGAATAGTATAGATGAATAACTACTTTAGGAAAGTTGACATAGATTTAGGAGGAAATGGAAGTTTTTTTTAAAAACAGGAAACATACAGATAATATAAATGAATCGGGCTCACTATTTCTATGTAAGCACAAAAAAATCTGTAATAAACTAATCAAATGCACCAATTGGAATGGAAGGACAAGCCCTAAAATTATGTTGCATCGGGAGAGCTTAAGGATTAAGAAAATCAGCTAAGATGGGCTCCTGATTACTCATGATTATCATGCAATATCAGATGAAAAGCAAAATCCTGCAAGAGGTCTCTCCTTCCATTCTGTAAATGCTTGGGACTCTATTCCAGAACGTTTTCTCATAAAATGGAACTGATTACAGGATTTCAATTCTTCGAGCTCCAAGAACTTGCTTGGATTCAGCCCAAACTGGTACATACACATTAATCTGGCTCTTTTGCTTCTCCAGTACGTTAGTAGTAACTGCACTAATTACACACGTGCAATGTCAACAACTACCAGATATGGAAAAATAGATTGCAAGGGAACAATAACAAAACCTGAAACATAAACACACACTACATAAGGAGCAAAGGACCAAATGCCATCATCATGTAGTATTAAGAAATTGAAATGGCATGCTGAACAAGTCTAAGCAAAAAACATTTTCAAGAAATTGATACATAAAATGGCTTAGTCCTCGTGGACACTGAATGATTTTCTAACTCTAAGTTTAGGTCTGCTGGATGTTGCATTATCTTATCATAAATCAGTTGTTTGATCTAAAATCTAATTTACAGAAAATTGGAATGCATTGTATATTGGTAAGCATATGCTAGGTAGAACCACTGTAACGTCATAGAACAGTACAGCACAGAACAGGCCCCTCAGCCACAATGTTGTGCCAACATATCTATTCCCTCCTGCCTACAGAATGCCCATATCCCTCTATTTTCCTCTCATTCATGTGCCCATCCAAGCCCTTCTTGAAAGCCCCCAATGAGTTTGCCTCCACCACCCTATCAGGCAAGGCATTCTAGGCATCCACCACCCAGTAAAAAACGTACACCTTACGTCTGTTCTGAACCTAACCCCTCACCTTAAATGCATGCTCTCTGGTATTGAATCGCTCAATAATGAGAAAAAGATATGCTTATCCACCCTATGCCCCTCATAATTTTATACATTTCCAACAGATCACCTCGCAGCCTCCGCCACTCCAGAGAAAAGAGCCCAAGTTTGTCCTGATAGCACATGCCCTCTAATCCAGGCAGCATCCTGGCAAACCCCCTCTGCACCCTCTCTAAAGCCTCGACATCCTTCCTATACTGAGGTGACCAGAATTGCACGCAATACTCTGAATGCGGCCTAACCAGGCTTCGATAGAGATGCATCATAACTTCTTGACTCCTATACTCAATACCCCGATTAATAAATGCAAGCATTCCATAAGCCTTCTTAACCACCCTGTCTACCTGTGTAGCCACTTTCAATGAGTCATGGACTTGCACCCTAAGGTCTCTCTGCTCTTCAACACTGTTAAGGGTCTTGCCCTTAAGAGTGTACGCTCTCTTGACATGAGTCCTACCAAGGTGCAACACGTCACATTTATCCAGGTTAAACTCCATCTGCCATTTCTCTGCCCACATCTGCAGCTGATCTGTATCACGCTGTATCTGTTGCCAGTCTTCCACACTATTCACTACTCCGCCAATCTTGGTATCGTCTGCAAACTTACTAAACCATCCATCGACATACTCATCCAGGTCATTTATGTATATCACAAACAGCAGAGGTCCTAGCACAGATCCCTGCTGCAAACCACTACTCACAGGCCTCCAGCCCGAATAAGTCCCTTCAACCACCACCCATTGTCTTCTACAGGCAAGCCAGTTCTGGATCCATGCAGCCAGCATCAGTGGCAAAGTTCCACATTCACTTTCCCCATCCACACTTCCACCTTCACAATGAACTTAACTGAGCTGCTTGGAAAAATATCAAATTTACTTGCATGATCAAGCACAGATCTTGTAAAAATAATCTGTATTTAAAAAATTTAGAAATATACACTTGCCTATAATTCAGGATACTGTTAAAACTTGCAGCTGCCCCCTTTAAAGTTTCATGGTGTGTTAGAAAGTTTTTGAAATGACCAATTAATAGTCTGACAGTAGAGAATAAACATAACACAGTTAAGGTAACGATAGTCTTTTAATACCACTAAAATTACACTTGCATTGCAACAGATGTGTTGTCCTAGAAAGCTTCTCATTCCTTAAATCATGTGCTAACCATGCCATATTTTATACATTAATTAGCTGACCTCAAGTATAATTTTAAAGTATTTTAAATGGTGGACAGAACAAGTCACAGTTTGATTGACAGAGAAGGAGATAGCCATTGACTCAGTAACAACAGACCGAGCCCTTAGTCCACAATAGCCATCAATGAAAATCACGCAGCAAAGAAAACAAGTTCTCGTATGAGTGACGAAGATCTTATTTCAAGGTAGCTCCCAAATCTGTGGCAAAGTGGATTGAACTTTGGTTATTTGCTGTATAGAATGCTAATTGAAGGTCTCTCTCTTTTCAATGTCAAACCAAATTTGATAATGACCGACTTTCAACAAAAGGTAACGTCAGTAATCCACAGAAACACCCAACTTCAGCACAGCCTACTCCACTTCCATGCCCTGTTTAACAATGTTTTCATCGATTCAAAATGAAATGAGTTATTCTAAACACAAGAGATTTTCCTCCTACCTAGATGAATTAAAGTTTCCAAAGTTAATCTCATCTCAAACTGAGCCTAAATTATAATTCAATTCTAAAATGGCTATGTACTATTTCAAAATTTGGAAGGATTTAATTTCCCAAGAAAAATCTTCTTTTATGACATTTATGCCAATTACTTTAAATTTGCATACATGGTCTTGGCTACACAATATACACCGATTTATAATGTTGATTACATAGAACAGTACAGCACAGTATGGGCCCTTTGGCTCATGATGTTGTGCTGACCTATATAAACCTAAGTCCATGATCAATCTAATCCTTCCCTCCTACACAGCACATAACCCTCCATTTTCCTTACATCTATGTGCCTATTTAAGAGTCTCTTAAATATCCCTATTGTATCAGCCTTATAAAACACATGATTAAAGCCAAAACTAAATATTAAATTTTCTGTAAAATGGCCCATTTATCATGCTATTAAAATAGACTAGATTCCGTTGAAACAGAAAATAGTGGGACTCTCTTATTTCGAGTACATTTAGATTCCAGAAAGTTTGTTGGGGAAAAGAAAACTTGGTACTGGAGTGCTCGACCCATCTTTTACAATTGCTTAATGCTTTGAGAGAAAAGTTTCTATCACTGACTTTCCGCCTAAAGGATAAAAATAACATTTTGCAAAGTGCTGTCAACTGAAAAATATAACTCCTTTGAAACATTAGCTATTTTTTCTTGTTCTAGGGTGTAGCCTAATTTGAGTATTTCTAGCATTTTGTTTTTATTTCAGATATTTTGCCTTATTAAATCAGTTTACAACAAAACCAGAAAACATGCTACCAGAATGCAACAAACAAGATCACAATAAATAGTTGTAATAACCCAACAGGTCTGCTCCCCTCTCCCCAGCCACCATGTTGAGGTCACTAACCTGTAAAATTGCAAGCTTTTATTTACACTCTACAACACTATAGTTTAATGTTGGTAAAAAAGAACAAATAATGTATATACAAATTGTGACACAAAACATAGTTTACTATTTATGTAGTCTTTTTAAAAAATTCACAGCATAAATTGGTTTGCAAAATTTGTTGCTCAAGACACGCATTACTCACAGAATCATGTTAACATATTAGTTTCAAAAGTGAGCATTCTTCTCAGCAAAAAGAATCAATGCAATGACAACAATTAAACCAAATTAAAACTCTAGTTCTACCTGTGCTTTGCACTCTCCTGTTAACCACTACCACTCTGAAGAAACTAAGCACAGTACAATTTGTAAAATCAAATTCCACCCAAAATAAAAGGTGTAAAAATTAGTATCCTTCATATTCAAAGCTTCATTTTTAAAATACTTTTGTTCACTGGATGACGCTGGCATTACCAGCACTTGTTGTCCATTCCTATTTGCCTCTGAACTGAGGCACTTAAAAGTAAACCATACTGGTGTGTTTGAAGTCACTTACAAACCAGACTGCACAAGGACAACAGATTAACTTTAGATCATAGAACAGTACAGCACAGGAACAGGCCCTTCAGCCCACGATGCCAATCTAAACTGCACATCTACCTTCACGTGGTTGATATACCTCCCACTTCCTGCCTTTTAAATGTCACTGTCATGTCTGCTTCCACCACCTCACCTGGCAGTGCATTCTAGGCACCTACCATTCTCTGCTTTAAAATAACTTTTAGTCCAATGACCATACCACGAGCTACAATACCCCACACTAAATGATACAAAAAGCACTTTCATTGCTAATCATGCAATTTTATTAATGTTACATACCTGAGTCATTCCTCAGATAGGATGACATAGCAGGAATAAGACAGGACTGGCTGAGCAGCTCCACAAGTACAGACGGAAGGGCATTATTATTCTGTCCTCTACTTTCACCAGGGTGTAGATCTCCAGATAAACTGCTGCCTCCAGGATTGATGTAACTAGCAAGAACCTAGGAGAACAAAATAAAAACAAAAACAAATATAGAAGAGTATTTTGCAGAGTAAAGAGAATTTATTTTAGTTATGAGGAGAGACTGGATAGGCCGAGCTTGTTTTCCTTGGGGCAAAGGAGGCAGAGGGATAACTTGATAGAGGTATAAAATTATAAGATTCATAGTCAGAATATTTTTCCCATGGTAGGGGTATCAAAAATATAATTTCTGTGTCTGAGAGACATTTAGACAGGCACTTAAATAGGCAAGGCATAGAAGGATGAGGACCCAATGTGGGTAAATGGGATGTGTGTAGATCGGGAGAAAGGTTGGCATGGACATAGTTTCTCTGCTGTACAACCCTTAATAGATTTTGGTTTGTCATTGATATGCATCTCAAGTTAAAATAATCATACTGATGTCTGCTAAAATGCTTTGCAGAGAATGTTTGCAAGTCCAGCAGTTTTCAACTTTTGATCGTTATTCATTCCAGAACAGGTGATACTTAAAGGCACCAGATCAATTAGCTGTGTGGTCTGATACACAGGAATACAAATGACTTCAAACTAACCGCCATTATTATTAGAATGGGCCAGAAAAACAAGTGACACTGTAAATGTGAACAGTTAACAGGGAGATGGAACAAGTTAGGGCACAAGCACTAAAATAACTGCCTTCAGCCTTCCCAGTATTCAGGTGGAGTTGGTCAGTCTCAAACACTGAATATCAGTCTTGCAGCTTCACAGTATAGAAGGAGTACATGGGTCAACAGAAGCAATGAAGACAATTCATAGATGCTGGAATACTTACAGGAGTTAGGGCAACAACAGTGGCCAAAGGTACAATTAACATTTCAGATTAAGTGGCTAACCTGGATTGTTAATTGTTTCTCTCTCCATGAAGTTGACCTCAGTGGTAAATGCCATCAAGGGAACACATGAATATGAAGAAAAGTTGTTTAGGAAAGGTGGAGAGGAAGATGAGGTGACAAAAATAGACCTTTTTTTGGGACGGACAGGAGGATCAGGTGTGGAAAGAAAAACAGACTTGGCCTGACTGCAATTGATTGGGGAAAAACTGGAATCAAGAAGATTATCACATGAACTGTAAAAAGAGATTGGGGAAAGAGATTGAGTTGAAGGTTGCAGAGAGGTCAGGAAATTAAGAAATAAACATAGTCACAATGCATGTTGTTCATGTCTGATTAGGACCTTACAGAAAAAACAGAAAATGTTGGAAACATTCAGGTGGTCAGGCAGCAACTCAGCAAAAATATATAGAGCTAATGTTTCAGGTTGAAGAGCTTTCATCAGAGCTGGGAAAAAGAGAAAACAAGTTGCAGTGAGGGCAGGTGATGGATGAATAGGACAAAGGGAATAAAAGGTCTTCTAACAAAAGCATCAACTCTTTTTTTCCCTCTCCTCAACTGCCTGACCAGTTGAGCATTTCCAGCATTGGATTTTCAGTTCAGCTTTCCAGAGCTGCAGTTTTTTAATTTTCATTTTCTGATTAGTACCTTTTTGATATTTTGGCAAGGAGAGAAACTTGAGAAAAGGTATTCTAATAAAAAGTTGCAGGTAGGGGACACACAAAGCAAGGGTGCCATCCAGATGAAGTTGAAAATTATGATCCTCATCCTGAAAGCAAAAAAGAAATCCACAAGACCCTCACTCTTGTGGCGAGGGCAAGGGAAGAGAGCACATGACTTAATAGAGCCTGATGTGGAAAAAGTCTGATCTGTTGATAGAAGTATAAGCCAGTTGCACACCAGATGTACTTATGTTTTCACTCTTTCAACTGAAAGCAGCAAGAACGAAGGCAATGAAAGGGAAGGGATCAAAGTGAAATAGTAGGATATAAAACATTCATTAGTATGTAACTCACTTAGATTCAACTAATTTTCAAAACTTAATCACTGCATACCTGCAGAAGACAGGTCACATGCTCTTCTTCCAGTCTCTGCTTGGTTAGTGCTTGTTCCACATCCCAACCTGATGCAGTAGAGCCTGTTCCAAAACCTGTACCTTTGGCCCAGTATAACTGTTGGTCTTCAGTGGAAGAATTTGCATGTGTACTGGAAACTTGTGGCTATGTTACATGGGAAAAAAATAGAATTGTTACTAACAAAAGATACAGTTGATAGAGGCAAAAAAATGCACAAATGGATACATTAAAATACTTCGCTTTTGTCTCAACTCAAAATATTCATGTTAACGGATAAGCCCTGTGCTTTGACTGACACTGTTCCTCAGACAAATGGAATTTGCATTTTGTGACTAGCCTTGTTCTGAATGTCAATTAGATCCAAACTAACACCCTACTTGAGCCTGAGTGCTTATTTCAAATGGGAATTATCGAAATATCAGTTCATTTGCCCTTCCTGCAAGGTTATGTAAACACACAATCTGTTAGTCTGTGCATAAATTATAATATCAACATCAGCAAGGTGAAAACCAATGGTAACACATTAAGGTGTAACATGGAGTCTGGATATAAGAAAGTAAATCTACACAAATTACTGCATTTAAAAACTAATTTGTCTCAAACTCTTTCAGACATTGAGTCAATTATGGGACTGAACAAAATATATTAAAAAATTAAACATTTCAATCATAGTCATTAAAGGCTCTGAATAAATACTTTCATATCAATGCTTGTGAAATTGTTTTATTCTAATCATTAGAATAAAAACTGAATCAATGTACAAATTGAAATCTTTTCTGTGGATTTGAAATTTCATGATCCAGAGAAATGGAATTATGTTTCTAACACCTTAAGCAAGAAAAATAGAAATAGATTTTAGGTTAACCAAAAAAAAATCAGATGGCAAATGCAAAGGAAAAACAGAATGGTTACTAGAGGGAGAGAGGCCATTTGACCCATCATATCTGCACCAGTTCTCCATGAAAGAGTAATCTAGCTAGACTCTCTCCCTTGCCCTCTCTCCACAGCCCCGAAAATATTTTTCTTTCAGATCCGGCTCCCTTTTGAAAGCTACAAATGAATCTGACTCTTCTGCAATACCTGGCAAACCATTCCAGGCTTTAACCACTTGTTCTTTAAGTGTTACATGTCATTTTTGGTTCATTTGCCATCTGATATCCTACCCTTGACAATGGCAATAGTTTCTGTCCATCTGCTCTGCCTGTACCCTCCATGATTTTCAATACCTGTCTCAAATTCCTTTGCAGTTTCCTTTGTTCCAAAGAGAACTACCCCAGCTTTTCTAGTCATGCCACATTACTGTAATCCCTCATCCCAGAATCATTTTGGTAAATGTCATATGCACCTTCTCTGAATTTTTACATCTTTCCCAAGTATGGTACCCAGACTTCAGCTGAGGCTGAAACTATTTTACAGAGGGTCATCAAGATTTCTTTGCTCTTTACTCAATGCCTCTATTTATGAAGCCCAGGATTATACTTTTCTTACAACTTTCTCAACCTGATTTGTCAATATCAATGAACTGTGCAAATTCCCCAAGATCTGCATCTGTGCCCATTTTGGCATTGTGCCTTTAGTTTCTATTGCCTGTTCTTATTCTTCTTATCAGACAGTAACAGTTCACATTTTTCAGCAATAAATTCCATCTGACACTTATCCATCCAATCTACCAGCCTGTCTGTTTCTATCCTCACTGGTTCATAACCCTTTTAAGGTTGTGTCATCTGCAAATGTGGAACTTATGCCCTACACCCCAAATCTAAAGTATTAATATAAATATTTTAAGAAAACAGTTCTCCTTGGCACCCGCCACTGGGAAACTCCACCGGACCCTTCACTCCAGTCCAAAAAACATTTCATTGCTACTTCTAGCACCTGCAGTTTTATTTTGCTTCTCAGTTTCCTTTTGCTTGGTCAATTTTCTCTGCCTGCCGCTGCAGCTCTTTTTACTTCTTTTTAACACGAGAGGGCATAATTTTAAGGTGATTGGAGGAAGGAATAAGGGGGATGTCAGGGGTTAGTTTTGTTTTAAACACAGAGCGGTGGGTGCGTGAAACACACTGTCGGCAGAGGTTGTGGGGGCAGATACATTAAGGGACATTTAAGAGACTCTTAGATAGACACATGAATTATAGAAAAATAAGGGGCTATGTGAAATAGAACTTAGAGCAGGATAAAATGTCGGCACAACATTGTGGGCCAAAGGGCATGTACCATGTTCTAATTCCATGGCCATCAACCTTGTTGACAAGCTTGCCATGTAGCGTCATATCAAATGCCTTTTGGAAGTCCATATATACACTAATCATATTTTCCTCATTGAGCCTCCTGGTTACTTCAGAAAACTATGAAGTTATTTACATTTGATTTTGCCTTTAACCAATACATGCTGCTTGCTCTAATCAGCCTGCAACTATACAATTGACTGCTTAGTTTGTCTGTGTTTAACATTACTAGAACTTTCCCTACCACCAAGGTGAAAGTGACTGGTCTATAGTTACAGGGTTTATCCGTATGATTGGCCAGAGACAACATGGTTTTATAAAAAGAAGAGTGTTTAACAACTTTATTATTATCTTTGAAGTAACCAGCAGGGGAGACAAACATTGTGTAACTGGATTTCCAAAACACATATGGTAAGGTGCCACATCAGATTGTTGCTCACAATGAGAGTTCATGGGAATGATGGTCATACATTACAATGGATAGAGGATTAATTAGCAGATAGAAAACAAAAAGTAGGATATATTTGCTTTAGAGACAGTGCAGCAAAGGTTCACTAGCTTTAATTCCCAGGATGAGGTGGTTGCCTTATGAGAAAAGATGAAGCAGACAAAGACATTAGCTCATGGGTGTTTAGCAGCATGAGTAATTAAACATAAAAGCTTGAATTGCTTGACAAGGCAAATACTGTCAGTATATTTCTCTGTTGAGGGGGTCTGGAACAAAAGGCATCACCTCAAGGTAAGGGGTTGGCCAATGAAATCCCAAGGAAATATTCCTTCTCACAGGGTTCTGAACCTTTGGAACCCTCTCCCTAAGTGACCTCTGGGTACAGTCAAAGCTGAAGTAGGTGAACCTTTGTGGGGTGATGGGTTCTGGGAATCAGGTCACAAAGTCAACCTGAGATCACAGATCAAATCAGCCATTTTTACAACAACCCAATAGTTTTGTGTCCAGTATTTTCAGTAAGAGCTGCATTAAAAAAAATCCAGATTATTTCTTACTGTAATTAATGTTGCAGTGGGATTGAAATTTGTGTTGTTATGACAATAAGCCTCTGAGTAGCCAATCCAGTAATAACCACTATATGAGGGAACATACAAAATTATAGGCAAAATTAAAACCATTTTGTAAAATTACATACAGGATCCACAATCATTTGGAGAGTAATTAAAATGAAAACATTGTATTATCCAACAAACCGCAGGTATCTCATCTATAATTAATGAATTAAAGAACAAATTTAAGTAGATGCTGATAAATAATGAAATTTATCCATGAACTCTTCATACCCTTGTCAGATTGTAAAACCACTTTATTTAGTGACAATATTAGAACAACTGAATAAATACAGTTAAACTCTGGATTTGATTTACAATCTTAGACTCGGCTCACCTCTGTCTGGTTGATGTTTGCATTGGGAACTCTAGGGGCATGGTGACTTAGTGCAGACAGGCACGCGAGGATAAGATGAATTGCTCCAATCTCCAAAGCCATCCGCCTAAGGAGAACGCCATCATCAGTAGTCAATGGTGTGGTACTGAATAAAGTGCGCAAGACATGGAATGGAAGTGTAGGAAGAACATTTGCTGATGGGGACTGTAGGATGTGACCTGAAAATTGAGAGAATATGAAAATGATTTAAAAACCTTGTTTTGGTGAGTGGATGCTCAACTACTAAAAAAAATTCCTTTTCAGTAACTGGAGGTTCTATTATTTATAAATGTTCATCGAAAATTGCAAACAAAACAAGTAACTATCCACTATGTATTTATGCAAAACAAACAAATTTGTTTCTCAAAATGCCACTCTCTCATTATCAGTTTATGCAGTTTTCTAAAAGAGCTATTGACTATGTATCGTTGTCTTCTTTGGTAGACCTCCAGGATCAAGGATGACTTGGTTCCAACTATAATTCTATGGGGTCTGAGCAGACCAATGAAGCCAACATGTGGCCCTGTAAATGGACGAGGGCTGGTGTGCTCCTTTGGCCATTTACGCTGGACTTCTGTGTGCTCCTAAGCATGGACTCCACACCGTTGATCAAATCATGACCCACCACAAACCTCATGATTACAGAAAATGCTGGAAATACTCAGGTCAGCCTGCATCTAAGGGAAGAGACAGAGCTTTCAGGTTGAAGGCCCTTCACCAGATGAAGTTCTACTTTCTATTCTTATTTTAGATTTCCAGCATCCGCAGTTTCCTTTTGATTTTTGAAGCTCGTGGTACACTGGGCAGCAGATTCTTGGCCTTCTGTATGCTTCCAAGACTTGGAAGTGTTGGATACTTGTAGTAGGCACCTCAAAGCATTGGAGGGATATCAACAATGCTCTCTGAAAAATCCTCCAAATCCAATGACACAATAATGACAACCAACGTTAGCATTCTCTCCCATGCCAATATCCTCATCATGGAGACCCTAACTACATTCAGTCCACTGTCGTACAGGCTGTATCATTTGTATGCCTGATACTAGACTCCTGAAACAGACATGGTTATGCAGAGGAAAAGATTCAAGGATGTTCTAAAAACCGCTTTGGAAAAAGTACAACATTTTAGAGGTCCCTGACCTATGAATATTCAAAGTGGAGAAAGCACTGAGAACCTCAGGTTGATTGATAATTTGATTACATTATCAAAAGTATAATGACAGAGAAAAAAGTGTGCATAACAATATATGTGCCTCTCAAATTATACTTACTGCCTTCACCATCATCGGTTACTCCTAGCACCAATCTGAGCAAACACTGAGCATGCTTCCTTTCTTTGAGGAGTACTTCTGCATAACCTGGCAAACGGAGAAAGAGTCCAAAGGCTGCAAGAGAATGTGCTGGGATGGGAGACATGGCAGGGACAGTTGATTTGATTGGTGGTGGCTCTGCAGTTATTGTTTCAGGAGCTTCATAAACCAATTCACCAGATTGTTCTATGGTGACCCACTCAAACTGCTCATTGTCCTTGGGCTTTTCTTGTGAAGTCGATGTTACCACTGGAGCACTCACCTAAATATACAAGGTCAAAACAAAACTTTAAAAATATATCGTCAATCAGTTGAATTATTATAGAATCACAATTTTTCAATTTTAAAAAAAATTAAGTAAAAATCTGCCAAACAGGACTCCAGCTGAATGACAATCAATAGCCCCAACAGCTAATTAAGGCCAGTCTGTTCCTTAAAATGATGTATCTTACATTTAAGCAACAAATTAGTCAAAATTTTGAAGATCCTATTTGTTCTATCCCAATTTGTATTAAGTTGTCTAGTAGAAGCAACCTGAGATCTTGCGCAAAACTAAGCAAGCCAGTTTATGAATTGGTAATGCAAATTGGTAGTTCAAACTAGGCACTAGATAACTCAAGATGTCGTTCAGCAAGTAAAGACAGAGGATGGTAGTGGCCACTGTGGTGCAGTGTGTGAGGAACTGAAAATGAGGTGCAATAATACGAGTAGTTCTGATATTAATGTGCTTCCTATATTTACAATAAAAAGAATATCTGTATGAATGTTGCAAACCTAAAGTTTTGAGGAAGAAAAAAAATACAAGAAGTATGCTGACACTAGTAGTCAAGTTGTCAATAAGTGGTCTTAAACGAAGTAAAATCATGCAAGTGTAGAAAATATATTACTTCCAATGTAATTGAAAAATTCTCGCAACAGTATGCTATTTTTGTGGAGCAGAGAAGAAAATCCAATAGATAACTCCACAGTAAGGCACATAAAATGATTGATACAATAATTAGGACAAGCAAAGCTTCAGTTTACAAGCATCTACATTAGGGAAAAGTTTAAAAAAAAACCTAAAGGACATGAAAAATTTCACAATCTGCTGAATAGATATGGAACAAGATTTAAACAGATCTGCAGGGGACCATGAAAACAACTTAATTCATTGCACACTTTTAAAGGTCTTAGAATTGAAAGAGCTAATTTAAGTTTAAAAAAAATCCATGAGATACATGACAAGATACAGAGATATTTTATTAGTTTGTGGGTGCCATCTGGATCCAATTAAAATGTTTCTGGTGTATACTTAAAATTTTGAGGTGAATACTGACAAATGCAAACTAAAATTACAAATTACTAAAGACTATTTGCAAGGCTACAGGAAAGTCACATAATTCCAGAGCAGCTCAAAAATAAAAAATTAGGAAATCCTCCAGTCAACTGTCTGCCAGGAAATCACCCAACAGCCTCAATGCTTTTCTACTTCAGAAACCACGACTTCTACTATAACACTAACAGGTGTAGAAAGACCGAGTAAACAGCTGAATTGGATCTTTGTAGAGCATTCGTTCCAGTTTCATTTAAAATTGTCTCTCATTCCAGCAGAGAAAATGGACTTGAAGCAATGCAAGCAAAATGCAACCCATTCCTTAAAAAAAATTATACATAGGCAAACTGTTCCAAGGCTTCATCAAAAATTGAACCTGTCAAAATTTGCATGGAACTACTCAATTTTTTATAAGCATTTCTCTCCCATTTGTATTTTTCTTAATATATTACATAAATTACTAAACTATTTCCCAATCTGTATTGTATCATTATTCGTGAATCTGCTGAATATATAACTCAAACAGACTTGGTTTTCAAATATTTGCTCTGCGTCTGTTCATTCAACACAACCCGAATAAGTTAAACTCAGCAGTTACCAATAAATGTTGCAAGAGCACAGGGTTAAATATTTGCTGATAAAAATTGTGAAATTGGCCGTGTATTTAGTATTAGCATCTGAAAGTCAGCTATACGAGAATTTTGCCATTCCATTTTCAACTTTGATATGCAACTAAATTCAAGTATTTAAATGACAGCAAATTCTGTATTGTAATTGGTTTTATAATTGTTACCACAAATATTGAATTCAAACAAGCAAAAGGATTTACTAATTTCTCAGGAGGTTTATCTGATATTCCTCTCAAGATTCAAATCGATCTGGCAATTAGGAATTCTATGAATTTCTGTTTGACTGGGCAGATCATTTAAATCCAGTGCATTGAAAGAGTTCTCAAATATCCTATATTAGGTCAAATTATAGGATTCACTTTACCATATAGGACCAATTTACCATCCAAAGATTCAATATCTTATTTCAAAAGTGCTTTTCTTTAACATTGCTCTAATATATTTGCTTAACTTCATTGACTCAAGAACTTATGACCACGACTGAATTGCATTCTATCCTTGAAACTGATTATGCCTGCTTCAACAAGCAAACTTGAATTAAGTAGGAACAGTCATGATACTATTGCTAAAGATTTCTGGGACAGACAGCAAAAGTCAAGTTTCAGCATTAGGGTATAGCTGCAACCCACGATGGATGTACTTGAACCAGATGTAGGAATGACTGGCCAGAACAGAACCGCTTCAACTGAATTGCTAGAAAAGTTTTTTTTCTGCAAAATATTTGTCTTGAGTGCTGATTGGATCAAATGTTAAAAACTGAAATATGTTGAAACTTCTAATGGAAATTTGCAACTGGGCATGTTGAAAAACCAATAAAGCAGAAAAAACAGTAATACAGCAATGCAGCTTACTTCAGGGTTTATCATATCACTGACCTGAACTCCTGTTTCACATCCCCTTCACAGGTTCCAAATCACCCTCAAACCCACCCTTCCCTGTATCCCTATGAGCTGGTCTAGGAACCTGTTCCCAAACCTCATTCAGGGCTGTTCTAATCAGGTTTCTCTTCCCTTCCTCCAGAGAGGCACTGAACCAGCAATCATCAGCAGTAAAGGTCAAAGGCCCGTACTCTATGGCATTGTCAGTTAGTTAACATGCTATACGAGCATGGCATTCTGCAACTTGAAATGGAAGTTTCAACAAGACAGTGACAATGACTAACACGAGGGGACATAACTTTAAGGTGATTGGAGGAAGGTATAAGGGGGATATCAGGGTTAAGTTTTTTTTAAAAAAACAGAGTGGTGGGTGCGTGAAGCGCACTGCCAGCAGAGGTTGTGGGGGCAGATACATTAGGGACATTTAAGAGACTCTTAGATAGACACATGAAAGATAGAGAAACGGGGGGGGGGGGGGGGGGGGGGGGAGCTATGTGGGAGGGAAGGGTTAGACAGATCTTGGAGCAGGATAAAATGTCGGCACAACATAGTGGGCCGAAGCGCCTGTACTGTGCTATAATGTTCTAGGTCTAAGTCTAAAAGACTGGGTAAAGTCATAAACTGGATTCTGTAATTGCATCTGATGTTTCATTAGAACAACTGTAACTTAATTGGCATGTCAGTTGAGTGTGATAAATGATTATCAAATACATTAGCAAAAAAAATCTTACTTGCTGGATAACTTCAGGATACAACATCGGCAACCTTTCAGCTATGAGTGCTAGCCCACCCATGCCAGCAAACACTTGCAGTGGAGACTGGATAGGATTAGTTTCAAGCAAAGATTCATCCAGGGCACTATCTAAACAGTCGTCACTAGGTTGCAAGACTTCATCCTCAGGGCAGCTAGTCAACCCATCTCCGAGTTCTGCAAAAATATTAAATATAAATTAGCCTGTCAAAACATGAAAACAAAGCAATACTGACAAGACAAGGAATTGACAATAAATCAATTCATTAAGAGGTTAGTCGCGTGAAGTTTACAAGTATTTACTAGCATAATAATAAAAATAAATCACACAGTTGAAGAGGTGTGACAGAAATAAATTTAAAAGTACATTAGAAATCAAAAAATTCAATCAAAACCCTGAGACTATTTTGGAATGTTCCCTAGTATGGACTGAAGTTTGACTGGGAAGCTATGTTTTAGACTTAGGTTTTTTTAAGTGCTTTCAGTTCCACAACATGTATCAAACACATATCATTCATTAAAAGATACTAAATTTAAACAAGCAATTTAAACCAGTTCAAGGAATCAAAGATCTAACTATTTTTCAAATTTTAAATATCTAAGTTTGACTCAACTAAACCTCTCATACCTATGCTGTGCATTTATATATACATAATAAACTCACCTGTCACAAAAATTGCTCAAAAAATTATTCAATTCTTCACATTAAGAACGATTGATCAAATTACCACACACTACAGAGAAATGTTACAACCAAGAAAATATCTTTTTATATTACCATTGACATGATTATATAGCACTTCAACAGGGCGCACAAGAGAAGAAATATCAAGCCAAGTAGGGGAAAGAATAGAAGCAACTAAACACAGTTGTGCTTGAAAAGGTACATTTTTGGAAAGGTGAAGGCAGAGATAGAGATGAAAACTAGTGTCTGAGGAACTGCTTCAGGAATGAGATAAGATATAATTCTGGTAAAGACAGGAGAGAAAGCTGTTAGGATTTATAGAATTGATGATATTTTTAATTTTAAGGCATTGGTAGTGGAGAAAACTGCAGTAGGCTTACAACGACAATGGTAACCATAGAACAGGATTTACAACAGTACAGAGTAGACAAGCTCCTGAGAAAAATAAAACAGCAAGAAAAAGAGCTGCAGCTATCAACAGTCTGCTATTGGGACTCAGATTCCCCTCATGCTGGATCAAGCAGATGGCTGCATTTCTTGGCTTCAAATTCTACAGGAGGCATTACTGCAGTCCTGGACTAGCTCTAGTTGAACAATTCAGCAATTTATTATCCATTTAGTAGAAAAGATCGACTTGCAAGGTACAGAAAATGACCTCAACAACCTCTGAGGTGTACTGTTTCTGCACAATGTCTTGAGTATGATCAAGAATGAGGAGATGATGTCTTCATTGTTGGACTCAACAGATATATCCAAGGCACATTCATATTACATGGCAAGCTAGGTTTTTTGTACAACTTGGATTCTAACCAACATTACACCTTGCAAGGAGCACTGCACATTACTTTATTCCCAGCTCTACCCTCCTGTTAAGCATTACCACTACACCAGAGGGTTTCATTACCATTTGCTACGAATAAACTATTCTGTGAAAATAATCCAAGCTCCAAAATTTGGACTTTTAACTGGGAAAGGTATGTCTAATGTGAAAATCTACATATTCTTATTCCAACATGGCAGCCTACCCTAATTCTTTGATAGGATTCAAGTTTACCAGACACCTTTGCGAACCAAGAATAAATTGGTCATCATCAAGTGGGTTTGGTGAAGAACATTGTACTTTGTCCTTAATTCAAGTAAACCTGGGAAGATGCCCAGATGCATGTGTTGGCTTCACATTTCCATGTATAACGACTGCTAATTTTGTTAATGGTACACTTGCTAAACCAATATGTTTTTGCACAGAATCAATGGAAAGAAAGCAAGATGTAGGACTTGGGTTCACCACATATCTTATGCAAAGTCCTCACATTTCCATGAATGGTCACGGTAGTGCTGTAGAACAAAAGGACCTAGGAGCACAAATACATAGTTCCCTGAAAGTGGCACCACAGATAGATGGTGATGAAGGTGGCATCTGGCATGCTGGCTTTCAGTCAGGGCATTGAGTATAGGAGTTGGGACATTACGCTGCAGTTTTACAAGACGTTGGTGAATCTGCACCTGGAGTATTGCGTACAGTTTTGGTTACCCGGTGATAGGAAAGATGTCATTAAGCTGGAATGAGTGCAAAGATAATGTTGCCAGGACTTGAAGGCCTGAGTTATAGGAAGAGTCAGGCAGGGTAGGACTTTATTTCTTGGAGTGTAGGAGACTGAGGGGTGACCTTGTAGGGGTGCATAATATCATGAGAGGCATAGATAGGGTGAATGCACATGGTCCTTTTGGGAAAGGAAATCAAAAACTAGAGGGCATAGGTTTAAGGTGAGGGGGGTAAAGATTTAAAAAGGACCCAAGGAGCAACTTCTTCACACAGAGGTTGGTGTGCATATGAAACAAGCTGCCAGAAGAGCTGGTTGAGCCAGGTACAATAACATTTAAGACACTTGGACAGGTACATGGATAGGAAATGTTTAGAAGGATGTGTGCTAAAAGTAGGCAAATGGGTCTAGCTTAGATGGGCATCTTGGTTGGCATGGATGTGCTGGGTCAAGGGGCCTGTTTCTGCAATGTATTACTCCGCGACTCTATGAATCCTGGATTCTGCAGTCTCAGTAAAAGGAAAATAAAATAGAGCCTTTGCACAATGACAAACCAAATTCTCTCAATTTTGTGTTATGTTCATGCACTATATCAAGAGAAATAAAAAGCACCTTTCCATTGAGGTTCCAAAGACCTAGGAAACCATATTGGACACAACTGGCTCATTAGTGCAGACAAGTGTGTGACAGCAAGCAGACAGACTAGTGAATGAGAAAGTGAAGGAAAGAAAATACAAACAATTTAGAAAGAAAAAAAGAGAAACGGGTAAAATAAAATCTGACTAATGAATAGACAATTCTTTCTAGTTATGGACACAGATAAAGTACACTGTAAAAAGATCAAAATCGAAGCCAATTTAAAACAAAGCCTTTTTTTTAATTTTAAAATGTACCTACAGACAGTAATTGTTATGTTCAGAAAAGGTACCTTGTGACTCTGGAAAGTAATTTATTTCAGGGACCGAAAACAAAAAGGGACCAGGTGAGGGGGGAGGGTTCTCAAGTCCCAGTCATTAACTGTTCAGAACTGAAACATTATGTGACAAAAAAAATGTAGCAGTTAAATTGTTCTTCAAACTATATCGGTTGTTCATTTGTATTTTTCTTCCAATGTACAAGTTCTTAAGACCTCAAATTTCTGGACACCAAGCCAGATGCTAAAACATGTAACTGCCAAGTTTGCAAAGTGAGCAATTACAGATGCATTTTGATGTACAATAAGGAATTTAAACCAGGGTTGCATAACTTCCACGGTGCCACAAATCTAACCTCCCGTCCATATGAAAAGAAATAGGAATGGAAGTAGGCCATTCAGCCCATCAAGCCTGCTGTCATTCTTGAGAGCACAGATGATCTACCTCAAACACCATTTTCCGCCCTATCCCTCAATTCTTTAAACATTCAGAAATGTGTCAATCTTTATTTTGAGTGAAGTTAGAAATTGAGGCTTCATGACCCTCCAGGGATGATTCAACATCTTCTGAAGAAATCTTTCCTCCTTCAGACCTAAAAGGCCTACCATATTTTGAAACTGTGGCCTTGAGTTCAAGACTCTGTAGTCAGGGAAAACACCTTTCCTACATCTACTCTGTCAAAGCCTCTAAGAATTCTGTACATTTCAAGGTCACCTCTCATACTTTCAAAGTCTAGAGAATAGAAGCTAAGCCTACTCAATTTCTCCTTACATGACTAATCCACCATACTGAGAAACAAGCTGGTGCACCTTTGCTGAACTTCCTCTACAGCTAGTATATTCTTTTGGGTAAGGATGCCAAAATCATACACAATACATCAAGGTCCGATATATTTGAAGCAAGTCAACTTTACTCCTGCACTCAAATACCAATTGCTTTCATAAATGCCTGTTGCATCTGCATGTTAGATTTCAGATATTTCTGTACAAGGACACCCAGATCCCTGGAATATCATTTCCCAATCATTCATTTGGGATAATACAAATGTGGATAGCTTCAATATTCCTCCCCCACCCCCCGGTGGATTTCACTGCCATGTGACGCCCACTCATTCACCTTGCCTACATTCCTTTGTAACCTCCTTGCATCTTTAATCACCACTCCCATTCCCACTTAGTTTTGTGTCATCAGCTAACTTAGAAAGGTTACATTTTGTTTTCTCACGCAAATTGTTGACATAGATCATGAACAGTTTGGGGCCCCAAGCACTATGCTATCCCAGCCTACTGGGCTGAGGAGGACCTTTTTATTCCTACTCTTAAAAATTTTAAGAGTTTACCATCTCTCGGTTGGGGAATCAAGAATTAGAGGGCACAGGTTTAAGGTGAGAGGGGAAAGATTTAATAGCAAATTGAAGGGAAACTGGAATGAGCTGACAGAGGAAGTGATTGAGGCAGGTACAATAACAACTTTTAAAAGACACTTGGCCAGATACATAGATTGGAAAGGTTTAGCAGGTTATGACCAAACACTAGCAAATGGGACTAGCTTGGATGGGGCATCTTGGTTGGTACACACCAGTTGGGCCAAAGGGCCTGTTTCCATGCTGTACGACTCTATGGCTCTCAGTCAATTCTGGTGGGTCCTTATTGAAAGTCAAAATTTTCCAATATACCACATCTTCTAAAATTTAAAATATACCACAGCCACTGGTTTCCCTTCATCTACTCTACCAAGTATAATCTCAAAGAAGTCCAAAAGAATATTCATATATGCTTCTTCTTTCATAAATCTACATTGAATCTGCTCAATCACATCATTATTTTCTTGAGGTAGATTATATACCAACGTTGATTCACAGCATAGCCTACTATGGCCATCTGAGGTTAGATCATACTACCAAGTTTAACTTCAATTCCTTATCCCACATTCCCCTGGATTTTCCTTTTTTCTCGCCAAGTTCTCTTTTAAATTATAATTGCTCCTTCAAATTTCAATTATAAACTCTGAACCGGTAGATCTTCTGAACCCATGGTCCAGAGATGACTTAAAATGATACCCCCTTTAATATGAATTCCACAACCTGGTGAAAGTTTCAAAGCCTTCAAAATTTGAAAACATTTATGGATTTCCCTTCTAATGGCCTTTCCCAAGTCCCAGCGCTGAGTCCTTAGTGCTCAGTTCTCTGCTTAAGAGTTCCAAAAAAAGAGTAAACGAAAAACATAATTAATGAAGCTAAATTGTTGAGCAATGAGAAGTTGGAAAGGAATCTCAAACTCATCCTGGAATTGAAGATTTTATAAAGGATTGACCTGGCATTCACTGCTTTTGGAACTTTCAATAATTTGCATGCTTGGGATTGTCAACTGTGAAATGGGCTACTCCACACAATATCTGTGCAGGCTTTACTGCATTTAGTCTACCCTTCATAATGCAGGAGATGATGGAGAAGTCAGAATTCTCCATCTGTATGGTTTTTAAGACTATTAGAATTAGGTTTTCCAGCCAATAAAATTTTATGCAGCCTCTTTAACAGCACATTTTCAATTCATTGAAGCCAAGAACCGCATTCTGTAAATTCTGCTGGAGAAACAATGAAATTGAAATGGTTCTAGACTCTCATACATATGCATCTAGTGAATCTCTATCAGAAAATAGTCAAGAACTGTAGCACAATGCCTTAATGGATTAAACATCTGAACATACAAGTTGAAATTGCACAACAGCTGGGAAATTTAAATTCTGTTAATTAAATAACTTGGAATTTTAAAAAAATTGCATCAGTAACAGTGATCAAGAATCTACTGGATTGTCATAAAAGCCCATCTGGCTCTTCAAAGTCCTTTAAAAAAAGGAAAACTGCTGCTCTTACTTTGAGCTATGTGCAACTACAGACCCACAATCATGTGGTTGATCTTTGAAATGAAACCATTTGGTTGAACTTAATGCCATCTTCACTGTAAGGAGGACAGCAATTCAAGGTGGCAGCTCACACTTTCTCAAGACTAATTAGAAGCGTTCAGTAAATGCACCCCTACCAGCAGCACCCATATTCCATGACAGAATTAGAGATGATCTTTTGCCAGGTCTGGGACTATTAAGTGAAGCAGGAAACAGCAGGGGACTTTATAGCTATGCAAAGACACAGTGGATAAAATAGGCAATGAAGAAAATAAAATATACCCTTATCTGTGCGAAGACGTTTAAATGAGTCAGTTTTTGATAATCCTTGGTCACAGATTACTTTAGAGCCTAGCTTGACTGTTAAATCTATCGACTGGTAGCCTTGAGGGAGTTTGCGGTCATACAAAAGTGTTAACAGCTGAGCTAGTGTCACCTCTGCTGGCAGTGGTTGACCTGGGAAAGAACAACAGGAGGTTACTTTGTGACATCAAAAGATCAATCATTAAATTTATTACAAATCCTACATTCAAAAAGAGAAAACACTCTTACATTCAAAAAGTTGAACACACACTTGTTAGTTTGTGCCAAAGAGCCGCCTTCTTTAGTTTAATGACTCAACCAAAAAGTGATGCAGCTCTCGCTGTAACTATACAAGTTGTGGCACAAGGTTTAGATTAGTGTGTTTTGAAGTGACATCAGGTAAACAGGGATGGTAATGTGGTGGTTATGTTCCTGGTTAGTAATCCACAAGCTTGGAAAAACTGCACAGAAAATTAGTTCAAATCTAATACTGGCAGGTTTTAAGTTCAGTTTCTTTTCATTTTTAAAACAAATTCTGCCATCAGACACAATTATCATGAAACCGGCAGAAAAGTGCAACCAGTTCACTCCACATAATCTGACCAATTTGTTACTCAAGTCTCATATCCAATTACTCTTGAATTCTTTGTGACCTAGCTTAGTTTCATTAAATTGCGATGTAGTGCTATGAATTAAACTGCTAGCACAAGTGACCCTGCAAAGTCCTCTGTAGCCAAGGTTGTGAGAAGAGTCCCATGGATGAGTCAAACATCATCACCTACTCTCTTGGTCTTCTCCATCACCATCCTAGATGTGCTTCTCTTGGTCTAGTGAAGGGGGAAATATGGGATCTTTCTGAATGGATAAAAGAACTATTAAATGGACCTTCCCCATCTGTAATCAGGTAATCATTACAACCTTTCTATCAGATGTTAATTTACTATCTTTTCTTTTTAAAAGTAATAACCCTCCTCCTCCTTGATTTGCTCCCATTCCAGTTCCACAGGCTCTTATGGCTAATGAGGCCCAAATGAGAACTTCCACAGAAGGGCAAACTGTGGCTCACAGGATAGTACGCAAGGTGGTGCATGCCCTAAGTTGCTTCAACTGGGCATGGACTCAAGGTTCCCAATACAATCCCAAAAGCTCCTTCTCCACTTTAAGCAGAAATTACTGGGGATGTCGCATTTCAAGGAGGCTCTGAGTAACTCCTTGAATCTTCTCTGTTCATCCAGCAATCGCCTACCTACAGCTGCTGGAGTGCAACTTGGGCCCTTGAGCTGGGAAAGCACACTGGCATTGATCACTTCACCTTCCAATGAACTTGGAGGAATTTGTGGAGTTTGGTAGTATCTTTCCAATGTCTTGCCAGATCTGCTGTAAGTAGTCCAAATGTATACAAAGGCAGAGATCACTGCTGCCTGGTAGGCCATGTGTTTTGTGCCAGGTTTGAGGTCTCATCTTTGAATACCCTTTTCTTCAGTTGAACAAAGGTTGTGCTGGCACTCTGAGGGCAGTGGTAAATTTCATCACTGATGTTTGCCTTTGCCAAGTTAAGGAAAGTGGTCCACATTTTCCTGGGTCTTCCTGTCAGAGGGGTCAGGTTGGTAGAGGATCTCTGTCTTGAGAGGGTTAAGTGGAAGGTCCTTTTGTATGCTTCATAGAATGAGTCAACGTGGCTTAAAACTTGCTTCCTAGCATTAACAAATACAAGCATGGTCTGCATACTGCAGCTCAACTACTAAAGTCCGGCTGACAGGTTTAGACTGTCATCACATGGGAAATTTGTTGGAAGTGAGGTGCAACATTACAGCAAGAAAGGCTGAGAAAAGCACTGGGACAACAACATGGTGACACTTGCCTTTACTGAGATTGGTTTTGTTGTAGATATGTAGGTTATCATGTCATCATAGAGCAAATACAAAAATGGACACAAATGTCTGTGGGCAGCCAAACTTAATGATAGTTTTCCCCAGTCCCTCCTCATTGTTTGAATCAAAGGCTTTAGCAAGGTCAGTGCTACTCTCTGCATATTTCTTGGAAACTGTCACACAGTCAAGACCATGGTCCACCTTGCCTCCAGATGAAAGAAATCCACACTGCAATTCAAGAGCAGCCCTTCAACCACTGGGAGGAGGCAGTTTAGAAGAACTCATCTGAAGTTACCAGTCAGTCTAGTCTCTTCTTGAAGATAATCATAATTATGGCACTTCTGAGGTCCATTGGTATATCCTCCATTATGGATTTATGACTGAAGCTCTTCACCACTGAATTTTAGGATTTCAGTTGGGACACCATGTGCTCAAGACACCTTGTTATTTTTTTAGTTGTGTCATGGCCTTTGACATTGTAGGTCAGGAGTGGCAGCAAGGCTGGACTGAACAGGTTGCTGTAAAACGGAGTCAAGGGCGCTCACATCAAGAACGGAGTAGTGGTTGAGGTGGTCTTTGAACCTCCCTATTTGCATTGATTACCTCCCTAACTCTAACAAATTTGCCCATTGCTGGCTCTGAGTGGGTTGGGGTCTTGTGTGTTTGGGCTGTGGGTAGCTTTTTACAATGGTGAAGAATCCATGCATGTCATGGTTGTCAGTGAGTTGCCAAGCTTCCTGCATTCTCTTCACCCATTATCTGTTCCTTAGGTTATGGGTTTTCATCTGGACCTCTGCCTTCAGGAGACTGTGGAGCCATTTCTTCTCAGCTGAGGAACAGAGGAGCTTCTAAATTCAGCAACACCTTATGCTTGCAGCTAATTGATTAGCTCCTCAGTCTCCTGCTCATTTTCATTAAACCGGTCCCAGTACTCCTCGGTAGAGACGCTTAGAATCTCTTCACTAGAGCCAATTATGGCAGACATCAAGCGCACCCATTAAGTTGTGGACACTTTATGGTTCCTGTAGACTGGAAGGTGACAGGTCATCTACGGCGCACTGCCTAAGAGCAACTATATTTCTGAAGTCCTTGAGAGTTCTGACATTGATCATCTTGCATCTTGATGATTTGGGGAGAGTTTGATGCAGAAAGTAGTACAGCGTAAGCAGCACTCTGGCCAGCAGTCATCAGTAACCACCATGACATTGGTGTCACAAATGTCATTGTGGTCCCTCACTTAGACCATGATACAATTTAACAGGTACCAGAGCTTGAACTGGGGGTATTGCCATATTGTCTTATATGGCTGGAGCTGGGGATTGGGAATGTGATTAGAATCTCACCTAGAGCCAGGGTTCAGAAATGTGGTTAAGTGTGCAGCCAAACCAGGGACTGGGAACAGGTATGGGCACCTAACCAGCTGAAAGTGATGACAGATGTGGAAAGGGTAGTGAAGGAGGCATTCAACATGCTTGCCTTCATAGGCTGAGGCACTGGGTAGAAAAGTTGGGATGTCACGTTACAGCTGTACAAATCATTGATCAGGCCACACTTCTGGTCACCACACTACAGGAAATATGTGACAGCATTAGAAAGAGTACAGAAGCGATTCAGCAGGATGTTGTCTGGAACAGAGGGCTGTAATTGGAAGGAGAGATTGGTTAGGCTGCATTTATTCTCATTGGAACGTAGGAGACTAAGGGGTGACCTTAAATGTTTATTAAATTATGAGGGGCATAGTTAGAAGAGATATTCAGAGTCTTTTTCATGGGGTGGGGAAGTCTAAAACTAGAGGACATAGGTTAAAGGTGAGAGGGAAGAAAGTTAAAGGAGATCTGAGGGGCACGTTTGTCCACACAGATGGTGGTTACATGGAACAAGCTACAAAAGGAAGTGGTAGAGGCATTTACAACTACAACATTTTAAAGGCAGTTGGACAGGTGCTTGGAAAAGAAAGTAGAGGTCTACAGGCCTGATGTGGGCAAATGGGATAAGCATAGATGGGCATCATGGCTGCCATGGACGAGTTAGGCCAAATGGCCCAAGTCTGTGCTGTACAACCCTATCACTCAAAGGGCTTCTATGCCCGATTAATAATCTTCCAGTAGCATTTACTCACCTTGTAAAAGTCTATGGTACAGATGGAACACGGGGACACTAATTGTTTTGTTAGCAGATTCTGCAGATGAGGAAGTTGTTGCCAACTTATCAGTCATTACCCTTCCTCTTCTGGATGGTGGTCGTGGGGGTGTAGATGAAACAGCTCTCTTCGACTGGGATTTTAGACCTGTTAAAGTATGAAACAGTGTAAGCCATGTGACACAGACTCAATACAAATGTTGTTCATTTATTTTAAAGCAAATAAGCATGTCACAGAACACGTTTGAGAACAATTATGGAAGTAGGAATCTCCCATCCTCGCTGTTTGATAGTATTAAAAACCTTGGTCCAAATCAACAAAAAATTTTCAATATTTATGAGATGACAACTTAAATGTCGATGTACACAGAGAAGCAGTACCAGTCAGAATGCAGCATAATGCTCATCTATATCTCTTCCACATACAGATTGTAAATTACTGAAATTCCAAAATTCAGACTGATATATTCAAATAGAACCATTCAAGGATATCTTTTCTATAGTAATCATACAACATTTACAAAAGAGACACCAATTAGCGGCATCTGTCAACATGAAATTTGAAGACTTTTGAAAAAGTTAAAATGCCAAATTATTGCTACACATAAAATGAAAGGCCATGCTTATTAAAAAAAAATGAGTTCCAAGTCTTTCACTCTCTAAGCTCAACATTAGAATTTATTATGGTATGCACAGAAGTAGCCTGAAAATGCTTTTGAGGCACCCTTTACTGTGTCAGGTTGTTGTTACTGGAATACATTCAGGTGAGAAGCAAAATTACTGAAAGCTTAATTCAGGATCCAACTTTTTTTTTTAATTTTACCAAAGCACAAGGTTGCATGGAAGGAAAAACCCTGGTGAATTCAAACATGTCAACTGCACAGGCTTCCTTTTAAATGAACTACATCCAGCAAATCTTAACCCAGACTTTAGAGGGGATGACCATGTAGCACCTAATTATCTACAACATATTTAATATTTTCAAGCACAAGTCACTATTATGGCAGGCAGATGCTCAGAAAACAAGCTTGTGTTTGAATGAGAACAGGGTAAATATCACACTAATATAGAAAACATCAGAGATTGATGAGGAAATAAATAGGTCCAGAAGATGTGGAATGCTACGCTACACTTGGCTGTGGTATATTAGCCACCAACATTAGTTGCCTGAAATCTGCTTGATGAAAACCTCTTTAAAAAGTGGGTGGGAAGAATGCAAATGAAGCCAAGTAATGTGCCGAGGTGACCTGTTTTGCACTGAGGTGCCCTAAATAGCTCCAGAAATCAATGAATAAGAAACATGGATTACTGCATCAATGGGCCCCATTTTGTGCATTGGCATTTCACACTGAAGTAACTATAGTCAAACAATCTCAAATTAGTGCAAGAATAAATCTAAAAGAGACATTGTGGGATAGCAGGATGAGTCAACGTGGCCACTTTAATCTTTGACCTCATTATTTCAAACTCAGTCCGAGAGATTTCATTTGAGGAACAACACAAATCATAAATCAATGCACATTAACAAAATACAGATACCTTATGCTTTAACACTAAAATCAAACACTCTTTTCAAATAAGTTATTTCACTACATTCTGCTTAGCCTGAACAACCTTCTGTTAAAACAAAAGGCCAAAGAAATAATATTTATTCTGCCACAAGAAACACTTCACAATAAAATCAGATATTCATGATTATTCTCTATTCTGAAATAAATCAAGTCACTGAACTCTTTTTCTGGATTACGTGACGATATAACCATTATATGAAGAGGTTGAAGAGCTCAAGACAATGAAGCAAAATTGGGTGACCCCACATGTATCTCAAACATTAATTACCAGAGGCAACAACAACACTGTAGTTGTCTTGGAAGCCATTGTCATTCTTCAACTTGTCCTTCTCCTCCTGGTTCCTTTTCTCCTTTTCTTCTTTTTGCTCACTGATCAATTTAGCAGTTATACTTGGTGTATCTAATATGCGAATATACACAAAGCAAAAATAGATGTCAGGGCAAATACTCCAGTAATAACTATAAAACAATCTTCTCCTTCATTTCCAGTTCCCAATAAGAATGGCCTGTAACTATCAAATGTACTTGTGTTGTTGAACTATGATCTTTTGTGTGCAAATAATCTGTCCTTCAATCTTGCTGAGGCATAACATGGCAATGTTTTCTGAATTAAATTTGTTACTCACTTAACAGGAGTACATTTATCTTGTAGGAAACAGCAACCCTTAAAGAATAGTTTATTTAAGTTGCTCAAAAAATGGTGATATATTAAAACAGCACTGGATACTAACTAATTATTGCCAACTACTGTATTAGTATTGCAATAAAATTTGCAATACTTGCTCTATGTTAAATAACCTAAATTAAAAAACGTGCTGTCCATTAAATGTCTGAAAGAACACATTCCCTTGCAATTACCAGCTACAATGTTACTACACTGGGCAACATGGAAAATGAAATGGCATCTGATAGCTACAGAGTCAATCAACATTTCCTATTCTTTGTGAAAACACTTACACCCAGATCGCACAAATAAACCAAATGAAAATCGACACCTTAATGGCATTCTATGGCCCAATGGCATAGATCAAATATAGCTGTAAATGCCAATTGAATTCTATATTTAGAGTTTTCATTTATTTTTTACTTAACTTTTAAGAATGCAATCCATCACAAGGGTGCCCATACTAACCTAAAAGAATGAGTTACAGTCTTGCAAACATTGTATGAAATAAACCACCTCAGACATTCGGAACTAATCATTTCTTTGTAATCTTGTCAACTATAGGAATGGAGATGATTTTCTGGAATTAATGGCAAAGCTCTCTATCAATATTAGGGGCTTAAACGTCACAGCTAATTCACGGATTAATATAACTTTACTTCAGTTTTTGCAACAAGAATGCTGCATCAATTAAATGAAACCCACCTGATACACGGTCCAAAACTTCTGCTAATGTGGTTGAGATTGGCAAATGAAGGGTTCGATATTTATGTCCAGCTCCATACATGGGATGTTGGATCACATGGCTAGTAGCATTAATTCGACCTTTATAAAGCTGTAAGATCACAGTAGATCATGATTTCATGAGACAAAGAACACCAAGTTGGACATCATAAAATGTGATACTAAGGGCCCCAAGTAGAAATCTGCATGGAAATTAACTCTGCCTGCCTGCCTGCCAGCTATGAGAGCAATTACACAATCGCTCACTCTATTCCATTTTTCAATCTCTTGTGTCATTTATCACTCCATCCAATCTTGGTCATTAACAGTTTTCTAAACCGCTCCTGTCTAATCATTTGCCTATACATTTATGACTACACCTCTCCACTCCAGACCTCTCACTTTCTTACCTTCTCCTCAAAAACTGTGATGGTGTTCTAACCTTACTCTTATCCACACTGTACTAACAAGTCAAAAAGGCTTCACACTACGTTTAGTTCGTTATGCAAGTTACAAGCTACAAGTGAACACCTCCTATTTAGATTAATTTCCCAGTTGTAGGAACTCAAGGGTAGAATCAGAAGGGAGAAAAGCGAAGCTGGAAATAAGAGGTTGGAGTTCATTTGAGAGAGTATTTAGGAAGAAAAAGGAAAAGGAAATAGTGTAGGGCAGAGGATAGGTGTTATGGAGACTAGAGTATATCAGGACGGGGCACAGTGTTTTAACGCAAGACTGCACCTGCAGATTGGGTCAGATTAATTTTATGTTGTCATTTTGTAGATCACCTTACCTTAATTTGACTAGGGTCCGCGAAAATAGACAAAGGTACAACAATTAAATTTGGTTTACCATGCATGTATGTGAATGCATGGAATATAGCCACTTAGAAATATGATATGCAGCGATAACAAAATGAAGGCTCAATAAGGGGCAGGACTTGCCATTAAATATTTCTGGATACAAAGTGTTGAGAAAGGAAAGAAAGGAGGTGGAGTAACAATATTGATTAAAAAGAACATTACAAAACTGGAGAGAGGATGTAACCGAAGGTCAAAGACAGAATTTGTTTGGTTAGTGAAAGAAATGGTAGAGAATATTACACTGCTGGGTGTATTCAAAAGGTCACCAATGAGTGGGAGAGATATAGAGGTGCAAATACACAGGGAGATTACAGAAAAGTACACAAACTATAAAAAAATATTTAGAATGGGGATAGTAGTATAAACTGGGATAAAAATAGAGTTAAGGTCAGAGAGGATGAAGAGTTGTGATTGGTGCTGGGTACTTCAATTTTTTTTAAATTCAAATTAATAAAAGAGATTTGGAGACAAAAGCAGCAACTTCTAAATTTGTGGATGACACAAAACTTGGCAGTATTGTGAACTGCACAGAAGATGGTGAGAGACTGCAGCAGGATGTAGAAAGGCTGGTGGAATGGGCAGATGCAGTTTAATGTGCAGAAACCCAAGATAATGACGGGCTTGAAACACATAGGTGGATATATCCCCAGGACCTAGCTAGGTGTATCCTAGGATGTTATAGGAAGCAAGGGAGGAGATTTGTTAGGGTCCTGGCAGAGATTTTTTCAACTTCCTTAGCCACAGTTGAGGTACCAGAAGACCAGAGGATAGCCAATGCTGTGGCTTTATTTAAGAATGGCAGCAGCAATAAGCCC
This sequence comes from Pristis pectinata, assembly GCF_009764475.1. Classification (NCBI taxonomy): domain Eukaryota; kingdom Metazoa; phylum Chordata; class Chondrichthyes; order Rhinopristiformes; family Pristidae; genus Pristis; species Pristis pectinata. Next base: position 127,127,125 of record NC_067407.1, on the reverse strand, counting down.
AGCAACTAAAGGCTGGTGAGCCTTATATCAATGGTAGGAAAGCTATTGGAAGGGATTCCAAGGGGCAGGATTTATTTGCATTTGGAAAGGCGAGGACTGATTAGCGATAGTCAGCATGGCTTTGTGCATGGGAAATCATGTCTCACGAATTTGACTGAGTGTTTTCAAAGATGTGACCAAGAGGATTGACGACAGCAGGGTGGTAGACACTGCCCATGTGGACTTTAGCAAGACCTCTGACAAGGTCCCGCATGGTAAGCTGGTCCAAAAGGTTAGAATACATGGGATCTAGGGAGAGTCAGCAAATTAGCTTGGTGGTTGGAGGCAGAGGTGGTAGAAGAGGGTATCTATAACCAGTATGGTCCTGCAGGGACTGATGCTGTGTCCTTTGCTGTTCTTCAAATATATTAATGATTTGGATGAGAATGTAGATGGCATGACTAGTAAGTTTGCAAATAACTTCAAAATTGTTGTTATATTGGACAGTGAAGAAGATTGTTTAAGGTTACAACAGGATATAGATCAACTGGGGAAAGTGGGTAAGGAAATGGCCGATGAAATTTAACTGAGACAAGTGCAAAGTGTCGCATTTTGGGGAGTTAAGTCAGGGCAGAGTGTGCACAGCAAATGGCAGGGCCTTGGGGTGGGTTGTTGAACAGAGAGACTTGAGTACAAGTACATAATTCCCTGAAAATGGAGTTCTGGTCACTACACCATAGAAAGGAAGTAAGCAAGTTAGAAAGGGTGCAGAAAAGATTCACAAGGATTTGCCTGGATTGGAGGGCTTCAGTTATCAGGACAGATAAGATAGGCTGGGTCCATCTTCCCTGCAGCAAAGGTGGCTGAAATATGAATGATAGGAAGTATATGAAATTATGAGACACACAGATCAGGTACACAGCCAGAGTCTGTTTTCCATGGTAGGGATGTCTAAAACTAGGAGGACTTAGGTTTAAGGTGAAAGGGAGAAGGTCTAAAGGGGATCTGAGGGGTAAATTTTTCACACAAGAACAGTTGTATCTGGAATGAGTTACCAGAGGTGGTGGTGGAGGCAGGGAAAGTAACATTTAAGAGGCGTCAAGATAGGCACGTAAATGAGCAGGGCAGAGTTAAATACAATGTTGGGCTTTATTAATGGAAAAGTATAATAGCAGGGAAGTTATGCCTAACCTCTATACAAGATCGAAGGATAGCCTCAACTGGAGTACTGCATTCAATTCTGATGGCCACAGTTACGGATGCAAGGCTGTTACAGGAGGGTCCAGAAAAGATTCACAAGAATGGTTGCTGGGATGAGGGACTAAAAGGTACAAGGACAGATTAGAGAGGTCTGAACTGTTTTCTTTAGAGAACACTGAGGTGAGATTCGATACAAGTATATGAAATGGGAGACTGTTCCCATCGAGGACTAGAGATCACAGGAATACAATGAAAGGGAAGAGGATTAAGAAAGACACAAGGTTAAAAAAAAACTTGCTTACACAGCATGTGGTTAGAATGTGGAATGCATTGCCTGCAGATCTGATGGAAGCAGGTTGCATCGTGGCCTTCAAGAGGTAAATGAATAAAATGCAAAATGAAGAAAAAATTACAAGGTTAAAGAGAAAGGACAGGGAGTGGAACTAGTGAGTTGCTCGAACACAATGGTCCAAATGACCTGCCTCTATACTACATCTATTCTATGATTATAATTTTTAAATTAGAACTTCAAGATGAATTGTAATTACCATTTCCAAAGCCAATATCATAGATGGTGAAAATATGAAATAAACAGAAATACTGAAAGTACTGTTTTCCAGGTAGTGCCTCTGGAGTGAGAAGAAGAGTTAATATTTCAGACCAATGACCTTTCCAAAGAATTGGGGAAAACAAAATCAGAATTAAGTTTTAAGATGCAAAGGGAGGTGGAAGGGATGATAAAACACATGTTTGTGGTAGGGTAAAAGGCAAGAGGAATTAAATACCAAAAAAGGATGATAGTGCACGGTGAAAGAAGATGATAAAGGATTAGTCTGGAGGTGATGTAAAATGGAGAAACAGAATACTTCTCTGAAATTTCAAGAATAAAGAATGATGCTGTATGTGTGAAATGCAAAAGCTGGAAATGACATCTGTCTGGAAATGTTTATCTGAATTTGTTGGATGAAAATGTTTGAAGGCTGTAATTCATCCAATCAGAGATAAGGTGTTCCTCAAGTTTACACTGACCTTCATTGAAATAACGTAGAAGGCAAAAGATGGAGCTCAGAGTGAAAATGGACTAACTTCAACTTTCACTGCATCACTCAGGTAAGCAATATAGAACATTGTGTTACTTTAATTCTTCACTTCCACTCTAACTTTTTGGCCTCTTATTCTGTTCCAGTGAAGCACAAAGTAAGTTAGAAGAAAATCTCTTTTTCTAACCTTTTCATTTAATATTTACAGATTCACATTTCTTCTTTTAATTTCAAATAATTCTTTCTCCCACCTCATTCAAACCAACTTTTTAACCGACGCTCTTTCACTCTACGTTACTACCTATTTTGCCATTTAATCTCCCCAGTTTTCCATTTTACAGATCTTTTGTGCTGCTCCCTATACCTCATTCCCCCTTCTCTGAACCTTGTTTTACTTTTACTTTTCCCAGTTGAAATGTCATAGGCCCAAAACACAGACCCTGCTTGGTTTAAGTATTTCTAGCATTTTGTGTCTAATTTTACTATTACTATTTGAGTACTTGCATTGAAGAACATAACGTCCTCTGACCCAGAAGTGCTGAATAAAGAACACAAAATGGTCGACTGATTTGTAAAAAAAATCATTGAGAAATCACTATTTCAAAAGTATTGAAAGCATCAATTCATTTTTCAGATATTCCAACACCTTCCAATACATGACAACTTGTACAATAAAAAAACCAGAATTTATCCCCATTTTTATTTATCTGGTTCTTACAGATTTCTAGAGATATACAGTGGAGAGCATCACATCCTGGAAAGGAGACTCCACTGTACAGGACCATAATAGGCTGCAGAAGGTTATAGACTCAGCCAGCTCCATCACAGGCATAACCCTCTCCACCATCAAGTACATCTTCGAGAGGCTGTGCCTCAACAAAGTGGCATTGATCATTAAGGATCCTCACCATCTGGCACATGCAGTCTTCTCGTTACTACTATCCAGGAAGAGGTACAGGAGCCTGAAGACCCACGCTCAACGATTCAGGAGCAGCTTCTTTCCCTCTGCCATCAGATTTCTGAACGGTCCCTGAACACTACCTTGTTATTCCTCTTTTTTTGCACTATTTAGTTTTGTAACTTATAGTAATTTTATATCTTTGCACTGTACCGCTGCCACAAAGCAACATATTGCATGTCATACAAATCAGTGATAATAAATCTGATACTGATCTTTCTAAATAACGATCTTCAAATTGTGAAGAATTGAAATACCAACAAATGGAGTGTTTGGAAAAATCAAATGCTACTGTTTAAAGTGAGGGAAAAAAGGCTTTAAATCTTATGGCACCTTTATCTGACTTAATTTGACTGTACTGATGAACACCAGTCTAAGGAAGCCATCTAGTGGATGCTTCACCATATAGGAAACCCAGAAACAGATTCACTTTCATTCACCTATAGTGACTGTCGATTAATTCAAGAAGTTGATTAATTCAAAAGGTGGATAAGACAACTGTAATTCCACAAATGTTCTTGATACTTTTCATATATTGGGAACTATATGAATTAGCATCCATTGTTGATGCACTAAAACATAAAAGATCTGTTTTCCCTAAAAGGGCACTGGCTTACATACAAATTTATGAAATTCCGCTTTTATTACTTGCTTGTCCCAATACTTTTTTTTTACTCAGCTGCTTGAAGTTCATATGCATATTTGCATCTATGGCATTGCTGATATTGCTCTGTTTATTTGCTCAATTTAAACATTATCCAATTTTTACTAAATGAACAAAAATACAAGAACACTAGAAAATAGGAACATTAACCCTGCTCTGTCATTCAATATGATCACAACTGAGAGGATCAGGCCTAACTCCTCTCCTGTGCCTGTTTCCATGGCCTACAATTCCCCAATCTTTCAAAATGTTAGCCATCTTCTCTTTAAATATCTCCAGTGATCAAGCCTCCACAAACCTTTGTGGTAGACATTTCCAGTTTCATCATTCTCTGCGAAAGTAAATTCCTAAACACTTCTTAATCTTTTAATTCTAAATACAGGTCCAACTTCTTTAGCTACTCATGACAGCTGACCCTCTCATCCCAGGAGTTAGCCTGGGTCTGCCTCAAATACTAGCATATTCTTTCTTAAATAAGGGAGCCAAAATTGTGCACAGTACTCCAGATTTGGCCTCAGTAACACCATACACAATTGAAACAATGCGTCCCTACTTCTAAACTCCAATCTCCTTGCAATAAAGGCTGATTTGCCATTTGCCTTCATAACCACTTGTTGCACCTGCTAACTTTATATGAGGGTTACAAAAAAACATTTAGATCTCCCCGAACCTCACTCATTTCCAATTTCTCTCCGTTTGGACAAGAGCCTGCCTTTAGATTTTTCTCACAGAAATGCATAACCTCGCACATTCCCATGTTAAACTCCATTTGCCAATTCTTTGTCCTTTCACTCAATCCATCTGCAACTGAAGGGTCTTTGACCTGAACTCTTTTCCTTTCCACAGCTGCTGTCAGACCTGCTGAGTGCTTCCAGTTTGTGCTGCTTTGATTTGTTTTTAAAATGTTTTTAAACCGTTTTATTTCTATAAATAAAACACCAATTCTAAAAAATCATGAAGATAATGCAGCAACCAGAAAACAGACACCAACGTTTAATACAACAGTTTTCACATCAGCCTGAAGGTTTTTTTCTAATACATTTGTTATGAAACTCTTCAGTCTGAAGGTAGAAAATCTAAACAAATCCTTGGCATTGCAATATGTATAGAGAGACTCTTTCAGCCCAACCCAATGCGTAGTGGTTATGTTTGAAAGTCTCATCCAGATTTTTAAAATTCAGTGGCAAAGTAGTACTGAAGCTGGAGTACAAATTGCACACTCAAGTTCACAAGCTATAAGAATCTATTTCACTGCGTTGGTTATGCATTCTACCCGAGGCACCATACTTCATTGATTTATATCTATGTTTATAACGAAAACTTCTCTTGAGCTAGTTACAAACAATGTTGCACTTTTCACCAGTATCAGTTTCATGAACAGAGTGCACAACTGCAATTGCCAGCCATTGCCACATCATAAGGAATAAGAGGAGATGGCTACATGACCCTTTGGTACTGTTCCACCATTCATCAAGATCACAACTGATCTTCCACCTCAGCATCATTTTCCAGCACCAACCTCATATCCCTCGATAGCCTTAATACCCAGAGATTTATCAATCTCTGGATCTGAATGAATATAACAACTGAATTTCCACCGTGTACTGAGTAGAGAATTCCTAAGGAACCTCCTCCTCAACTTGGCCCTAAATGGCCTTCCCCAACATGTTCCTTGGTGATAGACCCAGTCAGGGGACTCAGAGGAAGTGTCCTCCATGCACCTGACCCATCAAGCCCTTAAAGAATTTTGTAAGATTCTATGAGAATTATGAAAGAATTACTAAAGAACACAATTCCAGTCTACTCGATCTTTTATTTTTACTTATACAGCACAGTAAAAGGCCCTTCTGGCCAGCACTGCCCAATTACACCCATATTAAACTACTAACCCATACACCTTTGGAATGTGGGAGGAAACTGTAGTACCCGGAGGAAACCCACACAGTCACAGGGAAAACATACAAACTCCTTACACACAGTGATGGGAATTGAACCCCAATCGCTGGCGCCGTAATAGTGTTACGCTAACTACTGTGTGGCAAACCTGCCATTCCAGGAAGAGGCCTAATGAATCTTCAGCGCACTCCCTTTAAGGCAAATACATTCTTTTCTTGGGCAAGGAGATCAAAACTTTACACAGTATTCCGAATGCAGATACAATGTCACCAAGGCACTATACAACAGCAATAAGACTTTCTTACTCCTGCATTCAAACCCTCTTGTAATAAAGGCTAACATACCATTTGCACTTCTAATTGCCTGCCGATTCGGCAGTGACTTGTGTACATGCAACAGAGGTCCCTTTGGACATCAATACTACTAAACCTCTCACCATTTCAGAGTTACACACATTAAAATGGATGACCTTAGTTTCCCACATTATCTTCCATCTGCTATGTTCTCATCCATTCATTCAGCTTGTCCATATCTCTTTGAAGCCCCTTTACATCACCTTTATCACTTCTTCTGGCAGCTTGTTCCATGTACCCACCACCCTCTGTGTGAAAAAACTGCACCTTAGTTCCCCTTTAAACCTTTCCCTTCTCACCTCAAATCTATGCCCTCTAGTTTTAGACTCCCCTAACTTAATTAGAGCAAACAGTGGCTCTGAAAAGTCCTTTCCAAACTCTGGGAAGTAGATCATGTCTATCAGGTTACCAACCTTCAAGCTTATCAACTTCTTGAGTACTATTTTTTTTTGAGTAATACTTCTTCCAGTTCCTCACTGTCACTAGACCCTTGATTCTTCAATATATCCAGTAGGTTTTGTGCATCTTCTTCCATGAAGACTGGCACAAAGTAATCGCCATCACTAGTCTTTTCCTTTTTAAAAGGTCTTACTGTTTGTCTGTGTTTCTCACAAATCTAAATTCATACTGTACTTTGCCTTATCAGTTCCTAGGTCCTCTGCTGAACTCTAACGTTCTCTCAATCCTCAGGTCTACTTCTATTTCTGGTAACTTCATATGCCTCTTTTGAGTTAATACCATCGTTAGTTTATCTTGTCAGCCACAAAAGAACCACTACTGCTTTTGGATTTCTGTGTCCTAAAGATTTTTTTTTGCAACATGTGCATTTTTTTTTAAAGTACTAATCATTACCTGTCCACTGTCACGTTTTAATATTCTCTCCCAATCAACCACAGCCAAATCTCCTCTCATACCTTCATAGTTTACTGTGTTTAGATTCAAGACCCCAGTTGTGCATTGACTTGCATCTCTTTCAACTCAATGTAAAATCCTAATATATTAAGGAAGCACTTTGTATTGCAAAAAATAAAGCTTTCCCTAGATGGTTCCTTAACGTATTAATCTGGAAAAGTAGATTGAATTCTCTCATCAATACTGTATTATCGGTTACATGCACTTATAATTTCTTGATTGGTGCCAAGTTCAATATTACAATTACTATTTGGTGGCTTTTCTGCAAACATTTCAGCCTCTTTGCCATTTCTCAGCTTGTCCCAAATCGATCCATTTCAGCATCACAATCTATCATAGCAAGACCACTAATCTCCTCCTTTACTACTAGCATACTTCTTTTCCTTTTTGCCAGCCTTTCCTAAAATGCCAAATATGCTTCAATATTTAGTTTTGATCACCCCTGCAGCCACATTTCCATTATACTAAAGAGATTGTACTCATTTACTGATACTTGTGTCATTTACTCTGTTGTGAAGGCTTTTGAGCATCCAAATACAGCATCTTTAATTTTGTCCATTTAATCCCCTTTGCTGTTTGACTTTGTTTTTACCATTTATTACGCTTAGTACTTTTCAAACTTGCCCTTTATAAGTTCCCTTTGGGGTTCACATTCCCCTGCCAAGCTAGTTTAAATCATCTCCAATATCACCAGCAAACTAATATGCATTCCTTTTTTTCTCCTTTCTCCATATTCTAAGTATTACTGCTGTACTCTGTGTAATATGCACATCTAAGCAAATCTGGCTGAAATACAATGAGTCTAGATAAAGGGTCTTAACCCGAAACATCAGCTGTCCATTTCCCTCCACAGATGCTACCTGGCCCACTGAGTTCCTCCAGCAGTTTGTTTTTTTAGGGGCTAAAAATTTGCACAGTTACTTTTATAGACTTGATTCAAAAACTGCACTCAAAAACTCTTAACTTTGCTGATAAATGTCAATTTGTACTTACAGGGCAAGGAGAATGAAGAAATACAGTCACTTTCTCATCTTCAAGCATCAGCTGCAAGAAAAGCCTCCTGATAAAACCAGAGATATTTCCAGATGTTGGGATATTTGGTCTCTGAGGTGTTGACTGGAATAGTTCACACAGAACCTGAAAATATTTCAATTTTAAAATAAGTTTTTGTCTGTTGCTATTTATTTCTTAATGGCCATCTGACAAAGTCTGACACAATATTCAAATCTTTTTCAGCAAAATATGTTAAGTTGTGTTTAAGTAAACAAATCAAATAGAAAAGATATTATACATTTATAGTGATCAAAACCTTCAGCTTTCAACCACTGAAATTTCACTGAGTTTCAGACATCTGTGTACAAGCTCAAAAGTTAAGTGACAGATGGTGCTGCATCTGTTGCGATGTGCCATCACTGCACTCCAACATCCAGCAGGAAGGTGCAGTCCTCTGATACCTTTGACAGAATGCAAAACTCCACTGCCAGTTCTATTAAAGTGTGCCAGGAGATTATATGGGTAGACTCTGTGCACTGTGCCACCTGAGGTTCAGTGTGGTGTCCAGTGAGACTAGACCTCCATCTCTAGCCCAGGTGAGTGTAGACTTGCAGGGCGGACAGGTGGTGACTCTGGGTAGCAGGCTGGGTCCAAGTATAATCTGTCCCATGGCAGCTTTCAGGGATGTGCACAGCAGTTCGTAAAACAAAGTGATTAAAATTGAGTTATGAAGCCCAGAAGGACCTGCTGGATCTCAAGGGTATGGAGATTTCTCTGAGCAATAAAGTATCAATCTCCATTCAAGGTTGGTCTTATTTGGGAAAGGAGGAATAAGAGGCTTAGGTGGTTGGGGGGAAGAGAAAGGGTCTTAAAAGTGAACTTAGTCCAAGGCTGTAGAGATAAAATAAGGATTTCTATTTGCTTTCTCATGGCACTTGCCAGAGGTGCACGGCTCTGGATGTCATTTGAGGACACTCAAATTTATTTTGTCACTCATTTCAGGGTGGAAAATTAATAGCAGTCAAAGATGAGGTACTGAAGATCACTAGAGGAATCACCAAGGAAAGATGGGAAGAAAGGGGAATTAACTGAATAACTTAATCTTTGAAAAGTTACCTCAGTAGCTTAACTGGTTATAGTGCACGTAACTATAGTGGTTGTTACTAGAACACTATCCAAAGGCCTAGACTACTGACTAGACAAACTTTAGCCCCATCATGGAAGCTGAAACTTTAAATTCAAAAATATTAAATCAAATTGGCACAAAACACAAAGATCATTCATTGTGACCATGGAACTGCCAGACTGGCAAGAATTTAACTGATCCACCAATGTTCTTCAGCAAACCTGCTGTCCTCAGCTATCTGGTCTATATGCAATGAGGCCCACAGCCAAGTAACTGATTCTTAATAGTCCTCAAATTGACGAGCAAGATACCTCTGGGGCATTTAGGGATTGTGAAGAATTTAGCAGTCATAGGAATAACTCACTAATATTCATTATCCTGGTTAAGGTATAGAAAATTGACAGAAATAGGGTTTAACATGATTAAAAATGACATCTACACCAAACATTTAGAACAAGATGGTGGGTGGGTGGCGAGGAGGGGGGTTTGAGGGCGTGGTAGGGGAGTCTTCTCCTCATTTCCAGGGAAATGAATTTAATAGTAACTAATAATTACAAATTAAAACAGTGCATAAACAAAGTTTCAAATACAATGAAAAGTTATTTCATAACTCCAATTCAGGTCATATTCAATCCATGTGTTTTAAACAAAGTTTCAGCCAAATAAGCTTAGCAAACAATTCAATATACATTGTCAACATTACCTGAGCCATTAATTTTTGATTGTATGGATGACAAGAAATGCACTGCAAGAAGAATGCTACTGTTGAATTTTCAATTGCTGTTCTTTGTTGAGTGGTTAATCCCACTCTTGCAGGTGAAGAGGCAGAAGGAAGATACCTGGAACCAACATGATGGGACCCATTCTGGTGGTGGTGTCCAGAATTACTGCTACTGCTGGAATGGCACAACAAGAACAAGAGAGCAGTCCACAAGGGGTTTACTTCAGGTCCCCCTAACCAGTCCTTCATGGTGTGGCTGTTGCCTACTTCAGTCAGAAAACGGAGAACAGGAGCCACCAGATCAGCTGTGAGAGGAACCTTGCTGCTTGCACGCTGTTGTGAATGATGCCTTTTGTTTCTGTCTGTGGCAGCCTCTGCAGAAGGCATTGCACAATCCAAACTGGAAATATGATTGAAGCAGAAACTGATTAAGCTCTTCACGAGCATTGAAGGTAAACTGGATTCCAAGAGCTGTTTAATAGCTTCTGGAGACTGCGTTGCTGCCGCAAGTGTAACAAGATGGGATTCGTTTAGTGCAATTGGTGCCTGCGCATTCTTAGAGTCATCTGTTAAACCAGAATCCAAGTCCTCTTTCTTGCTGTCATCAGTCATAGAAAGTCTGTGCTGCATTTGTATTGGAGGCAGATTGATGCCCATCCAGCCCATGAGCAAAGAAAAGTAGCTAGGATGGATGTGACACATGGAACACAGCAAACTGTCTACAGCCTTCTTCAGAACCATGTTGCAAGGAAGAGACATGGACCAGTTGTACAACAATCTAAAGAGACATTATATATAATTAGCTCAAGAATAAGATATCTTTATTAGTCACATGTACATTGAAACACAGTTAAGTGCATCTTTTACGTAGTGTTCTGGGGGCAGCCCGCAAGTATCGCCACGCTTCCAGCGCCAACATGAAGTGCCCACAACTTCCTAACCCATACGTCTTTGGAACGTGGGAGGAAACTGGAGCACCCGGAGGAAACCCACACAGATACGGGGAAAATGTACAAACTCCTTACAAACAGCGACCAGAATTGAACCCGGGTCACTGGTGCTGTAATAGCGTTACTCTAACCACTACACTACCAAGCCTGCCCTAAAATGAAGTTGCTTTGGTGAAAACATGCGACTCCAGCAACAAAACTAATATTTAGACTGGCAAGTACAACTATTGTTAAATGGCCTCTTATACTTGTCACAATGTTTCTATGTTGTTAACAGTTAGAAATAAAAGGCTGCAGATGCTGTAAGTCTGAAATGAAAACAGAAAAAGCTGTACATACTCAGCATATCAAGCAGTATCTGAAGAAAGACAAACAGTTGTCATAATCGGGAAGGAGAGAAAACAAGTTAGTATCAAGCTTGTTCCTTATTTATGCAAGCCTTCATCAGCTGATAATTTCCAATACAATTTTTAAAAAAATGTCAACCATTACTTCACCAGATCAGGTCTGCTGGCAGAACTTCAGAATTTTCAAAGTTTACAATTTCATCATATATTAACATTAACATATTAACTTGCAAATTAGGAGTAGGTCAATTGGCTCCTTCAAGTTATACTTTGTCATTCACCCATATGCTATAAAAACACATGGAGGAATGAAATGTCGTTACCGCCAGACTCAAACAACAGAGGACATACAATAAACAGACAAAAAATTGTGCAAGTACAGATTCTTGAACTTACTCTGTCATTCCACTGGATCACCACTGATCTGACAGTGACCTCAGCTGTGCATTTCCACTTACCCAAGTAAGCTTTCATTCCTTGCTCATCATAGAACTAATCACCATGGAAAACAAGCCCTTCGGATCAACTCGTCCATGCCAAACAAGTTGCCTAATTGAGCCAGTCCCACTTGCCTGCATTTGCCCATATCCCTCCAAACCTTTCCTATCCCTGTAGCTATCCAAATGTCTTTTAAATATTGTAATTGTACCCACCTCTACCATTTCCTCTGGCAGCTTGCTCCATACATGCACCACCCTGTGTGGAAAAAGTTGCCCCTCAGGTCCCTTTTAAATCTTTTCCCTCTCACTTTAAACCTATGCTCTCTAGTTTTGGACTCTCCTACCCCAGGGAAAATAATGTGGCTATTCAACTTATCTATGCCCTTCATGATTTAAAAAAGCCTCTACAAGGACTCTAAATGGACACCACTCATCTTCTTATACTCCAAGGAAAATAGTCCTAGCCTATACAGCCTCTCCTTGTAACCCAAACCTTCCAGTCCTGGCAATATCCTTGTATATCTTTTTTTTTTCCAGCCTTTACAGTTTAACGACATCCTTCCCTTAGCAGAGCAACCAGAACAGTATGCAGTACTCCAAATGTGGCCTTACTAATACCTTGTACAACTGTAGCATGACATCCCAACTCCTGTACTCAATATACTGATCAATGAAGGCAATGTGCCAAATGTCTTTTTCATCACCCTATCATGTAGCTATCTACCTCTGCTTTAAATATTCAAAGACTCTGCTTCCATGGCTCTTTGAAGAAGAGAATTCCAAAGTCTCAAGAATCTCAAAAATATTTTGCCTCATCTTCATCTTAAATGGGTAATCCTTTATTTTTAAATGCTGACTCTTAGTTCTAGATTCTCTTGCGAGAGTAAGCATCCTCTCCATATTGAACCCAAATATTTCAATCAAGTCCTCTCTCACTCTTCTGACTCTTCTAAACGCCAATGGATGCAAGCCTAGCCTGTCCAACCTTTCCTTGAAAGACAACAACTCATTCCAGGCATCAGTCTAGTAAACCATCCTGAACTACCTACAAAGCACTTACATATCTTTTCTTAAATAAGGAGTCCTAAGCTGTGCATTCCACTCAAGCTGCGGGTTTCATCAATGCCCTATATATCTGAGGAATAACCTAACCTGTGTTTTCAATTGCCCTCATAATAAACAGTAACATTCTGTTATGTGAATCATGCTTAGCATACCCAGATTCCTCTGTATCTTAGGGCGCTGTGATCTTTCATCATTTAAATAAGACTTATTTCCTGCCAAAATGGACAATTTCACATTTTCTCACATGATATTCTATTGGCCAGATTACTGTCCACTTATTTAACTTATTTATATACCTCTGAAACGTCCTTATGTCCTCTTCACAACTTGTTTTCCTATCTATCTTTTAATGCTGACACAATTTAGCAGCCATACCTTTGGTCGCCAAATCCAAGTCATTTAAGTAAATTGTAAAAAGTTGAGGCCATCTCTGTGCCACACCTCTAGTTACATCTTACCACTCAGAAAAAGACCCATTTATGCCCCATAATTTTTATATCTATAAATTCATTAGAAAATATCCATGCAAACAGAAATCATGTAAAGGACTAAAAGAAACAGTGATAAGAGTATTCAAAATCCATTTCCAAATTAAATCCATGAAATGTTATAGAATCTTACTTACTCAAACAGCTCTCTGTTTAGTAAACCTGGAAGATCATACTCTACAGGTAGCTCATAGCTATGCCACAGGACAGCAGCTACACAGTGCAAGTGAGACGGTGATGGCATAAGGAGCCCATACTCGCGAGTTATGTTCTCAGTATTTACAGCAGCAATGTGGCCACTTCTCTTCAGTGCAGCTACTCCAGCAGAGTCATAGACCCATTTTAACAAAGCCTGAATCCTGAAATGGAAAAATGCACGTCAGGTCAGTGAACTTTAGAATATAAATTCAGTATACATTGTTTTCTTAAAAAAATTGGAAACTAAAGGACACAAGGAATTCCGTCATTAAAAGATTACTATTAAATCATTAACACTCCATTTATTGCTCAGTTGACATGAATTCAGGTCAAGATCCAACCTGAAATTGCCGAAACTAAATCGGACATGGCCACTGAGATTAAAAACTCTTGGGCAAGCAATTGCAAGAGAAAAATGGCAGGATGGCAAAATTATTAGGCTCCTCTGACTCTTATGCATGGATGTTAGAAAAGATCTTAGTGACTGTCTCAGATGATTTAATCTGAGCCAAGAGTACATTATTTCAAAGACTAAATAATTCATTGGTAGAAGCAGGTTTGGTACATAGCAGCAACCACATCTATCTTTGTGAAGCTCTTGTGCTCTTGCTCCTTTTAGCTCCACATAAATAATTTAAAGCTGTATTTCAGATGCCTTTCCTGTTTACTGCTGGTGAAATTGAGTATGATCCAGCAGGCTGAATATCAAAATCTTATCTACTTTATATAAGCCCACCTTGCGTCAAATAAAAAATGTCCTGCAACAGGCCAGCACTCCACCACTCCCAGCAAAAGGTCCTTTTATCTAAGCCAGGGGCTGCAAAACAGACATCAGTAGAGTGCTAACACAATTCAAACTACTGCCTTTCCCCAAGTTTAAAAAAAACCATCTGTGCTTTATATTTTTGAAATGCATATTTAGTTAATATTCACATATGCATTAACTTTATTCATTTGAACCTTAGCCTTCTTGAGGACTCGCTAGTGATCACTGAGCCTGGCAAGATGGCACAAAAGATGATTCATTATTAACTTAAGCTGTCCATACACAGGATTTGTCACTTGTTATTTTACAATCAGGCACTAAAAAATCTCACCTGGAAAAGCTGCTGTGGAGTGTTTACATAGCAGTAAAGTGGCAGTAAAAAGACACATCCACTGCATGGCCATTTTTGGCGAGATAAATTATCCTTAACACATTTTGCCTGTTGTAAAAAGGCATGGCTTAGACCATTATAAATTAAAATTTCCCAAAGAAATTTATGAAGTTACAGCAGATCTTTACCCACAACAAGAGGCATTACCTATCTTTAGTACCAGGATCCTGAGTTGTTCCAAGCTGATACAGGATATCGATTGTTGAATCAGAGGAAAGACCATTTAGTCGCCCAAAGAGCAAAGGACTGTTTAAATCTGGTTAGACAAAAAGTTTCAGCATGAACAGTTGCTTTGGAAAATTAAGTTGGCATGTGGCAAAGGATGGAGAAAATAATTGAGCATAAACATCTTGAATTTTTTTTTACATGTAATGGCGACCATACTAAATTCCTTATGAAATATATTTCAGAATAAGAAACAGTTATTTTACTGTTCAAGACCGACCATTAGCAACAATCAAAGCCTAAACTCATTGCTGCTTATGACTGTTCAATTAATGAGGCACTTGTTAACTTACCTTTAACAAATACAGCAGCAGCACATTGAAAAAAATCTTTGCCCCATTGAGTTTGATTGTCATTAATGAATTTCACAGAATCATGGAATTGTACAGCACAAAAATGGGCCCTTTTGGCCCATTTCATCTATGCTGACCATGGTGTCTATTTACACTGATATCATGTGTCAGTATTAGGCCAGTATCCCTCTTTGCCTTTCCTTTCGAAGCAACCATCTAACTGCCTTTTTAACATCACAAGATAAAGGAGCAGATGTAGGCCATTCAGCCCATCGAGTCTGCTCCATGAGCTAAACTAAAACTATTCCTATCTAGCCCCAATTTCCGGCCTTATCCCCATATCCCTTGATACCTTGACTAATTAAGATACGTTTCAATCTCCTCCTTAAATGTCCCCAATGATCGGGCCTCCACAGCTGTAGTGGCAAAGAATTTCATAAATTCACTACCCTCTAGCTAAAGAAATTTCTCTTCATTTCTGTTTTAAACTGGTACCCTCTAATTCTAAGAGTGTGCCCTCTAGTCCTGGACTTACCCACATCTACTCTGTCCAGTCCTTTCAACATTCTAAATGCTTCTATGAGGTCCCCTCTCATTCTTCTGTACTCCAGTGAGTACAGTCCAAGAGCCGATAAACGCTCATCGTATGTAAGCCCTTTCATTCTGGGAATCATCCTCGTAAATCTTTTCTGAACCCTCTCCAACATCAGTACATCCTTCCTAAGATAAGGGGCCCAAAAAAGTATTCTAAATGAGGCCTCACCAGTACCCC
The DNA here is from genome assembly GCF_009764475.1 of Pristis pectinata. NCBI lineage: Eukaryota > Metazoa > Chordata > Chondrichthyes > Rhinopristiformes > Pristidae > Pristis > Pristis pectinata. Next base: position 127,111,348 of record NC_067407.1, on the reverse strand, counting down.
ATAGAGCCTCATCAACAATTCCTTACTTTTATATGTTATACCTCTCGAAATGAATGCCAACATAGCATTCGCCTTTTTTTTTTACTGCTGGTCTGACCTGCACGAGGACCCCCAAGTCCCTTTGCACTTCTGTACTTTGAATTTTCTCCCCATCTAGATAATAATATGCCCGTTTATTTCTTTTTCCAAAGTGTACAACCGCACATTTCTCAATACTGAATCTCATCTGCCATTTCTTTGCCCATTCTCCTAAACTATCTCTCTGCAACCTTCCTGTTTCTTCAATACTCCCTATTCCTCCACCTATCTTGGTGTCATCTGCAAACTTAGCCACAAAACCATTTACTCCGTTGTAACTGTATCTGCCACAAACATCTCCTCTGGCAGTTTGTTCCATATAACCACCACCCTTTGTATGAAAAACTTGCTTCTCAGATCAGCTTCAAGTTTTTCCCCTCTCACCTTAAACCTATGTCCTCCACATTTAGACTCCCCTACCCCTGGGAAAAAGGCTGTGACCATCCGTGGCACGGTAGCGTAGCGGTTAGCGCGACGCTATTACAGCGCCAGCGATTGGGGTTCGATTCCCGTCGCTGTCTGTAAGGAGTTTGTACATTCTCCCATGTCTGCGTGGGTTTCCTCCGGGTGCTCCAGTTTCCTCCCACATTGCAAAGATGTACGGGTAGGTTAATTTGGGTTTAAAATGGGCAGCGCGGACTCATTGGGCCGGAAGGGCCTGTTACCACGCTGTAAGTAAAATTAAAAAAAAATTTAAATCTGTGCCTCTGATTTTATTCAAATCTCCGTAAGGTCACTCCTCAGACTCCGACATTCCAGTGAGAATAAACCCAGCCTATCTAAATCTCCTCTTATAACTACTGCAGTCCAGTCAAGGCAACATCCTGCTGAATTGCTTCAGAGATCACTGTATTGCTACCACATCTTTAACTGTAGTGTGGTGACCAGAACTGTACACAATACTCCAAATGGGATCTAACCAGTGTTTTATACAGCTCCAAAATTACATCCTAACTCTTGTGCCTTCTCCTTTACCCAACCCGTGTCACTTTCAGTGAGTCCCTATGTAAATCACTCCTTGGGTCCCTGCCATTTCCCCACATCCTACCAGAATTTGACTTCCCAAAGTATATTACCTCACACTTGTCTGGATTACATTCCATCTGCCACAATTCTGTCCAACTTTCCAGCTGATTTATGTCCCACTATATCCCCAGCAACCTCCTTCACTACCTACAGCTCCACCAATTTTCATGTTGTCTTCAAACTTACTAATCAGACCACCTACATTCTTATCCAAGCGATTTATATACATTACAAACAACAGGTCCCAGTACTGACCCTTGCAGTACACCACAGGATACAAATTCCAGTTAGAAAAACACTCATCCACCACTACCCTCTGCCTTCTTATTACCAAGCCAATTTTGGATCCAGTTTGCCAATATGACTCAGATCCCTTATGCCTTATCCTGCCACACCGAACCTTGTCCATGTAAACCACATCCACTACTCTGCCTTCATCAATTTTCTTAGTTACTTTCTTAGTCTTACCCTTAGTGAAATTTCTTACCTGTTGGATCAGTGCCTGAAGCAGCACAGTTCCTTAGAAGAATGTCAATCAGCTTTAGACCAATCCTGGTAGACTGCAACCCAATCTTTACCAAGACAGCTTCAATATTTGGTGAATGCATGCCGCAGTAAGGTGACATCAGGAGAGCTGCACAGGTCTGCAGTAGGTTAGCAGTGGGAGCTGCAGCACAGGCCATCATTGCCTCTAGTTCACTTATGTGGGTTAAGCAATGATGAAGGAGTCGCATCCAACCAATACTGAAAATGGAAGTGAATTCCTCTGTAACATCTTCCAAGTAACAAAATGAAAATTTTCTCCCACCCCCTCCCCACCCCCATCAATTTTCCATGCCCTACTCCAGCACTTACTCCGGTATGGGTCTACTACCTGCTGAAGTGACAGCAAATTCTCAAGGGTAGATAGCAAGCAGAAACCGTAGATAAGGCTCATGGTTCAGGCTGAAATTATCCTCATCTGACATCCACATGCCTAGAGAGGTTTACTAGCACCCCACAATAATTGGACAGAGACCAAATATAGAAAACTAATTTGACTGAGTCCAGAAATAGAAACTCCAGTTGATATTTGCCTTTTGAAGCAAATAGTAGCATATCACTGCTAACTAACTGAGCTTAATTACCCAACTGACACCAAAGATTAAACCTGGAACATTGCTAGTTTATACATCTCAGTTAATGACTCGTAAACTAGCTATGGTTTCATGGGAGCCACCAAGCTGCAAAAACATAACATAACTGAGAAAGTCAGGTTTTTTGGGCAAGGGATTAAACTTTGCATTTAAGAGACAACCATGATGGAAGAACATACATTAAATTTATACCTGCTACATCAGATTTCTGGACAGTCTGGGGACTCCTAGCTCTCCAAAGTAATAACTTTCACCTAAAACAACACCTCTCTTAAATTGACTGGCCATGATCAATTACTCAAGTACAGTTTCAAATTACAAGTGTTGTATGCAACATTTTTGTAAATGGATACATGCAAAATACATTTTAAAACTTACTTGAACTTGCCTATGTCATGATTATGTGCTTCACAACTCTAATAGAAACATTGCCTATGGCTGATGACAACCAGTCACATTCTGACAGGCCACTCCCTGGCTCTGCTTCCCTCTGCTGATCCTGCCCAAACAGTCATGGTGGCAGTGTGGCTCCGTCACCAAATCACAGATTGGTTTCAGCACCCATTCCTCAAGAATCCTCCTTTGAGCCTTGTTCCATTCATCTTAAAGTCCTTTTACTCTACCAGTTCTCTTAACACCAATCTCTTCCCTCCCTTCCCCACCCAGCCCAGACAATATTTTTTTGTACATCCTTTCACTTGCTCAAACCTCTGATCTGAGGAACTAATATTCCCTGGAAATTTCAGGTGCAGTACCAACTCCCCTTAATTTCACTTTAAATTTCTCCAAGCTCCTAAACCCATTCCTTCCACATTAATACCCCTACCTACACTCATGGCTTCTCATCTCACATTTCCCACCACCTACTATCCTTGTATCCTTCTGGTCCTGGAGAAACCATTCCCTGAAGCCAGTCTGAACAAAAGCTAATCTGTTGGAACTTTGGTTCAGATATTTAAAACCATCTTAAGTCCACAACCTTACCTGGTTTTGGAAACTTGGTCCTCTGAAGGAAGGAAAGGGTTATTCACTGTTGCAGATGAAGTGCTGCCAAAGGCTGTGAGACCCAACAGTTTGATCTGTGACAGGCCCAGTGTACTGGCATCCCGTGGGCGGTGCAGCCGAAGGCAGACAGCTGATGCGACCTCAGCTTTGACCAGCTGTATTTTAATGTAAGTTAGCCCACTGGTAATAACTGGGGTAGATAGGGGCAACATGTTCACTCCATCCGCACTGATCTCAACTGACACTGACGAAGGACATGCTGCAAAAGAGAATGCAGAATGAATGTTACTTTTAAACACCTAGCCAGCTGCACAATCCCAAAGGTATTATGTGACTTTAGGTATTATACATCAAACACATCTCCAGTTAGAAGATTACCAGCATGACCAAGTATTCGATGCGCAAAAAGTAAAATTACATTGGTGGCTTCCCAAATAGTGTCATTAATTTGCAATTCTATCGCCATTCCAAAGAAAGAAAAGTAAGAACCTTTTCTGAGCTATCTCAATAAACATTCTGTACAGGACTAATTAGGTAATAATTTCACTGTAATACTGTTACAACTTCTAAAAATCCAATAATGTTTTATGGTTCAGCATCACTGCTTATCATTAAGGGGCCCCTGCTTCCTTCTGAACCCCATGTGGCAGATGCTATGAGGCTACAAAAGCCATGTTTTCGGGCAAAAAAATGGTGCCATGCCACCTTGCTAATCACATACCAAACCTCAGATGGTAAGCAGCAAAATATTTATCTGAATCATTCACAAAAACTCAACAATAAATACACGTACTAGCAAGAGATGCAAGGTGAGGCTGAATGTGTATCTCTTTGAGTAACACTGCAGCAGGCAGATGAACAGTGAGGTCACACCATGCTTCTTCTGGTAAGAAAATATATGACCATGCTGCAGATCTAGCTCTCCGATGGGGCGGCGTAGCCTGAAGCAGTACTTCAGCTGGCTGAGCTGTTGGGCTGCTGGAAGTTATTGTACCTGTAAAGAACAAACAACAGTAAAAAGATTTTACTAAGTTGTCACGCATTGCACCAAGGTCCACTAAAAGCCTGAATGAAAGACTAGCAACAATATTGGAACCCGTTTTGGTATATACCTTCTGTTTGTTAGTCCAAAAGTTATACAATAAAGAAATAAACAAATTCTACTCTGTGAAATTCAAGTGAGGCATTACATACCCAATGGAGCAAAGTTATGGAGTCCCTCAGCGTTATCTGGCTCTGAAGCCAACACTCTAGCTTTCATGTTTCCATCGACCGTTTTACCAGGGCCACAATCAAGAAACTTCATTATGGTGGATACCATGCTCCGTGCTGTATTAACAATTGCTCGTGTACTTGTGACCATGTTATTACAGATAAGCTGGACTCCCCCTAAAAGTATAAAATATCATTAATTAAACGGCTGAAGGACAGAATTCCATTCACCAAAAATAGATCAAAGTGTTTTTAAAGTCATGCCTTAGGTCAAGGGATAAACCTTCAGCACAAATGATTGAGAAGGTGTGAAGTCAAGATGTGGGGAAGAGAGGGGGAAATTCAACACTAGCTACCCTAAACAGCATGCTAATGTGGTGGTTGAGTGCAAAAACTTCTGGTATGGAACTTCTGATGGGAGTGTTACATTCAATTCTGGGCACTGCAATCAGGGGAAGATAAAATTGCCTTGGAGAAGTTCCCTGAACATTGACCCAGAGAGATGTGGATTCTAATAAGGTTAAATGAAATCCAGTTGTTCAAAGTCAACTGCAGTTAGGTGCTTAATGGGGGATTTAACTGAAGCATTGAGATGATTAAAGATCTGAGAGTATAGATAGAGAGATTTCTCCCAAGGAATTCAGACCAATAAGGATGTCAGGAAAGCAGTTTGTCACACAAAGAATAGTGGAAATCTGGAATTGAGCCCCAGGGGAAAAAAAAGGGCTTTTGGGTCAAAATTTTAAAAAGAAAATCAAATACAACATTTATAGTATTCTTATCTAACAAAGATCCAATGGTTACAGAACTGAAGCTCATAAATGGAGTAAAGATACAAATTAGCCATGATCTAATGGAATGGCAGAACACAGACTTAAGGCTTTGTAGCTTTGGTAAGAACTAGTGCAAATTGGCAAATATTTGTCAATTTCAGGGAACCTATTAGAGACACAAGGGACTGCAGATGCTGAAATCTGGAGCAACAAACAATGTGCTGGAGGAACTCTGCGAGTCAGGCAGCATCTGTGGGAGGAAAGAAATTGTCGACGTTTCGGATCAAAACCCTGCATCAGGACCTGCTGAGCTCCTCCAGCACATTGTTGTTTCTGAAATCTATTGTTTTCTACTACTAAGATTCTAAAACTTTTTTAAAAATTTATACAGCACAGTAACAGGCCCTTCCGGCCCAACGAGTCCGAGCCACCCATTTAAACCCATGTTAACCTACCATACATCTTTGGAATGTGGGAGGAAGCTGGAGCCCCCAGAGGAAACCCACACAGACATGGGGAGAACATATAAACTCCTTATAGACAGCAACGGGAATTGAACCCCGATTGCTGGAGCTGTAATAGCGTCACGCTAACCACTACGCTACCGTGCCACCTGGTATATTCTACTGGTATAATTCACCTACCCATGTCATGGAAAGCTTTCAGTGCTTCAGTGGAGTCCAAAACTCTCAAAATAAACCATAAAAGTGGCTCAGACAACTGGCACGTTGAAAGTGAACCCTAAAAAAAATTACCAAAATATTAATGAACATTGAAAAGAAGGCATTAATTCATATCATATTAAATTAGTCAGTTGCATGAAATGAAATCAGCAATGTATATTAATTGTTTAATGAAATACGGCCAAAAGTCCAGCTGAACCTTATTCTCAGACATGGTGAGACCAAGGAATGCAATGATTTTACCTGCTGCAAAAATAGACCATCACCTTCCTCTACCTTAATAAGATTTGCTCATTTTCCAACAATTAACTTGAGAAAAATGCTAAATAAAATTAAAATATGTTTTTCAGCATTAATCTCAAGATGCTTTAAATAAGTTCTCTTCCTTAGTATTTACTAAATACTTGAAGCGCATTTTAAATACAGGACATCTAACAATATGCTAAATGTCACCCCATATGTCATGTGTCCTAATTTCAAAAGGCAAGTTGATAACAATAACCTTCATAAAACATTTGTATCTATCCTGCATCTTTTTTGACATCAGGATATCTCAAAGCACTTTACAACTGACAGGTATTTTTGAAGTGCATTCAACATTGTCATCTCTGAAAAGTGATAGCCAAGTTGAGAACACTGTGTTTCCACAAAGAGCAAATGATGATTAGGTTAACACTATTTTCTTTACAATGATGTTGATCAACAAATGTCTACTAGACTTCCCTGCGATGACAGAATTGGGGCCATATTCAATAGAGTAAAGAACAATGAGTGAGGACATCCCCGATGGCTGGTGGAGAGCCCAGAATTAGGGGTGACAGCCTCAGAACATTGGGTATGCCACTTAGAACCAAGGTCCTGAGAAATTTCTTCACTCAAGCGATGAACATTTGACACACTCTACCTCAGAAGGCAGTTAAGGTCAAGTCATTAAATACATTCAAGGTGGTGGCAGACATACATCTTAATTCTAAAGGGATTAAGGGATATGGGGAAAAGGCAGAACAGGGCATGAAGCAGATTATCAGACACAATCATATGGGATGGTGAGACTCAGCCAGCTCCATCACGGACACTACCTTCCCCTGCCTTTGAGGACATCTTCAAGAGGCGGTCCCTCAAGAAGGCTGCATCCATCATTAGCAACACACACAGAGTGCTGGAGGAACTCAGCAGATCAGGCGGCATCTATGGAAGGAAACAAACAGTTGATATTTCAGGTTAAGATCCTTCATCAGGACTTGATGATGGGTCCTGATGAAGGGTCTCGACATGAAACAAACTGTTTGTTTCCCTCCATAGATGCTGCCTGATGTGCTGAGTTCCTCCAGCACTTTTTGTGTGTGTTGCTCCAGATTCCAGCACCTGCAGAATCTCTTGTGGCATCCATCATTAAGGACCGTCACCAAATGGGACATGCCCTCTTCATGTTACTACCATCGGGGAGGAGGTACAGGAGCCTGAAGACCCACACTCAATGTTTCAGGAACAGCTTCTTCCCCTCCATCATCAGAAACCCATCATCAGATTTCTGAACAGTCCATGAACACTACCTCGTTATTCCTCTTTTGCACTATTTTTGTAACTTGTAGTAATTTTTTTTGTCTTGCACTGTACTGCTACCACAAAACAACAAATTTTACAACATATGTCAGTGATAATAAACCTGATTCTGTTGTTTTTCTATGTTTTTAATGATCAATGGTTAAATAGATTCCAAGACAGCTGCTATTCTTCAAAATGATACCACACGAACTGGTGTGTCTTCCTGAGAGGTGAGATGGTACCTCAACAAAAGACATATCTTTCTCTAAATGCCTTGCAGTATTAGCCAAGATTTTTCTATTCAAGTCTCTAGAATAGGACCTGAACCCAGAACTTCAGAGACTAGTTTTACACACTCAGCAACATCTGATATTTGGAAGTTTTCGGAGTGGAAGAAATGGCCGAAGGGTCTTTGTATTCAGTCAGATTCATTCCCTTCCTGAGCCAAAAGCCAAAACTTTAACTACGATTCATTTTCATTGATATTATTAATATTGTTGTGGATTTTTTTCCCTTCCTTCAACCAGGAAATCACACGCCTGATTTTGAACAGTAGTTGTCCAAAGCATGACCAAGCAGCTTGATGGAACAGCATTTTAAGGCAACCTATCCCATTAGGAGGTGTTTAATCATGGATTTGGGCCCACAGTTCTCCAAACCGACTGATGCAAAATCTGGCTGAGGTCAGGTCCTTCAGTAATGGGGTGCAGCAATGGAGTACCCCACTGAATATGAGCATGAGCCAGCATAACATTTGATGAATACTACAAACAAGGTATCCAATAACAACTTCAGAGCTTCAATTACCTGTCTTCCCATGTACCCACAGGCCATGTATGTAAGAATTGGCTGCAGCATAACCTGTACTGAGGTGGATTTTTTGCTAAGTGTAGTCAGAATGCTGAAGAGACCATCACCAACTGAAATTGCATCTAATCCACTGTGGAAGTTCTCGTGCTTAGTAAGATGTAATCCACTTGCACCTGATTGGGAAATCAAAGCCACAATGAACATTGTATATTGGCTTCCATAACTGAATGTGTAGATATGGTGCAAATATTAAAATATTTTTATTTCTAAAAACTGATAATTTTGTGCAACTAAACTCCATTTAGGTTTTTAAGATACTTAAAGTATAAAAATATGCAAGTTAACTGACATTTATAAAGTAGAACAAAACTAAATAAAAGTTAGAAAAATGTCTTCCAAAATTGAAATCCTGTTTCCATTTCCAAATAGCTATAATTTGGCTGAACTTAAGGCAAGAAACTCTGGGTTTCAGATGGAATTACACCGTAATATATAACACAGCAACAGGTGATTCAATGCTTGTATTTATCTCCTGTGGTCTTAATCCCATGCACTCGCCCCATCCCTTCATCTCCTTTCATTCCACCATCCATTTCACCTATTTTTTAAATACTAACATCCTCTTCTACTCATTTTAACTTCTGTTAAGCATTTAGCAGCCAAACATCCCTGTGTAAAAATAAAATTTTCCAATTGTCCTAACTTTCATTGCTCTGATCTTATATCTCCCTTCCCTCATTCTAGATAAATCAACCACTGAGGAGTTTCCATCTCCTGTGGAACGTAAATCGATATTTTGTTTCAACCTCATCCGAAACAAAATTTTGGGTCGTCATTAATTCCAACAATTTGTTTTGGTCACCCAATAATCTCTGTTCTAAACAGCTGAAATTTCATACTTGTATACCCTTACTTTAGGTTATATCCAGGAAACATTGTGCTACAAAGTCTTTCTAATTGTGGGGAGGAGTACTAATGCTTTATTCAGATTTACCACTACATTCTACTTCTGTATTCTTGAGAGGACTTGATTAAAATCTACCACACCCATCTGAGATGATGCCTTCAGTTTATATTCGTGACTTAACTGCTTTACATATCACCCAATAAGCAAAACAGTTTAAAAATACATCACACATACATGAACACCAAATTCCACGTGCCCATGCCACTATTTGAGTCAACTGCCTTTACTTCATTTCAATTCAATTCGCAGTTTTCAGCTCTTCTGCACCCAAAACTGCGAGATCATTAACTGCTTTTTACTAAGTTAGGCGAACTGAACAGAGACTTCATAAAAACATTTAAGCAAAACATGCAAGTACCTACCTATTATCATTGCCATAGCATTGCTATTGCACTGACCCAAAGCCGAAAGAATCTGACTCATGATTTGTTGATTTCCCAGTACCAAATCAGCAATGCAGGTTGTTGCAGCTTGTGTAAAGGAAGTGCTTGCATTTCCATCTTTACTGCTGGAGACCTTCTCTTCATCAGACACACTATCCGAGGCGCTGCTGCCAACTGGCATTCTGGCACTGTACTCTCGGTTACTTGAAAGGGGCAACTGAACCAAAATGTTCACCAGCTTCAGTAAATCAAACATGAGTTGGTCCCTTGTGGTCTCCCCACAAACTGCCTTTGCATCACCTGGGCGGATGATATTTGCAAACAATCCACCGAAACACGCACGAGCGCCAACTGAACTGTCGGAGCCACTTCGGGATATAACTTTGTCGGAGCAGGTGATGTAATGATGCACTAGGAATGTCACTGATTCAATGACTGCAGAGATTGCACTGACAGAAACTGACTCAAAGTTTTGTTCCAGGGTAAATTCCAGGAGTTTTACCTGCGCATCCAGTGGTCCTTGCCCTGTTTGGAATGGGCCTCTAGAGTTTAAATAAATTATACAATTTAAAATTTTACACAATTGAAATTTAACCCCATATTATCAACCAATGTTTTAATTACATAATCACATGCAACAGACATTCATTACTGCAACAGATCAATTATTAAAATCAAGTGGAGAACATATAATATGCTTTCTCATGAATTATGTCCATTTTCCCAACATGGCACCTGCAGCTTAAAATTTTCTTTAAATATTTTGTAATTATAAATACTGAGCACTCCTCAAGGGCCTACTTACTCCTGAGCATTCAGTACTTAATCTTGGCTGATACTTGGTTCCAACTGTGCAGCATCTGTCACATTTCAAATCAGCTATGAAAGGATAGGTTCCATGTGCCTATTCAGGTGGATTTGCAAAATCCTGCAGCATTATTCAAACAGCAACGTATTTGCACAAGCATTTATCCCACAGCCAATGTTGTAGATACATAGAAAATTGATGACACAGGTGAAGGCCTTTTGGCTCATCATGTCTGGGTCAATCAAAAGAGAGCAATACAATTTTATCTGACCTTCCGGACCAACGTCTGTGGCCCTGGAGACCATGGCTCCTCAAGCACATATCAACTTTACAAAATGTTATGAGATCTGCCCCTTCACTGACTTTCCGACTCCTGCCATCATTTACGTTAAAACCATTTTCCTCATCTCATCTCTAATCCTTCTACCGATTACATTTAAACTCATGCCCTCTGGCTTTTGACACACCTAAGCCAATTCACTACTCCTTTACATCTTGTCACCTCCTTAGCCCTGATACTCTGCAGGATCTCTTTGGTCCTCCATATAGGCCTGTTATGTTTCACTCCACCAATATCAGATAAGTCATCAGCCACTGGGGCCTCAAAATCTAGAATTTCTCTCCCCAAATCTTTACGTGTCTGTAGCTTTCTCTCCTCTATGCCTCTCATGACTTTCCTCCTTCCTGTCCAAATACAGTTTAGGGTCAAATTCTTCTGTGAAACACCGAGATATTTTACTATGTTAAAGGCACCACATAAATGCATTTGTGAAGAGAGAAGTTTCAGATTAACGATCTTACAATGAAAGGACAATGACTTGAATAATTAACTTTGATTATCTCTCCACTTAAATACTCATATGCTGAGTATTTCCAGAATTTTCATTCTTTTTCTAAAAAAAATATTTCTAGCATTTTGCTTTTGTACATGAATACATTTGCTGTACTATCTCAGTGCTTTTGATAAGACCCTGCTCGGCAACAACAGAGTAGTGACATTAAAGATGTGATGGCTGTAGTGCACTCTGGAATAACGCATGCTGATATATTAACATACAAATGCAAGTTTGTCCTTTCTTGGCTTCATAAGAGATGAAGCAGCAGACAAATAAGTACCATCCAATCATTTAAGGATTCATATTACTAAATTAATATCACTCAGCCTCCTCTTTAACCTGCTTCCAATATTCCAAATGTTATTCTTTGTCCTTCTAAGCCAGAGTCTGTATCATCATTGCCCAGTTTAGCTGATGTGTTTCACCGGGTGGTGAAATTCAGAACAGCTCCCTTTTGAACAACAAAAGTGAAGTTACACTTAAGACAGGGCAATGCTAACCCACGTTAAACAATACATTAACAGTTAAACCATAATCAGACCCTTTTCACTCTCAGCTTGGAATGACTGTCTCATTGCTTTGCTTCCCCCCCCCCTTCAAGATCCTGCAGTAGCAACAAATGGGGAACAAATGCTGAGCAGCCAGGAACGAAGCACCACATGCATACAAAGTATGGTGTAAATAATGCTTTAGAAATCATAATAAACTGCTTGCAGTTTGCATTACACAAAATTACTCCACCACAGTTCAATAGGAAATATTTCAAGTCAATTGATAAATGCAAATTTGCTGCTTTCTGATTTAAGTCATTAAAAACAAAAATGAATTTGTTACAATTCAAGTCTCAACTTGGTAGCAACACAAACTAGGCTAATTATCTAGTATAGTATTACAAGAACACTGCATCGTCAAAGGTGCTATCTTTCAATTAAGACAACAAATCTAGATCCTAGCAGGCCATCCATTTGTCAATCCTTGGGCACTATTTAAAGGGTAGCTGAAAATTTGAAGGTGAAAATTTATAAAATCCATGACACAGATTTTCCCTAGATGTGTTTAACAGTATTACTGCAACATCCTTGCAATAGATTTATTTTGCTTTTTTCCTACATCTTAACAAGGGCTCACATTTTATTATAAGAAGCACTTAATGTCTTGTATTATGTTTTGGTTTATGCTCAAATTGTGAACATGATATAAACTGCACTTTTCTTTTTGCTTGTTTAAATTTCAACCACAATAGGAAAATATATCTTTCTTTAAAAAAAATGGGCACTTGCATCTAGTATTGAATCCATTTCATTACAACTCTTTGAAATTTTTGAGTTACCTTTCAGTTGAAAGTATATGTATAAGCTTTAACAGGAATTCACTGAAAACCTGAGGGTTGGTTGAGGAGAGGTGCACTTGGAGTCGAGTGAGAAACTCTTGCATGGCTTGAGTTGCTGTTGGTCCAACCTGAAATGTAAAAAAAAGTTAATCTTTTCTGTAATCGAAATTTGAGATTTGAAAATATAATTCTTAAATCCCAAAGCTGTGCATGCAAAATGAATTGAATGTGTTTTTGGAATACTATTATCTCCCAGATGCATTCCAATTGCACAACATGCAGAGTAAAGTTTGAGCACTTAATTTGCACAGACAGGATCTACACTGCCCACATCTACTGCAGGAGTTACCAATACATATTCTGACATGACCACTGCGTGAGAGGTTGCAAAAACAAGTTTTTGCTGTCAAAAGTGTAGCAGTTCACTTGAGCTGCGCTGATGAGCTTGTGGAAAAACTGTACAACTCCACAAGGTCAAGTAAACACACCAATTTCGGAAAAGAAGTGGAGCTTAATTTTTGTAAGTAGGTCAGAAAAGTGAGTTATATTCATCTTGGCTGTAAAAGAAATTGTCAAATAATATCTTGTAGTCACAAACTTAAGAAAACCTAGAAAACCATTTATTGGCTTTCTGCAACTGTGGCAACCATAGACCATAGGATTTTTTTTTTGAGGAGTGAACCCAGGGATCTTTAAACACACAAGAGGAAAATATCAAACAACTGGATGAGTTAGAGTACAGACTGTAAAGGAAAGTGCCTAGCTTGCCCTCTGGGAATTTAAGTAAAAGGCATGATGGACATAACCTTCAGTAGGTTATTAAAAATTTCTATACCTCCCCAAGAAATCAAATGGACTTTAACATAGACCCAGGAACACTTTCCTTCTTACTTTACTAGATGAATCAATTGTTTTCAGCCCTGAAAGCTACAACAGTACCATTTTGGTGATACCACTAATTCCTAATGCTCAACTCAAAGCCAAGCAGTATTTACATTTTTTTTATTGTAACAGTAGATAACGAAAGTAAAACCCACAAAAGATTGAAGGGCTTGCCCTGGCCTTGGTGAGTTCACCTAGACAAATGATTGTTCAAACTATGAACACAGTCTTCCATTCATACAATCAACATCAGCTCACAAACAATGAAACAAATAGTGGTTATGGGTGTTCAGTTTTGGATTATAAACTCTTCACACCATGATGCTCTACGAAAACATCAAGTAGGCAAGTTATTCCCAAATTAGTTTCTTATATCTCCTAAGCAGACAATTTCAGAATAGCATGAGAGTCAGGAAGCAGATCATTTGGCTAGGCCAAAGATTTGTTTTTCCACCAGAAAAAAACCCCATTGTAAATGAACCAAAGTTAGAATGCAAAAGAGAACACGAGACAGATAGCCAAAATTTCAACAATACTGAATAAATAGAGCTACATCTTCAAACACAGCAGAAACAAAATAAAATGAAAATGGGAACAATGCACTGAAATTCAGATCCTTTTACAAAGCCACTATGTTTTACCTGTGGACTGTGTTGACAAGTGCCATGAGGACTAGTTCCAGAGAAGAACCTCACTAATACGTGAATCATGTTTGGATCTGACACCATCACATGTGCTGTGTTTTCTTGCAATACAATACTATTACTTGGAGCAACTGAAACAGAAATTCAGTCAACAATGAAGCTGCTGATGTCCTTAAAAAAAATAGATAAGCATATTAATCTAATACATGTACAACAAATGCAAGGACAATTACATCTAATGAAATGCTGTAAAATTTCAATGCCAATCTAGCAAGATAGCAGGCTATTCAGCTAAATGTGTAAATTTAAAGTTTACAAACTCAAATCTATTCTTAAGTCCATTCTCTTAAGCCAAAAAGGAAAGTTAACAAGCTACCTAATATACCTATGGATCACACTGACTGGCAAGATAAAACCAACAATTAAAACCCTCGACTAATGCAAGTTCATGTTCCTATTGTAAAACTTTAAAAATTCTCATCACAACTGGGAGAACATTAAATTTAAGTAAACTGCATCTTACAAATACACTATTAAACACAAAAAATTAAGATCAACCCCCTGCCAAATTTTTAACATTCCTCCCCACCCCACATGTTAAACATGCAATCTACCACATTTCCAACATGCTCTTAGTTTCTGCATGTTGCCCCTACTGCCAACATTAAACTTGCATGCATTCTTTGTTACCATCTCTCACACTTCCTTTTCATTCCCCCCCCCCCGCACAGAATTGAAAACCAAAGGAAACACCTGATCAGAAGATTGGAAAGTTGGCTTTTAAATTGATCGATTCATCAGAAACAGTCATCTCCTTGCCTTAACCTCTTTCAATTTACTCAGTTTATTATTATTCATTTTTGTACCAATTTTAAAAAAAATTAATAATCATACAAGCAGAGGTCATGATTCTATCATCATATTAAAAACTGGCAGACACTAACTGGCTTAAGAATTAAAATTTGATGGATATTCCACCACTGAATGACTAATTATCTAAAAATGTCATTTCACCTGGTAGGTATACAACTATTTCTTGCCAATTTTATTTTCCAGTTGAGGCAAAAGAAATTAAAAGAACTGGTTCATGCCAAATTTAGTTATTAAATATAACACTAAATTAACAAACTTATTTTGGAAAGCAGCAACTACAACATTTGTTATAACAGAATCAGAATTTCATCATTCAACAGATCCTTTATTCCAGCATATTTACTCAAGTGATTTGCTCCATTTCGTTTTAATATTCCTCTTTCTCAAGTGACAGTTGAAATTTTGTTTTCACTGATTCTAAAATCCTATTTGTAATGATGTTAAATGTCTATCTTCTTCTTACCATTCTGCTCAACAGTGCAACTAATCTTTGTAAAAGGTAGCTTAAACAATTAGTAAAATATTTCAAATGTATGTCTATTTTGAAATGCTTCCAATGTGTCTTAGTGTTTTAATATTTTTTGCTGTGATGGACCAACATTGAGGTCGTTAAACAAAATACAACATGTATTCTATTTTACAATAGAGTAAGGTCGCAAAGCAAAGCACGGTCATTTACGTCAGGAATGTTGCTGACTGCAAAGAGTGTGCAGAAATAGAGATATGTTTAAAGTTTGCAGGAAGCAAAATCCAGAACACTAATTTAGACGATGGGACTGTGATGTGCTGTTTGAAATGTACATTTCAGCTGGAACAGAACAATTTACAATAATCTACCAGGAACATGCTAACAAAGTATGGTATCTTAAAGAAGCAGAGCCAGAACATGGATTAACAGAGAGAACAAAAGAGAGGTTGTAACATCCAAAGGGCTATGACACTGAAGTAAGCGACAGTTGTCACAGAATTCCAAACCAATAGGGCAAGTGTACCATTCAAGGAGTAGCTCAGTAAACAAGACTGATAAATAATGGCTCAATCTGCACATAAGTGGATAGGGCGCGTAATAAATGAAACATAAGATGTATTTTTGATAGGAATAGTGGTAAGGTAGCACTGGGAATGTGTAGTTAGCAGATAAGATCAAGGTACAGGGTATGGGGGGGGGGGGGCCTTGGGAGGGAAAGAGAAGAATAAACAGAACCTGTAGTCATCAAAAGGACACAGGAAGGATATACAGAGGCCCAGGTCCTAATCATGCAAAAGACAAGCCTTTGAGACTATCGTCTTTGTTAAGTATTGTTTCTTTGCACTGGATAAGAGTTCATCTGTTGTGCTGATGATAAATATGCTGTGCTTATAACCAACGTACATGGAACCATTGTGGGTTGTTGTTGTTGTTGTCACAAGCAACTCTCTCAAGCTAGGTTAAACTAAGTATGATTTGGCAGATATTACACTTAGCCTCATTGCAATCCTTCCTGACTTCAGGCTTCCATTAGGTCACCATGGAACTTCTCAACACTAGTCTTTTAAGTCTTTTTTCAGGACAGTAACTTTAACTACCCCACTGGTCTTTATTCTTTTTCTAAAAGCAACTTAAACAAATCTTCCACAAATGCAATAGCCACTGTAGAAAGGAAAGCAAATTATAACTTGAAAATTGGCCAAGACAAAATATAAAGCTGGAGGGTCCTTTTCATTTGATTCAGGAAAGCTTGAAAGGAGTAGTAAACTGAACTATACTTCATTATCCATGGAAATGAAATTTATGAGTTATGAATTTTACAGAGGACATAAGAGAAATGCCAACATCAAAGTGCACTTACCATTCAATTGCATATTTGTCATAAGAGTAAGACTATGCAACACAAGACACCAAGTCCGCAGGGAAGTGTTTGGGTACCAAGCCAACACAGTTAAGAGGCTGGATATTGAAGCTGCCATTTAAATGAAAAGAAATAGTTTCAGAAATGCATTCAAAATTTGTAGTATGCAGATGTATGCGATTCCAGCAGTAAAAGCAATGCCTTTTTAAACCCTTGGTTATTCAAACAGAATTTACCAATCTTTTAGCATATTATCGAAAAAAATAAAGGAAACTGCCTCTGATTTTGTAAGAAGTGGCTCACCTTGATTTAAAGGGATTGTTGGCACTCTGCTTGCATTAAATAAAAAAGCATCAGCTCCAGCATCTTCATTCCCAACAGAACAAGCATTCATGCTCAATGTAAGCCATAACTGCAGTAATGATTCCAACTGAAATAAAATTAAAAACTGCATTAAAAAGGAGGAAAAGAAGAATTGCAGACTAAAACAAGTGATATAATTTGTATTTTATACCTGAACGTGATGAACTTGTAGCATAGAAAAGAGTTTGTTGAAGCATGCACTTAGCATTGGAATTGATGGTGGTGGCACAATCAGCTGATTAGATGAATGCAATCCTCTCAACAAGAAGTCATCAGTTCCAGGAGGAGGCTGAGATACTAAAAGTAATTAAAAGAATTAAGCAAAAAGGGATTTTCACTGTTTTGTTTTACGATTGGCACACTTCTTAAAACTCAATGCAGTCCTCAATTCTCTGCAGCTGGTAAAATACATTAGAAAATATATCTTTACACTCTCATGCATATTACTGGGCAGAGTATCAATGCAGATCGGCAATTACTGCATTGAATGCAGACTACAATTTTACCACTAAGAAATTTACAACTCAATAGCAAGCTGTTATTTGTCTTAGTATTCTGTATTCCGGAGAACTAAACAAGCCAGATATAGCTTTCTAAGAAGAATTTTGTATTTGGGGAGTTTAGCATGTCCAGAGTTACATAGTCACTCATGTTGCTATCTATCTCATATCACTTGTTTATGACCTTGCACCTTATTGTCTACTTGCAATGCACTTCCCTGTAGCTGTGACACTTTACTATGTACTCTTGTTATTGTTTTTACTTGTACTACCTCAATGCACATGTATCTGCACTGTGTAATGAATTGATCTGTACGAACAGTATGCAAGACAAGTTTTTCCACTGTATCTCGGTACAAGTGACAATAATAAACCAATACTTGGCTGAAATGTACTCCAAAATAGAGTTATTTACAAAATACAGCAAGCTCCATAATAGCTTACCCAATCAACAATCTGGTAACACAAGTGCATTGATCATCCTGAATGCTTCATGAAAAGCTCTCCACCTGAAGGGGCAATTATCACTCGTACTTTAAGACTGAAGTTGTATTGGCTTGTTTTCACTGATGCAATGCAACTTCCAATACAGAGCATCATAGAAGTATCATCATGATACAAGAGTCAGTTTCTGACTTGATTCCAAGTGTATTAGAACCAAACAGGCAGTAATATACAGCATGAATCCAGACTCCCGCTCCATAATCACATTCAGAGTCAAACTAATAACTTCATCCCTAAACAGTGGCAATATTTAGTGCACACCACAAAGCCATTCCACTTGGGGCATTAATCTGCCCTAAATTTCTAAAAAAAAGTCACTGTTCATATATTAGACTGAGGTTTTAAAATCTGCAGGAGTCAAGATAACTAGAATGTGAGGATGCAAAAGGCAAACATTTAGGCAGGTTCAAGTGCTTTCAGGAAACCCTTCTTCACAAAAGGGTAGTGGAAGTCATAATTCTCTCCCAAATCCAAGGTGAATTTAAAATTTCAAAGCCTGAATTGCCTTTATTTTTATAAGGCAGGCATGTTGCAGAATATGCAATAATGCAGTTAAAATAAAATTTAGAGCAGTAACTAAATGATGGATCAGGCTAACTTCTTTTCTTACATTCCTATTATTTAACACTTTGTTCTAGTGATTTGAGTACCCCTCCATCTAACTACCTGTGGGTGATGTATTAGTGAGAGCCTGAAGAATGGAATCAGCTTCCAATGTAGCCATCATCTTCAACATAAGCTCAGCTTGCTGCTCCAGACCAACCTCCAGACGAGCATCCAGTGCTGCATTGCAACAAAAACAAATCCATGTTGTCTGTTTTTAACTATTAACTTGCAGTATCAAAATGCAAAGAGAAATAAGTAAACATACAAACCTTGTGATACGGAAACAGATATACTTTGAGATCCATTCTTCTCACTGGCAGGTGGTGGTTTTGGCATCTGAATTCCAACGCCACCAATATAAGGATTGTAACTGTAAGTGCCATAGTCCGTACCCCAATAATCATACCAAGTACTGCTAATAGGCTTTTGTGAATAAAAAAATAAAATGTTGAATAATAACACTAATCTATTTAATGACCATTCTACTATTACTAACATTATGCTCATAGTGATAGCATTATACACAAAGGTTTAAATTTAAAGCATTATATGTATAGTTACAGGAATCCAACAGGTGAAGACTAAAATAAAACAAACCCACTGTCCTGAAACAGCCCAAATGAAAATCACCCGAGTTGCGCTTAACCTGTTCCTTAAGTTATTTACACAACCGTTTAAATTATGTTGCCTTGGGCTCCCCAAGCACAACTGAAGTGTGCATTTATCAAATCTAACATACATATTCCTAAACCAAAACCAAATCTAAGCAAAAGATGGATAAATCAGGGAATGAATGCATAAGAACAAAGAGTCTGGAATGACACAAAGCACTGTTGATCAATTTTAGAGTCACTATACGGCCAAGTAACTTCTCTTTTCAGACACTCCAGATTTAGCATAAATTTCTATTTCCTGTGCATAAGTGTATGACTGACTCACGTTTAAAATCTTACACCGGCTATTGATAATTTACAAGAAAAATGGTAGGGATAAGAGGGGAAAAAGCAGAAGGACAGATTAGGGTTATAAAATTCTACACTGCCCAAGGCAACACAATGAAAGCCCAGTCCACCAATAATAACCAAAAATTAGTTTTGCATGCAAAGATGAAATTTAATTCTGGGTACAATACCTTGAACACTTTGCAGCAAGGGGATCTTCATCAAAGTCAACATCTAGGGGACCAATATCAACATCCATGAGGTCTTGTAGCATGTCAAAGTCTTTGTCTTTATCTTTTTCCAAAGATGATGCAGATGGAGCACCTTTGGACGATGAAAACAGCTTTAACATTGCCAAGTATGTTAACTAATGTATGGAAATGGACCAATACACTCAACCAGGCAATTTTAAGGCTGTGCTTTTGTTTTAGATTTAT
Source organism: Pristis pectinata (assembly GCF_009764475.1). Classification (NCBI taxonomy): domain Eukaryota; kingdom Metazoa; phylum Chordata; class Chondrichthyes; order Rhinopristiformes; family Pristidae; genus Pristis; species Pristis pectinata. Next base: position 127,091,177 of record NC_067407.1, on the reverse strand, counting down.
AAAAACTGACAGTACAATTTGTTCTTTAAAATGAATTAAAAAGGACAATTTGTCCTTATAAATCACTCACCTGTAATATCTGGGGTTAAAGGTTCATCTATAGATTCCACAAGTGGAATTACAGGTGGTTGTGGCAGGGAATCATCAGAGTCAGTAACTGATGCTCCTACATCTTCACCCACTGCTCCTTCTTCCATAGTGTCCACAACTACCGGTGACAACAGTTCACCTGTTTCAAGTTTAAGCCAGTTGTAGAAGGTTAAAGCTTTTACACAGAAATAATGAAATACATACTATTCACGCACAAACGACACAAAAATCAACACAAAAGCTGAAAAACATGGACTGAAATTTGAGAAACAAGAAATAAATCAAATCAAATGACATAAAATTTGAAAAAGCAAGTTCACAAGAAGTTGATCAACTTTAATAATGGTTGACACTTATTGATCGACCTGGTGCATACTTCCAATAAAAGTCATTTAAAATAGCATAAGATCACATCAGTTTACCATTACACCTACAGCATTAGTAATCAGGAGATATTGAAATAATTCACTAACATATTCATTTATAGAAAATGATAGGTGTTTGGTTGGCTCAATGGCACAGGAGTCTCACAGATTCAGGGACCTTGATTTGAGCCTGATCTCAGATACTGCTTGTATGGAGTTTGTGATCATAATGGTGTCTAGCAGGTGCTCCAATTTCCTCCTATATCCCAGATATGCTGGTAGATTAATAACTACAGCAAGTTACCCCTTAGTATAGGAAAGTGACAAAAGAATTAAAGGGGAGGTGATGGACATGCCAGAGAGAATAAGCTACCAGGCAGGTGGGGGCAGAGTGCAAGCAGACTGGATAGGAGGAAAAGGAAGAATATTTTAATTATGTGTCCTTTATCCCACATATGATTCTTGCCATGCAAGCAATACCATTACCAAGCCAATATGTTTACTTTCAATTCCACTTGCGCATTAGCTACAGTCTATTTATGAGGGACTTCAGAGCAGTAGAGAGAAGAAAGATGCATGTGGAGGAAAAAAATGATGATAGAGTGAAGGAAAAAAGCCATAATCATGAGCGAGGAGTGAACCCTTTTTTGTAAATTAAAATTGAAAGGGAGCATAAATGACCAGGCAATTTTTTCTTTCCCCCCATTGGGCAAGTTTGGAGAAAGCAAATCTTACAATTCTGATAAGGACATAGTAAACATTGCTAACCTTCTATAAGAAAACAAGTGTTATGTGCAAGAAAAAAAAGTGAGTGTGTGAATAGACAGTTCATGCACATTCACAAGAAGACTTTATGCAATGTTTGAAAACTTATCAGACAAAATAAATCGTTTTTGAGGAAGAAACACTTATGATATAATTTTCCTTGCTTCCTACCTGCCAAGATATCTTGAATCATGCAGGTCAAAGAATATTGTGCCCATGCTCCACCCCAGGAGATATCTCCCCTGTTGAAGTCTGTTCCTACCAGCAGAAGCAGAAGTCTTTCAAGTTGCTGCTCATTAACTATTTCACAAAGATGAATTGTTGGCCTTGTAGCATTTGCAATACGTGCCAGAACCTGCCAAGAAAGTTCAGAGGTTCATTTGTTTCCACTTTTAATGACTACTGCAAAGTCCCCAGTATGCACACCAGTCAAAATACAGATAGTAAATACATTACCTTACTTACATTTTCCATGTCCAACATTAAATCAAGAAAATAAAATAAACATTTAAAATTACAGTTGTCTCAAAAACAGCACATTTGCAACCAAGTTCTTTATTTGTTCTATTTTCACACGTTGGGGAGTCTATCAGCTCAAAATTAGAGCAGAATCTTTCTATCGTGGCAAGAAAATACTATATTTACAAAGGATTGCAGACATGTAGTACTATTTTCAGAAAGTGGCAGGAGATACTATTTCAATTGTTACTGTTAATAAAAAGCTGTTAAACAGTAAGGGATAAAAGAAAGTATAAGGAATTAGGTCACAGATTGGTCATCTTACTGAATAACAATAGGCATGATGAGCTAAATGACTTTTAAAGCAATGCTTTGCCCCTCTTAAATAGCATACCATTTTATTTGGAAATCTCAGACCTTAAAAGAAATACCAAATATAATTGTAGAATTTTGACACTGACAGGATAGTTTAGTCATTAACCATAGCTGAATGATAACTAAACAAAACCAAAATACTTAAGTTTGAAAAAAAAAGTGAACATTTGGGTATATGATTTGGGATGTCACATTACAGTTTGTCAGGCACACCTGAAGTACTACATGCAGTTCTGATCACTACAGGATGTGATTAAACTGGAAAGGGCGCAAAGAAGATGCACAAAGATGTTGCCTGGAATGGAGGCTTGATTTATAAGATATCTTTATGTACATCGAAACACACGGTGAAATGCATCTTTTGCATAGTGTGTTCTGGGGGCAGCCCACAAGTGTCGCCACACTTCCAGTGCCAACATAGCATGCCCACAACTTCCTAACCCATATGTCTTTCGAATGTGGGAGGAAACCAGAGCACCTGGAGGAAACCCACGGAGACACGGGGAGAACATACAAACTCCTTACAGACGGCGGCCGGAATTGAACTCGGGTCACTGGCGCTGTAATGGCGTTACACTAACCGCTACACTAGCATGCCTATCAAGAGCTAGGTCTGTTTTCCCTGAAGGAAAGGAGGCTGAGAAGTGACATGGTAGGAGGTATATAAAATTATGAGAGGCACAGATAAGGTAGATTGCCAGTGTCTGTCTCCCATGATGGGGGTATCTAAAACTAGAGGGCATTGGTTTAAGGGGAGAGGGAGGAGGCTGAAAGGGAATCCGAGGGGTAAATTTTTCACACACAGTAGCTGGTATCTAGAATGAACTGCCAGAGGTAGTGGTGGAGGCAAGAACAGTAACAACATCCAAGAAGCATCTGGACAGGTATTGAATTTGCAGGGCGTTGAGAGAAACGTAATTAATTTAGATAAGTGGGGTTAGTATTGACAGGCATGATAGTTAGCACAGACATTGTGTGCTGAGGAGCCTGTTTCTATGCTGTATCACTCTATGACTATAAGAACATACGGAAATAGGAGCAGTAGTAGGCCATCTGGCCCATCGAGCCTGCTCCACCATTCAATAAGATCATGGCTGATCTGGATATTAGAACATAGAACACTACAGCACACTACAGGCCTTTCGGCCCACAATGCTGTGCCGACATTTTATCCTGCTTTAAGATCTATCTAACCCTTCCCTTCCACATAGCCCCCTATTTTTCTATCATTCATGTGTCTATTTAAGAGTCTCTTAAAGGTCCCTAATGTATCTGCCCCCACAACCTCTGCTGGCAGTGCGTTCCACGCACCCACCACTCTGTGTAAAAAAAACTTACCCCTGACATCCCCCTTATACCTTCCGCCAATCACCTTACAATTATGTCCCCTTGTGTTAGCCATTGTCGCTCTGGCTAGATACAAGGGTAAAAATCTGTTAAATAGCACTACAACAGTCAAATGGTTAAGAGGTTGGAAATTATTTTGTGCAATTTCCTCCGATTCATCTATCATTTACACTTCTATACAGACCTTGCTTTGTTTTTCCACAAGTGCCTAAATAACACAGATTTGCACTTGCACAAATTTATAAGGGTCAAAACAAAAAGCCTTGCACGAACTACATAGAAGCATAGAAAAACTACAGCACAATTCAGGCCCTTCGGCCCAAAAAGCTGTGCCAAATATGTTCCTACCCTAAAAATTACTAGGCTTACCCATAGCCCTCTTATTTTCTTCAGCTCCACGTACCTATCTAACAGTCTCTTGAAAGACCCTATCGTATCCGCCTCCACCACCGTTTCCGGCAGCCCATTCCACGCACTCACCACTCTCCGAGTAAAAAACTTACCCCTGACATCTCCTCTACATCTACTCCCCAGCACCTTAAACCTATGTCCTCTTGTGGCCACCATTTCAGCCCTGGGGAAAAGCCTCTGACTATCTACCCGATCAATACCTCTCATCATCTTACACACCTCTATCAGGTCCCCCCTCATCCTCCGTCTCTCCAAGGAGAAAAGGCCGAGTTCCCTCAGCCTGCTTTCATAAGGCGTGCTCCGGCATTCCAGGCAGCATCCTTGTAAATCTCCTCTGTACCCTCTCTACGGCTTCCACATCTTTCCTGTAGTGAGGCGACCAGAACTGAGCACAATACTCCAACTGAGGTCTGACCAGGGACCTATATAGCTGCAAACAATACCTCTCGGCTCCTAAATTCAATTCCCCAATTGATGAAGGACAATACACCATAAGCCTTCTTAACCACAGAGTCAACCTGGAACTCCAGGTTATTTTTCTGTAGGAGAGGAGTACTGATGCATACACCTACTCTGGCCAGGATCAGAAAACTTAAATGAAGAACAAATGTTAAACAAAAAGTACCTTCATCCACAAAGTTGCACTGTTAAACAGCATTTGAATGTAGATTTTCAGCACATCAGATACTTAGACCAGACACTTTTTACACCATGATTTTTCAACTTTGCAACACTAATAATGAGATAATTTAAACACCCTCAGTTTCAATTCAGTAATGTTAACATAAGTATTTAAGATTGATTTCACCCTGATCACAATGTTGCTATGAACACAGAACAACACTTTCTAAAGCTGCTCCATTAATAACCATTGTCCCACCATACAATCAGAAATTTAATGATAAATATACAAAGCTAAATTTACTTCAATTCATTCCAAGTAATGAAAAGGGAATAAAATGGGATTAGTGTAGTATTAGAGCAAAGAAGCACTCATTTGACCGAAGGGTGTTTTGCCATGCTGAAATGGCTCCTGACTCATAACAAAGCAATCTGTGCCCACCTCCAGCAAGTTTATCTCAGCATTCAAGCATAGACTGATCAAGCAACATTTGTGGCACACTAATGCATCACAACTTCAACCTCCAGCAACAAATCCATGTCATGTTTTTTAAAAATTCTTTTGGTAATCAAATTCCACAGTTTACCTTGCATTAACATTAGGAAAAATGTTTGGACAATGATAAATGGAATAATAAGAGGCTGCAGAAATTGGGATGACGAGTAAATGTAGCCATTTATTTTTATCCCAATATTTAAACTTGACAGAAAAATACGAATACTTGCAAAGTGTTCCAAGCAGCAGCAAGATCAAAGTACTGTTAAATAAATTTCAAGCCAGATTGGAAGAAATGCAAAAAGGGCAAATGGGATCAGAGTACTAATTATTTCCTTAGTTTTCGTAGCAGGTAACCAAATAATAGTTCATGCATAAAAAAAAATGTTGGCATCTGAATTGGATTTACAAGTGACAGCGTTAAGCCGAAAATCCACATCTCTCTGTAGTTAAAATACTTCAGTTTTCTCATTGTTCTACTATCAGTTTTACACTAAGGTTTTTTTTTCCAAAAAAGGAAACTCTGACAGTTCTCTGAAAAACAGAACATATTTGGCACTACTAAAAAAGTATATATTTTTTTTTAGAAAAATTACATTGATCTGAAACTTGCAAGGAAATGCCGGCATTTCTCAGGGCAAGTGCCACCATATTACTGAAAGGCCTGGATAGAGTGAACATGGAGAGGATGTTTCCATTAGTAGGAGAGTCCAGGATCCGAGGGCACAGCCTCAGAATAAAGGGATGTCCCTTTAGAATTGAGATGAGGAAGAATTTCTGCAGCCAGAGGGTGGTTCATCTGTGAAATTCATTGCCACAGAGGGCTGTGGAGGCCAAACCATTAGGTTTATTTAAGCCACAAATTAATAGGTTCTTGATTGGTAAGGGGGTTAAGGGTTACAGAGAGAAGGCAAGAGAATGGGGTTGAAAGAAAAAAAATCATCCACGATTGAATAGCAGAGTAGACTCAATGGGCATAATGGCCTAATTCTGCTCCTATATCTTATATCAGGATTCCCCCATGAATGCGCAAATCTCCAGCTTGCTGGCTGATCTTCACTAGCTATGCAATGTTAGCCTCCATGAGATCAAGGAGTGGAGCATAAATTTTCTGCAGTGTTCCAAGTAGTTAAACTGTGAAATCTGCACAGACCCGCACCAGTTTGGACCATGGCATCAAGATAAGTAACCCATTCATTTGAAGAGGTGGTGGTTGCAAGGAACAATGATCAGAATAACCTAATTGTCAATTTTTACAAAGTAATATTATGTAATACATCTTTTTAATTGTTTGTGCTTTTTGTTTAAAAAAAATCATCCTTCAATTTAAATTGTCTCATTGATTTTTATTTAAACAGTTTCTGAATGTGCACAAAACATCATAAGCAATGAAAGCCCTTCACACTTTTGACCTGCAACAGAGCCTGGAGCATGGCTAAACCAGCAGTTGGATATTTTTTCCAGCAGTTTCATGGGTGGGGTTGTTCTAGCCCAACTGCATGAGAGGATTACATTGCACTCTGCCCTGGACTCTACCCTGCCAGCAAACACGTTCTGGTCTATCAGTTGCCACAGAATTTCAATATAATTGAGGATGTTATTTGAATCATTCTCACAAAAGCTTGCCATTAAACTTTAATTATTCTTAGAATTGTGTAAAGATAACATTTTAGATTTGTAGCCCCTCCCACTCAAATCTTGTCCCATTCCTAGAGGGAGACCTTCAAATAAATAAAAGATTACTTTCTCCAAAAATAGCCTGATTTTTGTTGCTCTGCATTTTTTTGCCCACTCATTTGAGCAGTACCTCAGGGAATCCAATTGTGCTTTGTATTTCCCCACTGCTCTCCCGTTCTCCACCAACAGAACATGCTCATGAAAGGATTTCAGAAAACTGATGCATTATGATCCCAGTACCATTTCTAAGACATCAATTAGCCTAAACTTAATCCACCAACTTCAAGTGCCAGGAAAAGCACTGTGGAAACAATATCCTTAAATTTACCCATAAAAGGATCAGATTACCCTTGCCATTTTGTATGAATTACACAGATTTCCACTTCTTCTCATTTTTAGGCTTTTATAATAAAAGTTAACAGCTGTTCCTACAGTCAACATCTGGTATACTTAAGTATGGTATTTATTTCATAATTTGAACTACAACTAGCAATGCTCAATTACAGAACTTTAAAAGCTATAGAAGATGAGAAAATCAGGTGATCAATACAGAAAAAAGTTACAAGCCCCAAAGAAATGGTAAAAATTACAGGGATTTGCCAGGGGGAAAAATTCCCATTGGTCCATGAATTGACGACTGGAGGGCATACATTAAAACCAGAGTCAAAAAAATGAGAGGTTTAAGAGATAGAGGACCACCAGGAGGGAAAGAGCAAACATCACAAAAAGAAAAATATGAAGTGTCAAAGAATGGGATTAAATAACCCTTTCAGAGAGATGTCACGTGATGAGACAAATTCTCCTGTGCTGTAACTGATTTCTTTATCTCCATCAAATGTTTTAATTTTTGAACATCTACTTTACCATACAAGCAATAAACAATCTGCTAGAGGAACTGAGAGGGTCAAGCAGCTGCTGTGGGGGAGAAAGGAATTTTCAACGTTTCGGGTCGAAACCTTGCTTCAGGACCGAGAGTGAAAAGGAGAGGTGGCTAGTAAAAGAGAGGGAGAGGGGTGAGACGGGAGCCCGAGGTGATTGGTGGACTGAGGAGGGGTGAAAGGTGTCGGGCAGGTTGTACCAGGTAGGGGAGGGGAGAAGGGTGAAGTTCAGAGACAGTGACAGCTGGTTGGAGGCAGAAAGACAAAGGGAGGGGAGAGCAAGCAATACAGCACGGATGCAGGCCCTTCAGTCTAATAAGTCCATGCTGACCATGCTGCCCACCTAGCTAGTCCCAATTCCAGACCATATCCTTCTAAGCCCTGCCCCTCCATGTACCTATCCAACTGCTTCTTAAGTGATACTATTGCACCTGCCTCAACCATTTCCTCTGGCAGCTTATTCCATACTCTGTATACACCACCTTCTGGGTGAAAAAGTTGCCCCTCAGGTCCTTTTTAAATCTTTCCCCTCTCACATTAAGTCTATGCCCACTAGTTTTGGACGCCCCCACCCTGGAGAAAAGACTGTTACCATCCAATCTATGCCTTTCATAATTTTAAACATTTCTATAATGTCACCCCTCATTCTCCTATGCTCTATGGAATAAAGACCTAGCCTGGCCAACCCCTCTCCCTATAACTCAGGCCCTCTAGTCCAGGCAACATTCTCATAAATCTTTTCTGCATTCTTCCCAGTTTCACCAAGTCTTTCCTATAACTGTACATAGTGCTCCAAGTGCAGCCTCACCAACGACTTACACAACTGCAACATAATGCCCCAACTCCTATACTCAGTGCCCTGACTGAAGGCCAGCATGTTAAACACCCTTTTTCACCACACTGTCTACCTGTGATACCGCTTTCAAACGAACTATGCACTTGTACTCCTAGGTCCCATGTTTCATTACACTCCCTAGTGCCCTACAGTTCATAATAGAAGTCCCATCCTGCTAAAGTCCAAATAGACAACACCCACTGCCCTACTTTCATCTACATTTTTGGTTACCTCTTCAAAAGAACTCTCAAAGGTTCGTCAAGCACAACTCTCCATGCACAAAGCCATGCTGACTCCTCCTAATCAGACTCCATCTATCCAAATGCTGGCAGATCCTGTCCCTCAGACTTCCCTCCAGTAACTTCCCCACCACTGATGTCAGGCTGACCGGCCTGTAGTTCCCTGGCTTGTCCTTGCTACCCTTCTTAAACAACAGAACAACAATGGCCACCTTTCAGTCTTCAGGAACTTTACTAGTGGCTTCTTCTCTTGCCTTCCACAAAATCTGAGGATGCACTCGGTCAGGACCTGGGGATTTATCCACCTTAATGCGCTGCAAGGCCGCAAATACCTCCTCCTTGGTAATATGAATGTCCTCCAAAATATCTCACTGGTTTCCCTTATTTCTTGAGCAACCATGATTTTCTCCTCAGTAACCACAGAGGAAAACTATTCATTAAAAATCCCACTTATCTCCTGCAGCTTGAGACATAGGCAGCCTTGCTAATCTATAAAGGGATATTCTCTCTCTGTAGCCACCCTTTTACTCTCATTATAGCTGTGGAACCTCGAGATTTTCCTTAACCTTGCCTGCCAGATCCGTCCACCTCATACCATTTCATGCCCTCCTGATTTCCCTCAAATGTTCTCTTAATTTTCTTCTATTATGATCGAGGGATTTACTCATCTCCAACCTCCCAGACCAATGTATGCTTCCTTCTTTTTCTTGACCAGAGCCTCAATCTCTCTCATCAGCCAAGGTTCCTTAAACTTGCCAGGTTTACCATTGACCCTAACAGGAACATGCTGCTCCTGGACTCTAGATATCACACTCTTAAAAGCCTCCCACTTGGTATTCTTTCAGTTCCCATCAAACAAACTCACCCAATCAACTTCTGCTAGATCCTGCCTAATTCCCCCAAAATTAGCCCTACTCCAGTTTAGGACCCTAACCTCTGGACCTGTCCTATCCTTTTCCATCACCATCTTTAATAGAATATGGTCACTGGAGCCGAAGTGCACCCTGACTGCCACTTCAGTTGCTTGCCCTGCCTCAGAGAAGGTCCAGTATTATACCCTCCCGAGTAGGGCCCTCAATATATAGACTCAGGAGACTTTTCCTGGACACATTTCACAAATTCCACCCCATCTGGGCCCTTAACACTCTGGGTGGCCCAGTCAATACTGGGGAAATTAAATCTCCCACTAATACAACTCTATTATTCTTACAATTATGAGCAATTCCTCTACACACCTGCTCCTCAAGTTCCTAATGACCAGTGGAGGGGGGGGTGGGGGGCCTATAATACAGCCCTAATAGATCCTCCCCTTGTTTCTAAGTTCTACCCAATATGGCCTCATTGGACGATCCCCCTAGAATATCCTCTGAGCACTGCTGTTATTTCCTCCCTTATCAAAAAGGCAACACCCTCTCCTCACTTACCTGTACCTCTGTCATGCCTGAAGCATCTGTATCCTGGAACATTGAGCTGCCAGTCCTGCTCTTCTCTCAGCCATGTTTCAGTTACAGCTATAACATCCCACTCCTCAGAGCCAATCCATGCTCTGAGTTCGTCCGCCTTACCCATTAACCCTCATGCATTGAAATAAATGCAGTTTAACTGAGTATTCCTTTCCTTCCCTTCAGTGTGCCCCTGGCTATCCTGATTACTAAACTTTAAACTTGCTCTTGCTGGCTACTGCTTCATCTCATAACTTGCAGATGGACTGAAGTGGGGGGGAGAGGGGAGTCTGAAGGTTGGAGACAGCTGCTGGAGGGTGATAAGCAGGAACACAAAGGGCTACCAGTGCTGGAATCTGATAAGGAGGTGATAATTGGGAACCTTTAGGGGTGAGGTTACTTATCATTCCTTTTATTTACCAGATTCAGGCACTAGTAGCCCTTTGTGTTCTTGCTTATCACCCTCCACGCAACTGTCTCCACCTTCATCCTCCCCTTCCCCCAGCTTGCTCTATCTGCCTCTGTACTTCTCTCTTTTTGTCCATCTCCATCTATCATCCACCTACCACTATCTTCCAACACCATCCCCCTCTTCCCAGTGCAACCTGCCCGTCATCTTTCACCCATTCTCAGTCCACCAATCACCTTGGGCTCCCATCTCACCACTCCCCCTCTCCTCTTTATACTGGCAACCTCCCCTCAGTCCTAATGCAGGACTTCAACCCAAAGCATTGACAATTCCTTCCCCCACCTCCACCCCTCCCCCACCCCACAGATGCTGCTCAGCCCACTTGAGTTCCTCCAGCAGATTGTTTGATGCTCCAGATACCAGTATCTACAGTCTCATGTCTTCACTTTACTACATGAACAATGGCACTGTGTTAAGGGTAGCCAAGTGTAGGTTTAACCAAGATGAAGATTTAAGCATTGAGCATAAGACCATAAGACATAGGAGCAGAATTAGGCCATTTGGCCCATCGTCTGCTCCGCCATTCAATCATGGCTGGTTTATTTCTCTCTCTCAACCCCATTCTCCTAGCAACTTTTGATGCCCTTACTAATTGAACCTATCAATCTCTGCTTTAAATATACGCAATGACTTGGCCTCCACAGCCGTCTGTGGCAATGAATTCCACAGATTCACCACCATCCAGATAAATAAATTTCTCCTCATCTTGTTTCTAGAGGGACGTCCTTCCTTTCTGAGGCTGTGCCCTCTGGTCCTAGACTCTCCCACTACTGGAAATATCCTCTCCATGTCCACGGGGGATACAACCTACCACGGGAAAGCCACAGTGACCAGGTCTCTGGCACTGAGCCTGGTTGTGTGGCGCAGAAGGGAAGGGAGAGAAGGGGAAAACGGTAGTGATAGGGGATTCAACAGTAAGGAGGGCAGACAGGAGATTCTGTGGACGTGAAAGAGACTCCCAGATGGTATGTTGCCTTTCGGGTGCCAGGGTCAAGGATGTCTCGGATCAGGTCCACAGCATTCTGAAGGGGGAGGGCGAACAGCCAGAGGTCATGCGACATATTGGTACCAATGACATAGGTAGGAAAAGAGATGAGGTCTTGAAGAGGGAATATAGGGAGTTAGGTAGGAAGCTGAAAAGCAGGACCGCAGGGGTAGTAATCTCTGGATTGCTGCCTGTGCCACATGCCAGTAAGAATAGGTTGATTTGGCAGATGAATGCTTGGATGAGGAGTTGGTACAGGGGGTAGGGTTTCAGATTCGATGATCATTGAGATCTCTTCTGGGAAAGGCATGACCTGTACAAAAGGGACAGATTACACCTGAACTGGAGGGGGACCAATATTCTTGGGGGCAGGTTTGCTAGAGCTGTTGGGGAGGGTTTAAACTAGTTCGGCAGGGGAATGGGAACCCAAACAATAGGTCAGAGGTTGGTGCATTTAGTGTATAAGTACATGCAGCATGTAAAAAGAATGTGAAGAAGGATAGGCAGATGAAAGGGCAAAATTGCAGTCAGTTGGATGGGCTAAAGTCTGTCTACTTTAACGCGAGAAGCATCAGGAACAAGAGTAATGAACTTAGAGCATGGGTAAGTACACGGAACGACGACGTGGTGGCCATTACAGAGACTTTACTGTTACAAAAGTGCAGGAATGGCTGCTGGATGTTTCGGGGTTTAGATGTTTCAAAAGGGACAGGGACGGAGGTAAAAGAGGTGGGGGAGTGGCTTTGCTGATCAGGGACAGTGTCACAGCTGTTGAAAGGGAGGACATCCTGGAGGGATCATCTACTGAGTCAGTGTGGGTAGAAGTCAGAAACAGGAGGGGAGCGATCACTCTATTGGGAGTATTCTACAGACCCTCCAATAGCAGCAGAGACACTGAGGAGCACATCGAGAGGCAGATTTTGGAGAGGTGCAAAAATAACAGGGTTGTTATTATGGGTAATTTCAACTTCTCTAATATTGATTGGCACCACCTTAGTGTAAAGGGAACAGATGGGGCAGAATTTGTTAGGTGTGTGTCCAGGAAGGATTCCTGACACAGTATGTGGACAGGCCAACTGGAGGAGAGGCCATACTGGATCTGGTGCTAGGCAATGAGCCTGATAAGGTTTCATATCTCTCTATGGGAGAGCATTTTGGAGACCGTGACCATAACTCCTTGACCTTTACCATAGCCTTGGCAAGGGATAGGAGCAGACGATATGGGAAAGTATTTAACTGGGGGAGGGGGAAATTATGATGCTATTCAGAAGGAACTTGGGATCATAAGTTGGGAACAGATGTTCTTGGGACCCTCTGGACCCTCTCCAATGCCTGCACATCCTTCCTTAGATATGGGACCCAAAACTGCTCACAATACTCCAAATGTAGTCTGACCAACACCTTATTAAAGCCTCAGCATTACATTCTTGCTTTTATATTCTAGTCCTCTTGAAATGAATGCTGACATTGCATTTGCTTTCTTTACCACCGACTCAACCTGCAAATTAACATTTTAACATTTTGGGAATCCTGCACTAGGACTCCCAAGTCCCTTTGCACCTCTAATTTCTGATTTCACTCCCCATTTAGAAAATAGTCTACACCTTTATTCCTTCTTCCAAAGGACTGAATACCAATTGTGTAACAGCAGAATCTCTCTAGTCATTTTCTTTTGGCATTTACAAATCCAAGGAAGTAGTTGCAGGAACATTTTCATTTCAGCAGCCAAGGGCATACATATGCACTCACCTTGCAGACAAACAGCAAAAGATCTGCATGACAAGTAAAATCCATGGACAGAAGAAACAGTGCAAGCTTCTGCACCACAGCAATGCACCGATCATGGGACAAAGTAAATGGAAGTGGTTCCACCTCTGGGGAGTCTTTCGTTGAGGATGATTCTGAATCTATGGTAGTGCGAGGCCACTCTGCAGTCCGGCGCAGCCGAATAAGGTCTTTGAAGTGCTGGTGTGGGATAGAAGTTTGGATAAAATGCTATTAACTTTTCAACTAAAATCGGACGAACTGAATTTACACATGCAAGTAACATTCTAAAAATTTAAAACAAAAATCTCACTGTTCACTAGGAGAAAAAAACTCTACCATTAAGCATTGCATTAATACAGCATATCTGGGAGAGTTAGGAGCTGGGCCTCTTGCCCTTGGAGCAAGACTCATCAGGAGCTTGGCTCTAGGGCCCTCAGTAGTTTTTGGAGGCAGAGAAAGTAACAACTCTGTTGCTCTTTCAAGCTCTGCTACCAGAATCCAAACTGCAAATCTGCATTCGGAAAATCGCTAATTTAATTTACAAACAAAGATGTTACTTCTGAAAACAAAAGATTTTCAGATTGTTGCACACTTTGAAAATGCATCTGTCTAAAGGCCAACTATTTTGGTAACACTTAGTGACTTGAAAAGTTAAAACATCTTAATTAACAGTGGCAATTGGCAAATAAACTAATAATAATCACACTTTTTTTAAATAATCAATGTTTCTCCCATCCATCTCCAATTTCCTCTCTGATCTCAGCTGCCCCTTTACTCTTGATTTCACGACCACTAAATTCTTGGGTGGCCAACTTTCTTTTCCGGTAGAAGTTTCCTCAACTCCAGTGGTTTTCATCCCATCAAAACTCTTTAAAATACTGCTTTGATCCAACATCCCCTTCCACAAGATTCCCAATCAGTTGTCACATCCTAACCACATTTGAATTTTACCAAAGCAATGAAATGCCCCTAACCAAAGTTCAAACATTATTGTTTGCAACTGTTGTTTTACCTTCCTTGTACTATGGAATTCTTTCATACCTCAACTATACTATTTTCACCTCATTCCTTTCCCCTATTCAATTAAGAGGGAACTTGTTGATTCATCCCCAAGACTAGCTTTTGTGTCCCTCCCTGCCACATATCTTCAGAGCAGCCCAAGAATCCAAGCTCAACCACCTCATCTACCTCAGTACCTGCCAGCTCTTGGCAACATCCCTCACTGAGATGGAATCAGTTTCACCCAGATAGACTGATGTCACCCAGCTTTATCATTGTGTTCCAACTTTCTCAAATATTCCACCTCATCTGACATCCAACCTTCAAATGGACCACAATCAAAACCATACAAAGATAGAAGTCAGTCAGTCACTGGTTTCTGCCCATGTCACAAATTCTGCATTGTTGCTGACTTCATACCCCTCCCTGGGCAGAGGGGCATATTCAGTGTCCAATCCTGTATTCTCGCCTAATGCCCATCTCATCCAATCTCAGACAGTCACTCTTGGACTTGCATGATTCCAATGTTTTCCTGGGTTTCCTCTGCCCTCTTCCCACTACTTGCCAAAACAGCAACATACATGTGCCTAATATAGTCTCATGTTGCACTCTAACTCCTACAGCATCTAGTTTAATGGTCTTATTTTCACATCACCTTATTTTCACACTTCAGACCCTATAAACTATCCTCTCCGTGCTGCCCTCCATCTATATCCTGTGCACCCCTACCTAAACATAGGTATTGTTTACTATTCCCATCTGCCCTCCCCACCTCCCTCACTTGATTTCATGCTCCACCTTCCTTTCCTATCAGATTCCATCCTTCACCCTTTTTTTCACCTCCACCTATCATCTCCCAGCTTCTGTCACTATTTCCACTCTCCCCTCCTCCACCTGCCTATCACCCCTTCTGACCTGGGTCAACCTATCACTTGCCAGCTCTTGCTCCACCCCTTTCCTCCACCCTTTAGTACTGGCTGTCTCCCCTCTATCTTTCAGTCCAGATGAAGGGTCTCGATACGAAACATCGACTGTCCATTTTCCTCCATAAATGCTGCCTGACCCAATGAGTTCCTCCAGCGTCCTGTGTGTGTTGCCCTAGATTCCAATCTGCAGTCTCTTGTGTCTCCTACCTAAACATAGGCTACTAAAGAAACAGTAATCTGGACTCCAAATTCTGGACTTTCCCTCCTCCATCTTAACCTCTCCCAATCCTCTCCTCACACAAGAACTTCTGTAATAGTGACAGCTTTGTTAATTCTTTCCTCAGTTTGATTTTGATGAAGGAATAACTACAAGGCCCCTTGAACCCACTTTATTTTTATATATGAAGATCATGGCAGGATCCTACCCCATCCTCATACCCTCCAGTTACCAGTGTTCAAAATATTATTTTTTCCCACCTTGAATATGCTTACCATGTAGCAATCCACCAGGGTAGCAAACTCCAAAGATTTACAATTCCCTGCCTAAAAGAATTCTCATCTAACTGGCTGGCCTATTCTCCCGAGATCCAGTTCCAAACCTCTTGCAGCAGAAAGCAGCCTCTCAGCATTCACTCAGCCAATCCCTTCTGGTATCTCCTGTGTCTCAATGAGCTCACACCTCCTAATTCTTCTAAACTCCACTACGTATAGGCCCATTTGATTCATTCCTTTTCACAGGAAAATGTCTTCATCCATGAATTGAATTTACAGAGCGCTGTCTTAATGCAACAAAGTAAGTATGAAGACCACTTTACCATATACTATTATACCATTTGCTTTCCCAATTCATGGCTTCATCTCTACATATGCCAAGATTCTTTTTAGACCAACATTTTCTAGCTTTTGGTCATTTTTTCTTCCTATCAAGTTGCATAAATCTCACATTTTCCCCACATTATACTCCATCTTCTTGCCTACTCACTCACACTATCTCCATCCCTTTGCAAACTCAGCATCTTCCTCACAACTCACCTTCCAATTATCCTAGCTTTCTATTAGCAGCAAACTTGGATACATTGCACTGCCTTTTCATGTTGTTACTATATAGCATGAATAGCCAAGGCCCCAGGACTACTCCCACTAGTAACAGTAGATCTGTGAACCACAGTAGCATGATTTTCTATGTTAAAAAAATGCTATATTGATGCAATTTGTTCCTGCAAATAAAAATATTCTTGTCCTGATCTGGACCAATAGTACTGCAACCATTTGAAACACTTAAGCTATAGAACAAAAACAGACGTCATACCTTTGACGTAGCTTGCTTTAGTTTTGCCTGTTCTACCAAAAGTTTATATGAGGATCCTTTGCTGCTCTGGATCTTCTCTTTCTCTATTTGCTCAACTAACGCCTTTTGTTTTGCTTTTAACAAATTGAGTTGCTGCAAAAAAGGTTAAATTAGTTGTCAGTTTGATATGTATACATACCCCAAAACACATGCTAACTTACAGCATATCCTTAAACACCCTGACTTTTCACAAAGGAATCTGATGTATTTGCCTCTTTCCCTCCCCTCCAAACTTGCTCCTCATACTATACTTTATCTCTGTAACACTGACAAAAACCTAACTAAGAATACCTGGAAGGCAACCTACTCAAAGATTTTTGCAAATGTATCTCTTGATGCACCTTGTGCACGCCTAGAATAATCATCTTCCTCAATGCCCCTCCCTGATTCCAAGTCCACTTAAGAAATGATGAACTCTCATAGGTTTATGACAGGTAAAAACTATAGCCCAACACTTACCGCAGCACAGCAGAGGCTACCTAACTAAGATCACGTCTGGATAACACTACATAATAGGCAAATTGAAAACAGCAAAACTCATTTTGAGCATTTTCCCAAACCACAATTTCTCCCAATTGGGGGGGGGGGGGGGGGGGGAGGGAGAAAAAGAGGGGGAAAAAGGGAGGGTGGGGAGGGAGAGCAACCCATTAATGGTGCATATATTCAGTAATTGCCTCAGTAACTTAGATTTTGTGAAAAAGCTCATTACCTTATTATTTGCCAAAGCTGGAATAAAGAGGCAAGTATAAAATCTATATAAAAATCTAAACAAAATTCATCATCAGCTGCTGAAATGTACCTGTTTGTGGTGTATTAGCTGCTTTCGAATTTTTCTCGAATACAGCCGGTCAAGACTGCTGCTCCCTTTGGTAGATCTGCCTGAACACTGCGACTGAAGATTGTTATTGATGAAACTCCATTGGTTTCCTATAGAAAAGGAAATCCCAGTCCTTTATAACACTGATGATGAGCTGAATTTATGTTTGAATTCAAAAATTTAAGCCCAAGGGAAATACATTTTTCAGCATTACTCAGTAAATACACAATTTTCTGGTGCAGTGTATTTGTACACCGTTATTGCACTACTCCAGAAGGGTACAATGCTACTTTGTCTTTTCATTAACTGCCATGTCTTCTTTTCTATGCATTCTGTACTGTGAATTAATTTGCCAAACAACTGGAAAAATGCATGCATGTCATTTTCTATCAATTGAACTGGTGGACATCAAGATGGCAGCATAAGTTTATAAAACTTACTTTCATATTTTCTCATTTCATTGGAAACCATTAAACCCATCAGATCTATGCTTCCCATTGGTTCCATTCCTCTACTTACTTCTCTGTAATTTATTCTCTTACATGCCCATCAATTCCCCCCCCCCCAACTCTCCTGCCATTGCCCTACATTGGAGGCAATTTACAGCAGCCAATTAATCTTTAGGACACAAGAGAAAAACAGAGCACCCAGGACAACCCTTGTGATCACAGGGAGAAAATGCAAATTTCCACACAGACAGCATCCGAGGTTAGGATTAAACCTGGAAATGCAAGGCAGCAGCACTAACTGCTGCACCACCATGCCACCCTTTACAATGGATTAGTGTTGTGAATGCTAATCTATTCATAAAAAGAAAATTAACCGGCAAATTAAACACATAGGAAATTTGCAATGAGGAATACCCATCAGAATCCGTTCTCTATCTTTGCTGTTTAATGGCTTTTTGGCCGCAGCCACTTCATCTTCAACACTTGCAACGTAGTCCAGCAGCCGAGAAACTAGCATCACAACCCAACTGACCATTGGGATATCCAATACGCCTGCAGGATTGAAAAAGGGAAGATTAGACATCACAGCGATACTGTGGAGCATCAAGCTGTCTACACCTTTAAAAGCTTGAAGACAAGATACTTAAAGGTTCTGGCTCGAAAAGCACAAATTGGAATTTTCATTAAACAGTAAAAGCACAAGCATTTTAAATCCTAAATTGTTTTAAAACACGTTCTACAATTAATTGCAAGAACAACAGAGTTCCATAACCACTGTGGGATTAAAAGCATGCAATTCCACCCAACACCAGCAACACAATTCTCAAGGAACCAGGAATGGGCAATAAATGTAGCCTTGCCAGAGATATCCACATCACAATCTATTTAAAGAAACCAGCATGGATTTTATGGAAAGAATAAATGGTCAAAGGTAGTTTTGAAACAGCAATTTCACTCCAGGTTATCACTCCATACTGGACAAACACAAATTCTGCTCATAAATTAATTATAGCTTCATTACTCATATTTAGATATAAATACATCATTACCCTCTGTGCGTCTGTAAGTTGTTATCTGTGGCTGCAGCGACGACAATAAGTTATCCAAAAGATTCAGTAAACCTTCCAAGACCCCACTATTACCAAGTGACCGTTGACCAAAGCAGGAAAGTAACATGAAAACCCTGAAACAAAAGAGATAGTGACAAAAAATGCGTTAAATTTTGAGCTCTTGCAAACAGGAAATGTACAGTTTCCTACACAACATTTTGACACAGTAATTACAGATATAGTAGGGGTTCTTGATCTTCACTTTGTCACAACTATAGACATTTTTAAACAGCAACAATGTCTGAACTATGCCCAGGGTGCACTCTAAGATTTCAAATACCAGAGAAATGTGTGCTTTACCAATAAAGCATATTTAAAGTAAGGTTTCACATATACAAGAGTTTGGGTAATTAAATGCTGGCCATTTCATTCAAATCTACTTATATGGATGCAAACAACTCAATGATGATGTTTATACAGACCACCAACCTGTCTTGTGGAAAAATAAGATGTTGCTCAGAGTTATAAAGTTCTTGTAAAACATTGGACAAGAATTGCCCCCACCACCTCTCTCCACCACACAGTTGCACAAGGAGCAAGCCAGCATGCAGACGTATTTTGGGGGTACCACTAATGCACAGGTGTTTAAACAGCTCTTCACAGGCCTGTGCATGAAATGTGCTTTGAAGAATTGCTGGCACAGCATGACCTGCAAGAATTTAAACATACCATTAGTGAAAAGATAAATAACATCAGTGAATTGAAGTCTTATGTCAATAGGGGGCACAGGATGCACCAACAGAATTCATTTTTTTTAAAAATTTAACTAAAAGATGGACAGGAAGCAGCAGGTTACTTGAATTAACTAACTCATGGAGCACCAAGAGCAAATTGTTTACATTTTTACATTCCAGTCATGCCAAGAGTGTCAACAGACAATATCTAAAAGAACTGCAGTGTTCTCAAGTTAGTGAATGGAGTTCCAAATATCAAAATCATTCCAAACACAAATTTTTAAATCCCCACCACCCTGATTTGCTTAGTAAAAGTAATGTGCACAATGTTTCAATGTTCTTAGACTTCATAAAAGTTTATAAGCAGACTTATATGGGACAACCCTTATAATCCTAGCCCCTCCAAGCTGCCCTTGTAAAACAATCCACCCATTACAGTAAATCTTCTCTGAATTGCTTCCAATGCATTAATATCTTTCCTTAGATAAGGAGACTAATACTGTACAAACTTCAGATGTGGTCTCACCATTGCTCTGTAGCATAACCCCTCTGTTTTTGTATTCAGTTCCCCCAGCATTCAGTGATGACATTCTGTCAGCTTTCCTCATTGCCAGCTATACCCATATATTAGCTGTTGGCAAATCATACCAAGACACCAAATCCCTCTACAATCTACAGTTCTACAGTAATTCTCCATTTCGATTATATCCTTCCTGTTTATTTTTCCTGCCAAAATTTTCCCACATTATGCTCAATTTGCCAGTTCTCTACCTGCTCTCTTAACCTACCTAGAGTAAATGGTATAGGGCCCTGGAAAGTATTGTAGAACAGAGGGACCTAGTAGTACAGGTACAAAGTTCCCTGAAAGTGGAGACAGATAGACATGGTGGTGAAAGCAGTGTTTGGCACATGTGCCGTTATACATCGAGTACTAGAGTGCAGCTGTACAAGCTGACACCACACTTTGGATACTATGTGCAGTTCTGATCGCCTGGGTACAGGAAGGATGTTATTAAGTCGGAAAGGGTACAGAAAAGATTCATGAGAATATTACCAGGACTGGAGGGCTCCAGCTATAAGGAGAGACTGGATAGGCTGGAACTTTTTTTCTCCCTAGAACACAGGAGGCTGAGGGGTGACCTTATAGAGGTTTAGAACAATCATGAGGGGCATAGATAAGGTAAATGGTCAATCTTTTTCCCAAGCAGGGAATCTAAAACTAGAGCACATAGGTTTAAAGTGAGAGGGAAAAAAAAACTTAAAAGGGACCCAAGGGGCAACCTTTTCCACACAAGAGGGTGGTAAAACATCTAAAAGACATTTAGTCAGCCACATGAATACAAAAGGCTCACCGGAATATGGACCAAACACAGGGGAATGGGACTTGCTCAAGTACACAACTTGGTCAGCATGGACAAGTGGGCCAAAGGGCCCGTTTCCATGCTGTATAACTCTATGACTGAGACTACGTGCTTCTGTAACTTTCTTATGTCCTCTTCACAACTTACGTTCCTACCAAGTTTAATATCATTAGAAAATTTAACAACCATACCTTGGTGCCATCAAAGTCTGATGTTAAGCTAACTGGTCTGTAGTTTCCTGCTTTCTGTCCTCCCCACATTTTGAACAATATTTGTTATTTTTCCCCCAATCAGTTATCGATGACCGTAACATCATGACACAGCTGTGGCAGCAAAATTGGTGAATACACTTTCCAGCAATTTCATGCTGCCAATTCACCAAATTATTCCATCCAACAGCGACACAGCTTCAGGGTCTTTATGTTGTGTTTTTCCCTTATTTTCTGGAACTTTTCATCACTAACTTTCTAATGTACAGGGTGGATATTAAATGCACAATTCAATTATGTCATAATTGGGAATTTTTCAACTGCTTTAGAATTGAAAAGGGACTGTAAAACTTAAATTGTAATCAATCGGTACTTTAATGACAAATGTTATGAACTAGGTTACTATTGGTGAATGTCCCTTTAAGATAGAGCATAGTGGTGTATGTGTGTGTCTTGGCGTGGTTACGACAACAGAAGATAAAGGACGTAATGACGTTTTTGAAGCAGACAGTTGGGAGGGGGGAGGCCTGCTAGTCTCTATTGATGGATGAGAAACAATAACTGTGCCTGTCACTACAATCCACGTATGGATTTTCGGAGTAATCCGGTGGAGTCCACTTTGTCATTAACCTGCAGAGGGAAACAGGTATTTGTGTGGACGGCCACGTCTCGGATGCCTTTCGGGGTGGCAGATACTTCAGAACAAAGCAGTGGAGTTCACTTTGTTGTTGACCTGTAGAAGGAAACAAGTATTTGTGTGGACGGCCACGATTCGAGAGCCTTTCGGGGTGAGGAAGATGCAGTGAAGTGGTCACTGCTAAGTAAACACTGAGGTGTCGTTTGGGTTCCATTGTGGAACATTTGGATTTCGTAATTACTCTTTACATCTACGTTTTGTCTTCAGTCAACGGTGGTTGTTGAAGAAGCCTTTGCTCACGTTTCACCTTATGGCTTGCTGAACTGAACCTTAAGAACCATTCCTGGACTTGGAGTTTGGGAGTTTGCCACACACACACTACAAGTTTAGTTTTTGGGGTTAATGTTTAAGATTTAACATTTTTACTTCTAACATTCTAACATTTTTACTTTTATTTTTCTTATTATCATAAGTTTTTCTTATTATCATAAGTAGTTATTAATAAAGTAGTTTTTAACACTGATACATGACTCGGTGTGTTCCTTTTGTTGCTAGTTCGTAACACAAATGAGATAATAAAGTGTGCCTTGTGCCACTGAGTCACAACCACTAATGAAGATACATTGCATACTACCAATGATAAAATGTTGGATCTGCCTACACCAAAAGAAAATCAATTTTTGTGTCTTGAACTTCAGAGGTAACCCACAATATTAAAACAAATTGCATCTATCTCAAAAATTTTAACCAAATGCCCTCATTCTCAGCTGAGATTTTGTTAAAGATCAAACTTCACTTACCACCTGCTAACTAGCTTACAGCAAAGTTGATAACAGATTTTGAGGAAAAAGATTTTCTTAACAGAAGATGACTTTTAAATAAAGGTGTATTGAATAAACAACTATTTGGTTGGAACATCTGACTAATTTACACTTCATAGAACAGTAGATGTTGTGTTGAACTATACGAACACCTCCTCCATGATCAATCTAACCCTTCCTTCCTGCACAGCCAACTCTCCATTTTTCTTACTTCCATGTGCCTAAGAGCCTTTTAAATGTCCCCATTGTATCAGCCTCTACAACCACCACCGGCAGTGCGTTCCAGGCACCCACCACTCTCTGTGTGAAGAACCTACCTTTGACATCTCTCCTGAACATTCCTCCTCTGACCTTAAATGGACGTCCTTTGGTATTTGCTATTACTGTCCTGGGGAAAAGGTACTGGTTGTCCACTCTATCTATGCCCCTCAATTTTATACACATCTATCAAGTTGCCTCACATCCTGCATCACTCCAAAGACAAAAGTTCTAGTTCGCTCAACCTTTCCTCATAAGACATGTTCTCTAATCCAGGCAGCATCCTGGTAAATCTCCTCTGCACCTTCTCTAAAGCTTCATCTCAATTTGAACACTCAAAAGCCCAGATAACCAGACTTAAGAACAGCTTCTCCCCCACTACCATCAGACTTCTGAACCAATCACCTCTTTCACATCCCCTTCCTGGTGGAGCTGCCACATTCTCGGACTCCTAATTCTACCTCTCTCGATTATTCCATTATTGTCACTTCAGCACTTCTTTTTGCACTATCAGATAGCACTGCTATTTTTGCACCATTGTTGTTTTGCGCTCGTCACTGTATTTATTAATACCATGTATACTCACACTGTGATAGTCACACAAGCAAGGAATTTCATTGTTCCCTTGCATATATGACAATAAGCTAACAATCAATGTTATTTAAGACTAGTACTCATTATGTTTTTCTCCACAATACCCACCACCCTCACCTACTGAATGCCAACATTTCATTTACATTGACTTCAAAGAACTTAATGGAATTGAACTGGTATTGTTGAGGGAGCCACAGTAATACTTTCCTAGATAGTCACTTAACCCACTTATGACCACTGTACACAAGCACTTTAAGGGAAGAAAGACACTAACCACTGGATGAATGTAAAAGACTCAGTAATGTATCCAGAAGGTATCGGATAATGGTGCGCAGCTGCTCTGTGGAAGAATTCTGAATCAATTCTTTTGAATCATACGTCTCTGGCAGTGTCTTCCTGTTGGATCCAAGAGCCACTCTGAGGCGCTGCACAGCGTGATGAGCCAGGTTTAGTTGAAGCTGCAGCTGGATGCAGTCTTGATATGCTGAGAAGACTTTACCATCCTCCTCAACTGCTTTGTCTGGTTTCCGTAGGAAGTACTGAGCATTGTTGGCACTGTTTAGTGGAGGAAGGTCAATATTCTGCAACAATGTTTCCAATCTATGGCAAGCAAGGTTATATCTGTCAAAGAAATTACAGCAGATAAATAGATCAAATACACATGGTCATAATTCATACAGTCCAGATGCAATTAGACAGAATTTTGTTTAATTTTTGTTTGTCTTTTCATTTCCTCTCATTAATGTCATCTTCCCTTACAGACTGTAAAACAAGGCTACCATCAATACTACAGTAAAACCCCGATAATCCAACACATTCAGGACTTTGGTGGGGCCAATTTAGCAAACTTTCCAGACTATTGGATGTTACTCATTAATATTCCAACACATTTTTAATTCACCATTTTAGATATTACACAGTATTACAATAAATTTCCTTGGGATGCAAGCGAGTCAGCAGGGAAAGCAGGAACCATTACCTGGTGAGCTAAATACCAAGACATTTGGATTCCCGAATGGTCGGACAGTGGGTTACCTGTCGGAACTTTACTGCATTTTCAGGTTGATGAACCAGGAAAATTGCATTAAATCCATTGTATTAAACCACTAGGATGATCTTTTCAAAGGCCACTACCATTTCCCCCATCACCCCACTCCCTCATTCTTACTCATGCTGGGTAACCCTATGGTACTTCACCCAGGGATCTATCTTCAGGAATCAATGACTACACAGGGTGAATTACAATAACTGATCTTAATCCTACCAGTAGTCAATATTCATTATTATACACCAGCAGTCATAAAGTAAACATGGGAGGATAATCGTGACTGCCATCAGCACACACAAATGGATTAGTGTAAAAGATTTGCACAACCAGAGTGCCATTACAGAGCTCATGAGTAGCAACTTCTTGCTTGTACATTACCCATTCAGGGATAGCACTAAAACCTCACAAAGAAAACATTTAATTCAGTTTATTAATACCTCAATTTTAGCAGAACTTTCCATTTTGTCCTTCCTAAAGGAATAAATCTGCAAGTTTGAGAGAGCAGAGGAATGGAGCAACTGGATTTTATCAAGGGTTTTGTACAGTGCTATGAAATCTGCTATTTCATTAATTCAGGTTCGCAGACCCTATTGTATTGATTCAGAGTTATACAGCATGGAAACAGGCCCTTTGGTCCAACAGACCTATGCCAACCAAGATGCCCACCTACACCCATCCTCCTTGTCTGCATTTGGCCAACTATCCCTCTAAATCTTTCTTGTCCATGTGCCTATGCAAATGTCTTTTAAATGTTGAAACTGTACCTGCCTCTACCACCTCCCCTGGCAGCTTGTTCTATATAATGTGGAGGGGATGTTTCCAGTAGTGGGAGAGTCTAGGACCAGAGCGCACAGCCTCAGAATAAAAGGATGTCCCATTAGAACTGAGATGAGGAGGAATTTCTTTAGCCAGAGGGTGGTGAATCTGTGGAATTCATTGCCACAGACAGCTGTGGAGGCCAAGTCATTGGGTATATTTAAAGCGGAAGTTGATAGGTTCTTGATTAGTAAGGGTGTCAAAAGTTACAGGGAGAAGGCAGGAGAATGGGGTTGAGAAGGAAAAATAAATCAGCCATGATCGAATGGTGGAGCAGACTCGATCAGCTGAATGGCCTAATTCTTATGGTCTTATAACCACCACCTGTGTGTGAAATACTTGCTTCTCAGGTCCCCTTGAAATCTTTCCCCTCTCACCTTAAACCTATGCATCTTAGTTTTAAACTCCCCTAACCTGGGAAAAAAGACCCTATCTACCCTATCCATGTCAGCGTAATTTTATAAACTTCTCCAAAGTCACCTCTCAGCGTCCTACGTTCCAGAGAGAATAAGTCCAGCCTACCCAGTCTCTCCTTATAACTCAAGCCCTCCAGCCCAGGAAACATTCTTGTGAATCTTTTCTACACAAAATCCTTCCAATAGTATGTCCCCTTTGACACTCACCAACTTTTATCGATGCACCATGGAAAGCATCCTATCCGGATGCATCACGGCTTGGTACGGCAACTGCTCTGCACGTGACCGCAAGAAACCGCAGAGAATTAGGGACACAGTCAGCACATCACGGAAGCCAGCCTCCCCTCCCTGGACTCTGTCTATACTTCTCACTGCCTCAGTAAAGCAGCCAGCATAATCAAAGACCACACCCACCCCACACATTCTCTCTTCTCCCCTCTCCCATCAGGCAGAAGATAAACAGGTCTGAAAGTACACACCACCAGGCTCAAGGTCAGCTTCCATCTCGCTGTTATAAGACTATTGACTGGTCCTCTATTACAAAAAAAGGGTGGACTCCTGACCTCACAATCTACCTTTTTATGGCCTTGTACCTTATTGTCTACCTGCACTGCATTTTCTCTATAACTGTAATAGTTTACTCTGCATTGTTATTGCTTTTCCTTTGTACTACCTCAATGCACTGTTGTAATGAAATGATCAGTATGGACGGTATGTAAAACAAGTTTTTCCACTGTACCTCGGTACGTGACAAATATAAACCAATTTAGCATGATGACGAGAACTGCACACAATACTCCAAGTGTGGCCTGACCAACAATTAGTGCAACTGTATCAACGTCCCAACTCCTATACTCACCACCTCAAATGAAGGCGAGCATATCATACAGCTTCTTCACCACTCTGTCAACCGATGTCACCACTTTCAGGGAACTATGTACTTGCACCCCAAGGTCTCATTATTAATAACACTCCCCAGGGCCCTGCCATTCAGTGTGCATGTCTTAGCCTGGTTTAACTTCCCAAAATGCATCACTTCACTTGTCTGGGTTAAATTCAAATCAGCCATTCCTTTGCCCACTTTCCCGTTGATCTATATCCCTGTTGTAACCTTAAACAACCTTCTTCATTCTCTCCACAATACCACCAATTTTGGTATCATCTGCAAACTTAGTAATCATGCCACCTATATTCTCTTCCAAATAATTAATATATATGAAGAATAATAAAGGAACCTGCACCAGTCCCAGTGGCACACCACTGGTTGCAGGGCTCCAGTTTGAAAAGCAACCCTTCACCACCAAGCCATTTTGGCATCCAATTTACGACCTCACCCTGCATCCCATGTATTCTAACCTAATGGTTCAGCCTAGCATGCATGACCTTGTCAAACGTTTGCTAAAGTCATTGTAAACATCCACCACAATGCCTTTGTCAATCCTCTTGGCAACTCCTCAAAAAAAAATCTCAGTCACTAAGCAGAAGAACAGAAAAAGCATTAGAAATAACTGAGGTAAAAGAGTAAGTGTTTTGAATGCAATGTGGGATTATATAGTCTGCTGGTTTCCAGTTACATCAGCAATAAAGTTACTGTATACACTTGCCAGAGAACATGGGGAAAAAATTATCTGAATTTCCGCTCGACCAATAAATTGATTGGTACTGATGGAAAAAGATACGAAAGCACTATGTAACACCAACAGTGCACACTGCAGACAAGATTGCAAAACTCCTCTTTCCCATGATTCAAAGTCAACTGTTATCTCAACTCTGAATGAAGAATGCCTCCTCATTGGGGTACTGGAAAG
Source organism: Pristis pectinata (assembly GCF_009764475.1). Classification (NCBI taxonomy): domain Eukaryota; kingdom Metazoa; phylum Chordata; class Chondrichthyes; order Rhinopristiformes; family Pristidae; genus Pristis; species Pristis pectinata. The sequence goes on along the minus strand of NC_067407.1, from coordinate 127,063,666 downwards.
CCACCAGCACCAGCCTTAACCATCATCAAGAGATGGGGAAAAGGAAATAAAAGACGAGTCTATATTTGCAATTGTGAGGAAGATTAAACTAACCTGCATTGTATGTCTTCTTGAAGGGCAATCATCATTGTTAACTGCTGCTCCATTTCTGGCTGGCTTGCTGAATCATTTTCACCTTTTAGAGGGTCATGTATCAACTTGATTTCACTTTCCCAAGGCAAGATGTAGGTGTGCCCATAATACAGACCTAGTGGTATTTTAGCTCTTGCATTTGTGCTACCATAACGCCCAATCACTGTAATCTGCCAAGCAAAAGGAGGGTTTTAAAAGCATATACATTTTAAAAGAAAGAAAACTCTGCAATCTCTTTAATTTCTCAAGTTTGATTACATTGCCTTTGGCTTGGTCTGTATCACTACCACTGATGTCATCCTCTCTACCCAGCCACTGTTTCAGGTTCAACCAGACTCTTTAGCACTTCAGTGTCCTATATGAATTTTAATCCTTTAATCCTTCTATTGTACAGCTTGTCTACTGTCTCCATAAGATAGCCTTTCTCCACACCCAACAGAGCCATCAGATGAAACTCACACTCGTATTTGTGAACTGCAAACTCAATTGTTCTAAGGTTGACCTGACTGGCATTCTACCTTCCAAATTTCATAGTCATCTCACTGGAATCTCAGCTGGTCAAAAGCCAACGCAAGTCCTGCCCATCTATTACAATTGTGGTCAAATGATTAATGTTGGCTTCCAGTCACCCAACATCTCAAAATCAAAATCCTCATCCTAAGATTCAAATGCCTTTATGGCCTCTCTCCTACCCAGCTAAACATTCTTCTCCAGTCCTGCCAAAGAACTCTGGCTGTGTGCTGTCTGAAAGTGCTTTGATGACATCAAAACTCTTAAGTCCCTCAGTAAATGGACACAGGAGTTCAACTCTCCAGCTACCTTCATCTTAATAGATTCTCCCTAAAAAACATCTCTATGGCCTAGATTTTCATCATCCCCTTATTAAGTCTACATTTTTGTCTTATTTTACTTGATATTGAGATATTGTTAAGGGTGCAATAAAAGTGAAAGTTGTTATTCTTCCGTTTAGTTTAGAGCCCACGTACCTTCATGAACCTACAAACAGGTGGTGGCAATAAATCATGAAGAATCAATGAGTGTGTACTAATATCTGTGGCTACCACTAAGCGTCGTCCATCCACTTCCTCTCCCAGTGTCCAAATGTCAATCGATAGTGATGCCAAGTCTGCGCAGGTTGGAATCAATATATCGGTCAAGAGTATTGGCCTCCCAAAGTCCAGTGTCACAAACCTTCTCGCCCCTAAAAATCAGATAAACAAAAATTTAAATTGACAAACACAACATTTTTTGGTAGAATAACATAGTCATACAAGCACAATACCAAGGATACACAGACTAAGAAGCACTAATTCAGTGTTTGACAAGATTCCAAAACTGGCAAGACCATCATGCAATGCACACAAAAATCAATGAACTGTTAAAGTATAAAAGTGAACAAAGTACTACAGATGGGTAAAACACCATCTATGGAAAGAGAAACAGTTAATGCTTCAGGTCTGCAACTCTCCAGTAGAACTGGGAAAGCAAAAACCAAAGTTAGTGTAGGTAAGTGACTGGGGGGAGGGGGGGGGCGGGGTGGGAGATACGAAAAGCGAAGAGTCATAGGATGGTTACAGCAGAGGAGGCCACCATCTGGATCATTCGTTGGAGTGATTATTTCAGGAAATCAATTATGGATTTCAAATTCAATGCGACCTACCCATATCCACTTTTACTCTGATTACAGTTTTAAGATATTATGCTCCCAACTAGACTAGCTCACCAATACACAACTATATATCCTGCGTGAGATATATACCGCTATAATCAATCCAATGGCAGATACTTAGGAGCAGTTGGCCACGAGGTCTGTGGAGTCTTCTCCATCTTTTAACAAGGTCATGACCGTGATGTAAACTCCACATTCCCACAGCAAATAATTAGGAAGGCCAATGAAACCTTGGCATTTATAGCAAGAGATGGGGAGTGGTGAAGTAGGGAAGCTTGACACAACTTTACATGGCAATGGTGAGACTGCATTCTGGAAATCTTGTATATATTTTGGTATCCATTTTCAAGGAAGAATACAAAAACAGAGAATACCGGAAAAGCTCAGGTCAGGTAGTATCTGTGAAAAGTGAAACAGTCAATGCTTCAGGTCTGTGATCCTTTGTTAGGACACAGTCAATTTTCACCCTGCTCTGAGCTTCAAATTGTCCATCTGACTCTTCACTTCCCTCTCTGGTCCTCTCCATCTCCACCTCAGGGAATAGACTAGCTACCAACATCCACTGCAAGTTCACAAACTCCCAGAACTACCTTGATTATACTTCCCCTCACCCTTCCTCCTATAAGAACTCCCATTCCATTCTCTCAATTCCTATGCCTCTGTCAAAAAAAGTTGCAGGGTTGCAAACCCAAAATGTTGATTGTTTTTTTTTTCTCACAGATGTTACCTGACCCATTCAGTTTTTCCAGCATTTTCTATTGCTTCTGATTTACAGCATCTGCAGTTTCTTTTTAATTTGAGGAAGAATGGGCAGGCATGGTAGTGTAGCAGTTAGCGTAACTCTTTACAATGCCAGTGACCTGGGTTCAATTCCGGCCACTGTCTGTAAGGAGTTTGTATGTTCTCCCCTGTCTGCGTGGGTTTCCTCCTACATTCCAAAGACGTACAAGTTAGGAAGTTGTGGGTATACTATGTTGGCAGTGGAAGCGTGGCAACACTTGCAGGCTGCCCCCAGAACACACTACGCAAAAGATTCATTCCACTGTGTGTTTCGATGTACATGTGACTAATAAAGATATCTTCTCTTATATACTTTCATTGTAAGCAATGCAGGGAAGATTCATTAGATTCCTCAGATGAAGTGGTCTGAAGGGAGATTTGGCCTAAAACTCACTTGTTTGGTAAGAAGTGATCTAATTAAAAAGATTCTGAGGGGGATTAATAGCATGAATACCAAGAGGATGTTTTACTTTATGGGGATATCCAGAAATAAAGAGGCATAATTTCAAAATAAGAGACACAAGGGACTTCAGATGCTGGAATCTGGAGCAAAAAAACGAATTTGACAACCCCGTTGTTTCCACAGATGCCGCTCGACTTGCTGAGTTCTTCCAACAGTTTGTCTTTGTTCAAAATGAGAGGTGGCCCATTTAAGGCTGAGAAGAAGAGGAAGAGGAACTTCTTCTCTCAAAAGGTTCATGACCCTCTGGAATTGTGTACCAGAGAAAACTGTGAAGACAGTGTCACTGAATATATGCAAGGTGGAAATGGACAGACATTTCAATTACAAGGTACAGGGAAAGACTGGGAAAGAAGCAGTGAGGATTCCTACTGAATGGCAGAGCAGCCTCAAGGGGCTGAATGACCTGCTCCTCCTCCTGTCTAAACCTAACCTGTTATCACTTCTTTACTCTCTTCCTCACAATCCTCATAGTCCATTCAGCAAATGTCCTAGAACTCAAGTGGTGCATTGACGGCTCATCTGTTAAAGGGAGTACATTGGTTCCACAAGGAAGCAAATTACTGGGTTCAAACAATGGTCTGCTTTGATTACTTATCTCAATCAAGTGACAAAGGAAGGCACATTAGTTAATGCCCATGTCCTAACAAGTTAGGGGGAAAGTCAGCTGGAATTTACTTCTGACGTCTAACATTGGAAGACAGCTGAAACACAAGTGCAAGGGCATTAGATGAGGATAGCATCATCACGTGTGAAGCACCTCACGGCCAACAGGCTTCCTACATTATCTGTTTGGGCACACATTAAAAAAAACAATTAAGATGATGCAATGAGATATCTACATTTGAAACAATGAGGGAGTCAATAATTTCAGGGAGCAGAAAAATACTTGTAGATTAATCAAAAGTGATAAATGTAGAAAATATCACTACCTGAGTGCATGCGTTCAATGATGATTGATTGATGTGGTGGAGGCTGAAGCAGATGAGAAGCATGTGAAATTGCCAATGCTAGACCAGTACCCAGAGGACTCTGCAAAACAAATAAAAACATTAAAGCCACAATTTATTTTTAAAAATCTGGCACACGCCTGTGCTTCATTTGTGAAGCTAACAATGCCAAACAGATTTCTATGGCACTTATCAAACAAACTAGCTGAAAACAAAAAGAAATCATGCCTCCCCCTTATACAGTTTCTTTCCACATATTAAGGATATAAAATGTAGAAATAAAGCAGTCTGCATGATGTGCAACATTTGAAAAATTATAATCCAAAAAAATTAACTAGTAAACTTCTGTACAAAAATTTTTAAGATAACACAGTCACATTGTTGACAAATAACACAGGAGCATTTCCCTAGACAGAAGGTAGCAACAGATCATCCAAAATTCTACACGGTACTCTGTGGCCAAGTTCATCTATTTCCTCTTGAAACCTCTTTATTTACATACTCTAAACATCTGTATATGAAACAGAAAACATTAAAGACCTTTTGGATACTTTCACCAAATTATACTTCTAGGCCACCCAAACATCTCTGGCCATCCACCCATTAAACATAAACTTAAGTACACATTCCTCATTCCCTTTTTTTTGTTCAAAAGTTCATCACTCTAACTTTGTCAACGAATGCCAATATTGTTCACACTGCACCTCAGGCACAAATTAGCTACATATAAGCCAATAAGGACAAAGTAAGCCTGAAAAAGTACATATCAGTGGCTACTGTTCATAGATTTAACCCAACCTATCAACACATTTTCCAAATCTAATCATTTCAGCCAAAAACTAAATTCAAGCTATGGAGTTGCTACATTTCTTCCTCACCACCATCTTCCAAATGCCTTGCTTGCATTCGATTAAATTGTTGATTAAACTGATTACACAGACAGGTGGTCTTTCAAAAAAAAGTTAATTAGGACTGTACATATTAAATCTTGGATCAAATTTCTTAAGTCTACTTCATGTAGTAACATGTACTGTCGTTAAGAACAAATTAGCATGATATCCCCAAACGTACCGTTTTGGACTTGGTATTTTTTGAATGAATGGCCACAGTGACTGGATGAGGATCAATTACTGAGCCAGGGAAGAGCTGTGCTAATTCTGCACTGATTGCTGCAGAGACTGCCTCATTGGGTGGTGTTAATGGAGGAGTCATGAAAAGTGGTGTTGTTTTTGGAGTGGGAGGAATGACATCAGCAGGATGTATGAAAAAGCCAGGTGCTGTGGAGGCACTAGAAGGCACCGAGTTGTGAATAGGTCCGACTCCAGGTGCTGCCGCTGCTACTGCTGCTGCCGTAGTCTGATGCAACTTGGCTTCCAGCTTGGCTTTCTGTTATATTTAAAGAAAGAGGAGTCCATTAAACTACCTTGTTACAGCTCTTGAGGCTTCCCATTATCACTCTGAACACACTAATGAAAATGAAATTTGATTTTCAGATCCAAGCTTGTATGAAGCAATGACTCATGTCATTAACTATCCTAAAACTGAGTTCTTATATCAACAACACACTAAATGCTTACATTTCATTCGCAAATCAAAATTTTGCTAGGCTCATTACCCTGTGTATTAAATACAATAGTAGCATTTAAATACTTGAGGATTGAATAAGATCAGGGCTAAGTTTTAATCAAGGTTTCAGTAACTGAAGAAATAGCATCACAACTTCACTCCTCACCTGCTGTTGAAGTTTTAGCAATTGCTGTTGTTTCTCCTGCAGAACCTGCAACTGTTGCTCTGCTGAAGCCATGGCATGGGAGAGCGATTGAAGGGCTACTTGAGCTGCTGAACTCAGGGCAGTTGAGGCTTCTCCTACAGTACCAGTTGTAAGCCCACCCACTACTCCTGTAAGGCCAAAGCCAGTCACTGCACAGAGGAAAGCAGAAATGTTCACATTACACGTTAAAATAAAGCAAAGATTCAGACTTTGACGTGAAAGATAAATTATGATGTAACAGACGTGGCTAACATTTCAAACTCTTGCAGAGCTTCTGATGTCAAAAACAAGATCATGCTCAGTGAAATACACCAACTTGATCATGGAATACAAAGCAATCCAATTCTGTCATCTTCATGGGAAATTAACCTTGAAACATTTACACTTGAATACATTTTAGGATATTTGGTGGCAAATGGCAGGTAATAGAGTTACAAATGTTACATTTCTATACCCATCCCAATTAGACAGAATGTAACCATAAGCAGCTCAGATAAAGGAGATTTTACATCAAAATGATCATTATTTCCCCATCAATTACTATGCACCAACTTACCTGCATCATCTCGTTCCACTCTTGTGCCATCACTTGTTGAAATGCAACTGAAGTGGAGTGGTTCCACTTCCAAAAGTCCAGTTAGAGCTGTGAAACTGCCCTCTGCTGCACCACAACTGCTCATTTTCCCATTCCCTGCAAAAAGAGTACACATTTAGAATTACACAGAAGTGCCCTAGGTGAACACTTAGCTCAAAATACAATTACATTTTTTGTCCACAAATTTATCTTCTCACTGGACATCACTGTGGATACACAATGCTTATCACCTCTGAAAACAATTTACACTATATAATTGACGGGATGCATAAAGAACCAACTTCAGTAACGAATTTGAATAATTGTTCCTCTTATATGACAAAAAACTGATGGGTTTTTGCTTTGAGTTTAGTCTGTAAAATATGGTACTGCTGAAGCTGTGAAGTCATTTATACTGTGGCAGGATTTTGTAGCATCAACTGTCATTACACATTATAACATCAACCGGGGATGCTCAATTTATCATACGGCTTTGGGGATGGTGGTGGGGAGTGGTGATTTGCTTGAGAAATCTATAGTCCACAAATACAGAACAAAAACTACCCAAAAGATAAATCAGCATATACACCACTAATGCTTCTGCAGGGTCAACTAAGTACTGCTAATACATGATAATGTTGCTGACCAGGTGAGTGAGGTGGTACAGCAACAAAGTGCTGCATTATGAAAAACACAACTGTCACAAACCAGCAACAAAAGAAACACACTGAGCATGATTCAGTGTTAAAAACTATTTTATTAATCACTACTTATGATAATACGTAAAATAAAAGTAAAAATGTTAGTATGTTAGAATTCAAAAATGTTAAACCTCGAACGTTAACCCCAAAACTAAACTCTTCGTGTGTGTGTGTGACAAAGTCCAAAACTCCCAGTTCCGGAATGGTTCTTAAAGTTCAGTTCCGCAAGCCATAAGGTGAAACATGAGCAAGGGCTTCTTCAACAACCACCGTTGTCTGAAGATAAGATGTAGATGTAGAAAAACATAGAGAGAGTACATACGAAATCCAAATGTTCCACGATGGAACCCAAACGACACTTCAGTGTTTACTCGGTAGTGACTTCCTCACCCCGAAAAGCATCCGAACCGTGGTCGTCCACACACAAATACCTGTTTCCTTCTACAGGTCAGCAACAAAGTGAACTCCACCGGATTACTTCCAACTTCCAACTTCCATACATGGATTTCAGTGGCAAACACAGTTATTGTTTCTCATCCATCGATAGAGAAAACAAGCAGGCTGGTGTCTCTCTCCCTTCTCTCTCTCTCTTCTTCTTCTTCTTACTTCTTCAACAACGTCATTACGTCCTTTATCTTCTATTGACGTAAGCACGCCCCACACACACATACACACACACTCTCTATCTTAAAGGGACTTTCACTGAGTCCATAACACCTCCCACCTAAAAAAAAATTTTCCCAAGAAAATTTTAACCGCGCATAGAGTTAGTAATGTTAATAATTATCATGCTACACAACTACAGACTATCAGATTAGTACAGATACATGTTTCCCATTTAACATCGGGAAAGACAATCAGCAATCACATTATCTTTGCCTTTAATGTGAGTTATCATGAGATCAAACTCTTGCAAAATTAAACTCCAGTTTAACAGCCTTCTGTTCTTGTTTTTGACTCGGCTCAGAAACACCAATGGGTTATGATCTGTATACACAGTCAATGGTTTCTGAGCGGTGCAAACATATACACTGAAATGTTGCAAGGCTAAAACAAGCGACAGTAATTCTTTCTCTATGGTGGAATAATTCTTTTGATGCTCATTAAATTTCTTTGAAAAGTAAGCTACAGGATGGTCAATATCATCAAGGTCACCCTTCTGCAACAACACAGCTCCTGCAGCTTCATCACTGGCATCTACTGCTAATGAAAATGGCTTTTCAAAGTCAGGTGTTCTGAGCACAGGATGGTAGCATAAAATGGCTTTCAGCTTCTTAAATGCTTCTTGACAAGAATCTGTCCAAACAAACTTTACTCCCTTCTTCAGAAGATTAGTTAGGGGAAGAGCAATATCAGCAAAATTTTTACAAAATTTTCGATAATATCCAACCATTCCCAAAAATCTTCTAACAGTCCTCGTACCTGTGGGAATAGGGAACTCAGATATTGCTTGAACTTTTGCCTGAACAGGAGCTTGCTTGCCTTGACCTACAACATAACCAAGATACGTCACAGTGGCATGGCCAAATTCACTTTTAGCCAAGTTAACTGTAAGGTTAGCCTTGGAAAGTCTTTCAAACAACCTTTCTAACGCAGAGATGTGATCTTCCCAAGTATCATTCCCAGTCACTAAGTCGTCAATGTAGGCATCTGTATGTTTTAACCCATGAATCACTGAATTAATCATTCTTTGAAATGTTGCCGGAGCATTTTTCATTCCAAATGGCAAAACATTGTATTCATACAATCCAGAAGGGGTTACAAAGGCTGAAATCTCCCTTCCTCTATCTGTTAATGGAACACACCAGTACCCTTTTAATAGGTCAATCTTTGTAAGAAATTTTGCCTTTCCCACTCTGTCTATGCAATCATCCACCCTAGGAATAGGGTAAGCATCTGACTTTGTTACAGCATTCACTTTCCTGTAATCTGCGCAAAATCTAACAGTTCCATCAGGTTTAGGTACAATAACACAGGGCGAACTCCAATTTGAAGTAGAATGTCTAATAATATCATTTTGGTCTAGGGGTATGATTCTCGCTTGGGGTGCGAGAGGTCCCGGGTTCAGATCCCGGACGAGCCCCCAATTTTGTCACAAACCAGCAACAAAAGAAACACACTGAGCATGATTCAGTGTTAAAAACTATTTTATTAATCACTACTTATGATAATACGTAAAATAAAAGTAAAAATGTTAGTATGTTAGAATTCAAAAATGTTAAACCTCGAACGTTAACCCCAAAACTAAACTCTTCGTGTGTGTGTGTGACAAAGTCCAAAACTCCCAGTTCCGGAATGGTTCTTAAAGTTCAGTTCCGCAAGCCATAAGGTGAAACATGAGCAAGGGCTTCTTCAACAACCACCGTTGTCTGAAGATAAGATGTAGATGTAGAAAAACATAGAGAGAGTACATACGAAATCCAAATGTTCCACGATGGAACCCAAACGACACTTCAGTGTTTACTCGGTAGTGACTTCCTCACCCCGAAAAGCATCCGAACCGTGGTCGTCCACACACAAATACCTGTTTCCTTCTACAGGTCAGCAACAAAGTGAACTCCACCGGATTACTTCCAACTTCCATACATGGATTTCAGTGGCAAACACAGTTATTGTTTCTCATCCATCGATAGAGAAAACAAGCAGGCTGGTGTCTCTCTCCCTTCTCTCTCTCTCTTCTTCTTCTTCTTCTTACTTCTTCAACAACGTCATTACGTCCTTTATCTTCTATTGACGTAAGCACGCCACACACACACATACACACACACTCTCTATCTTAAAGGGACTTTCACTGAGTCCATAACACAACACTTGTGATAAAGATCATATCACAAAAATCTTAAGGTAACTGTATCAGCTGTCCATAGAATATTTTAAAACTTCCAGTATTTAATCATCAAACAACATGGAACATTTTTTAAATCATCCTTCTACAGAACTGGGCAGAGCACTGGCAGATGGAAATTCATCCTGACAAGTGAGAGGGCATTACTTTGGGAAGCATTTTGGAAGGTTAATTAGGGGTAGGATGTATACTGTAAATGTTAGTGCACTAAGGAATGTTGCTGAACAGAAAGACCTTGGGATCCAAGTCCATACTTCCCTAAAAAAAGTAGCAATAGAGATCAATAGGGTGGTGAAGGAGGCATATGGTATGCTTGTCAGAATGGTATGGTATTCTCAGAGGCATATGGTATGCTTGCCATAAGTCAGAACACAGAATACAAGAGCAACCCACAATCTGCTGGGTGAACTCAGCAGGTTGAGCAGCATCTGTGAGGGGGAAATGAAATGTTAATGTTTCAGGTTGAAACCCTGCATCAGGACTGAGTGGAGAAGGAAGACATCCATTATAAATTGGAGAGGGGGAGTGGTGAGACAGGGTCCAGTTGGTGATTGGTGGACAGAGGAGGGGTGAAGGATGAAGGGCAAATGGAGCCAGGTAGGGGAAGAGTGGAGATGGGAGAGGCAGGTGGATGATAGGTAGAGGCACATGAGATGCAAAAAAAGGCCAATGGAGCCAGATGGGGGGAGGTGAGAGTGAAGGTGCAGACAACCACTGGAGGGTGATAAGCAGGAACACAAAAGCTACAAGTGCTGGAATCTCATGATAAGGGGGAAACAAGGAGACTCCCATGGAACATCAGGAGCCACTTCCGTCTCCATAGAATGCAAAAGTTGGGATATGACATTGCAACTTGACAAAACACCGATTAAGACACACCTGCCATCTTGTGTGCAGTTCTGGTCGCCACACTAAAAGGAAGGATGTGATTGTGCTGGAGAGAGTGCAGGGGAGATTCACCAGGACATTACCTGGATTGAAGGACTTTAGTTAAAGGGAGAGATTGGATAGGCTGGGCCTGTTTTCCCTAGAGCAGGCTGTGGGGTGACCTGATGGAGGTATAGAAGATGATGAGAGGCACAGACAGGGTAGATAGTCAAAATCTTTTCCCATGATATCTGTATCAAAAACAAGAGGGCACAGATTTAAGGTGAAATGGAGGAATTTTAAAAAGGGGATCCAAGGGGCAAGTTGGTTTTTTTTAAAAACACAGCATGCCTGACATCCGGAAACTGCAGCCACAGGAGGTGGTAGAATCAAATTCAATTAATATGTACAAGAGACATTTAGATAGACACTTAAGTCGGCAAAGCATAGAAAGGTACAGCCATAATGTAATGCAGCGAAATGTAGATGAACAAAAATGTTGTTGTGGACATAGAAATGGGCCATTTGGCCCACTACGCTCTACAACTATAACTGCTATGTATGTATTTAGTATTTTACTAAATAGGTCAGAATCTTATTTATTTTGGTCCTCTACATAAGTGGGAGGTACAAGACAATCATGGTTGGGCAAGCTAGATGGACCAGTGAGTCATTTCCTTTGGAACTTTTCTACCTTCATAACTTTAATCTAATGAACAATGCTAACAAGTTCCAGAATAGCAACAGACCTTCACAGCAAAGCAGAAGACCATAAGAAACAGGAAGAGCAATACACTAGTCGGGCCCTTGAGCCTGTGCTGCCATTCAACAAAATAAAGTTGATCAAGTGTGGTGAACTGGAGCTTCCACATCCACCAATGCTTTTCCCAACCTACATTTTATACTACCAGCCAACAGAGACTTTTGTACTAACCTCCTGCTCTGAACACTGCATTTTGAACAGAACTTCAGAATTGTTCATAAAAATACTTTAAGAAATTTGTGGAAAAAAGATTAATCAATACATTGCAGGAAAAGCATTTCCATTAGAATCAAAGAGCATTTATTGGCTTCAGAAACATACATTATCTGTCCACTCACCTGATAATACGTCAGAAAGATCTATTTCATCAGATTGTACACCCACACTGCTATTATAAGCATTTTTGCAGGATGAACCACACATCTCTAAATCAAACAGAACGGGATCAAAGGGCGAGCTGTACAAACCATACCTGAAATTTCAAAACAGTTCATTAAATATACTAACTGAAAGTTAAAATGAACCTGAAAATACTTATTAAAATCTGTAACTAAGACATTCACGTTACTCCCTAGCCACTTAATAAGCAAACATCAAAATTAAGCTCAATATTTAAATCAGTGAATTAATGCACAGCTTCTTCTATTATTTTATAAATACTAATCCAATTTATTTATTTTGTGAATTCAAAAATCTGAAAAATTGTTTAAAAGCTTTGTCTTTGTGATTCCTATCTTACACAAGAACATATGAAAAAGGAGTAGGCCATCTGGCCTCTTGTGCCTACTATATCATTGAGTAACTTCACGACTGGTCTTTTGTATTTGAAATACTATACCACCACTGGGCACAGCAGTGCAATACTTGAATTTATCTCAATAGCACCGGGCTAAAAGGAGAAGAGAATTTTAAATCATCCAGGTTTCTCATTCCTAACTGATGACTCCCAACTTAAAGGAAATATTAATCATATTGCAAATGTACAATTCACCACCCAAACAAGTCAATCAACGTTTGCAGGCCTTACTGGATGGAATGTGTGCAAAGATCTTGAAAGAAACCAGAAGACCACTCAAAGTTCATTGATCCACCTTCTAGAAAGAATCATGGGTAAGTGGTGGTGGAGACATCCAGCTGAAGCAGTTTGCCATAAATAGTGTTTTTCCAAACAATTAAATGTAGGAAAAGTATCAGGTCAACAGTCTCAATAGCATTAACAAACCACATTAGTTACCCAGATGCTGTGCCAGAATGTTGTAAGCTCTAAATGGACAACAGTTGGAACTTCCACTGATTTTCCATGGTGGGACAATAGAGAAAGAAACATGGCTTCCAAAACAGAGCAAGTGGAAAGAATGTGATAGTAAAATATTTTGTTTTAATAAATACTATTTATGAGAATGAATTATATAATCAATGATTAGCAAATTACAAATAATCAGACAAGTTATCTGATTATGCCCGCTCAGTACTCCTAAGATTCCTTAAATTCATCCTTCGAGCTGCACTCACTGCTGGGAAATTCCAATTATCCAGCACCATTGAGACGCAAGTGGTGCCAGACTTGTCGAAACAAGCTGAAAGATGCAAGCACTCTGAACCCTGGTTCAGACTGCAAACCTATCCACATTCCTGGCGAAGTAGATGCCGAACCATCGGGATTTCTGAACAATCAAATAGCAGATGATCGGAGTTTTACTGTGCTCGCCACCAGCCTATAAGTGCACAACTTCTAGGCTTCTCAGTCCAGAATGACAATCCACAATTGTAACCTCTAGTGACCCCACCCACCCCCAACACCCAAGTCTCACATTCCATTATACAAATATAGTTTTCTATGCTATTCATTACTTTATCTGATATGTTTTCTAATTAGTGCAGTCACGTTGTTAATTAGAAATAAAGATGACATTTTAAAAAAGTCATGTATTCTATATTCTTCATTGTTATTGGTTTACCCTCCCAACATGACTTTTTAAAATGGCCTTCATTGTAAGCATTACACCCCCAAGATACACTGAAACATCCTGCCAAGCTTAATTTTTGTATAAAAGAGCGCTGAAATATTTTAATGTTGCAGCAATTATAATTAGTCTAAACAAAATGCTGGATTATTAAAGTTAAGTGAAACATATAGCCTTTGCATTTTGGTCAGACTCAAATGAGCAAACATCTACCATCAAACTATTAACCTAAGAAACTTACTGAAAATCTACACTAAAAGACTAACATCAATTTTTAGGAAGCTTTAGCTAAACATTTAAACCTGGTAAATGGTATCAAAAGAGACCAAAAATGCCACTTAACAATCAACTTGTGTCTCCCTTAATTTGCTTCACAGCTTGTTACAACTCAATGCTATGCAACTTAAATCATTCACCCTTAAAGATGTAATTTATTCCATGTTACAATAAGTTCACTGACTTAAAAATTTAGCTTTTTCCAACTGGAAAGAAAACAAGTGTTTGAAAATTGTTGTGTCGGTGAACTTTAGTTATTTTCTCCAATAATAGTATTTTACTAAGTACAGTCAATAATAGACTAATTTAATGTAAACATCGGTTTACAAGCCCCATTGCAGTGTGTGCAACATCCATTTTGCTAACCTGGTTTGAAGTAATGCTTCAAGAGGTGTGAGCCGGTCTTGCAGCTGTTTGGAAACAGCAGTGAGAAGAGAAGCACAAACTGTACTACATCCTGCCAGATCTTCATCCTTGACATAGTTCAGTAGGACGAAGTACCAGAACACAGAACCTGTTCCCGTCAAGAAGAACCACAATTACTTCTAATACAAAAACACTTTTACAGTTAACTTGAGTACTTTATTTAAAATGATACCAAATACATCTCCTGTATAAATAAAGCCCAAATATTGGCACAGACTAGTTTGGCTGAATGCTGAGGGGCTGTATTTCTATGCAATTCTGGGATATTAGGTAAATTTATTCAGGATCTGACATCACACCCATCAAGTCCTGGAGCCTTTTAATCTACACTGAGTGGTCCAATTAGCAAACTCTGTGGCAATCCTTAAACTATTGTACAGATTCAAGCTAAGAACACTTTACATACTACTTTAAATAGAAACAAATCAAAAGGTTTGACAGATGAGATAATGTTCGTCAAGAAACAAGAGGTGATAAGTAGATAGGCTTAGCATTGCCTTATATCAAATGAACAAGCAAAACAGGAAATAATATAATTATAACATGTCCTGAACTACTACTTTTTATTTTATATCCTTTTAAAAAAAGCAGAACCACTGCGTACTCATCAAGAGAATCAAAGTTTAACCTACCACCAGTTGCTGCTGCAGGCAAATAAGGCAAATTATCTAGTAACGCTTTCAAAAGAGCTCCTCCAAAGCCCATCTGGCTTGGATCTGTTTTCCCACTACTGAAAAAAATAAAATATTCACTAAGTATGTTGCAAAAAATTATGGTGAAAATATTTCCAATATTAGATTCATTCATAAAAAGGCAAGAAATTATAAAAGATTTAACAATTTATAACTATTTAACAACACACACGAAAAGTGCTGAAGGAACTCAGCAGCACCTATGGAGAAAAATAATCAGTCGCCGTTTCAGGTCAAGACCCTTCATCAGGAAGAGGGCAGAAGCCGGAATAAGAAGGTGGGAGGAGGTGGAGGAGCACACTCAGGCAGGTGATCGTTAAGTCCAGGTGAGAGGGTGAAGGTAGGTGGGTGGAGGAGGGGGGAGATGCAAGAAGCTGAGAGGTGATAGGCAGAAGAGGCAAAGGGCTGAAGGAGGAGAAATCCAGTGGGAGTGGACCATGGAATAAAGGAAAGGAGGTGGGGAATAGATGGGCAGGTCCTGAGGACAGGGAAGGGGCCACAGGAATGAGGGACAAAGCGGGGTGGGGTGGGGGAGGGAGAAGAAGGGAGGGAAAAAAGTGGGGGAGGGGAGGGGTTACTGGAAGTTAGAGAAATCGATGTTGAGGTCGTCAGGATAGAGACTACCACGCCAGAATATATGAGGTGTTGTCCCTCCAACCTGCATCTGGCCTCAATGTGGCAGTAGAAGAGGCTGTAGATAGAAACGTCAGTATGGGAGTGGGATGAGAAATTGAAGTGGATGTCCACTGGGAGATCCTGCTTTTGCAGCAGACAGAGTGAAGGTGCTCCACGAAGTAGTCACCCACTCAGTGTTGGGTCTCACCAATGCAGAGGCCACTGCACTGCGAGTGCCAGACGTAATAAGTGACATCCTCAGATTCACAGGTGAAGCGCTGCCTCACCTGGAAGGACTGTCTGGGGCCCTGAATGGTGGTGAAGGAGGCGGCGTAGGGACAGGTGTAGCACTTAGTGCTGTTGCACTTAGTGCTGTTGCAGGGATAAGATAACTAATTTGTGTTGAATCACAAGTAAGAAAAAAAGTTTCTGAAATAAAAATACCCTGCAAAGTTTTTTTTCTTACCTTATACAAAGTGCAAGGAACCGGGCACATTTGTGAGCTATACTTCGACCAGCCTCAAAGAAGCAAACTCGTACAATGCCAGCAAGACGTTTCTTGGTTTTTGAGTGCAGACTTTCTTTGCCATCTCTAAAACTGTATTTGAAAAATAATGGGATATAAAAGAGCTTTATTTCACACAAAGATCCACAGATTTGCAATGTCTGATATTACAATGTTCTTGTTAATAAATAGCCATCAAAAGCTTGAAAGAGATGGCAATGGAAATAGTGGAAGCACAGGTTTCCATCCTCCAGAATTCCCTTAGATTTTAGGACATTTCCATGGATTGGAAGGTAGCAAATGTATCCTCACCTCTTGAGGAGGAGCAACTTGGGGAACTATAGACCAGTTATCCTGATGTCAAGAATTAGGAAAATGCTGTAATTTATTATTAAGGAGGTAACAGGGTAATTAGGAAACAATAATAGTATTGAGCAGTGCTGCAGAAAAGGAAATCCTGTATGGCCCATTTGTTATTTATTTAAGGTTGCAATTAGCAGTATCTACAAGGAAAAATCAATAGACATAATAAAAGGTGGAATTTCTAAAGTCATTGATAAAGTACCACCCACAAAAGTTTATTAAATAAAATTAGAGTAAATGCATTGAAGTTTGGTTAATGTCCAGAAAACAGAGAATAGGACAAACTGCTCACTTTCAGATTGGCATGCTGTTAACTACTGGGGTACTGCAAGGATTGGTAATGGGTCTCCTTTGTTGCCTGCTCAATGATTTGGACAATGAGCTACATAATATATCAAGTTTGCTGATGATACTAAAGCTTTGTAGCAACTAGAATTGTGAAGAGAATATACAGAGGATTTAAGGGGACCTAGATAGGATAAGCAAGTAGGCAAAAACATGACAGATGGAGTATAATATAGAAAAATGTCATCCACTTGGGTTGAAAAATATTGAACAGCCATTTTTCTTTAAATGATGAGAGATTGAATACTAACTCCCTTCTGAGGGACCTGGTGTCCTTGCACACAAATTAAAGTTAACAATCAGGTACAGTAAGCAATTAACAAGACAAGGAATACCTCAGCCTTATTGCAAGAGAATTTGAATAAATGAGTGAAGAAATCTCACTGAAATTATATAGTATCCTGGTGAGACCACATCCGGACAATTGCGTGTTGGCCTGGTCTCCCTATCTGAGGAAGATATAGATGGAATGTAATAAACATTCAGTAGATTCATTACTGGGATGGGGGAGGTTTAACTCACAAGGAGAGATTAAAGCAGGTTTGACCCATATTATCTGGAGTTTAGAAGAATGAGATGTGATCTCATTGAAAAACACAAAATTCTCACAGGGTTTGACAAGATAGATTTAGGGATGGTATTTGCCTTAACTATAGCATTAACGGCAAACTGCTGCAACATCAACAAAAGATTCAGTTTCCACATTGTGGCAAATTTCTTCTTACCCACTCAGTCCATTTGCATGCACTCCTGCCAACCAACAGAGAATATCCAATACCAGACTCTGAGCATGTTCAGTGACAGGACCATCGTCTGATTTCTTGCACAATGTATTAAGCAGTTTTTCGTGGAACTCCGAGAACTGCAACATGGCACACCGTTGCATCCTTAAAATAAAAAGCAGTGATTACCCTCAGGAAACATCACACCAATCTTGAGAAAGACTTTACTTCCTTAGTTTGACATTTGTACATGATATAATAAATATCTACGGTCCATACTCATGCATGTGTATTGCAGTTAAAAGAGAGGAATGACTTCCCTGCATTTTGCACATATATATAAGAACCAAGAATAGCAGAAGTTGACATCTTTTCCTCCCTGACACTTCCATGGGAAATTTTTGGATTCTGATAGGAATCAAGTCCAAAAATTTCAATGTATGCAAACTTCTAAAAACTACCATCCATGCAGCATTAGGCTGGATGTATTAACATTTCTGCAAGATCGTGTTAGTCAGAAAAATGGCCTCTTACATATTCATAGACTTTATAATATGGAGTTCAAAACCAGTTATATTGCAATTGTAGGTCAATAGGGTCTTTAAAAGATTTGTACATACATTTTGAATCAATAGGTGGTATATATTCATTCAATATTATTAAAATCACCAAAAGAATTTCCAGAAGTTTCAGTTGGTAATTCAAACATTAATTTTCAAAACATTTGCCATACAACTTGAGTTGCCAACTCCAACATTATTTTGACACAGCCACTTCTATACCAAGCTAATAATTAATAGTCATTTGATAGCTATGACCTCGTCTCCTCTTCCACACAAAGTCAAGCAATTTGCAATCAGTAGTCTCCGAGCTTTTGGGAAAAGAATCTGCAATACTAACCCTAACGCGATTGTACTGGAATAGACCAAGAACAAAAAGGGAGAGATATGCAAACACCTTTCAAAATGCTAAAAAACAAACCTAACTCACCTTTCTTTTGGAATGCAAGTTTTCTTGAACCTTCGGATGGTGACAGAAACTTCCTGCAACAGGTCACAACCTCTAAGATTGTCAGGTTTCTTAGAAGAACTGGCAGACTCAGTTGCTTTTGATGTGGATGTTTTTTCCTGTTAAAGGCAATATGTTTACAAGTATACTAACAAAAGAATGTATATTAATTTTTGTCTACTGAAGCCTGCAAGTTCACAGGTAGTACAAATCCATTGTCAAAGAGACCATTATTCTACCTTTCCCGCTGTAACTTTGGCAAGTAACGACGCAAGAGTGTGACTTTTGCTGTTCTGTGGCTTTGAGGTTTGCATTCGCATGACCGGCCTTATTCCACTGCCATTAGATTTCTCTTCATTTGCCTTCTCATTAGCTGACCTGATGTGAACTAAAAATGACCGATATTTGCCACCAGCCATGCCTGCTAAGAACCAAAAATAAATAATGTTAAGTTTAAGTCGGGAAAGCATCTACACTTTAATCACTGAGTGTATATTCAGTTTTAGAAAACAATTTAACTGCACTGTCTCATCATGTGTGATATTGGTGTTACAAGGAAAAAAAATGTTATAATCAGGATTGTACGGCACAAAGATTGTCCCTTTGGCCCATCCTGTCTGTGCCACTCTCTTAACCTACCTATACTAATCCTCTTTACCTGCATTAGGTCCACAGCCATCTATGCCTTGGCAATTCAAGTATTTGTCAAGATGCTTCCTAAATATCCTGAAAGTATCCACCTCCACAAGTCCCTCAGGCAAAACATTCCAAACTCCAACTACTCACTGGTGAAAAATTTGCCCCCCAGATTCTGTCTAAATCTCCAACCTTTCACCCTAAATCTATACCCTTTTGCCTTAGACACCCACTGCCATAAAAAAGATTTTTACATTCTACCCTACCTATCCCCCATATAATTTTGTCTCTCTCTATCAGGTCACCCCTTAGCTTCCTCCAGTTGCAGAAAACAAACCCAACCTATCCAATCTCTCCTTATAGCTGTAATGCTCCAATCCAGGCAATATCCTAGTGAATCTCCTTTACATCTTCTCCAGCACGATCACAATCTTCCTATCATGTGGTGAATAGAACTGCACACAATACTCCAGGTGTGGTGTAACCAAGGTTTTGCTGATTCTCGTTACAATTTTTCTTTTGTTTTAATATGTGGAACAGTATTTAAAAAAGCAAAATCTTCTAAAAGATTTTGTCAAAATGTATTTGTTCTGTTCCGGTCATAGCAAGCACATTTTACACGGAAATGTTGTGGGAGAATGGGATTGTTCTGAAGCCAACATAAACTCAATGAACTCAAAGGGTCTCCTTTGTCGTAAGGGAATATGAAATATGAAATATTTCTTAAGGTTTGTGTGCGAAATGTGTTATATTCAAGCAAATGCCAGCATCAAAACTTAGCACTACTTTCTTATACCATTATACTATCAAAAAATAGACATTACAATGCCAGGGTGACAGTACCTCAATCAAGATATAAATGAATTGGCTCATTCAAATGTAATGTCAAATTGCATGTAGTTGGCACTGTGGTTACAGAGTCCCTAGCAGCCCAGTATTAAATCTTATTCAATTCACATCTGCACTTAGCATACTAGCAATTAAGAGAAGATTTGTTTTCTCAGTACAGTCATGGCTGATCCAACTTGATCTTACCTTTGATTAGCTTAGGGCTAGTTAGGGTTAACATTCCAGCATGCCCTGAAAGATCCAGGCCACTGGCCAACCATACAGGTCCACACAATATATCTTCCTTGTGTTCCTCCAGAAACTGACACAGCCTAGGACCTTTTCAGGATTGAAATGGAAGGCTCAGTTGCATATATTTGAACTGTAATACATTTAAAACAATTCTCATACAAAAAAATAGTTTACAACTGAAAGGTAGAATAAAATTCCCACCAATTTAAGCTACACTTCATGAAGTATTTACTGACATCTACCTACCCCAAATTACCTTAAGAATTTACATACGTGTAGAGCAGGATCCCCTCAATCACCTATCCCAGTGGTAAATGATACCATGACTATAATGTGCTACATCGAAGTAACAAACTACTAACACCAAATTACTTATCGAGGGAATCAAAATTTGTTGGGCCTTTGAGACAGACTGCAACAACTTTGTACAGAAAAGATTGCATTCTGCAATTATTTCACTTTATTGTCTGGAATAGTACCGAGTAGCAAAATAAAAAAACCTTTACAATATTTTGTCGAGTCAGAGCACCAATGAAGTGGGAGATGACAAGTACTCAAATTTCACAGTCACTGGAGTACTGTTCTTGATTATTGTACTTAGCAAGATAGGTCTACAAGAGAAGCTTCAGACATTATTGTTGGCAAGAAAGTGTCACTAGGCTAATTAACATGGGTAACTCCTGCAAGAATGAAAACCAGGTCTACCATTAGTCAAATGTTATTGCATAGTCTGGACGTGGAAAGAAAAGAAATAAAAAAATGTCATAAGTGAAAAGGTTGAATTGTTTTTGGAGAACCATGATTCTTTGATTTTGATTCTTGTGCTTCAAGCCTTCTCAAATATTTCAAGACCCAATGAAACGTCCTTAGCGATAAAGTTTCCTTCTGAAGTTAGACTATTTTCACAATTAAAGTTAATCTGAATGGAAAAAGAAACTTGATCATGCAGCTACAGTGTAGGTGTGTATTTTTATAGAATGTTAATGTACTTTATCACATTCCCCAGGTATGGTTTAAACAAAGTTTGAATTCTCTCCACCATTTACCCATAATGATTGATCAAAATTTAAACCAGTTTCTAGAATAATGAGCAGCCTTGTTCCTCTAATAATTAAAAACCTGTCATCCATAGTAGCCTTGTAAATGGATTCTCTCTATTAAGGTCAGTAACAGTAATGAAATTCATTTAGCTTATCCTTAATAAAAGATATAACACACTTCGAAAATTATATACCCTCCTAAACAAATATAAAATCAACACTACACCACCTCCTTATATTTTGTGAAAGGATTCCTTAGGGCATACAACTTCATACGTTAATGGGCAGTTGAAAATCCCAGGTAATAAGTGTCTCATTACAATATTTTTGGAATGTGACCAATCACAGCTACAGATTAAATTAAAATATTGCCATGCATTTTTTCCCACCCCCAAGAGAAACATTTTATGTTTACCTTGAGACTCATCTACATCCATGGTGTACTGCAAGTCTTCATTTAAATCAACAAAAGACCTTCCATTCTTCTCTACCTCCACATGAGAAGCTGGCGACAAAGGAAATGATATCTGCTTATCAACTGCAGACTCTGCAATAGATAAGGAGTCAATGGTTGACTAAAAACTGTAATGAATTTACTCCAAATCCTTGATCAAGTTACCATCATGCCACCAAGAAATCACTTACCTAAATGCAGGTGATAATAGGAAGTGAAAAAGCAAGATTCTTAAAGAAGCTATGCAAATTATCTTCCTTCCATGGGTAATTTACTTAAAGTTTGTTATGGAAGAGTTTAGATTCAACATTAGTACAACTGCATTTGCAATCAAATTTTAGGAAAAATAGAGACCAAGAAAAGAAAATACTTGCCAGTGACTTTACCCAATCCAGGTGCTTTGTTCTTCAATAAAGTAACTTGAATCTGTGGAATGTTTGTGATATTTGAATTCAAGACAAACTTGAAATCCACATGTCCAACCATGCAAGCTTTGGGCAAAACCAGTTCGAAGACATGTTCCTCCCAACTGGTACTATATTAAAAAAAAGCAAAAATATATCAGTAACACAAACCACACAATGGTGTTGCAATGAAAATTACATTTCCTAAATGCTGAAATCCTAGGTACAGAAAACAAATAAATTATGCAAAGATGAAAGTGAATTTTATTTAACAACTCAAAGTTCTAATTTTCTAAAAACAAACCCTGCTGGAAAATAACGTTCCAGTAAATGTCCATGAAAACGTGGCTTCATAAAGAGTCATACAGCAGGGAAATAGGCCCTGCGGCCCACCAAGTCCACGCCAATCGTCAAGCTCCTATTTATGTTAATCTCATTTTATTGTCCCCACGTTCCCTTCAACTTCTCCCAGATTCTACCACTCACTACAGGCAATTTACAGTGGCCAATTAACCTGCAAACCCACACATCTTTAGGATAAGGGAGGAATCTGGCACACCCAGAAGGAACCAGAGTCACAGGAAGAACATACAAATTTCACATAGACAGCACCTATAGTAGGATTAAACCCAAGTTGCTGGAGCTGTGAGGCAGCAGTTCTTTAACTTTGTTTAACTTTGAAAGACAATTGAGATAGGAAAGTGAGAACTCACTTTTAAGTTAAGAACTGAGCTGAATTTCCTCTGGACTTCTTCCATAGAAAAATAACATTCTCAAAAAAAACCTTCAACTGTAGCTTTAAATCACTCAAATCTTGAGCTGAACTACTATAAACCAGTATGCAAAGGAACTAAAAATTAATTTTCATTAAACCTCCATTTAATTATAGCTAAAATCATTGCTCAATTAAAAGACCAGATTTACAGTACACACTTGCAAGAAAATTACCATAAACAATTCCACAGGACATTTGTAAATTAATGAAGCTTAACCAGCTGAAGGCACAGCCACCGAGAGTTGGACAAGGAGGAGAAGCAAGATGTGGGAACAAAAAAAAGGCCAGGGCCAGAAATATGAGAAGTTTACAATGTTGGAGAAATTTACAGAGATTTGAAAACACAAGTAATGTCAGGAATTAAATGAAGTGGTGAGATTTTTGAGTACAAGATGCTGGGAAAACCATATTTCGAAACAGTTTAATGAATGGGAAGCAGAGGCTGCACGCAGTAGGTGAAGAATGAAAATTAGCCACGACAGCACTGGAATAGTTGAAACTAGAAATAAATGTACTGGCTTTCAATAGCAGGTAGGTTGAGATGGATGCATTACACATGGCATTAGGTTGTCTGTATGATAGAGAACATTGGGTTGGAGACACTGCTTGGGGTCAAAACACTTACAGGTGCAAATTTCTGGTTTAGCCACAAATCTGGCAGAAAAGAAACCCATAACAAACATAAAACGATTCAGATACAGCAGCAATCATGATAGTTTCAATCTCCTCACTTAAAAGGAATGCAAGAGGACAACAAAGCAACATGCAACAAATGACAATGGTACTGAACCGATTCAGTAAAAGATTTGAAGCACAAAACATGGCATCAAAATTCAGCTTCACAGATGGAAATAGTTTGCCCTCAGACTGGGCTGTTACTTTTACCTATCTGACTGCAGCTTCCAGGTGCGAGTGTGCTGGGCTGCATCTCCATGGTGTTGTTGGTGCAGATGTTGTGGATGTCGCCTCTGCTGTTGCTCCTGCTGAACTTCCACCCAACATGGAGGGACTGTGGCTGAAAATCGTGGGGTCAATGTCTCAAATCTGGTCAGCTCCACTAGTGACGTTAATACATCTGCAGAGAAAGGCCGATCCACCAACAAATCGACTCCTAAAAATAATTGTAAAATTTCAAATAGTTAGATCAAATAATCTCCTATTTCTCCTGTACAACAAATACAGTTAATTTATCTAGCCACCAGAGCATTAACAGCACCCTCAGTCAAGATGAGTTTGGAGTGCCACAAAAAGCACAATACAAAGCAATTTTCATTGAAAGAAAACAGAGAAGAAATAACTCCATTTCCAAACCATCACAACACACACACACACACACACACAATGAAAAAGCTTCAAAATCACACTGCTTATATCAGGATGAATTCTCCCGTGCTTGACAAACCACATTAACATCATTTTGTAGTCTTCAATCAGTTTTAAAGTATTGATTTGTAATCCCAAAATTCATACAACATAGAACATAAAACAAGTACAGCACAATTCAGCCCCTTCGGCCCACAAAGCTGTGCCGAACATGTCCCTACCCTAGAAATTACTAGGCTTACCCATAGCTAAAATAGAGGGTAAAATACTCAGCTCCATATACCAATCTAACAGTCTCTTGAAAGACCCTATCGTATCAGCCTCCACCACCATTTCTGGCAGCCCATTCCACGCACTCACCACTCTGAGTAAAAAACTTACCCCTGACATCTCCTCTATATCTACTCCCCTATGTCCTCTTGTGGCCATCAATTCAGCCCTGGGGAAAAGCCTCTATCTACCCTATCAATACCTCTCATCATCTTATACACCTCTATCAAGACCCCCTCATCCTCCGTCTCTCCAAGGAGAAAAGGCCGAGTTCCCTCAACCTGCTTTCATAAGGCATGATCTGCATCCCAGGCAGCATCCTTGTAAATCTCCTCTGCACTATGCTTTCCACATCTTTCCTGTAGTGAGGCGACCAGAACTGAGCACAGTACTCCAAGTGGGGTCTGACCAGGGACCTATATAGCTGCAACAATACCTCTCGGCTCCTAAATTCAATTCCCCGATTGATGAAGGACAATACACCATATGCCTTCTTAACCACAGAGTCAACCTGCACCGCCACTTTGAGCGTCCTATGGACTCGGACCCCAAGGTCCCTCTGATCCTCCACACTGCCAAGAGTCCTACCATTAAGACTATATTCCACCAACATATTTGACCTACCAAAATGAACCACTTCACACTTATCTGGGTTGAACTGCATCTGCCACTTCTCAGCCCAACTTTGCATCCTACCTATATCCTTCTGTAACCTCTGACAACCCTCCAAACTATCCACAACACCCCCAACCTTCGTGTCATCCGCAAATTTACTAACCCACCCCTCCACTTCCTTATCCAGGTCATTTATAAAAATCACAAATAGTAAGGGTCCCAGTACAAATCCCTGAGGTACACCACTGGTCACCGACCTCCACTCAGAATATGACCCTTCAACAACCACTCTTTGCCTTCTGTGGGCCAGCCAGTTCTGGATCCACACTGCAATGTCCCCTTGGATCCCATGTCTCCTCACCTTCTCCATAAGCCTCGCATGGGGTACCTTATCAAATGCCTTGCTGAAATCCATATACACTATATCTACTGCTCTCCCTTCATCGATGTGTTTAGTCACATCCTCAAAAAATTCAATCAGGCTCGTAAGGCAGGACCTGCCCTTGACAAAGCCTTGATGACTATTCCTAATCATATTATACCTCTCCAAATGTTCATAAATCCTGCCTCTCAGGATCTTCTCCATCAGCTTACCAACCACTGAGGTAAGACTCACTGGTCTATAATTTCCTGGGCTATCCCTACTCCCCTTCTTGAATAAGGGAACAACATCCACAACCCTCCAATCTTCCGGAACCTCTCCCATCTCCATCGACAATGCAAAGATCATCGTCAGAGGTTCCGCAATCTCCTCCCTCGCCTCCCACAGCAACCTGAGGTACATCAAATCCGGTCCCAGCGACTTATCTAACTTGATGCTTTCCAAAAGTTTCAGCACCACTTCTTTCCTAATATCTACATGCTCAAACTTTTCACGCCACTGCAAGTCCCCACTACAATCACCCAGATCTTTTTTTCCCATGGTGAATACTGACGTAAAGTATTCATTAAGTACCGCCGCTATTTCTTCCGGATCCATACACACTTTCCCACTGCTGCACTTGATAGGCCCTATCCTTTCACATTTCATCCTCTTACTCTTCACATACTTGTAGAATGCCTTGGGATTTTCCTTAATCCTGCCCGCCAAGGCCTTCTCACGTCCCCTTCTGGCTCTCCTAATCTCTTTCTTAAGCTCCTTCCTTTTAGCCTTGTACTTCTCCAGATCTCTAACATTACCTAGCTCTCTGTACCTTTTGTATGCTTTTCTTTTCCTTTTGACTAGATTTATTATAGCCTTTGTACACCATGGTTCCTGTATCCTATCATGACTCCCCTGTCTCATCGGAACTCCACACAAATATCCCCTGAATATTTGCCACATATCTTCCGTACTTTTCCGAGAGAACATCTGTTCCCAATTTAATCTTCCAATTTCCTGCCTGAGAGCCTCATAATTCCCTTGCAAGTAAACACCTTTCTAGCCTGTCTGTTCCTATCTCTCTCCAGTGCTAACATAAAGGATATAGAATTATAATCACTATCACCAAAATGTTCACCCACTGAGAGATCTGACACCTGACCAGGTTCATTTCCCAATATCAAATCAAGCGCAGCCTCTCCTCTTGTAGGGTTATCTACATACTGTGTCAAGAACCCTTCCTGAACACACCTAACAAACTCCACCCCATCTAAACCCTTTACTGTCTGAAGATGCCAATCGATGTTTGGGAAATTAAAATCCCCCATCACAACAACTCTGTTATTCTCAGACCTTTCTAGGATCTGCTTCCCTATCTCCTCCTCAATAACCCTGTCACTATTGGGCAGCCTATAAAAAAACACCCAGCACCGTTATCGACCCCTTCCTGTTCCTAACCTCCACCCACAGAGACTCCGTAGACAATCCCTCCGCAACATCCACCTTTTCCGCAGCCGTGACACTATCTCCGATCAACGGTGCCACTCCCCCACCTCTTTTGCCTCCCTCCCTGTCCTTCCCGAAATATCTAAAACCTGGCACTTGAATCAACCATTCCAGCCCTGGAGCCATCTAGGTCTCCATAATGGCCACCACATCATAGCTCCAAGTATCGATCCAAGCTCTGAGCTCATCCACCTTGTTCACAACACTCCTTGCGTTAAAATAGACACATCTCAAGCCTGTCTGAACACGTCCCTTCTCTATCACCTGCCCACGGCACCCACTCCTAGCCTCCTCCACTTGAGAGCCAAGCACCTCCTCCCCAGTCTCTCCAATATGGATCCCACCCCCCAACAATTCTAGTTTAATCTCTCCCCAGTAGCCTTAGCAAACCTCCCCGCCAGTATGTTGGTCCCCCGGGATTCAAGTGCAACCCGTCCTCTTTGAACAGGTCATACCTGCCCCAAAAGAGGCCCCAATGATCCAGAAAACTGAATCCCTGCTCCTTACTCCAATCCCTCAGCCACGCATTTAACCTCCTCCTCATTCTGTTCCTATACCCACTGTCACTTAGCACAGGCAGTAATCCGGAAATTACTAACTTTGAGGTCCTGCTTCTCAACTTCCTTCCTAATTCTCTATAGTCTCTTTTCAGGACCTCATTCCTTTCCCTACCTATGTCGTTGGTACCAATATGTACCACGACCTCTGGCTGTTCTCCCTCCCCCTTCAGGATATCTTAGACGCGATCAGAAACATCCCGGACCCTGGCACCTGGGAGGCAAAATAGAAGGTTTCTTTCCTGCGTCCACAGAATCGCTTGTCTGCCCACCTAACTATAGAGTCCCCTATCACTAGTGCCCTCACTCCTTCCCTACCCACCTGAGCCACAGGGCCGGGCTCTGTGCCAGAGACACTGCCACTGTTGCTTCCCCCAGGTAGGCTGTCTCCCCCAACAGTACTCAAGCAGGAGTACTTATTGTCAAGGGGTACAGCCACAGGGGTACTCTCTAGTACCTGTCTCTTCCCCTTCCCCCTCCTGACCGTAACCCAATTGCCTGATTCCGATTGTCCTGGCGTGACCACCTGCCTATAACTCCTCTCTATCACCTCCTCACTCTCCCTGACCAGACGCAGGTCATCGAGCTGCATCTCCAGTTCCCTAACACAGTCCCTCAGGAGCTGCAGCTTGACACACCGAGCACAGATGTAGCCTTGCCGGAGGCAAGACGACTCCGGGAACTCCCACATCTGACACTGAGTACAGGAAACTGCACTCATACTCCTTCCTTAACTAAAATCACCTACCTTTACTCGCCCCTTTACGCCTAAGCCCCTTGAGCCAAAGCCCAGAACACTCTGCTCCCTCTCACTCTGCTGCCCACTGGATATGGTGGTTTGCTTTTTAAACTGACCGCACCGCGCCACGCCTGCGCAGTCCAGCCCCCACTCTACCACTTAAAATTTTTACAACCCTTATAAAAACACTAACCCTATTAAATTACAACCCTATTAAAAACTAAGCCTTATACTTAAAACCCTAATAAAAAGATAAAGAAAAACTTACCTGCTCCGAAGTCCTCCGAAGTGAAGCCCACGAAGCCTCCGAAACTTTTATTTAATGTTTCATGTTTTTAATTTTTTGAAAAAAGTGCTAATTCACCTCAGTGGTCAAAAATTTAAAATCAATTACATACAGATGGAAAGCGTTCTCCATTAAAGCAATAATGGCCCTTTCTTACCAAAGCCAAATCAAGTCTGACTACTGAAAGCCCCATGTGGTCATTAATGATGGATTCCAATATGCTTACTGTGTGTGGTGGTGGCAAATTGGCTAAAATACCAGACTAGTACTCCAGGCTCAAGTTCAAATCCCAAGGTAGCAGTTGTGGGATTTAAATAATAAAAATAGCCTCAGTGTTCGTAACCAACAAAAATACCAAACTCTCATACAAACCCATCTTATTCACTTTTGACCTTCGGGAAGAAAATGTACTGCCCTTATAGGGTCTGGCCTATATGTGACTCTTAAATGCCCTTTGAAATGGTCAGCAAACCACTTAGTTCAAGAGCATTTAGGAATGGGCAATCAATGCTGGGCAATCAATGTTGGGTTTGCCAGGTATGCAAACATCCTGAAAAAAAAGATTAACCCATAATTTGATATCATTTAATGAAAATTCATGACAAGCACATGCTGAAGTGAAATTTTCAAGGATGTGTGGACATATAGTCTGACAAACATCCTAAGATATTCATTTACAAAAAGAAAGCAAAGAAAACAGATCTTGGGATTTCAAACTTAAATTGCTGATGTGCCAGTAATGAGATATGTAAACATGTGCCTCTTCCTAAACAACTTTTTTAGAAACAGAATGTTTGAGGGGGTTTTGGAATCTATGCTGAAGTAAATAAATTTGCTCATTTATAATGGCAACATGTTTTCCTAAAATAGCAGACTCCGAAATATTTAGAAAAACTGAGGTTCCTCCACTGAAAGGAATTCTAAATGGTCATCTCTGTATGCACTGTCACTTCCAGCTTTATTTTTTACATGCAGGGAGACAGAAGAGGTGAACAGACACACACAAATCCACACACACTATAATGAAGCAAGATTTGGCCTTGCTATCTATACCACTAATCCCTCACCCATACCACAAAATAAAATGCTCACCGTATAGGAATCTACTATGTTTGGCAACTACCTTCCACTTGGAGGACTACTCACATCCAAACCACTTCTTTTCATTTACACTGAATTTTCTTGTGTTAATCTTTATTATATATAATTTGTAGAGTTTCAATCTCTTGCTGTACAAATTATTCCTCTCTTGTATGGGTATTCTTAAAGTTACAAGCATTTGATTTAGAAATTTTTGCCATCACACTATTGACCCTTTGGGATATATGCCTTGGACACACAAATCCATTTCTCACTACAGCAAACACTGCCCCACTCTCTACCCAAAGAAATACACTTTACCAAAATACTCATTAAGAATTTTGCACAGCCTTTTCAAATTACAAAATGTTTCACAAAACATTTTCCAGAGTGGCATCCATTTCATAAATCGAGGAATGGCAGTACTCCCCAATCACAGGCAAGTCCCATTCATTTCCATATTAACTTACTTTTCAAAAAACACAACTAGAAATTCACAAATCTATACATGCTCCTCAAATATCTCAAAGCACTTCACATATCAAGTACAGAGATTTCACTTGGAAAGTGATACAGCAAGCACCCATAAACAGTTATGAGAATAATTAGTTACTGTCTTGGAATAGAATCAAGACAGAATACTGGCCAGAATACAGAAATTCTTTAAGGTTTAGAGTGCAGTTTCCCAGATGTTAAAATCCTTACCTGCAATCCCAGGACTAGAAGGGTTGGATGTGTGCCTGCTTCCTTCAGACAATTGGTCTATTCCTTTAGGAAGGTTGCCATCCACAAATATATCAGTTTCATCTGCATCATCAGAAGTCCCTCCAATCTGAAGGAAGTGAAGTTCTCCACCTTTAAGAAATGGAATTCATTAGAGCACATTCTCCACGTATGTAAATCGTATGATCTGCAGACATTTCAACGAACGCATTCACAGCCCTCCTCCTGTCAGGCTAAATGAATACATACAAAATATCATAATGTACTACAAGAACTGCTTATGATCTTATGAAATAATACTGCGATTACCCAAACTATCTGCAATCCTGATTACTTACAAGAATTCAAGATTCATCCATGAACTGCCTTTTTGCAAATTGTATTTTGGATTTTTTTTTCAAAAAATAGATCTATAGTTTCATCAGTTATTCAAAACTGTACCTTTGTCGTACAGACTCTACCTTCCGCCCAATGTCATTTAGTCTGAAGAACATGCTATAGGAAATGGATAAATTGAACTGATGCAGTGGAAAATTTCTAACTTGTATGTGCTGTGTCTCTCCCTCTACCACCCTGGGCATAATCTTCCTTTTCCACAACCAAAGTATCCCTCACTCCAGACTTCAAAACTAATGTCAAATTATAGTAATTGTTTTTTTTCTCCTCATGGAAAATGTCTTGAAATTCTTATGGAAATTGTTGTGAAAATGTATGGATATATTACAATCCTAAACTAGGTAGTTATGTTCTTTACTATTTTCTCCTGCATTATTAGATCCTGGAGAGACCACAATTCTTACCCTACCCCCATCTCCTACCATCGTCAGGTTACGTTGGAATTCTTTCCTCACCATATGCTACCAGTCCACATCCTGCTGTCAGTGTCTACATTATCTGGGCTATCTAACATTACTCCCAGCTTCACCCTGATCTGCCACACGAGAGAGGTAGTATGAATTTCTGATCTAGAAAAGCCATTATACATGCAGAAATTCCCATCCACAACGTGCAAATACATGGAAGTGCAGCAGCATCAGGCGAAAACTAGAAGTGGCGAAGTGGGACCAGCCCCTTGGAGTGAAGCTGAACATTGGTTCTAGGGCAGTATTTTAGCACCAATTTAATGTTGCACTTTTTCAGTAGGCCATTGGTCATAGTAGGCCATAGGCCTTGTGACCATTATGAATTCTTGAAGCAAATTGTCATGCCTCAAAAAGGACCCTATGTGGAAGGGCTACCTAGTAAATTAAACTAATCCAAGCAAAGTTTTCAAAAGATACTTGATGACATTCTGCATAATGCATACAAGGATGATAATGACTTACGGCATACATCAGAAATCAGCAACTGGATTAAAAAGTAGCTTTGGAATAGTTAACGGGCGGTAAGAGCAGATTTTAAAGCACCAATCTTTCCCTGGGACAGAAGTAAACAACTCAAACCAGTAGACCGCTAAGGCAGGATATGACATGCTGATGATATCAAAAACCTAGATATATTACAAAATGAACAAGTTTGCATTTTCAGTCAGGTGGATTATATTTCAAAAGTCAACTGGACTTTTACATTGATAGTTTTTGCAATCTTGGATGAATTTTAACTTCCAAAAATGTGATGTCATTGGACAAAAGAACAGGAAACTTGGCAAGTAATATTCTCAAGATAAGATAGACTCTTGACCTCACAATGTACCTCGTCATAGCCTGCACTGTACGTTCTCTGTAACTGTAACACTATAATCTGCATTCTGTTATTGCTTTTCTCTTGTACTACCTCAATGTACTGATGTGATGTAATGATCTGTATGGATGGCATGCAAAACAAAGTTTTTCACTGTACTTCAGTACATGTGACAATAATAAACCAATTTACCAAACAGAATTTTGGAAATGATTGATCATCAATCAGGGAAAGTGTCAAATCAGCACAAAATATCACATATGCAACCAAATGAAGGGAAAGTGAAGAAATGTGGCTGTTCACTCAGTAACATGAACAGAACCCCAAGTCAATACTGAATAACCTGGGCACCTGAGAAGACCAGCTATCCTATGCATTGGCATAACCTCAGAAAATCAAAATCAATTCCAGTAAACTTTGTGTCACCTTTGATTTGAAGTAAAAATTTAAACGAGTCTAGACCTATCCAGTAAGACAGAAATATCACAGTGAACAAATAGAGTCATTTAAAGGCTCATAGGTGTAGTGAGGGCAAGTAGTGCCTATTTGATTTGACGTCGCAGAATTTTATTGATATTTCAGGTTGTGATTCAGAACTATCAAAGTTCATTTATGACCTGAATTTTGATATAATGATTATATTTATATGGCCTTTCTTTTCCAGTGATGTAAGCAGTTAATATGGAAGTGGAGATGAACACAAAGGGCGTTAAATAAAGTATCTAGGTTGAAGCAAAGATGATGCTGTTTTGTTTTTGGCCAAAGGGAAAGATGCTTTTCCTGTACATTCCAGTGCAAATATTGAGGCAACATTCACATATGGGAGGAGAGTGGGCCTACTTCAACACTTCAAAGATTCACCCTGGGCCTATCAGAAGAATAAATAAATCCATTAATAACGTGCTCTATAGTATGAAACAAATCAATATTAAAGAAACATTGAATGCGATGACTAAAGGGGTAAAAGTCACTGGCATTGGGATACATTCTAATGACCAAGAACTTCAAAATGTCCCTCTTTTAGCTGAAATAAAAGTTTAGGTTAAAACTTTTAACAGGAGTTCCACCTCTATACTTAGACCCGATAACCTTGTGTTAATACCACTATTACTATTGTAGCCACAGTGATTTGAAGTAGGACATTAATTGGCAATCATAGTGATACATTCAACTTCTTGGCAACAAACTTTCTATATTGGAAACTTCCAAAATTGCATTATTGTTGCCAAAATAAAATCTGTTTTTCCAAAGAAACAGCATGTCAGTTTTCTGTTTTAAGAACTGATCATTGTGAATGAAAACCACATCCCCACGCAAGCAGTAACACAATCAAGTAACTCACTAATTCTTTAGTTGGCAAGTTACTTGAAAATTAGGCGTATCAAAAGGCTCCTTAAACTGTCTAGGTGACAATGATATTTTCCACATGTCCAGTAGTTTGATGCACAGTTGAACAATAATTTACACTTTTAAAAATCAATATAAAAGCTAATTAAATAAACTATTTTGCATTTTCATTTTTTTTTTAAGATGGAATGTTACAAACAAGCCCTAGACTTCAACAATGTCTACTGTAATGAACATGCTATTTTACCTTAACATCAACTTACATTTTCCACAAAGGAATTCAAACATTCAGAATAAAGTTTAGGCTTGACGATTTTATATCATGCTTCTATAGTTGGAACCCACTAGGCTCTTTAAGAGGCTAAATTGTTGTCAGGGGGTAAAAATAGATATATTCTATAACGTTTAAAAGCAGAAACTAAAATAAAATGGAGGGCCAAACAGTTCTCAAAAAAACCAGAATGGAGATTGTTAATCCATAAATATGGGATGGAAGGAGATGGAGAGAACAGATTGGTTGGACACAAAGTATTTAGAGATGGAAGGAGAGTGAAACTATCCAGGTGCTTTACAAAGGGGAGACATGGAATTTTTTTTTAAACTAACAGATTAGTTCATTAACAAGTCAATGAAGGATTTTGAAAGGATTAGGAAGCCTTCAAGAAACAACACATTGAAGAAGTCAAATCTCTAAGTGGCAAGATCAAATGTTTCACCAGAATGGACAGGGAATGGGAAGGGAGTGATAGAGATGAGGCACACTATACTGCTTAATTGGAAGCAAACCACCTTGGTAAACTTAGCACAAAATCTACTGCCACTTAGTTCAAGATTAAAGAAAGGACAATAAGGTACTGCACTGTTAGCAAAAAACTGCAGAAAGAATATAGTCAAGGGCATGATACTTTTATTCTTGGATAGACGCTGAATAAGATGCTACAGATCTTTTGATTCAATTAAGTCATGGCGATTGCACAATTTGTTTCTGACAATATAAGGGATGAGTTTGCAGTTGAGGAGATATTGAAAAGAGTTAGATCTCATCAGCATTAATGTGTAAACCGACCCTGTATCAAAGGAAGTCATCTTGGGTTGTGGTTTGGGGGATGTGCAAATTTTGCAACATGAATGAGGAAAAGTTACAGACCAAGAAAATTTTTAGGATATCATGGACATGGACATGACCATGTAGTGGGAAGAACAGAAGTTATTGTTGGAGATGCTAGTTGTGTTGGAACAAGCCAGGAGAAACATGTGAAGGCAGGGGAAAACCACTGAGGCAAAGTGGAAAGAACATTGTCTGCAACATAAATCAGAAGGAGATAAGCAAGATGCATTGTGCAAGATGCCATCAGAAAGAGACAATACGGCAGATGAAGTAATAGCGCAGGAAACGTACCAAATTGGCACAGAAAAATTTCCTCATAACTAAAAGACTACGTAAAACATGTGAATAAAAAAAAATCTGCACACGAATGACACCACAATTTCAAAGAAATGGCATCTACCAGAGCCAAGGTTTTGCTCCTCTGGCTGTAAATATATAGCCCTTTATATTTACAGCCAGATATATTTACTTACCTATCTAGTCCTCCTCACATGAAGTATTTTATACAAGGGAAGAATTAGACTTCAAGCTGGAATTTTTTTTAAATGAGTGATTTTTTTTTAAATTGCTTCCTCTCCATATTTATGTTTTACAAGAGGGCAAAATCTCAAATGACAACCAATAATATTTGCAATACAAGACTGACAGTGATCCAAAGTGACAGTTCTTTTAATGCAACTATTTAAATAAAAATGAGGCACCAAAATGGAATGTAAGGAAAACAAACCACCTCATTACTGCTACTACTTGAAACTAGTTGGGGGAGCACATGCACGGACATAAACCTGGACTCTTCATCAAGAAAGTAGCATATTGCATAAAGACAAACTGATCCAATTTCTATTCCAAAAAAAAAACTTAAAAACAAACCAACATGAGAGCAATACCTATTAAAATAGATAATAAAAATAATTGTATATATGCAAGATAATTTACTGTTACCAAAGAAAATGCATGGTAACAGTCAGGTTCTTAAAATGCAAAATTTATAAAATTCTTACTTATACTTTGTTTATATTATATTATGTATACTTTGTGTAATCTGCTGATAGCAGCTTTGAATATGATTCAAGTGCACATCACAGGAAGTACAATACCAAATCATGGAAAAAAGTGAGCCTGAAATATTTTAAACATTATTACCAAACCTAATATAAACATTATATATACGAAAGGTATCAAACTCAATGGGGAAAAAAAATACCACACATTAAAAGCTGGCTTTTAAGAATTAAAATTTTGTATGAGACAAAGTTGTGAATAAAACTTTCTTACCATACGTGCAAGCACAAAGTCTGTCCGTTCCAGAACAGTACACCACTGAGATAAAAGGATCTAGTTCATTACTGCTTTCTTTTCTAGGCGGTTCCACTTTAACTAAAGTTTCAAAGTTTGAGAGATCTAAAATTTTTATAAATCCTCCCTGAGTAGTAACCACTAAATGCCCCAGATTGGAAGCATCAGATTTCTTTTCTCTCACAATCCCATTTCTTGAAGTCAATGGAGTTTCATCTATTATTTCCTCGCAGTCATCGTCTCTATTATCCAACACATCCGGTGGAAGTAATATTAGTGAGGTAATTGCATCCTGTGGATCCTTGATATGTTGGACTTTAACAGGTTGCTCTTCTAAAGTTACTATACGTGTGCTGTAATTCATCTTATAAAGCAGAAGATAACCACCACTCAAAATTCTTTGCTCAGGCTGGATAATTAGTGGAGTTTGAGAGTCAGTAGGTGACTCCCCCTGAAGAAAACCAATGTCTGCATTAATCCCAATGGTTAGGTTGGATTCTAAATCTCCTTTACTTCTATTACACAATGCAGAGTTTAATTTGTTTAAATTATTCAAGGCCTCAACTTGACTTATTGCACTCAGGGATGTAACAGGACAAGTCCGTAGTCCTATCAAAAGATGAATTCCATCTGCACAGGGCGTAATAGAATCAATGTGGAGATTCTCCTCTTCAGTAAACTTTGGCAGCCGCAGACAATGCACAAGAGCACCAGGTTTTGGAACCACTGAACTCCATTTATCAGAGTCTACAGAGGCAAGATTAGCTGCAGCATCTGCAAACTGTTGAATGTATGTCATGGGTGGGTCCTGCAACAACAGCTGTTCTTGGCTATCTAATTCCATTTCTATGATCTGCGGTACTGTGAAACCTTCATCATGTAAACCTTTACTCACCAAATTGTTCATTTGTGCAAAAACTTTACCTGCCTTTTCGTCTGACTCTTTAATGCTATAAAGCAACAACAGAGGCAAAGTCCTTTTTACTACTGGTGAACTTAGCTCAGAATTACTGCCGGATTCATTGTCCATAGTCACTTGGTCAGATACACTTTCACCTCGAGTCCTGCTTAAAGAGTCCAAAGACCTCCGTGAGTGAGTACTAATTGGCGAAGAAGCGGCAGATTTGTAAGATAATAAAACTCCTGCTAATAAACATGGAAAGGGAATGTTGTGCTGCTCAGTATGCTTCTCCTTAATTTTTTCACTCTTATTATTGACAGTAGATGTGTTGGCACCCAGCTCCTCCAAATCCTTAACCGTATCCTCGAGAACATTTGCCACTATTTCCCACTGAAGTTTTTCAGGCTGCTGGAGAATACTCAGTGCAGTCACATCTATATTGATGTCCATGCTGCATTCCTTCTGAGAAGTTTGCCCTAACAAAATAAGATTCTCATGTTAATATTATAAAATATCAACACACCTGCCAGATGAGTAACATCACCATAATATCACAATAATGTCAGAGGGCAGAACTGTCAAATCATTCTTCAAATTCGACATAAACATAGCATCTGATGACCTCCACTTCCCCCCAAATGGAAGTCATGCAACTCCCTCCGAACAAGCAAATTACAGTACATATCTTCCTGTTCTGCAGAATGTCCAGCCTGTGTTCCTTCAATAGCTCATTCTGAAACCATTTACCATAAACTTCTGCAACATGAAGTGCACATGTAGACATACTATATAAAAGCAATCCATTTTCCACAACATCCAATTTCATTTTGCATTAAAGGTGAGGCAAGTTAAACCAGGTATTTTTTGTCCTTGCTTGTCAGCTTCCTAAGGTGGAAAACAGCAGCCAATTCGCACTCAAAAAGCAATGAAATAAATGAGCACATAACACTAGAGGTGGAGGAATAAATACTGTCCAGAACAATCTCCCCTGCTCTTATCCCAAGAATACCACAGGATCTTTTATGCTGGCCCAAGGGATAGACAGCTGAAAAATGGCACATCCAATAGTATATCACACCCTCTGTACCACACTGGGGCCTAGATGGAGATCATTTTTTGGCACATAGGCAAGAGGACCATCAAATGAGCTTTAAAAGTCAAATCAACACACACTGCAGTTATCGGATGACCTTAACTGGTAATGAAATTTAACAGCATTTGCTTTGTGGATTGGTCTCACATGGTTTCAGATGATCATGAAAAGTCACGTGCTGGGATGACATCAGGATGCTTTAATTTAACTTTCCAATTTATAAATCACAGATAGAGTTAACACATTTTTAATAAAATTACTACCAAGAAATTGATTTTTCCCCTCAACTCTGATAAAGACAATCCCAGCTCAAGACCTCAGGAACTGATATAGGTTCCGGATGAATCTGAAAAATCTCTGCTACATTGAAACAAGGCTAGCAGGAACTAACACTAATCAAATATGTTGCAGGATACACCAATTTTATAAGTAATGACAATTGTAGAGAAAGTGTTCCAAATTTGATAATACCTGTAGCTGAATCTGTTCTGGAATGTTCTTCACTATCAGAATCTTCCAGCTGATCATCACTATATTTTAAAAAATCAAACAGATTGATGAAGCACATTCGAATGTAATACAAAAGCAAATTGTAAAATATTTTGGCACTTTGCTAAGATAGTAACATGAGGCAACAGTTCATAAAATACAATTTAAAACTTATCATTACCTGTCACCTTCTAATTTCGGTATATCAGAACAACTGGAAGAGTCTTCCAACCACGCCAGAGTCGGCCTCCGGGACTCGCTAGCTGGCCCATGTTCCACCCCAGGCAAAGAAATCAGCCTCAAAATTGCTGCATCATATGGATTGATGTCAAATTTCAAATGAACCTAAATTTAAAAATAAGTAGAAAGGTGTCTCAAATGCATAAACCAATTATGTATTCTGGCACAGCACTTGAGAACTTCAATCCACATTGCCAAAGTGGCAGAATGCAAGTTCCAAAAATAATTCTCAGATGTTGGTAACCATTTAAAATATAAGCAAATGCCACGTGGTTCTTTAAAAAGGAATGTCATTACAAGTTATCCTCCAAGCAGCTGGTTTCAAAGTACCAGCAGCCCAGGTCTGCGAGAAGGAAATCCAACCTCAGTCCAAGATGCTATCCACAGGTTTAAGTTGGATCCTGGCTTCCTTTTAGAAAAGAATAACAGGCATTTCTCTTGGTAATTTATTCCATTTGCTAAGCTTTCCTGCAGAGTATCAAAAGTTTTACCTTTCCTGGAAGTTGTTCTTGACAACTTAACTTCATTTGTAAACATTTGATTCAGAAATAAATGAATCTGAAGTTTTCCCACAGTTTTATATTCACTTCTTCTTGAGCATTGGGAGTCAAGGGTTTAACTTGCTTTCATTCTGGCTCTGTGGGTTCCCAGGCAACTGATGAGACCAATATTGGATCTACAGGCTCTGCCATAGGTGGGTTAAGTAGCTAGGTCTATTCTTTGAGCTGTATGCTTCCAAAGAGACACGAGGTTCTCAGTGCTATCCCAAATGTTCCTTCCCCACCCTGATTGATCATTTGACATAGTCTATTGTCAAATTTCAAAAGCTGATGAGAATGCTACTTGTTTTCGCAAAGAGCCTTGTTGAATATTTTTTGAGCATATCCTGTCCCCCTGTTAATATGTTGCTGTGATAAGGCTCAGAATTGTGTGCCCGTTTAGGTAGTCTACTGCCGGTCTTGTGAATGATGTTTCCCATTCACGAGAGCTAACAGTGTGTGATTATAGCCTCAATGCTGGGAATGGCAGCTTGGGAAGAGCACACAGGGTTTGAGGTACCATTCCAACACTTCGAGTACCTGCTGTACATAGCTCATACATCTGAACCATACAAGAAGGGCAAGGATCACTGCTGTCAGTGGTGAGCTCTGGCTGGATTTGAGATCTTGATCTTCAAACACATTTTTCCTCAGATGACCAAGGTTTTATTGGTAACCTGGAGCCAGTAGTAAACTGCATGAATGTCTGCAAGATGGCTGCTAAATAATGGAAAATGACTTCTTCATGGATCTTTATTGTCAAAACGTGAGGGTGGGGAGTGGTGCAGTGTTACACAGTAGGGGCAAACTGGTAGAGGGTGTTTGTCAGTTGTGTTAAGTTCAACTTCTGATATTAAAGTCTCCTACCCTATTGTAGATATACATTTTCATTTTGTATGACAAAACCATTAAATATGTCTGCATTTTTGATCAAGTTTAATGGCCAAAGATTAGGCAACTACAGCAGTAGTGACATTTCTTCTGGAGCACATGGCAAAAAGGTGAGAGAGAGAAAAACTCCCCTGCTTCCCCTAGATAGTGCCATGGGATTCTGTACCTCCTGTGAAAGTTTTCAATTCACCTTTCATCCTCAGTACAGCACTGCAATGCAAGCCCAACCTTCATTCTCATCTCTGGATGGAACACAAATTCACAGCCTTTCAACTCAAAGCTGGACAGCTAGCAACAAATCATAGCTGAGCTTGGCAACACATCAAATCTACCCTGAAGTGACAAGAACAAAATCTTCTTGTGTCTATAGTCCAAGCAGCAGCTAAGGGCAGTAAGTGCTGGGAACATCTATGGAAAGTGAAACAGTTAATGTTTCAGACCAAAGAGCTTTCATAGGAAGGTTCTGATGAAGGATTGTTGACCCAAAATTTTTCTGTAAATTTTTTTTTAAATTTTATTTACAGCGTGTTAAGTTTCCAACATTTTTTGTTTTAATTTCAGATTTCCAGGCTCCTAAAGACACTGGGCAGTATATGACTAGTTACTAATGTGAGCAGCACAAAAGGGATACTGCAATAATTATCACAATAGATGTGCCCTCCTTTGGTTCAGATGAATGATGTCTGCATTTATGCAAATGAGCTAATACAGGAGAAAAAGCTGCAGTGGAGAAAGAAATTGAAGGCAGAAAAAGGGTAATTATCAGTAGGCAATTAACCTACGTGTATTTGACAAAAGAATCAAAGATGAATTGATGGGCATGTGAGAGATATCAAGGAGTTCTCTGCCATAGATTCTCAAAGACATTGTACAATACAAATACTGTGAAGACCAACATCCCATCTGGTTTTGCAATCACTTCTCCACAGCCTATTACATTTTCTCCAACTGAACTGAGAAGTCTTTAAGAACAAACTCCGCAGCACCAATTAAAAGTCATAACCACAAAAACAAAGTACCTTCATTATTTTAGAAACATCCCATACACAGATTTTGCCACGCCTTGTTGAAGCAGCTAGGAAATGAGGGCAGCTTCCAAAGCCAACACATGCTATTCGGTCAGGGACATCTATGCTGGGAAACTGTGCTGGACTTGTTGCCAATGTTATGGACAGTGGCACATTTTGTGTGTGTTCACCTTTCACAAATGGACAGTTGGGAGAATGCCGCTCATGTTCAGACCTATGTTGTATATATAAATAAAAGTAAAAGTTGTCAAGAATACAGATGCAATAAGCAAAATCTTAATTATTATTTTGTGAAGCTTGATCAAATTGTTTCAAAAGGACTCAATAGTACCATTTTATTTATTAAGATTGCAGCAGCAATACTTCCTGCCCATAATCTATGCATTTAACAACCAAACTTCTGCAACGGAACATCAAGCTACATGAAAAATATTGGTTAGAAATAAATCTTAAGTTTTTGTTTTACACAATCTAAAATCTAACCAAGAAATCACATGAAGCATAGAATGATACAAATAGGTGAGAAAACTTAATAGTTAGGAAAGAATTAAAATTTCATACATTTCTTCAAAGAAAGACACAAAGAGCAAAAAATTGGCCTGTAAAGTAGATGAAAAACCTCAGCTACTTTTGCTTGCTGATAACTTAATCATGCCTTCATACAATTGTAAAAATAATGGCAATAAGCAAATTGAACTTAATCGCAAGAGGCCGCTTAAGTAGTAAAATACTTTAAATGTATGTCCATCTTAATATATTCCTGAGGCGT
This sequence comes from Pristis pectinata, assembly GCF_009764475.1. Taxonomy (NCBI): domain Eukaryota; kingdom Metazoa; phylum Chordata; class Chondrichthyes; order Rhinopristiformes; family Pristidae; genus Pristis; species Pristis pectinata. The sequence continues at coordinate 127,022,008 of NC_067407.1, read as the reverse complement.
CTTAATTTTTTTTTTAAAAATGCATTACTCTGTGTCACACACACAAGATAAAGTGTAAAGCAAACACAACGTATTAACTCTTTCTATGGTGCAAGGTTAAGCACAAAGCATGATAGTTCTTCATATCAGAAATCATGCCAACTGCAAAGAATATGCTGTAACAATCATATTTAAAACATGTAAGATGTCAAAGCAGGGGCACTGATTTAGACTGTGCTAGTATCTTGAAAGCAGACAGACAGCCTAGGACAGAACAAGTACATTAAATCTACCATGAACATGCGAACAAAGTAGGATACTTGAAACAAGTAAATTAGGGCAAAAATACTGATTAAGGGAACAAAGCAGGGCTTGAAACTTTGAAAGTGCCACATCACTGCAGCAACATGTGTGTTAAAATTGCAGACAACTAGTATAAGAGAACTATTTCAGTGTGTCTCAGGCTGTGAGACAGTAAACAAGAATAATAACTTCATCTGCAAAATAGATAGAAAATAAAATGTAATTTTGAAAGGAACAAAAGGTAGCTGCGGAAAAAGAGAGAAAAAGAAAGAATCAATTGCGACATGTAGTCAACAGGACACAACAGAAGAGGAGACCTGCACCAAAGTCACTCAGAGGGTGAGCTTCCAAGGAGTGACTATCATCTTATCTATTTCTTTTTTGCACTGGACCTAAGTTACTTAATAAATCGGTTGATTTATAACCAATACACCTATATCCATTGTAGTTTGCTGGAGCCACGAACAAGTCTCCTGAGTAATCGTACTTTCAATATTTAAATTTAAACTAAACTATTAACTGGCAAAATTACACAGTCAATGGCTTTTGTCTACCTCTTGCTCCCTCTCCCCAGCATCACATTATGCAGGTATCCTTACAGGTTTATTAACAACTTTTGAATAGGAAAGCTTTATAAATATTGTAATGACTTTAACCATTTTCATTTTATCCTCATTAATAAGCACATGGAATGTTACAGCTCACTTACCAAGGTTCATCTGTAGGTTCCCAGCATACCAAGCAAACACTACACGTAAAACACATGGCCCGGTCATCCCCAGAGGAGGCTGGCTAAATAGAAAACACAATATCGGATCTACGTTCTTTCAATTAATAATATTTGTTTCAGACGTCAAAAGCCCGAGACAAATTTAAAGAATGGTTTACAACTTGGCTGGAGGCATAGGAAGAAGAAACACAATGGATTTTTACCCTCTTAGTGGAAAAATATTGGTACCCAACTGATCTCCAACCTGACCAAATAACTCAGCATAAGCCAAAAGTGGAAAATGGAAGCTATTGGTAAAGCCAATTCCATTTATAACTCAGTTTTGAAATGACACAACAGTCAGGCGAGATCATGTACAGCAAAAGTTTGATTCCCACAGTGAAAGGTCAAAAAGTTAACTACTTTCATCACTATACTTCTGCTTTTCCACATCCAGAACAGTTTATATTCATAGTATTTCAATAATTCTGTTCAATACATAGTTCTAAAGATAACAAAACCCAGAGAAAGGCTGGAAACTTTACAATTCTAGTAATGAATTTAAGAACTTACTTGGTGATAGAATCCTGCCTGAGCCATTGGATCAGGTTGAGCCCATCTGTATCCTACATGTGGCCAAGAGGTGAAGGTTTCTCGCCTGTTAGCCTCACTATACATTAGGGACCTAATGGAGAATTTAAATTGATTATATTGCAAAGTCTTAAGAGTAATATGCATTTTCTTTGATTGCTGCTCTGTTGTCACTTGTAATTGACATGCAAAACTTGTTACATGGTGGAGCTGAGACAAATTGTTTCAATTTTTATTTATCTACCAGATGCTCATCCAAACTACAATCTGCCGGCTCTCTTAAAATATTGTTTTTTCCAATCCAGCTTTATTGAAGCATCCCATAGCAATGGGGTTTATACAAGGAGGAGGGTTAAATAACAAGAACCTAAACGAGGCATGCAACAGATACATTCTTGTTTTTTTTAAAAAAGAGAAAAACTGGATTCATAAATAACACACTTAAACAATTTTAATCCTATGGTAAAGTCCAATTTTGCACCAGCTATCATTTTGGACATTGCAGAAGTGCCAAAACAACCTGAGCTGATGATGGGCCTGAACATGCAAGCTCACCTTTTTCAAAACCTAGCGATAGAAAGTTAATTTACATGCAAAAACTTTGTCCACAAGACGAATTATTGCAAAGTCATCACCACTGGACATACAACACAAATAAACTGTGCATACTGGCCTTTTATAAAGATTAAGTTTTTGCATAACTTAGTTTGAATAAATAATGATTTCTGTCCTTTGATGACTGAGATAAAAGATGAAATCCACATTTTGTGATTTTATCAAAGTATGCTCCAAGAACATCAAGGGCATATTACATTTAGCGGTGAATTGACAAAAACACAAGCTATCATTTCCCATTATTCTTTCAGCCATGGTGAAATACAACCATCATGATGCAAAAATGCTCAAAATACCTAGTGTGCATATTTTCAAAAAAAAGATGAATCACCCATCCCAAACACTGGTATGTCAAGAATTGTGCCAAGATCAAAACAATGCCTTCAACACTCTGTCAAAACACGATTGAGATAAAATGACCACATTTTTTCCAAGAGTTGTTTCTTTAAAAGCACATCTGAAAATTATATCAGTTCACAATTGATTATATAAAGCTGTGATGAAATTAAGCAAATTTAACATCACAACTTAGTTCTAGTCCAAGAATCGTACACCAACTCATACCTGTCCACTGAGCGACCAGGACCCACACCAAGTTCAGGCCGTGCACTCGGCAAGAGGTAGGATAGCCTATCCATTACAGATGAGGCTACAGACAGGGCAGAAATATTATGGTTGGTCTTTTTCAACTCATTTACAATGGCATTAGCAACCGACTTCAGAGTATGATGAGGAAGGTGAAAAGTGACTGTTGCCCACTGCAAAAACAGAAATAGATGTGTTACTACAATACCAGAGACATACAGATTCAGCATTTCACAGAGTTTTATTAAAGTGTAAGTCAAGTCCATTACTCCACCCCAATTCTTTATCTCATCTCTCATCTTCTGATGTTTACTGAACACCAGATATTGAAAGGGCTGAACAGAGTGGGCGTGGAGAGGATGTTTCCATTAGTGGGAGAGTCTGGCATCCGAGGGCACAGCCTCTGAATAAAAGGATGTCCCTTTAAAACTGAGATGAGGAAGAATTTCTTCAGCCAGCAGGTGATGAATCCGTGGAATTTATTGCCACAGAGGATTGTGGAGACTAAGTCATTGTGTGTATTTAAAGCAGAGATCGACAAGTTCTTGAATGGTAAGGGGGTTAAGGGTAAGGGGTTTAGGATTATGGGGAGAAGATAGGAGAATGGGTTGAATAGTTTTTAAAAATCAGCTATGATTGAATGGCAGAGCAGACTCAATGGGCTGAATAGCCTAATTCTGTTCCTATAACTTGTAGTCTTATGTTTAAGACAATGGGGGTGTGAGATGATAATAGGAGAGAGGAACAAGAGGGGAGGGTGGGTTAGTTTGTTCCCCCCTCATCAGATTAGGGGGAGCAAACCAAAGGCTTGACTAAATCATTGAATTGAAGAATGCAGGAAAGGAAGACCCACCATTAAAAATGTACTCTCATAAATAAGATTATGCCACAACAACATCTTCAGAGAATTTATTGAAGTTTCTACTTACCTTTGCGACTTTGTGATTTGCTGCTGTCTCATGCGAGGTATTTTGCAGTCCATCTTTCAACTGTGTGATAAACTGATCATATCCTTCTATATATGAGACTTCTACCTTCTCCAGACAAGCAGAGAGCAATTGCTGGGCCTGTATATGTAAAAACACAGTACATGCATTCATAAATAACCGTAAACTTCTTTTGGATTCTTTAAAAATGTTTTAGACAAAATAAGCTACAAAAATTATAGGAAAAATACTGCAGCACCTCCTGGTATAAACAACTGACTAAAAACATACACCAGTTATAGTGAATGGTCGGACCCTGGGGAGTGTTGTGGAACAGAGGGACCTAGGAGTACAAGTACATAGTTCGCTGAAAGCAGTGTCACAGATAGACAGGGTGGTGAAGAAAGCGTTTGGCACACTGCCCTTCATTAGTCAGGGTATTGAGTTTGGGAGTTGGGACGTTATGTTGCAGTTTGCTGAGAACACACTTGGCAGTATTGTGTACAGTTTTGGTCGCCCTGTTATAGGTAAGACATCATTAAACTGTAAAGAGTTCAGAGAAGATTTACGTGGATGCTCTCAGGACTCAAGGGTGTGAGTTATACACAGAGGTTGGACAGGCTAGGAATTTATTCCTTGGAATGTAGGAGATTGAGGGGTGACCTTATAGAAGAGTATAAAATCATGAGGGGTATAGATAGGGTGAATGTGCAGTCTTTATCCCCCCCAGGGAAGGGGACCTAAAAACTAGAGGGTGTAGGATTAGGGTGAGAGGTGAAAGAATTAAAAGGGACCTGAGGGGCAACTTCTTCACGCAGAGGGTGGTGCACATCTGGAATGAATCTACCAGAGGAAGTGGTTGACAATAACAACATTTAAAAGACATTTGGATAAGCTACATGAATAGTTGGGGTTTAGAGGGATACGTAGAGGGATCTGGGCCAAATAGGACTAGCTTGGTGGGCACCATGTCAGCATGGATGAGTTGGGCCAAAGGGCCTGTTTCCACGCTGTACAACTCTAGTAATGCAATGGCATGCACCGTCAGTGTTTTCCCCATCAGTCCAAAATGTGCACTTAACAATATCAAAGAGTTCCCACTGGCATTAGTTTGCAACACGAGAGCAAGAATGAAGAGTGATACTTGTTGGCTATCAAGGATTAATTATGATACTGAAGAGTTTGTAACCTTAACTTTTAATGAAAAGCAAATCCAACAATGACTTGAGAGGTAGTAAAATTTCTAAAGTAGTAGTGCTGGTTTCATCTTCCCCTAGACTCACATTGTTCTGTAATTTATGCCTCAATATAAATAACTTGTATCCAGATGATCAGAGAAACTACCACCTGAGGATGGACAGGAATAAGTGCTGCCTCCGCTCCTTCCCACATTATTCAATAACAAATTAAGGGCATATGCAAATAACATGCATATGTTTGAAGTGTCCCTTCAAAATCTGTCAGATTTAAATTTGTATGCATCCCAAAGTCCTGGTATGCAATTTAATTCAGATAACTAATATTCGCTTCAAATGTTAGATAAACTACAAAAAGCTTTTTAAAAAAAAAACTCTCAGGCATAAAATCCATATGCAAATCATGGATTTGGCAGAACTTTTAAAATTTGAATAATTATGAATGGAAAATAGATTAGATGCAGGACCCATTACTTGCTCAGCTGAAGGTGATAAATTTTCACTTATCATATGTCTGATGAGATTTACTTTCCAACCTCTCCTCCCAAATCAATGAGGTTCATACTCATACTTTCAACCACAACATTACCCATGTTCTACAGAACATGGTGCAGTATTCATACTGTAAGAAAAGAGCAGTATTCGCTGTTATATACATTTGGCAAATAAAGGCAGACAGAAGAAAGAATGTTAATGAGCAGCTCAGAGGAAAAAGAAACTGCATTTTAATAGCACCTTTCATAAACTTGGAATGGCTCAAAGGGCCTTATAGTAAATGAAATACTAGAAGTCACTTTTGTACAAAAGGCAAAATTTGCACAGCTTGACAAACAGTAGGATAACGAGATAATCAACTTTATTGATCACGGGTGAAGAATAAATATGACCAGCCACCACAGTATAATTATTCTTGAGTTACTTTATCGCTACCAGAGAAATCAGACGAGGTCTCAGTTTTAACATCTCTTTTGAAAAACACTATTCTTGACAGTGAAGCACCCTCTCAGTACTGCACCAAAGGAAGTAGTCAGTTTGAAAGTGTAATAAGCATTTGAAAGAGTTGGTAAACCTCTTACTGCAAGAGTATATTTTATGATGCGGTGCAACATAAAACAGCCTAATGACTTCAAATGAGCAAAGCAAGTTGCAACCCCACACCTCTTCTACTGAAACCATATGCACATATCAGGGAGAAATTATTATGCGATAGGTCACTTGACGCATCCACAAATTGAAAGTAATGTTTGCCGATTAAGTGCAAAATAAAGTTCCCTGGTATTTTAATCTCAATAATCAAAATGGTTTTTAGTGATTCTCTGTAAGAAAATAATAGTGCACAGAGATAGTTAACTATGGCCTATCACTAATATCTAGTGAAGTCACACAATACTTCCAAACCTATCAGGGAGCAAAATTCATTCATGATTGGATTACTAATGGCAAATACCCAATGATGGGAAAAAAAATTCCATGATAAACACAGGAACATGACTGAGATTGTGTCACCATCACATTACCTTGGATTTAAACAGATGGATAAAATTTAGAAATGCTGGAAAAACTCGGCAGGATAGGTATTCAACATAAAACATCAACTTAGTTCATCTCTCCACAGATGCTGCCTGATCCACCAAATATTTCTACCACTCTGTTTACATTTAAGATTTCCAGTATCTATAGTTGTTGGCATTTTGATCAGAAAAAATAACTCCTGGGTTTCAATCTAGTGGTCCAAGGAAATAGGAATCCTTTAGTATTCAATTTTGCAGTCATTCAAAGGTTACTATATATCTTATTACTGAATGCTAGAAGAATTGCCATGTAGGGGTGGAAACACAGAAAGGGGGAAAAATTATTGTACAGTAGTCCAGTTTATTGTCATATACACAAGTACTGTGAGGTACAGGTAAAACAGTACATGAGTCAATTGCCAACTTTATTAACAATTTACTACTGGATTTTATGGACAATGACATTAGGATAAAACAATGTAATTAATTTATTATTAATAACATTACATTAATGTTATTTATACCAACATCAAGACTGATAATCAACCATCCATAATTCAGTTATGTAATTTAGACAATTTTAAGATGAAAATTTTCAGAACACGTCATAGTTTAACAAAACCTTAGTCTAAAACTCTTGCTTAAGCAACGGGCAATTTGCCCTTGTTTTTTTTAAAACTTGCTGCAAAAGAACAAAAAGGTTCACAGCCATGAATTTTCCCATATACTATTGGTAAATTTTCTCTTGATACTTGAATGTGAATGATTTTATTGTGACAACTCATCAATTATCAAATGTGTGGTAAACTGCTTATCAGCATGAAAGAAAATGCTAACAAAGGTTACAGTTCACAGTGGTAGAATATTGAGAAGCTTCTCCACAGAGTTTTGCGAGAACAAGTATGGGATGAAAAGGGTGGTGTAATCGGTGGGAAGAATGAGGAAATATTTTAAAATCTGGCTGTAATCACTTCATGGACCAATGCACTGATCAGTTTGCAAAAAAGATAGTTTTCAATGGGATAAACCATTAAGAAAACTACAAAAAAAAGGTTACATCCCAGGCCTGTAACACAATTAAGACCTACTTCTCCTCACATTCACCTGTCAACCACGATTCTTAACCTGAATTTAAAATTTTACCAAATCATATTTTTTCCCCAGATTCCAAGGGTGTTATTATTCATTTAATTTGATCCACTTAGGTGGTTATTGTGGACTGGTCTGCGATGAGCAAAAATCCATGGATGCAAAAAGAAGGCCCTTGAATCACTCCAGGGCATTTGGTTGCTGTACAAACATATTAGTCCTCAGTTCCAGCAAGAAAGCCATGGACGGCAGTGAAATAAGTGTTTACCATCAGTGATATAGAGGGTAATAATTCATCAGCCTTCAACTGTTATGCAATCAAATTCTTTACCTAAGTACAAAGCTTGAGACACACAGCAAATTTCAGAAAGGAAAGAATATGAAGACAAATGCAAAAATAAACATAAAAAACTGCAGATGCTGGAAAATATGAAATAAAAATAGAAAAAGATATAAAAATTCAGCAGGTCAGCAGCATCTGTGGGAAAAGAAATGGTTAATGTTTTAGGTTCAGTAGCTTTCCAAGAGTCTCCAGTTTTGAAACATTAATTGTTTCTCTTTCCAGACCTGCTGAACGTTTCCAATTCTTTGTTTTTATAACAAAGATAAAGTAAGCCATTTTAAGGAAGTGAGAACCCACCCAAACAAAGAACAAACCTCCTTACCTCTGTAACTGGCAATTCAAGCTGGACCACATCATCCTGCTTTGAGACAGGGGTCTGTAGGGCTGTATCAAGTAGCAAGATGCCATTCAAGTCTTTTCTACACCCAACTGCATAATCATCCACAAAGACAACTTTATCCACAGCTGGAAAGTACTGACACCGCACCTGACCTCCTGGCTTGGCTGGAAAGAAAAAGAAAAGCAATTTTAATATCTATGAAGTGTCCCCTTTTACAATCTAATAGTAAAATTCTCAGTGGTTTCTGATCCATAAATTGCTACTCAATGTTACTCAGAATTATGTTAGCCATTCTAAGACACCAGAAAACATGAAAAGCCTATTCATTCTACTAACTCTCCACTTCACTGACTCCCACTCTTTGGATACACCTTTCCAACATGAAACTTCTATAAACTCATACAAATCTCAGTCTATACATTTTCACAGGTTGCAAAACTGGATTCTTCTCAATTCTACATATCACAAGCTAACAAATTTTTCTTTTAATATTGCAACTGATTCTAAACTGCTGGCCTTCATAATTCGGACAGTTGCACATAATATCTACTCTGTGTAAAAAGAAAAAATGGGAGGCTTTTTAGTTATAGTTGCACAGGTAATGTAAAATTAACAAAACTAATGAAAGTGTCCACACTCAAAAATGCAGATTTGGCGAAAAGAGATGCAACGGTTTTGCAGTTGTTATTGTCAGAGAGAGAGAGGTTTTTTTAATTCTTTCATTCATGGGAAGTAGATGTCTGTGAGAAGGCCTTCCCAAATTCAATGCCCTTCCCAAATTCCACTTGAATTATAGGTCTTCATCAGCCATTTCAAAGATGAGACCCAACTAAAATGCTGTGGTCTAAAACAGACTGTAGATTTTTTTCCTTCAAAGAAATTAATAAACCAAATATTTCTTTACAACAATCTAGTGGTTTTATAGTTTCCACATTATACAATTTGAACTCATGTTTCTGGATCAGTGGTCCAGGCCCCTGTTCAGCAACTTTAAGCCACCATCAACTTGCATCATACTTGTTAGACAATGATACATCTATGAAGAGACCAGGGTGCAAAATTTTCATATTTGTCCCTAAGCACTCCACAGCCTTTGTACTCATGACTTCCCCAGGTGGTACAAGGTTCGAAATTCCTGGCAAGGGAATTAGAGAGAATGGTTTTCTCAATTTTTGTTTGCTAACCTGGTCCTTTCTATGGGAATATTTATCGATCTAAAATTCAATATGATTTTGCAAATGTCAACTTTTATGTTGCTGCCAATGGGGACTTAATAATGATGGTATTGTTAAAAGGTGAGTAGTCATTTCCTAGTTGGAGACAGTCAGTGTATGGTATTTAGAGAGGATGAAAAATTATCAGTGCTTTGTCAAAAAAAGCATAAGTATGGTCCAAATCTTGCCACAGACTACAGGCTAAGACTGGAGCTGAAACAGTAAAAGTCAGCAACCAGCCCACCTGTGGCTTTATATTGGCAGAAGGTCAGCACTGAAGCAGTTATACACGATTACATTAAGGATCCTGCCAAAATATGCCGAGAACAGGAATGCCTTGTCTCCAACAATTGCCTTATTCCTTAGACGTGACTCAAGGAAGGCTAAATTGACTCCTTAACCTTCCATAGATGCTTCACTCAATTACTTTGCTGAAATCTGGCAGAATGTTGAGGGTGGCCACTTGGCCAGGTTTGCTTTGTTCTGCTTTTTGTGGTTAGGGCATAACTGAGGCTACTTTTCTCACTGGTTTGTGGCTGCAAATCTCAGCTTTACTTGAGCAGCTTGTTAAAGGAGGTCACAAGATCTTCTACACTACAGAACAGGTGTGATCTTCTTTTCTAGATATCTTTGCAATCTTTTGATAAAGTAACAAGTATTATCAATGAGGGAAATTTGGCTTATGTGGCAGTTTATGGTGCAACATATTAGGTGTGTCATCCAGATTGAAGCACATGAAATAAAAGGAGCTACAGCAGCATGGATTTGAAAATTGGTCAAGTTACAAGAAATAACAGAAGTGAAAGGCTGTTTTCCAAACTGGAGGGAAGGAGTTCCCCACAGGTCTGCAATGGGAACACAGCTTTTCTTAAAATATACTAATAACTTGGATGCATGGTAAATCATCCATGAGGACAAATAAATCAGCCATGATCGAATGGCGGAGCAAACTTGATGGGCCGAATGACCTAAGTCTGCTTCTATGTCTCATGGTCTTATAGTGAAGAGATTAGTAACAGACCTTTAGGAAATATAGAAAGGTTGGGTGGAATAGCTGGATAGAAAGATGAAATTTAATGCTAAAAATGTGAAATGTTATATTTTGGCAGGAATGAGAAGAGGCAAAATAAAGAGCAGAATTCTAAAAGGGTGCACAATAATGAAAGGATCTAGGGTATATCAGCATAGTTCACTTATAGTTCAGGTTGGGGAAGTAGTGAGGAAAAAAAAAGCATACAAGATCCTAGGCCTCAAACAGAGGAATAATAGAAGAGTAAGGAATAGAAGAGTAAGGAAATAATGAACCTTAATAGATGCCATACTCTAGGAAAGATCTGAAGGCTTTAGAGGATTCAAAAGTGATTTACCAAAGTGATTCCAAGGATGAGGCACTTTAGGTATGTGGTGGCTGAAGTTATTTACATGGAGCAAAGAAGATTCCAAGGGAATCTGATAGAGGTATCTGAAATCATATATAATAAATAGAGTGGATAGAGAAAAACAATTCTTACTGGTCAAGAAGCCAAGAACTAGAAACAACGAATGAAACTAATTGGAAAAATCGTGAAAAATTATATTATGATATAGAGACATAACTTGTCATCAGATTCTGGAATGTGCTGCTGGGGAGGCAGATTCAATTGTAGGATTCAAAAGGGAAGCAAGTAGTTTAAAGAAGAGAACTTGCAAGTTTATAGGGAAGAGTAGAACTAGCTGACTAAGGAGTTGATGCGCTGATTTTCAGGGCCCAGATTACTCAACCTCTTCTTAATATCATATATAGTGAACTGAATTGGGCTGGAGGTTGGCATCCATGATGCCGAAGATACGAAAAGCACCATCCACTCAATCACCATTCTTTTTAAGTCATTTCACTTTGGTCGAGTTTCATTTGGAATCCGCAATTTGGACCTCCACAAAATCATAAACCATCTTTAAGGTCACTGAAAAATCAGTGCAAATCCTGAACACAAAATCATTAATTTCCTCCCCTCCCCCCCCAACCAAATGGATAAATAAGAACATAAGAAATAGAAACAGGAGTACGCAATTCAGCTCCTCATGCCTGCACCACCATTTCAAGGAGATCATGATTGAACTTCTACCCAGAGCCACATTCTTTATCCCTGCAAAATGATTTAAAATATTTATGAAAAGATCAGTTTGGAAATGATATCCCTCAATTCCCTTAATATCCAAAAATCTTTAGACCTCAGTCTTAAATATACTGAATAATTTGATTCATTTGTTGCCTCTTAAAATCATGTGACTCCCCAAATAGTTTTACTAAAAAAAATGCATACTGCAGACATATTCACACACACAGGAATAGGAACAAAATGAAAGCATTAAAGATACAAAGACAAAGTCAAATTTCAACTGAAAACAAATGGTTAACACCTTTTAAAAACAAAACCTAAAATATAGCAATTATGTTGGTAATGATGCTGTCACACTCATTCACTACTATACATCTACAAAGAACACAGACTCAGCATTCAACCAAGCTACAAAAGCTATAATCAAATACAAGGTTTTTAACCATATGATTTGACTAATCTGGGCTTTAAGAACTCTCATGCCACTTCTGAACCACAGCATTCTTCCATGGAGTTCCTCTCTTCAGTTACATGGAATAAGAATTAGTGGGGTCAAACCACAGGTTTCATTACCAGATTATAAACATACATTCAACTGGACAGATGAAGTGACCAATAAGCATTGTAGGGAAGAGGAAGGGTTGCAGAAGAGAATAAAGGTCCAAGGATAGAGAATTAGAAGAATGTAGATTCATCGGATCAAATCCCTTTTAGAAAGGCTTTGGGCAGTGATTTCAGTAAAAATACACAAGCCTTATCAGGAAAGTACATAAGAAGATTCACCAGAATACCAGGGATTAAAGGGTGGCATAAACTTGATCTTTATTTCCACTTTTTTTTAAGATGGCTTAAGTTAGAAATGTAAAGGATGAAATGGTAGGAACTATTTTCTTTGCTGGGGAACTTGGCAGGTACGATCTTAAAATTAATAAAATGGATTATTTGAGTAAATTAGAAACTTTAAACAAAAACATCTTCAATCTTCTATTTCAAAAGATTGTGGGTACAGAATATTTAAACTGAGTTTGAAGTCTGTTTGGTAAAGGTTTCAATGGATTCAGAACAATGAATGGCAATGAATAAACTTTCTTTACAATTCATTTACAGAATGTGGGTGTTGCTAGGAAGACCAACATTTAGTTATTTTGTAAATGCTGCAACTGCTGCACAATGGGGGTGAAGGGATTAAATATTAAGGCAACACACAATTGTGCTCAACCCTGGATGGTGCAGAACTTTTTGAACATTGGATGAATGCAGTTCCAACAAAGCCTCGGGAGGTGGTGGAAAAGCTTTCAAATTTCAGCTTCTGAACTGCTTGTGTGGACATAGTACTTAAATGGCTGGTCCAATAAAGTTTTTGTTCACTTTAAGAGAACCTTGGTGGTTGGAGGCTGGGTCGATGTGATTGACAGAAGCTAATCATTTGCAACAAGTGCCCACCTGAATACCACTGGAGGAGCAAAAAGAAAATCCAAGAACCCGTGAATAGTCTCACTTTTTCTTTCTAAGAGCCAATGCTGATACACTAGGCCAAATGGTCCCTTTCAGTGCTACGAAATTCAATGAATCCACAAACTCAGCAGCGACTAGGATTTAAATCCATGAACTTCTGCCTTAATGTGCAAGTAATATGCTGACAAAGGTCTTAGTGAGTCAGAAAAATGCATCACAAATCACAGAAGGCCCACCCTCTGAAGTAAAGATCTCCCATGATCAGACTGATTGACTGAAAAGGCTCCAGGGGCTGAATAGCATACTCTTGGCTATGAACCTTACCCAAAAACCTGAAAACATGCCATTGTTAATTTTACCACAGTTAGAAAATGCAGATTCTGTAAACATTCCCATTGAGTGTTTCAAATCTTTTAAAGATTTCAGTATCTGGTTTGTGGATATTTTCTTTCTAATGGCTAACATATATCCTGGTACTGAAAGTCACATAGGAATGGAGCTAGGAGGCTGAATATGAAAATGAAAGTTAGATCATCTTATGAAATAGTTTCACTGATGCAACTAAACATGTTCATGTAACTACACTGCTGTTTGCATACATCCACACCCTCCTCACACACACCCTTCCCCGCCCCATGTATAATTTAAAAGATGCCAATGTTCACAGTCTGGTAGTTGTAACAGTCCATAAAGCTCAATCGTAAACAAGGGTATAATCAACAAATGATTTTCAAGCTTTATTACTACATCGTGAGAACATGTGCTTTTTTGGGTTATAATACATGGAAACAAAAATATCATAACAACATAAGGCTAAGAGAACTAGGGCAAAATTTGGACACAAAACCGAACATTTTATCAGGGAAACATTCTACATCATTTCTCTAACTTCCTGCAAAGTTTTAAACTTTACAAATCACATAAGCTCTGAAGATAGGCATTCAGAAGCCTTTCCAAGAAGTTGTTAATTAAGAAGTCAAATTTTATACAAAAATATATCAAATTTAACTGTACACAGTTGGATAATACTTTAGACATATGATCCTCTTGCCTCTCAACTGGTCGCCCAGTGATAGGAAGGATGTCATTGAGCTGGAAAGGATGGAGAAAAGATTCCTAAGGATGTTACTGGGACTGGAAGGCTTGAGTTATATGGAGAGGCTAGGACTCTTTTCCAGGGATCATAGGAGGCTGAAGGGTGACCTCATTGAGGTATGACAAAATCATGAGGGGTGTAGACAAGGTGGATGGTCACAATTTTCTAGGGCATAGGAGTCTAAAACTAGAGGACATGGGGAAAGATTTAAAAGGGACTCGAGGGGGCAACTTCTTTTCTTTATACACAAAGGGCAGTGGCTATATGGAATGAGCTGCCAAAGGAAGCTGTAGAGGCAGGTACAATTACAACATTTAAAAGACATTTGGATAAGTACATGGATAGAAAAGGTTTAGAGGGGCATGGGCCAAATGCATGCAAATAGGACTAGCTCAGATAGACAGTGATTGACTTTAGATGATCAGAAACTATATGCTCCAAATACAATACTTCCTTTTAAAAATAACTCTTCATTTCATTAGCATTGCTACTGGCATGCAGTTCTAACTGTGCCAGCCATCCTCTCATACCATAACCAATTAGTCCTTTGCCAAGGTTTTACCTTATCCAATAGCACATCTCTGCCTCAGTCTTACACTACATCAACTTTGACTTTCTGCCAAGTCTCTAAAGTGGGGCTCAAAACTGTGACTAACCTACTCAGAAAAAAAGACCACTATTGTTTGAGCAAAGCCAACACCTCAACAGGTCCTTCATACATATGTAAAATGTAAGCCCATTACACAGACAGTATTATTTAGGCAGTTATTTTATGCAAGTAATGCTTCCTTGTCGTCTTAGTCAGTTTACAGGTGTTCATATTAACATCAAGTGAGGCTACTTAAAAGCACAAGGGGGAATCTTTTCTCAGACTTCAATGAAGTGGTCAATACACAGGTACAATGCTGCAAAATATGTTCTTTATCTAGTAGACATCTCAAGTTCATTCAGTCAATGGCTCAAACATCTCCAACAAACAGGCAGGCACAGTGGTGTAGCAGTTAGCATAACACTTTACAGCGCCAGTGTCCTGGGTTCAACTCCGGCCACTGTCTGTAAGGAGTTTGTACGTTCTCCCCGTGTCTGCATGGGTTTCCTCCAGGTGCTCCGTTTCCTCCCACATCCAAAGACATATAGATTAGAAAGTTGTGGGCATGCTATGTTGCGCCAGAAGCCTGGTAACACTTATGGGCTGCTCCCCAGAACACTCTACACAAAAGATGCATGTCACTATGTGTTTCGATGTACATGTGACTAATAAAGATATCCTATCTCTTACTTTTGCAACCAAATTTCATAAAGGCATATTCAATTGACCCATGAAGATTACCACTCAATTTTCTATATATTGAATGATTTTTGGTACTTTACCCGAAAGAATCGCTGGTGTTTAACAGCATAGGTTAAGCACAATTTCATAGCTTGGCTTTCAGACATGATTCCAAAAAAATTTGACCTTCAGAATATAGCCAACAAGCAATTCAAAATCATTAGGACTTTTATCTCAGTGTGATAAGTTGCTTGTCCCTGTTGAAGGTAACTTATCCAACGATCAGTTTTAAATGAGTGATAAGATGGTTGCAACTGTATCATGATACATCTGTGAAGGCATTTACATCTCCAGGGACTTGATTTTCTTTTAAATATGAAAAATCCACAAGAGATTGGAGGGACAACCTTTTTGAAAGCAAGTGCAAAAGGTATTAAAAAAAATTACATAACCATTAGCACACAATTATTTGCCAAGAAAAAGTTTACACAAAGATCAGAAGTGGGAATGGTAAGAAAGGCAACGAAGAGCAGTTTAAAGTTTACTTTAAGATCATTGCAGCAATATATTATCAAATTACTTGAAATAGCATAAACAACATGATTGCTGCTTAATGAGTGTTGATGGCTTTTTTTTAAGAAAACTGATCAGGCCAAGAAACTTACTGAGTTCCGAACGGAGGTTAAAAACCTTAAAAGACAGATTATGCTGCAAGAAATAATTTTTTTTTAAATTTCCTGTCTCTTTCACTGAGGGACAAACAATTTTGCCGGGGCCTATCAATGTTTCCCCATGCAAGAACCAAACTCCAGCTCTTGCACATGCTTAAGCCAGCAAATGGAATCTGCTGCCACACTGGTTGTATCATTAGTGCTGCGGTACTATGTTATTGGACATCCATGGAGTCCAACAAGACAGTGCAAAATGGGAGATCTGCTTGACAAGTCTACACCAGGTTGGAGAAAATTTCAAACCTGAACTAAATTTCACTTACAGTAAAACATCTCACTTCATTCCCTGCAACAGTCTTTGCACTCTTTAAGTCAAAGAATATACTGAAGTTTCTCAAATGTCTTCCTAAAAAAATTCCTCACACAAATTCCAATTTTCTGCATAACTTTTTTTTTTATTAATCACAAATCTTCAATTTCCAAGGATTCTCTCCAAACTAACTCCTTCAAATTTACAAATTCCTCATGGATTTTGATCCAGCATCCCTCAATCATACCCCATAACCATCCAACAGTGGTTTACAATGTGTATCTTTCTCAGCTCCATTCTTACTTCAGTGACAGGGCTTACAACTTTGTTGGCTTCAGTTTTCTAGTACACCTCAGCATATTCAAGACTGTTTAAAAGCTATTTTCAACGAGCTAATTCTCTACTGCTCAGTGTGCCTCTCTGCACAAGCACCTCGGGATCATTTATTAACAACATCATACAAATGCATGCAGGTGTCGGTCTATTCTCAGGACTGCACTTTTGCTGTAAGGTTGTCCCAAAGACTTGAGCAGAATATAGATTCATATTTCACTAGAGTGCTGAGCAAGTACTGTATTGTCAAAGGTGGTTTTTGGCAAGAGAATAAATTGAGGACTCCTTGGCTGTCTCAGAGAGATGAACATGCCATGGCACTTTTGAAACAGAATGGAGTTGTCCCCAGTGTCCTGATCAACACTTATTCCTAACAACATCCCAAAATTAAATAAGCTACGTGTTTAGCAAGATCCCAATCAGATTGTCACATTTTCCTACAATATAACAACATAAGCCATATGGAGCTTGCAAAGTCATGAAGGCTACTAAAATATGTCAGTGTCATATAAAGCATCATATCATTGAAGGCTCAATGTCTTCACATCATTTTAATATCTTATTCACATCCACAGTAAAAATGATTTTCTGAAGTCACCTTCCCAGTCTGAAAATAGAACTCAGTTAAATACAATCTTCCAAAAAATTGTAGAATGTCTTCTTTAGAAAACATATTACTTTATTTTGTTAATTCCATTCAAAGCAAGACCCTCCCAAGCAGCTGCTCAGGAATAGTAACATTTACAGAGTAACAAATTCACTTTTCAATCCTACAATTCAATCAAATGTCTTTTTTCCCCATATGTTAAGACATGACAAAAAGACAACTTTTTTTTAAGCACATCCATTATATATCTTGTGCTAACAGTCCAAGAGATACATTCAGGATAGAAACAACTACAGTGAACAAGTCTATTTCAATTACCACTGTGGTAACGCACAGCTACCTGGCTCAGGTCTCATTTGTCTGCCCTTTGCCCAAAGCCATTCATAATTTCTTAAGTTGCTGTCCAAATTGTCTTTCCAATTACATTTATGGTGCAGCTTCACTAAACACGGTAAATTGTCAATTTGTTAAAATATTTCTTCCTTCTCCCACTACTATTTGATAATTATTGTCTACATTATTGTATAAAATAAGATTTTTTATTATAAAAAACAACAGGTTTTCTTTCAGCTGATTAGGAAAACCATTTCCTCAAGGTAGATAATATTGACCCTAGATATTAGCAGCATATGGAATTTCCACCAACGAATGAGGACTGTCAGTGCAATTTTTTTTAAAACAGCATTATAATTAATGACAACTAACTGACCAATCCAAAATTTCTGCAGTAAATGATAAGTCATTAAAAAATGGCAACTAGTTTATTTGTGCAAGGCATATCTTATAAATAGAGAGTAAGCCAATGATGGTGCATCCATCACCTGGAAACAAAATCAAGTAATAAAAATAATGCAAATATTAAAATCTGGGAAGAACTCCAAAAGCACAGATCAGAATCAAAAACCATTTGCCAATGATTTTAGCCTGTACCCCTTCAATTTCTGTATTACAAGATGCAGGATTCACAACAGTAAATAAATTAGCTTCTAAAAATGTCACATGGTTTCTCCACAAAAATCACAAGCTAAACAACCATCTTCAAAAGTTAACTATGATTTTTCTGATTCTTATATAAACCTTCAGCATACACCCAATCATTTCAAGCAGCCAAAAATGATAAAGTGAGCAAGGATGCTGTTCCATTAACAGCAGAAACAAATTTGAAGCCATTAAAGGTATAAACAAGTTTAAAAACTGAAAATAGTAGTTTTAAAAACCATAAAAGTGCATTTGGAAATATAAGAGAAAAAACTGGCATATTGATCATTTATTCATTTCCATTAATGAGCGCTTTTTTCAAACATTATGCATTCGTATATGCTGTGTGAATCGAGACAAGTCATTCAATGACCAAAGGCAAAACCGAGCTTTACTCAAAAACTAAAGAGAATATCATTGATGCTATTATCACCCAGCAGTTTGACAGATTGACTGCCAAATACAGAGACAGGGAACAAAGCAAGTTCAATGCAGCTAGAGGCTAGTTTTAGTCCAAGCAGAGGTGGTGTTATAATCGGGTGCTGGATTTTTTTTTGGAGAGGGTGTTTGGTGGGAAAGGAAAGATTGTGCGAGTTATCACTTCTGATCTCCACCTATATTCTTAAATTGGCAGTTAAAAATTCTGCCAATACTAGCTTGCAATGTAAAGAAAAGTCAGTAAATAGAAAGTGAACAAGGATGATATAACAGTACCCCAATACCAAAAATGGAATTAGTACAAATAAGTGCTTGATGACCAGTGTGGTCTCGGTGAGCTAAAGGGCCTGCTTCTGTACTGTATGACTACAAATCCATAACTGTTGGAAAGCAGAGCAAGAAAGAGGAGAAAATTGGCACTGCCAGATCATCGTGTATCAGAGATTCTAAATTTAACTCCTTTGTAAGATAGTTACTTCTCACCACCAACACCATTCCCTATAGTTAAAATTCCAGTACCTGGCACCATAAATGATTGCCACTATACAAATTGCACAATGGGAAAACCAAAGTGTCTCACAAGTAATTCACCAGTTTCCTGTGCAGGAATGCAATCTCCATAAATGGTAAAAATTCACATCCTCCATTTTGGTGGCTGATGAAGCAGAACAGGTTTTCAAGATATTGCATCACATTAGACTGTGGAAGCCATTACAGCTACAAAAAAACTCATCTAGGGAGGTACAGGGAATGGAAGAGCGATATTTTCATTTTGAAACTACTCTCTCCACACAAGATTTGAAAATGTACTTTCTTCATGGGTGAAGTCCAAAAGCATCATAGGAAAAATGCAATATTGGAACTCACTGAAAGGTACCCATTCAACCACCTGCTATTAAAAATTCAGGTGAAAATAACATTCCTTTCAGCTACTGAATGCTGGTTCCAGTTCTGTAGCACACGTCAAATGCTTACCACTGGCTGGGAAGTTGTCCAAGTAGCATCAAGCTTCTCAAGTGCATTTCAACACTTACCAGGCATTTTACTTCAAAATAAAAGAGCAATGATCCAATTAAGAATGAGCTGAATGAGAAGTAAACATAGAAAAGACTCTTGTGGGTGAAGTATTCAGCAATAATCCCTAATCCAAATTCTCTCTCCCAGTCTCTCCTGAAACTTTTGCTAGCATTTAGCTCCAATCTGCAGAGTGCCAGTAGGTACCTCTTCCTGTTATGTTACCACCATGTGTTAACTTGGACAGCCAGAGTTATTTCACCATTAAAAACATCATTAAATCAGTCAGCTCTTCAGCAAACGTCCACTCGTAAAATGCTTCCAAGTGCCTGAATAGCAATCAATAACCATGTTTTTGGCCAGCCTGCAAACACCAAGAACTTGCAACAGATTCTTTGGGACATGGATGGGTGGAGTTAATGGGAAAAGTTTAGAAGAGTGTTCATATATAAGCTTCCATGGTCCTTCATTTGTATAATCAAGGGAGCTTCCAGTGTTGTAAGACACACTTTCTCACCCCACCCAGTATACTTTAATTGACTTGGAGGCAAGAAAACATTTTTGCCCTAGTTGCAGAACACATCATACATTTGACGAGTTATAGTTCTCTAATTAAAAATCATCATGCTCACACATGCAATGTGTTTTACTGAATCACTGAACTTTTAGCATTAGTCTGCTTTGAATCCTTCATCAATAATCAAAATTTTTGGGTCACTGAGAAACACACACACACAGTCATCAGCATAGCCATGGTCACCAAGGTGCTGGTCATCATTCATTTTTATCATTGACCTGCCCATCATAAATTAAAGATAGCATTAAATTGAGAATTAAAGAGACCACGATCATATAGGAAAGATGTGGTTAAGCTGCAAAGAGTGCAGAAAAGATTTACAAGGATATTGGCAGGACTAGAGGGCCAAGTTATAGGGAGCGGTTGGCTAGGCTAGGTCTTTATTCCTTGGAACGAAGGAAAATGAGACGACCTTATAGAAAATGTTCAAAATTATGAGAGGTATAGATAAGGTGGATGTCTTTTCCCCAGGGTAGGGGAGTCCAAAATGAGGGAGCATAGATTTCGGGTGAGAGGGGAAAGATTTATAAGGGACCTGGGGGGCAACTTTTTCCATGCAGAGGGTGGTGAGTATATGGAACGAGCTGCCAGAGGGAGTGGTTGAGGCAGGTACAATAGTATCATTTAAGAAGCACTTAGATAGGTACATGCAGGGGCAGGACTTATGGTCTGAACGCAGGAAATTGGGACTAGCTGGGTGGGCACCGTGGTCAGCATGGACTTGTTGGGCCGAAGGGCCTGTATCCATGCTGTGTTGCTCCATGATTCTACTAGACTACACAATGGAATAGGAAGCCACCCAAATAATGCTGCATTAACAACATAAAATATGCTGATTCTTTTCAGGAATTGATATTTCATAGACTTGGTGTTAGTAGCGATATTAACAATTTTGCCAAATTCACCATTTTCAAATTGGCACACCATTTAGCTTTGCTCATTTTATTTGCCTAATCCATCATGTATCCTGGGAATGAGAAAAGTTTCCCTCATTCCAGCTTGGTTCTATGAAAATGAAATTGAAATCAGTGATTCACTTAGTTCACATTCTGTAGGAATACACAAAACCAACTTTGTTTCTACACTCAAACATTAAAAGCTACCAAGCTCATGAGTAATTAAGTAAATTGCAGGCATGTTTCAGAGTTTTAGCCCATAGCACTAAATGGGGAAAAACTACACAATATACATTTATAAAACGACCAACTAAACTTAGCTCTCAAGAGCAGTAAAATCTTTTACCCCTTTCCTCAAAAACACTCAACATTACTCTTCCTGCTACATCCCATCCTTGAGAATTAAAGTACTTTCTTCTTCTCCAATCAGGAGGCCACAACCATTTACCAAGAAAGATCTTATCAAAAGTCACTATCATATGGCTGCAGAGCATATCCCTCTTATCCTCTGAAGCTTTGATACCCAAAACCACCTCAAATGCTTCTTCGCTGTCATCTCGTTAAGCAGGATTGGCCTGGCATAGTTTTGCTTTCATCAACCCCACCAGAACAAGAAAAATCAACTCCCCCCCACGAGGGTATTTCTGATATTCCTTCAAAAGGTCTGTCCTCAGCAGCCTTCTCTTTCTGGACTGCGTGTTGCATATCATCCAAAAACAATGCAACAGTTTCTACATCAAAAGTGACAATATTCAGCTCTGCCTCATCACCATCTCCCTCAACTCCCTGCACTGACATAAAACCATCAGATTGCTTGTCTAAAATCTACAGGTTTAACAGAAATTTCAAAACTAAAAAGGTCTCATTCTTCATCACTGCTACAAACTATTCCCTAACCACCAACTCCATTTGTTCTGCTGGGAACTGAGGCTGAAACAGGTGATTTTTCTCAACCTTAACATCCAAACTTTGAACCGCTATTGCACCAACATTATCATCCTGTATTTCTGCATCTGTTGACGCCCAAGCCCCGCACTTACCATACCTGCTCTTCATATCATCACCCATTCCACTGTTCACTTTAAAGAAAAACAATCAGATTAACGTTTCAGCTATAACCAGCTGTCCAGAAAGATTAATCTGCTTTTTTCTAAAAATAGAATCTGAATATTTTAAATATATATTTTTTTTTTTTTTTTTTGGTTTTTTTTTTTTTTTTTTTTTTGCACCTCAAAAATTTGCTGTTATTATAATACAGGTCATACTGTAATTTAACATTGTCAAATTCCCAATAGTAGCTAAAATTTCTTTGGTTTTGCAGAATTACCTTGCTCAAAAAATAAACTAGCTGTAGTACCAACAAGACTTGGAAAGAAATCTTCATTTTCAGCAAGCAAATAAATAGTGGAAATATTTTAAATTCAATACTAAAAGGCACATCCAAGCCATAAGATTGTTATATATTATTCTGATGCCACTTTAAGGAATTCTCAGTTTACCCAGTTTAACCATAGACTGTTCCGGAAAATACTGCTATTTTTGTTTAAACAGTATTGGGATGCCACTTGTTCAATGAAGATGAGCCAAATCAAAGAAGTCTTTTACTATCAACAAAACAAGTCCACACTTCTAATACTTACAAAACATAGAGGCAAGCCATTCAGTTTATCAGGTACATGCCAGGTCTCAACATCAATAGAGCAATCCATCAGTCCCATTCCCCACCTTTCCTTGCAGCCCTATAATTTATTCCTTCTCACAAGCCCATCAATTCCCTTTTGATTCTTTTGCCATTTACCTACACCAAGGTTGATTTAGAGTAGGTAATTCACCTAACAGCTTGCTTTCAGGATGTGGGAGGAAACCAGAGCACCCAACAGAAACCTACAAGGTCACTGAATTTGTAAACTCCACACAGCACACAAGGTCAGGATCAAATCCAGGTCCCTGGAGCTATGAGGCAGCAATGTTAACTGCTGTACTCACATGCTGCACAATTGTGATTATTCACCAGAATTCAACTTTGCTTGAAAGCAACCTAGCCATATTAACATATGATGCTGAATGTCATTTGCTGTACATATCAAGTAAAAACAAATGCATAAATAAATATCTGTGCACATTAATTCGCTGCCTTTGCAGTTCTTGGAGGCATGACAAATTTATAGAAATTCAATAATCTACATTAGGTGACATTTTTGAACTAAAATTGTAGTTACTAACATTTAAGGAAAGACTTATACTTACAGTCTTTCAGGACAAGTCAAATGAAGTATGTTTGATGCCATGCAAAGTAAATGCTGACAAACAGCAATATAATAAAGATCTGATAATGTTGAGATTCTGAGTCTTGACAGGATAGATGTAGAGAGAATGTTTTCTCTTGTGAAACAATCTAGAACTAGGAAGTCACTACTTAAGATAAGGGGCCACCCATTTAAAACAAGGAGTCACACATCTATGAAGAATTTTTTTTTCTCTCAAAGGGTCATAAGTCTCTGGAACTGTTTTGCTCAAAGGACTGTGTACTCAGAGTCTTTGGATATGCTTATGGTAGAGGTACGTAGATTCTTGATGGGCAAGGAAGAAAAAGGTTACAGTAAGTGGGTGGGAATACAGAACTGAGGTTACAATCAGATGAGTCACGATCTTATTGAAAGGCAGTGCTGGCCCAAAGGGCTGAGTGGCCTCCTCATGCTCCTAACTGTAATGCTCAAATGCAGATTGAAGGCCAAATATAGATCAAAACACTGGAAATCACTTCCCACAGTGGAACCAAGGCAGGGCTTTAGTTTAACATTTCCTCTGTAAAACAAAACCTCTAATGATAGTGCTCCCTCAACACAGCACAAGAGTGTTAGACGAGATACCTGCATCTAAGTCTCTGAAAAGAGATTTGAACTCAAGCAAGTTTTTGACTATACATACTACCACACACTGACTAGAGCTGATGCTTCTTTAGCACCTATTTACTATGCAGATCGTGCATAAACTTCTACATTATAGGTAAAATATATTTAAAGAAATAGGCTTTAAACCTGACAATTTTCAAAATTTGATTCCATATTTTGCTCATTACAAGAGACATTAATACGGGTAGTGCTTACAATTACCAGATTCAAAATTGTTAATTGATCAAAAATATAAAGCTAAAATTTAATATTTCAAGAATCAGGTAAAATAATTTGCTCCATATAGCTTGCCAAAAAAATTATGGACCATGGAACAGAAAAAATTCAATAACAAAAGAACTAAAATCCATTATGGAACAGTTTACCATGAAGCACTGATACAAAGGACAGTAAACTTCTATTTATCTGGTATTCAGGCATCTAGAATTCTCATGCAACTAGCAAAAATTTGTTTTTTATGAAAATAAGCTCAAACAGTGAATTTTATTTCAAGTGTTAATGTAAAATTAGTGAAAAAAGATATTTTTAATACATTTATATACAAGGGCAGGGTGGTTATAGGCTGATTAGCAGCAACATCCTCTGAAGATTTGGCACTCCATGTGAAAGTGAGTACATTCATTTTATTTTTGTTATTACTGTTTAGACTTAAAATATAGAATAACTGTGTAAAACATTATTATTTAAAAGGGTAATGACAAATAGTTCAGCAATTTGTTTAAATGTTTATGCATAAAACTTGTGTACAGTTTTTTTGAGCAATTTTTATGCAACCAGCAACCTCCATTCCCCATGGATATCAGATGACAGAGTATACAGTACTGCCAAAGCTTGTAATACAAACATTTCACTTACATGTACAATTATAACACACCTCTTGGATTCAGTGGGCAGATAAATGAAATACTTATTTGTTAAATGAATCTTGTAAATGATATATCTAATAATCTCTGCTAAAAGGGGGTTGCATATTTAGTAATTTTTAACATTACTGTAAATTTTAAATATTAAATGTTAGCATTACTGAAAAACCAGTAAAACGGAAATTTACCATTGTATTACACACATTACAGTGCACACATGCACAATATAAATAATATAGTAACATTGTATTAGCATTAACTAAACACGCATAGTATTATTAATGATGAATGACCCTAATACTATGTACACTTTATACGCGAGGCACATCACTATGCACGCAGATGTTTTCATGTAGATTAAAAATTGCGTAAATGTGAGCACACTTAACTTTCAGGATGTATATGCTAATTAGGATATTTACAATGGTGGATACATTTACAAATTCTGTACATTTTATTGAATGTACTGACACATAAAGCCTTGAGAAATGAGGTCTGTGACACAATGTTTTAGGACCAAGATTCCGGACGAAAGAGTGTGGGAGAGCGGCGGCCAGCGGTTCCGGGTGTGCGAGGAAGCAAGAGGAGGAACCAGTGAAGAGTGATCAGGGCCGGGTACACAATCAGCGATTCGACGACTATTATAGTGACACCGATCCACCCCATCCCCGCCCCGTACACATTCTCCCTGCCCCCAGGCCCAGTTTCGCCGCTACACACCCCGTCACCACCCGGTCGCGTTCGGGCTTTTATCACTAATTGCATTGGCGGGATCAAGATCCGGCCCCGATTCCGCCTCCGGCTTCTGCTCTCCTGCTCCCCCACTTCCCCCGGTCCCACCCTACCCGGGCTCAGCTGTCACTCACAGGCCGGGGCTCCTTCGACGGTCCTCGCCCGCCACATTCCCGCATCCAACCCTTCCCCCTCCTTCCGAGATCATCCCGGATCTCCGGCAGCGAACGCAAATAGCAGCCCGGGCCGCGCAGGGTTGGAAAGCCGGGCCGGGCGGCGCCGGTTCCGACTCCTGCGCCGGCCCGGCCCGCACTGACTCACCGTTTAACCGGGACACCTGCAGCACGGCGCCCGAGGTGCCGTCGATGACTTTAACTGTGGAGCGGCTGGTGACGGCCAGGATGGCGTTGAGGGACGGGTGGTAGGCCAGGCTGCGCAGCCCTTCCTCGCAGCTCAGGCAGCCGTCGCGGGTAACGAGCCACTCGGGCTCGGACTCGGCCGCTGCCGCAGCCGCCATATTGGAAGCAGCTCTCAAACAGGAAGAGCCGGCCCCGCCGCCAACTTTAACCCCGGCAGCGCTCGTCACAAGGAGCCTGGCAACCGGACAGGAAGCGACAGCGGCACGTCACCGGGGGGAGGGCAAGGCAAGGCAAGGGCGGGGCGCCTGGGGCAATGGTTCGGGGGGCTGGTGGTCCTGATGTGATGGCTTTGGGGTGAAGAACCACCTGACGTTACGGGGGGCGGGGGGAAGAGAACACCGGACGTGATGGTGGGGGTGGGTGGGTTGGTTGGAGGGGGAGGGGGAGGGGGAGACCCAGTGTAGTAGGTGATGGGGGAAATCCCCGACCAAATGGTGCTGCTCAGCATTTATAGTGGAGGGGGAGGCCACCCAATATCACTGGGGTGTGGTGGAAACATCAGGCATAATGGAGGAGAAGGGATGGGGGTAGACTTTCCATCACGTTGCGACACCTGGTGTAATGGGAAGGAAGAGTGAGATTTCCCCTCCCCCCACACACACACCACCAAGATTTCTATCGTCGGGTAATGGGGGAGAAGGATTATTGTAAGATGTGGTATAAGAGGGAGACGGGCATATGGAGTAGAGGGAAGCAGAGTCACTTTGTGTGGGGGGGGGGAAGAAGACCATGATGACAGGGAGAGGAATCATCCAGAGATTGAATGGGTAATGAGGAAGGAGTATCAGTGGTAATGGAATCAGAGTAATACGGGAGAGGTAGAGCTAAGGAGCCTGGTAAAGGTGGGCAATAGAGTGATTGGGGGAAGAGGGGCACTGGGGATAATGTCAAGAGGGGAATGAGGGCATTGGGGAGAGGGATGTTCACCAGAATCCTTATAGGAAGGGAAGACCAAGAAGGGGAAGTGTGAGTGAGGAATAGGCAGGTGTTTGGTGGATGAGGAAGAGCTGGAAGATGAGGGAGGAAGAAGAGGAGGTATGGAAAGGGGATAAGGGAGAGGAGTCACTGATGAAGGAGCATTGTGAACTGTGAATGTTGAGGAAGGGTGGAAAAGGTAGTCATGGAACAGTACAGCACAGTACAGGCCCTTCAGCCCATGATATTGTGCCAAACTATATGAACACCTACTCCATGATCAATCCAACCCTTCCCTCCTGCACAGCCCATAACCCTCCATTTTTCTTACTTCCATGCGCCTATCTTAAGAGCCTTTTAAATATCCCCATCATAATCAGCCTCTACAACCACCCCCAGCAGTGCGTTCCAGGCACCCACCACTCTCTGTAAAGAACCTACCTCTGACATCTCCCCTGAACATTCCTCCTCTGAGTCATACAGCATGGAAACAGGCCCTTCAGATCACCTAATCTAAGCATCCATCAACCATCCATACATACTAATCCCTAAATTAATCCTACTTTTTATATTTTCCCCACATTCTCATCACTTACCCCCCCCCCCCCCCCCCAAATACTACCTGTCACCTGCACACTAAGGACAATTTACAGTGGCCAATTAACTACCAACTCACATGTCTTTGGGATGTGGGAAGAAACTGAAGCACCCAGAGGAAACTTATGAAGTCACAGGGAGAATACAAAATCCACACAGACAGCGCAGCAGCGCATTGAGGCAGCGGCTCTACTCGCTGTGCTCGTTTTAGCTTGATAGTTAGATAATTAGGTATTTTGTGGATGTCAAGACAGAATTTCAGGTAATGGATAATGCAAGGGAGGAAGTGTGGAAATGCTAGACAATAAATACATTTAGTAGGACATAATGAGGCGGGAATACAAGGATGAGGGTAGGGGAGTGGCAAACATGGTGAGGGTAGATAGAAAATGGGTGGGGACAGGTATGAGCTCTACAGGAGAAGGATGGGGAAAGAAAAGGACAAAAAGCAAAAGAAGCAATTGGAATATATTAGAAAATTTAACAATTTACCCCAAGTAATGACAGTACTGGGCATACTTTCCACTTACCACAGGATGTTAAATTCAGCCATCTGTTAAAGAAATTGATTGATTGTATATATCACTGGAAATAAATAAAAGTGAAAATGAGGTAGTTTGTTAAGAAGTGGAATGATATGCAATATTTAGTTTAACACAACCATAAAATGAAAAACTACCTGGGAGTATCATATTTTGAAGGAATTAGATAGGAGGAAATAGGGTCAAAGGAAATAGGAGCAAAATGGAATTAGGAATTAGGCTCCAGTTGAAGAGGTAATATTAATCCAGCTGTCAATGACTCCCTTAGTATGGTCTCTTATGCTGTAATTTTTAGTGTAAATGGTTAAAATATAACTGGGACTTTCAGAGGTGGAGAGGCAAATGACATAAGGTAGTGAGAAATTCCAAATACCCTGGGATGACTGCAGTAAAATAGATTTTAAAAATGAATAACAAAATAATTTCCATTTGCCGTGCTCATAAAAAGATAAATTGTTTTCCTGTAAGGTTTGAACTAATTTTAGTACTAAATAGCATTTGATTTTCATTTTTAAAATGACAAGTTACAAATCTGATTTTTGTAAAATCTCTTCTCCATTTAAGATGGATTCTTCTCATTGCTCTCGAGTCCTTTGGTCCTCAGGGAAGATATAGTGTTTCAGTCAACCTGCTACTACAATTCAACAGTAGACTTCTAGCCCAGCTCTATTGTTGAATTCTACTCATTGTGCTTTATTCCTCACTCACAGTACCACTGTCAGAATAATCAGAGCAATAACACAGAGGTTGCAGCACCTGTGTTCTTTTGCACCTTTTCCATTTCTTTCAAAGATCACAGCATCAAAATGTTTTCCTTTCACATTTTTAATTTACAGAGCTGACTGTTGTTTGAATCAAAGAAGAAGTAGGGATTGATTAGGTCATTAGTATTCATGTATGCATTATTATAACACATTAAACACACCTTTACTCAGTCAGAATTTTCAGTCAACAGAAACTTATTTTCTTTTTGTCATTTTAGAAAGGATGATGGATGTTTGTATCTGATGCCTACAGATTACCAGATTAAAAAATATGGAACTGATAATTTTGAGATAATAATTGTACTTTTTAATCATAATAATAATTTAAGATAAACATTTTTGTATATTTTGGATATTATATGGAAACCTTCATTTAGTATTAATGGAAATTAGCTGATAATTCGGGATTGCCAGCATTTGCTTACGTGTGTTACAATAGCCTAGATTTTCTTGCAGCAAACAAATCAATGACGTATGATATACGTTTTGCATTGTTTCAGCTTTTTCCTTATTGGTTTTCTATTTAGAGTGATGATCATAATGGAAATTAGAAGCAGGGCAACCATTGACCATTCAATTAAAAGCTATTTTGGAACAATTTAAATAAATCTGAAGAGTAATTTACCATGTTTAACATAGCAATGAAATAGGAAGGCTAGATAATTTCTAATGGTGTAACCTTACGACTCTTTTTCAATTAATTTGACAACCATCTGCCAAATTGCAGTACAGATTTAAAATCCACTACCAAGATAAACTGAGAATCTCATTACAACACAATACCAGTCCATGTTTTTTTCCAGAATTAGAATCACACAAATCACAATTGTTAGAACACATAAGGAAGCTTTTTGGCCCAACAAACCCAAGCTGGCTTTCTGTAAAGCCATCTGTCAGGTCCCATTGCCCTGCTCTTGAAATGATTTTCCCTCAAGTGCCAAATCAATTCCAATTTTAACAGCCCTCGGAAGAATTGTGTACAATCATGAAGCCTACACCAATAGGAAATGTTCTTTTTCTTTTGGTTTAGTGGTGCCAGCATTTCCATGCAGTCACTTTAACTCTGTCAACTCACACATTTCATATGATTGAAAAATGAGAAATGACAATCTGGCATTCAATCAAAAAATACTTTGTTTCTCTAAAAATGTCCAATGGTGAAATAACCAAAGCAATTTAATTCTTTGAACTATTTCCCTTTGGGTGGAATGAACTTCAGAACACCAGTCTTCAGACAAATGTGATAATTATTTTTAGAACTAATGAACTTTTAAGAAACAAAGTATTTTCTTCCTCTTCTACTGAAGACTTTGCTTGCTCTTACCCAACCCCCAGTTCCTAAATACTGGCATTACGTAGCCAAGAGAATTTTTTTTTAAACAAGTGTCCTGATGCAGGGTTTCAACCCAAAACATTTACAATTCCTTTCCTCCCATAGATGCTGCTCGACCCACTGAGTTCCTCCAGCAGATTGTTTGTTATCTGGAATTTCCAATGCTGTAATTTCGGTTCCTAAAATGGGAATTTCCTTTTTGGCAATAATCTTGCCAAATGTGACAGTATTGACAGGCCTCCTGTAGATTTTCATAATCATTAGTCAGCTCTAAAGCTGTGGTCTTCTCCCCTTAGGTAGTCTCTTGGGTTGGAAGATGACTTGCATTTATTCCAGTTTTGTGCATATGCAATTATTGCCTGCATATAGCAGCTCTATGACTGAGGTTGGACTGATCTTGGTTCTGGATTGGAGGAAGAAGAGGTTTTCATTCTATGGCTTCAATCCACTGGGAATATTGTGGAAAAAACCTGGTCTTCCTTCATAGCACTCTGCACTGAAATTGGGTCTGCGTGCTTACATTACCATCACCAAGCTCATTAGTGACTGGAACCTCAACTAGTGGAGCTATGTAAGCAGTTTGAAAATCAGAAAAAACCTGCAGATATTGGAAATCTAAAACAAAAATAGAAAATGCTGGAAATAGTCAGCAGGTCAGACCCCACTGGTGGGAAAAGAAACAATGTCAACATTTAAGGTAAGGTTTCTTTATTAGTCACATGTACATCAAAACACACAGTGAAATACATCTTTTGCATAGAGTGTTCCGGGGCAGCCCACAAGTGTCGCCACGCTTCCAGCGCCAACGTAGCATGCCCACAACTTCCTAACACGTACGTCTTTGGAATGTGGGAGCACCCAGAGAGGTCGGACACCCTTGTTCAGAAATGAATAGGAGACAAAAGAAGCTTGTAAAGCTGAAGAAAGGGTAGAAGAGGGGAATGTCTCTTATTGGGTAAAAACAGGGTGACCAAGGAGATAAGCTGTAAACAAGGCTTTCTGGTCAACAAGTGAAATGGGAGCAGTTGAAGGATGAGACCATCGACAAAAGAACCTGGACAAATGAATGTGGAGGTTGCAAAATACAGAGCAGAATGACAAGCCCAGCTGGTGAGGCTGGGCATGTCCTCCACTTCTAGAGAGAGAAAAAAGGTTAAAAAAACGCTGAGCTAAAATTATGGATGGATGACTGATACAGACCGAGAAATCATGTTACCTTAAGTTGTAGAATTCAGTATTGAATCATACGGTTATACAGCATGAAAACAGGCCCTTAGGTCCAACTGGTCCATGCCAGCCAAGATGCCCCATCCAAGCCAGTCCCATTTGCCAGTGTTTGGCCCATAACCTTCTAAACCTTTTCAATCCATGTACCTATCCAACTGTCTTTAAAAGTGGTTATTGTACATGCCTCAACCACTTCCTCTGGCAGCTCATTCCACAAACATACCACCCTTTGTGTGGAAAAGTTGCCCCTCAAGTTCCTGTTAAGTCTTTCCCCTCTCACCTTAAACCTTGCCCTCTCATTCCTGATTGCCCAACACTGGGAAAAAGACTGAGTCCATTCACTCTATCTATGCCCCTCATGATTTTATACACCTCTATAAGATCACCTCTTAATCTCCTACACTCTAAGGAATAAAGTCCTTACCTGTCCAACCTCTCCCTATAACTCAGTCCCTCAAGTCCTGGCAACATCCTCGTAAATCTTTTTTGCATTCTTTCCAGTTTAATAACATCTTTCCTATAGCAGGGAGGCCAAAACTGAACACAATACTCCAAGTGCGGCCTCACCACCATCCTATACAACTGCACCACAACCTCCCAACTTTTATATACTCAATGCCTTGACTTATGAAGGCCAGCATGCCAAAGGCATTCTTCACCACCCTATCTACCTGTGACTCCACTTTCAGTGAACCATATGCTTGTACTCCAAGCTCCCTCTGTTCTACATCACTCCCCAGGGCCCTGCCTTTCACTGTGAAAGTCCTGCCTGGACTTGACTTTCCAAAATGCAACACCTTGCATGTATCCCAATTGAACTCCATTTGCCATTCCTCAGCCTACTTACTCAGCTGATCGAGATCCCCCTGTAATTTTTGATAACCTTTTTCATTACCCACTATACCACCTATTTTAGTGTCATCTGCAAACTTACCAACCATGCCTTGTACATTCTTATCCAAATCATTGCTATAGATGGCAAAGATTAATTAGTCACATGTACATCGAAACACAGTGAAATGCATCTTTTGTGTAGAACGTTCTGGGGGCAGCCCGTAAGTGTCGCCATGCTTCCAGCACCAACATAGCATGCCCATAACTTCCTAACCCATACGTCTTTGGAATGTGGGAGGAAGCCAGAGCACCCGGAGGAAATCCACGCTGACATGGGAAGAACGTACAAACTCCTTACAGAGAGCGGCCAGAATTGAACCCGCGTCACTGGCGCTGTAGTAGCGTTACGCTAACCTCTACACTACATGTATATAGATATAAAGATGATATAGATGTGCCCAGCCCCAACCTATGAGGCACACCATGACCTCCAGAAGAAACAACCTTCCACGATCACCCTCAGCTTTCTACCAACTGTGTATCCAATTAGCCAGCTTTCCCTGGATTTCATGCAATCTAACCTTCCAGAGCAGACTACCATGTGGAACCTTATCAAAGACCTTACTGAAGTCCATAAAAGGCACATCTTCTACCCTGTCCTCATAAGCTTTCTTGGTCACATCATCAAAAAAACTCAATCAGGTTCATAAGACATGACCTCCCATGCACAAAGCCATGCTGATTATCCCTAATCAACCCGTCTTTCCAGGTATACGTATATCTTATCCTTCAGAATCCTCTCCAGTAACTTACCTACCACAGATGTTACACTTATTGGCCTATGGCTCCGAGGTTTTTCTTTGCTGCCTCTCTTAAATAAAAGGCAAAATATTTGCTAACCTCCAGTCTACCCGCACCTCACCCATGGCTAACAATGACGCAAATATCTCAGGCAGGGCTCCCATAATTTCTTCTCTATCCTCCCAGTGTTCTTGGATACACATGGTCAGGCCCTGGAGATTTGTCTACCTTCACATCTTTTAAGGCATCCAGCACCTCTTCAACTGCAATGCAGAATACCCCCAAGATCTCCCCATTTACTTTTCCTAGTTCCGAAATCTTCATGTCTTTCTCCATGGTAAAAACAGAGGAGATATATTCAACAAGGACCTTGCTCATCATCTGCAGCTCCACAGAAAGATGCTCCTTTTGGTATTTGAGGGGCCCTATTCTCTCTTTAGTTACTCTTTTTCCCTTAATATACATAAAATCTCTTTGGATTTTCATTAATCTTATCTGCCAAAGGTATCTTATGGCCCCTTTTTGCCTGCCTGATTTCCTTCTTGAGTACATCCTGTTACGGTCTCGGTGAAAGTCCCTTTAAGATAGAGAGTGTGTGTATGTGTGTGTGGGGCGTGCTTACGTCAATAGAAGATAAAGGACGTAATGACGTTGTTGAAGAAGTAAGAAGAAGAAGAAGAAGGAGAGAGAGAGAAGGGAGAGAGACACCAGCCTGCTTGTTTTCTCTATCGATGGATGAGAAACAATAACTGTGTTTGCCACTGAAATCCATGTATGGAAGTTGGAAGTAATCCAGTGGAGTTCACTTTGTTGCTGACCTGTAGATGGAAACAGGTATTTGTGTGTGGACGACCACGGTTCGGATGCTTTTCGGGGTGAGGAAGTCACTACCGAGTAAACACTGAAGTGTCGTTTGGGTTCCATCGTGGAACATTTGGATTTCGTATGTACTCTCTCTATGTTTTTCTACATCTACATCTTATCTTCAGACAACGGTGGTTGTTGAAGAAGCCCTTGCTCATGTTTCACCTTATGGCTTGCGGAACTGAACTTTAAGAACCATTCAGGAACTGAGAGTTTTGGACTTTGTCACACACACACACGAAGAGTTTAGTTTTGGGGTTAACGTTCGAGGTTTAACATTCTTGAATTCTAACATACTAACATTTTTTTTAACTTTTATTTTACGTATTATCATAAGTAGTGATTAATAAAATAGTTTTTAACACTGAATCATGCTCAGTGTGTTTCTTTTGTTGCTGGTTTGTGACAAAATTGGGGGCTCGTCCGGGATAGTTCCCAAGGTTAACGAGATTCGTCTGGGATCCAATCCAAAGATTAACGAGTGTCGTCTGGGATTGTTCCCCAGATTGACGAGATTTGTTCGGGATTCAATCCAAAGATTTTTGAGGAAGGTCTGATAAATTCTTTTTAATTGGCTTGTGTGTGTGGAAACCAGCAGCAATGGATATTAAGGCATTTTTGGAGTCACCAACCCAAAAGGGATTGGAGGTGGCGAAAAAGGATGATTTGATAAAGATTGCTACAAGGCTAAACCTTACAGAAGTAAAGCAGTCTATGAGAAAGGCAGATATTCAGAGACTGATAGCTGGCCATTATGTGGAAAAGAAGGTGTTTGAGAAGGAAGTGTTAAAACAGTTTCCTGGCAGTGAAATAGCAATTTCTGAGGCACAGGTGCAGCTGGCAAAGATAGAGGCTGAACGAGAGCAAAATAAATTAGAAGCTGAACGAGAACAAAAGAGATTAGACGCTGAACGAGATCAAACCCAGTTAAAATTAGAGGCCGAACAAAAGCTAACTCAGATGAAGTTAGAGGCTGAATGGGAACGGGAACTAATTCGGTTAAAGTTTGAGGCAGAGGAAAAGGAGAAACAGAGGCAGCATGAGTTACAAATGAAGCGTAGGAGCTTGGAATCTGATTCTGATGATGGTTTTTCAGCCAGCAGGGAGGTTCGATTAGTCCCTCCTTTTGAAGAAGATCAGGTTGATCAGTATTTCCAACATTTTGAAAAGGTTGCTGTGAGTTCAAACTGGCCAAGGAAAGGATGGGCTCTTATGGTACAGAGTGTGATTAAAGGTAAAGCTCAAAAAGCTTATTCTGCTTTGTCTGCTGAGGATGCAGCTGATTATACCAAGGTAAAACAAGCTATATTGAAGGCCTATGAATTGGTCCCTGAGGCTTATAGACAAAAATTCAGAGACTTGAGGAAATCTGCAGATCAGACTTATATGGAATTTGCCAATGGAAAGAGAATATGTTTTGAACGATGGTGCCTGGCTAAAAATGTAGATGGGGATTATGATAAATTGACAGAATTGATACTGGTGGAAGACTTTAAAAGATGTGTTCCAGCTGAATTAACAACATATTTAAATGAAAAGGCAGTGGAAACTTTACAAGAAACTGCTAGGTTGGCAGATGATTATGCTTTAACCCATAAATCCAAATGGGGACAACCTAAAACCTTTCAAAAGAGTTACAAAGACAATCCAGGTAAACCGGAGATTAAATTGGGAGGTAATCAAAAAGGAAAAGATGAAAAGAAGCCAGGGCTGGAGAAACCTGTTGAGCGTACTTGTTATTACTGTAGGAAACCTGGCCACGTGATATCTAATTGTGCTCTTTTGAAGAAAAAGAAGGAAGCTGGGCCCAATGCTTGCTTTCAGGCAATTAAAAATCAAAAAGGTTTAGGAGATGCTGTTAAAGATCAGTCCTTGCAAGAGGGAAAAGCGGAAAAGTTGGAGGAGGTGAGAAAAGAATTCCGTTCGTATGTATCAGAGGGTTTTGTTTCACTGAATGATGAGTCACCCCAGGTGCCAGTGAAAATTCTTAGAGATACTGGGGCTAGTCAATCTCTCTTGCTGGACAGTGTTTTAAATTTTGGTGAAGAAAGTGACACTGGTGAAGTAAATCTAGTACGAGGCGTTACAGGTGAGACCATGTCTGTCCCTTTTCACAGGGTGATTTTAAAGTCAAAGTTCGTAGAAGGACCAGTCGAGATAGGGATAAGACCTAGTTTGCCAGTGGAAGGAGTTTCTTTGTTATTGGGAAATGACCTTGCAAATGGAGAAAGTGATCCTGTGGTACGGTTAACAACCAAACCAAGGATTGATGAGTCTGAGGATGATCCAGATGTTTACCCATCATGTGCGGTGACTCGAGCTAGAGCTAAAGAATTAGCCAAGACAGACAGTCCGATGCAGTCTGATGTGGTTCCTTGTGACAGTCCTAAACAGGAAGAAAATTATGATGCCTTATCTGAGACTTTTCTGTCTTCATTGGAGGATCAACATCCTTATAGTGAGCCTGAATTTAAAGATTTGTCTTTGTCGAGGAAGGATTTTATAGTGGAACAGACAAAGGACCCTGAGTTGACAGAATTGAAAGAAAAAGCTCTCTCATGTGAGGAGATTGAAAAGGTGCCAACTGGATACTATGTCAAAAATGGAGTGTTAATGAGGAAATGGAGACCTCCTCATGTTCCTGTTAATGAGGAATGGGAAGTTATTCATCAGGTTGTTGTTCCAAAAGTTTATAGGGATGAGATTTTAAACCTGGCCCATAGTATGCCTTTGGGTGGTCATTTTGGGGTGAATAAAACTGTAGGGAAGATCTTGAAACAATTCTATTGGCCTGGTTTGAGAAAAGATGTGGTGATGTTTTGTCGAACCTGCCACACATGTCAGATGGTAGGTAAGCCAAATCAAAAACCCCCTGTGGCTCCTTTGAAGCCAATTCCTGCTTTTGGGGAGCCCTTTTTGAAGGTGATTGTGGACTGTGTTGGTCCATTACCAAAGTCTAAGACTGGAAATCAGTATTTGTTAACCATCATGTGTGCCACTTCTAGATTTCCAGAGGCAATACCCCTTAGAAATATTAAGGCCAAGACGGTGTCAAAGGCTCTTGTAAAATTTTTTACCTTGTTTGGTTTGCCAAAAGAAATCCAATCTGATCAAGGTAGTAATTTTATGTCAAAAATTTTTCAACAAATAGTCTATGAGCTGGGAGCAAAGCAGATTGTATCATCTGCATATCACCCAGAATCTCAAGGAGCTCTGGAGAGATTTCATTCTACTCTCAAAAATATGCTGAAGACTTATTGCTTTGAAAACACCAAGGATTGGGACGAAGGTATCCATTTACTTTTGTTTGCCGTTAGAGAATCGATCCAGGAGTCAATAGGATTTAGTCCGTTTGAGCTTGTGTTTGGACATCGGGTGAGAGGACCTTTGGAGTTGTTAAGAGAGCAATGGGTTAATGAGGAAGTTCACTTGAGTCTGTTGGACTATGTCCAAAAATTTAAAACTCGGTTGGAGAGAGTCTGCCAGCTAGCGAGAGAGAATTTGAAAACAAGCCAGATAAGAATGAAGACATATTTTGATAGACGTGCTCGGCCTAGGACATTCGCAGTGGGGCAAAAGGTGTTGGTATTTTTCCCTAGCCAAAATAATCCCTTGCAAGCTCGTTTTTCTGGACCCTATGTTATTGAATCTCGAGTGACTGATCTAACATATATAATCAAAACACCAGATAGACGCAAGAAAACACAACTCTGTCACGTAAACATGCTAAAACCTTATTATGAGAGGGATTCAGTTGTGGCCTTGGTGGATGGTGTAAAGGTTGTTTCTAGAATGCCTGATGTTGATGTTGAGGAAGGCCAATTCAGACCAAATATTGTTCCATCGAAACTAAAAAACCAAAATATCCTGGAGAACCTTGAAACGAAGTTGGACCATTTACAAGTTTCACAAAAACAACAGATGAGAGAATTAATTTTAAAATTTAAAAATCTGTTCCCAGATGTTCCAAACAGAACATCGATAATTACCCATGATGTTGATGTTGGGGATGCAAAACCAATCAAACAACACCCATATCGAATGAATGTGGAAAAAAGTAAACTTGTTGATCAGGAAATCAAATACATGTTGGAAAATGATATTATTAGACATTCTACTTCAAATTGGAGTTCGCCCTGTGTTATTGTACCTAAACCTGATGGAACTGTTAGATTTTGCACAGATTACAGGAAAGTGAATGCTGTAACAAAGTCAGATGCTTACCCTATTCCTAGGGTGGATGATTGCATAGACAGAGTGGGAAAGGCAAAATTTCTTACAAAGATTGACTTATTAAAAGGGTACTGGTGTGTTCCATTAACAGATAGAGGAAGGGAAATTTCAGCCTTTGTAACCCCTTCTGGATTGTATGAATACAATGTTTTGCCATTTGGAATGAAAAATGCTCCGGCAACATTTCAAAGAATGATTAATTCAGTGATTCATGGGTTAAAACATACAGATGCCTACATTGACGACTTAGTGACTGGGAATGATACATGGGAGGATCACATCTCTGCGTTAGAAAGGTTGTTTGAAAGACTTTCCAAGGCTAACCTTACAGTTAACTTGGCTAAAAGTGAATTTGGCCATGCCACTGTAACGTATCTTGGTTATGTTGTAGGTCAAGGCAAGCAAGCTCCTGTTCAGGCAAAAGTTCAAGCAATATCTGAGTTCCCTATTCCCACAGGTACGAGGACTGTTAGAAGATTTTTGGGAATGGTTGGATATTATCGAAAATTTTGTAAAAATTTTGCTGATATTGCTCTTCCCCTAACTAATCTTCTGAAGAAGGGAGTAAAGTTTGTTTGGACAGATTCTTGTCAAGAAGCATTTAAGAAGCTGAAAGCCATTTTATGCTACCATCCTGTGCTCAAAACACCTGACTTTGAAAAGCCATTTTCATTAGCAGTAGATGCCAGTGATGAAGCTGCAGGAGCTGTGTTGTTGCAGAAGGGTGACCTTGATGATATTGACCATCCTGTAGCTTACTTTTCAAAGAAATTTAATGAGCATCAAAAGAATTATTCCACCATAGAGAAAGAATTACTGTCGCTTGTTTTAGCCTTGCAACATTTCAGTGTATATGTTTGCACCGCTCAGAAACAAGAACAGAAGGCTGTTAAACTGGAGTTTAATTTTGCAAGAGTTTCATCTCATGATAACTCACATTAAAGGCAAAGATAATGTGATTGCTGATTGTCTTTCCCGATGTTAAATGGGAAACATGTATCTGTACTAATCTGATAGTCTGTAGTTGTGTAGCATGATAATTATTAACATTACTAACTATGCGCGGTTAAAATTTTTCTTGGGAAAAATTTTTTTTTAGGTGGGAGGTGTTACGGTCTCAGTGAAAGTCCCTTTAAGATAGAGAGTGTGTGTATGTGTGTGGGGGGCGTGCTTACGTCAATAGAAGATAAAGGACGTAATGACGTTGTTGAAGAAGTAAGAAGAAGAAGAAGGAGAGAGAGAGAAGGGAGAGAGACACCAGCCTGCTTGTTTTCTCTATCGATGGATGAGAAACAATAACTGTGTTTGCCACTGAAATCCATGTATGGAAGTTGGAAGTAATCCGGTGGAGTTCACTTTGTTGCTGACCTGTAGAAGGAAACAGGTATTTGTGTGTGGACGACCACGGTTCGGATGCTTTTCGGGGTGAGGAAGTCACTACCGAGTAAACACTGAAGTGTCGTTTGGGTTCCATCGTGGAACATTTGGATTTCGTATGTACTCTCTCTATGTTTTTCTACATCTACATCTTATCTTCAGACAACGGTGGTTGTTGAAGAAGCCCTTGCTCATGTTTCACCTTATGGCTTGCGGAACTGAACTTTAAGAAGCATTCAGGAACTGGGAGTTTTGGACTTTGTCACACACACACACGAAGAGTTTAGTTTTGGGGTTAACGTTCGAGGTTTAACATTCTTGAATTCTAACATACTAACATTTTTTTAACTTTTATTTTACGTATTATCATAAGTAGTGATTAATAAAATAGTTTTTAACACTGAATCATGCTCAGTGTGTTTCTTTTGTTGCTGGTTTGTGACAATCCCCTATACTCCTCCAGGGATTTGCTTGATCCCAGCTGCTTGTACCTGACCTATGCCTCCTTTTTCCTGGCCAGTACCTCAAATATCTCTTGTCATCCAGGGTTCCCTACTCCTATCGGCCTTTCCCTTCACTCTAACAGGAACATACAGACCTTGAACTCTCACTATCTCACCTTTACAAGCCTCCCACTTGCCTGTGGTCCCTTTGTCCGCTAAGAACCTACTCCTATCAACCTTTGAGAGCTCCTTCTCCTACTGTCAAAATTTGCCATCCCCCAGTTTAGAACTTGAACCTGTGGACTAGTTATGTCCCTTTCCATAACTATTTTAAAACTAATAGAATTATGGTCACTGATCCCAAAGTGCTCTCCTACTGTCACCTCAGTCATCTGCCCTGCCCTATTACCCAAGAGTCCAGAAGGCTGCAATGTGCCCAGAGGAAAAATGAGGTGCTGTTACTTAAGTTTATGTTGGACTTCACTGTGACAGTACAGGAGGCCACAGACCATTACGTCAGAGTGGAAGTGTGATGAGGAATTGAAGTGGCAGGTTACGGGAAGCCCATGGTCACTCATTAACCAGATAACCTTGTTTACAGCTATCCCCATGGTCACCCTGGTTTTATGATGAAGAGACTCCAACCTGAAATATTAACTCCGTTTCTCTTCCCACAGACACGACCTGACCTGCTGAGTATTTCCAGCATTTTCTGTTTTATGTAAATTCTATGATTACAAGAGCAATTTGGAGGCTTGGTATCTGACAATAATTTACCTTCTCATACCCCAAAGCCTTTCCATCCACAAAGCAGAAGTTAAGAGTATGATGGAGGATTCTCCGCTGGATGAGTGCATCTCCAACAGCACTCAAGAAGCTCAACACCATCCAAGACAAAGCAGATAGGTAATTCAAATATTCATTCCCTCCAGAATGGCTGCAGAGTGTACAATTAGCAAACTGCAGTCACTCACCTATGCTAATGGAACAGCATCTCCCAAACCTGCAACCTTTACCACCAAGGGCAAGGGCTTCAGGCACATCCAGCTGCACTTCCCCCATCAAGTTGCACACCATTCTGATTTGGAAATATATTGCCAATCTTGTGTTTTTGGGTCTAAATCCTGGAACTTGCTAGCCAAAAGAACTGTGGGAGGAGCTTCATCAGTAGAACGGCAGCAGCTCAGAAAAGTGGCTCACCAGTACCAGCTCAAGGACAGTTAAGGATGGACAATAACTTCTGACCGTGCCCTCAATACTCTTTTACAGAGAAATGAGTAAAATTGTCAGAAAATGTGTAGTGGATGTAAGATGGAGGTGAATTTCTGTGACCAGTCAAATTTGACAAGGATGGTCAATTGATAGAATCAGAAGCCCTTGTGAGGTCAAAAAAGGCAATATATAATGGTCAATGTTCCTTACTAAATTTCCCTTACAGCTCACCTGTATTTAGAACATGTCCATTATACCTCTACAAGGGTAGGTTTGGGAGATGTTGTCCCATTAGCTTCGGGAGCAACCGTTCAGTTGCTGGGAGAAGGCAACTGAAGAAAATCATTAAGATGACTTTCCCTGTGGTAGATAGCAGGGCGGTCCCTCTGTAGTCACTGCAATCTGATATGTTGCCATTCCTGAACATGGACTTGATTACAGCATCTCTAAGGTTACCTGGCATATTGTCAGCCCATACGCAAGACTCAAGTTGTGACCAAAGTTGTAATCCACCAAGTTTAGAACTTCATCAGGGTTACTGTCTGTTCTCAAAGTCTTGCTGCTTTTCAGATAGCATATGGATTTTTCAGCTTATTTTTGAATGATAGCAATGATGCTGGTTTGGATAGTTTGTTGTGGTATGATGTCAAGGACAGAGTCATGATTAAGGCTTTCTAAGAAGTGTTTCTTTCAGGGGGTTACTAATCACTTGATGAACTCTGCTCTTATCTTGTCAGCATTGAAGAATCCATGTATGTCATGGCTATCAACAAGTTCCTGGATCTCCAATTTCTTTGAACCCACCACCTGTTCTTTAGGTATTGGGTTTTCTGTTGGATAGTGGCTTCAGGTGACTGTAGAGATAGTTCTTTTCCCTTGAGGCATAATGGAGTTTCCATTCCAAGAGCATCTTGAATTTACAGTTAACTCCTGGTCATTCTCATCAAACCAATCATGGTGTTTACTAATAAGATACTAATCATGGTAGACATTTAAACAATTCAGACACTGGACATTCTGGGGCACCTGTTGACTGGGATCATCAGATTGCGAGGCATTTGAGAAGAGCTATTTTTGCAGGGATAAAAACATAAAATACTGTAAGTACTCAGCAGGTCAGACAGCAAGTCCTTGAGACCTTGACTGTTGATTATTTTTGTGGCAGCATTTCTGATGCCACAGTTGCTTTAGAGCTAGGCTGATGGGGATAACAGGATAGATTAGGCACTGATCAGCCCAGCAATCATCAATATCTGTCATATGAATGAGGGGCAGAAATAAGCCACTTAGCACCTTGACCTTGTTCTATCAGCCAATAAGATCATGGTTAGTCTGATTGTAACTTCAACCCTGCAGGGAACCTTTTGCTTTTTTGCTTGAATTATCTACTACTCCCTTTAAAATATTCAAAGACTCTGCTTCCACAGCTCTTTGAGGAAGAGAATTCGAAAGATTCTGGACCCTTGAGATAAAGAATTTAATCTATCTCATTAAAGGAAGGTCTTAAAAGGAAGACCCTTTATTTTAAAAAAGTGACCTTTAATACTAGATTCTTCCACAAGAAACATCCCATCTACACCCAACCTATCAAAAACCCTCTAGATCTTGTTTGAATCGTTACCTGATTCTTTTAAACTCCAGCAGATACAAGCATAGCCAGTCCAACTGTTTTCACACAGCAACTACCCATTCCAGATATTAATTGAATTAACCGTCTCTAAACTGCTTCCAACACATCTACATTCTTCCATAAATTAGGAAACCAAAACTGTACACAATACTTCAGACATAATCTCATCATTGCCTTATATATCTGAGGCATAACCTTACTACCTTAAAGTCCATTCCCCTCATAATAAATGATAATGTTCTATTAGCTTTCCTAAATTACTTGCGGTACCTTCAAACCAACCTTTGCGAATCATGCAGATCCCTTGGCACCTTGTACCTTTACCCTCTTGCACGATTTAGTCAATGTGCCTTTATATTTTTCATGCCAAGGTGGACAACTTCATGTTTTACATTGTACTCCATTTGGCAGATCTTTGCTTACTCATTTAACCTAATAATATTTCTTTGTAGCCTCATCATGTTCTCTTCACAATTTATTTTCCTACATATATACGTGTCATCAGCAAACCTAGCTGCTAATGGCTTCCAATATTTTTCCTATAACAGATATTAAGCTAACTGGTCTCCGATTTCCTGCTTTTTGTCTCCCTTTTTGATTAAAGGAGTTACACTCACAATTTTCCAATCTAATGAAGTCTTCCTCGAAATTAAAATCAATGCACTATCTATCTTAGTTGCCAATTTTAAGTCCACATCACCACTTGACTTCTTTTCAAGGCATGAGTGATACAATATCTTTGCTGTCTCTCAGACAATAATGTAATCTATCAGAAGCCAGTGCCCGGATTGGAGGAGCTGCGATGAGGTCTTGTTCTTGTCTCTCTGATGAAGCAAGCATGATGAGACAGTACTTCAAGCATTCTGTCAGGAGGTCTCTGCTGGAGTTAGCTTTCACAACTCTCTTCCTGCCATCATAACCTTCCAGAGGATTCTGATCTTGGCACAGAAGTTGCCCAGCAGGATCAGTTTGTCTCCCTCTGGGATGCAAGTCGGAGATTTTTTCCATGTTTTTTCTGGCTACAAATTAAACCATGGACGATGAAGAGTTTGCTCAAATGGCAGGTTTTTTTTTTACATGGTGTGAGGGACTAAGTTTAATCAAGAACTTGAGAGTGGCATCTCTACATGGATGAAATTCTAACATGATCTTTATTTATCCAGCTTTGGGATAAAATTGAGTCTTTGTGTTTGGAAAGGAAAAATACTGGGTGGTATTTCAAGATGGAGCACGTTTAAAGACAGGTAAATGTTATGGAATGATCCCCCATTTTAAGTAGTATCAGGGTGATGGAAATTCACCCCATTCAGTATCACTTTATATTTATTCCATCAAAATCATTGCGGCCAAATTTATGGTTTTCCACACAAGTTGAATGTCATTGCCTCCACTGTAAATTTCATAAAACCTTGTGAACTCAACTACAATCAATTTTAAACTTATTTAGAAGAAATTATGCTGAGTATGATGATGCAATTTATCTCCTAGACCTGAGGTAGCACAACAGGAATAGTCTTGGAAAGGTTTGGTGGGGGATGCTGGCTGGCTATGTGATCTTGCTTTCCTTACTGACCTCATTGCCCATTTTAATGATCTGAATGCTCAGCTTCAGGGTGGAACAACTTGTGTCTGACCTCACCAGGCAAATTTTTCAAGTGAACTGTAACAGTTCCATTTCCAACTGCAGCAAAGTGATTTCTCCCATCCCTTTGCCTCTACAGATACTGCTTGACATGATGAATTGTTCCAGCAGTTTACTTTTTGCCCTCTCAGTATCTTACCTATCAGATGTTTTCTGAATACAGTTGCACCATTGTTCCAAAGGCACAAAATGAGTAAATTCTGCTCTCACTCTGAGGAGATGCAACTTTTCTACATGTTGGAGAGCCAATATAAAGCTTACCTGCAACTCTTTATAATAAAACTGCTGTATATTGTAAAAATGTGGCAGTTCATGGAAGTGGGTGTTCCATTTACAAAAATAGGGATTTTTATCCAGCTTTAATTGGTTGCTGTTCCTTTAAAATGTAACTATAGTTCTACAAG
This sequence comes from Pristis pectinata, assembly GCF_009764475.1. Lineage (NCBI taxonomy): Eukaryota > Metazoa > Chordata > Chondrichthyes > Rhinopristiformes > Pristidae > Pristis > Pristis pectinata. The sequence continues at coordinate 126,977,119 of NC_067407.1, read as the reverse complement.
ACTTTTTAAAAAGCTAAGTATTTGATCTAATCTTAATGATATAACCATGTTCTGAGGGGGAATAATTCAAAGGAACAAGGGATCTGAGGCATGTTGGCAAACTGGATCCAGAATTGGCTTGGTGACAGGAGGCAGAGGGTAGTGGTGGATAGGTGTTTTTCTGACTGGACAACTGTAACTAATGGTGCACTGCAGGGTTGGTGCTGGGACATTTGTTCTTTGTAATATATGCAAACGACTTGGAAGAGAATGTAGGTAGTCTGATTAATAAATTTGCAGCTAACATGAAAATTGGTGGATTTATGGAATGAGAGGAAGGTTATCTCAGGATACAGTAGGACATCAATCAGCTGGAAAGTTGGGCAGAGTAGTGGTGGATGGAACTTAATCCAGACAAGAGATTCTGCAGATGCTGGAATCTGGAGCAACACACACAAAATGCTGGAGGAACTCAGCAGGTCAGGCAGCATCTATGGAGACAAACAAACAGTTGGCGTTTCAGGTCGAGACCCTTCATCAGGACTGGAAACGGAGAGGGCAGAAGCCAGAATAACAGGGGAGGGGGAGGAGCATAAACTGCCACGGGGGGGGGGGGGGTATGTAGTTTGACTTCCTGAAGTCTGGTAGGACTAACAGAGTAAATGGTAGGGACCTTAGGAGTGTTGACGTACAGAGAGACCTTGGGCTACAAGTCCATAGCTTCCTGAATCTGAAGAAAATGGGTCCATGTCAACTGTGATGCCAATCTACGTTAATCCCATTTGCCCACATTCGGCCTATATCCTTCTACTCCTTTCCTATCCAAGTACTTGTCCAAACAGCTTTTAAACATTGTAATTGTACCTGCTTCTCCTCTGGCAATTTATTCCAGATATTCAACAGCCTCTGTGTGAAAAGCTTACCCCTCAAATCTCCTTTAAATTTCTCCCCCCTCACCTTAAATCTTTGTCCCTTACTTCTAGACCGCCCTGTCCTGGGAAAAAAAATTATGATCATCTATCCTATCTATGCCCCTTATAATTTTATAAAGCTCTAAAACATTACCCCTCAGACTCTGACATTCCAGTAAAAGTAAATGCAGCCTAGCCAATCTCTGTATATCTACAACCCTCCATTCCAGGAAACATCCTGGTGAATCTCTTCTGCCCTCTCTCCATTGCTACTACATCTTTCCAAAGCTGTACACAATACTCTAAATATGATCTAACCAATGTTATGTAGATCTGCAACACAATGTCCCAATTCTTATGCTCAGTGCCTCGGCCTATGAAAGCAAACATACCAAATACTTTCTTCACTATCATATCCACCTGTGTTGTCACTTTCGGGGAGCTATGGAGTCGCATAACAAGATCTCTCTGTACATCAATGCTACTAAGATCCCACCATTTACTCCATGTGTCCTACTAGAATTTGACCTCCCAAAGCGTATTATCTCACACTTGCCTGGATTAAGTTCAGTCTACCACCACTCCACCCAACTTTCCAGCTGATCTATGTCCCAATATATCCCCAACCTTCCTCACTATCCACAATTCCACCAATTTTTGTGTCATCTGCATACTTACTAATCTTACCACCTACATTCTCATCCAAGTCATTTATGTTACAAAGTTCCCAGCACTGATCCTTGCAGTACACCACTTATTTCAAATTTCCAGTCAGAAAAACTTATATCTGTCAATATGAAACAAAAAGCAAAATACTGCAGATGCTGAGAATCTAAAATATAAAAAAAAATCCTAGAAACACCCAACAGATTGGACAACATCCGGGTAGAGGAGGGTAAGGCTAGTCTGTCAGCACAATGACCTTACATCATGTATCTGTCACATATTGTGTATTTTAAGATAATACTTCCAAGAATCACAGACTTGCAATGACAGGACAGGAGGCCATTCAGTGTTTCAATTCCATATTTACTCCTCATAGAACAATCTATTCAGTCCCATTCCCACAGTCAATTCCTATCATCCTGACAATTATTTCCCTTCAAATGCCTTTCCAATTTCCTTTTCAAAGCCAATTGTTTTTTTTTCCCATAACCTTATAGGTAATGAGTTCCAGACCATGACCATTCTCTGCAGAAAGCAGTTTTTCATCTCCTCTCCTGTGAATTTATGTCCTTCGGTTATTGAACTGTCCACTAGAGTCAGAGCATGGAAACAGGCCCTTCAGCCCAACTGGTTCATGCCGACTGTGTTGGCCAGTGAGCTAGTCCCATCTGCCCACATTTGGCCCATAGCCTTCTAACCATATCCTATTCATGTACTTATTTAGATGACTTTTAAATATTGCTAATGTGCCTGCCTCAACCACTATTTCTGGCAGCTTGTTCCAAATACGCACCACCCTTTGTGTGAAGCTGCCGCCCCAATGTCCCTTTTAAATCTCTTGCCTCTGATCTTAAACCTATGCCCTCATTTTTAGCATCTCCTCCCTGGGGAAGAGACTGCTTTCACTCTGTCTATGCCCCTCATGATCTTATACACCTCTATCAGGTCACTCCTCAATCTCCTACATTGCAAGGAACAAAGTCCTAGTCTAATGCAACCTCTCCTCACGCCAAGTCCAGGCAACATCCTGGTAAATCTTTTCTGCACTCTTTCTAGTTTAATAACATCTTTCCTATAACAGGGTGACCAAAACTGTACACAATACTCCAAGTGCAGCCTCACCAACATCTTACATAACTGTAACATTACTTCCCAACTCCTATACTTAATGCCCTGATTGATGAAGGCTGGTGTGCCAAATGCCTTCTTCACTACCCTGTCTACTTGTGACGCCACTTTCAATGAACTATGCACTTACACTCCTAGGTCCCTTTGTTCCATTACACTCCCCAGGGCCCTACCATTCACTGTACAAGTCCTACCTTGGTTTGATCTCCCAAAATGCAATACCTCACACTTAACTAGATTGAAAGCCATTTGCCAATTCTCAGCCCACATACCTCGCTGATCAAGATCCCCCACTAATAACAGCTTCTCTTTATTTACCCTATCTAAATCCATCACTTCCATCAAATCTCCTTTCAAGCTCCTTCGAGGACGACAATTCCAGCTTCTCCAAACTAACCTTGGTGATATCTGAGGGTATTTAAATACATCTCTTGTGCACCCTCTCTTGGGCTTCCTGAACCATAATTTGATTCTTCCTGAAATGTTTAAATGTCATTTTAATACAATCTTGCTTTGATGCATTTCATAACATTCATCACCAGGTGGTACTGAGGCACCAACCCATGTTGACTTGATTGCCAGGTAATCCTTCAATCCCAATCTTCTGCCCTGCTCTGGGTCAAAAAACTTATTGTAATCTCTGCACAAAACAGTTCATTCTTTTTTTTAAGAAACCTGCTGCATTTCTTTCATCTTTTCCTTTCTTTAAAAAATAGACCTCAAAGACATGTTTGTTGTGTTTATATTTTCCTTTTTTAAATTTCTTGTGCCAGACTTCCAAGCTTTTTGTTTCCATTTTGTTTTACTTTAAGCATCATTACCCACCTTTTTCATTTATTCCGTGGTCCCATTCACATTTAATCAAGAGGTTCTCTGACTTCATTTTTTTCCTTTCCATTTTCTGTCTTCTCAAGATCTTCAAGTTCAAGTTTATTGTTGTAGGCATATGTACACAGGATATAAATGGCATGAAAATTAGCTTTTTGCAGCAGCAGCACAGTACATTACACCATGAAAAATACGTTAACAAACTTAAACATGTTATACATAACTTACATGCGAAAAATAAACAAAATAAACAATAATGATCTATGAACCCATGAACACTACCTCATTATTCCTTTCCTTTGACACTAATTTTGTAATTTATAGATTTTTGTCTTGTACTGTACTGCTGCCACAAAACAAAAATTTCACGTCATATGTCAGTGATAATAAATCTGATTCCAGTACAAGTTGAGAGAGAGAGAAAAAAAGAAATAGAGTCCGAGGTAGTGTTAAGGTTTTTCAAGTCAGTTCAAGAACTTGATGGCAGTGGAGAAGCTGTTGTTGAACCTTGAGGTTTGGTTCTTCAGGCTCCTGTACCTCCTGCCTGATGGCAGCATCAAGAAGAGAGCACGGCCCAGATGGTGGGGGTCTCTGATGATGGATGTCGCCTTCCTGAGACATCACCTCTTGTAGATGTTCTCTATGTTGGGGAAATTTGTACCCACCTCTTGTAGATGTTCTCTATGTTGGGGAAATTTGTACCCATGATGGAACTGGCCGAGTCCAATACTCTGCATGCTTTTGGGCTGCTGTGCATTGGAGTTTCTCTACCAGGCCTGTGATTTACAAGGGAATTTAACCTGCTAATTCTTTTGATTATTTGCTTGAAAAGTAAGGTTACCACCTAGTTGGCTGTATTCCTTGAGGTTTCACCACATAACTGCCCACCTCCACCATTTCGCTATACATGCTCTTCACGTTTCTCTGTACTGTTTTTTTAATTAGTGAAGGCAGTTCCAAAGAAAATGAAAAAACATACGTTTTCAATGCCTCTTATAAAATTCCTCCTGGTTTGCATGGAGCAACGTTCAGGAAATTAATCTTTAATTTGAGGGGAGACTCTTCTGAATCAAGGGACAATCTAGGTCAATGATTATTGAGCTGTTGGGTGGAAGCTCCTCAATGCGACTTATGAATTGGGCAGCAGAGTATTGAAATATTTACAGGGAGTCAGAGGTGAGAGGCAAACCAGAAGAATACTGAAATGGTACAAACACAGGCTGAGAATTAAACTGAAGCAGATCAGATATGAAGTACTAGGTAATGCTCAAATCAAGTGAAGCTTACTCAAAGGTCACAAATGCAAAATGCAAACCTGCAATGGATTTATAAAATTACCAGCTGTCAAGGCAATCTGTGAATAAAAGATGAACCAAATTTCTTAACATTTGAAAATATTTCAACCAGAAGTCATTTTCAGTTATCAACTTTTATAAAGTTAAAATTTCTATTATAAGAATGCATTGTAATTAAATTCAAATTCTAACTATAAGCCAGAATGTTGTAAGCATTCACTAATATTTTTAGCTTAAAAAGCTTGAGTTTTAACATTTGTTCTCATGCACAGTTGAATGTTTAGATCTAACAGGATCAGCTGGCAGGAGTATTTGCAGACATCTTTAATTTTTCCCTACTCCTGAGGTTCCCACCTGCTATCATCCCAGGGCCAAAGAAAAACAAGGTAATATGCCTTAATGACTACTGCCGGTGGCTCCATCTTCATTAAGTGCTTCGAGAGGCAGGTCGTGCCACACATCGACTCCAGCTTCCCAGATAACCCCAACCCACTGCAATTCACCTACCAAAGCAAGTCCCTGGCCCTGCACTCATCTCTGGAACATCTGGATAACAAAAACACCTAAGTCAGACTCCTATTTATTGACCAAAGCTCCACCTTCAATACCATAATTCCAAACAAACTCATCTCCAAATTCCTAGACCTAGGACTCAGCACTCCCCTCTGCAACTGGATACTTGACTTCCTCACCAAGAGACTACAATCAGGCAGCAACACCTCCTCCACGATTATCCTCAACACTGGTGCTCCATGAGGCTGTGGCCTCAGCCACTTACCTTACTCTCTGTACACTCACAACTACGTAGCCAGATTCGGTCCAACTCCATTCACAAGTTTACGGATGACACCACCATTATGGGCTGGATCTCGAACAATGACAAGATGTAGTACAGGAAGGGGGTAGAGAGCTTAGTGTCAAGACAACCAACCAGCAAAACAAAAGAGCTGGTCATTGACTTCAGGAAGTAGGGCAGAGTACACAGCCCTGTCTGTATCAAATGGTGCTGAGGTAGAGATGGTCAAGTGCTTGACGTTCCAGATGTAAATATCACCAATTTGTCCTGGTCCAATCACGTGGATACTATGGCCAAGAAAGCACATCAGTGCCTCTACTTTCTCAGGAGCCTAAGGAAATTCAGCATGTCTCTGATGACTCTCACCAACCTTTACAGATGCACCATAGAAAGGATCCTATCCAAATGTATCACAGCTTGGTTTAGCAACTGCTCTGCCTCAGGAAAGAGCCAAAATAATCAAGGAACCCTCCCACCCTGATCATTCTCTCTTCTCCTCCCTCCCATCGGTCAGAAGATACAAAAGCTTGAGAACATGTACCATTGAGCTCAAGGACAGCTTCTAGCCCACAGTCGTAGGACTTTAGAAAGGACCTCTTGTACACTAGAGATGAACTTTCAGTCTATCTTGTCATGGCCCTTGTACTTTGTCTACCTGCATTGCCCTTCCTATGTAACTGCAATTCTATATTGTGCATGGTTTTTTCTTTCCTTTTGCACTAACTCCATGTATTTATGCATGGAACGCTGTCTGAATGGCATGCAAACAAAAGCTACGAATTGTATCTCAGTACGTGACAATAATAAACCAATTTCATTCAAAGCCATTAGTTTTATTTGTCTACACAAATGTTAATACTCATCTGTTATGAAGGTTGAGTCGATTGTAAAAATAGGTGAATTAGGTGAATTCTTGTAGCTATAACATGAAGACTGCCCAGAGGAATGCCGGTGAAAAGGCTAGAACAAAAAGGCCAAGTTTAAAGATGCTGAGATAGCTTGTGAGGATATACCCATTGCTTAGCAACAGAAGAAAATGATTTTGCATACAAAAGGCACAGCTGCAGAAAATAGCACATCTTTGCAGATAAGAATGAAATTAATGAGAATAGGTATGTAAGATGTTGCCAGATTTATCCAATTATTTTGTGGTGGATTTTATATCCTCGATATTCTATCTAGGCTGAAATTTTGCAATGAAAATGGAGCTTTTTGTAGTTGAGAATGAGATAGCAATCTGACACCCTGATGGAGAAACCACCTCTTTTTTGTTACTAGCAAAGAGGTATGTTATGGCTTGGTTTAGCCAGGGCTATTCAGAGGGCTCCATCCTGATAACTATTGGTGGCAAGATGTTCTCTAACAGTGGTTATGGATATGATCTTATAAAGCTAATTGCTGCTAATGCAAGTGTGCATTAATTACTTTGGTGTCAGGACAAATCATTAGCCCTCACCCAAAGGTCAAAGCACACAGGCTTGGATTCAATATCTTTATCCAATCTGTGGGTCTAATATTTAAATGAAGATGCTGCAGTTTTAATATAAATTTTGCTGTTTTTCCAGTATGCATTCACAATTTTTGTTGTTTCATCTACTTGAAGAATGTGTTGGATTTGACTGTTTTAATTAGTTTTTTTTAAACGCGCATAGTGTTTAATACACCTCAAGTGGCCGCATGAGGAATGGCCGCTTACTAGCTTATTGGTTCGTCCATCAGGTGATGATGTAGTTTTTTCATTGGTTGGTTTGGCCACAAATATCTAATAGGTTTCCTGATTGGACTATTGTTAGCTAAAGAGCATCTCTTATCTCAGGTATAAAAGGTGTCGCTTTTTGTTAATCTCTCTCTTGCTCTCCTCACCCCTGGCCCGAGCTCATCTTTTGTTCCTTTGTCTCGGCTCATCAGAGCTAGTGCTCTGTGCTCTGTGACTGTTTCTTTGTTTTAAACTTTTCCAATAAAACTTTGTGAAGCACCAAGTTGTTTTCAACTCATTCCTGGACTCCTGAAAGAACCTGTGGATTCAAAAATAACCGGATCCAACAAATGCTTTCCTTTTGATTCCAATCATACCTCTTTTTCTGTAAATATTTTTTTAAAAAGCACTAGAGTAAATTTGATGACCATAAGGATGGATGACATTGACGAGCTGGTTGAAGAAACACTAACAAGCACTCAGTACAAAGTAAATCAATAATGATTTAACTAGACTTTGGCCGAGAAAGAACACTTCTACATAAAATCCAAGAAAGATAATTGTAATGCTTTGGGTATGTTTTAGGAATGAAAGAGCTGGGATAATTTTCACAATGCAACTTAAGGTACATGGAACAGAAAGCTGGGAAGGTCAAGAAATCACAGCAAGTTGGGAGAGATGCAAAACGAAAGCTTGCAAGAACAGGCTGATTCAGAAGTGTAGTGAATTCATTTGGCTTTCAGCTTCATTGCTGAGAGGATGCATTGAAATTTAGTAGTAATAGCATTCTTTGACCTGTTTATTTTCAAACTATTTAGAGAAGCAGCACATACTGGATGTTGTGTGACAGTATGAGGGAAACAGAAGATTCACTTTGCACTATCCTTCTAAAAAAATTCTTTATTCCAACATCAACAGCAGCCTTCAAGTTTCATCCCCAAGCTCTGGAATTCCCTTAATATAACTCCTACCTATCCATTTTTGCCAGCCCTCATAAGATCTCAAAGCTTATGCAGAGGATTTTTGCTCGATTATGGCAAGGGAAGAGTTTTGGGGCATTTCTGCAATGAAAACAGTATTTCAATATAAGCCACCATTCTACATCAAATTTATTCTATCTTATTGTAAGATGCAATACACTACAAGAACAATTGGTCCAGGATGGCTGAATAATTGTGTGTTCTGTTACGAAGTATCTAAAAGTGCTCGCACTCTTCTCCAGGGTCTAGTAGTACAATTATTCAACCATCACCGAAAAGTGGAAATTAGTGTCTCACTATATACTTGTTGAGCTACATAACAGTAATTGTATTACCTTTCTTTTGAAAAAAAGAACATCAAACATTCAGGTTAAGGTGGTACAGAAAATACCACATTTGGTCAACTGTCAGAGAGTTGAGAGTAATAGGCCCATCAGCACACCACAAACATGCCAACCTGTTTTTCCATCCACACAAATGCTATTTGCCTGCATTAGGTCCGTATCCTTCTAGGTCTTGTCCATTTAAGTGCATGTCTCTTAAATGTAATGATTGTGTCTGATTCCACCTCCTCCTTTAGCAGTAAGTTACAGATATTAACCACACTATGTGGAAAAACTTTCTCCCTCAAATCCCTTTAAAACTCCTTTTCACCTTAAACCCATGCCCTTGTTTTTGATACCCCTAGCATGGGGGGGGGGGGGGTGGAGGGGGGATTCTATCTACCCTATTTATTCTCTTATATACCTTTGTCAGGTCACCCCTCAACCTCCTCTGCTCTAGGGAAAAAGCTCAGCCTCTCTCCCCAAAATTAAAGTCCTCCAATCCAGTCGACATCCTGGCGAATCTCCTTTGTACTCTCTTCAGTGCAACCACATCCTTCCTATGGTCCGGCAACCAGAACTGCACACAATATCCCAACAGCAGCCTAACCAGCATTTTGTAAAGGTGCAACATAACATCCCAGTTTTTATATTCTATGTCCTGACCTATGAAGGCAAGCTTGCCATATGCCACCTTCACTACCCTATCCATCCACATTGCACTTTGGACTTGAACCCAGAGCTCCTTCTGTTCATCAACATTCCTTAGTGCAATGGTCTTCAACCTTTTTCATGCTGCCGACCCCCAGAACATGTCCTTGTTAGATGGCAGACCCCCAAAGCCCACAAAATCAAACAATTGATAATTCATGCATACAACACAAATTACTGCACACAGGCCCTATTGAAATAGTGACTATTTCAATCACCGATATTTACCAGCGGTGTCTTTCAGTGTTCAGTTCAATGTGAAGGTTGTGCCTGTTTTGCACTGTAGAGTTTGTCCAAACGTGGTGGTACGTGCGACAAACATACGCGTATGTCATCCTCAATATTCAGTCTTGATCTGTATTTGGTTTTCATGGTAGTGACTGCAGAAAATGCTATTTCGCACAAGTAAGTGGTTGCAAATGGTAACAGAACATTGATGGCTTTGCTGGACAGCAGTGGACACTCCTAAAAACATGCTATCCAGAACGACAACAGTGACATTCGGTTGAACTGCAAGTGCAAAGCCCTGTCAGATGACAGTTCAGCCAATTCTTCTTGTTCACGTCCAGTTAAATCAGTAAGCATGAATTCAAACGGATTTCGAATCCAATCAAACGTGTTCGTGTCATCGTCGCCGAAATACTCATGGAAATAATGTGACAGCTGTTGAACATGGTTCAAAACGGTGCTCGCAATGGCCTCTGTCTTAGTCTTGTTCACTGTCAGAAAGTCAGCCAGCAACGGAAGCATATTATAGACGCCTTGCTCGCATCTTCCTTTCCAGATACAGAGTTTTTTCTGGAAGGCATTGATTTTGGCATGCGTTTTCAGAACATTTGAGCCAGGTCCTTACAATGATAGATTTAAGCTGTTCAAAATGTTGAAAATATCTGCAAGATAAACTAATCTGGCAACCCACATCTCATTTGTCAAGACTGTGCCAATGATCAGTTATGCTCATTTAGAAAAATGAGCAGTTCATCTCGCTCTTCGTATACACGCTGCACAACGCAGCCTCATGACAGCCATCTGACTTCTGTATGTAGCAACAAATGCTTATGCTCGGCTTCCATTTCACAGCATATGTTTTCAAACAACCGATGACTGAGCAGCCTGGCTTTGATAAAGCTAACGATTTTAATGCACGTGGAAAACACATCTGCAAGATTTTCATCCATATCCTTTGCAGCCAAAGCCTCATGGTGAATCATGCAGTGGGTTGCTGCTACATGTGGAGCTACTTCTTTCACTCGTATGACTAGACCAAACATCCGTCCCGTCATTGCGGCAGCACCATCCGTGCATACTCCAATACACTGTGTCCACGCCAATGCCAATGGTACAAAAAAAGTGTCAAGCGCACGAAAAAGTTCTTCACCGGTTGTACGCCCTGGGAGCGCCTTGCAAAACAAAGTCTTCCAAAGCCTCTCCTTCCCAGCAATATCAAACATAAACCAACAACTGTGCAGCACTGGCAACATCAGTACTTTCTTCAAGCTGAATTGCAAATCTGACTTACTGAAGATGTGCTATCAGCTGGCTCTGTATATCTTCCGCCATATCGCCAATTCTTCTGCTTACTGTGTTATCAGACAGTGAAATGGCTTTCAGTTTTTGACTGGATTCTTTTCCCAGTACAACTTCACACATATCTACTGCTGCAGGCAGTATAGGCTCTTCTCCAATTATGAGAGGCTTTCTGGAACGTGCTATTCGTAATGCTACCAAATATGATGCGCAAAGAGCCTTCTCATTTACAGTGGCGCAGGCTGTCATTTTGCCTTTCTGCTTGAGGTACAGCTCCTTTTGCAGCTCAAAATATTCCTTCGGCTTACCAGCAATATCTGGATGCACTGTTGTTAAATGGCACTTCAATTTCGCTGGTTTCATTGCATCGTTGGACAGCGTTTCCAAACACAACACAGAGATTGGTCCGCATTTGTCCCCACTGCGATGAAGCCATATGAAATGTATTCTGGATTGTACTTGCATTGTTTTCTCTTTCGGTCACCCTTATCCCCTTTGTCATCAGAATCTTCTGGTTTCTGGTCAGCTTTTCTCTTCAGAAATTTCTCCATACTCAGCAATACCCGCTGGACAGTTTAATTACTATTACTGATAAACAAAATTATCAAAACTAATCTAAAATTTACATGCTTGCGCACTTTTCGTTTAACAGTGACGTCACTGTGGTGTAAATGCACGATAAGTAAGCAATATCATTAAGGCACACCAATAACGTCACTCAGTCTCGCTAACACTACAGTGCACAACAGAATAGTAGTGAGTAGTGAACACTACTGACTACTCTGACTACACAAATCCAATATTAAGCAGCAGCTTACCAGAAGGGGACACCATCTAAGTCTCTAAGATTGTCGCCTATACAGATAGAATAGATATGGCCGATTTTCTGAATAGTGGAAAACTGGAGCAAGCAAGTAAGCTACGTCTTTGTAACAGGTCGCTTTTCCATTTTTTTCTTGGCTTGCTCGCAGACCCCCTGGCAACCCGCCAGGTTGCAAACCTCTGCCTTAGTGCCCTTGTAGCAGCTAGCTACACATTACAAAATGAAGACAGAGTCGCTGGTTCGAAATCAGAAGTCGAATGAACGACAGGGGCGCGGTGCGCCTTTAATATCCCAAAACTTCCCGCACTACAGTTCCCGTGTTGACGTCACGCGCGGGTCACCTGACCTTCCCGCGCGTGGGCTTTCCTAGCCCGATGGGGAAGGAGGAGGGCCCAGCGCCATCTTGGATCGGGGCCTCCGACGACGTACGCGATGTCAGGAGCCGGTTCAATGCCGGTGCGGTGAGTTGCTACACCCTACCATTTACTGTATACATCCAACCCCATTTGTCTTCCTTGCACGTATTGGGATTAAATTCCATCTGTCAATGCTCCGCCCAACTTCCCATTTGATCTATACGCTGTTGTAGTCTTGTCCAACCTTCTTTGCTACCCACTACACTATCAATTGTAATGTCATTTGCAAATTTACTGATCATTCCTCATATTAATGACTTGGATGTGAACGTAGATCACAAAGGTCCCAGCAGTAATGCCTGCAGTACACCACAGGTCAGACTTCCAATCAGAAAAAGCAACCTTCCCCACCACTCTGGATTGGGTTGGCAACAGTAGGCAATTTGGATGCAAAGAATAATATCTTCATGGGAGAGATGAGTCATCTCTTCCTGGTAATGTTATATTATTGTCATGTATACCAAAATACAGTGAACATTGTTTGCATGCCATCCAGGCAGATCATGCAATTGAGATAGTAAAAAGAAAACAATGCAGAATATCACATTTCAGCTACAAAGAAAATGCAGTGCAGGCAGCATTCACCTCATTCAGAAGCCTACAATAGACAGTGATGACAAGATCTCAAGTGATTGGAAATAATTTTTCTTGTGTTTTCTCCTCTTAACTACCATTTTTATCAGTCCCTTGCAAGAGATTACATGGCTGAAGGTAGGTCACTCCTATGCATTGATGTGTGGGACGGACAACATGAAAAGAGAGCTCTGTTATCTCTCATTTTTGTATCCATTAACCAATTGGTTGCCTAGATTGATGAGATATTCTGAGACATGTTTACAAACGTACTTTTTTTTTGTTTCCTTTTGGTTGCATTTGTTTTCTAAAATATAATCCAAATAAAAAAATGGGGATTCCTAACTTCAGGAAAATGTTTTAAGATCAACAGGAAGCAAAGCCATTTACAGAAAATGCTTATCATTAATTGTTTCTCTGAAACCAACTTCTCAAAAACAAATGATAAACACTGTACCTTTCTGGTCGAACTAAAATACTATTGAGGCAGACATGTCTTTACTTAACATTCTAGAGAACTGACATGGATAATATAGCCATGATTTGCCTTTGATTTTTACCCACCTCCCAAATATCAGTACCTAAATTCTCATCTTTGTTTTATCTCCATTGGCCCACCTGTCACTCACTTTCGAGTTTTCTTCAGAACATCATCTTGACTCTCCATTGTATCAACTCTTCTGTTACTCAAAATTTTTGTTCCCCTCCTCCCACACCACCCCAGTAATGGCAGCGAGACACCTGATAGACTCCACATTATGTTCCCTCCCTATGGACATTGCAAAACTTTTTATTGCTAAAAACAGGAGTTTTGTTAGGCCCATGTCCAACTCTCAATATGGAAGTCTGGTTAAAACTTTCATCCTAATCCGACCTGAATGGAAATGCCAAAACAAAAGCCCTACCAGCAGCCCCTGGGGTCCATTAGATCATGACAAAAAGTCACTTGTAGTCTGGTTTATGATTTAATCTTTTGGTCAATTAACTGTGGTCATAGAATCTCCACTACAAAATTACAAAAGTCACTCAACCTCCCTGGCTCAATTAGATCAGCTAATGCAATGCAAATGGTTGGAAAACATTACTGAAGTGACCAAGGAATACACAGCCTGGTGGGATGGCTTCAATCAAAGAAAGGGACAATCATCAGGCTTAAATGTTTAGGAAAAGCAAAAGGTTGTCAAGGACGTGGAAGTTGCATTAGTGGTCTGACTTTGCTTCTCTTCATTGACTATTTTGTTTTAAACAGAGGCTTTTATATTCCAAGTTGACAGCAGAAAGGTTGTTTCCATAAGCAACAAAGTGCCCTGAGCTTGACTGGCATCATTATACACTCCTAGAACGAGACACCATTACCATTTTGTTCTAGAACAATGCACCACAGACACCACAAAAGATAACCCTTCACTTTATAAAAGGTGGTAAATATTGTAACTATTTGACAGCATAATGAGACAACTAAAGATTGATTTGGAAGAAAAGTCAGCAAGATATTAATCTAGAAAACAAAGGATGAATTAAATTGATCTATAGCACTTAAATCACCTTCAGACTAATTTTCCCCACCCTTCTCAGCCCCAGTTTGCTACTTCCAAAATTCATGCAAAGCTTCAGATGATTATAAAGTCTGAGATAATCCTCCCATTTGCTGGACAGAGTACTAATGTCTATTACTGTCACCAGCTCAATGTTCTAATGACAACACCTTTTATTGAACTTCTGACATTAACTGCCTGCTTTCCAAGAGAATACTATCAGATTACAAGATTATCTACTTTCTCTGGTTGCTAATGTTAATGTAATAGAACTGATGGACGGACCAAGCAACTTTCCATCAATCACATGATTTCTCTACATGAGCAATGACACATAAGCAAAGCATGTGGAAAATAACCGTAGCCAAATCAGAAAATGACACTATATACTGTACCAATAAGATATTCTGCCATTGAAAATGCTCTATGACAACAGGCTACAGAAACCACTACCATGTGTTCTGTCTAAAATTTCTGAAGAAACAGTTGATAAAGTTTCAGGAAAAGAAAAACTACATAACCTCAAAGTAGAATAAGTATTCAAATGTGACTGGTACCAAAATACCCAAGACTCAAATTTAGAGACTTAAGGGACTTCAATATGTACAATTACTGCAGGACAGTATGCAGGACAACGATGCAGTGGAATTTTGAACTAAGTAAAACAAGTCAAGACCAAGTCAAAAGAACCATTGTTTTAGTGGAGGTAGTTCAGAGAAGAGCTACATTATAGTCGATTGTCAGAGGAGTGAAATACAAGAAACTGGATCTTTTGGTCTTGAAAGGAAGATGAACAAGGAGTGAGCTTAATATAGAAAAAGTATAGATCTGGATTACATTACAATACAAATATTGACAGGACAAAGGTGGACATGTTCAAACTTGTAAAAAGGGAAATTCACAAATCTCTGAAAATAACAAGCACCAATGGATTGTTTGAAGGATAGGCTAGCCTAAGCAATTATTTAAATTGAAAACCATAGTGGAAGAGAAGATTGTAATTATCACATCATTCTTCAAGGCCAAACCACAATGGTCTAGCTAGTTTTCCTCATTTGTATACAACTAGTGAGCAACTCCCACCCTACCCATTTAAGATTTTCTGGTGTCCTTCAAGATCATTTGAACCCAATTAGATCCACTAAAAACAGGCTACACTGGGCAAAATAAAGCAAATACTAAAACAAAAGGTGAATTGAGAGTTTAATTGCAAAAAATTTGTATCCATTTTAAATAATTGGATTAAAACAAAAAAATTTAAAAGCCTGGAAATGGTCACTTGCCAGAACTTCAAGATACTGTTCTTATTTCATTTTGCATTGTAATTCTGGTTTAGAAACACACCATCTACTTCAAGGTCCTTCCCAGTTTACAAATACCTGACTTTTGTATAGCCTTTGGGAGACCAGCATTTGGGAGACCACCGAGATGGATTTGCCAGATGCCCGTAGCCTGCAGCAGCTTTGGCTAATGGACAGTTAACAGGAATGAAACCCTGTCGCAATGTGGGGGTGACCTACACTTACAAGTATGAAAAACACTACAATGCTGGAGGAACTCAGCAGGCCAGGCCGCATCCCTGGAGAAAAGCAGTCGGTCAACACTTCGGGTCAGGACCCTTCAGGTGTTCCTTCAGAGGACTGACGTATCTGTGATAGTGTGGGAGGGGGAGATGAAGTGACTGGCAACGGGGAGATGAAGTGACTGGCAACAAGGAGATGCAGATCACAGTTACTGACAGAAACAGTTGCCAGTCATTTCAACCCCCCTCCCACACTATCACAGATATATCAGTCCTCAGCCTCCTCCACTGCCAGGAGAATTCCAAGCACAAACTGGAAGAACAGCACCTCATTTTCCATCTTGGAACCTTGCAGCCTAATGGCATGAACATTGAATTCTCCCACTTTAACTAATCCCCACACCCTTTCCCCCCCCCCCACCCAACCATGCCTCTTCTTCCCTTTCCTCACCTTTCTCTTTTTTCTCCCCCCTTTCTTTCTTTCCT
Source organism: Pristis pectinata (assembly GCF_009764475.1). Taxonomy (NCBI): domain Eukaryota; kingdom Metazoa; phylum Chordata; class Chondrichthyes; order Rhinopristiformes; family Pristidae; genus Pristis; species Pristis pectinata. The sequence goes on along the minus strand of NC_067407.1, from coordinate 126,960,924 downwards.
TACCTTTGACCCATCCCCTGGTGGATCTGATCTCCCCTCCTTCCCCGCACCTATCACTATCTCTTACCTGCATCTACCTATCACCACCTTGTGCCCTCCCCACCTCCTCTCTTTTGTCCACCTATCACTGCTCTGCTTTTCCCTTCTACATATTGGGCTTCTGTTTTTCCTATCTTTAGTCCTGAAGAAGGATCCTGACCCGAAATGTTGACCGTCTGCTTTTCTCCACAGATGCTACCTGGCCTGCTGAGTTCCTCCAGCATCAAAGAGTTTTTCATCTATATTCCAGCATATGCAGTCCTTTGTTTCAAAAGTGCTTACAAGTACTTTTAACAGTGAGATACCCACTTTTACTCTTTAGGAATATTAAACGTTGAATTCTCTTTAGTACCAAATCATTATTAATCCCACCATCACTGCTCCAAAGAGATAGTATTAAAACATAGAACATTAAAGCACAGTACAGGCCCTTCAGCTCACAATGTTGTGCCAACCTTTTAACCTACTCTAAGATCAATCTAACCATTACCTCCCACATACCCCCCCATTTTTGTATCATCTACGTGCCCATCTAAGAGTCTCTTAGATGTCCCTAATGTATCTGCCTCGACCAGCACCCCCGGCAGCACGTTCCATGCACCTACCACTGTAAAAACTTACCTCTGATATCCCCCTATACTTTCCTCCAACCACCTTAAAATTACGCACCCTCGTGTTAGCCATTCCCCCCCCCCCCCCCCGGGAAAAAGTCTCTGGCTGTCCACTCAATCCATGCCTTTTTATCATCAAGTCACCTCTCAACCTTCATTCCAAAGAGAAAAGCCCCAGCTCATTCAACCTATCCTCATAAAACATGCTCTCCAATCCAGATAGCATCTCAGTAAATCTCCTCTGCACCCTCTCTAAAGCTTCCACATCCTTCCTATAATGGAGCAACCAGAACTGAACACAGTACTCTAAGTGTGGTCTAACCAGAGTTTTATAAAGCTGCAACATTACCTCACAGCTCTTGAACTCAATCCCTCGACAAATGAAGGCCAACATGCCATACACCTTTAAAACCCTATCAACTTGTGTGGCCACTTAGAGGGATCTATGACTTATCCACAATGTTAAACAAGATGGTTCACAAGTGTTTCTTTAGTATACAAGACTTAATTAGCAGAATGAAAAGAGACTAAATACTTCAGCAGCTATTTATCCATTTTCACATAGAATCCAAGACATTTTCTTCAATTATGCACATTCACTCCACCACCCAAATTTAATCAAGTATTTCTTAAAAAGTAATTTAAAATCAAATGAAATCAAACCCAATACACTGAGGAAGAAGTTATATACCGAAGCCATAGCCTGAAGAAATTTACATCAAATCGAATTAAAAAAAAGTCAATCACAAACACCTTATTTGCAGTTTATTTTACAAATGCTTATGTTACTATTTTTCCTGCATACAACAGCCAGAGAGCAGCTATCCAAGCAAAGGCACCCAACTTAAATGGAGTTTGAACTCATCTACACAAATTGAACTTTTAAAATGCTTGGAATACACCTGTTTGCAGGATTGCATTGCCCTAGATAAAAGGTATCTACAGAATCAATTTCACTTATTATAATCTCAAAACTGCACATTTTAAAAAGTACAATGATTTCAAAATAACAATGCCTTAACTTTGAATATTCTCTCTTCAGGATGTTTCAGAATTTGACAGAAATGCTTTTTCTTGGTTATATCATTCTTGATGCTTTGGCACAGGCACTCAGCACTGTCCATACTCCATTCTAAGTAAAATTGGTCACAGCCTTCACCTTTAGAAGTCATTTCCACACAACCAAAACAGCTTTAAAATATGAATTAAATACAAATGTACGTAGCCGCTAAACACTAGAAAGTGTTTAAACCTTAGAACTATGCTTTTAGACCCCAAAATAACCACTTGAAGAGGAAGAAATTAGTTTTCTTCATCACGTAGAGTCAATAGCACTTTTTCTCAACAATTTCCTCGTAACAGTCCTTATCGAACACTCAGCTCCTTTGAATTTCAGACACCGGTGTACAAGGACAAAAAATAGATATACAGAAGAAATATTGGATATATAAGAAGAGGTTTCTTTGTTTTAAATTCTTCTCCAACCAGCAAGGAGGCAGCACTGTAAGCAGCCCAGAATACACCAAACAGCTGAAAAACAAGATTTGTCAGAGTGAATAACCTGCTTAATCATGTATGTTTTAGACTTTGCTAGGATCACTTAATCGGTTCCAGACCTCATTGCAGCCTTTGTCCAAGCATAGACAAAATAAAAGGCAAGGTGCAGGTGGCTGCCACTAATACGGTACTTAATGCAGCATCAAAAGCTCACAATAAAATTGAAGTCAATGAGGATCAAGGAAAATATGCTGAAGTTACATGTAACACAATAAAATAATGGTTGCTAAGTCAGCAGGATGATACTGCTGTAGTTCCCTTGGGCTGTGTATCCCATGATTCTTCACCGTTGATCTGGAGTCACACACTGGAGACACCATGTAAGATGGCAAATTTCCTTCCCTGCAGGACCTGAACTAGGTTTTTAGATAGTCTGGTGGTTTCACAGTTACCCTCTCTACCATGCAAATTTCAGAAGTCCTGAAACTGCAAACAATTTCCTCTGTTCTGAGTGTACTTTGACTCTGGACTTACTCCAGAACTTGCGGTTTCAACAATTCCTCACTACTTTGTGGAGAATCTGCATTAAGATCCTTGGCCAAGTTGGACTAGGCGCAGGATGTTAGTACAGATTCTCCACTGCTGAATCTGTCAAAACTGCTTCCATTGATTTCAATGGAGAGGAACTTCTGCAATTAGTTAAATCAGATTTTTAACGTTTCAGATTTTAAATAAAAATTATGAAGTTTAAATAGTTTCAATGGTACTTAAATGTTTGAATTGGGGCAAGCAATTTAGCTGGTTGTCAAAGATGTAATTTTGACATTTTTGGAGGCAGGGCTCAGCTTGTGCCCCGTTTACAACTCACACAACCACATTAAGTCAAGCCAGGTACAGGACCCCACTGTGAGAGATTGTGCCAGTTCTGATCCACAAATAACAGCACTCAGTCCTTATTATTCACCAATTTGCTATTTGCATATCTGTGTTTTTGCAAGGTTGGCCTCAAGCCACATCACAATCTCTTTTCAAACAAATATATCCACGCTGAGGAACCAACCATTGATTGTATAAATGCAATGATCAGCTTCCAGACACTTGTACCAAGTGACTTCCTTCTGTATGCTGTTCTAATGGAAAGCAGTATTTACACAGCTGGAACCTGATGATTTCAAAATCAATCACTGCTTGCCACTTTCAATAGAAGTGGTTTGTAAACTAATATCATTTCCTTTTAGATACTTGAAAATTTTAATGTGGATATTAATGCATGTTAATGCTTTTAGAACATTATAATGTATATTTATGTAGATAGGGTCCTGATGCAAGGTCTCAACCCAAAAACGTCAATTTCCAGCGCCCCCCCCCCCCCAAATCCACAGCTGCTACTAGACCTGCCGAGTTCTTCCAGCAGGTTGTTTGTTGTCAGTGCAGGTTTATTTGAGGGTATAATGGGTATAAAAGTGAACATCTTAGTGGCACGTGTTTTTGTTATCTGCTGAATCTTTGTGCCCCATCCCTCATGGATAACAAGGACATAATTTGGTGCTATTCCCTGACAGGTAAGGACTAACTTTGTTGAACAGCAAACCCTGACAGTTCACCGAAGACCAGAAATTCTGGGCTAAGATTTTGCACAACAATCACAATTATTATGTAGCAAGGCTAAAATTTTCATATGCTGATACTTGCCTTTATAACTGTAGATAAAACCTCAAAGGATCGAACAACCAAAAGGACCGGAACAATTGCAATCAACGGGAGTAGCGAATATCCAATAACTCCAAGAACCTGACCATATGCAACCTGTAAAATAAGATTCCTCATGATACTCTGATAATAACACTTGACCAGTACAACTATTCTTAGATTTAGTGAACAACTAAGCATCCCTACCTCACCACCAAGAACCCGAGCCAGTAAGAAGATGGTTAATGATCCAAATATCCAGATTGTTATAATCCACGAAACAACCTAGGAATAATAAGTGAATGTTTAGCTCCAGGACAATATTTTAATCAGCAATTTAACTTTCTTGGACCACAGATGTAAAGATAGTTTAACTATAGAGTTCCAAGTAAAGAAATGGTGACAGAACATAAGTTCCAAGACAAATTGCAATTTCTCTCAACATGATCCATACTACTAAAGTAGTAACTGTAAAGATTCTATTGATGTCAAAGTGCAATTCAGGGCTGCAATGAAAAATGTAGGCTTTTCTTTTAATTCATTCTTAAAAACATAGGCATCACTGCAAGGTTGGCATTTATTGCCCAGCTCTTCTTGCTTAGGAAGATGGCATTGGCCTTCATCTAAAACCACTGCAATTTGTGGGGTGAAGATACTGCCACAATGCTATTCCATCTGGAGTTTGACCTAGTAATGATAAAGGAATGGCTATGTATCCAAATTAAAATAGTGTTGCACTTGGAATTCCCATGCGTTTGCTGCCCTCATCTCTTGGTTTTGGAGGCTGCAGGTTTTGCAAGTGATGTCAAAGAGCATCCTGAAAATAGTACCATAACAGCTGGTGATGAACTGCCAATCAAGTGGACTGCTTTGTCCAAGATGAGACTGTTATTACAGCGACATCCATCCAGGCAAGAGGATAACGTACCTTCACACTCCCAACTTGTTTCTTATAGATAGTAAACTTTTGGTGTCAGAAAGTGAACCTTGTTTAGCTGAAAATTTCAATAAAATCTGTATTAAATAACTCGGATAGCATATTTTTATGCAGCCAATAGCTAATATCTACATCTAACCCACACTCCATCACTGAACGACATGCATTATGCTTCAGGAACAACCTCTGACAAAACAGCAGCTTCAGACTCCAGCAAAAGTTTACAAAGAAAGATAGGGAGTAACCTATTCAGCAATTTCACCTATTCCTCTCATTGACTGGATATGTGTACTTAAACTCCATGTACCTGCCTTTGTAGCCATCTCTCTTAAAAGCCTAATCCAAAGTCTATCAGTGTTGAAAATTCAGTTCTAAGCTTTTTGGAGGAAGAGGTATAATATCCACAGAATATTTGGTGTGAAAAAGTATTCCTAGATTTTTACTCTTAAATAATTTAGCTCCAATTAATATATTGTCCAGTTGTTCTGAATTCCTCCACTCTGGAAATACATGCACTTTATCTATCTGTTCAATATCCCAATATTTGCAGATTCACAAATTTTTTAAGCAAAGTTTGCATCAATCTTATCTGTTCTTTCATCTCCAAAACACTTACTCGGAATTGTCCATATAGTGAAATCATCGAAAAGAAAAGAACCACAGCTAGTGGGCCCCAGAAGTCAGGATTATCTCTCACGACCTGCCTATTAAATCCCAGCGAAGGCATTGGCATCAACACGCATCGGATTTTATAGTAAATATCCTTCAGATCAATGTCCAATTCCTCCCTAAAGGATTGACAGAAGAGATACATTACATCATATTTTAATTATAGATAGCTCAAGTATGAAATATGCTAAATATATCTCAAAAACAAATAGCATGAAAAAAGATTCCAATACCACCAGGAACCAGACTACAAAAGGAATCTCCTAACCATACGACATTCTGGTGAAACCAGAAGAAGACTTTTTTAAAAATCATTAGTTTATAAAGAGAGCACGTAACTAAATGTTCAGTGGTACAATATAGTGGTGGCACAGCAGTGAAGTTGGAGGCTGATAATTCAGAGATCCATATTCAAATCTAAGCATGACAGTGTTAAATTTAATTAATAACCTATAATTTAAATGAAAAAATTCCACTGGCAATGATTATCATAGAACTACTAAACCATTGCAAAAACCCAATTGGTTCTCTAATGTCCTTCAAGGGAGAAAATCTGCCACTCAATCCATTCTAAACACTTTAGAGAATCTGGTCTACATGCGATTCCAGATTCTCCAAAGTGGTTAGGATGGATTGAAAAAGCTGGTTATTTCATAGAAAACAGAGTTGGAATAAACAGGTCCTTTTTAGACTAGAAGTGGAACTAGGAGTACTACAGGGATCAATCCTTGGCCTGCAATTGTTCACTATTTACATTAATGACCTGGAAGAGTATGCAAGATTTCCAAATTTGCTAATGATACAAAAATGGGTGGAAAGGAATGTTGTGATAAGGAAACTGATTCTGCAATGGGATATAATGAGTAGGCAAAAGACTGGCAAATGGAGTTTAATACCAAATCAAAAGGCAGATTATATAATGAAGAGAGACCACAAGTGAGTTAAGTACAGAGGGATCTAGGTGTTCAAGTGCATAAATCACGGAAAGCTAGCAAGCATATTTAAAAAGCAGTTAAGGTGGCAAACAGCATTCATTGCAAAGGGGTTGGAATTTAAAAACAGTGAGATTTTGTTGCAATTGTACAAGCTGCTGGTGAGGCCTCACCCAATACTGCATACAGTTTTGGTCCCTCTACCAAAGAAAAGATATAGTAACATTGGAGGCAGTACAAAAGGAAATTCGCCAGGCTAATTCCTGGGATGAGAGAGTTGTCCTACCAAGACACTAAGTGGTTTGGGTCTGTACTCCTTAGATTTAGAAAAATAAAGAGCAACCTTGTTCAAGCATATATGATCTTAAGGGGGCTGGGGTCTTAGGATGTTTTCATTATTGGGAGAGTCTCTAACAAAGGAACACAACTACAAGATAAGGGACCAGTCATTTAAAATTCAGTTTCAAAGAAATTTCTTCTTGTAGAGGGCAGGCACAGTAGTGTAGCGGTTAGCGTAACGCTATTACAGCGCCAGCAACCTGGGTTCAATTCCAGCCGCTCTCTGTAAGGAGTTTGTACTTTCTCCCTGTGACAGTGTGGGTTTTCTTAGGGTGCTCCGGTTTCCTCCCACATTCCAAAGGCGTACAGGTTAGGAAGTTGTGGGCATGCTATGTTGGCGCCAGAAGCACGGCAACACTTGCGGGCTGCCCCCAGAACACTCTCCACAAAAGATGCATTTCACTGTGTGTTTCAATGTACGCGTTACTAATAAAGACATCTTATCGTATAAATCTCTGCTGGATCATTACAAGTATTTATAATGCAGAAGTGGATAAATACTTGACAGATCAAGGAATAGAAGGGTATGGAGAAATGGCATGGCAGAGCAGTTGAGGTCAGCATAGATCAGCCTGGATCAAATTAAATTAGTCTAATTTTCTTGTGTCATGTTCTTAAAAGTACTCTTAGTTGTAGTCAGATGGCTTCAATATGAATGCATAACTGTTGGTAAACCTAAAATTGAGTGCAATTCCCATTCCACAGTATTGTGGAGAATTCAAATGTTAGCTCTGAACTTTAAGCAACCCGTAAAATGGAAAGGAAATCCTAAAGAATTTGTTTATGCAAAGATAAGCACTTCTCCTGCTATGTAACAATGTTACCAAAGTGACAAGTTTTCACCTAAATAACAAGGCTGTCTACTCAAGCTCTTCTCCATCAAAGACCTTTGTGCTCATGATTAGAGATGTATCACTTCAATAATACATGGGAAAGTTTTTAATGGGGGGGGGGGGGGGAAAGAGGAGAAAAAAAAGAGGAAATTATGATGCTATTAGGCAGGAACTTGGGAACGCAAATTGGGAACAGATGTTCTTGGGGAAGTTCACAACAAAAATGTGGTCGTTGTTTAGGGAGTACTTGCATGGGGTTCTGGATAGGTTTGTCCCATTGAGGCAGGGTAAGGATGGTAGAGTGAAGGAACTGTGATTGACAAGAGACATAGAATATCTTGTCAAGAGGAAGAAAGAAGCTTACACAAGGTTCAGAAAGCATGGATCAGACAGGGCTCTGGAGAGTTACAAGGTAGCCAGAAGGGAGCTTAAGAATGGACTTAGGAGAGCTAGAAGGGGTCATGAGAAGGCCTTGGCAAGTAGGATTTAGGAAAACCCCAAAGCATTCTACACACATCAAGAAAGGAGGATGACTAGAGGGAGGGTAGGACCGATCAGGGATAAAAGAGGAAATATGTGCCTGGAATCAGAAGAGGTAGGGGAGATTCTTAATGATTATCGAAGATTATCACAGGAAGCAAGGGAAGAGATTGCTGCGCCTTTGACAATGATCTTTGCTTCCTCACTGGCCACAGGAGCAGTGCCAGATGATTGGAGAGTGGCAAATGTTGATCCTTTGTTCAAGAAAGGGAGGAGGGATAACCCTGGGAATTACAGATAAGTGAGTCTTACTTCAGTGGTGGGCAAATTACTGGAGAAGATTCTTAGAGACAGGGTTTATGGGCATTTGGAGAAGCATAGGCTGATTAGGGACAGTCAGCATGACTTTGTGAGGGGCAGGTCGTGCCTCACAAGCCTGTTCAAATTCTTTGAGGATGTGATAAAGCACATGGATGAAGGTAGTGCAGTGGGTGTGGTGTACATGATTATTGTAAGGTGTTTGTTAAGGTTCCTCATGAAAGGCTCATACAGAAAGTCAGGAGGCATGGGATCCAGGGAAACTTAACTGGGGATTCAGAATTGGCTCACCCATAGAAAGCAGAGGGTAGTTGTAGATGGAGAGTATTCTGCCTGGAGGTCAGTGACCAGTGGTGTTCCGCAGGGATCTGTTCTGGGACCCCTGCTCTTTGTGATTTTTATAAATGACTAGGATGAGGATGTGGAAGGGTGGGTTAGTAAGTTTGCAGATGACACGAAGGTTGGTGGTGTTGTGGATAGTGTAGAAGGTTGCTGTAGGTTACAACAGGACATCGATAGGATGCAGAGCTGGGCTGAGAAGTGGCAGATGGAGTTCAACCCAGAAAAGTGTGAAGTGATACACTTTGGAAGATTGAATTTGAAGGCAAAATACAAGGTTAGTGGCGGGACTCTTAGCAGTGTGAAGGAACAGAGGGATCTTGTGGTCCACGTCCATAGATCCCACAAGGTTGCCATGCAGATCGATAGGGTTAAGGCGGCATATAGTACGTTGGCCTTCATTAGTCGGGGTGTTGAGTTCGAGAGCCACGAGGTAATGTTGCAGCTCTATGGAACTCTGCTTAGACCACACTTGAGAGTATTGTGTTCAATTCTGGTTGCCTCATTATAGGAAGGATGTGGAACCTTTAGAAGGGGTGCAGAGGATAGGTTGAGTGAGCTAGGGCTTTTCTCTTTAGAGCGGAGGAGGATGAGTGGTGACTTGATAGAGGTGTACAAGATGATAAGAGGCATAGATTGAGTGGACAGTCAGAGACTTTTCCCCAGGGTGAAAATAGCTAACACAAAAGGGCATAATTTTAAGGTGATTGGAGGAAGGTATGGGGTGGGGTGGGGGGGGGGGGGGGGGGGGGGGGGGGGGGGGGGGGGGGGGAGAGAAATGCCAGAGGTAAGTTTTTTTTTAAACCACACAGAGTGGCGGGTGCATGGAATATGCTGGCAGGCGTGCTGATGGAGGCAGATACATTAGGGACATTTAAGAAACTCTTAGATAGGCATATGATAGAAAAAGAAGGGCTACGTGGGAGGGAAGGGTTAGATAGATCTTAGAGCAGGATAAAATGTTGGCACAACATCGTGGGTCAAAGGGCCTGTACTATGCTGTAATGTTCAATAATCAGACAAACAGATGGAAGATCGCGTAAACTAAAAGGATGGTTGTGTCAATCAAAGTGTCATGGGTGTGATTTTTGGATTATAAGAGTCATAGACTGAATACATCCTGAGTGATGCAAGAGAGCAAGACAGTGATCTGGTCAGGTGTTGTGCTGCTCCCTGAGCCTTAGCTGGTTTTCTTGCCCAGATGGGTTCAGGCTAAATTCAATTAGTATGGGAGAAACAGGTTCATGGGAGATTAGTGATGGTCTATAAAATGCTGGCCTTGCAAGCTATGTCCAGACTCTGAAAGATGAAGAAAAATTTATCACAAGGCTCCCAGGTTCGCTGCATCCACCACAAAAGCAAGGATCTCTCGGTGGCCATCCACTTCAACTCCCATACTGACATGTTTATCCACGGCCTCCTCTACTGCCACGCTGAGGCCAGACGTAGGTTGGAGGAACAACACCTCATATTTCACTTTGGTAGTCTCCAACCTGATGGCCTCAACATCGATTTCTCTAACTTCCAGTAACCCTCCCCTTTTTTCCTCCCCATTCCAGTGGCCCCCTCCCCCCCATTCTCTTCCCCCTTCTCCCACCCTCATGACTTGCCCACCCCTTCTCCTGCCCTCATGACCTATCTATTCCCCACCTCCTTACCTTTACTCCACAGTCCACTGCCCTCTACCAGATTCTTCCTCCTTCAGCCTTTTGCCTCTTCTGCTTATCACCTCTCAGCTTCTTCCATCTTCCCCCCTCACCTATCACCTGAACTCACCTATCACCTGTATGTGCTCCTCCCCCTCCCCCAACCTTCTTATTCCAGCTTCTGCCCTCTTCCTTTCCAGTCCTGATGAAGGGTCTCGACCCAAAACATCGACTGTTTGTTTCTCTCTATAGGTGCTGCCTGACCTGCTGAGTTCCTCCAGCATTTTGTGTGTTGCTCCAGGTTCAAGAGGCAGTCTGTGCTGATCCCAGCACATGCAAAAAGATCATAATAAAGGTCATACGGAAATATCAAGGAAAGCATCTGTTATGATTCACATCCTAAGATAAAAATTAAGGTAACAGACAATTGGTCAAGGACCAAAGTACAGCATGAATGTAATCACATTCCACAATCAATGCCTTCAGAAGAGAAAGAGGGCGAGGTTTGTCATTAACTACTTGAAGAGCTGACATTTAATTTAGTAGTCAGCACATACAGTGCCAGCTCCACAGAAACTCACTGATTAGCAGCTCTTAAAAAAAACACCAAATAGCCAACTCATTCTTCAAATCAGCCAATTCCTTTAAAAACAAAAAGGAAAGCATCTCACACTTAACATTCTACAAAAATATTATGTTGCTTTAAAATGGTCAACACAACTGCAACATTGGAAGAATGAGACTAAAAATCTTAATCTTGTCTGTAAGGAGTTTATATGTTCTCCACGTCTGCATGGGTTTCCTCCGGGTGCTCCGGTTTCCTCCCACATTCCAAAGACGTACAGGTTAAGAAGTTGTGGGCACGCTACGTTGGCGCTGGAAGCATGGCGACACTTGCAGGCTGATCCCAGAACACTACGCAAAGATGCACTTCACTGTGTGTTTTGATGTACATGTGACTAATAAAGATATCTTAATAAACTGAGTTGAAAATATTGATATTAATTTCAAAACAAAAAACTGAACCTCAAACTGCTTCCACCTTCATGACTGAGCTCTGTTTCACTGATTAAATTGGTTTACAGAAACTAGATTCAGCAAACCTTCCCAACATGCATTAAATGAAATGTGGGTTCTAAATCAAGACTAAGCAATGATTTTGGCATTTTAGTGCAAGACATGACCAAGACATTCAACAAGCAATAGAAAAAGTTACTCAGTTAATCCATGGCAAAACTTTAGTTAATCTAAGCAAAATCTAGTTAGTTAAGCAAGAAAAAATTGCAGACGCTGGAACACTGAAATAAAAACAGTGCTGAAAATAATCAGATCAGAGAGCATCCATGACGAGAAAGATACAGAATTGTGTTTCAGGTGAATGACCTTTCATCATCACTTGGCCCTTCACGCCTGGCTCACCATTCAATATGATCATGGCTGATGCACCTTCGGTCTCATCTCTGTGCCAGTTCCCCACAAACCTCAATTCTCTGATCTTTCAAAAAAATATTCATCTACTTCCTTTTCAAAAACCCTCCAGGGTAGAGAATTGCAGAGATTCACCTCACTCTGTAAGAACTCTTCTTCTCTCTTCACAGATGCTGCCCAACTTCCTGTCTATTTCCAGCATTTTCCATTCCTAATTCAGATAATCTCCACCAGAATCCCAGACAATGCCAGGCTGGTTACACACTACAACCTGTTAATCAGCCTCGCCTCTTCCAGTTATCCCCTGAACAAACCCACGAATCATAACCAAATGGATGTTTATGAATAAATACAAGAGAATCTTAAAAACAATTAAGCTCACCGTACCCTTAATGAAAAGGCAGACTCATGATTTTGTACACATTGATGTTGCTGAACTGTAACCCAACTTGCATATGCTGGACTGCTAGAACCATTAATTTAGTATTGGGTATGAGGAAATTCAAAAATCAACTAACAACCACTACTTCTGTATATGGCATATGGCAATTTGCCAAATTTATTCAGTAGAACACAGAATAGTACAGCAAAGAACAGGCCATTCAGCCCACAATGTTGTGCCGACATAGCTAATCCCTTCTACCTACAGAATGCCCTTATCCCTCCATTTTCCTCTCATTCATGTGCCCATCCAAGCCCCTCTTAAAAGCCCCCAATGAATTTGCTTCCACCACCCTATCAGGCAACGCATTCCAGGCATCCACCACTCTGAGTAAGAAACATACCCCTGACGTCTGTTCTGATCTTACCCCCTCTCACCTTAAATGCATGCCCTCTGGTATTGAATCGCTCAATAATGGGAAAAAGATATTGCTTGTTAACCCTATCTATGCCCCTCATAATTTTATACACTTCCAACAGATCACCCCTCAGCCTCCACCGCTCCAGAGAAAAGATCAAAATTTGATCAATAAATTTTGATCTGTACAATTTTCAGGTCCATTCCATTACTAATCAGTTATGACTATAATTAATATTTCACTGAGTTTACAACAGAAAGTATTGGACACTGAGCAAATCAATTAATGAGAGAAACAGTTAATACTTCAGGTTTTGATTTTTTTTAAATCAGAACTGGGAAAAGAGAGATAAAATATACTAAAACATGCAAGAAAAAAGGAAGAGATAACATAAGGAGATGTCCATGATGGATTGGAAGGCAGGAAAGATTAAATAATGAAGGGTCTGATAAAGTCAAGTGAAAAAGGAGATAAAGGCATTTAGTAAATAACAAAGTAGGTCCAGAGAAGATGTTAATTGAAGACAAAAGCAAAATTATCTGCAGAAAAGGAAACAGAAAAATGAATGCTAGAAACGTGAGATGCAAATGCTGGATTTGCCAATTATCTGAAATTTGTAAAATCCAGAAGGCTATCATGTGCCTATTTGAAGAGGTGTTCTTCAAGCTTTCATTAGCTCCCTTGGAACAGTATTAGAGGCCAAAGACAGCTCCGATTGGGAGTCAGTTAGAGAACTGAAAAGGAAGATAACATAAAGATTAGGATCATACTTGCAGACTGAACAAAGGTGCTCTGCAAAGCAGTAACTCAACCGTCACTGGAAACCACATGGTGAGAAAAGCACAGGATGTTAATCTGCAGGAAATAAACTGATTGGATTTGCAGAGAAGGGTGCCTTGATACTAGAGAGGAAGGCAGCAAATGGGCATTTCCAGCAGTGGTATGGAAAGTGTAGGTAAAGAATCTCCTTGCCATCTTTTCCTTCTCCTTTGTTAGTAATTCCATACATTTTTTCTTCCATTTTGCTACCCTTGACCTATCTTTTGTTGTTCACTAAATGTCGTTAGCAGCCTCTTTCACACAGCTCCATCATTCCTGTCCTCATTTAATCTCTTCTGTCCTCCACCCCATCAGACTTTCCCTTTTGCTGTCTCCTTCACTCCCCTTTTTCTTTGCATCCTGAGATGTTTTAACTGAAAACTTTTCCCGGTTCCGATTTCTTTTCCCCACATATTTGGAAATCACTGACTCAAATATTTCATGCATTTTATTTCATTTCAGATGTCCAGCATCTATAGTATTCTGCTCTTAAAAACATTACAGTAACCATAGTCTTTACAGCTGCAGCTTATTCGGTGAAGAGGATCCCATTAAGCTGCCATCTTATTTTCTACTTGAAGTCTTCATCTCCTAAAGTACTAATTATGTTAAAGATACTCAACACAAAAATTCAAAGATAGACATACAGGAGTGGTTTTGTGTCCTCAGAATCTTCTTCCTCCACTTCCAGAAGCCATCCATATCCCCTTTTCCTGAGAAATGCAGTTGCTGAGGAATCTTTCGTATAGTCATTATCCACATTAACTTTAACATCTGGGGAGTCCATTGAACCACTCAGTTCTACAAAAAGGTTAAAAATTAACATGTCAAAACAGCTGGAAGTCATTAAAATGCCATGATATTTTTAAAGTCCAGTTTCATATGAACTTGTACACATTTATTAACTACATACTCATTTTCTCCAGATCAGAAATTGATTGATAAACACCACCCAACTCTATAGAAAAATCTTTCAACTATTTTTAGTAGATTATTTCCAATAATAAGGAATCTTTAATACCCAACAGATGTGCTGCAAGGAATACAGGCTGAAAACCTAACAGTAGAAGACATGATGATGATCTTTCTGCAAATACAGTACATAATTCCTTCCAAGGCTGTAACACTTGAACTGTATTTCAAAAGTGCAATCAAATTGACTTCTGTTGCCTTCAGTGCTGTATCGTCAACAATTTGCACAATTTATTCTGTTGTCCTAGATTATAAGCATACATGAATTTTTCAAAGATGACCATTTCACAATTCTACAAGTTTATTCATTCCATTTGACTTTTCTGCTCTTTTCTCAATGAGTGATAACTAATTTAACATTCTTCATTTAAACTGTTCTACAATACCTCATCTTCTATTAATGCATTTTGAATATGTGGCACACGAAAGAAACCTCTTTTATTGTCAACATTTAAAGTAAAACGTTACGGAGAATAATAAGATTTTGTTCATTAATCTTAGCCAGAGTACAGAATAATCTTTTATGAAAGTAACCTAGTTTTGCCTTCTAATGACCTACAGAAAATCTGCTTAATTCCTATCCTGTTTAAGTACATCTGACATGCAAACCAGATTAACCAGTTACTATTACAACTAGCTGCATTTAAACAGCATTTTCAATGAGTTAACACAACCCAAAGTACACCAGGGAAGTTATAACATTCGTTACTGACCTGTTTTATGAAATAGAAGAGCTGCCTAACATTTTTTTAGCAAAACGTAGATTTTGAGGAGCATCGTAAATGGAGAGTTAAAAAGGTAGAGATTTATAATGAAGGGATTCCAGACCATAGAATTCAAATGATTGAAGGGATAGCCACCAAAAGTAGGGAAAGGGATATGGGGGGGGGGGGGGGGGGGTGGAGAGAAAGAGGGAGATGAACAGGTAATGCTTTGATGTCATCAGCTACATGCACATTCACAATATGTCTTCATTTAAGTAAGTGTGGGCCAAAATTAAATCCTTTGGTACACTCTTAGAAATATGGTGACAGATAGTTGCTCTACAAGTTTTACTGGCTACAACTCAATTATCAATGTATTCAGCTGGATGCAGAGGGATGCCAGAGTAGGATGCATGAAGTTTACTGACAGGAGATAGTGTTCTCTGTTAAATTGCAATTTTGATTAGATCTGTTTCAGTGCTATAATGGTGCAGCTATCACAATCCAATCCTTTAAAAACTATAAATTATTTCTGTCAAATCCACATAAACAAGGTGCAACCTATTCGGCTTCAAGCCTCTTTCACCATTCGATAAGATTATGGCTGCTATGAGTGTAACCTCAATTCCTCATCACCACCAACCCCAAGTAAACTTTCATTCCCTTGCTTATCGAGAATTTATCTACTCCTGTCTTAAACATATACAAAAACTCTACTCCTCAAAGGGCAGTGGAAACAATTCCAACAACTCATGACTCATTGAGAAATAATTTCAGCCCATTTTAACTAGGCAAAAATTTTATTTTTAAACAGTGATCCTCTGTTCTAGGTTCTCCCAAATTAATTATATCCTCTACACATCCATCTTGTCAAGATTCCTCACAGGACCTTATGTTTCAAGATCCCCTCTCACTCTTCTAAACACTATTAGATACAAACCTAGCTTATTCAACCTTTCCTCACAATACCAGGTAGTCTAGTCAACTTACTTAGGAAAGGATACCAAAACTGTACACACTACTTGACTCCAATGCCCTATATACCCGAAACAAAGCTTCCCTATTTTTGTATTTAACGCCCCTAATAAACAATATATTTCATCAGCTTTCCTGATATTCATCATCAGCTGTATGAGCAAACTAGCCTTTCTAGAATCATATAGTAGGACATCCAGATCCTCAAGTCTCAAAGCTCTGTAATCTCTTACTTAAATAATACTTCATTTTTATTTTTCCTACCAACAAGAACAATTCCACATTTTTGTACATTATACTCAATTTGGAAGATCTTTGCTCATTCACTATATCCCTTATTTATCTTCCTTTGCAGCCTCCTCATGACCTCTTCACAACTTTCCAACCCATCTTTGTGCTATTAGTAAATTTAGCAATCATATCTTTGGTTCCTTCAACCAAGCCATCTATATAAATTATCAAAAGTTGACACTCCAGTATTCATTATGTCTTGCAACCAGGAAGACTCAAGAATTCTATTCCCTGTTAACTAGCAAATCTTCCATCCATGCCAGTGTGTTTACCTTCTACACCATGAGCTTTAGTTTTTTTGCATTAACCTTTTGTGTGCACTTTATCAAACGCCTTCTGGAAATCTTAGTACATCCATGATTCCACTTCAGCTACAGCACCCATTAAGCAAGAAGTGTGCTGAAAATGCACTTTGAATTTAATCAATGTTCCTATTTGGTATATCTGACCCTCCAGATTTTATTTATTACAGCACCACACTCACAGAGCCTTGCAGGCGCTCAAATTCACAATCCCGGACTTCAAAGTTAAAAGAATGGCTCATCTATCAGGGTACTCCAGTCCTCTTTGCATATTTACAAAATTCAGGAAGTGTAACTTTTATGATACGATGATAGTTCATTTTTTTCATTCCGATATTGTATCCAATTTAATTTTCAAAAAAAATTTGATTGATCTGTTAACTTGCAGGAAAAGCTGGTGTCTTTGTAACATTAGTGAATACTGGATCTGCCTGAGCACAAGCCTTTGGGGAGGCAGCTCAGGTTGGAAATACTTCACTCTTCAACTACTCATCTGTTTGTCTTTTCCTGATATCTATATTCTTGCATTTCAGATGTCATCCTTGCAAATCTTCTCTGGTGCCTCAATATGCTTTTCCAATTGGTGACCACAACTGTATACAAGACTCCAGTGCAGTCCAATCAAAGTTTGATTCAGGTTGATCACAAATTTCCCTGATGTTTTAAGAACTGTTTTCTTGGTGTGACAACATAATTAAAGGTGAAAACTGAAGAACTATTTTTTCTCTCCATCTGGTCACTGTTGCATCCATAACTTTACTTCAAATAATGTTGTTTAATTAGTAATTTGGCCTGGGCTGCATAGCAAGTTTTCATCCTGTACCAGACTTTCATACTGATCAGGATTATAGTACAAGATTTGTAATATTTACATTAATGACAGAATAACACAAAACAAAGGTATAGCAAATTCTTTTATTTTGCTATTGAAGAGACTTCCCTATGTTCCAATTAATAAGAATAAACAATTTAACAGACCATGGAGTGCCCAAATTGATTTGAGAGCTGACCAAAACAATTTTGCACTGTGACTATTTTTTATTCACAAATTTTCTGAAGGACTGATAATATTTGATCATCTGAGCACCCATAACAGAAATGCAATATTTTAATTAGTCCTCTCTCTGAATAATTAAATTTCTTTTCACTCATTCAAAATTCACAACACAATTTGTTTCTTCTAGCCCACTCCCCGTCCCCCACCACCACCATGACCAATCCCCATGAAAACAGATTGGACACATTTGTGCAATTAACTCTTTGCACATTGGTTAAATCTCCCAACAGCCCAAGGAAATAAAGTAATGTTATGTCTCATATACTAAAGCTCCTGAACTTTGGGGGCCTTTACATCCATTACAACAATGGACCAGGCAGATCTGGTGTTTCAGACAAGAATCTACTCAGGAAAACAGCAAACTTGAAGGAAGATGTAATCATTTTGAATCTCAAGTCTACAAGTTTTATTCCCATTAAATGACCATTCCAAGACAAACATTTGAAGAACAAGCTATTTAGAAGCACAAGGAAACAGCATATATGTTTATGAATTCAATTAGCTGTGTTGTGATATAGTCATTATAAATAAATATAACATGGTTGAGGAAAACCTGCAATAAAAACTAAATACAATTTAAGTCTACACTGAACATTCTAACTTTCCACGCAAAGATGGAACGTTAATATGTTGAACACCGCCTTACATTAGAAATATTAAAATGTCCACGCTGGAGCTTGGTTAATTTTTAACTTTGATCTGAAGGATAATTTTCTGCAGACTCAGGGTTAGGGAAAGGGTCCAGTTTTTACAGATTTTAAGTTAATTTTCTCCATGCCAGTAAATACACAAAAATCACTTGCTATGGTGGAGAGAGGAAACTAGTCCAGCTGTTCATAGGAACTATTAAATGTACATACATCAGACTAATAATATCATGGGCGTTCATATTTTGGGGTGTCCATAAGTCAGGGATTCTTAACCCAGGGATGGCCTGTATACTTATTTTCCCCCAAAGATATACAGTAGGTATATTTGCAAGTTAATCTCAAAATTGGTGACATATCACCGGAAACAAAAATTACTACACAGCTACTCAATCTTACTACAAAAGTATCCACAATTGTTTCTTCCTTTTTTTGTTACATCAGTAAATATTAGTTTATCACAAAGTGATGCCATTATATGTCCATTAGGCAGGTGGTATTTTTATGGAACAGAAACTGATTTACACTGCAGCAGGCAAAATGCATAGTGCAACACAAACCTGGATTGCATCACTTTAGTTTATATTGGAGATGTCTATCTTAACTATATGCATTCAACATGTCAGTGTTTTAAGAATTTAGAACTTCAGTATAGCTTAGAGAACAATATGTAATTTTCACAGCAAGAGCTTAGACTACCAAAAAGGATATTAATAAACTGTAGGAATTGGAATATATGTGAAAAGCTACTCATTCTATGAGAATCCTTTCTGAAATGTAAAATTCCCATTTTTTCCTGTAATTTTAAATCATTTCCCTCAAATTGTGTGTGGTCTTTTATACAACAGTTATCATCCAACCAGAGCCATAAATGACATTTTTGTGACTGTGACAGTGGAGTCAGAGATTTGATATGGCATTGAAACGAGCCCTCAGCATCTATGCCAACCATCTGGCCATCTACCCTAAGTCTCTGATAATTTTATTTACCTCCATCGTGTCACCTCAGCCTCTTTTGCTCCAGGAAAAACAGAGCCAGCCTATCCAATCTCTTCTTTAACTCAAGCCCTCCAATCCAGGCAACATCCTTGAGAAACTTTTCTGCACCTACTCTGTCTTAAACACATATTTGCTATACTGTGGCAATCAGAATTGTACATAATAATCCAAGTGTATATTAACTATCATTTTATACAACTGTAACATGATGTCCCAACTCTTGTACCCAATGCCTCGGCTGAGCATGCCATGTTTTCTTCACCACCTTGTCTACCTGTATAACCATGTTCAGGGAACCATGTACTTGTACCCCGAGGTCTCTGTTCAACGTTCCCCAGTGCCCTGCCATTCACTCTGTACATCCTACCCTGATTCAATTTCTCAAAATGAGTTCAATTCCATTCCTTTGCTCACTTTTCCAGTAGATCAATATTCTGTTATAACCAGAGACAACCTTCTTCACTGTCCAATTTTGGTGTGTCATCTGCAAATTTAATAATTATGGCATGACAAACAGAGGACTTGGCACCAATCCCTGCAGCACACCACTGGTCACAGGCCTCCAATCTGAAGTAACCCTCCACTACCACCCTTTGCCTCCTTCCACCAAGCCTATTTTGTATCCAATTGGCTAGCTCACACTGGATCCTATGTGTTCCAACCTTCCCGACACGTGGGACACCGTCAAAGGTCTTGCTGAAGTCCATGAAGACAACATCTACAGCCCCACTTGTCAATCCTCTTAGTTACCTCTTAAAAAACACAATAAAATTTGTGAAACATGATTTCCCACACAAAAACATGATTTCCCATGTTGATTATCCCTAATCATTCCTAGCCTTGAAATGCAAATAAATCCTGTCTCTCAAAATTCCTTCCAATAACTTTACCACCACTGATGCATGGCTCACCAGCCTGCAGTTCCCTGGCTTATCCCTCCTGCCCTTCTTAAATAAAGGTACAACATCAGCTATCCTTCAGTCTTCTGTGGCTAATAAAGTCTACTAGAGCCTCATCAATCAGCTCCCTTGCTTCCCATAACATCCTGGAATACATCTGGTCAGGCCCTAGGAATATATCCACTTCTATGCAATACAGGACCTCCAGCACCTCCTCCTTCATAATGTTGATATGCTCCAAGATATCACTATTCTGTCCCCTGAACACACTAAGTTCTATACCTTTCTCCTCCACAGTAAATGGTGCACTCTCCCTCCTCATTATTTTTGGCCTCTTCGCAATCTTTTTTTCAGTTCAGTATATCTTTCGCCCCCTCAAAACCTTACTTCAGTTGTCAAGCCCTGGTTGCATTCTCATCCATCTAACAACTAATGACTTCTCTTCCTCATTGTAACTTCTTAAAACCCTACCCCCAAAGTTCAAAGCTATTGTTTTCAGCCCATCACAAATCTGGTACTCGTCACTGTTCTCAATCCCCTTATTATTTAGATTAAACTACATTGTTTGAACTAAAGCCAAGTTTCTAGCCCCACATTTCCCCATCACAAAATTACAAGCCTTGTTCAATCATACTCATCCCTCAGAATGATTCCCACCACACTGAAATTTAAAATTCCAATCTTTTCTTTAATATATTCCCAACCCATTGTGGCCCTAAAATCCTTTTACATCTTTGGCCTCCCTCACTTCCTTTGCCTAATCACAGCCAGATGCAAGTTCCAAAATCTAGTTCCTACAGCTGGACTTTCTGGTGCAAAACTTGGCTTTTCACTTTTCCTTCTCCCACCCCACCCCACCCCACTCCTTTAAGTCGATGTCTTTCAAGCTCTTAAATCACTCATCTTATTAGGACCTTCTATTTTTCAGTGATTGCACAATTATGAAGTGCCTATAATGGTGACACTATAATAATGCAACATACAGAATTACCAGTGGCGCTTACCATACTTGCAAGAACAATTTGGGATGTTATTACTAAACAAAAAGCACTACACAGAAAGCAACAGAAAAAATATATTGTTAAGTGTTTTTCCCACTGAACTTTGAGGTCAATTAAGCTTTTGAACATGGTCATATTCATAACAAAATGAAAACAGCACCTCCCAAAGAGCAAAGCAGTAACAACTGCTCTTTCAGTTTTGTGGAATAAGGGGTAAATATCAGCCTGATTTGGACCTAACGTGTAGAATCAGAATGGTTTATGGGTGGATGCTACTTACCCCATCAGTCCACACTGGCTCCAAACAAGAGCAAACCAGCTTGTTCTACTACCTTGAGCTGTGTAATTACTTTCCATTCAGATACTTTTCCAGCTTTCTGCTGAACACTACAACTGAATCTGCCTTCGTTAATAAATACCGTGGGCAGTGCACACCAGACCTTAACCACTCACTGCATCAAAAGATTTTTCATGTCACTTTTGGTTCCTCACTTTCATATTTTTACCCCTAGTTTTGGTCTCACCACTGATGGGAACAGTTCTATTTTGTCCATCCTCTTTATGATTTTAAATACACTTTATCAGATCATTCAAGGAGAACAATCCCAGTTTTTCCAGTATATCTACATAACTGAAGCCTCCATCCCTGATATCATTTTGGTAATCCTTCTGCACCTTCTCCAAAGCCTTTACATCTTTCCTGAAAAGAACAGTACTCCAATTGTGGCCAAGCCAGTATGTTATAAAAGTTCATTATGACTGCCTTGCTCTTGTACTACATACTTTTATTTATAAAGTCCATGATTCAATATGCTTTTATAAAAAAACTCCTTCCTCAACCTGCTTGGGATATTTTCAATAAACTTTGCACATTTACCCAAAGATCTCTCTATTCTTCTACCCCTTTTAAAACTGCACTCTCTGGTATTTTATCTTTTCATTCTTCCTACCAAAATATAAAACACATTTGGTCAGCATTTAACTTCATCTGTCACCTATCCACCAGACTTTCTCCATCTCCTTGAAGTCTTTTGTCATCTTCCTCACCTCATAATACCTCTAAGTTTTACATCATCTGCACATCTGGGGGTTCAGGACACAATTTCCATGTCAGAATCATTAATATCCATTATAAAAAGTAGCAGTTCTAGCACTGATCGCCAAGGAACTTCCCTATACACTTCCCTCCAGTCTGAAAACAAAACAACTTGTTACAACTTCTAATATCCTTTTATTTAACTCATTATCTATCTATTCTGCTACAACACCTTTTATTGCATAAACTCCAATCTTAGTTACAAGTCTATTACATGGCACCTTGTCAAATACATTGATCATTTTCAAATTAACACCATGGACTCTGCTACCCAAGGGAACAGATGGCACCTCAATTTAACCTCTGATTGGAAAGTCAGCAGCTCTAATAGCGCCTCACTCCTTCAATACTGTGCTGGAGTACCAGCCTATTTCGTCAAGCTGTGGTTTCAGGAACTTACCTCTGTGTCAGGGACTGGTAGGTTTACTACCGACCACAGCTGAGATTTACGACTGGAACATTTGGGCACACCTGGGCAGGTACAGTGAAAACCTTGTGCATGCAACATCCCATGAGAAATGGGCTTGAGCATCTTAACTGAGAGGCCACGGGCCCGTGGTATTAGTTTTCCTCTCTAAAGAAACGTTGCCTGATTTGTTAAGTACTTCCATCATCTTTCGTGTTTATTACCAGGGTAATGCTAGGAACATTACACAACAAACTAGTCGTTAAGAAACCACCTCACCCTCCTCCCCAGCTCTGCATCGGGCTCCTTCTCAGACGCCGCCCACACTGTCCTCTCGGTCCAATATCCAAACCAACATCACAAACTTTGCGGCCTACCTTCGCCGTCGGCCGAAGAGACGAAGGTGAAATCGCCGTTGTTGGCAGCGAAGTGCTGCCGCTGCAGGCCGCTCATCGCGCCGGCTCGGCTCGGCCTGGCTCGGCTCGGCCGCCGCTCACCGCGCGGGCCCGGACCCTGGAGCGGCGCGAGCTCCCGCCGTTACCCCCCCTCGGTCCGCGCGCGCCCCCGCCCCCGCCGCCACCCGGACCCCAGTCAACGTCACACAGCTCCGAACCCTTCCCAACCCGCTGTCATCACCCAGCGCACCAAGCACGCCGGGAAAGCACAAACCCCACCCACTACCCCCTACCCTATCCAGGCCCCGCCCCCCTAAAGGTGGATTCTGATTGGGTGGCGGCTTAGCCAATCGGAATCCGCTTTGCTCAAATTTGACCCCCAAAATTGGCGCTAAATGTTGATAAAGGTTTTTTAAATGTCTGCATGGTTCCGAGGTGAGTTTATGTGAACATTTTTGTACTGTTTGTGCTGTTTAATGCCAGGTTATGGAAAAAATCTTACAGAACTTGGGGCTGGGCTCAGAAAATGTCCTCAAAATAAGGCCAGAACGTTTGTTGGCAGTTCAGACCGTCTCGCTTTCGGCTCGGGCTCCGGATGAGGGTAAGGTTGTGGCGGGCGGATGTATGGGGATGGGGGGGGGGGGGGGGGGGGGGGGGAAGAGATGGTGGTTGGATAGATGGGGGGTTGGGTAGGGGTTAGATGGGTTGGGTGGGGGGACAAGGTTGGGCAGGATTTAGATGGGGGGTAGGGTAGGAGTTAGATGGGGGTTGGGTGGGGGGGAGATGGGGTTGGGTAGGAGTTGGATGGGGGGTTGGGCGGAGGGGGTGTGGGATTGATTAAGGGTGGAAGTGTTTTTTTTTAATTTAGTGTAAATGTAGTGAAGCTGTAGAGAGGCCTGTTGGATCTCAATGGGGGTAAAGTTGCAACAGTCACTAGTGGAGTGGGAATTCACTTTTAACTTCTGTTGCAATTATGAATGGTATATGTATCTGTTGTCCAAGATCTCTTCAAGGAATTGATATTCTTGATACCAAAATTTGAATTTAATTTGTTTTTCATCTGCCCACTCTGCATGGTTGTTTGGCTTCCTATATTTTGGTGCACTTATTGACTGTACCCCACATTTGTACTAGCTTCAGAATTCAAGATCATGCTACCAGTTTTTTGTCCATTTATGTACCTGTTGCATCACAGTTGAGCCAACTCTGTGGGACGTGACTTCCTACCTTTGCCAGTTTAAGAATCTTCTCTTAAATCCTACTTTCCATTTTGTGTATATTGCAATAGTCTGTTACTTTAATTAAAAATCATTTAAACATTTGAGTGTTATTTGCATGTAGTGATAATGCTGTAGCTAGATAGAATGGAGATAGTTGCGCTGTTATCTTGGCAGTCAAGTTTGATCACTGCATTATGATAAATGATTGAGATTAATTGGATAGATATAATTGACATGCAGCTATCCTCTACTAATTGCATATTTTTTTCTGGAGAGGTTATTCTGCTCTTAGCTGGAGAAGTTGCTGTAGGTTGTTTACTCTCCTTGTATAGACTGTTTACTCAGTGAAAAGACTTGGTCATTCAGTTTATTGTTCACTGTGTGTCATGTGCCTGCCACTGCTCTAATTCCCTGGTCTACATTGTGTTCCCAATAAATACCATGATTTTTCATCTATGTTTTGGAGTCTTCACAGTTTAACCACTTGATTGTGCTACAGCCTTCTTCAATTCTTGTATAAATTCCTCAATGATTTCACCTGTCACTAATGTATTTTAAAATCCTTTTGATCGAAAATTCTTGTAAATCATTTAACTTTTACTACCTTCTAAACCACAGCTCATCCATTTTAACCTGGGCACACGAATGAAAGCTTTAGAGAAGAGTAAAGCCACATTATGGGGATTCAAGGATTGCTACAGTTTGTTAAGGAAGCATCAGAACCAATTCATATCAAGAAATACAAAGGACAGACTGTGGCACTGGATATGTATTGTTGGCTTCACAAAGGTGCCTTTGCGTGTGCTGATAAATTAGCAAAGGGGGAACCGACTGACCAGTAAGTCTTTCTTGCCTAGCTTGGCTTTTGTCCCATTGTTAAGCAAAATCCTGGCTTTTGGTGCTGTCTGTATGGAGTTTGCACATTCTTTCTTTGGGTTTTTCTTCGGGTATTCAGTTCCTTTCCACATGCCAGCAATGTACTTGTTATTGGGTTAATGGGAAAATGTAAATTGCCACTAGTGTAGGTGTCACAGGAGAATTGGGAAAGGGAGTGGTTGATTGGGATTCTGGAAGGAGGTGAAATTAGTGTAAGAGGGTACTTGATAGTCCATGTGAATGTGGTAGGCCAAAAGGCCCTTTCCACACACTATTACCATGTCTCTAAAGTAGTTCACTTTGTACACGGTAAATGTCATTGATAAAAATTGGCGTCCTTAGTTCAATAATATGCAATTTCATTGCATTTTCCAGTGAGAGTTTGCAGCACAGTGGTAATTGACACTTTCATCCAGAGATACAACAGGAATAAATAACAGGACTTTGAAAAGTCCATGTAACTGGATACCTGAGAGCCCTTTTTAACTTTTTTTTCAAATATTAATTTGTTTTATTGCAGGTATGTTAGTTATTGTTTGAAATTTGTTGAAATGTTGGATTCCTTTGGTGTTAAGCCAGTCCTGGTTTTTGATGGATGCACTTTACCTTCTAAAAAAGAGGTGGAAAAGGCCCGACGCTTGTAAGTAGTAAAATCAGCCAAGTCCAGTCAGAATGTTAAGATCCACAACATAAAGATTTGTGTTTTGTAAGCATTTCAGTAGAGATAGCTTGAAGTACTAAGGATTTTGTTTTGTACTATTTTATCAGTCCACAAAAACTCTCTCAAATGTAAATATGGATGCTATTTTTCCCATTTTGTACAAATGCTATGTTTCATTAATGTGCATCATGGATAAATTGATGTCATTTGCAGAAACATTTGTTTATTCTGGAGGATTAGAATCTAAACATTAATTCTAGCTTAAAGTTTTAGTTCTAGTCATGAATTATAGTGCATTTTTTTTGCTTCCTTGTGGTCATTATCTTCTGCTATGTATTAAATAAATTTTTGTCATTTAACTGCACAGCTGTTCGTGCATGTGGTTTAGAAACATTATGCTTTGGTAATTTTCTGCATTATAGACGTAGGCAAACAAACTTGCAGAAAGGGAAGCAGCTCCTTCGTGAAGGCAAGACAGCAGAAGCCAGAGAGTGCTTTACTCGTTGTGTCAACATAACACCTGCAATGGCTCATGAGGTTATAAAGGCAAGTGACTTCAATTTTATTTGGCTTGTGGTTTGTGCAGAGAACTCCTTGTTTCTAGATTATTTTTATATTCTACTGATTTTCATACCCTTCAAAAATGTTTGAATATTGCAGGGGAAATTGGATGGGGGGGGGAGAATAGAGAGGGAGAGAATAGAAGCTGTATGTAGCTGTAGTCATTACATAAAATTTGCTCTGGAAGGTTAGATCACATGGAATCCAGGGAGACCTAGCCAATTGGATACACAGTTGGCTTGATGGTAGGAAGCTGAGAGTGATGGTGGAGGGTTGTTTCTTGGACTGGAGGGCCTTTAGTGGTGTACTTCAGGTCGTTGCTTGTCTATGCAGGCCCAGACCCTCGAGCCGCGTGAGTTCCCCCCCTCCTAAAGTTTCCTCCTCTGACCTTAATCTAGCATCCTCTGGTATTGGCTATTGCTGCCCTGGGGAAAAGGTGCTGGCTGGCCACTCTGTCTATGCCTCTCATAATCTTGTACACCTCCAAGTCGCCTCTCATCCTGTGTCTCTCCAAAGAGAAAAGCCCTAGCTCGCTGAACCTCTCCTCATAAGATATGTTCTCTAATCCAGGCAGCAGCCTAGTAAATCTCCTCTGCACCCTCTCTAAAGCTTCCACATCCTTTCTATAATGAGGCGACCAGAACTGAACACAATACTGCAAGTGCAGTCTAACCAGAGTTTTATAGAGCTACAACATTACCTTGCAGGTCTTGAACTCAACCCCCCGACTAATGAAGGCCAGCACAACCACAGATATGGGCCAAATACAGGCAAATTGGATTAGCCTCGATGGGCATCTTGGTCAGCATGGGTGTTGGGCCGCAGGGTCTGTTTCCGTGCTGTAAGACTCTGACTGTATGACACTTGGAAGTTTGTGAAACACACCTTTCAGCTTGTCTGTGGGAGAAAGAGGAAGGGCAACATCAAAACAAAAAAGCCATTGGCAGGAATAAGTGCAATAAATTGGAAGAAGTGAATTTGTAATAAGGGAGAAGACACTTTGCGAGGACGGGTTTTAAAATTGGTCAAAATATCAGTTTTCGGCAGAAGTCTGTGAATAATGTCATCGGATACTTAAATTACAAATTCATGACCTTGGCCCATCATTACTTGACATCTTTAGAGTGTGCATATTTAGCCTGTATTTTCGTTTCCCAAGTGTGTTTCCCTAATCACACAACCTCTATTGATATCTATGTATGGCAAATAACCAACACCAGTATTTGGCCAAGGTTCAGCTTCAAATGATGTTTTTCCTCTTCCCTTGTGGAAGAATTTCTGGCTGAATATTGCATAATCTCACTGGTGAAGCTGGGGGGTGTTTGTCAATGTGTTTGTCAAGTGTTTCTTTTCTGGCTTCCGAATGTCTTTGAGGACAGCAGCTAATGCAAATAAGCAGAAGAAAGGCAAATTGCCAAGAGGAAATTTTGCATCCAAAGATTGTTTAACACTTTTTTTTTGTACTGATACAGGCTGCAAGAGCAAAAGGAATGGATTGTATTGTAGCACCCTATGAGGCTGATGCTCAACTGGCTTATTTAAACAAGATTGGCATAGCTCAAGCAGTAATCACAGAAGATTCTGACCTGTTGGCATTTGGATGTAAAAAGGTAAATAAAAAAACCTTAAATTGTATTAACAAAGATAACTGCTTTGTTCTAATGTTTGTCATACAATCTCAAATTAAGAAAAAGCTAACAGCAGTAATACTTGACAAAATTATTATTATTATTATTAAATTTTCCAGTTGGAAAGGATACTTTATTATGCAGACTTTCCTCCTCCAAAGCTAATATTAGCTATTTGAGCATGGATGAGATTTTTAGAAAATCAGGTTGGGATGTGGATTTATAGCCTTGAAGGTGGTGGTGACCCTCCTTGAACCATTTCAGTCCATCTTGTTACATAAGAATATCCAGGATTTAGATTTGTTGGCAAAGGGGGGATCGTGTCGTGGAGGATAAATCTGTATGTGGTGATGTTCTTTTGTGTATGGTGTCCTTGCCCTTTGCAGCTGAGTTGTTTGCTAGATGGGGAAATGAGGTCAACCATCTTAACTATTTCATATCAGTACGTGTATGCTAATTTATTGTTCTTGATTGATAGTTGCATGTCTGACTGATTTGTCAAGGGCCATTGCTGCCAGCAGAAGAAGAGATCTGTGTGGGCAGAATTTGAATAAGAGGATTAGTATAAGACAAGAGAATTTGATATCAAATTGTATGAATAATTTGTAAGCTTTTTTCTACTGTACTTTTAGGTTGTACTAAAAGTGGACAAGTGTGGGAACGGCATTGAAATTGATAAGGCACGTTTTGGCAAATGCAAACAACTGGGAGATGTCTTCACTGAGGAGAAGTTCAGATATATGTGTATTTTATCCGGGTGCGATTATTTGCCA
Organism: Pristis pectinata; assembly: GCF_009764475.1. Taxonomy (NCBI): domain Eukaryota; kingdom Metazoa; phylum Chordata; class Chondrichthyes; order Rhinopristiformes; family Pristidae; genus Pristis; species Pristis pectinata. The sequence continues at coordinate 126,932,085 of NC_067407.1, read as the reverse complement.
TCTATCCATGGAATTGGTTTGGCCAAAGCATGCAAGCTGCTGCGGATTGCTAACAATCCAGATATCATAACGGTATGTCTCTTTGATCTTGAGGTTTTTATACATTTACAATAAAAATAACTTGCAGGGGAATGCCTGTGCGTGAAATACAAAAAGATTTCAACACACTGTCTTAAGATTTAAAAATTAAATTGCAAGATCCAAACTTAATTAAAATGAAACATATTAGCTAGTGATGTTTCACATAGTCCGTCATGATTTTGAAGTTATAAAAGCTCTTGGTATTAGAGATAATAACGGCGTGAATAGTGGACTGGCTAACTGTTGGGTCTGTAGGTCATTTTCAGGCTGGCAAACTGTAACTAGTGGCCTGCCACTAGGATCACTATTGTGACTGTGGTACGAAGACACATGGGATATCAAGCTATGAGGTGAAGACTGTCTGGAATGTGATGTTGGTAGGTTAAGCCAGTGGCAAGAAATTTGCAGATGGAATATAATGTGAGTAAACAAAATCAGCACAACATCATGGGCCAAATGGCCTGTTCAGTGCTGTACTGTTCTATCTTCTAAAATGTGAAGTTGTCCATTTTGCTAGGAAGAATGGAAAAGCAGAATATTGAATATAGTTTGTGGGGGGAGGAGAAAGGCTATAGAAAGCTGCTGCATTGTGTGATTATAGGTGTCCTCCTTATAAAATAAACAATGTTAGTATATAGGCACAGTACATAATAAGGAAGGCAAATATTGCAAGGGGATATATTCTTACCCTTGTACTCTAAGGGTAAGAAAATCTTGCTTTAATTGTGCAGGGAATTGTTTTGGCCACACTGGCTATACTGTGTACAGTTTTGGTCTTTATTGCCAGAGGGACATACTTGCATTGTAAACAGTTCAAAGAATGTTGATTGATTCTTGGAATGAAGGGGCTATCGTGGGAAGAATGACAAGGCCCAAACTGCTCATTCTCATTGGAATTTAGAAAAATAAAAGGAGATCTTTATTGAAACATTGGTTATCAATGCCCCTTAGCCCCACACTAAACAAATATTCTCCCTGGTGGAGAACCCTAGAACTAGAGGACATAGTTGCAGGTTAATTGGTTGCCCATTTAACATAGAGGTGAGAAGGATTTTTTTTCTGAAGATTATGAATCTTTGGCTTTCTTTACTTCAAAGAACTGTGGAGGCTAAACTTACTGAATGCATGTAAGACTGAAGTGGACAGATTTCTCAACTAGAAGGGATTTGAAAGTAATGAGGAAGGGAAAAAAAAAAAGTGGAATTGAAGCCAAGATGAGGTCAGCCATGAGCATATCGAAAGGTAGTGGGGGCTTCAGGAATCGTGTACTGTTCCTGCTGTTTCTTCTGAGGAAGATCAGGGAAAATTCCAGAGAATGCTATTAGGTCCTTTTGGATTCTTAACACGCTGTGCCAATGAGTTGCCTGATTCATATTTGTTGGCCTGATTTTCTGTGTAGAATTCCAGTTTTGTCCCAGGTGGTGTTGGAAGTTATTGAGTGTTAATCAGGCCTTTAGAGTCTGAATTATACTGTACAGAAACAGGCCCTTTGATGCAACTTGTTTTTGCCAACCAAGGTGACTACCTGAGCTAGTCACCTTTGCCTCTGTTTAGCCCATATCCCTCTTAAACCTTTCCTATCCATGTACCTGTCTAAATGCCTTTCAAACATTGTAATTGTACCCACCTCTGCAGCTTCGTCTGGAGCTTGTTCCACATGCCCATCACCCCCTGTTTGGACAATGTTGCCCCTCAGGTCCCCTTTAAATCTTTCCCCTCTCACCTTAAATCTATGCCCTCATGTTTTCGACTGGCCTACCCTGTGGGGGGAGAAAAGATTGTGACCATTCACCTTATCTATGCCTCTCATGATTTTATATACCTCTATAAGGTCGCCTTTCAGCCTCCTGCACTCCAAGGAAAATGATCCTATCCAGTCTCTCCTTGTAACTCAAGTCCTCCAGTCCTGGCAACATCCTTGTGAATCTTTTCTGCACTCTTTCCAACTTAGTAACATTCTTCCTGTAGCTTGGCCATCAGAACTGCACACAATAGTCCAAGTGTGGTCTCACCAATGTCTTGTACAGTTGTAACATGGCCTCCCACCACTTGTACTTAATGCCCTTTACTTTAGAAGGGGTGGGAAAGTGTGATAATTCTCTTTCAGTTTGCAATGTGAAATAATGAGCTGGTTTATTCGATATTCTTTAAGGGGAAAAAAAAACCTAAATCACTGCAAGAGTTTGAAACCAGTTTGCATTCTGTGAAGCACTCTGCAAAAGACATCTTCCCTCTCTTCCTCTCATTCCCCTCCTCTCTGCCATCAATAGACTGAGTAATATATGAAATTAAGGCAATTGAGCCACAAGAAGTTGTGACAAGAGTACATCATTCATCCCCTGGAACCTGCTCCACCATTCAATAGAATCATTGTTTTGACAAGTCCACTTTCCTGCCCTCTCACATCACCCTTGGTTTCCTTGTTTGGAAATCTACCTATCTCAGCTTTAGATGTACCCAAGGACTCTGCCACACAGCCTTCTGTGGCAAGGAGTTCCAAAGACACAAAACCCTCTGAAAGAAGAAATGTTTCCTCTTTCAGTCTTAAAAAGGTGCCCCCTTATTCTGAGACCATGCCTTCTACTTCTGGATGCTCCCAAGAAGAGGAAACCTCCTTTCAGCATTTAGCATGTTAAGCCCCTAAGCATCTTGTGTTTCAGTAAGATTGCCTTTCATTCTTCTAAACTGTGAAGTGTAGAGTCTCCCCCCCCAATCATAGGATAATCCAGCATACCTGGAATCATCCCAGTGATCTTTCACTAAACCACACTGAATGAAATAATAGTTTTCTTAAAATAGAGGACCAGGTCTTTTATGAGACACCTTATCTTAAAGTCCCCATCTACTAGTTCCCCTCTATCTACACTGGGCGATACTTCCTCAAAAATTCTAAAAAAAAATTGTCAGATATGATTTCCCCTTTTGAAGCCATGCTGACCCTGTTTGATTAGATTAAGATTTTTCCAAAATCTGCTGCTATTATTTACTTAATAACTGATTGTAATATTTTGCCAACAGTAAATATTAGACCAATTGGCTGAAAGTTAACAGCTTTTTGCTTACCTCCCTTTTTTGAATAGCAGTGTCCGCATTGGCAGTTTTCCAATCCTCTGGTTCTTCTCCAGAAACTAAGGATTTTTTTTGGAAGATTACAAGTAATACACTACCTAGAAAGCCACTTCTTTTAGGATCCGAGGATATAAACAAAATGGGCCGGGGCTCTTATCAGTCTTTAGCCCCATTAGGGAATTTGTATTTGGCAAACTAATGAGGGTGATGGTATTTAATTCCTCCCTGGGAATATTCAGTTAATGCCTTATAATATATAAGGATGACCTTCTTAGAGGACATTTCAGTCTAACACTTGCATTTTAACTTTACATAACTTTACATAACTTGATGCTAATATTAATGGACACTTCTAACAGTCTATTGTTCCTACTACGCAAGGCATTAAAGTAAGAAATTTTGGCAGAAAAATATAATTTGCACTTAATTCCCACTTTGACTGTTTTCTTGGATTTATCTTAACTGTATGCAATAACTATTTTCTCTCTGAACTACAAAAGTTAAACTTCATTTCATAGAACACAGCCCTTTTGTATTTGGGAGCCATTTTGTAGGCTTCATAGCAAAAACAAATGAATGAAAACCCTCTGGGGCAGAATACTGAAAGTAGCATCAAACTGATGTATTGAAGGGTGTAACCAATGTGGGCTTGACACTACAATTTTATATTATTTTTTGTTTTTATCCCAGCATTTTGTTGATCTTTTGCTTTGATTACTTCTAACCTCAATACTAAAAGTAACAAACTGACTTTTACTCCCACCTTCTCTCTTCTAGGGTTCTTTGTATCTTTGCCATCATTTCTTCACAATCTGGATGTAGTACTTTACATTTGTCACATTTGGTTTTCATTTTCCTGCCCAATTATACAACCCGTTTAAATTATTTGCTGAATACTTTGTCACATTCTGTATCTGTTGGTCTCTTTGTTTTACTTTTTAAACTGCAAATTTGACAAATTTAAGCTTAGTATCGGTATCTATAGCAGACACATGGGTAATTACGGTAGAGGAAGAAGGTGGCATCCTGGACATTTAGTAAATTTAAATTACTTCCATGATGAGCAGACATTAATTGTAGTTAATGTAAAAGTGCAAAAGCAACTTAAGGCCTCAGTAAATTGGGGAGAAAACTTCTATGCTAGAAATAGTGATGCAGTCCACTGCCTAAACTTGCTGCCCATGGTGGTCACCTGCATTAATCTGTTCCAGGTGTGGAGGGATATGTGAGCTTACCTTCGGTACCCGAGGGTTGTCTCCTGAAGGCGAAAGCACCCCCACATGATGACTAGGTTCGGAGGCTCTGCCTGGGAATGTCATGAGGACCTTTTGCTCACTGCTTTCGAAGACTTCTGAACTATTCTGAAACGTCTGACGTTTAAACACTTTAAGAGCTGTTCCAGTATAAGCCGCCTTTTTTGTAAAGAAAATTATTAAATAAATTTAATTGAAAACATCACAAACTACTGGAAATTAATCAGTAAAATAAGTGAACATCTGAACTACTTAACACTGGGTCAACAACCCCATTTGGTCCTTTAACTAAATATTCCGTCAAAGAACGTGGTAGGGAGTTCAGTGATAGCATGGCGAAAGCACTGCCCCGAAAGTGACCTCCACTGCATTGAAACACATTATTCTAGAACCATAGAAAACTACAGCACAGAAAACAGGCCATTCAGCCCTTCTAGTCTGTGCCGAAACATTATTCTGCTAGTCCCATTTACCTGCCTCCAGCCCATACCCCTCCAGACCTCTCTCGTCCATGTATCTATCCAATTTACTCTTAAAAGTTAAGAGCAAGCCTGCATTTACCACATCAGATGGCAGCCCATTCCACACTCCCACCACTCTTTGAGTGAAGAAGTTCCCTCTAATGTTCCCCCTAAACCTTTCCCCTTTCAAGGACGAGATGAAGTCTGCTGAACAACAGAGGATAATCAGTGGTTCCTGCTGGCTAAAGAAGAGTACAATCTGGATGACATTTTAGTTCCACAACAGACTGCATAGAGTTGTCATAAAATTAATCCACAGTTCTGTGATTACAATTGAGATATAATGGCCTAGGTTGTGTTCTTCAGTAGGCTAGTCCAGAAAGAACCACCAACTTAAGTTGTTGTTCCTGACATTTGTGCTTGTCCTTTGCAGCAGGAATATAAAGTGCATTGGAAATCAAATGCCAGTAAGACTGAGTTCCACCATAGATATACTAAGATGAGAATTGGCTTGCTCAGCATCTTTTATGGGCAATAAACTTTGTAGTGATAAAATGTTTTAAGATAAAAAATAAAAACTTAATTTTTCAAATCAGTTTCAACTGTTTTTGTATTTTTGATTATCAGAGACATTTAGAAGCAATTGAAAAGGCCTTTGATAGCAAAACAATCAAGGCCATTAGGGTGATCCAGGGTGGGGGCATGGGATCTGCTCCCCCGGACACCTAGTTGCCAATTGCATACCATTGCCTCGTGGAATAGTTGTGGTAATAAGGCCCCCAGCTTGATTAGATCTGCAGGGTTGCAGAAGGTTAGTGCTGCTCTGGGGATTTTACAGGGAGTGAACATAAGGCATGGACCACCTTGACCATGATCTGGCTCAATTTTGCTACTTCATTGGAAATTTTTATCAAAATTGTACAGTGGTTTTGGCTTAAATTGTTTTTGTAACTAACATTTCCACTATTTATTCTTTTTGTTTCTTTTTATAGGTGATCAAGAAAATGGGACAATATTTGAAGACAAATGTGATTGTACCAGAAGAATATATAGATGGGTTTATTAGAGCAAATAACACATTTCTCTATCAATTAGTGTTTGATCCATTGAAGCGGAAACTTGTTCCTTTAAATGATTATTCTGATGGTGTTGATCCAAAATCTCTTGAGTATGCGGGGCGGTATCCTTTACATATTTGTTCTAATTACCCTGTACCAATTAGTTTAACCAGATTTTTTGATTTTTTTTTAAAAAAGTGCATTAACGTGAATGCAAAGAAAATGGTTGCTTGCAGAATGCTAATTTTTCAACTGGCTTAGAAGGAACAGGTGTGGGGATGTGGAGGAAGTGAGCAGTTGCAGAAGTTGAGCAGATAGCTAAAGCTTGCAAGCCTGCCCGGCAATATGTTGAAATGGCATGTTAGTGATGAAATGTAGATTCATGTTCCTCACACCACATTCTTTATCTTTTGAACACTTGGGATTCACCATGCCAGAATCTTTTGCACTATTTGGCTGTCTGTGCTGTATAATCAGACCTAAAATTTTGATTTAAAAATAGTATCTGAAGCTGAAGGAATAAAGTGTGGGTGGGGAAACATTTGGCACAAGTTACAAGTGCAGTATCTTGGCTGAGTTAACATTACTACTTACTTGCACCAGTCTTGAAATAACTTGTTTCTAGAATAATATTTATAATGTCCTATGGCTGGTTTTGGCAAACTAACCAACAATATTTGGTAGTGCTTGTAGCTTCAGGCAACTTGAACTCCAGAAAAAGAAAATCGTTTGTTGCAGAAGAATCATTATCTGTGTACAAAACACAAAATTATTTGAGCTTAATTTATGTAAGCAATCAGTTCAAGAAAGTTAACAATTTTGATTCCTGGCTTGCAGAAGAAATGAAGGCCATCTCCAGATTAAAATAAGATGAATTTTAATTTGTTGACATGAAATTGCTTTGCACTCTGTACTTAACATTGTAATTTCACACATTAGCCTTTGTCAATTATTATAATCTGATGACCTCACACTTCCGGCGCCAACATAGCAGGCCCACAACTTCCTAACCCGTACGTCTTTGGAATGTGGGAGAAAACAGGAGCACCCGGAGCAAACCCACGCAGATACTGGGAGAACGTACAAACTCCTTACAGAGAGTGACTGGAATTGAACCTGGGTCACTGGCGCTGTAATGGCGTTACACTAACTGCTACACTACCGTGCATGGATAAAATAATGCTGGAGTTGCACAATGCAGAGCAGGAAATTGCCTGGCAGATCAGGTTGGGCATGTCCTCAACTCCCAGGGTGAGAAAGGGTGGGGGGGGGGGGGGGGTAAATGCAAGCAACAGGTTAAGCCAAAATCACAGATGGATGGACGACTAATACAGAAATCGGTTACCTGAAATTGTAGAATTCAGTATCGAGTCCAGAAGGCTACAAAGCACCCAGATGAAAGATGAGGTGCTGTTCCTCAAGCTTGTGTTGGGCTTCATTGTAACAGTACAGGAGGCCACAGCCCAGGAGTCGGAGTGAGAGTGGGATGGAGTATTAAAGGTCTTCCTGTGGAGACCCTTCCCAGATGCTCAGCAATGCACTCACTCAATCTTCGTTCAGTTTCTCCAGTGCAAATGAGACCACATTGTGAACACTGAGTGCAGTAAACTAGATTGGAGGAAGTGCAAGTGTATTGCCGCTTTACCTGGAACGAATGTTTCCACCCTGGATGGTGGGAAGGGAAGAGGTGAAAGGACAAGTGTTGCATTGCCTGCAATTGCAAGGGAAACTGCTGTGAAAAATGGGGTGATTGGTGGAAATGGAAGAGTTGGACCAGGGAAATCGGGAAGTGAGTGATCCCTGCAAAATGCATGAAAGGGAGGAGAGGGAAAGATGTGACTGGTGGCAGGATCATATGGAGCTGGTGGAAATAGCAAAGGATAGTATGCTACCTGCACTGCACTTTCTCCAAGTATAACACTACATTCTACATTTTTTTCTCTTTTGTACTACCTTGATGTACTTGTGTATGGAATGATCTGTTCGGATGGCATGCAAACAAAAGCTTTTCACTTTATCTCGGTACCTGTGACAATAGTTCACCAATTACCTGGTAGGGTGGAAGGCAAGTACCAGGAGAACTCTATCCTTGTTTTCCAAAGACAAGGGGTGTGATGGAAGGGAGAAGAAACTTTTTTTTCAGCTATAGGGAGCTAGCAGTATGGAATTTGCTGCCTGAGCTGAAGGTAGAGACAGACATCCTCATCACATTTAACTAATCCTTGGGTGGGTACTTGAAGACCTGCAGTGGCACAGACCGAGTGCTGGGGGGTGGGATTATGTTGGGTCATTCTTTTTTGACTGGAATTGACACAATGGACTAACTGACCTCCTGTGTTGTAGGTTTAATGTGATTGATACTTTGAGAGCTTATGCACGTTTGCTTTTGGACTTCATCGTGTATTAATTGTGTTTAGCATGAATGGTGTTCCATTCTGTTTCATTTTCTCCAATAATATCTTGCATTTGTGTTTTGTTCCTTAACTTGGCTACTTTAGTCACTTTGGTGATGAGAAAGCTCTTCATATAGCTCTTGGAAATATAGATATTAAAACTTCAGAATTCATAGACAACTTCAACCCATGCACTTCGCAGGTACTATATATTCAATGATTCTAGGTTATGTGCAAACTTTATCACTTTATATTACAATTTTTTAGTATTGTCAACCAAAGTTTTTTAAAGTTTTCCATAATACTTTTCTTCCTCCTAGATAATCATAAAAGACTAGTGTACATAAGTGACCAGTGTAATGTGTCCATTCTGTTCAGTTTATTAAATTATTTTCTCATATATCCATTTTTGAATTTATCTTCCAAGTATGATTTGTTTGCTTCTATCCTGGAGCAGATGTGTAGTTATTCCTGTAAGATATGGCCTGAGACTTGCATGTAGTTTGTGAGAAAAATACTGCTAAATACATATGTGACTGACAAATATTGTTTTCAACTTGCACCATTCTCAAATTGTCATTTTCTGAGTTAATATGTAAAGCTATTCTGAAATGCATTTAAAATAGGCATTGTAATTAGTTTTTTAAATGCACATAAATGAAAGTTTCTCTCCACAAAGGCAGCTCTCTTTTTAACAATTGGTTAAAACTTTAATACCTGATTTCCAATCAGAATTTCTAACACTTAACTTGAATTAGTTGAATGAAAATATACTTTTTCTTGATTTATGCTAATGAATGTAACCACAATCAAATTAATTAAAAACATCACCTCATTGTTGTTTGTGGAATCTCACTGGAAAATTGATGGCAGGATATCCCTATGTTACAACTGTGAAAATACTACAGTCAGTAGTTTGCTTTTGAAGTCCTAATGTTCTGAAAGGAGAAATTATGATCTATGTTTTTTTTTGTCTAATAATGAAATTTGGATCCTTTTTTTTGTCAGATTCTGACAAGAAGGTCCAATGGGTGGAATGACAATGAGGCAAATAAGAAGAGAGCTCTGCATATGCTCAGTATATGGAGCAAAGAATATAGACCATATGGAAACCAACTTTCAGTTCCAAAGGCAGAGCTATCACCAGAGAAACCCTGCACCAGGGGTATGGAGAAAGTTATCAATATTAAAAATTTAAAACTTCCCAACAGAGTGATATTGACTAAAAGAGCAAGAGAAGGTAAGCTTTTACTTTCTAAAAGAAATGGCTATTCAAGCAAAGAAACCAAGCCAATTCAAATATTCTAGAATATATTCTAAATTCATGTGCTGTAGAAATGGCTACATCCTGACTGATTGTTCCTTGTGGGATTTAAGGAAAATTATTGACCTGTATGGTGAAATTGGCTAGAATGGTAGTAGACAGAGTTGAGAGAAGCCTCAGGATCTTAAGTTGACAGAATGACTAGTAGTGACAGGCGATCAACTGTTGGGGCAATGCCTGTTCACTGTTTCTAATGGCTTGGATTATGGGATAGAAAGCCAGTTATCACAATTTGTTGATGCCACAAAGATGGCATTATAAGCAATAAATTATAAAGACTGAGCAAGTGGCCAAGACTGGCAAATAGATTTGAATGTGTAATACAGTTGTCGGAATTTATGATAGCATTTTTACCAAAAATGATGCAGTTAATGGACTACAAAAACCAATAATGTTTTGGCTCATTAAAAATAATCTCATACAGCCTGTAGATATGCTTCCCCTCTTTCATGACCATCTATTGGCGTGGAAGTTGCTAGTTCCCCACAGCATGAATGATACCCTGAGAAAAATCATGCTGTCTAAGAATTGCTTTCAAGTGTGAGATTATCCATTTTGGACAATCTCACCAAAGTACTATTAAATGGTGAAAAGCTTGAAGTAGTGCAGATCTAAAAAAACTTCATTTCCATATCTTTTTATTGATATATATACACATGTACAAAAATATATATATACTGAAATACAAGGAAATAGAAATTCTGCTACATCATACTGACTCAAGAGAACTATTCGTAGTTCTGGAAGGATTTATTGGTTTGAAAGGGTGGTGGGGGTGGGGGGGACAGTGTAGGTTTATCAGAACAATAAAGGAATCTGAAGGGTAAAGTTATAAGAGATTGCGGAAGCTAGAACTGCATTCTGTGGAACTTAAAACATTAAGGGTGGGGGGGTATATGATTTGTCATTTCCAAGATGTAGAGTTGAACCAAGTGTAGTATAGAGAATTTCTCTTTTCACTAATTTTGCGAGTCTAGGATCTTTCGGGAACAAAGTTAGGAAGCACCAAGACACACAATAGTAAAAATCTGAAACACCTGAAACAAATGCAAACTATGCCAGACCAGCTGTTAATTTTAAATATGAGATCGATAGACTTTCTTTTGATAATCCAGCTATGTTGTGTTATGGGGAAAAGGCAAATATAAGAGCATAAATTAATCATAATCTTACTCGATATAAGAACAGGCTCAAGAGCTGAAATAAACAACTCCTGCAGCTATGTTATAATGATCTTTTCTATACATGTGTATGAATTGTATCTCACCAATGTGCCTATTGGGAGATAATCTTAGCAACCTTCCTATTGTCCCCACCTATTACTGCCAACAGATCAACTATAACCACTGGATGTTCTTTCACTGATGACCAAAGCTCTTGCCATTACATTTGCTGATTGTCCATGAATTTTTTGTTATAATCACCATTACTTTTTCTTAAAAAGAAAAGGACTTTCAACTTTCATTGTCCCATATTAAATTGGTTTGTTAATAATGTGACTTCCATCATGTTGCATTTGGTTGTCTGCTGTTCTGGTGCTTTCTTCTTCCTGCCTCTCACCTTTTCAAAAAAAATTATTGTTTTCCTCACTGAGAAATGCTCCTTCCTGCCTTCTCAAAGTCTCCGCGCTGAATGACTCCATCTTTTATTTTTACTTATGGACATCACTGGTAAGATCAGCATGTATAACATAGCCTTAATATTCCCTGAACCAAGTGCCCTCTGAAATGACCCAGCAAGCCAGTTAAAAGTTAACCATATTGGTAGGCCTGGAGTCATGTAAAAGTAGGACTGGATAAGGATGATAGATTTCCATCATAAAAGACATTAATGATCCAGTTGGCTTTTTATAACCATCTGCTAGTTTCATTGGCACCTATACTGCTACTAGCTTTTATTCCAGATTTATTTAATTACTGGAAAACAAATGGCATAGCTCGTGTGGTTGGTATTCAAACAATAGTGCAGCAACCTGGCCACTTTGTTACTATAAATAATTTCAGCTTCCTTTTTTGTCAGTAATATTGTCGATCATCTTGATTACAGATATGTTCACCACGTTCTCTACCTCTGCACCTCCCAATCCCCCACACACCTCCTTTTATTTCTTCCTTTGGAATAGGTCACTTAAAGCTGCAATTTCAAATACCCAACTGCCCAGCATTTGGCCATTCATTTATCATGATGCTCTTGTGGTGCCTGTTTCTTCTTAATTACCCCTTCGCTCTTGCTTTGGATGCCTTTATCCCCAGCAAAACCTTGTATTCTTTTATCCTGATTTGTTCATGCTTTTACCCCTTCAAGTTTATGGGAAGCAGATCTTGGTGAAATCTGTGTTTAATCGTCCATCAACAAAGCTGTTCCCTACTGTAAGATTGTACTGTAAAACAAAAGGCGGATTTCCTCAAGAACATAACAGGACCAGATATCAAAGACCTTTCATCAGAAACGTTAACACTATTTCTGTTTCTACAAATGCCATCTGAATTCTAAATGTTTCCAGTATTTTCTGGTTTTGTTTCAGATTTCCAGCATCTGCAGTTTTTTGATTTTCTTTTGATGTTATGATCTTGTGCTTCTGAAGATGTCACAGGTTTTTTTCAAAATTTTCTTCTTTCAAAAGAATATTGTTTTACTTGATGAATTTTACTTCATTTATTTTTTTAAATACTGTTTAAATATATTTCATTTTAATTTATTGATTTTTTTTTTCCCTTGCATTGCTTATTCTCATTTTCATTGAGAAGGTCTCGTATGCATTGAAATTGACTTTTTCTTTTGGGGGGGGGCAGGATGTTCTCTGATCAGGATGCTTCCTACAAGAAGTCCTTGCATAGATAGATAGTAGAAATATTCTTTGATGGTAAATCATCAATGACTTGTATCTAACTAACAGATTTTCAGGAGCGATTGATGAATTTTTTTTAAAAACTGAGTAATTCTATTGCTGTATAAATATACAGGCTCAAATATTTGCTTTGAACCACCAGATGAAAGTCTTTCAGATGGAGACTTGTTAAATCAGTACAAGTTTCCAAATAATAAAAAAGCAAAAAAAGATGTTGAAGAGAGCCTGCATCCAGAGTCTCCTTCAGAACTGGAGTTGCCCTCAGACCACTCAATCACTGAGCAAAGCCCAAGGCCACACTGCAAGATCAGGAATCGATTTGCTGCCATTTTACAGAAAAGAAATGAAGATTCGGGCACTGTTGTTGTTCCTGGAACCAGAAGCCGGTAAAGTGTGATTGGTTAAGTTTTTTAATTGAATGCTGCTAAGTAACACTAATTTAGAATGCCAGAGCAGTTCTGCCACAATATTCTTCTGGCCAGATAAAATGAATCGTAAGCTAACTTTCCAAACAGGACATATCACAATTATTTTCTTGGTTGCTACTGGCCAAGGTAACAACTTGGATAATGTATTGCATTACAGCACAGCTGGTAGAATTGCTGTCTCACAGCTCCAGTGACCCTGGTTCAATCCTGACCTCTGGTGCTGTCACTGTGGGAGTTCGCACGTTCTCCCTGTCACTGCGTGGGTTTCCTCTGTGTCTTCCAGTTTCCTCTCTCCTGCCAAAGATGTGTGGGTTGATCAGTTAATTGCCCACTGTAAGTTGTGCAGAGGTAGTGGGAGAATCTTGGGCACTTTATTGGAATGTGGAGAGAACAAAATGGGATTAGTGTAAGTGGGTGCTTGACGGTTGGCATGGACTCGGCGAGCCAAAGTGCTTGTTTCAATGCAGTATTACTCTGAAGCACAGTGCATCATATCAATCCCACTTGCCTCAACTTTATCAATTTTTAGCTCATCCAAAATTGCAGCCATATCTTAAATAAAAACACAATGTTGGCGATACCTATTACCTTGGGCAGCCATGGCAGAGAGACAAAAACAGCTAATGTTTTAGATCTCTGACCTTTCAGCAGAACATGACATGATAGATAAAATTATGAGAAGCACGAATAGGGTAGAGAACCAGGGTCAATTTCCCATGGTAGGGGTGTCTAAAACTAGAGAGCATAGGTTTAAGGTGAGAGGGAGGAGGTTTAAGGGGTAAATTTTTCCACACTGAGTAGTTGCGATATGTAATGAGTTGCCAGAGGTGGTGGTGAAACTGGGGACAATAACAACATTTAAGAGGTATCTGGACAGTTGCTTGAATGAGCAGGGCATAGAGGGATATGGAATTAATGCAGGCAAGTGGGATTAGTGTACATGGGCTTGATGGTCTCAGATGCAATGGGTAGAAGGGCCTGTTTCTATGCTGTACAGCTCTATGACTCTATAGCTCAATTACATCTTGCTTTCCTAATAATCCAACAGCAGCATCTACCTTAGTGAAAACTGATGTAAAATTCTCCTTTAGTACATCGGCCATGCCCTCTGCTTCCATGAATAAGTTTCCATTTTGGTCTCTGATCAGCCACATCGTTCCTCTTTACAAATTTTTTCCTGTTTTCAGGAGGTCATAATATCTGTTTTGCTGCATTTAAGTTTTCACTTCACTTTACGTGCTGTACATGTGATAGAGAACCAGCTCAGTCTTCAAGGCATGAGAAGGGCAGCCATCTAATATCTCTTGGCATTTCTTCTATTATTCACCACATTAATCAGTGACGGTACCGAATAAAATTGTGAACATGACACACCCTTACACAATCCTGTTTCAACTTCAATATGGAGCTTCCTTTGTTCATCGCTGTATGTGAAGTTAGAGCTTTCAATGCTAATTATATGGAGAGGGATTCTATATGCCTGCAGAATGTACTACCTGTGAATTCTGCCAAAAAGCTGCTCAAAGTATGAAGTTTTTGTGGAGTTGCATTTACAAAACATAATAAAATAGCTCTTTTGAATAGCAAAGTCTGGTCTGCAAGTCCATACTGTTTGCAAAAAAAAAACTGCCTTACTCTTTTCTGAGGATGTATCTGATGTGCTGAGATATGATCTTGCACAATACTTTGCTTGACACAGATAGAAGTGTAATACTAGGCCAGATCTTGAACACTTCTACAGTCAAGTTGTGCAGAACAATGCCTTTACCATTATTTAAAGGATTTTGTTAACTTGGGTGATCCCTTCCTTTTTGTTACCTTTTATTTCGTCTATCAACCTATCCAGAATACAGCAGACTTCCCCTGCGCTTGTTATTGTCTTCCTGATCCCATTCATCTATTTTTGCTGGTATTCTAGAATAAGTTGTAGCATCTCTCATCTGCTGTGATTTGATTTGTGCATTGTCCATCTGTTGCAAAATTTTTTTTTGAGCACTTCATTCTTCATGCCACTGTCTTCCTTTTGGCTTTCAGTGCTTGCAAACGTACAAGTCATTGATTCCTGAAGACTGTCACACGTGGTAGCAGTCAATTTCTTCGCAATGATTTCTTATTTGCATGATGGGGCTGTACCTTTTCAAAATTTAGAAGACTTCTTGATGATCTACCCTTCATTCACCTCTTATTTAACTTTCTATGCTCCTGAGCACAGCTGGGGTTAAAATATACAACTTGTATCTGTTACATTGATCCCTGTCTTGTCCACCTTCAGTTTTTCGATTAGTAATTTGAAGCAACTGTGGGAAGTCTTAAATTAATAAAATTTTTGTAGTTGAAAGAAGTGACGTTAAGTTATGAGGTTCTGGGGATTTTAAAGTAGACGAGTTCTCCAGGCTTGCCTCCAGCATTATGAATAGAACTGAAATTGCCTCTAAGGATATCTTGTAAAATAAACTTCAGTGCTCTAAAAGTAAACTTGTTTGGGTATAAATATACAACAAAGATTTTTGCTTAATTCTGTATTAGCTCACATGATTACCAGAAAAACAATTAGCATCGTGGGGCATGGTTTTCGAAGCTGTAAGACATTCTAGCAGATAGAAACTTTGTGTCTGTGCCTTGGCTTGATTAAGTAACATTGAGAATAACTTCAGAATCAGGTTTATTATCACTGACATATGTCGTGAAATTTGTTGTTTTGCGGCAGCAGTACAGTGCAAGACTTAAAGGTTATTGTAAGTTACAAAATAAATAAATAGTGCAAAAGAGGAATAACGAGGTAGTGTTCATGGACCATTCAGAAATCTGATGGCAGATTGCAGTAAACTTGACATTGTCACAATTTTCCATTACCTGAACTGACAACATCTGATGTTAACAATCCCAGCAGATGGGTTAAATGCAGTTTATACTCTAACTCTGAATTGAAAACCAGAACAAAACAGTTACTTAAAAACCCAAGTACCATTTAACAACTGGAAAGAGAACATTTAATACTTAAGAGATGTAATTTGAGCTGTGAAATGCTTTTCCTGGTGTTTACTATTCTGCATTGATTTCTTTTGTACTACTTTTGTAGGTTCTTCTGTACACTCAAAGAAATTTGTGTTCCTGGTCAGAACACTGAAACCAGTGTAGTGTCTAATGCAACAGAGGAACTGAAGGACTCAAGCCCAATAAGTTCTCGTAAGGGTGAGAAGAATGATATATCGACAAGTATATGCAGCAATGAAGGTGAACAGGAGGAAAAGCCACTAGAAATTTTGAACACCAATCCAAATGCAAATGCATATCCTGCAGGATTTCATTCAGAGGCCAGGAGAAGCTTAAGTGCTTTCAGTTGGTCTAGAGGAATGAGAGACAAATCTAGGATTTCGAGTTCTGCAGTTGATTTATCTGTATTACAGCAGTTCCACAGAAAGGTGGCACACTCATCTCAAAATAAATGTACTGATGGTAAGATGGTAAAAGAAGTTGATCAGAATGTAAAACAGCAGCAAACAAACCTTCCAAAACAATCTGAAGAATGCCAAGATGACAACTCTGAAGAGACAAACTCCCCACAATCACCTCTCAATATTAGGTCTTCTCTGGGCAGTTTAAATTCCTTGGGTTCTTCTCAAATATCCACAAGTTCTGAATTGGATGTAAGTTGATTTTTGTTAATGTTGAAATGCTTTTGAGTCATTTTTCTGAACTGGCAAATAGCTTTTAGGTTTTTTATTAATACCTTTTGATTTTGTTTTGATGAAAGGAAGCCAGTGATGGTGCAGCATCTCGTGATCAAAGTTCCAGTCCCCTCACTCTGCCACCTTTACCTGAGAAAACCGTAACTGCAAAACATAGGGTGAGTTTGTATGTTCGTTGCTTTTCCTGACTAGATACCCATTTTCTGTAGAGGCAGGATTATTTCCAATTAATTTAAAATTAAATTCCATAATTCTGAATTCTTAAGGTACTTATTTAACAACAATTAACTAATATTAAACAATCTGCTGGAGGGCCTCAGCGGGTTGAGCAGCATCTGTGGGAGGAAAGGAATTATCAATGTTTCAGTTCGAAACCCTGCATCAGGACTGATGTACCCAGAATGTTGACAATTCCTTTCCTCCCACAGATGCTGCTTGACCCACTGAATTCCTCCAGTAGATTGTTTGTTGCTCCAGATTCCAGCATCTGCAGTCTCGTGTGTCTGTCTTAGCTAGTAATAATTAGTCAATGGGGAGAATGGGATTGACTTTGACAAGACTACTGGTGTCCTTTCTTACAGTCAAGCAGTGTAATAATCATGGCTCTCAATGGTCACCTTATGAAAAAATGTAATTGGAGATCTCTTTCATCTGTGGGGTAGCAATGCATCAACCTCTTTAAAAAGGAATGTTGGCAAAACTACAAGATTGATGTCACAGTGACTAATATGTTGAAAATCTTAAAATCTAATGCGTTAGAAGCCTGGTTCTTCTCTTTAGTCCCAGGTGTTTTATTTTATTTTTGCATAAGTTTGGGTTCTATTGTCAAGTCCAGCATTTGTTATCTGTCCTTTTTGTCCAATGAGAAAGTGATGGTGACAACTGAGTATCTGGCTGAGCTAATTCGGAGGGCAATTGAGATCAATCTGCTTCCATTGGGATAGAAAATGTGCTTAGTAATTCCAAAGCAAAGAAGTTAGTCTCTTCTAAGATGACTGATGTTAAATCAAAAACTTTTATTTCCAGTGCTGAGCAGTATTAATAGTTTTAATGCAGACTATGCACGTAAATGGATTTGGTGGAATTACCAAATGCACTTATTGTTCAGGTTCCTGGATTACAAAGACTGAGCCCTGGATCTGCTAGAAAGTACACTAAACTGAAGCTTCCTGGACCAGCTAAAGTCAGTGGGTTAATCAAAAGATCAGTGAAATCTGCCCCAAACAATGAGAACAAGCCTGAGCTACAGGCCACAATCAATGACTTATGGAAGAAATTTGAGTTTAAGCGGTAAGTACAGCTAACTAGAATGGTGCATAGGGTTATGGTTTGCTTGGTAGCTGCCTGTTTTTATGATTATGATCCGAAAATCTGAGCTTTTTTTTGCATTTTACATATATTGGGGTACCCAGAAGGTGTTTCCTTTTGAAACTTCTAGTATGCATGAAGGAAAAATTGCATACAGGAAGGAGAACAAATAAAGAATTAAAGAGGCACATTATTTCCAAGATGTTTCCAGTATATGCATTGTGCTTTCCCCTACATTGGGCATTAGATTTCGACATTGTGCTATCTTATTAATCCTGAGCAACACACACACAAAATGCTGGAGGAACTCAGCAGGTCAGGCAGTATTAATGGACTGACCTGATGAAGGGTCTCGGCCTGAAATGTCGACTATTCATTTCCCTCCATAGACGCTGCCTGACCTGCTGAGTTCCTCCAGCATTTTTTGTGTGTGTTGCTCCAGATTTCCAGCATCTGCAGTCTTGTGTCATCTTTTTAATCATGTTCAGAAATTTGAAACCAAGAAATGTTCAAGTTTATGCCTTGTCAAGGATATAAATTAATTCAGAGGAGAGAGTTGTATGTACATTTCAGTTTTTGCTATTAACTAAAGATATTGTTTTCCACAGGAAATCTAAGATGCTTCAACCTAGTGAAAAACTTGACCCAATGTCCCCTGTCAAGGACAACTTGCAGATCTTGACCCCAGAGACTGATCAAAGTATTTTATTGAGATCTGAATGTATTTCTGTGCAGCGAGCCATACAATGGTGAGGAATCCATGACGAAGTTTAAAATCAATTTAATGTAACTGGTACTGTCTGATCAAAACTAATTTATCACCTGAAAGTTAATTTACATATTGTATGCCAACTATCTCTCAAGTTACTAGCATTGAATTTTTGTAACAAAAAAAGGCCACTCGTTTTGACAAGAACTGCATTTTATTTCATTCCAGAAATCTAGTTTGTTTTCTTTGGTTTACATCCAGAAGTGTGGATTCATAACTTATTTCTGACTGTTTCTTAAAGTTGGGAATGTTAAGTGTCTCCTGCTTCACGGTAATATAAAAGAACTTGTGTCCTCCCCAAACCAAGCAGGTTGTACTACAGGACAATTGAACATTGAGACAACAAAATGAACATTGAGGCAACGCATTGAACATTTCTCTCTGTCCACAAGAACATCTGCTTGCCATATCAATACCTCAGGTCTTTAATAAATTGAACCAAATTTGTACCAGCCTAAAAGATAAACAGAACATGCTGTGGATTGCAGGTACCAATGAGTCTGCACCCTGTTTTGCGGCATAAGCAAGGACAGAGTTCATTGTTGCACACACTAATTTATATTGACTCAAGTATGAAACATAATTTTAACATTTGAAATAAACAATAACTTTTATTTCCACCCCTCCAATCCTATCTTTAATCATCTGCCCTGCCCTCTCTACCCTGGTTCTTGCCCAATTTATTATTGTTTAGCTAATTGCAATTAGTGAAGTGCAGCTATTGAGAATTTATTTGCTGGAGTGACTTTGTTAACAAGTTATTATGGTTGCAGTAAAGGAGGAATTTTAAGATGCTTTTAGTTGTATCAAGTTAGTACTATAATAATGTCAGACATGGCTCAGTTGTACCACTCTTATCTTTTGTTTCAGGAAGTTTTGAGTTCAAATCCCCTCTCTACAGAATTTGCAGTGCTAGTCTTTGCTGCCACCTCTTGGATGAAATGATAATTAAACTCCTTCCCCGCATGCACCACCCCACCACCACCCCTCCCCCAACCCCATTTGCCCACCAAGTTAGAGATCTTGTAGTATAATTGGCAGCTGTGGTTCCTGAACTTGTAACATTGATTGCGTTTCAGGTTATCTCATTGGATATATATTTAAAAAAAAGTCTTAACTCTGAGGTTTTGAAACCCATCTAAGTTCATAGTAAGAAGCTATGCAGAGCAGGATATTCAGCAACTAATAAGCAAATTATAATAATTAATGGAGCTAAAGATTGTAGGCTGCTAATTCTCAGGGTGGGGCAGGTTGAACTTGTCCATATTTGTGGATTTTGCCTGCCCACATTCCCCACTGCTGCTAATGTTTTGAAATTTGCTCCATGAGGTAAATAATTCAGCACTTCGCTTCTGGAGGAAATGTGCTATAAGATAACAAAGCTGCTTTAGTTAAGCTTGGTAGCAGTGACAATATAAAGTTCAAACCAAATAGTTTGCAGCACAGTGTAGAAAAATGGTTTTGCATGCAAATTGTTTGTCATCTTGAGTGAGCTAATTTTGTATTTCCATTCAAAAGAATCAATCCATTTGACTGTATCTATTTTGGCTCTCACCTTGTAAAAGATTGATGAAATAAAACCCTGTAAACACTAAGGTTTTTTCTATTATATCAGTACCCATACTTTTAACTTGGATCAACATGGTGTAAGGTGAAAATGTAAATACTGAGGATAAATATTGTCACTGACTTGCCTTTTTTTTCCAGAAGTATTGATAGCTACAGAATTCAGCTTCTCAAACTCTGCTAAAGATGATCATCAAAATCTCATATTCTAATTTTGCCATAAAGTGGTGAACTGCTATCAAAAAATGGGTGGCGAAGGGAAGGAGCTGATGACTTGTGAGGTGGAAGGAAGTGTTAGTTTAGAGGAGATGGGGACTGCAGATGATGTATATTGTTATGAACAGAAGTAATGGGCATGTGTATTTATTGCTGGATGGGGTAAAATTCTTGGATGAAGGGAAGCTGTTAAAAGTAGAGGATGGTAGGCTATCTCTGGGAGCATAGTTTGGAAGCATTGAGGGTTTTAACAGCAGATGGACTGAGGCAAGGGTAGAGGCTGGCAATCTCATCTTTGTTTTGGAGTATGTACGTACAGTGTTTAATCTAAGCTGAAGAACGTAGCAAGGCTGAAGGAACTGTCATTCAGTCTGGGCAATGGTCAGACGGAATGGATAGACGTATAGCTTCCTGAGGCCAGCATGTTCCTTCAACCTGTTTCAGCTGACAATTCAACCTTCAAAACCACCTGATGCTGGACTTAACCAAAGGGCATCATCTGCTCCAAATGAAATCTTCTTTACAGGATTCCACATGGAAGCATCTCCAAAGCTGCTTTACCCCTTATTTATATTCTTATTGTTGTTTCTTCACTGGCTCAGCAACACAGTAGTTTTGAAGGAGCATCATGTCTTTAAGTGTCATAGCTGAGGTTGCTATGCTCTCTTGACCAACATGCGCCTTGTTGTGGCTTGTGGATTAACAATACAGGGCGATTGACCCTAATGTATGGGTGTCTGTTGGAATTTGATGAGAGTTCATGGGGATGTGGGGAAAATAAAATTGGATTATTGTAAATGATGGTGGGTGTGGACTCTGGGCCAAGGAGCTTCTTTCTGTGTTGTATGACTCTACGATCTCTCTGACTCTGCTCATTCCTCTGCCAGTTGCCACCTGTCGCCCAAGTCCTTAAAAGCTCCAGTTTTCCATCTCAAAGTCATGAGAACGTGAAATAATAGAGTTAAAAAAAATATGGAAAATACAAGTTTGAATCAAATTTAACCACCAGCCATGCACATCAACAAAAAGACGTGCTGAATAACAAGTCATCACCTGTCAACTTCTCAGTAGAGATGTAACTGACCTTGCTGTATACATATAACCATTTTTTCCTTTTGCTATTAATATGCTAACTCTCATTTACCTATAGTCAATGATTGACTGTAGGTAAGCTTTATTTTATGAACTTGCATTGCTGATGCAAATATTGGCATTTGTTCAGTTCTAACATTTGGGCATATTTCTGAAGTGATATGCTGCAATGGTTGTGTGGGTGGGGAGGGATGGGTGAGGCAGAACTAAACCATGAAGAAAGCACCCACTTTTATCTTTAGCTTTTGTAGGTGTTGGAGGCAACCACCATCCTGCACAATACTCAACCAACAATGGTTCTGCCTGTTCTATTTTTTTTAGGGGTGGTTGCTGGAGGTCAATAAGTACCAGAAAAACAAGCAAGTCTAAAGAATCACTTGCCAATGTTTTTGGATTCCTAAACAGGATGGTGTCGACAGGTTCACGATGGGCACCATTCCTGAGAGTCTACTTGTTCTTGGTTTATTGCCACGTCTAAACTGTGGTGTGGCTTGGGGTATAAACTGAAAAGTGTTTGTATTAAATACACTGGAGTTACAGACCATATTCTATATGGAAGAATGAAAGCAAAACAATACTGCATTAACTTTAAAATAGCAACTTGCATTTATCTTTAACGTAGCACTTCATGGAAAGCTACCAAATAAAATGTGCTACATGAGACATTAGTTAAGATTGCCCTCCATCAGCAGCAGAAACCAGGGGCATTCCAGAGAGAGAGATTAAGGTGAATTCCAGTGTGTAGAGCCCCCATTCTTTCCTGGTGTATACTGGAATATTATAGAGTTGTTTAAGGGTTCTGCATTTAAAAGACAGCGAAGGCGAGTATTGATTATAACTCAGATTAGTAGCTGCGCCTTCATTGAATTTTAGGTGGGGAATGTGGATGTCTTTAAACTAATCTGAGCCACGACAGGGAGGTGTGCAACCTCCTCAGATGCTGGCACCATGCCAATCTTCCCTGCAGCCATTACACATTCTGCAGCCTAGGCATATGTGACACTGGCTATTAAATATGCTGGTTGTTACAAAAGAGCTGGTTCTTAACCATTTCAGAAGATGCAATTTTAAATCCTGGCCCTTTCTGTCCAACTGAGGAATTATATATTCAGTATTCCTATAATAACAGGAAATCAAAAACAAGACTTTTCAATATGTTGCAACATATTTATTGAGCATATAGTGCTAGTGTAGAAAAAAAAACAGGCAAATGTTGATTGTAGTTGATAGTTTGAATCAAGATTCAAGGCAGGATCCAAGTGGAAATTATCTTGACTGGAAAGCTGTTTTTATAGAAGCTGTCAGTTTCACACCTCAGCAACAACCTACCTGTATGTAGTCCTTCAACAAATTACACTGGTGCTCCAGCTAGCTCAATCCCAGTCCCGGAATCTGAATGTACGTGGGTACATATCCCTCCACTCCCTCCTCTTCCCCACCACCCCGCCCCCTTAATAAAGATGTCTGTTTATTCTGCGTGCTGCTGTGCCAGGAATCTGATACCCTGCCTCCAGTGGAGATCCTAAAGCAATGAAATCATGCAGTGTGGCTCAGCATGGAGTGGAAATGGGCAATATTGGCACTGGGGCAGATATGTAGGCAAAAGCTCACCTTGAGGTCCAATCTGATGATAGAATTACAGTCATGGGTTACACAGCATGGAAACAGGCCCAACTCATCCAGGCTGACCAAGTTGCCTACCTGAGCTGGTCCTATTTTCCTGCATTCGGCCCTCTAAACCTTTCCTATCCATTTACTTGTCTAAATTCTTTCTAAACATCGCAATTGTTCCTGCTGCTACCACTTCTTCTGGCAGCTCGTTCCACATACCCACTGCATTCTGCCAGGAAACCTTGCCCCTCACATCCCCTTTAAATATTTCCCCTCCCACCTTAAACCTATGAGTCCCTTACCCTAGAAAAAAAGACTGTGACAATTCAGCTTATCTATACCCTCCTGATTTTATAAACCTCTAAAAGATCACCCCTCAGCTTTCTATGGTCCAGGGAAGAAAGCCCCAGCCTATCCAATCTCTCCTTATAACTCAAGCCCTCCCATACCAGTAACATCTTTACAAATCTTTTCCACACCCTTTCCAGCTTAATGACGTGCTTTCTATAGCTTGGTGACCAGAACTGTACACAATATTCCAAGTGAGGTCCCACCAGTGTCCTGTAGTGTTGTAATGTGATGCCCCAATTCTTGTACTCACTGCCCTGACCATTGAAGGAGAGTTTGCCAAACACCTTCACCACCCTGTCTACCAGTGTCGCCACTTTCAGAGAACTTGTACCTCTAGGTCTCTTCTACAACACTCTCCTAATATTTACTGTGTAAATCCTGCCCTGGTTTAATTTACCAAAATGCAACACTTTGCACTTATCCACATTACATTTCAAGCAGGGATTAAGAAGGGAGTAAAATCCAAGAAGGGATTAGTTTAGTTAGGCGTTTAATTAGTTCGGCACAACATCGAAGGGCCTGTTCCTGTGCTGTGCTGTTCTATGTTCCATATTCCATTTGCCATTCTTTTACCCAGTTCTATATTCTGCTGTAATAGTAAATAATCATTTTCACTGTCCTCTATACCACCAACTTCGGTGTCATCCGCAAACTTACTAACCATGCCAACTACATTCTCATCCAAATTGTTAATATTGAGCAAAGAACAACAATGGGTCCAGCGCAGATCCTCGCTGGTCACGGGTCTCCAATCCAAAAAACAACCCCCCACTACCATCCTTTGACTCCCACCACCAAGCCAATTTTGTATCCAATTGGCTAGTTCCCCCTGAATCCCATGTGATCTAACCTTCTGGACTAGCCTACCATGCAAGACTGTATCAACTTTGCTAAGGTCATAGACACAGTCTACTGCCCTGCCCACGACAATCCTTTTGGTCACCTCGTCAAAAAACTCATCAAAGTCATGAGACGTGATTTTCCACACACAAAGCCATGCTGACTATCCCTAGTCAGTCCTTGCCTTTCCAAATGCAGATAGATCCCATCTCAGAATCCCCTCCAGTAACTTTCCCACCACTAATGTTCGGCTCAACAGCCAGTAGTTCCCTGTTCAGTTTCAGTCTTGGGACATTCATTCCTTCAGACAACTTTTTTTGCTCTGCACAATGACTGTAGTGTGCACCACGTATAAAATGCACTGCGGTTACTTACCCAAGTCTACTTTACAAACCTGTGACCCATATCACTAAGACTGATAAGGGCAGCACCTGCATGTTCCTCTACAAATTATGCACTAGCCTAATCTGGAGCATTATTGCCAGTCTTTCACCACATCTGGGAGTAAATCCTGGCTCCCTATTCAGTAGCACTGAGTACCTTCATCAGACTGCAATGGTTCAAAAAGGAGGCTTACCACCACCTCCTCCTGGGCAATTAAGGATGGGTAATAAGTGCGGGCCTTACTAATGATCTTGTGGTGAGGGACCATAGACAGTGGGTTGGTCATCCCAATATTTGGATGGTAGAAACTCTGTCTCATGTCCTGTATTAGATAAAAAATTATGATAAATTAAAAAGTAGGATTGTTAGAGATGTTGTGAAGATAGAACTGGGTATGATCACTGTAAAATGAGAAATAGGAGTGGAGCGGTCAAGAGCAGATTATTGGGCAAACAGGGAGAGATTAAGAGAAGTCACCAAGTCATTCTCCAGCTTTGACTCTACAGAGAAGAATAGAGCCAGATGGATGAAGTCATAGCATCTGAACTATGGACAGAGTGTCAGTCACATCTTAATTTGGTGACATTTGCTCTCTTGGTTTTTAACTACAGATTCTGGAATCATTAACTCTGTTTCTTTCTCCAGGGATGCTACATAATCTTCTGTATAGTTTCAGTTTCTATTTAATCCAGTTAATTTGTCTATGGTTTGATGCTAACATTTGAATTTAATCAGAATAGGTCGCCAACAGTGACTGGGCCCCAGTGCTCTAACAAGACAACTCTGATGGACTTTTCACGACTCACTGCTATCAGACATGTTTAAAAGAATTCAAATGATCTTGATTCACTAAAGCAAAAATATTATAGTTCTAAATAAATGCAATTAAAGACCTTATGTAGTTAATTTCTAGTACTTTAAGATGAGATAAAATTTATGAGTGGCTCTCAAATGCAGAGGGTTAGATTGGTCAGTCTTCCATTTCTGGAATGGGTTAATATTGGTGGGCAGGCATTCCAAGCCAGTTCAGACAGTAGACTGGATCCAGTGTGACGGTATAATCTAGCTCATTGCAGTACTGACCATACCAGTGTAATTTTCTATTTGCAATCTTGTGGGGACAGTACACAGGTGAGGGATACAATGTTTTCAAAAAAAACCACACAAAACAGAAAGAGGCCATTCTACCAGTTTTGTTGGGCTGGCTTTTTGAAAGCTGTCCAGTTATTCTCACTGATTTTCCCTTTGGCCTTGCGAAATCTTTTTATTACCACTTGCTTAAATACTTAGTAATTCTGGGAGTGCCAGATAGTAGAGTATGCTTTAAGTGCTATAAAATAATACCAGAACTTATCAAATCAGTCTATTGTGCTAATACACAAGTGCCTATGCGAATATTAAAAATTGTATTAGGATGCTATTGATTGCTCAGTTTCCTTTCTCATGTAGTACCACATCACCCGATGCATAGAAGGTTATTAAGTCAATAATCTGCCTTGATTCCTAGCTAGTGAAATTCATCTCAGGAGGCAACTCAAAAGAACTGAAAGCATATTGGCAGCTTGTTTTGCATTCCACCCAATAAATTTTTCAATTTACGGACGGCAAATGACAGTGCTACAGGTGCGAGGAAAATAACTTCTTTATTTTCCCTATCAGAAGAAGACATCATGAGGACAGGGCATAGAATTGGCATGTCCAGCATCTCATAGACTCTTCAAAGCTATTTGTTAATAGGCACTAATAGACAGTTTCCATCCAATTAATCCTCAAAGTGGCGCCTGAAGAGAATGACTGTAAAACAAGTTGGTGCACATTACTTGGGAAGCACCCACTTTGCTAAGATCCCTGAAAAATCCTGAAACAGCAGCAGAATATAAATATAAGCCTGAGTCAGAATTAATGTGAATCACAATACTGAGATGATGAATCAAAGTTTTTCATTGTTTGTATTATTCAAGATGAGGTGCTTTGTTATCATTTATCAAAGGTTTCAAAGTAATTTATGCACAAAATCATAGAGAGAAAACAAAGCAGGATGAAGATGGGGCAGGTACGGTAGTGTAGCAGTTAGCATAACACTATTACAGCGCCAGCGACCAGGGTTCAATTCCCGCCACTGTCTGTAAGGAGTTTGTACGTTCTTCCCGTGACTGCGTGGGATTCCTCTGGGTGCTCCAGTTTCCTCCCACGTTCCAAAGACATACGGGTTAGGAAGTTGTGGGCATGCTATGTTGGCACCGGAAGCGTGGCGACACTTGCGGGCTGCCCCCAAAAGACTCCACGCAAAAGATGCATTTCACTGTGTGTTTGACGTACATGTGACTAATAAAGATATCTTATCTCTTATGATGTAGAAGATCCTGAGTGATGTTTCTTGTTCAATGGGAGGAGAAAACATAGCTTTCTACCAAACCCACGTATTCATTTAATGATCTCTGATGAAATTGTTCCTATTTTTCACAACTGATGCTGGGAAATTAACAATAGACAATAGGAGCAGAAGTAGACCATTCGGCCCTTCGAGTCTGCACCGCCATTTTGAGATCATGGCTGATCCTCAACAATCAATATCCTGTTCCTGCCTTGTCCCCATATCCCTTGATTCCCCTATCTATAAGAAACCTATCTAGCTCCTTCTTGAAAGTGCCCAGAGAATTGGCCTCCACTGCCCTCTGAGGCAGTGCATTCCACAAATTCACAACCCTCTGGGAGAAGAAGTTTTTCCTCGCCTCTGTCCTAAATGGCCTAGCCCTTATTCTTAAATCATGCCCCCTGGTCCTGGACTTCCCCAACATCTGGAACATATTTCCTGTCTCTATCTTGTCCAATCCCTTAATAATCCTGTATGTTTCAATCAGATCCCCTCTCAATTCCAGCGTGTACAATCCCAGTCTCTCCAACCTCTCAGCATAAGACAGTCCCGGCATCCCCGGAATTAACCTCGTAAACCTACGTTGCACGCCCTCTATAGCCAGGATATCCTTCCTTAACCCTGGAGACCAAAACTGTACACAATACTCCAGGAGTGGTCTCACCAGGGCCCTGTACAAATGCAAAAGAATCTCTTTGCTTTTGTACCCAATTCCCCTTGTAATACAGGCCAACATTCCATTAGCCTTCATCACTGCCTGCTGCACTTGCTCATTCACTTTCAGTGACTGATGAACAAGGACTCCTAGATCCCTTTGTATTTCCCCCTTACCTAACCCCACACCATTCAGATAATAATCCGCCTTCCTGTTCCTGCTCCCAACGTGGATAACCTCACACTTATCCACATTAAACTTCATCTGCCAAGTATCTGCCCACTTACCCAACCTATCCAAATCATCTTGAATTCTCCTAACTTCCTCTTCACATGTCGCACTGCCACCCAACTTTGTATCATCAGCAAACTTGCTAACGTTATTCACAATGCCTTCATCTAAATCATCAACATAGATCGTAAACAGCTGAGGTCCCAGCACCGAGCCCTGTGGCACCCCACTAGTCACGGCCTGCCATTCTGAGAAACATCCATTCATCCCTACCCTTTGTTTCCTATCTGCCAACCAGTTTTCTATCCATGTTAATACCCACCCCCCAATTCCATGAGCCCTAATTTTACCCACCAATCTCCTGTGCGGCACTTTATCAAATGCCTTCTGAAAGTCGAGGTATACAGCATCCACTGAATCTCCCTCATCTATTTTCCTGGTTACATCCTCAAAAAACACTTCTGTTTCACTCTAACGACGTCAGCGTAGCTGTAACCTATTCTCCATCATTCTTCCCAAGCAGCAGAGATGAAACAACGTGTGCAAACGCAGGGCCTAATGCAGGCTCAAGGGCCCGAATGTGTGACTTTATGCTGTATGACAAAGTCGGCTGTGAGAGGCTTTAGGGATACAGACAGGCTAAATAAATAGGCAGGGATGTGGCAGATGGAATGTGATGTGGAGAAATGTGAGGTAATCCACATTGACAGAAAAAATTGAAAAGCAGAATGGTGAGAGATTGAAAGGTGTTGGTGTTCAGAGGGACCTGGGTGTCCTTGAACATGAATTATTGAAACATACAGCTTCAACAAATCATTAGGAAGGCAAACAGTATGTTGGCCTTCACTCTTGTATTCAAAATCTTTTGCAACAGAAACACCTTGGTCCAATGATATGGTGAGACAGTGTCAGGGATGTTGTATACAGGTCCGGTTTCCCTACCCAAGAAAGGATGTGCTTGATTCCTGGTATGGGTGGTGGCCATTTGAGAAGAGATTAAGCAGTCTGGTCCTACACAGAGTTTAAGAAAATGAGAGGTAATATCACTGAAAAAGACAAGATTCTTAAGTGGGACACAAAAGACTGCAGATGCTGGGATCTCGAGCAACAAACAAGATACTGGAGGAACTCAGAGAGTCAGGTAGATTCTGTGGAGGGAAATGGACAGTTAATATTTTGGGTCAAGCCCCTTCATCTGAAAATTCTTAAGGAGTTTGACAGGGTTGATGTGGAATTGATGTTTGCTCTCACTGGGATATCTACAGCCAGGGGTGAAAGTCTCAAAATAAGGGGTCAGCCATTTAATTTTAGGAATTTTCTACCCAAGAGGGACGTGGAGGCTCAGTCACTGAGTATATTCAAGACAGAGACTGACAGATCTTTCAATGTTGAGGGATACAGGGTTAAGGCAGGAAATGATTCTGAGATAAGAGAGCAGATGTGATCTTAGTCAATTCAGGCATCAAGCGGTGGAGAATTCAGGAGAAGATTGAGCGCAGTGGTTAGAGGGGAACAGGTGGAACAGTTTCTCTGGTTGGCAATCACTGATCCACTGCAATCTTCTCCTGAATTCTCTACCGCTTGATGCCTGAATTCAATGTTCATTCCGCTGGGTTGTAGACTAACCCTGAGGAATGTAAGGTGCTGTTCTTCTTGTATGTGTTTAGCCTCATCTTGGCAGTAGAGGAAGTTGAGGACAGATGTGTTAGTGTGGGAATGGGGAGGAGAGTTAAAATAGCCGGCAACTTAAAGAGATCCAGACGGTCATGGCGGACAGAGCTCAGGTGCTCAGTGAATTGGTCACCCAGTCTGCGTCTGGTCTCACTGGCCCCGGAAAGCATTCATAAATGCAGTGAACACCATGGGAATTTATAGAGAGTCAGCCACAGCACACAGCATTGTTTGTGATGGGTATGAAAAGAGCAGTCAATGGCAAAGTGGGAAAGGCAGTGAGAAGAACGAGCACAGTGGATAGAGGGGAACAGGTGGATGTTGCATACTTCTAGATTTCCAGAAGGCGTTCAATAAGGTGCCGCATAAAAGACCTGTCCATAAGACCAGGATGCATGGAGTTAGGGGTAATGTATTAGCATGGATAGAGGATTGGTTAACCAATAGAAGGCAAAGAGTTGGGATAAATGGGTGTTTCTCTGGTTGGCAATCAGTGATGAGCGGGGTGCCGCAGGGTCGGTGCTGGGTCTGCAACTGTTCACAATGTACATTAACGATTTGGAAGAGGAGACCAAATGCAGCATGTCTAAGTTTGCTGATGACACTAAACTGAATGGAAAAGCAAATTGTGCAGAGGATGTGGAGAGCCTGCAGAGAGATATAGATAAGTTAAGTGAGTGGGCAAGGGTCTGGCAGGTGGAATACAATGTTGGTAAATGTGAGGTTATCCACCTTGGAAGAAAAAATAGATCAGATTATTATTTAAATGGTGAAAGATTGTAGCATGCAGAGGGACTTGAGAGTGTTGTACATGAATTGCAAAAGGTTGGTTTGCAGGTACAACAGGTTATGAAGAAGGCAAATGGAATGCTGGCCTTCTTTGCTAGAGGGATTAAATTAAAGAGAAGGGAGGTTATGCTGCAACTGTTCAGGGTACAGGTGAGGCTGCACCTGGAGTACTGCATGCAGTTCTGGTCTCCTTACTTGAGAGAAGATATACTGGTTTTGGAGGTGGTGCAGAGGAGGTTCACCAGGTTGATTCCGGAGATGAGGGGGTTAGCCTATGAGGAGAGATTGAGTCGCCTGGGACTATACTTGCTGGAATTCAGAAGAATGAGAGGGGATCCTATAGAACATATAAAAATATTAAAGGGATAGATACGATAGAGGCAGGAAGGTTGTTTCCTGTGAGACTAGAACTAGGGGTCATAGCCTCAAGATTTGGGGGAATAGATTTAGAATGGAGTTGAGGAGAAACTGCTTTTCCCAGAGAGTAGTGAATCTGTGGAATTCTCTGCCCGGGGAAGCAGTGGAGGCTACTGCATTCAATATATTTAAGACACAGTTAGATAAATATTTGCATAGTAGGGGAATTGAGGGTTATGCGGAAAAGGCAGGTAGGTGGATCTGAGTCCATGGCCAGATCAGCCACAATCTTATTGAATGGCGGAGCAGGCTTATTTTTTTATGTTCTTATGTAAGTGTATCTTAAAGAACTGAGTATACTGGTAGTATGAACTTGATGCACTGTATCAGTGTTATTTCTTAAAAGGATGGTCTGTTGCTAGCTTTGTGTAGTCTGAGTGACAGTGCTTGCTGCAAACCCACAGAAACTACAAGAATTAATGTCACTAGTTTTCTGACATCATTAGATGCTTTTCATCTAATCCCTTTCAATCATAAAAGGCACAACCCTAAGCAAATACTTTCAACAAAGTACAATTTGACAATACTTTGCAAGACTTGTCACTCATGTTCTTTTAGGGAAATGGTTGTTCTAAGGTCCATGGAATCTAAAATTAACAAAGCAAGTTTTAACAATTAACAATACACAACAATTAAATATCCAAGCTACAGCTATTTAAATGCTCAAGAAATCATGATACCTATAAACAATGCAAGGTTTATACAAGTTAATATCTTTTCACTCATGTTTTTTAACAGAATGCATTTTTTCATGCAACTTTTTCCCCCTACATACCAGATTAAGATGTATAACGATATGTAAAGATGCCCACACGTTTCAGCTCCATGAATGTAATCAGGTAGGTCCAAGAAAGCAGCCAAGGTTAAATTACCCTCTGATTTTCAGTGGTTATACAAATTAGCAGGAGTAGGCCACTTGGTCCCTAACGCTTGCTCTGTCATTCAGTAAGATTATGGCTGATCGGACTGTAAACTGAACACCACATTCTCATCTACCTACAGTGATCTTTCACCCATTGCTTGTCAAGTATCTCTCCACCTCTGCCTTAAATATATTCAAAGACTCTGCTTCCACCTCCCTTTTGAAGAAGAAAGTTCCAAAGATTCACAAACCTCTGAGAGGGTCCTCATCGGCTTTCTTGATTGGAATCCTCTTCTGTTTGGCTTTCTCCTAATTGGAAGGAAAGGAGTCAGAGGGCAAACCCTCAAAGTCCTCTGCAAGAAGGGACATAGAATAGGAAGAGAACATTAGGATGTTGGTGAGTTCAGCTATAAAAAGTTGGTTAAGGAATAAGTCCAGTTTACCCACCTTTAGAGCAAGCTTCAGGCTGAGTCAGAAATAGAGCTGGTCAAAGGGGATTGTTAGCTTGTTTACAAATGGAGATAATTATTGAGATTTTTGCTTTTCTGTGGGGCCAGGATAAAAGTGTGTTAAAGTGAGATTTGGACAAACTTTTGCTGATTGTATTACAAAACAGCTTAATGACTTGAATTTGGCCTCATCTCGCATAGAGACCTGTCCATTGGAGGAAAAAAATATTCAGAGTACCTCAACCACTTTCTAGGCAATCATACTGTAGAAGCTATCAGCTGAAGCTACACAAGAGATTCTTCATACCAACAGGGGTAGTTAACACAAATTTGTATTAAACTATGGCTTAGTATTTGGGTTGAAGTGGACGTCAAGGCAACTGACTACTTACTGCAGAGAAAGAGGAAAGATATGCCACTTGGAAAACCTTAAAGTGCTGCTGCATCCAAAATGGCAAATTAAGAGACAGGTGACAACATGAAGATGCTGCACCAGATCCGATAACGTGCAACTTTGGTCACAGACAACCGTATCATACATTTTTGTCTGCTCCCTGCTGGAGGATGCACCCCGTACATGTGAGCATTGAAATGTGCTTATCATTGTAAAGAAATGTGACTGGTAGGTGGACGCAGAGTAGTTGATTTATTATTGTCACATGTACTGAGATATAGTAAAAACCCCCTATTTGCATGCCAGCCAGACAGATCATTCCACACATGAGTATATTGAGGTGGTACAAAAGGAAAAAAAGCAGAATGCAGGATCTAGTGTTACAGTTACAGAGAAAGCACAGTGCAGATAGACAAATAAGTGCAAGGACCATGAAGAGGTAGATTGAGAGATAAAGAGTTGATCTTTATCGTATGATAGGTCTGTTCAAGAGTATTATAACAGCGGGATAGAAGCTGTCCTTGAGCCTGGTGGTATGTGTTCTCAAGCTTTTGTATATTCTGCCCGATGGGAGTGGGGAGAAGAGAGAATGACTGGGGTGGGAGGGGTCTTTGATTATGGTCGCTGCTTTCCTGAGGCAGCGGGAAGTGTAGCAACGGAGGGAAGACAGGTTTTTCTGATGGACTGGGCTGTGTTTACAACTCTGCAATTTCTTGTGGACTTGGGTAAAGCAGTTAGCAGGTAGGTTGAAAGAGAATGTATGAGGCCCTTTGGATGTTTTTGTTAACTTGCTTATACAAATGAGAGGGTCTTGCTGCCTCGAATCTGGACCACACTATCACCTAACTAGACATTGGACAATACAGGTTCTGATAATAAAGGGCTTAACCAATACTTATGGGAAAGACCTAGGACAGGTCCAAGATTTATAACAGTGCTGAATTAATGTTTATTTTGTTCTGTTTGTGATTAGTTGGGTGAACATTTCTGAACTTTTAAACATGTGTTCTCCATTGGTCAACTGAATCACACACATCTGTCAACCACAGAAAAGTATCCAAGCCAGGGGAACCACAAGGGGACTTCCTGCATTTATTTTACTCATTCATTCACAGAAAGTGGACATAGATGGCAAGACTGATATTTATGGTCCAAACTGACCTGGTTGGCCATTTCAGAGAGGACTTTAAGAGTCATCACAATAGTGGATAATGGAGGTCACATACAGGCCAGACCAAGTGAGGTTTCTTTACCTGAACAGCATTGGTGAACCAGATGGGTGTTGGACAATCTTGGTAGTTTAATGGTTACCACAATTGATGCCAGCTTTTAAAACTCTAGATTTATGTATTCTTTTGAATTTAAATGGCCCAATCGTTGTGGCCCCAGGATGCCAGTTCACAATGTAATCACTATGTTACTGTGCCATATGACTATGTGACTCTGTGTATAAAGATACATCAGTATTGAAATATCTTCCTTCTCAGAGTAAATTATCTATTATTTCAGAATATTCTACCAACAATAATACTTCATTATCTGGTGTAGATCATAAACTTTGTCAGGTATTATCCTCTGGTGGAACAGTAGTTTCATGGTGTAGCTGAAACCTGATTGGCTAGTTTATAAGCATGTTGTCAGATAATATGTTGGCATATTGGATTTCTATAAATCCAAGAGCTTTAAGAAAATGAATATAGCCTATATTTGAATCACAATAAACCTTATTTTCAGATATTGCAAGTGTGTTTCTTTTTTGTTTTGGAGACTTGTCTACAACCAGAGAGCATTGTAAAGGGTTTCTTTAGCAAGTATATTGAGTTTGACACTTGGCAAAGAAATGGTTCTGTTTACTGATATATTGCTAACCTGAAGCAGAACTGGGCCAGATTTTGCCATCAGAGATGAAGCAACTGCACTTGTTGATTTGAATAAAGTTGTCATAGAGATCCAGCGATCTCTGGTGTACATAGCATGGTTTTTATTTTGCAGTCACTCAGTCTCTCTCTCTCTCTCTCTCTCTCTCTCTCTCTCTCTCTCTCTCTCTCTCTCTCTCTCTCTCTCTCTCTCTCTCTCTCTCTCTCTCTCTCTCTCTCTCATATGTACTGGCATTGGGGGAAGAAAACACACTTCTCAAATTGTTGGGTCTGAAAGATGCAGTTGCAGGAGAAGCTGTTGAATTTGGTACCAAGAAAATGTAAACACTGTAGTCCAGGGGATAGAAATTTGTTCACACAATTCCAAAAAAAATCATAGTGCTATCTCTTGAAAATTTAGTTAACCCAAGGACATTCAACTAAGCTTCCAGCAGTATTTTTGTTCGCCAACGATTTTTTTCCTCCGGAGTAAAGCTAACTGACAGTGGTGGGGTTCAATGCAAACTCATCCACAGGGAGATTTTCAACCACGCTGATCTGATAAATGAGAGGTCTTATTGACTCAAAGAACAACCAACTTCTACTAACCTAGTTTTCCCCACATATTAACTTGTTTAAAGGGCCAATATTCAACTGCATTACTTGTCCTCTTGAGATCTCTGACCTCTTACAACCTCAAATACACCACACGTGTGGCTTAACTGCTTTGCCCTTGGAAGTCAGGATGACTTTCACCATTCCATTCCCCAGACCATTCCCCTTCTACTGATGACCTCTGCCTCATTTCACTTTGCTGCTTGCTTAGCAAGGTCATGGAGTCATACAGCATGAAAGCAGGTTCTTTTGCTTACCATTTCCATGCTGTATGGCAGGAGACCCATCTCACTATTGAATATGGATTATAAGGTCCTGTCCAAGGCCATCGCCAACAGGGTCAAGTCTGCTCTGGGACAGGTGATCCACCCAGACCAAACCTGTGCTGTACCTGGCAGGAAGATCTTTGACAGCCTTGTGCTGCTCAGGGATACCATCGCCTACATTCAGGACAGAGGAGTGAACACCTGCCTGGTCAGCTTGGACCAGGAGAAGGCCTTTGACAGGATATTACACACGTACATGTTGGACGTGCTCTCCAAAATGGGCTTTGGGGAGGGAATCAGGAATTGGATCCAACTGCTCTACACAGACATCAGTAGCGCAGTCCAAATCAATGGGTGGGAAACAGACAGCTTCCCCATCAAGTCTGGAGTCAGGCAGGGCTGCCCTCTCTCCCCTGTCTTGTTTGTGTGCTGTATAGAACCCTTTGCCGAATCCATCAGGAAGGACGAAAGCATCAGAGGGGTGACGTTGCCAGGCAGTGAGGTCACCCAGGTGAAAACCTCCCTGTACATGGACGACGTTACCGTCTTCTGCTCGGACCCAAGGTCAGTTCACAGATTGATCAGCATCTGCGACCAGTTTGAGTTGGCATCAGGGGCCAGAGTTAAACGCGCGAAGAGCGAGGCCATCCTCTTTGGCAACTGGCCTGACCGATCCATCGTCCCCTTCACCGTCAGGCCTGACTATCTGAAGGTGCTGGGGATCTGGTTCGGAGGAGCTGGGGTGTGCAACAAGAATTGGCGGGAGCGGATTGGGAAGGTGAAGCAGAAACTGGGACTGTGGGAATGGCACTCCCCATCGATAACTGGGAAGAACTTGGTCATCAGGTGTGAGGTGCTCTCAGGGCTGCTGTACTTGGCGCAGGTGTGGCCTGTTCCTCGCTCCTCCGGCTTGGAAATCACCTGTGCCATCTTCCGGTTCACCTGGGGATCCAAGATGGAGTGGGTCCATGCACAAGTCCCTGGACAATGGGGGTAAAGGTGTCGCCAATGTCGCCCTCATCCTGATGATCACCTTCGTCTGTGGCTGCATCAGGCTGTGCATGGAACCCAAGTACGCGGGCACCAAGTGTCACTACGTACCGAGGTTCTACCTGTCTCTGCTGTTGCGAAGGATGGGCCTGGCCCCGTGGCCACACAACGTCCCAGTCAGCTGGACGCTGCAGCACTACCTGTCCTTCATGGAAAAGTTCTTCCAGACCAACACCTTTGACCACAAGTCCAGCAGGTAGTGGTCAGCACAGAACATCGTGCAGAAGAAGGACTCAATGGATACTGTGGGGTGGTTCCCTGAGCAGACTGTCCAGACCATCTGGCAGAATGCCTCATCGCCAGAACTCGCCAACAAGCACCAAGACCTCGCTTGGCTGGCGATGAGAGGGGTCCTCCCAGTCAGATCCTTCCCACACCACCCCCGGGAGGACTGCACTGGGGACGAGACGGTCACCCACCTCTTTGCGGGCTATGGATTTGTGAGGAGGTTGTGGCAAAAGGTACAAGGGTCCTTGTCACGGTTCATCCCCAGCAGCTGCGTAACAGAGGATTCTCTGATCTATGGACTGTTCCCAGGGACACACACACAGATGGACATCAACTGCTGCTGGAAGGTCATCAACTCGGTGAAAGACGCCCTTTGGTCTGCCCGAAACTTGTTGGTCTTCCAGCTCCGCGAGATGTCCGTAGGGAAATGCTGCTGACTGGCACATTCCAGGCTGCAGGAGTACGTGCTGAGGGACACACTGAAGCTCCGTGCAGACAACGCAAAGGTTCGGTGGGGAAGGACTACAGTTTAGGGTTCTTCTGCCACTGGAGAGGGAGGGGTGGGGTTAGGCAAGAAAGCCCCTAAATATTGTAAATACAGGACTGGGTAGCCCCCAGGGAGCCACACGTGTGGCATCGGTGCTGTTTTTTATATAAAAAGGTAACACTAATGAATGATCTGTACAAGAATGTAAAGGCTTGCACTGTTTTATAATTGTATATAGTTTGTCTTTTATTATGAATAAAGTTTATTTTGGAATTAAAAAAAGGTTCTCCCAGGACGAGGCTAAGCCATTGCACTTCGGGTGTGCTGACGCCTGCGATGTCCCCAAATGCGGGATACTCGACTGCAAAATTTGTGGTAGTGGGGTACTGCATTCACGCTCTCCCCTGATATTCAATGTAAAGACAGACTTAAACATACACTGGCAGGGATGTGATTCCAGCATATTGTGTATTACCATTTTATGCTTCTTCTTAATCTACGTAGTACTGGTTGCTTAATGAATCTTATCACCTACTGTCTTGTCAGTCAGTATTTTATTACAACATAATAGCAGGAGTAGACCATTTGGTATTGGTTTATTATTGTCACTTGTATTGGGGTACAGTGAAAAACTTGTCTTGCATACTGTTGGTACAGATCAATTCATTACACAGTGCATTGGGGGAGTACAAAGTAAAAACAGTAACAGAATATAGAGTAAAGTGTCACAGCTACAGGGAAGTGCATTGCAGGTAGACAATAAGGTGTAAGGTCATAGCAAGGTAGATTGTGAGGTCAAGAGTCCATCTTATTGTATAAGGGAACCTGTTCAATAGTCTTATAACAGTGAGATAGAAGCTGTCCTTGAGCCTGGTGCTATGTGCCCTCAGGCTCCTGTATCTTCTGCCTGATGGGAGAGGGGAGAAGAGAAAATGACCCCCGTGGCTGTGGACTCAGATCCACCTACCTGCCTTTTTCCCATAACCCTTAATTCCCCTACTATGCAAAATTCTAACTGTGTCTTAAATATATTTAATGTGGTAGCCTCTCCTGCTTCCCTGGGCAGAGAATTCCACAGATTCACTATTCTCTGGGAAAAGCAGTTCCTCCTCATCTCCGTCCTAAACCTACTCCCCCAAATCTTGAGGCTATGTCCCCTAGTTCTAGTCTCACCTACCAGTGGAAACAACCTTCCTGCCTCGATCTTATCTATCGCTTTAATAATTGTATATGTTCTACAGGATTCCCTCTCATTCTTCTGAATTCCAGTGAATATACTCCCAGACGACTCAATCTCTCCTCATAAGCTAACCCCCTCATCTCCAGAATCAACTTGGTGAACCTCCTGTTCACTGCCTCCAAAGCCAGTATATCTTCCCTCAAGTAAGGAGACCTGTACAGTTGCAATAAACCAACATTTTGCGATTCATGCACAAGCACCCCTGAGTCCCTCTGCACAACAACAGTATGCTGCAATCTTTCACCATTTAAATAATAATCTGATCTTCTACTTTTCCTTCCAAAGTGGATGACCTCACATTTACCCTTTAACAGCTGGCACCCCAGTTCCATGCTGAAGAAGTGGGGGGGTTTGGTGGCATGACAGTTGGCACTGCTGCCTCACTGCTCTGGCGACCTGGACTCGATCCTGACCACAGCACTGTTTATGTGGAGTTTGCATGTTCTTCCTCTCACTGTGTGGGTTTCCCCCATGTAATCAGATTCTTCCCACATCACAAAGATGCGCTGGTGGGCAAATTAATTGGCTACTGTAAAGTATCCCTAGTGTAGGTGGGTGGTGATAGAGGTGGGGGTGGGGGGGATGGTGGTGAGGAGGGAGGTTGATGAACGGGTAGGAGAGAATACTAGAGAAACAAAGGACTGCAGATGCTGGAATCCAGATGAAAAACACGATGATGCTGGAGGGACTCAGCAGGCCAGGCAGCATCTGTGGAGAAAAGCAGGCGGTCAACGTTTTGGGTCAGGACCCTTCTTCAGGACTGAGAATAGGAAAAAGGGTAGCCCAATATATAGGAGGGAAAAGCAGAGCAGTGATAGGTGGACAAAAGAGGGGAGGTGGGGTGGGCACAGGGTGGTGATAGGTAGATGCAGGTAAGAGATAGTGATAGGCAGGTGCGGGGGAGGAGGGGAGAGCAGATTCCCCAGGGGATGGGTCAAAGGTAAGGATAAAAGGGGGGGGGTAGAAAAAAGAGAGATAGGCTAGGAAAGGGAAGAAAAGAAGAGACATGGTGGGTGTGGGGGGGGGGGGGGCAGTACTTAACGTGGGAGAATTCAATATTCATGTTGTTAGGCTGCAAGGTTCCAAGATGGAAAATGAGGCACTGTTCCTCCAGTTTGCGCTTGGAATTCTCCTGGCAGTGGAGGAGGCCGAGGATTGACATATCTATAGTAGTGTGGGAGGGGGAGTTGAAGTGACTGGCAACGTGGAGATGCAGATCGTGGTTACGGACGGAGCGCAGGTGTTCTGGTAAACAGTCACCTAGTCTGTGTTTGGTCTCACCAATGTAGAGGAGGCTACATTTGGAGCACCGAATGGAGTCGATGATATTAAGGGAGGTGAAGGTGAATCTCTGTCTCACCTAAAAGGAAACCAAGGAAACCTGAAAGGAACACTTCCAGATGAGAAGGGTCCTAACCCAAAACGTTGACCGCCTGCTTTTCTCCATGGATGCTGCCTGGCCTGCTGAGTCCCTCCGGCATCGTCGTGTTTTTAAGGTAAGAGAGAATAGAATGGTGGGAAATAAGTGGGGAAATGGGATTGATGTGATTGTTCTGAGAGTCAGCATAGACCCAATGGGCCAAATGACCTCCAATGTTGTGGGAAATATGAATGTGAACCTTGAGAACTTGTATCATGTTACAAGGAAATCAGAGAATGGTATTCTGTCAACCTTGCACTTGAAGTTCTTGCTGTGACTTTTACAAACAGAACTGCTTTAATGCCAAAAACTTGATGTGGAATAATGTTAAGGCCATGATATTCATTTGTTTCCCATTTCAAACATGATATCTATTCTAACATAAAACAATTAACAGTAAACGGATTCTACCTGAGAAGCCAGAGAGAGCAGAACAGTTAATTTTTAAGGTTGATGTCGTTTCATGATAGCATCGAAGTGACAGGCAAATAGTGTTTCCCTCTCTACACGTTCTACCTGAGCTGTCATGCATTTCCAGTGATTTGTTTTCAGATTTCTAGTACGTGCAATGTTTTGGAGGATGGACTCACGGAAGATTTACAACATAGAAGGAAGCCAGTCAACTCAATGTGTCCATCTGATCAAAAAAAAAGAGCAACCCAGCCTAATCCACCATCCCAGTACTAGACAGTTGGCCATGTAGGTCACTTGTACAGGTACTGTGAAAGTGTGCTGAGGGTTTCTGCCTCTCAGGCAATGAATTCTAGACCCTGACCACCCTTTGGATTAAAATATTTTTCTCATTGCTGCTCAATTCTTCTCCCAATTACTTTAAATTTATCCCTCCCTGGTCTTTGGCCCTTTTGCTCAGGGAAATAAGTTCTACTTATTTACTTTATCTAAGTCCCTTACAATTTAGTACAGCTCAATTAAGCATCCCATCAACCTCTTCCGTTCCAAAGAAAACAATCCAATCCTTCCTCATAGCTAGAATTTTCCAGTCCTGGCAACATGCTTGTATATCTCTGCACCCTCTCCAGTGTAATCACATCTTTCCTGATATGCGGTGACCAGAACTATGAGCAGTTTTCAGGCTGTGGTCTAACTAATGTTGCATGTAGTTCTAAAATAGCTCTCTGCTCTTGTATTCTGTGCTGTGGCTAATAAAGAAGTGTCCAGAATGCCTTTTTAATCACCTCATTGACCTGTCCTATATTTAAGAATCTGTGGACATACACTGCAAGGTCCCTTTGTTC
The DNA here is from genome assembly GCF_009764475.1 of Pristis pectinata. NCBI lineage: Eukaryota > Metazoa > Chordata > Chondrichthyes > Rhinopristiformes > Pristidae > Pristis > Pristis pectinata. The sequence continues at coordinate 126,891,084 of NC_067407.1, read as the reverse complement.
CTTCATCCCTTTGCCTTGTTGTGCCTCTTCAAATGGATTACTTCTCACCTCTCTGGATTAAGTTCTATTTGCCACTTCTCTGCCCAACTCACAAGACCATCTATAGCTTCCCACAGCCTAAAACTTTCTTCTTCACTGTCAGCCACACAGCTAATTTTCCTATTATCTTCAGATTTCTTTATCATGCCCCCTACTTTTCAGTCTAAACTATACGCGTATATTACAACACTCCATTTGATTTATATTATGCAAGAGCACAAATATGTCTGGAATTATAATCATTCAACCTATCTGTCTGCTTGTGCCCGGCTTCTGAGCTGAATTTATGATCAGAATCACACAGAAACTTGAAACTTGTTTAGAGAATGTAGTGAAGCTGAAGGTCTCCTGTTTCCCTTCATCTAAGTGTAACTACGTTTAAGGAAGGCAACCTGTGTCAGACAGAATCTATCCATCTATCCGTGTCTCACAGTCAATAGCGACAGATTCCCAGTGTAATAGAGGGCATGACGAAGATAGCCTCCTTTCTGCTCTCTGCACTTCCAGCTACTTAACTGTTGAAACCTTAAAATACTATTATAATTTGCAGAGAAACATTTCTCAATGGTGTTAAAACGAGCAATTTCTTCATGTCCGAAAGATGGGCCAAAGAAAAATACATTTCTTCATTACTAATAAGTACATCTAATTACAAATGGTATTATTGCTTGAAAAATTTCTATTTTTGTTTCATATATTCCATTACTTTGTTATTTAAAAGCAGTTTAATGAATTCAATGGGTACCATTCCCTGCTCAGCTGTCGCTATAACATATGGCTCTGCACGCCTGGATAGTGAATTGCCTAGATGTTAAGTAGATGGAAGGCAGAATCTAGGGAAATTGTTTTTTCTTTTGCTTAAAAGTGCAGTTTGACAGATTTTTTTTCAAACTAAAGGAACGGTATATGTGCTGCAGTTAAATTACTGAGTATTATACAGTTGCCTGTAACTATGGAAAGACCCAATGCAAATTCTACCATGTCATCTGTGAAATTTAATTTCATTAAAGATTCTGGAAAGATAACAACAACTAATGATAACCACATAAAATAACAGATTGTTATTAAAACGATTCACTAATGTCCTTCAGGGCTGGTAACCTGCCACTTTTACCCAGTCTGCCTGTGTGCAACTCCAGATCATCCCAAATGGTTGACTTAAAATGCCCTCTGAACTGGCTCAATTAAGCCATACGGTTGTACCACTGATTATATGTTTAAACCAAGAGAGAATAAAATCTGATGGACTAGCTGGCTTTAACCTAGGCACTGAATTCAGACCTAGCAAAGTGGCCCCCAGTCCAGTCAATCTTGCAAAATCCTCTTCAAAAACATCTGGGGTCTAGAGCTTATTTAGGGAGAGATGATGCACAGGATAGTCAGGGAACAGCCTGATATTGTTGCACTCATTCCTAAAAGACAATGGGCCAGACTCCTGGATCATAATCCCTGGGTGGGTCCTGTCCCACCAGCTGCACCTCTGGTATTTAGTTCTTAGTGTCTACCAAAGCACAGTGAGGCCTCAGCAACTAGTATGTCTTGGTGGCATCATCCTCAGGCCCTGCCTCTAGAGTGGCCCCAACAGTCATTGTAGGAATCAAAGCTGAAGGAGGAGTCTCACCTCCTTATAAGGCTTTGTAACAGGTTCTGATAGATTCTGATATTCAAGATGCATTTAAAAACTATTAAGAATATTTTAATTAAAACAAAATTTACTGTTTTTAATAAATAAGAAAACTAATTAAAATAAGATATAAGTAGTAAGAAATAAATAACTGAACCTCCCTTATCTACCTTTTCATATTTAATCTACAGGGCTCCATTCAAATGAATGAGTACTCCGCTCCAGTATCAGGGCTGACCGGCCAAAGACAGGAGAGGTAGATCCTCCAGCAGATCCATTGTCAGATCCACACTGAGTGACATTAGGCCACCTCTGTCATTCAGCATATCCTGGATTTGCATCAGGTCCTTGTGAGTCTGTGAGAGCAGCTGAACAGAGGTGGTTCCCAACTGCAGCTTGACTCAGCCTATTAAAACATGAAACTGTGATCATCCAAATTTCTCGTTCCTCCACAGATCCTGATTATGGATTTAAGAATCTATTCTAATTTGACTTTTCCTGATTCAAGATTGGTAACTCCCATTTCACACATTAGATTCCTTGTGCCAGCATTCTGCCCATTCATTGAACTTATGAAGTTTCTTTGTAACATTTTGCTCCCACCTGCACAACTCATTATGTCTCCTAATTTGATATCATCTGCAAATTTGGATATTAACCTCTTTATTTAATTCACTCAATTTATTAATATACAGTATATGATGAAAAGCTAAGATTCCTGTACAATTCTGTGTGCATAGATGATACTCCAAGATAGTATGTTGTCTCCCTGGTGCCAGGATCAATGACTACAAAACATCCTGGAAGGGTAGGGTGGGCAGCCAGAGGTCCTGCCTATACAATGACATGGGTAGAAAAAGGAATGAGGTCCTGCAGACAGAGTTTAGGAAGGAGGTTAAAAAAACAGGATGTCAAAGGCTGTAATCTCAGGATTACTCCCAGTAATACATCCAGAAAAAAACAAGAGGATAGGGCAGATAAATGCATGGCTGTAAGAGATGGTACAGGAGAAAGGGCTTTAGATTTCTGGTGCATTGGAATCATTTCTGGGGCATCTTGGAGTTGCATAGCTGGGACCAATATCTTTGCAGGGAAGTTTGCTGGTGCCACTGGGGATGGTTTAAAACAGCTTGGCGGGTTGGGCTGGTGATGGGAACTTCAAAGAGAATTCAAGAAGGAGAGACAAATCAGGAAGGGGAAGTTAGAAAAGTAGTAAGTTAGAATAAAACGATGGCAAAAGCAACATCAAGCAGCAAAGGGGGTTCAAAATTAAAGGCACTGTATCTGCGTGCTCACAGCATTCATGACAAGGTAAATAAATTAATGGCACAAATAGAGTAAATGAGTATGATCTCATTGCATTACTGAAAGGTAGCTGTGGGGTGACCAAATCTAGGAATTAAATATTCCAGGGTATTTGATATTTAGGAAGGATGGGTGAAAAGGAAAATTGGGTGGTGTGGCACTATTAATAAGAGAGGAAATCAGTGCAGTAATGAGAAATGATCTTGGCACGACAAATTGTGATATCAGATTAGAATCATTTTGAGTCAAGCTGAGAAATAGCAGAAAACATTTGTGGGAGTTATGAGCTCCAAATAGTAGTGGCACAAATTAAGGAATTAGAGGTACATGTAATGGCTAATCCAGTAATGATTGGAGACTTTACCTGCATCGAGACTGGACAACTCAAATTTGCTGTAATAAAGTATAAAATGAAATAGTAGAATGTATTCAAGATGCTTTCTTAGACCAGCTAGGGAAGAGGCTTTTTTAGATTCTATTTTTCTTTAAGATGAGACATAAGAGAGACCGCAGATGCTGGAATCCTGGAGCAACACACACAAAATGCTGGAGGAACTCAGCAGGTCAGGCAGCAACTATGGAGGGAAATGAACAGTCGACTTTTCGGACCGAGATCCTTCATCAGGACTGGAAAGGATGAGGGTAGAAGCCAGAAAAAAAGGGTGGGGGGGAGGGGGAGGGGAGGACCACAAGCTGGTGGGTGATCGGTGAATCCAGGTGAGACGGGAAGGTTGGTAGGTGGGGGGGGGGGGGGGGGGAAGTGGGAATGATGTGAGAAGCTGGGAGGTGATAGGTGGAAGAGACAAAAGGCTGAACAAGATGAAACCTGATGGGAGAGGACAGTAGACCATGGAGTAAAGGGATGGAGGTAGGGAACCAGAGGGAGGAAGGTGTGGTTGAGGGGCAGGTTGTCAGGGCGGGGGAGGGGAAAGAGAAGGGGTAAAGAGGCCAGAAGGATAAAGGAAAACAAGGGGGAGGGGACCGAGGGAAGTGGTTACCGGAAGTTAGAGAAATCGGTGTTGATGCCGTCAGCTTGGAGATTACCAAGACCGAATATGAGGTGTTGTCCCTCCAATCTGCGTCTCGCCTCAACTTGGCAGTAGAGGAGGCCGTGGACAGACATGTTGGTGTGGGAATGGGAAGAGGAATTAAAATGGCTGGTCACCGGGAGATCCTGGCTGTTACAGTGGACGGAGCGAAGGTGCTCGACGAAGTGATCCCCCAATCTGCATAGGTTCTCAATGATGTAGAGGAGGCTGCACTGGGAGCACCGGATGCAATAAATGACCCCGATGGATTCACAGGTGAAGGACTGCCTCACCTGGAGGGACTGTTTAGGGCCCTGAATGGTGGTGAGGGAGGAGGTGTAGGGGCAGGTGTAACACGTAGCACAGCTGCAGGGATAAGTGCCTGCAGGGAGATCGGATGGGAGGGACGAGAGGATAAGGGAGTCACAGAGAGAGCGGTCCCTGTAGAGAGAGGGGAGGGGAAAGGAAGATGTGCCTGATGGTGGGATCCCATTGGAGATGGTGGAACTTGCAGGATGCAGAGGCTTGTGGGGTAGTAGGTGAGGATAGGGGGAACCCTGTCCCTGTTATGTTGGTGGGGGGATGGGGTGAGGGCAGACGTGTGGGAAATGGAGGAGATGCGGGTGAGGACTGCACTGATAGTAGTGGAGGGGAAACCCCGTTTTCTGAAAAAAGAGGACATCAGATGTCCTGGAGTGGAAAGCCTCATCATGCGGTGGAGGCGGAGGAACTGAGAGAAGGGGATGGCATCCTTGCAAGTGGCAGGGTGGGAAGAGGTGTAGTCAAGGTAACTGTAGGAGTCAGTGGGTTTGTAAAAGATGTCGGTAGATAATCTGTCTCCGGAGATAGAAACAGAGAGATCAAGAAAGGGGAGAGAGGTGTCGGAGATGGACCAAGTGAATTCGAGGGTGGGATGGAAGTTGGAGGCAAAGTTGATGAAATTGATGAGCTCAGCACGGGTGTGGAAGCAGCACTAACGCAGTTATTATTGTAGCGGAGAATGAGCTGGAGAGCGTTACCGGTGTAGGCTTGGAACATGGATTGGTCCACGTAGCCAACGAAAAGGCAGGCATAGCTGGAGCATTAAGATGATGCAGCTTAATGCAAAACTGGGGCATTAAACCTAAACAAAGGGAATGGATAAAGGTATGAGGGCAGATCTGAGTGTGGTTGATTGGGAGAATACATTGAAAGGTGCAATTGTAAACCAGGTAGGCTTGTGAGTATGAAGGAGGATGTAAAGAGGCTTCAAGGGGGGTAAGATCAAGCTGGGTGAGTGGGTGAGAACATAGCAGATGGAATATAACATGAAAAAATGCAATGTCATTCTCTTGGTGCACAAAGTAGAAAAGAAAAATATTTGTTAAACAGTGAGTCTTGGGTCATGTTGATGCTTAAAGTGACTAGTATGCATATATATAAGGAAATGAAGGCTAATATGTAGGAGCAGCAAGCAGATAGGGCAAAGGGTATGTTAGCCTTTATTACAAGAGGGTTTGATAAAAGAAATAAGAAAGTCTCACTGCAATCGTATAGAGCCATGAGGAGACCTTGCCTGGAGTTCAGTGAACAGTTTTGTGCTCCTTACCTAAGAAAGATATACTTGCCCTAAGAGACAATGCAGCAAAGATTTACCAGACTGTCTCCAAGGTGGTGGGTTTGCCATATGAGGGGAGATTGAGTAGATGGGGACTGTATTCTCTAGAATTTAGAAGAATGACAGGAGATTTCATCAAAATTCTCAAAGGGTTTGACAGGCTAATTGCGGGAAGGTTGTTCCCCCTGACTGAGGAGACTAGGAGCTTGGGCACAGTTTGAGAATAAGGGGCAGGCCATTGAGATGAGAAAACATTTCTTTACTCCAGGTCATGAACCTTTGGAATTCTCTGCCCTAGGCGACTGTGGAAGCTCAGTTGTTATTTTCATTCAAAACGGGAATCTCTGGTTTACTGGGCATTAAGGGAATCAAGTGATATGGAGATGGGGAGTTAGGTAAAGTTAGGTAACTGAGGTAAGACATCAGTCATAATCTTGATGAGCAGGCTCGAAGGGCTGGATGACCTTCTGCTCCAGGAAATGAATGTTTTATCCCTAATCTCAGTCTAGTAATAGCTTGTATCACAAGGTTACCTCCAATTCCATGTGCTCTCTCTTTTCTTAATGATCTTATGCAGAACCTTATTGAACATTTACTTAAAGCCCATGAAAAGACATCAGTAGTCATCCACAATCTACCCACCAACACACCCCATCCCATCTAGCACATTAACGACCCCTGAAAGAGAATCTATTACATTAATTGGACATCACACGCTTCTCACAGCTCTAAGTTGTTCCCCTTGATCAACTGATAACCATCCAAATGCTTAAAAGCAATACCATTAAGGTTCACTATTCCCATCTATTTAAATATTCCTTACAGGAATAATTACAAGCACATGTAACATATAGAAAAAAATGATATATCAAATCTGTTGTTGAATTTGAAGTCTAGAATAGAGTTCATATTCTTTACGTTCAAAGTCGAGTTTATTGTCATATGCACAAACACATGTATGCACTGGTGCAATGAAAAACTTGCAGCAGCATCGCAGACAGCATCAGATAAGCAGCATTCACAAGAAAATCATAAACTAAACATAAATTATACCCAATTTTTACAAGACAGAACACAATCAGAACAAAACAAAAGTCCATTGTAGTGCAAGGTGATCAGAATGTTCCTATACTATAGCGATTAGGGTTGTGCTGGTTGGTTCAAGAACTGAATGGTTGAAGAGAAGTAGCTGTTATTGAACTTGGTGGTGTGGGACTTGAGGCTTCTGTACCTGCTGCCTGATGGTAGCTGTGAGAAGATGGAATGGCCTGGATGGTGGGGATCTTTGATGATAGATGTTGCCTTCTTGAGGCAGCACCTGCTATAACCCAGCTATATCCCAAGTACTCTCTGACAGTGAACTGTTCACAACACTGAGAAACATATAACATATAAACCCAGGCCCACTACATTCTTTGAGTCATTTTGTTTCGTTGTATCTGGGCTTTCTCCAAAAGTTAGTTCTACCTTATGCCTGCCCAGGAGCTCTGTTTCCATGTCAGACAGCTGTGCCATCTTTCTGTGCAATCTAACCGGCTGATACTGTGTAGTTTGAATGCGTTGTGGCAACAGGTGGAGAAGCTCTTAGCAAAAAAGATTTTTTTTTCAATTTCTATTCTATTTTCGTAGAACGTGTATGCTGCTTGTGTGTTTTTGTCAGCTGTTGCTCATTTGAAAATTGTTAATAGAAGATTCCGAGTTCAAATTTCACTCCAGAAACTTGAGCACAGAAATCCAAGGGTGCCACCTTCCAGATGATTAATTAAATCAAGATCTTGTTGGCCAGCTCTCCCACATGGGTATAAAACATTGCTTGACAATATTTCAAAGAGGAGCTGAGGATTTACCTTTGGTGTCCTGGCCATTATTTATCCTTGCTCAACATTTTTAAAATCCAGATTATCCAGACTCTGCCACATTGCTGCTTTGGGAACTTGCTCTGTGCAAATTACCTGCTGCATTTCCCACATTTACCACACTTCAAAGCACACTATTGCCTTCAAAGTACCTTGGGACATTCTTAAAGGGTTGTGAAAAGTGCTACATCAATGCAAGTATTTCATTCTTTCCTCTTTAGGACTTGAAATATCAACTAGTCTTACCTTGACAGGCTGGAATGCTGCTGAGTAATGTTCTCAACACACTGATGTAAAATTTGTGTAAATCTAGTTCTGCACATAATCTGATGTCACAAACCTATCAGCTGTGGCTAAAATATACAAGAAACAGGAAATGTCAAAGCAACACGATTTATTTTCCAAGGACCTGCATTCCAAAGACGTACAGGTTAGGAAGTTGTGGACATGCTATGTTGATGCTGGAAGCGTGGCAACACTTGCGGGCTGCCCCCAGAACACTCTACGCAAAGATGCATTTCACTGTGTGTTTCAATGTACGTGTGACTAATCAAGATAGCTTATCTTATTATTAGTGAATGGACAAGTGCAGAAATAGTGTCCTTGTGATAATAACCATCCTAATCACACAATTTTTATACAACTATCCAAATTCTGTAGGAAATTGCTTAGGATTCTGTTTCCTGTGGGGAAATAAAGCAGATTGAAGCACTTCTTTTGCTCATTCAGATCCATGGCTGTAAGTCTGTGCCAGGAAACATGCAATTATTGAGGAGGATGGCCAACAAATAAGGTAACTGAAGGTTATTTCCCCTTTAGTCTTGCCCAACCTCTTAAAGTTTTGAAATCCAGTGAAACAAGAGTGGCGTTACACCCAGCATATGTGATAAACTGTAATATACCTGGTCTTTTTAAGAATTAGGTATGATTCTGAATCTCTCCTGTGCTTGAGGCAAAAAGGAGCTACGTAGGATTATTACTGTGGCTAGCAATGTGATGCTGCATACCAAGTTCAGAAACAATCAAACCTAATTGATTATCTGTTTTGACAACAAAAATTAATAAGAGATCAGAATTCCTTCATGACTGGTGACTTTGGCCATATTCTCTTATTTTGTGTCATGATTAAAACAATAGTCAATGCGGAGAGGAAAAGAGTTGCACTTATATTTTTTTATGAGCTGCTTTCTTGAACCACTGCCTCTTTTGGGGCAGGTATGACCTGTACAACGAGGACAGGTTGCACTTGAATCCCAGGGGGACCAATATCCTGGCGGGGAGGTTTGCTAAGGCTACTGGGGAGAGTTTAAACTAGAATTGTTGGGGGGTGGGATCTGAACTGGAGAGACTGGGGAAGAGGTGTTTGGCTCTCAAATAGAGAAAGCTTGTAGTAGGTACGAGAGGGAGGATAGGCAGGTGATAGAGAAGGGACGTGTTCAGATCGGTTTGAGATGTGTCTATTTTAATGCAAGGAGTATTGTGAACAAGGCAGATGAGCTAAGAGCTTGGATAAATACTTGGAGCTACGATGTGGTGGCCATTACAGAAAATTGGATGGCTCAGGGACTGGAATGGTTACTTCAAGTGCCGGGTTTTAGATGTTTCGGAAAGGACAGGGAGGGAGGCAAAAGAAGTGGGGGAGTGGCACTGTTGATCAGAGAGAGTGTCACGGCTGCAGAAAAGGTGGATGTCATGGAGGGACTGTTTATGGAGTCTCTGTGGGTGGAGATTAGGAACAGGAAGGGGTCAATAACTTTACTGGGTTTTTTTATAGGCCGCCCAATAGTAACAGGGATATTGAGGAACAGATAGGGAAGCAGAATCCTAGAAGGGTGTGAGAATAACAGAGTTGTTGTGATGGGAGATTTTAATTTCCCAAACATCGACTGGCATCTCCAGACAGTGAGGGGTTTGGATGGGGTGGGGTTTGTTAAGTGTGTTCAGGAAGGATTCTTGACACAATATGTAGATAAGCCTACAAGAGGAGAGGCTGTGATTGATTTGGTATTGGGAAATGAACCTGGTCAGGTGTCAGATCTCTCAGTGGGAGAGCATTTTGGAGATAGTGATCATAATTCTATCTCCTTTACAATAGCATTGGAGAGAGATAGGAACAGACAGACTAGAAAGGCGTTTACTTGGACGAAAGGGAATTATGAGGCTCTCGGGCAGGAAATTGGAAGCTTAAATTGGGAACAAATGTTCTTAGGGAAAAGTACAGAAGAAATGTGGCAAATATTCAGGGGATATTTGTGTGGAGTTCTGCATAGGCATGTTCCAATGAGACGGGAGTCACGAGGGGATACAGGAACCGTGGTGTACGAAGGCTATAATGAATCTAGTCAAAAGGAAAAGAAAAGCTTACAAAAGGTACAGAGAGCTAGGTAACGTTAGAGATCTGGAAGAGTATAAGGCTAACAAGAAAGAGCTTAAGAAGGAGATTAGGAGAGCCAGAAGGGGACATGAGAAGGCCTTGGCGGGCAGGATTAAGGAAAACCCCAAGGCGTTCTACAAGTATGTGAAGAGCAAGAGGATAAGATGCGAAAGAATAGGGCCTATCAAGTGCAGCAGTGGGAAAGTGTGTATGGATCTGGAAGAAATAGCAGAGGTACTTAATGAATACTTTACATCAGTATTTACTACGGAAAAAGATCTGGGTGATTGTAGTGAGGACTTGTAGCAGGCTGAAAAGCTTGAGCATGTAGATATTAGGAAAGAGAAGGTGCTGAAACCTTTGGAAAGCATCAAGTTGGATAAGTCGCTGGGACCGGATGAGATGTACCCTAGGCTGCTGTGGGAGGCGAGGGAGGAGATTGTGGAGCCTCTGATGATGATCTTTACATCATCAATGGAGACAGGAGAGGTTCCAGAAGATTGGAGAGTTGTGGATGTTGTTCCCTTAGTCAAGAAAGGGAGTAGAGATGGCCCAGGAAATTATAGACCAGTGAGTCTTACCTCAGTGGTTGGTAAGCTGATGGAGAAGGTCCTGAGAAGCAGGATTTATGAACATTTGGAGAGGTATAATATGATTAGGAATAGTCAGCATGGCTTTGTCAAGGGTAGGTCCTGCCTTAGAATCCTAATTGAATTTTTTGAGGACGTGACGAAACACATCAATGAAGGGAGAACAGTAGATGTAGTGTATATGGATTTCAGCAAGGCATTTGATAAGGTACCCCATGCAAGGCTTATTGAGAAAGTAAGGAGGCATGGGATCCAAGGGGACATTGCAATGTGGATCCATAACTGGCTGGCCCACAGAAGGCAAAGATTGGCTGTGGAAGGGTCGTATTCTGCATGGATGTCGGTGACCAGTGGTGTACCTCAGGGATCTGTTCTGGGACCCTTACTCTTTGTGATTTTTATAAATGACCTGGATGAGGAAGTGGAGGGATGGGTTAGTAAGTTTGCGGATGACACAAAGGTTGGATGTCTTGTGTATAGTATAGAGGGCTGTCAGAGGTTACAGCGGGACATAGGATGCAAAGTTGGGCTGAGAAGTGGCAGATGCAGTTCAACCCAGTGGTTGATTTTGGTAGGTCAAATATGATGGCAGAGTATAGTATTAATGGTAGGACTCTTGGAAGTGTGGAGGATCAGAGGGATCTTGGGGTTCGAGTCCATAGGATGCTCAAAGCAGCTGCACAGGTTGGCTCTGTGGTTAAGAAGGCATATGGTCTATTGTCCTTCATCAATCGTGGAATTGAATTTAGGAGCCGAGAGGTATTGTTGCAGCTATATAGGACCCTGGTCAGACCCCACTTGGAGTACTGTGCTCAGTTCTGGTGGCCTCACTACAGGAAGGATGTGGAAGCCATAGAAAGGGTGCAGAGGAGATTTACAAGGATGCTGCCTGGAATGCGGAGCATGCCTTATGAAAGCAGGTTGAGGGAACTCAGCCTTTTCTCCTTGGAGTGACGGAGGATGAGGGGGGACCTGATAGAGGTGTATAAGATGATGAGAGGTATTGATTGGGTAGATCGTCAGAGGCTTTTCCCCAGGGCTGAAATGGTTGCCACAAGAGGACATAGGTTTAAGGTGCTGGGGAGTAGGTATAGAGGAGATGTCAGGGGTAAGTTTTTTACTCAGAGAGTGGTGAGTGCGTGGAATGGGCTACTGGCAACGGTGGTGGAGGCGGATACGATAGGGTCTTTTAAGAGACTGTTGGATAGGTACATGGAGCTGGGTAAAATAGGGGGCTATGGGTAAGCCTAGTAATTTCTAAGGTAGGGACATGTTCAGCACAGCTTTGTGGGCTGAAGGGCCTGAATTGTGCTGTAGGTTTTCTATGTTTCTATGTTTCTACGTTTCACTGCAGTTTTCCCGGTGAAGGAATTCCCAGAGCGCTGTTGGCTGGGAAGTTTAAGGAGATAGAAGCAGCAATGATTATTTCCAAATGAGCATGCATTTGATTTGGAGAGGAACTTGTAGGGGGTGGTGACCCCATGTTCCTGCTGCCCTTGTCCTTCCATGTGGGTGAAGATACTGCTTTGGAGGGGCTATTGGGGTAATCTTGGCAAATAGCTGCAGTTAATTTGGTATTTGGTATATACTGTAACCACAATGCGTTGGTGGTGGAGGGAATGAATGTTTAGGGTGGTGGATGGGGTGCCAATCAAGCAGGCTGCTTTGTATGGTGTCAAGTTTCTCTGGTGTTGGATTTGCACTCATCCAGGCATTGAAAGGTATTCCATTACCCTCTCGATTCGCTTTTTTATGACCTTAGGACATGCCAAAGCATTGTGCTATCAATGAAAAGATTTTAAAATGAGGTCCCATTTGTAATGTAGGAAATGTGGCATTTTACAGTCTCGCTCACACACTGGTTCCCACTCACTCATACACCCGCAATCACACTCATATTTTCCAATATGCCTGGGCCATCCTGATGCAGGGTCTCGAACCGAAATGTCAATCATCCCATTTCCTCCACAGATGCTGCCTGACCTGCTGAGTTCCTCCAGCAGATTGATTTTTGCTCTGGATTCCAGCATCTGCAGTCTCTTGTGTCTCCAGGCTCGCATTCACACTGATAACATGCTCAGACATAAATACATAAACATTTCCTTCCATATGTCTATGCCACAAGTGCATCTGTGCGCCACACAAATGCACACTCACACAAATGGGCATAGCAGAGATCATTAGTTCCTGATCAGGAAACATACCTTTTTCTATTTTATCTACCTTAGACTGACATAGATCCCAATCACAAAGCTTCTGCACTAAACTAACTCACTTCAAAGAATATATTGAACTCAGGAGATTGAGGTTTACCAGGATGCTGCCTGGAATAGAGGGTATAAGCTATAAAGGAGAGGTTGGACAAACTTGGGTTGTTTTCTCTAGAGCACCGGAGGCTGAGGGGAGACTTGATAGAGGTTTATAAAGTTATGAGAGGCATAGATAGGGTAGATATGTCCATTATTAGAGGACATGCATTTAAGGTGAGAAGGGGTAAGTATAAAGGAGATGTGTGGGTCAAGTTTTTTTTACACAGAGTGGTAGGTGCCTGGAAAAAGGGGGGAGTGGTGGAAGCAGATACGACAGTAGTATTTAAAGAACTGTTGGATAGACACATGAATATTCAGGGAATGGAGGGATATGGATCATGTACAGGCACAACATTGTGGGCCGAAGGGCCTGTACTGTGCTGTAATGTTTTATGTAAAAGAGATTTAGTTTAATTCGGCATCATGTTCAGTGCAGACATTGTGGGCCAAAGGACCTGTTCCTGTTCCTGTGATGTACTGTTCTATGTTCTTTGTTCATGAAATTAATACTTTGCTCAGAACTAAGACGGTATATATAATGGTTTTCTAAGGATACAGCTGGACATTGATCAGCTGGAAAGTTGGGCAGAGCGGTGGCAGATGGAATTTAACCCATACAAGTGTGAGTTAATGCATTTTGGATAGTCAAATTCTGGTAGGACATGTGAAGTAAATGACAGGGAGTTAAGGAGCATTGATGTACAGAGGGACCTTGGGATGCAAGTCCATAACTCGCTGAAAATGGTGACACATGTGGACAGGGTACTGAAGAAGGCATATAAAGAGTTGAACATCATGTTGCAGCTGTACAAGTCATTGGTTAAATTGCATTTGGAGTATTGTGTGCAGTTCTGGTTTCAACACTACAAGTAGAATTTGATAGCGATAGAGTGCAGAGCCATTCACTTGGATGTCGGTGGCATGGAGGGCTATAGTTGCACTGCATGGACCTGCACTGCACTTTCTCTGTAACTGTAACACTTTCTTCTGCATTCTGTTATTGTTCTTCCCTTGTACTCCTTGATGTACTGATGGAATGAAATGATCTGTATGGATGGCATGCAAAACAAAGTTTTTCACTATACCTTGGTACATGCGACAATATTGTACCAATTTACCAATCAGGTGCAACCCAAAAGATGTGAAAGGAGAGATTGGAGAGGCTGGGTTTATTCTTACCGGAACATAGGAAGCTGAGGGGTCACCTGAGATGTCTATAAACTTATGAGGGATGAGGCAAGTTTAGCTAGTCAGTGTCTTTCTCCCCAAGACAGCGGAGTCGACAGGTAGAGGGCACAGGCATAAGGTGAGAAGGGAAAAACTTAAAGGATATTTGAGGGTAGGTTTTTCCACACAGGGTAGTGGTGATCTGGAACGAGCTCACATGGTAGAGGCAGATACAATTACGGTGTTTAAAAGGTATTTGGATAGGTACTTAGATAGGAAAGGCATAGAGGGATGCTGGGCTAATGTTGGCAAATTGGGTTAGCATGGATAGGCAGAGATGAGGTGGACCAAAAAGCCTGTTTCTGTGCAATATTGTTCTATGACCATTAGGCTTGAGGTGTGTTTGTGAGCTCTGGATTACTGTTTTGGTTTCTTCTAGATGAATGAATGCTTGGCAATATTGGGTGTGGACTGAACAGATATAAAGGCTACTACTAGATTAATGTGTTTTGGGGAGTCCTACTTGTGTATTTTGCTGTATTCTTCTGTGAATATATTACTGATAATAGCTGCATAAATACTCCCACATGTCAAACTCCTTCCTTATTTTATTGTTGACTGGCCTGACTGTAAGATTTCTGTGGCTGCAGTCTCAGGTGACCAAATGTTTAAGGCGTCTCTCTAGTTACCAAAGAGAACAAAAACATTTCTGGCATCCAGCAGTGCACCACTCCCAGAAACTCTTTATGGAATGAGAAACTTAGTAACAATTGTATCTAATTTCTGATTTAGGTTATCCGAAGATTAAGTACCTTACTATTTCATTGGCCAACTAACTGGCTTCAGTGCACAATGTTCACATCAAGCCCCACTCATAGGGAAAGATCACACTGGAGGCTATAAGTACATAATAGTCACTAATTAATCTAACAAGGAATTTAGAAGCTGCTGCTTTATCCAGAGAGTGGCTGGAATGTGGAACTTGTTATCACAAGCAGCAGGAGAGGCAATACACTCTTAAAAGACTCTGTAGTTAAACTGATAGAGCTCAAGTGAGAGGAGGTTTCTATACAGCTGACACAACACTGTTGAGGCTGGATGGCTGCTCTCACTCACTGCCCATATTCCACCTAGTTCCACGTAAAAGAGACTGGATTTACTCACTGCAGCTTGTCAGGTAGCTGTGTCAAAGAATGCAGTAATTTTCTATGTGCATGAGTCATAATGTATGAGCAATATGACAGGACTCAGGAACAGTTAGGGAACACCCTTATCCATATTGCAATAATCCAGTCGACCCATATTTACCACAGTCATTTGTTAAACAATTTGCATCCTGTTGCCCGGGTGAAGAGGATGGGAGGTGACAAATCTCCAGCAATATCACAGAGAACATTGGGTCGTACAGCACAGAAACAGGCCCTTTGGCTCACTATATCCATGTCGACCATTTTACTTATCTGCACTAGTCCCAATTACCCGTGTTCGGTCTGTAGCCACCTATGCCTTGGTGATAGTGCTCGTCCAGATGCTTAACTATTGTGAGAGTACCTGCCACCATTACCTCCTCTCAAGCAGTGCATCCCAGATTCCATTCACTTTCTGTGTGAGAAAATTCCCCCTCAGATCCCCCCTAAACCTCCTTCCTCTCACCTTGTACCCCATCTTTCTTTAGATAGCCCACCAAGGGAAAATAATTTTTACTATCTATTCTATCTATTCTTGTATAAGTCCATCAGGTCACCCCTCAGCCTCCTCCATTTCAGGGGAAAAAGTCTCAGCCTATCTAATCTCTCCTTATAACTGCAATGTTCCAATCCTGACAACATTCTGGTGAATCTCATCTGCACTCTCCCCAATGCAATCACATCCTTCTCATAGTGTGGCAACCAGAACTGCACGCAATATACCAGGTGTGGCCTAACCAATGTTTTATAAAGTTGTAAAATGAAGTCCCTCCTCTTATATTCTGTGCCAGACTGATGAAGGCAAGCATCCCATGTGCCTTCTTCACCACTCTATCTACCTGTGTTGCCACTATTAGGAATTACGGTCTCTCTGTTCATCAATATTCCCTAGGGCTCCAGCATTTACTGTGTATGTCTTACCCTTATATGACATTCCAAAATGCATCACTTCACACCTGTCTGGATTAAATTTCTATTACTCTGCTTAACTTTCCTGCCGATCAATATCATGCTATAGCCTAAGACAATCATTCTCACTATGTACAACACCACAAATCTTTGTGTCATCTGCAAAATTTCTAATCATATCTCTGATATTCACATTCAAGTTGTTCATGTGGATCACAAACATCCAGAGTCCCAGCACTGATCCACTTGGCACACTACTGGTCACAGACATCCAATCAGAAGAGTATCCCTCCATCACTGCTCTCTACCTCCTTTTACAAACCAATTTTGGATCCAATTTATCAGCTTGCCTTGAATGCCATGGGCTCTAACCTTTTGGACCAGCTTACCGTGCGCCATCTAGGGCCTTGTCAAAGATCTTTCGATAGTCCATGTAGGCAACATCTACCGCACTGCCCTCACTAATACACATATTTACCTCTTCAGGAAATGCAATCAAATTAGTGAAACACGATTCCCCATGAACAAAGACACACTGACTATCCCTAATCAATCCCTGCCTTTTCAACCATAAATAAATCCTAGAATTTCTTCCAGTAATTTCCCTACCACTGAAGTAAGACTCACTGGTCTGTAGTTACCTGGTTTATCCCTGCTGTCTTTTGAATAAAGGAACAACATTAACTATCCTCCATTCACCTGATACCTCACCTGTGGCAAATGAAGATGCAAAACAATCTCCATCAGGATGCCATTTATCTCCTCCCTTGCCTCCCATTGCAGTCTGGGATAGATCACATCAAGCCCTGTGGATTTGTACAGCCTTAATTGTTCCAAGACATCCAATACCTCCTCTTTCTTAATGCTAATGTGCCCTAGAACATCCACGTCCCTCTCCCAATGATGAGAGGTATTCATTAAAGACTTTACCCACATCCCCTGGCTCCATGCACAGATTGCCCCTTTGATTCCTGAGGAGACCCATTCTTTCCCTGTTACCCCCTTGCTCCTAATATACTTATAAAATGCCTTGGGATTCTCCATAATCTTGTCTGTCAGTGATATTTTGTGGCCCCCCCTCTTTGCCCTCCTAATTTCTTTTTTAAGTTCTCTCCTGCACTCTTATATAGTCCTCAAGGGTTTCTCCTGTTTTCTGTCACCCTATACCTGCCTTTTTCATTTTAATTTCTTTATCAAACCCTTGATATCCCTTGTTATCCGGGGTTCTTTAATCTTGCTATCCTTTCCTTTCAGCCTTAAGGGAACACATAGGCTCTGAACTCTCACCATCTGACTTTTAAAAGACTTCCACTTGTTGGAAGTTGTTCTACCCACAAGCAGCTGCTCCCAATGTACGTTTGCTAGTCCTGTTATTGAAATTGGCCTCTCCCCACCCCTATTAAGGACCTTAACTTCTAGGCCATCCTTATCCCTTTCCATAATTGCCTTAAACCTTGCAGGATTATGATCACTATTCCCAAATTTCTCCCTCACTGACACTTCCTGGCCTTATTTCCCAAGACTGGCTTCAGTACAGCCCCATCTTTGTTATCATTCAGTATCCTGACAGGCACATGGGCATTAGGAGTGCCTGACTTTGTGACTTCTCCCTTGTGGTTGAGGACAAGAGGTAGTCTCCCATTGGTCTCGGATTTGATAGGCATGGCCTAGACAGGAAATTTTCCAAGTGAGAAATATGGATGCAAATGATCTGAGAGACCTTATAATTAAGCAGCTCATGTTTGGGATGGCACAGTGGTGCAGCGATCCAGATTCTATTCTGACCTTTGGTATTGTTCTTGTGGAGTTTGCACGTTCTCCCTGGGATGCCATGGGTTTCCTCTGGGTGTTCTGGTTTCCATCCACTTCTGAAAGACATGCTGTCTGGCAGGTAAATTGCCCACTCTAAACTACCCTTAATATATAAGTAAGTGGTAGAATCTGGAGAGATTTGATGGGAATGCAGGGAGAACAGGTTATAAGAAAAATTAGTGGGGGAAATGGGATTGTTCTGTGAGCTAGCATAGATTCAATGGGCTGAATAGTCTCCTATGTCATAAGGGAATAGGGAAAATTTTCACCCCTGTAGTCTTTGCATTCAATGAGTTATCCTTTTCAAGTTTTGCCACTTTCAAAGCAACTCCACCACCAGACACCTGTCCCCTCCACTCCCCTCTCAGCATTTTGAAGAGACCATTCCCTTCTTGACTCCATGGTCTGCTTTTCCATCTCCACTTCCCTTCTCATAGCTCTCCCCCACATAAGTGCAGGTGATGCAACATCTGTCCTTTCCCTCTTCACTTCCCACCATTCAGGGACCCGAGCTGTCCTTCCGTACTTGCCCTTATTCCTATCCATTGGACTGCATTCGGTATTCATGACATATTTTCATCTTCATTGGAGAAATCACACACCGCTTGAGTGACTGCTTTGCAGAGCACCTGTGTTCAGTCCACACAGGTAACACTGAGCTTCCAGTTGACTGCCACTTTAATTCTCCATCCCACTCCCACTCTGACCTATCAGTCTCTGACCTACCTTGTTACAATGAGGCCCAGTGTCAAATTCAGGAAGAGTAATGCATGTTGCAGCTTCCAGTCTCTATATCCCAGACACAAATTCTACACTTTCAGGTAACTCGCTTTCTCAGTCCTTATGTGTACCAGCCAATCCACCTGTGATAAAGGCTCAGGTTTTTCCCTCTCCAAAAGCATTTAGTGTGGTAGATGTAGAACAGGCGTTTCCATGTGGAGGAGATAAAAGTCAGAAGCCGTAAATATAAGGTAGCTACTAATAAATTTAATATAGAATTCTGGTAAAACTTATTTACATAGAGAGTGGTAAGAATGGTACTGACTACACAAGGAGTGATTGATTGTGAACAGTATGGGTGCACTTAAGGGGAAGCTCGATGATTATGTGTGGTAGCAAAGGTCATGCTGATGAGATTAGATGAAGCGGTGGGGATGGGGCGGCAGTGGTGGGGCATTAGGAGGCCAGTGCAGATGGGCTGACAAGGCCATATTACCCAATCCTGTGCTGTACATTTTAGGTGCTTAACCAGACAGTGAATGCAGGGAGTGAGAGTTAATTGACCAGTCACCCTTTGACCACTCTTGTAATTCCTCAAAGCAATGGTCACTAAAACCCAACAGTAGGTCATCGCCCTTGGTTACAGATGCTGGACTTGTAGAGAATAACATGAAATGTAAAGGTCTTTCTCCCTAGTTATCCAGAAGTACCTTTACTGTGCACGTTGCTTTGCTCTCAATAGGACTCACATAATTAATAAAAGAAAGCGATTGGCACGCAGGCAGTTTAAAAGGCAAAAAAAAACAACTTCGGCGGTTTCATTTTCGGGTTGTTTCGGTGGACTTCGGACTTCGGAGCAGCTAAGTTTTTTTTCTCTAAATGGGAATAGTGGGGCAAGACTGCAGGCGCGTGACGTAAGCGTTTAGCACGCAAGCAGTTTAAAAAGCAAACCGCCATATCCAGCGGGCAGCGTTTGGAGTGGGCAGCGGAGTGAGAGGGAGCAGAGTGATTGGGCTTTGGCTCAACGGGCTTAGGCGTAAAGGGGCAAGGCGGGTGAGTAGCTGGTAGGTAAAGGTAAGGTTTACCTGTTACCTGTTATTATAAATTTTAAGTAGGATAAAACTAGGTAGGGAAAGAATTAGTTCAGATGGAGGACATGGTGGTGTGCTGCAGATGCTTGATGTGGGAGCTAGTGGACCCCGCTGTGGTGCATGGTGACCACATCTGCAGTAAGTGCTGGAGGCTGGAGGAACCTCAGCTCAGAACTGATGAGCTGGAGTTACAGCTTCAAACAATGCGAAGCATCAGGGAGGGAGAGAGTTATGCAGATACTGTGCAATGGGAGACAGTCACCCCCCCTTAGAGCAGGTACTTCTAGGGTCCAGGAAGCAGATAGAAGGGTGACTGTCAGGGGAGAGAAAGAGAAAAAGAAAGGGAACAGGCAGATAGAGCAGAGGACCCTGGAGGCTGTTCCCCTCAGTAACAGGTTTTCCGCTTTGGATGCTGTTGAGGGAGATGACCTGCAGGGATCAAGCAGCAGTAGCCAGGTTTCTGGCACTGGGACCAGTCCTGCTGCTCAGAAGGGAAGGGAGGAGAAGAGGAGGGCAGTAGTGATAGGGGACTCGATCGTCAGGGGAACAGATAGGAGGTTCTGTGGAAGTGAGCATGAATCCTGGATAGTATGTTGCCTCTCAGGTGCCAGGGTCCGGGATGGCTACGATCAGGTCCACAGTATTCTTGAGCGGGAGGGAGAACAGCCAGAAGTCGTGGTACATGTTGGTACCAACGACATAGGTAGGAAGAGGGATGAGGTCCTGAAAAGTGCATTTAGGGAGCTAGGCAGAAGGCTGAAGAACAGGACCTCGAGGGTAGCAAAATCAGGATTGCTGCCAGTGCCACGTGATAGTGAAGGTAAGGATAGGAGGAGATGGCAGATGAATGCATGGCTGAGGGTTTGATGCAGGAGGGAACATTTTAGATTTTTGGATCATTGGGATCTCTTCTGGGGAAGGTCGGACGTGTACAGAGAGGACAGGTTACACCTGAACCTGAGGGGGGGCCAATATCCTTGCGGCCAGGTTTGCTAGGGTGGTTCGGGAGGGTTTAAACTAGTTTGCGAGGGGGAAGGGAACCAGAGGAGTAGGTCAGAGGAAGAAGTGGATGGGGAAAAGTCAGATCTAACATGTAGAGAGGCTTTGAGGAAGGAGAAGCAGAATACAGGCTATAAAAGTAGAAAGGTGGATGGGCTAAAGTGCATTTACTTAAATGCAAGAAGAATCAGGAATAAGGGTGATGAACTGAGAGCTTGGATTAGTACATGGGACTATGATATTGTAGCTATTACAGAGACATGGCTGACATCAGGGCAGGAATGGATATTGAATATTCCTGGATTTCAGTGTTTTAAAAGGGATGGGGGGGGAGGGGGAGGGGTGGCGTTACCGGTCAGGGATACTATTACAGCTGCAGAAAGGGTGGATAATGTAGAAGGATCCTCTCTAGAGTCAGTATGGGTGGAAGTTAGGAACAAGAAAGGAGCAGTTATAGGCCTCCCGGTAGCGGCAGGGATACTGAGGAGCAGATTGGGAGGCAGATTTTGGAAAGGTGCAAGAACAACAGCATTGTTATCATGGGAGACTTCAACTTCCCAAATATTGATTGGCACCTTCACAGTGCCAAAGGTTTACACAGGGCGCAGTTTGTTATGTGTGTCCAAGACGGATTCCTGTCACAGTATGTTGACAGGCCGACTAGAGGGAATGCCATATTAGATCTAGTTTTAGGTAATGAACTGGGTCAGGTGACAGATCTCTCGGTGGGTGTGCATTTGGGGGACAGTGACCACTGCTCCCCAACCTTTAGCATTGTCATGGACAAGGATAGGAGCAAAGAGGACGGGAAGATATTTAATTGGGGAAGGGCAAATTATGAGGCTCTAAGGCTAGAACTTGAGAGTGTAAACTGGGATGACATTTTTGAAGGGAAATGTACTATGGAGATGTGGTCGATGTTCAGGGATCTTTTGCAGGATGTTAGGGATAAATTTGTCATGGTGAGGCAGAGAAAGAATGCAAGGTGAAGGAACCATGGGTGACAAGAGAGGTGGAACAACTAGTTAGGAAGAAGAAGGCAGCATACATAAGGTGTAAGCGGCAAGAATCAGATAGGGCTCATGAGGAATATAGAGCAGCAAGGAAGGAACTTAAGAAAGGGCTGAGGAGAGCAAGAAGGGGACATGAAAAGTCTTTGGCGAGTAGGGTTAAGGAGAATCCCAAGGCTTTTTTCACGTACGTGTAGAGCAGAAGGATGAAGAGAGTAAAGGTACGACCGATTAGAGACAAAGGTGGGAAGATGTGCCTGGAAGCTGTGGAAGTGGGTGAGGTTCTCAATGAATACTTCTCTTCAGTATTCACCAAAGAGAGGGGCCTTGATGACACTGAGGACAGTGTTGGTAAGGTTAATGTTCTAGAACATGTAGATATCAAGAGAGAGGATGTGTTGGAGCTGTTAGAAAATATTGGGAAAGATAAGTCCCCGGGCCTGATGGAATATTCCCCAGGCTGCTCCGCGAGGCGAGGGAGGAGATTGCTGAGCCGTTGGCTAGGATCTTTGAGTCCTCGTTGTCCATGGGAATGGTACCGGATGATTGGAGGGTGGCGAATGTTGTCCCCTTATTCAAGAAAGGTAGTAGGGATAGTCCAGGGAATTACAGACCAGTGAGCCTTATGTCTGTGGTGGGCAAGCTGTTGGAAAGGATTCCAAGAGATAGGATCTATGAGCATTTAGAGAATCATAGACTGATTAGGGATAGCCAGCATGGCTTTGTGAAGGGAAGATCACGTCTCACAAGCCTGATAGGGTTATTTGAGGAGGTGACCAAGAAGATTGATGAGGGTAGTGCAGTAGATGTGGTCTACATGGATTTTAGTAAGGCGTTTGACAGGGTTCCACATGGTAGACTTCTTCAGAAGGTCAGAGGGCATGGGATCAAGGGAAGCTTGGCTGTGTGGATTCAGAATTGGCTTGCCTGTAGAAAACAGAGGATTGTGGTGGAGGGAGTGCATTCGGATTGGAGGGCTGTGACTAGTGGTGTCCCACAAGGATCGGTTCTGGGACCTCTACTTTTCGTGATATTTATTAATGACTTGGATGAGGGGGTAGAAGGGTGGGTTAGCAAGTTTGCAGATGACATAAAGGTCGGTGGTGTTGTGGATAGTGTGGAGGACTGTTGAATATTGCAGAGGGATATTGATAGGATGCAGAGAAGTGGCAGATGGAGTGTGAGGTCGCACACTTTGGAAGGACAAACTCCAAGGCGGAGTACAAGGTTAATGGAAGGATTCTGGGTAGTGTGGAGGAGCAGAGGGATCTGGGGGTTCATATCCACAGATCACTGAAAGTTGCCTCACAGGTGGATAGGGTAGTTAAGAAAGCTTACGGGATGTTAGCTTTCATAAGTCGTGGGATCGAGTTTAAGAACCGCGAGGTAATGATGCAGCTCTACAAAACTCTGGTTAGACCACACTTGGAGTACTGTGTCCAGTTCTGGTCACCTCATTATAGGAAGGATGTGGAAGCGTTGGAAAGGGTGCAGAAGAGATTTACCAGGATGCTGCCTGGATTGGAGAGTATGGATTATGAGGAAAGACTAAGGGAGCTAGGGCTTTACTCTTTGGAGAGAAGGAGGATGAGAGGAGACATGATAGAGGTATACAAAATATTAAGAGGAATAGATAGAGTAGCCAGCCCAGTGCCTCTTTCCCAGGGCACCAATGCTCAATACAAGAGGGCATGGCTTTAAAGTAACGGGTGGGAAGTTCAAGGGAGATATCAGAGGGAGGTTTTTCACCCAGAGAGTGGTTGGTGCATGGAATGTGCTACCTGGGGTGGTGGTGGAGGCAGATACACTGGTCAAGTTCAAGAGATTGTTAGATAAGCATACGGAGGAATTTAAAATAGGGGGATATGTGGGAGGAAGGGGTTAGATAGTCTTAGGCGTGGTTTAAAGGTCGGCACAACATGGTGCTGTATTGTTCTATGGTTCTAAATACAATAATCCTGCTTTTGCAATTTAGACAAAAATGAGATTGTTCTGATCCAGTTTGCAGACATACCTGGGATGTCGTTTAAGGAAGGGATTGTGCTGAATTTTGATACCCAAAGACAACAACACAAGTAGACACGGGTACAGCGAGAGCTTGTCAATGAGGACTCTTGGCTGGACACTGCAACTCAACGTAAAAGGAAAAGAGCTGGTGACATCCTGTTGGAATTGTTACTTTAGCAGACAAGTCCTTGGGATTCCTGTCCTACTCAGTTTTTATAATCAAAGTCCATAATAGGAACAGAATTTTCCTGGAACTTGGAAGACCAGTCTTTCATGATAGTTTTTGATATTTAAATGCAACAGACTCTGGTTTGGTTTCTTGCTAAAATTTACTCCTGAAATTAAAAGAACAAGGTCAGGCATTGTTACACCATTGTCTTTATCAGCAGTTGATAACACATATACTTCTCAGCCAGAAGATTCTGGGCTTGGGTGTGCCAGACTTGAGTACAAACATCTAGGACGATTACAATGAAGAAGAGCAGAAAATGCTATTTCTTTAAGAACAGATATTTAGCCAAGGATCTGTTTGCCTTTTGGCTGTACGCAAGGATTGCATGGCATTGTTTGAAAGAAAAGAAGGGAGTAACCTCAGTCACAACACACAGGACTGATGAAGGGTCTCGACCCGAAACGTCGACTGTTCATTTCCCTCCAGAGATGCTGCCTGACCTGTTGAGTTCCTCCAGCATTTTGTGTGTGTGTTGCTCCAGATTCCAGCATCTGCAGGTATCTCTTGTGCCTGAGTAATCCCAGTCACCTGGCCAATATTATTCCTCAATTAACACCATATAATAAAAATCATTCTCATTTTGCCATTCAGGTCATGCTCTGTGCAACTTGGTACGTTTCCTACAACAGTGACAAACATTTAAAAACCACTTCATTGACAGTAAATGACTTAGGGCAACCTAACACTTGAATGTTCTACATATAATAGAAGACTTCCTTTGTGTATTCATAGCTTAGTCTTAAGGTATGTTTGGCTGTGGTCTGCCAGCACATTTGCTTCATTCTTGCACATCAATCTCTGTAATGCACAATGAAACAGGAAGGATATTTTTTCTCTTGATTTTCATTCTTGATTTTAGAACATAGAACATTACAACACAGTACAGGCCCTTTGGCCCACAATGTTGTGCTGACATTTTATCCTGCTCTAAGATCTATCTAACCCTTCCCTCCCACATAGCCCTCCATTTCTCTATCATTCATGTGTCTGTCTAAGAGTCTCTTAAATGTCCCTAATCTATCTGCCCCCACAACCTCTGCCAGCAGTGCGTTCCACGCACCAACCACTCTCTGTGTAAAAAACATATCTCTGACATCCCCCTAGTACCTTCCTCCAATCACCTTAAAATTATGCCCCTTTGTGTTAGCCATTTTCACTTGGGGAGAAAGTCTCTGACTGTCCACTCGATCTATGCCTCTTATCATCTTGTACACCTCTATCGAGTCACCTCTCATCCTCCTTCTCTCCAAAGAGAAAAGCCCTTGCTCACTCAACCTATCCTCATAAGACATGCTCTCCAATGCAGGCAGCATCCTGGTAAATCTCCTCTACACCCTCTCTAAAGTTTCCAAATCCTTCCTATAATGAGGTGACCAGAACTGAACACAATACTCGAAGTGTAGTCCAACCAGAGTTCTATAGAACTGCAACATTACCTCGCGGCTCTTGAACTCAATACCCCGACTAATGAAGGCCAACACACCATATGCCTTCTTAACAACCCTATCGATCTGTGCGGCAACCTTGAGGGACCTATGGATGTGAACCCCAAGATCCCCCTGTTCCTCCACACTGCTAAGAGCCCTGCCATTAACCTTGTATTCTGCCTTCAAATTAGATCTTCCAAAGTGTAACACTTCACACTTAACTGGGTTAAACTCCATCTGCCACTTCACTGCCCAGCTCTGCATCCTATCAATGTGCTGTTGTAATCTACAGCAACCTTCTACAATATCCACAACACCACTAACCTTCATGTCATCATCAAACTTACTAACCCACCCCTCCACATCCTCATCCAAATCATTGTTAAAAGTCACAAAGAGCAGGGGTCCCAGAACAGATCCCTGTGGAACACCACAGGTCACCGACCTCCAGGCAGAATATACTCCATCTACCACCACCCTCTGTCTTCTATGGGTGAATCATCATATTATTTTATAATACTATTTGCTCAGTGTCAAATTTAATTGGCAGCAGTGCATTCACTTGTCTGGGCCCCAAACTCTAGAGTTTCCTTTCTGAATATTTCCATCTCTCCAACCCTCTTTTGACTTTAGTGTCACCTCTTTAACAATTGGTCATATCCTTTCCTGATATAGTTTCAGTATCAGTTTTTATTTTATTAAGTGTCTGGAGATATTTTCCCTCTGTTTAAAGTGCTGTATAAATACAAGTTGCTGTTGGTTTTTACTCTCCTGAAGACACTTCATCGTCATTGACTCCCAAGTAAACTGTCTGAAGACATTGTTGATGAAGCAAGATGATTTTATTGACAAGTTGAGAGGAGGAACCAACGCAACGTCAACCCAACAGGTAACCCATGACAAGAGGCACCAACTATCAACAAGAAGCTACAGTAGGTTTAAGAAAAACCCTTGTGTAATGAAAATATTTTAAAATTTGTTCCCTGTTCTTTTCTGATTCAGCAGCAAGAGGTATTCACAAAGGAGACACTAGACGTGTTAAAGGTTATAAAGAAACTACTTTTATTCGGATGATATAAAAACTACTCATTAACCACTTCAAAAACGACAGAACGATGGAATACAAAGAATACTTATCAACCACTCAGTGAATTGATCTACACAGTGCTAGAGGGAACCCAGGTGTTTGATAGTCACTTCCACTTTCTCTCTCTCTCTCTCTCTCTTTCTCTCTCGACTCCAGCCTCAGGCGAGAGTACCCCTGCACAAAGAAGTAGCCCCTTTCCATACCTTTAAAACCCCTTCCTCTAGTACCTTCCCATGGGTATGATACCTAGTCCTGCACATCATTTTCCTTTCCCAGATGAGCATGTTTTTCATCATTTTCTACTCTCAAGGCTGTGGACTGGTACCCTTTTACTTTCTCAAGACATTCCCACATTCCAAGCTAACACCATTTTGTCTTACGACCATCATTTTGTGTTACACATTTTTGCATATACCAAGGAGGAATCAAATATGATTTCCGGCAAATTGTATGGTGGTATAGTGGTTAGTGTAACTCTATTACTGCGCCAGCAACCCGGGTTCAATTCCCACCGCTGTCTATAAGGAGTTTGTACATTCTCCCCGTGACCTGCATGGGTTTCCTCTGGGTGCCTCCGGTTTCCTCCCACATTCCAAATATGTTTGGGTTAGGAAGTTGTGGGCATGATATGTTGGTGCCAGAAGCGTGGTGACATTTGCGGGCTGACCCCAGACAATGTGTGTTTCGATGTACATATGACTAATAAAGAAATCTTATCTTTCCTTACACCTTGCCAGGGAATTCTTGTACAGGAGTGCAGTACCTGGCTTTGCCTCTCCCTCAGACCACCTGTGCTGAGGTTATACTGAACTCTGTTCCCATGACCTCCCAATATCCTAAGGTTCTGGACCTACCTGCAACTTGCTGCCAGTTCAAGTATGCCTCTCCCCTCCTGCATTTCCTCACTTCATCACTTGACTGAGCTCAGATATCTCTGTACAATAAATGCTCAACAAACTAAGCAATGAGAAAAAGCTGAAGAATAATACTAGAAACTGGATAGAACTGCAAATTCCACGGGATAGAAGGAAGAGAAATGTTTTGCTAATAGGTTGGGTCTTCAGTGGAGACATCAACATTGTTTGTGCTGTTATCTAACAGCTGAATCCCACTGCAACACTTGTTTCCTCCTCTCCTCCCTGACCAACAACTGGGAGCCCACCAAAGAAATCTTGGAAAGATCACTGTGGTCCAGATGAACTCCTTGAGTTAGTGGATCCTACAAGTCTCAACTGGCAATCCCATTGGTCAAATAAATCCTGTTCACCTGCTTAGCAAATTCTTTAATGTAGTTTGTTTTTAAAAAATAAAGCTGACTTTATTTTGTCAGTGTTTCAAGCGTTTGTTGCCAATGCGATTTGTTTGTTGTAATGCAGTTCTCCAGTCTCAGAGGCACTTTCTTTAAACACCTTTGATGGGTAACATTTCTGTCATTACAGATGTGTTGTGTAACAGTACAATGTAAAATTATCCATAGGATTATATGGTGTGTTTAGGATTCTCTGCTAAGCTGCTGTTGCTAGGTGTGGCAATAGTTTGCATTTTTATTTATAGTAACAGAATGTGGTTGAATGAATTTTTGCCCCATTTGCTTTGGAGAATTACACAGACCTTTAACTTCTCAGAATTGTTCACTTATTTGGCCCTTCTCATGTGAATCCATCCTGTTTCATTAATCAGAAGAGTTGTAAAATTGAAGGAACTTCAGCAGAGGGAGGCCACTTGGCCATCATTCAGGTTCCTAGCTCCTCATTTAATACAGCTACTGTAACAACCACATCCCTGTTTGTACATCCACTGGCGGTACTTCATTGTGGGTAAAGCGCTGCAGGACAATCTAATCTCATGAATGATGCATCTCTGGGCATCTATCTCTCTTAGCTCCATTCTACTCCTGTACTCTTTTCTCTCTGTCTGATCTGATTCCCTCATTCTTTTTTGTCCTTTTCTGGTCCTTTAATTTTTTTTTTCTCTTTTCACGGGTATCAAACTGAAATTTCCAACCAGCGGTGGAATGGAAACTCTTCGGTTAACAGTAACACACAGAAGAAGCTCTGTGTTTTGTTCATTCCATTGCAGAAATCAAAGGAAACGCTAATATTTTTTTCCAAAACTAAACTTTAGTTTATGAATACAGAATAGTACATGGCTGTTTATACATTAATGGTGTTGTCAAGTCTAATCATTTATAGTGTCATCAAGATCATGCATTCGATGTACAAAACACCAATGCCATTCACGTGGCCTCTGTGAATAACGCACCCTTCAAATGTTTGAAAGGTTGATATACTGGACTCAGCCACCTGGTGTCTTGTGGCAGCAGGACCTTAGATTACAGTCCTTACCCACAAAGCTTTTATATCAGCTGCACTAAGTGTCCCTTAGCCTGGAATGTACCAGGCGGTAGCATTCCCTTATGGACATCTCGCACTGGAAGACCAACAAGTTTCGAACAGACCAAGGTGTGTCTTTCAGCAAGCTGTTGATCTTCCAGCAGCATTTGATGTTTGTTTTGGTATGGTTCCCTGGGAACAGCCCATAGATCAGAGAGGCCTCTGTTACACAGGTGCTTGGAATGGACCTCGATAGGGACTATTGTATCCTTTTTCAGACTTTCACAAATGCACAGTCTAGAAAGAGGTGGTCTCATGCTCATCGCAGCCGTCTCGAGAGCAGTTTGCATTGGGAGTGAGACTCTGAGCAAGGGAAATTCCATTGCGGGCATGTGGAATATATAATTCTTGGAATTTGCAAATGTATCCACTGAGATGATTATCAGGACTGCCCTCCCAAGTTTCTCACATAACTTTCAACATCTGGTGAATGGCATCCCTGGGCTGCAGAATGTGCAGCAGGCTTGGAGGGAAGTTCAGCATGTACCCAGCAGCAGAATCTTGTCACACACAACCTGTAATTACCAGGATTGCCTTACAAACTCCCAAGTTCTTCCCCAGGAGTGCAATGAGAATATACACCTGCCATCAATTTAGTTTTAAAACCTATTGCAAGATGTACACATTCCACAGTACTGAAACAAAAAGGTGGCATGAAAAGAATGGAGTGGGGGCAGGGACAGATGGTGTTGGTAGGTTGCGGAGATCTCTTTCAATTTAATCACAGGACATAAGACTCAATGTACTGCTGAGCTATGAGGAACGTGAATATTTCAGATTTGATTTGGGTAGTGGTAAGATATCTTACCTGCATCAAACAAAGCCCATGTAATTAAGATTAGTATCTTTTGATCCAAGGTAGCAAAAAATATGATTTAGGCTGTTTTCTGTTGCAGGATGGCAGGTGACCAAATAGCACACAGAAATAACAGAACTTTTACTCACAATTAATAATCCTTTAGAAGAAGGTGTAGTACTAGGGCACTGACAGGTGGGTTATGTAATATGTTGTGATAACTTCAGAACTTAAGATCTTAAAGGAAAAGTAGAAAAATACTTAGAAATCAAAACAATAATGAATATCCTTCACGGATTTTAAAAGTGAAATTCTTGCTAGATCAACCTCATTGAATTCTTGGAAGCAGTAATAGAGCAGATCAGAGTATTACAGAAATAAAATTTACCCAGATATCAAAAAAACCCTTGATAAGGGGCAACTAAATGCAGAGAGTGGGTTCAAGCAGCAGTTTGGGCAGCTTCGAGTCAGAATGGAGAGACTAGGGGAAAAGGATGTCCTATGAGATTAGGAGAAGTTTAAAGTGGGGTCAGACATCAGTGTTACACCATAATCATTTAATGGAATCAAATCACAAAAATTGTGGATGGCACTAAATTGCTTGGTGTGAGGTTCAGGGAGTTTTGTGAGGGGTGCAGTGGGGGTGAAAATAAGAACCAAGGAGATCTTCAACAAATTACACAAAGTCATGAATAAAGTTAGTAAGTGAACTTCAAAGATATTTGTAATGTATAGCATTTTGATAAGAAAGGAATTAGGAGACCGCATATTAGGCTTGATCATCCAATCTACAGACTGGTACTTAATTGAGTAATTGCTGGGAGTTACCTTTGCTTGTAGTCGGGATGTGGTCAGATGGGCGGAGTCACCTTCTGACTGCCCATTCCCTGATAAATTTGGCCCCTTGCCGTGCACCCAGGAGCTGGAATCTCTCAGCCTTTGCATCAGCAGATAGCCTCAGCCATTCAGATATCCTGCTCCACCAAGAAGTTTCAGCACAACTGAATGGTGTGAGACCTCTGGTTGAGTGAGATCCAAGAAGAACCAGATCTCTGTCTCTTTCTCTGTATGGCTCCACTTTGGCTCTGTCGGAGTCTCTGGGCTGCTGGTGCAGAGGACTTGGTTGACATTGCTCATGTAATTGTTTAACCAAAATACCAGCCAACAACGCAGAAGTATTTGGCTCTAATTTTTTTTAACATATTTTAAATACATTTCATACTCCTGATTTCTCTCAGATGACTGACATAAAAACCTCAGTGACATTTCTCAGCTGTGTTCTTGTCTGAGGCAGAGGGCAGGTATGAGGCCCACTGCCATCCCAAAAACAGACATGGCTGAGAAACATCACCAAGTATTTCCATGTCAATCACCTATGAAGAGATGGAAGTGATGTCATCAGCACACCTGAGGTCAGGTCAGATGACTACTCCCACATTCTGATGAACAGCATTGCCCTGGCGAACTCGGCTAAGGGTTTGGCAGGTTTGTCAAAGTGTGCTGAGCAGTGCACATGGTGTCTGCAACTTCCTTGTGATCAGTGGGCAAAGATCAGGACAGATTATCTGGCCCATTCACATTACTTGGTAAATTTGAATATAAGTGTTTTTTTTAGGAACAAAATGATCTTAGAGTACAATTGTACACATTTCTAAGAGCAGCACACAGGTTAATGAGGCAAAAATTAGCAAGAGGGGGTTGCTTTTGAGGAATAGTATTGAAAAGTAGAAATGATATGCTAACCTAAGTACATCATTGGTTAGCTTACACTAAGTACTGGGTACATTGCTGGTTGCCAAATTATACAAAGGAATCGAGGTATTGGTGAGGGTCCATCAGATCTGCAGAATGGTAGCTGAAATTATATCTGTCAGCAATGGATAGAATGGGTTGTGCCTCCTGAGAAGAGAAAGATGTTAAATAAAAGAAAGGGCAGAGGGGCTTGTGAATAAATGTGGCCTTGTTGCAGGTTCTGGCCTATCTGTTTCCATGACAACAAGGGAAAGATGTTGCTCACATACAGGATGATGGTTACTGCCTCTTACATCTCCGTGGCCTTTTTTAAATGGACAGACCAACTTGAACCTTATTAGGCCATAATCTGGATCAAAACAAAAAAAAATAAGCAAAATTGCTTTGGGTTGGGAATTTACTTCAGATTTCATAATAGGAGCAGGAGTAGGCTACTTGGCCCCTCAAGTCTGTCCCGCTATTTAATATGATCATGTTTGATCTGCCCTAGGACTTGTTTGCTCTTCTGTGCTTCTTCCCTGTAGCCCTCAATTCCCCGACCTTTCAAAATGTTACCCTCTTCCTCTTCAACTACCTGAACAGCGCTAGCCTCCACAACTCTCCAGGGTAGATAATTCCAGAGATTCACTACTTTCTTTGAGAATTCTTAACATTCATCGGTCAAGATTTAATTGCCTGTTGTTGTGCAGGGACTCATGTGATTAAGCTGACTCTGGACTTGGGTTTTAGTAAACAGTAATCTAAATTTGCAAATAAAAGTCATTTTACTCAAATTCTTCTGATAATGGTATTTAACACTTGCAGGGTGGGAGACAGGAACCAGCCACAGTTAAGTTTCAAGTGCTGAGGGTGAGTGATCAGGCCTCTGTAGGTCAGGCAGCAGGAACGTTTCTGCCAGCACTGCCTATGTAAGAGTATTCAGTTCACTTCGGGAAAGCTTCCAAGAGCTCTGGAATAACATTACCATGGAGTATACTTCAGGTCATTCTGTCATTCATTAAGATCATTGCTAATTTTTAAACTCAGCCCCACATTGCTGCAATAAGCACTTACACATTGATTCCAAATAATGATCAGGGAAGACATCCCACCTGATTCTTTTCCCCCTGCTGAGCCTGGAACATTTTCGACCTGTTGGGTTCATTTACCCTTGCAGTGAGGGAGTGTAGAAACAATTGCTTCGTAACAAGCAATTGCTTCGTAACTAGTGTAACAATTGCTTCGGGCCAGAAATTTCCATATCAGGTGCTTTGTCAAGTATATTCTCTGGTAATTTTATTCCAGAGCTTGTAAAGTTTTCCTTAAGTGAACTATGTGAAAGAAGAATCTTGCTGTCCAGTGGGAATAGACAAATTAACTGTTGTGTTTTCAGAAGTTGCCTATGTTATGTTGAATTCCTCAATGACTAAACCAGAGTACGTGTATCTGTGTGTGTCCAGGCCCCTCCTTGAGGGGATTTAAAAACACACCTACCCAGTGTACTTTCTGATAAACCTGTTGGATGACTTTCGAAGTTGATAGAGACGGCAGGTAAAGAGCGTTACTGGTCCAGAGCACCTGCAGCATTGGAAGGAACAACACCCTACAGCGGAGGAGAACTTAGTGCTGTGACTGCAGCAGGTAAGAGACTTTTTTGTACCCAATGAAATCTTGTACTTTAGGTGAATATTGACCCCATATCATTCAGTAACTACTAAAGAAATGTGTCATAGCTGGCATGTAAAAGATTTTTTCTTATGACTGTAAAGGCAAATAGTTTTTATCTTAACTTTGGACTGTTTTAATTCTGGCTTGGGTTCAGTAGCAAACTGGTTGAATACCTCATTATCTGGTGTTCTGTCCATTCACTGACTAGGTTGACCTATTTGATTCCTTTGCCAAAGTAAGGGTGGGGATTTAATATTTCCAAGTTGTAGTGGTGATCTGTTGGAACAGAAATTAGTTACTTGTTAATCTATTTAAGCAGAAAGACAGAAAGGAAATAATTTACTATGCCTTATAGTTTCATAACCATAAAATTGATATAACCTGCAATACCAAAGTCTGTGGAAATAGTTTTAAGGTAGGGCAAGTTTCATCATCTTATATTAGTTTGGGAGAGATGAGGTGGATGTAAATGTCTCACAAGTGGCCGAGAAATATATTGTTAACCTAACAAGTGGTGGCATTACTTAATACAACATGAACAAAAAACAAGCTATTGGAGGAACTCAGTGGGTCAGGCAGCATCTGTGGAGACAAAGGGATAGTCAGCATTTCAGGTCGAGACCCTGTATCAGAACTCCTGCCTGACTCGTTGAGTTCTTCCAGCAGCTTGTTTTTTGCTCTGGATTCCAGCACTGGCAGTCTCTTACATCTCTATTAATACAACATGACTTTGTTTTTATTTTATTTTCCCTTATGCCTGCTGATTTGGTCCCTGTTCTTCCTCAGATGGATGATTATGTGTTCTCTAGACATCTATTTGTTGGTGATAAAATGAACATTAAGAATTCCACTTTCTATTTTGGGGCAAGTGCTACACATATAAGCTACCCTGTCAATGCAGACCCAGGATTGAAGCTGGAATTTTTTTTACCTATCTGTTATTTATTGAGTTTGCCTGCCCACTACCATGTAAGTCTACACTAAGAGCATACATGAGTGTGCCCAGATGTTATCCTGAGTTGTTTTCAAATTGACAAGAAAATCCATCAACAGTTTTGTCAACTAACTCTTTTGAAATAAACCTAAGTGAAGAATTAGTTAGTTTGAAGGGAGAAAGACTGAGACTGAGAGCTCCATGTTCCATGAAGTATAATTGTTTCTGCATTGCATGAACCCCAGAATCCGCAGCAAGCCTGGAAAGCAATGAGACTAGCTTAAAATTGGAGGTGAATGTGTCGTATTGTAAGACGGTCTTTAATGCAGTTTGTAGTATTATCTATAATTTATACAAATGGAGACAGATTTCCATACAAATTGGCCTGTTCCGAAACAGAGAGAGTGATTGGAAAAATTATAGCACCATTAAAAAAGACAAACCAAATATAACTTTGATATATACAGGCAACTTAAAATTCAAACCTCTGAAATAGGCTAGGCAACAATGAAACTAGCCCCAGGGATAAACCAATATATGCTATTGCCTTTCAAGTTTAAAAATAGCACACATACCTAAAGCAAACCCCATACACAGGATTGTTAAATTAAATATTCCTGAACCATCAGTCTGGGTATAATTTACCCAGCCTCGGAAGCAAGGCCCCTAATTACTAAGCATGACAGCTTTTTCAACAACACCTACCCTCCTTGTATGAAACAGGATATTTAGCCTGAGCTCTCTAACCTGAGTCTGGAGTGGATAAAGGCAAGTGGAATTGGACTAAGGGAATAAAGACTTGGGTCAGATCAAAGTGAGGCTAATAATCTCGGATGATGAGAATAACAAACACAAGAAGGACAATTGCCCTGCAACCTGCAAATTGGCTCCCCAATGTATTTATGTAATTATAACTACACGTGATAGAGCTCTTTATAGGACAGATAGAGAATAACCTTGATAATTAAATGGATTTCTCACTTATTTGGAGATTAGCAGCATTGGTTAGAAACACAACCTTTATCCGAAGTGCTAAATGCCCTTCTACATTTCAGTTCCCTTGACTTTTGTAAGCACAGTAGAATACTCAGCTGCTATTATGATGCATATTGCCTCCTGCTATTGACAACAGGGAAATTTCTTCTCCACATCTTTCTTTTTCAAAAAATTTGCAGTCCTGTAGCAATATTAACTTTAATAATAATGTCATAACTGTATCTTAACTTTGCAGTAACTGCTGATGATATTCAGATGGTTTTATGTTAAAACTTCCAATGATAGGGTAGAGGTCTTCTGTGGGAACTGTGCTATCATTAGTTGTATCCACAGAGCAATGGTGGGTCAATCTACAGTGAAACAATGAAACTAGCCCCAGGGATAAACCAATATATGCTATTGCCTTTCAAGTTTAAAAATAGCACACATACCTAAAGCAAACCCCATACACAGGATTGTTAAATTAAATATTCCTGAACCATCAGTCTGGGTATAATTTACCCAGCCTCGGAAGCAAGGCCCCTAATTACTAAGCATGACAGCTTTTTCAACAACACCTACCCTCCTTGTATGAAACAGGATATTTAGCCTGAGCTCTCTAACCTGAGTCTGGAGTGGATAAAGGCAAGTGGAATTGGACTAAGGGAATAAAGACTTGGGTCAGATCAAAGTGAGGCTAATAATCTCGGATGATGAGAATAACAAACACAAGAAGGACAATTGCCCTGCAACCTGCAAATTGGCTCCCCAATGTATTTATGTAATTATAACTACACGTGATAGAGCTCTTTATAGGACAGATAGAGAATAACCTTGATAATTAAATGGATTTCTCACTTATTTGGAGATTAGCAGCATTGGTTAGAACACAACCTTTATCCGAAGTGCTAAATGCCCTTCTACATTTCAGTTCCCTTGACTTTTGTAAGCACAGTAGAATACTCAGCTGCTATTATGATGCATATTGCCTCCTGCTATTGACAACAGGGAAATTTCTTCTCCACATCTTTCTTTTTCAAAAAATTTGCAGTCCTGTAGCAATATTAACTTTAATAATAATGTCATAACTGTATCTTAACTTTGCAGTAACTGCTGATGATATTCAGATGGTTTTATGTTAAAACTTCCAATGATAGGGTAGAGGTCTTCTGTGGGAACTGTGCTATCATTAGTTGTATCCACAGAGCAATGGTGGGTCAATCTACAGAAATTGTCTGGTTAATGGGAGGAGTATAGTGGATGGAAAACCTTTGATATTGTATCACACGGGTGGCCACTGCAGGCAAGTAAAACTGGTTGGATGGGAAGAAACAAAGTTGGAACAAAGTGCAGTTTTCCAGTGTAGTTGGTAATGGAGTCTAATGGGATCCAAACTTACAGGCAATGTCAAAATTAGAGCCATTGGACAAATGACTTAAGAACAATAGGAAACTGGAAGAGCATGCGAATAAGAGAATGGTGAAATTGTCAAAAAGTGGCAGGTGTCAATTAGACAGCCATAAAAAAAGGAAAACTACTGAGGCAAAAGGTGACTAAAAATTGTATTGGTAAATCAATATAAAACTTTAAGCACCCAACAGTAGGAATAGGAACTTCTGTGCTTCACGGAACTGGAAGAGTGCTCAGGCGATAGATTCACTAGGATGGTACCTGGGATAAAGAAACATAAAATAGTGAGGTACATTCGATAAATCAAGAAAAGTGAAAATAAAGTGTGATTTGATGAAGGTGTTTAAAATCACACAGGAATGTGATTCTTTGAGGTTACTTCCAATAACTAAAGGGAACAGAATGATGAGGATGAGAACATAAGAACAATGATGGTACCTATCAAGACCATGAGCTATCATAAAGTACTTTATGATGATTTTTGCAGTATAAGTTACAACTATGGCAGCCAATTTCCAAATAGCAAGCTGCTAAGGAATGCATTGTTATAGTTTGTTGAGGAATACTATTGGACAGGGTATCAGGGACAGCACTCTGTGAAAAAGTGCATTGGGATTTTTTTTACATCCACCTGGGGGCTTTGGTTTAAAATCTAATCCAAAATACAGCACCCCTGACATTATTGTAGTGCAGATTTTGGAGCACTAGATACTGGGTGAATTGTTCCACTGGAGGGAAAAGGCTGATTGAATTAGAAAGGGGCTTCCAGTCATTATTCAGCTTTTCTTCTAATGTAATATTACAAATAGTTCAGTTTATTGATAAAGTGTGATCTGAATGCTCCATGTATTAATGGCTACAAAGAGAACTATTATGCCAAAATACAAGGTTAAAGCATTTAGAGAGCTCACGTATTAGTAAAATACTTAATTTTTTAATTTGTTTGTTTTTCCAGGCAATAATTGATACTGTAAACTTTTCTATGTATGTTAGAAAGATAATTGCTATGGTTAATGCAGTCATTTGGGAGTTGTGAGTCAGTTAAATGATGTTTCTTTCTCTCCACTCTCTGTGCACATCTCACCCTGGAATGTCTTCACAATGGATGCACTCAGCATTTGCGGGTGGTGCAACAGTAATGCAGCTCACATAGCTGAGACTGAGCAAGAGATGGTCTTGTAACAAGTAGGCAAACTGTGACCTTCAGGCTGGGAGCCAAGCTGTGACTGTGTTTACTTAGGATCTTGGAGTTTATTGCCTTAATTCTCTCTCTTTTTGGCTTAAGTAAAGGTAGCAAACTGAACCTTGCCACAAGAAGAAAAGAAATAGGAGCAAGTGGGCCATTTAGTCCTTTGAGACTGCTTCTCTAGTCAATAAGAACAGTTATATTTTACTTCAACATTACTTCCTAAAGTTTCCCCATATTCCTTGGTTCCCACAGTATTAAATAATCTGTTGTTCTCTCTCTCTTAAATATGCTCGATGTCTGACAATAGACATTGGGGTAAAAAAATTCCAAGGATTCAGAGAGACATAGGATCTCAGAATAATTATGGTGCAGTAGAAAGCCATTTGTCTTATCATGAATGGGTTTGCTCTCTACCAGATCAACTCTCTAGTTCCTTTCTCTGCAGCCTTTCAAATTTTTCTCCACCTCTTAGAGGCCACAATGGAACATCATCTGTAGGTGGTGCATTCCAGATTCCAATACACACTGCTAAAGAAAAGCTTTTCCTCATGTCACCCTTAATTCTCTTCCCCTTTATTTTATATCTGTGACCTCCGGTCCTCAACCCCTCTACCAAAGGGAACAGTTTCCCTCTGTCTAGACCCATCACCATTTTATATACTTGTATTGAATCTCCTTTAGCCTTCTCTTCTCAAAAGGAAATAGACTCTGACTCTCTAATCAATCCTTTTAATTACAATCCTTCATCTCACGAACCATTCTCGTAAATCTTTTCCGGGCTCACTCCAATTCCTTCACATCATTCATCTAATGTGCTGACCGAAATGAACACAATACTCCAGCTGACGCTGGACCGGTCTTTTATTAAGGTTCAGCATGACTTCCCTGCTTTTATACACCATGCCTCTATTATTAAAACCCATAATTGTGTGCGCCTTATTAACTTCTTTCTCAACCTGATCTGCCACTTAATTTTCTGCACACATACCCCAGGTATCCTGCACCCCTTCTAGAACTGTATGCTTTATTCTATATCCTCCCCTCATTCTCCCTACCAAAATGCATCACCTCGCATTTCTCCACATTAAACTTCATCCGCCACTGTCTGTCCATTTAAATCCTACTGTAATTTATTACTACCATTTTCACAAAACTGCCAAGTTTTGAAGCATCCTTAAATTTAGAAATTGTGGCTTGCAATCCCAAGTCCAGGTAATTAATATAGCCCAAAAAGCAATGACCCAAGCACCAGTCCCTGGGAAATTCTTTTATTCATCTTCATCCAGTCTGAAAAACAACCATTCACTAATCCCCCGCCATCCAAGGAACCCCAGTTTTGTGTAATATCCTCATTAAATAAGTGTTTAAAATATAAATACACTCCATTGTCTACCCTGAAGGTCTCAACCTCAAAAAACTGACACATGTGTCAAACACAATTTCCTTTCACTAATCAATGTTGACTTTGCGCAGTATTATTATGACTCACTGGGTGCTTTATTGTTATTCCTCCAATAAAAGATTCCAGCCTTTGATCAAAAACTGATGTGTCAACTTCGATAACACTCCTTAGATTCAAATCCCATTTCACAGACATGAGCACAAAGATCTAGATGCCACTCTGGTGAATTATTAAGTGATTGCTGCATTGTAGGCAGTTCTGCCTTTTGAGTGAGACATTAAATTGAGGCACTGTTAATCTCTCAGGTGAACATAAAAGATCCCATGGCATAACTTTGAAGAACAGGGGAGTTCTCCCTGACATTTAGGCCAATATTAATCCTTCTGGCAACATTACCAAATGATCATTACGTCACAATCACAAA
The DNA here is from genome assembly GCF_009764475.1 of Pristis pectinata. Lineage (NCBI taxonomy): Eukaryota > Metazoa > Chordata > Chondrichthyes > Rhinopristiformes > Pristidae > Pristis > Pristis pectinata. The sequence goes on along the minus strand of NC_067407.1, from coordinate 126,851,792 downwards.
GCTGTTTGCAGGAACTCAGTGCTCAAATTGGTTACAGCATTTCCTGTATTGTCTCAGTGATCGCAATTCAAAAGTATTTCATAACTTGCCAAGTCCTTTGGGACATCCTAGATGGGATTAGCAGGCCATTTTATAAACTCAAGTCATTCTCTCTTTCCTTTGGAGCCTGGCCAACTGGCCTATTTTATCTCTTCAGTGGCTGGGTAATGTTGCCATCTTCCAATCTATGGTGATCGTTCTAGTATCTGGGAAATTCAGTAGGATCATTAGGAGTTCATCCACATTGTTTTGGCTACTTCTTTCAAAAATACTTGTCTGAAGGAGCTGGTTCGGGGGAGCTGTATGGATTTTAGTCTCATTGACCTCTCCAGAACCATTTCCTTTCCTAACACTAATTTCTACAACTTCCTCATTCTAAGCATACTCTTGGTTCTCCACAACATCTGGAGTGTTTTTTTGTCTTCTCCCATGCAGACAATTACCAATCATTAATTTAATCTCTTTATTCCCCATTACAATTTCTCTTGCCTCTGCATGTATGAAACCTAAGTTTAATTTTGCTTCAATTTCCTGTTTACACACCTATTGAAGCTTCTGTAATTTTTATATATATCTTTTGCTGATTTACCTGTCAATTTCATATTTTCCCTCTTTATCAATTTCTAGGTCATTGTTTGGGGAATTCAAACTTCCTCCCAACGCTTAGGCTTATTATAACATCTGGCAGAACATTAATGCTGGAATTCAGATTTAAAACAGAATGTTAACCTTTTGTAATTAAATTTACCAGTTGCCACAGTGGGGCATAAACTTGCGTCTCTGATTATTAGTCTTGTAACAAACTGCTAGGGTACTGTACCCTAGTCCACAATGATCTGCCTTATGTACTACACTTGATATCTAAAACATCCTATGATACTGAATGATTAATTTTTAGAAATACAAAAAAGTTACGCTATGCTGTGTTTCTGCTACAGAATGTATTCTAGCCTGTCTGCATCAAGTAAGAGACCAGAAAAGATTACAATATCGACACCTAACCACTGACTGCAGCTTTAAACTTAGTGTTCTGCCGCTGTGGAAAACACGGATAAACATGTTGAATTTCAGAATTCCAAGAGGCAGCCTTTTTCACTGAGTGTGGGCTTGTGAAGATGTCGACTGTTCATTTCCCTCCATAGATGCTGCCTGACCTGCTGAGTTCCTCCAGCATTTTATGTATGTTGTTCCAGATTCCAGCATCTGCAGAAACTCTTGTGTCTCAGTGTTTTTCCAGTCTCTTGCTCAAGGACCAACTGGAAACATGCTGGATGGTCGGGTTCTGTGCATAAAATAATATCTAAAATGGTAATTACATCTACCTGCTTCAGGCAAAAAAAGAAATCTGTTTCCAACCCCCTTCCCCCGACACCACTTTCCCCAGTGAATTTAGTTCCTTCAAATGGGTCAATGTTGCCAGTGGGCACAAAGTGGTAAAACCAATGAGAATTTTGGTGGGGACTGGGTGGGGGTGTGAAGAATGTGGGAGGGTGGAAGACTATCCACTGACCTAGTACAAATGATGGTTTTGGTTGTTGGGAGCCAATTATCTCAGCCTCTGGATATCATTGCCAGAAATCTTCAGGGCAGTATCCTGAGAACTTATGGCCAGTACATCCAAGAAGGTGAGGCACACTAGCCTCTCCAAAGCTGGATAAGGAGCATGAATATCTAGAAAATTGCTTAGGCTCTTGAAGTATTGGTATTGGTATTGGTTTATTATTGTCACTTGTACCGAGGTACAGTGAAAAACTTGTCTTGCATACTGATTGTACAGGTCAATTCATTACACAGTGCAGTTACATTGAGTGCAGTGCAGTTACATTTAACTGTTTTTTCCATACAAAAGGCTGGAGGAACACAGGAGGTCAGGCAGCGGGTCAATGTTGGCAGTTACCATGAGGATTGTCCTCTGAAACATCACAGTTCCTTGAATTAGAATGGATTCATAAAAAAGATGGGAAAAAAAATAAACACTCGCCATTGTATCTGCCCCTTCACATTCCTCTCAGAATGTCCCAATATTTGTGACAGCTAATCAACTGAATTTTAAATTTGTGACGTAGGAGACCTGGCAGCCAATGCATGCACGTCACGCTCCCACAAGCATCAATTGATCTGGATTTCTATTTTAATAAATTTGATTGAGAGATAAATATTGGCTGGAACACTAAGGATATCTCCACTCATAATCTTCAAAATAGTGCCATGGGATATCTTCCATTTACTTGAAAGAGCAGGCAGGGCCTCAACCTAATTCCGGATCCAAGAGATGGCCCCTCTGAACATGCAGCATTCCTTCAGTACTGCACTGAAGTATCAGTACAGATTTTGTCTAAGAATCTTCTGGCTTGGGTGGAATGCCATCAACTGATTAGAGAAGTACAAGGTCTGAGGCTAGAGTGAGGTAGTTTTAGGTAAATTTACTGAAGTATACAAAGAATTATTAAATCCTATACGTGGATAAGATGAACCCTGATTGTTCGTTCCAACTGGACTTAGAAAGTGGGACCAGCGGATGCAAGCTGAAACCAGCAACTGATAAGTTTAGAACTGATAACCAAGAAAAGTTCTTTACTCAGTAAGGACAATAATCTGCCAGTGAAGTAGTAAAATAAAACATTTGGCTAAATGATACGATGGAAATTTAGTTTATTAAGTGGGTGAATTTCCATGGTTGAGTGATCTTCTCTCATCCCTGATTCGCTGCTTCCTTTATTTGAATTCCCAAGGAGAATCCAGTCAAGTAGCAAAGTGCCACTGTGCAGTACAATCAGGTCTTTCAGACTCTGCTATTCGATAAGGCTTCCCAACAAAACAAACAAGACTTACTCCACATGTTGATGTAGGGCAGGAAAGAATGCTGTAAATCTCGTTACACAGGCGACATTCTTCTCCTTTTAACAAACAATCTCAGATCCCTTTCAGCAACACTGGATTATATACCAATCATTTTCCTTCTTCTCTGCAGGCAGTCCCTTGAAATTGAGGATATGCGTTGATTGTACAGATTAATAGATTAATAATATTTTTCTTTGATTGGAACACAGTGAAAAATGAAAATTGGGGAAGAACTGTGAACAGGGGGCAGTTCATTTTCTATGTTCATGAGGTTTTAGCATTTTTCCCAATTTTCTTTTTCATTGTGTGTATTTACGCTATGATGCATCACCAGAATGATCATTCTTTAACTTATTGAGTCACTGTACAAAAAGAAACATGATTTAATTTGAAGATTTAGGATTAACAATTACATTTGAAATTAAACACCCCAGAATTAATTAAAGAGCAGAGTATTTGGTTGTAGATTAGATTAGAACATTGAAATGGCTAATAGCTTCTTTAATGTAAAATGAAGGATCTGGCTGTTTATTCTATCATTAGCTTCCAGTATTGTTCAAAAATAAATTTCCTTGTTTAGAATATGTGAACTTCTATCATATAAAATCATCCTCGTTGGTGGAAAGATGATCCATGAAACAGATTCCTAGGGAAAGTCATTGATTTGATTGCCATCTAGAAGTGAGTTGGATTGACAACATCACTTCTTTGCTTTGTTTCAGGACAGGCAACAGAAGGAAGTTAATGCCCCAAAAAAGAAGGTATCAATTGATGTTGGCATTAAGAGGAAGAAATTCCATGGGCTGGGATGATAAACAGTTCACACTTTGGACACTTTTATGCTCCTATGGATTTAATGCAAACAGACACAATTTTTCCTTGTGTTTCCTTAAACTTGTCTAGCTCCATACCTTCATCTTGTGTGTGTAAACCCCTTTATACAGAGATGATGGGCAGATGGAAGCCAGAGGGGGAGGGGATTAGAGAACCAGAAGGTTTAGTGTGTGTGTGATAGGCAGATAGAAGCAGGCAGGGGAGAGGAATGAAACTGGGTGATGGGCAGAAGCAGGAGAGAGGAGAGAGAAAGGAGCACAGGGAATGTGGGTTACCTGAAGTTAGAAAATTCGATGTTCAAATTATTCTACTCAGGTGCAATATGAGGTGCTGTTCATCTCACGTTTGGCCTCACCCTGATGATTGTTAATGTTTTCAGGCCTCACTTTTGGGAATGTGAAAGGATGCAGGCTGATTAGGTGTTAACACCTTACAATGTGATGTTCTCTGACAACAAGCTATTGCTATGGGGATGAAGAACCTGGACAATTGAAGGGGTCACCAGTGGCAATGGAGAAGAAGTCAGTGCAGTGTACAATCATGTCCGCTGATTTATGTAACAGGAGAGATCCAGTACAAGCTGTGTAAAATTCTGAGCAAAATATTTCCTGAATATTAGAATTTGGGCCAAATTAGAAGGAATTGTCATTGCAAAATTTATGTGCACACTTGTTCTCATAGGCAATTATACAACTTCATTATTTTAACATCTCTGGTAAGCAAAATAGGTTAATAGCAGCAGTAAAATAACACCAGCAATAGTAGTTGGTTGAGTCATAATCACAGAGGGAGACAGCACGGAAACAGGCCCTCCAGCCCACTGAGTCCATGCTGACCACCAGGCATCCATTTTTGTACTAATCCTACCCTAACATTTTATTCTCCCCACATTCCCAGGTCCCCCATCCCCATCAGATTCTACTACTTATCTATAATCTATAACTTACAATGGCCAATTAACCTACCAACCCACACATTTTTGAGATGTTGGAGGAAACTGGAGCAACCAGGAAAACTCCACATTGTCACAGGGAGAAGGTGCAAATCTACACATACAGAACTGGAGTTTAGGATTGAACTTGGTTCACTGGAGCTGTGAGACAGCAGCTCTACTGGCTGCATCGCTGTGCTGCCCAGTGTGATCATAATTCCTTTCTTCATTGCTTTTGATTGTGCAGCTTCAATAGTATCTCACAACATTGACACCAAGGTCTTTTATTGGCCAACGGTACCCAAGGTTCTACATTAATGCTATGTTTTATTTGCACTTCATCAGTGCACACAACCCAATACAAAAATGGTGATAAATATAAATGGATAATATAGAATTGGCCGCTGACTGTACACTTTGCCAGCCTCCGCAGATGCTACTTGACCAGCTGAGCTCTTTCAGCGTTCTGTGTTTGTTCCTAAACCTTGCCAGATTTCCTGTTTCTTCTTCCTGTCAACCAAACAGGCAACTAATGTACAAAGGAGTAACTTTTCTTTTGTTGTTCTTTGTCTACCAGTTTCTACTGCTGAAGTCCACGCTACATCAATGTAAAGTTGATGATTGGGACAGGGGAGACATAAGAGACTGCAGCTGCTGAAGGAGCTCAAAGGGTTGAGCAGGCAGCTGCAGGGGCTGGGGGAGGAATTGTTGAGAATTCGGGGTCGAAATGCTGCAATCAACTTAAAGTTGATGATAGTTTCCTGACTTGGCTCTTGCTCGCTAATGTAAGGCCTCAGTGTGGCTTGGAGACAGAGACAGGCTGGTGGGTGATAGTGGAACCAGATAAGGGGGGGGATGAAGGGCAGGTGGATCCGGGTGGTGGATGGGATGGGATTGGAAAGGTGAGCCAAGAGAGAGGAAGGAAGGAACCCAGGTGATAAGTATGAGGGTGATGGGCAGAATAAATCAGTGGGAGAGGGTGAAGAGTCTAGGTATATTGGGGGGGGGGGGGGGGAAAAAGGGGAGGGATGGAAAAGGAGATGGAACCTGCAAGGACAGGTGGGAGTGGGAAAGGAACACAGGGAGCGTGGGTTACCTGAAAGTTAAAAGTTCAGTGTTCGTACTACACTATATGTACGCCTATCTACGCAAATCCTATTTACCTGCATTTGGCCCATATCCCTCCATTCCTTTCCTATCCAGGGATCTTTCCAAATGTTTTTTAAATGCTGTAATTGTACCTACCTCCACCACCTCCTCTGGTGGCATGTTCCATATACCCACCACCCTCTGTGTGGGACAAACTTTCCCCTCAGGTCTTCTTTAAATATTTTCCCTCTCATCCTAAGCCTATGTCCTTTAGTTTCAGGCTCCTCTACCCCGACTATCTTCTATGCCCCTCATTATTTTATAAACCTTTTTAAGGTCACCCCTCAGCCTCCTGTGCTTCAGTGAGAACAATCCTAGCCTAATCCAATCTCTCCTTGTAACTACAAATCCTCCATTCCAGGTAGCATCCTGGTAAATCTCTTCCGCACTGTTCTAGCGCTACTCATTTCACCTGTTTAAATCACAGATCAATTTTTTGTATCCCTACCATCAACTTACCTGGATAAGTTAATGTACCTCAGATAGACTCAAAAAATGCTGAAAACACTCAGCAGGTGAGGCAGATTCTGTCGAGAGATGAACAGTTAATGTTTTGGGTTTGTCAATCATAGCTCGTTCATCTTCATAGCATATCTCAGTGTTGGGATCAATCTCAGAGGCTTTCATGATCTGCATAGGTCAGTTATTCACAGAATTAATCTGCCTCATCATCTGGTGATCCCATCTGCTTTTCAACAGCCTCCTCTTTCCCTTTTAAAATCTTTTGAATGGGAGTTAAACCATGGTCCTATTTGCTCTCTCAGGTTTAGGTGTCATTAGTTAATTAGTTTAGGCCGAAGGGCCTGTTCTCTGTGCCGTCCTGTCCTATGTTCTATGTAAAAGAACCCAAGGCAACCATTTTAACGAAAGGGCATTATCATCAGATGACCTGACTAATATTTACTTCCTAAAATAGATTATCTGGTAGGTTTAGGGTTAGGGTTAGATTTGTGGGAGCTTGTTATGCACTGCTGTATTCCAAGTTTGCAACAATAACTACATTTTAGACAAACATAATTGGCCTGTACAGACTGTCCCTGGGTAATGAATGGGTTCCATTTTTACAGATATCCATAAGTCAATAGTCCATAAGTAGGAAAATACACGAAAGTCACCTGATATGGTAACCATATTTCCACAGTATTGTAGTGAATGACATCAAAAGCACCTAAGATTAATAAGAAAGTAGAATTACTACAAGTGGAGAGAGAGAGAGGAAACTAGTTCTGCTGTTTATAGGAACCAAGATATTTACATATGTTGGACTTCTGAATATAATAATATTATGGGAGCTCATTCATACATAGGCCTCCATAAGTCAGGCGTTTGTAACGTGGGGACAGCCTGTAATGTGCTGAAGACATCGTGAAAGGGATTATGTTTTATATTAAAGTTCATGTATTTCATTTACCTTTTTACTAATGTCCCAGGTGATATATATTGAACAGATGAAAGCTGTTATTGTTTACATTAAGAAATCATTTAAAACTGATAGAGATATATTTGCACTGTCTAGTTCAAAATGTTACCACAATCAGTATTTCTCACCTCTAAAAATACTGTGTACCTGTGCATCAGCATTTAATTGTGAGCAAGCCATTGTCAATGTAGTACTGCCACCCAGTGGACCATGAAGTATAACACTGCTTCTCTGAGAACAGATAAATCCAAGGTGCTATCCATTCTTCCCTCCACTCCTGAGTAAATTAACATTCCCATTCTGATAGCCATAATCCAGTGTTCACTCTCCTTCCATCAAATTTAAATTGTTTCTCTCTACGGACAGAGGATATTGGAATGCTCTGTTATCAAATTAGTACGTCCTGGTTATTAAAAACAGCGAGACCTTGTACAATCATGGGTTAGTGGGAGGAAAGTTAATGTAAACCTGAGCTTTCCTTTACAAACTGTAGTTGGTAGAATTTAAACCCTCAATAATGACGAGAAAATCAGAGGTCTTAATATGCATTGGAGAACAGACATGATCCATGAGAAATGAATAATAAAAAATGTCTTGATTTGGATAGTAGATGCAGAACTGAAGTATGATGGTTTAAAATTAATCAGTTTGCAGGAAATCCGGAGGTTGGACTTCTTTTAATCTAAAGGTGGGTGAATTTACAGCAAATACAATGCAATCAAACTGCTAGACCATGTGAGGTTCACATGTGATATCCCCAACAGGCAAATAGCTCAATGATAATCAGCATTTAAACTCACCTTTGAAGAAATGCCACAAAGTACCAGAAGGCAACTGATAGTTGTGGAATGAATCAATAGCTTCAGGAAAATAGGGAGGAGTTTGGAAGCAAAATAATTAGATGTGATGTTTTTAAATAATGGACAAGATTTCATTCTGTTTTTCTGTCTTCAAGGATTTATGTTGGAAGAGAAGCGACTGAGATGATAAAATGGTATGTATCATTTACAAGGCAACCACCAAAGTATTATTGAAGATATAGGTTTGTTATTTGTCTGATAATTCTGATACTTTCTGTAGTCCATTGATTCACACCCTGTATTTTTCAGCAAAAGTCCTTCTGATTTATATTTTCACCCATATACTAATGGTAGAAAGATATCCCTCACCAAATAAAAGTCACAATAATGAGAGCCCTCCTTCACTGGCATATCATGGTTAAATTGTTTGTTCTATACATTCAACTCATTGCAGTAATTCTTCAACGCTGTTTTGAACACAACTCCCAAACCTTTTTTCTCTGAGTAGGACAAAGGAAGTTGATGCAAGGAGGCTACACTGCCTCTGATTTCCCATGCAAACTACACACCATTTTGGATTGTATGTTTATTGCTGCTTCTTCATGGCTGATAGGGTCAAAATCACCCAGGGACAATGAAAGCATTAATATAAGATGCACAAATATGTGGTTAAGGTGTTGGACTTAAGATCCAATGGACGTATGTCTGCGTGGATTCAAACCCCACTCCTGCTATTAGGATTTTTAGGGCAGGCATGGTAGTGTAGCGGTTAGCGTAATGCTATTACAGCGCCAGGGACCCGGGTTCAATTCTGGCCTCTGTCTGTAAGGAGTTTGTATGTTCTCCTCATGTCTGTGTGTGAGTCCTCTGGGTGCTCCAGTTTCCTCCCACATTCCAAAGACGTACGGGTTAGGAAGTTGTGGGCATGCTATATTGGCGCTGGAAGCATGGCGACACTTGTGGGCTGCCCCTAGAACACTCCAGGCATAAGATACATTTCACTGTGTTTCATATGACTAATAAAGTTACCTTATCTTATAATATGATTACCAGTTAACCAGAATGAGATGCCAGGTTTATTCTTTCTCGCACTATAGGCACAGATTACGGGCGGGGTGGGAATGGGAGTAGGCATTTTGTATATAACTTCCCCTTCCTATCCCTCCGCTCCAACCTTTATAACCATTGACACCATGAAGTGAGATTTGGAGTGGGGCTGGAGGTGGGGGAGGGGGATTATTTCTCTTTCAAACTGTGGACCATAAGCAAAAATACTCATTTTACTGATGATCATTGGATGAACGGTTTTACTTTCAAAGGATCACTGCAAGCACTTACATCTGATCTTTCTTCTTAAACTAGAATTTCAGCATGGACACTGGCACGGCAGTTGTTCTGCCAAGGAGTGAAGGGGCTCTCTCTGATGATCTTACCCTTACTGACTCACCTGGCGGAGGTGTTATAATTGGGGACATACAGCAAGACTCACCAGTTGCAAGAATTGGTACCCTGAAGAAAGGTAATTGTTTTTAAATGTGTGACAATATGAGTAGCGAGGTAGCCTACAAAACAAAACTAAGTCATTGCAATGGGAAGGAAACATTTAAAGAAAAAACACATTAGTCTTTTGGTTGGCGGTGTGCCTGTTTTCAGGTTCAAAATAGGTACTTGTGTTCAATATGTCCAGTAGGACAGATGCACACAGTCCCTTCCTCAGGATGCCATAGAATGTAGCTTCATTGCCTTGTGTTCTTTTTATCATAATGCTATTGTATTTCTATGGTGGAAAGGCTTTGGGTTCAGGAGATGAATCCGCTGGTCCAGTTGAGTTTCTGGTCAATGGTGACCCTCAGGATGTTGATGATTTTGGACTTAGTGATGATAATGCCTTTGGATATCAAGGGTAGCTGTGTAGACTGTCTTATTGAAGATGGTGATTTTGTGGTAGAAATGTTATTTATTATTTGTCACTTATCAGCCCATGCCTGAGCTGTACTGTGGAATGAAACTGAACATTCTGATGGAAGGAAGGTCATGGCTGACCCTAGAACACTGCCTTGAGGAACACCAGCAGTGATGTCCTGCAGCTGGGATGATTGACTTTCAACAAAGACAACCATCATCCTTAGTACAAGATATGACTTCAACCATTGGAGTTTGTCCCCTTGATGTCCAGTTTTACTAGGTCATCTTAATGTCACACTCAGCCGATTGCTGCCTGGATGTCACCGTACTTTTTAATTTCAGCTTTTTGGTCCATTTTTGGACCAAAGGTGTGATGAGATCTGGAGCCAAGTAGTCCTGGCAAAAACCAAACGGGGATCTGTAAGGAGGTTATTGATGAGTAAGTGCTACTTGATAGGATTATCAATGACGCCTTCCATAACTTTGCTGATGATTGACAGTAGACTAGCTCAGTGGTAATTTGCTGGATTGAATCTACCCTGCATTTTATGATCAGGACATACCTGGTTCCACTTTGTTGGGTAAATCTCTGTTGTTACTGCACTGGAACAACTAGGCCAGAGGTGGAGTCAGTCCTGGAGCAGATATCTTCACTTCTTGTCTCCATAGCCTTAACTGTATCCAGTGCTCACAGCTATTGCTTAATATTACATGAAGAATATAGAACATAAGAAGTAGAAGGAGGACAAGGACATTAAATCCCTCACTCCTGATCTGCCATCAATCAGATCATAATATCGTGGCCACTCATTTACCTCAGTGCCACTTTCTGGGAATGGGAAGGGGAGTTAAAATAGCATGCCAACCAAAAGCTCACAATGGCCATTACAAACAGAGGGCAGATGCTCTGTGAACCAGTTGCCTTATCTTGTCGATGTAGAGGAGGCCATATTAGGAGCATCAAATGAGATTGGATGAGGTGCACTTGAATCTTTGCCTCACTTGGAATGGGTGTTAAGGTCCCTGGATGGTGGTGAAGGAGGAGGTGTAGAAACAAGCGATGCACTTTCTGTGGTTGCAGGGGAGCATGCCATCGTGTAGGGAGAGATGAGTGGGGAGGGAGTAGTGGACCAGGGAGTCACAGGGAGAGTAGTCCCTGCAGAAAGGGGTGGGAGGGAATTTCAGATATCCTGGAATGGAAGGCCTCACTTTGAGGATGGGAATGTTCTTGGAGCTTCTTCCTTTTGTTATTTGTTTAATTGTCCACCACCATTCATGACTGGCTGTGGTAGACTTACAGAATTTTGCTTTGATTTGTAGGCTGTGAGATTGCTTTTCACTGCCTATTGATTGCTGTTTTTCTGTTTAACATATACATAGTTCTGTTTATCAGCTTCACCAGGTTGGCAACTCCTGCATGCATCAGTGAACTAGGGTTGATTCCCTGGTTTGATTGCAATGGTGGGGTAAGGAATAGGCCAGAACAGGAGGTTACAGATTTTGGTGTACATTTATGGGCTACACTGTCTCATGGATGCCCAGTTTTGAGCTGCCAGATTTGCTCCATCTACCTCCTTAGTAATATTATAGTGTCATTTGACATGATGGTGGGTGCCTTTGGTATGAAAATGGGACTTTATCTCCGCAAGAACCTCTACCAATGCTGTCATAGACAGAATAATCTGCAATAAGAAGACAGCTGAGGATAAGGCCAAATAGGTTCATTCCATGAGACACAAGAGACTGCAGATGCTGGAATCTGGAGCAAAAAATAAATTGTTGGAACAATTCAGTGGGTGAAGCAGCATCTGTGAAGGCTAAGGATTGGTCAAGGTTTCTTGTCAAGACCCTGCATCTTATTCCTCACATTCCTTTGCTCACTATTTGTTGTGGACCCGATCTAGTGGCCTTTGGTGCTCCTACCAAGTCACTTTTATTGATGGACACCGAAGACCCCATCCATAGTACACTCTGTGCCTTTGCTACTTTCAGTGCTTCTTCCAACATGGGCAAGCAAGAGTTCCTCAGGGCTGCAAGGCCCAATGAATTCTACTGCTTGATCAATATCCTTACTTTTATCATAAGCTCAGAAGTGGGGATGTCCGCTGACAGCATAATATTCCATTTGATTCACAACACCTCAACAAATGAAGCAATTCATGTCTGCACACAGCAAGTCCTGGACCACAATAAGTTAATGGGTGATAAGTGACAGTTGGCTTCTACACACAAAAGCACCAGGCAAAGTCCATCTCCAAAAAGAGAGAATCTAATCACCTGCTCTTTCTAATCAATAGCCTAGTTATTATTGATTAGAAACTCAAGTGGACCAACCACATAAATACCGCAGGTCTGGGACTGGATTTCCTGCAGCAAGTGACTCATCTCTTGACTCCCCGAGGCCTATCTAGACAAGTAAGGAGAGATGGAATACTCTTCACTCGTCTGAATGAATACACTGCCAACAATTCTCAAGAAGCTCAACGACATCCAGGACAAAGCAATCCACTTGATTGGCACCTGGGCAACCACCCTAAACATTCATTTCCTCCACCAGCACACAGTAGCTGCGGTGTGGATCATCTACAAAATGCACTGTGGTTACTTGCCCAGGCTACTTTGACAGCCTCTCCTAAAGCTGGGATGTCTACCGCCAAGGGAGACAGTTCATGGGATGACAGTAATGGCGTCTGCTCCTACTTAACCCAATAAATGCTTGAGAAGTATCAACTAACTGCAATAATCTCTAAATGTTGTTATTAACTTCCATAAGCCTTGATTCAAATGGACTATAAGCATATGTAAAATTAAAATAATAAAATATATCATTCCCTTTCTCTTGAGTTACCTTCTGCTCTTCATTGTCATTTTCCAGTCACTGCATGAGTTTCAATGCTTTCCTAAAATTAAAGACTGCTTGATAAGCTTCATGTTATGTAATGATTATGCATTTGTGTAAAGTATTGAGCAACGTGTCACAGTGTATGCTAATGCTGGTGTTTTTGTTTCCGTATTAATTTTTTAAACAAATATAATTAACAAATATATTTTAAGATTTTAGAGAGATGTGGTACATGTTAATGTCACTCAAATATATTTAAACAAAACTTACCATTATTATTTTGTAGGTGATCAACTGAGTGCAGTAACAATACATTTTGACAACCTAAACAGTGAAGAGGTTGGCAAAATACTGAAATATACTGAACCATACAAAACAAGTCTAAAACTGAATGCAAAAGGTGAAGTCAGAAGTCCAGATTATGGATTAACAAGTTCTTACATGGTAAAAATTCCTAATTGCTTTTGATCTATACATATATTCAGTTTATGAATAAATTATTTATATCCTTAAGCAAATCAGAATTCTGTATGTTTACATTAAAATCACATTAAGAGTTATTCTGTCCTTTCAGGGAAGTGGTGATCAAACATATTTAAAGTTGTACAACAGCAAGATCAAGCCCCATCTTAAGCTAGCAAACACAGGTACTGGTGTTAGTGGCCCAGGTATCAATGGAAAAACACCTTCAATTGACATAAGTGGACCCAAGAATTTTTCTCCTAACTTTGATGTGAACCTAAAGGCTTCACCAACTATTGATGTGGAAACCCCTAGCTTTGATATCAATGGTCCACACGGTAAAATACAACTGACTGATGTTAAACCTTCGAAGATTGGAGCAGGATCGATAACCTCAGATTTTGATATTAAATCGCCAAAAGGGGCCATTAAGACGCCAAATATGGAATTCAAAGGTCCAAGTTTTGAAATGCCATCATCAAATTTGAAGACTGACGTAGATGAACCTGGGATTGAGGTTAAATCTCCAAGAGGGGGTTTTGATGTCAATATGGCAAATGCAAAGCTACAAGGACCAAAGTTTGAAACTCCCTCAGCCAATTTCAATGGACCAAATATCTCAGCACTTGATATGGATCAAAACCTGAAAGCACCAAAAGTCAAAGGTAACAATGAATTTTCTCCAGATTTAAAAACATGTCCTAACATTCCTATCTTGCATTAAATACATGTAATGAAGGAAATAATGGGTAAATAAATCATGAAAAATTGCCATTAGTCAGTACAGCTAAACATACAATTCAGTAAGGAAGGTTGGTTGCACACCACTTTGGAAATTTGGTTCCATTGAAGACAGCCTTTTAAAGTGCTATTCAGTGATAAAAGATCTGATAAGGATTTGGATGCTAATCTTTTAAAACCTAGTGTTAATTAGTGGATTGCATTATTACTAAAGCATTACTACAAAAGGCCAAAGAAAGATGAAGAACATGAGTTAGAAATTGAAATTGTTGATTTGGAATAGGTAATGTTAAAAAAAAACTTTAATTTGTATAAGAAACTAATCTACAGTACTGTGGTTGAGGTAAACTCTGAACAGCATTATAGCTCGAGCAAATTCCTGTTTAATATTAAGTTTCGAAATTGATCTTTTTCTGACCAATTGGACCTGATACATCAACACCAGGTACTTGTAATGAACTAAAGCTGGTCCTTGCCAATTTATTCGAAAATCATATAGGTGTAACTAGAGCGAGAACGAGAGTGGGAAGCAGTATGAAAAGGTCGGCCCGTTGTTTTTCTTGTTGCTCTGGTGAGTTGATAGGCCTGTTGATTAGCTAATTGGATAATTAGGCAGCAGCTGCCAATAAAAAGAAGTTAGGGTCAAGTGAAGCGGCCATTGTGTGAGTGGACAGTGTTAGAGTGAGGAGCTGAGGCTTTGGCTAAAGAAGCTTCGGCGTGAAGAGGCGGAGTAGGTGAGCAGAGGCTTCTCGTAGGTTCTCTTTCTTTAACTGTTATTTGTAATTTTCTTTGTATAGAACAGTGGGAATGGCAGTCAGGGCAGAAGTATGCTCCTCCTGTAGGATGTGGGAAATCAGGGAGACCTCCAGTGTCCCTGATGACTACACCCGCAGGAAGTGCGTCCATCTGCAGCTCCTTACAGACCGCGTTAGGGAGCTGGAGCTGCAGCTGGATGAACTCCGGATCATTCGACAAGCAGAGGAGATGATAGATAGGAGTTACCAGGAGGCAGTTACATCTAGGATGCGGGATGTAGGTAGTTGTGTGACTGTTAGGGGAGGGAAAAGCAATAGGCAGTCGGTACAGGATACCCCAGTGACCATTTCCCTGGATAACCAGTATATCATTTTGGATGCTGTTGGGGGGGATGAATCACCAGCGGAGAGCCACAGCAGCCAGGTCTCTGGTGTGGAGTCTGGCTCTGTGGCTCAGAAGGGAAGGGGGGGGGGGGAAGAGGAGTGCAATAGCGATAGGCGATTTGTTGGTTAGGGGGACAGACAAGAGATTCTGTGGACAAGAACGAGACTCCCAGATGTTATGTTGCCTCCCAGGTGCCAGGGTCAGGGGCATCTCAGATCGAGTGCACAGCATTTTTACGGGGGAGGGTGAGCAGTCAGAAGTTGTGGTGCACATTGGCACCAACAACATAGATAAGGGATGAGGTCCTGAAGAGCGATTATTGGGGTTTAGGAAGGAAGCTAAAAAGCAGGATCTCAAGGGTAGCAATCTCTGGATTGCTGCCTGTGCTATATGCCAGGGAGGGAAAGAACAGGAAGATATGGAAATTAATTAGTGGTTGGAGAGTTGGTGCAAGGGACAGGGGTTCAGATTTGTGGATCATTGGGATCTCCTCTGGGGTAGGTACGACCTGTACGAAAGGGACGGGTTACACCTGAACTGGAGAGGGACGAATATCCTTGCGGGCAGGTTTGCTAGAGCTGTTGGGAAGGGTTTAAACTAGGTTGGCGGTGGATGGAAACTGGAGTGTTAGATTAGAAGATGGATCAGTTGGTGTAGAAGTAGATGCGATGTGTACAGAGAAGGTGAGGAAGGATAGGCAGGGGACGGGGCATAAATGCAATCAGTTAGATGGGTTGAAACGTGTTTCTCTTAATGTGAGAAGTGTTAAGAATAAGGGTGATGAACTGAAAGCATGGTCAGTACATGGAATTACGATGTTGTGGCCATTACAGAGACTTGGCTGTCTTGAGGGCAGGAGTGGCTGTCTGAGGTTCCGGGGTTTAGATGTTTCAAAAGAGATAGGGAAGGGGGTAGAAGGGGTGGTGGGGTGCGGCATTGCTAATCAGGGATAATATCACAGCTGTAGGAAGGGAGGACATCATAGAAGGATCATCTCTTGAGCCTTTGTGCGTGGAAGTCTGAAACAGGAAGGGAGTGATCACTCTCTTGAGAATATTCTTTCGGCCCCCAAATAGCCATTGGGACACTGAGAGCAGGTAAGTAGGCAGATTTTGGAAAGGTGCAAAAATAACAGGGTTGCTATCATGGGTGACTTCAACTTCCTTAATACTGATTGGCACCTCCTTAGTGCAAAAGGTTTAGATGGGGCAGAATTTGTTAAGTATGTACAGGAAGGATTCCTGAAATAGTATGTAGACAGGCCAACTAGAGGAGAGGCTATGCTGGATCTGGTGTTCAGCAATGAACCTGGTCAGGAGAAAGACCTCCCGGTGGTCTAGCATTTTGGGGAAAGTGATCATAACTCCCTGACCTTTAACATAGTCATGGACAAAGATAGGAGCAGACATTATGGGAAAATATTTAATTGGGGGAGGGCAAATTATGATGGTATTAGGCAAGAACTTGGGAGTGTAAACTGGGAACTGATGTTCTCTGGTAAACGTTCCGCAGAACATGGAGGTTGCTTAGGGACCACTTACATGGGGTTCTAGATAGGTTTGTCCTGCTGAGATAAGGAAAGAATGGTAGGGTGAAGGAACCATGGTTAACAAGAGAGGTGGAAGTTTCTTCAAGAGAAAGAAGGAAGCATATTTAAGGTTTAGGATGTAAAACTCAGGGCTCTTGGGAGTTATAAGGTAGCCAGTAAGTAGCTTAAGAAGGGACTTAGGAGAGCTAGAAGGGGCCATGAGAAGGCCTTAGCAAGTAGGGTTAAGGAAAACCCTAAGGCATTCTACATGTATGTGAGAAACAAGAGGATGACCAGGATGAGGGTAGGACTGCTCAGGGGTAAGGGGGGGGGGAAATATGTCTGGAGGCGAAGGAGGTAGGGGAGGTCCTGAATGAATATTTTGCTTCAGTATTCACTAGGGAGAGGGATTTAGGTGAATATGAGGTTAGCGTAGAACAGACTAATGTGTTGGAAATGTCGAGGTTAAGAAAGAAGCAGTTGTTGGAGCTACTAAAAAGCATTAGGATAGACAAGTCCCGGGGGTTGGACAGGATATACTCCAGGTTACTATGGGAAGCAAGGGAAGAGATTGCTGGAGCATTAACGTGATCTTTGAGTCCTCGCTGGCCACAGGAGTGGTACCAGAAGATTGGAGGATGGCAAATGTTGTTCCATTGTTCAAGAAAGGTTAAAGGGATAATCCCGGGAATTATAGACTAGTGAGTCTAACATCACTGGTGGGCAAACTATTGGAGAGGACAGGACAGGATTTATGAGCATTTGGAGAAGCATAGTTTTATTAGGGATAGTCAACATGGCTTTGTGAAGGGCAGGTAATGCCTCACGAGCCTAATAGAGTTTTTGCGGAAGTGACAACACAAATTGATGAAGGTAGTGTGTTGGATGTGGTACACATAGATTTTAGCAAGGTGTTTGACAAGGTCCGCCATGGTAGACTCATTCAGAAAGTCATGAGGTATGGGATCCATGGAAAATTGGCTGTGTGGATTCAAAATTGGCTTGCCCACAGAAGGCAGAGGGTGGTTGTAGAAGGGGTGTATTCGACCTGGAGGTTAGTGACTAGTGATGTTCCTCAGGGATCTGTTCTGGGACCCCCTGCCTTTGTGAATATTTATAAATGCTTTGGATGAGGAAGTGGAAGGATGGGTTGGTAAGTTTTCAGATGACATGAAGGTTGGTGGTGTAGTAGATAGTGAAGAAGGTTGTAACGGGATTTAGATAGGATGCAGAGCTGGGCAGAGAAGTGGCAGATGGAGTTCAATCCAGAGAAGTGTGAAGTGATACAGTTTGGATGAACAAACTTGAAGGCAGAGTACATGGTTAATGGCAAGATTCTTAGCAGTGTGAAGGAACAGAGAGATCTTGGGGTCCAAGTACATAGATCCCTTGAAGTTGCTGCACAAGTGGATAGGGTGGTTAAGTGGGCAATGGTGTGCTGGCCTTCATTAGCTGGAGGATTCAGTTCAGGAGCCGAGAGGTAATGTTGCTGCTCTACAAGACTTTGGTTAGACCACACTTGGAATATTGTGTTCAGTTCTGGTCACCACGTTATAGGAAGGATGTGGAAGCTTTGGAGATGGTGCAGAGGAGATTTACAAGGATGCTACCTGGGTTAGAGAGCATATCTTATGAGGATAGGTTGAGCGAGTTAGGGCTTTTCTTTTTGGAGCGACGGAGGATGAGAGGAGACTTGATAGAGGTGTATAAGATTATGAGAGGCATAGACAGAGTGGACAGCCAGCATCTTTTCCCCAGGGGGGCAATGGCCAATGCTGGAGGTCACCCATTTAAGGTCCATGGAGGGAAGTTCAGGGGAGATGTCAGAGGCAGAGTCATTTAAGAGACAATTAGATAGGCACATGGACGAAAGAAAAATAGAGGGTTATGGAAGGTGAAGTAGAGGGGGGATAGACTGAATGGGGGTAAGGTTTATATAGGTTGGCACAACTTCATGGGCTGAAGGGCCTGTACTGTGTTATACTATTCTATGTTCTATGTTTAAGAATGTAAAATTTGTCTGCCCTTTCAAATTTAGAATTGAGAGAACCTGTAGAATTTCAATACTACAATAAAAATGCTAGAAGCTAATGTGTGTGTTCAAATGTTTAAGGGTACGTAAAAAGTCATAAACAACAGCTATTGATAACCTGGGCCCAAAAGAGATATAGTGATTAATATTCTAGAGGGTCTACTTAATGGAATATCAATACACCATCTTCCTGTGAAGAAAATTGGAATTAGCAGGCTGAGTTACGGAGAGGCCTTCAAGGCAAGTGCAATTTGATTATACTAGGGATTAACTAAAATTTACAAAGCTGCATTCTTCACCTTTCAGCAAACATTTTATCTACTGGTGGCAAAATGATCAAGATTTTAGTCATTACAAAATACACCAATACTAAATATCCCCAAAATTAAATGTCCCCCTAAAAATACCAAGAAATAAAATTGCTACTACTCTTTCAGCAACAGGTGCAATTTATAGGTTCCAATTTTAACCTCAGGATAAAATGAACAAACAGGAAATTAGACACAAAGCAAATATTCAATTTCTGATACAAAAGCTACAGGTGGTTCAGAAGAGAAAAGAACTACTGACATAGACATTTCAGTAACCATGATGAGTGCAAATTGTGCAATAATGACATAGGAACATGAAGCTTTAACTGCAAAAGAGTCATAATATTAAAAATATCTTTAATTAACATGTCAAAAAATTATTTCTCTTTCAGATGTTGACCTCAGTTTATCAACACCAAATATAGATCTTGAAGCTCCAAATATCGAAACTGATGACTTTGGTGCAGCAGGTAAAATAAGGTTCCCAAAATTTAAGAAACCCACATTTTCACTCTCTGGAAATAAACCAAAGGGGCCTGAAGTGGATGTGTCTACACCAGAGATGAAGGCAGGTTTAAAGACTCCTGATGTGGACCTCAAAGGTGAAGTGGATCTTCCTGAAGCAAAGGGGAAATGGAAAATGCCGAGCTTGCAAATGCCCTCCTTTGGATTATCTGGACCTAAAGGACCAGATGTGGATTTTGATGGTTCAGTAAAAGCACCCAGTGTTGACGTGTCAGGTCCAGATCTTAAGGGAAATTTTGAAACTCCAGATATTGACATGAAACTTCCAAAAGGGGAAATAGATGCAAACTTGCCAGATGCAGAACTTACAGGAGGAAAGTTTAAATTACCCGGAGTAAAGTGGCCAAGCAGTAAAGTGTCATTGTCAGGCCCTGATAAAGGACTGAACCTACCAAAAGGTCAGATAGATCTTTCTGCTCCTGACATTCAGGGGGATATCAGAGGTCCCAGCTTTGATGGCAAAGGCCCAAATATTGACATTAATGCTCCAAAAGTTGATGTGCCAGATGCAAAGGCAAAGTTCAAATTGCCAAGCTTTCATATGCCTTCATTTGGTTTTTCTGGACCCAAAGCTCCAGATCTGGATGTTGATGGTTCCCTGAAAGGCCCTAGTATGGATGTGTCAGGTCCAAATATTAAAGGGAATTTTGAAACTCCAGATATTGATTTAAATCTTCCAAAAGGAGACGTTGATATCAACATCCCCAATGCAGAAATTCAGAAACCGACATTTAAAATGCCAAAGTTTAAAAAGCCAAGTGCAAATCTGTCAGCTCCAGACACCAGCCTTAATTTAAAAGCACCAAAAGTGACAGGCGATTTAGATGCAAAACTGAAGAAACCCAATTTAGAAATGTCAGGAATTGAAGGACCTGATGTGAATTTAGGCGGTAATCTTAACATTCCTGATGTAGATATTTCAGCTCCAGACCTTAAAGCAGGAATTGCATCTGCTGGTATAGGTTTTAATAAGCCCAAAATTGACGCAGATTATGATATGCCTGACATGAATCTTGAAGTTCCTGAGGTAAAACTGAAAGGCCCAGGCCTAAAGAAACCTTCACTCAACATGTCTGGAGCAAATGTTTCAGTTCCAGAAATAGACCTAAACTTATCAAAACCAAAGTTAGATTTCTCTGCTCCAAAAGTGCAAGGAGATTTCAAAGGTCCAAACATTGACATAAATGCTCCAAATGTAGATGGCTTTGGTACAGAAGGAAAATTTAAGTTCCCAAAATTTAAGAAACCCACATTTTCACTCTCTGGAAATAAACCAAAGGGGCCCGAACTGGACGTGTCTACACCGGAGGTGAAGGCAGATTTAAAGACTCCTGATGTGGACCTCAAAGGTGAAGTGGATCTTCCTGAAGCAAAGGGGAAATGGAAAATGCCGAGCTTGCAAATGCCCTCCTTTGGATTATCTGGACCCAAAGGACCAGATGTGGATTTTGATGGTTCAGTAAAAGCACCCAATGTTGATGTGTCAGGTCCAGATCTTAAGGGAAATTTTGAAACTCCCGAAGTCGACTTGAAGCTTCCAAGAGGGGAAATAGATGCAAACTTGCCAGATGCAGAACTTACAGGAGGAAAGTTTAAATTGCCCAGAGTAAAGTGGCCAAGCAGTAAACAGTCATTGTCGGGCCCTGATAAAGGACTGAACCTACCAAAAGGTCAGATAGATCTTTCTGGTCCTGACGTTCAGGGGGATATCAGTGGTCCCAGCTTTGATGGCAAAGGCCCAAATATTGACATTAATGCTCCAAAAGTTGATGTGCCTGATGCAAAGGCAAAGTTCAAAATGCCAAGCTTTCATATGCCTTCATTTGGTTTTTCTGGACCCAAAGCTCCAGATCTGGATGTTGATGGCCCTAGTATGGATGTGTCAGGTCCAAATATTAAAGGGAATTTTGAAACTCCAGATGTTGACTTAAATCTTCCAAAAGGAGACGTTGATATCAACATCCCCAATGCAGAAATTCAGAAACCGACATTCAAAATGCCAAAGTTTAAAAAGCCAAAAGCTCCAGACATCAGCCTTAATTTAAAAGCACCAAAAGTGACAGGCGATTTGGATGCAGAACTGAAGAAACCCAATTTAGAAATGTCAGGAATTGAAGGGCCTGATGTGAATTTAGGCGGTAATCTTAACATTCCTGATGTAGATATTTCAGCTCCAGACCTTAAAGCAGGAATTGCATCTGCTGGTATAGGTTTTAATAAGCCCAAAACTGGTGCAGATTATGATATGCCTGACATGAATCTTGAAGTTCCTGAGGTAAAACTGAAAGGCCCAGGCCTAAAGAAACCTTCACTCAACATGTCTGGAGCAAATGTTTCAGTTCCAGAAATAGACCTAAACTTATCAAAACCAAAGTTTGATCTCTCTGCTCCAAAAGTGCAAGGAGATTTCAAAGGTCCAAACATTGACATAAATGCTCCAAACGTAGATGGCTTTGGTACAGAAGGAAAATTCAAGTTCCCAAAATTTAAGAAACCCACATTTTCACTCTCTGGAAATAAACCAAAGGGGCCCGAGCTGGACGTGTCTACACCGGAGGTGAAGGCAGATTTAAAGACTCCTGATGTGGACCTCAAAGGTGAAGTGGATCTTCCTGAAGCAAAGGGGAAATGGAAAATGCCGAGCTTGCAAATGCCCTCCTTTGGATTACCTGGACCCAAAGGACCAGATGTGGATTTTGATGGTTCAGTAAAAGCACCCAATGTTGATGTATCAGGTCCAGATCTTAAGGGAAATTTTGAAACTCCCGAAGTAGACTTGAAGCTTCCAAGAGGGGAAATAGATGCAAACTTGCCAGATGCAGAATTTACAGGAGGAAAGTTTAAATTACCCGGAATAAAGTGGCCAAGCAGTAAACCATCATTGTCAGGTCCTGATAAAGGACTGAACCTACCAAAAGGTCAGATAGATCTTTCTGCTCCTGACATTCAGGGGGATATCAGAGGTCCCAGCCTTGATCTCAAAGGCCCAAATATTGAGGTTGATGCTCCAAATGTTGATGTGCCGGATGCAAAGGCAAAGTTCAAAATGCCAAGCTTAAAGCTTCCTTCATTTGGTTTTTCTCGACCCAAGGGACCAGACGTGGACTTTGATGGTTCTGTAAAAGCACCCAGCGTTGATGTGTCAGGTCCAGATCTTAAGGGAAATTTTGAAACTCCCGAAGTTGACTTGAAGCTTCCAAGAGGGGAAATAGATGCAAACTTGCCAGATGCAGAACTTACAGGAGGAAAGTTTAAATTACCCGGAATAAAGTGGCCAAGCAGTAAAGTGTCATTGTCGGGTCCTGATGAAGGACTGAACCTACCAAAAGGTCAGATAGATCTTTCTGGTCCTGACGTTCAGGGGGATATAATAGGCCCCAGCCTCGATCTCAAAGGCCCAAATATTGACGTTGATGCTCCAAATGTTGATATGCCAGATGCAAAGGCAAAGTTCAAAATGCCAAGCTTAACGCTTCCTTCATTTGGTTTTTCTGGACCCAAAGCTCCAGATCTGGATGTTGATGGCCCTAGTGTGGACGTGTCAGGTCCAAATATTAAAGGGAATTTTGAAACTCCAGATGTTGACTTAAATCTTCCAAAAGGAGATGTTGATATCAACATCTCCAATGCAGAAATTCAGAAACCGACATTTAAAATGCCAAAGTTTAAAAAGCCAAAAGCTCCAGACATCAGCCTTAATTTAAAAGCACCAAAAGTGACAGGCGATTTAGATGCAGAACTGAAGAAACCCAATTTAGAAATGTCAGGAATTGAAGGACCTGATGTAAATTTAGGCGGTAATCTTAACATTCCTGATGTAGATATTTCAGCTCCAGACCTTAAAGCAGGAATTGCATCTGCTGGTATAGGTTTTAATAAGCCCAAAACTGGCGCAGATTATGATATGCCTGACATGAATCTTGAAGTTCCTGAGGTAAAACTGAAAGGCCCAGGCCTAAAGAAACCTTCACTCAACATGTCTGGAGCAAATGTTTCAGTTCCAGAAATAGACCTAAACTTATCAAAACCAAAGTTTGATCTCTCTGCTCCAAAAGTGCAAGGAGATTTCAAAGGTCCAAACATTGACATAAATGCTCCAAACGTAGATGGCTTTGGTACAGAAGGAAAATTTAAGTTCCCAAAATTTAAGAAACCCACATTTTCACTCTCTGGAAATAAACCAAAGGGGCCCGAGCTGGACGTGTCTACACCGGAGGTGAAGGCAGATTTAAAGACTCCTGATGTGGACCTCAAAGGTGAAGTGGATCTTCCTGAAGCAAAGGGGAAATGGAAAATGCCGAGCTTGCAAATGCCCTCCTTTGGATCACCTGGACCCAAAGGACCAGATGTTGATTTTGATGGTTCAGTAAAAGTACCCAATGTTGATGTGTCAGGTCCAGATCTTAAGGGAAATTTTGAAACTCCCGAAGTCGACTTGAAGCTTCCAAGAGGGGAAATAGATGCAAACTTGCCAGATGCAGAACTTACAGGAGGAAAGTTTAAATTACCTGGAGTAAAGTGGCCAAGCAGTAAACTGTCATTGTCGGGTCCTGATGAAGGACTGACCCTACCAAAAGGTCAGATAGATCTTTCTGGTCCTGATCTTCAGGGGGATATCAAAGGTCCCAGTATTGATATGAAAGCAGAAAAAATTGACATCAATGCTCCAAATATTGGTGTTCCTGAAGCAAAATCAAAGTTTAAAATGCCAAAAGTTGAATTGCCTTCCATCCGAATGTCTGGTCCCAAAGCACCTGACCTGGATATTGATGGTTCAGTAAAAGTGCCTGGTGTTGATGTGTCAAGTCCTAAAATTAAGGGGAATTATGAATCTCCAGACTTTGGAATGGAAGTTTCAAATGGAGACATGGATATTCAAATCCCACAGGCAGATCTGAATAAACAACATTTTGCAACACCATCAGTCAACATGCCTAGCACAAAGGGGTCAAGTCCAGATGCTAACTTCAGTCTGAAAACACCAACAGTAACAAGTGGAAAATTGATGGTTCCAACGTTCAAAGAGCCCAATTTGGAAAATTCAGGAATTGAAGGACCTTCTGTAAATGTAGGTGGTAATCTGAAAGTTCCTAAGGCTGATATATCAGCTCCATCTCTTAAGGGAGGTATAGACCTTAAAAAGCCTAAAACTGGTGTAGGTTTTGATATGCCTGATGTGAACCTTGAAGTTCCTGATATAAGTGCAAAAGGCACAGGTTTGAAGAAGCCTTCGCTCAATGTGTCTCCAGGAAATGTGGACCTCAATCTACCTACAGCAAATATAAAAGGAGGTGCAGGTATTGATACAGCATTTCAAGAAAAAGAACTGAAGGGAGCAAACATAGGTGTTAAAGATACAAAATTTAGTGTTAGTTCTCCAAATCTGAATGGTGAATTCCGTGAAGTTGCTGTTGATGTGAGCACACCAATTCCTTCTGCTCAACTGAATGTTCCCAAACTGAAAGTAGGTACAGATGAGAATGTCAACATGCAGAATAAATTTCCAAGAGAAACATTTAAAGTTAGGTCATCCTCTGTATCTGATCTTGATGATACAACTGCACAGGGAAAATATGATGCCAATTTACAAGCAAAATCTTCCAGCACAATAAATGTCAATGATAACTCAATAAGTAAAAAAAGTAAGTTCAAATTCTCAAAATTATTTAATTTTAATCATAAATCAAAGGGATCAGTTGATTTCACAAAGGCCAGGGAAGCAACTTCTTCTGGGACATTTACATCAAAGTCTCTATTCCCAGAGCTTGAATTTTCTGTGTCGAATGACTGAGGATAAATTGTTTCTGTTACTATTAAGGCATGATTCATTTCAGCAACAGATACACAATCCTTTTAAATCAGCTTCAGTAAATAGAAATAATCTTTGATATTTTTCTACAATACTATTGTATTCAGTTAGACTTAATAAAAACAAAAACATTATTAAATTCAGAATGGCAGTAAATTGGGCTATTCTGGAATACTGACTTTTTTTTTATGGATTCACATTCAATGTATGTAACAGACACAGTGGTGCAGCTGGTAGAGCTGCTTCCTCACAACAATAATGAGCCCAGGTTCTATCCTAACCTTCGATGCTGTCTGTATAGAGTTTGCAAGTTCTCCCTGTGACCACGTGACTTTCCTCCAGATGCTCAGGTGTCTTCCCTCATCTAAAAGACATGCAGGTTGGTGGGTGAATTGGGGACTCCATATTTCCGCTTGTGTGTAGGTGAGTGAGTTGATGGGAATGTGGGAAGAATAAGATGGATGCTCTGTGGTTAGTGCGGTCCTGGTAGGCCAAATTGACCGTTTTTGTGCTGTAGGATTCTATGACTCCATTTCTGGCATTTTGGTGGGCTATAGCATGAGACTTGCATGAAAGGATGTTTACTTAATGAACGTATATGTATAGGTAACCCCCTGGAGAAATACATCATGGAAAAAATTGCTTCTGGAATCACACTGATTCCCTACTTCCATCCTTATCTTTGGAGATTAGGTCTTTTTCAGTCTTTTTTTCCCCCAGGATCTTTTGCTTATTCTTTTACCAAATTTTTGTGGCGATAGATATGTAGAACCCTCTGAAAAAGACCCAAACTCCAAAGAGATGAGTCATAGAATCATTCAGAGAAGGCTACATATCAATCAGAATAAACCTTAGTAGAAGTTTAAAAAAAGAACTAAAACAGTAAGACATTCAAATCAATTCTGACATTCTCTGAAGGTTATATTTCTAAACTAGGAACCTGCTTGAAAACATATTTCAACTTCCACAGTCTCCTAAAATTTTGCAATTTGTTTTATTAACATGACTGGAGCCTAAAATTATACACATCACATAGAACATAGAAAATCTACAGCACAATTCAGGCCATTTGGCCCACAAAGCTGTGCCAAACATATTTAATGTGAACTTTGAGCAAAGGTTCACTTCATCAAACTTACATGTAATATAAGTGACTGTACCAGGTAATAACATACGGGATAAGCTAAAGATATCTACTTAAAATAGAGAAGTATATATGTATAGATCAGGAGTGTACAGGGTTTACTTAATTCTTCAATATCAGATTCATTGTATAAAATAGCTTTTAAAGTTTTGAAAAGGTAAACTTTGAAATATATTAAATGGTCTTGAATAGTCAGTACTATGTGTTAAATGTTATTGTTTTATTCTAACATAAAAGACTCCATTTTATTGAAGTAAAAATGCAATAAGGATATTTATGGGAATATTAATATTAACTATCCATTGGGATAATTAGCTTTGTCGGTCTCTTTGATTATCATATTTTGTACTCAGTTTTAATATGTTGCCTGCACTTTATCTGTACATTCTTAAGTGGATAATATAAAGGTTTTTCTTCAAATTTTGTTCTGAATTCATTGATCTATTACTTCATGGAAGTGTTTCTGAAAATGAGTGTCGCAATGCAGGGGATTAATGTTAAACTGAAAATGGGGCAGTTTTGAAGAGCCACTTCATATTACAGATTTCTGTCATACTTTTTGCAACAAGTACACAAAATCTTCACAACCATCTTACTTTCATTGGTTTCAAATGTCAGATTTTTAGATGCATCAAGAATTCCCTCTGATAGGTTTTTAAGTTACGTTGACATGATTGTGTTGATGTGCTTTCAAAGTTCTATGCATTGATGCAAAATGACAGGAAATACGCACTTTCAGTCTTTCATGTTATAGTTTAAAACAAGCAGCAAAACAAAGTTCTAAGCAGAAAGGTAACATTTTAATCCATTAAGACTTAAAAATATTCCCAAAATTTCTCAGACCCAAACAAACAAATACATTCAGCCTTACCAGAAATTCAGCCTGTTTGAACTGCCCTGATGTTTCCAATGTAAAATGAGCTATATTTTTAATGGGTAAAGAAACACTCAGAGCTGCAGAGGAATAGACAGACACACAAATACACACAATTCTTTCAGCCTTCCTATTGCTTCCTCAATTCTATCTATCACTGTGTAATATTCCCCCTAAAGTTTTAGCACTGAGCAGTAAAAAGCACCAAAACATCAGAGATTTGTCTACATATGTTTGACACAAGTTGACAGAAGAAAAAACTTTTAACTTTGTTTTATTTTGTATGCCACTGTTTAGGCCACTCTTTCTCTACCCATGCCTCCAGCACTTTCAATACATCTACCCTCTTGTAAAACTTGCACAGGTCAATCAGCTGTGCTACAGTTCGGTCACTGTTCTTCAGCAAGAACTCTAAAGTTGGACTTTGTTGTTTCTGCTCCAAGAAACACAGTTCGTCATAGGTCATGCCCCATTTGCTGGCAAAGTTCCTCCAGTTTTTGATGGTTGGGTGGTGTGGATCCAGCTTTAACCTCAGTGTGTATAGCAAATCTTCATCATTCATCATGTCACCAATGCAAGGAGGAGGAGTGATGCATTTTGAAGTTAACAATGAGTTTCTGCATGTTTCTAAACAATATGTGCACGATTTACTGTCTTTCATATCTGCAAATGAGAAGTGGAGAGTAGCTTTAGAAAACTGCTCATCACTTAACATTGCCTAGTGCTTGCACTTATCACTGAAAATACCATATATGAAATAATATCTGCTGGAAAGTGTGCATCCACTGAAAACAAAATTGAGTGATTTCTGAAATACCCTTCAAACATGAATATCTAACAGG
This sequence comes from Pristis pectinata, assembly GCF_009764475.1. Classification (NCBI taxonomy): domain Eukaryota; kingdom Metazoa; phylum Chordata; class Chondrichthyes; order Rhinopristiformes; family Pristidae; genus Pristis; species Pristis pectinata. The sequence goes on along the minus strand of NC_067407.1, from coordinate 126,823,623 downwards.
CACACAACATTTAGGCTTGAACACAAACAATAGTTAATAGGACACCTATTAAACCCATGCTACTGGGTTTAGGGAGGGATTTTCAGCTTGCCATAGCATTGTCCAAACCATAAGGTGATTCTTAGCCTTCCTGGTGCCTCCTCTTGGTTTTGGAAAAACAATCACTCATGGCATTCTGGCAATCTGCCATTTTATGTCGATATTTCCACAACCATGGTAACAACATATCTTAAGAGATTCACAGCTTCTCATGTCACTCAAGGAGGACAAAGATCCAAATGTAAGAAATAAGAAACAGAAAACAATAGTAGGAGCAGGCCCTAAAAGTCTGCCCCAGCATTCAATAAGATCATGGCTGATTCAATCTTGGCCTCACCAACACTTTCTCGCTCTCTCCCAATACTCCAATTCCCTTGTAGTTTAAAAGTTTGTCAAACTTGTCCTTGAATACATTCAATGACTCTGCCTCCTCAGCTCATGCAGTCATAGATTCAAGCAGCACAGAAATGGGCCCTTCAGCCCACTGAGTCCGTGCTGACCATCAAGCACCCATATACACTAATCCTATGCTAATCCAATATTATTCTCGACACATTCCCATCAAATCTCCCTAGATTGTACAGCTCTCCTACACACTAGTGACACTTGGGTCACTGGAGCTGTAAGGCAGCAATTCTACTAGCTGCTCCACTGCACCAACCTAACCAGCTCAATAGTGTAGAAAATTCCAGCGAGATAAAAGCTTCCAAGGGAAGAAATTCCTCCTTATTTCTATCTCAACTGGTTAACCCCTTATTCTGAAACTATCACCTCTAGTTCTAGCTACCTTTAGACAGGGAAATATTCTTTCAGCATCCAATCTGTCAATCTCCCTCACAATTTTGCATTTCAATAAGATCACCTCTCATTCTACTGTACTCCAATGAGTATTGGCTCACTACAGAGTCAATCCTTACTGCATTGCTCAACCCTTTCACCCTAAGATCAACCGAGAGAACCTCCTCTGCACTGCTTTCAACGCAAATACATACTTCATTAAATATTAAGTGTAAAACCCCAGCCAAACACACCAGAGCCACATGAAAACACACTAGATATCAGGAAAGCAACCTCAAGACTGTAAATATACCCCAGAATCCAGGAAGATAGGCCACATTATATAAATCATAGAAATAATACAATTGAAAAAGGCCAGATGACCTTCAAGCTGTGCCAGTCAATGAATAGCGCTCTAGCCAAAACCCACCTTCTAATGTCAGGTCAGTAGCCTGCAGGTCATGGTTCTTCACTTACACATCTAAGTACCATTTAAATGTGACGTGTGTCTATCTCTACCACCCCATGATGCAGTGAGTTTCAGACCCATATCATCTGTCGAATGAACAAAGTTTTCTTCATCTCTGCTCTAGCTTATCCAATCTTTCCTCATAGCTACAACTTACTAGTTCTGGCAACATCTTCCTAAGTCTCTTCTACAACCACATCTACCTTATAAAGCAGAGAGTAGAACTACTGTATATGCAATACTCAAGTTGTTGTCTAACAAGCTTTGTATACAGTTCTAGCGTAACCTCCTCGCTCTCATATTCAGAGCCTACTCCTGAAAATGCCTGAATTTGCAGCAGGACTGGAAAGAGGGCTTGCCGTGTCTGGATCCTTGCCAAAGTTCCAGCCCTCTTTTCCTTATCCCACATTCTCCAGCAACCTGAACTTCAAGTCAATAGATGTGGCAAACACCCTCCTTCCCATAAATCTAAAATATTTCAAAAATATTTGGACCTATTATACTTTGAAGCAGCTCACCAAGGAAGTCTATCTGTACAAAGCTTCCCTCATTTTTCTTTAAAACACTGACATCGAAAATTACAGATAGGCAATCAACATTCCACCCAATGTACTGTATCTGTTGAGGGGATACCAGCAGTTGCGGAGAAAAGAAAGCAAAGAAGGAGAAAATCAATTATATTGATAGAAAAAATAAATATAACCTAACACTTTTAGTTCTCATCCACTTTTTAGTGACTGGTTTTTCAAGTATCTTGTACTGTGAATGCATATAGAGGCTCAAATGGGATAAGGAAACTGAATGTGTCAGAATATTTCATCAATGGTAACAATAGTAAGCAAAATAATCTGTACATTATAGATTGATTACCCCCATCCTATTGTAATCCAAAGTGCATCACATGCTTTGTAGGCCAATCGCATACCTGAAGTTTCTGTGAGTATGAACATTGCTGGTTCTCAAGGGCCTCTGTCATGAACTCTGAAGTTACGCAAGACTTTGCCATGGCTTCCAATTGGTGCATACATGTCTGACATTGAGAGAAGTATGGAGATCTGGTTGACATGGGTGGGTGACTGTGCATGTGCTTCCAATGTTGGGGCAAATGCACATGCACCATTTGAAATATGAAAGGTCTTGGGAACCACATTTGAAAAGGTCTGAGTTTTCAAGCAACATCAATATACAATATGTTGTTATTGCCCTGAACATTGTTGCAGCCTACCTCTCTAGTGGCACCCAAAGCCACTGCTAGAAGGAGAAAGTTGCTGCACACTCCAGGACACAGGAGTTAAGACTTTATACATGATTTCTCTGGTTTATCCAGTACATGGTTTATCCAATTTCTCTGGAACTTTGGATCCAGAGAACAATGAAGAAAAGTAGTGCAAGCAACCCAAGAACTGAGTAGCGAAAAATAAAAGATTAAAAACCTGAAACTGCAGAAGAAATAATGAGGATGACAGCTAGTTTAAACAAAACTTTGTTTATACTTTTAGTGTAATGTTTGTCAAATTACATTTGATAATGTGGCACTCTATTTCAATCTGAATAAAAATGGGTTTTTAGTTATGACTATGGAATTATAAAATTGGTTCATTTTACCTTCTTCTGATAAACATTCTCCTTCAATGTATTGACTCTCATTCTCTTCAGGCTGAATGAAATTACAGAACAGTGAAGTTAGTATTATGGTAAGAGTATACAAAATGGATTTGTAGTTTGGGGAAGAATACTTAAACAAAAGAATACAAATGCATTGTTTCACAGATATCTTTCTTTCAACATGCATGTGTGAGATCAGACCAGCTGTAATTTATTGACACACAAGATCCACTGCATTCAAATCACTGCAAACAAATTGTCATCTGTGAGTAAATCACTCCTTAAAAAAAATGCAAGGGACATTTTCAATAATAACGTTGGGATACTGGGGAATTCTCCATTTCATACAAGTCAGCTTAAATAAATAATGTTTGTACAAAAATGTGGTTTCATCCAATTATCACTTATAACTTTTTTTATTCTTCAACCTATTCCACAAGCAGTCTAATTTCATGCAATTTGTACCTCAATTCTTCTGTGCAGCAGTCAAAAATCTGACATTGTGTTGACAAAAATGGTGTTAACAATTTTCAGGGGAGCCATTTCTGAATGAGTTAACAACACTCATTAATAACATATAGACATTTTGGTGCAAGAATTGTACTTACCCCAGTGCTGTTTTTCTGACTTTCAGCTCACTCAATTGACAATAACAGTTGTGCAAAGCCCAAAGTTAGTTTCTGATAAGATTTTCAACTACATTGATCTGTAACTCAACTGTTGCTGTTCACTCATGGAAGAATCAGTTTCTAATCACACTGAATGCTCAAAATAAATGTTATTTAAAGGGTCAGATGCATCAGTCCTGCAGTCATCTCTGCCAAACAAACATCAATTTGATTGACCCGATTTATGATCCGAGTAACCATAATCCCTCACATTTCCAGTCAAAATTAAGTAGTCAGAAACAACAGATGAAAATGCTATACAAAATCCTGCAAAACAAAAGTGGTTCCATCTTCATCAGGTGAGAATTAAGTAAAAAAAAAGAAAAAATTGACAAACTGGTTGGTACGCAAGGAAGGAAGTTGCCAGAATGGCGTTTGTAAGTGCCTATGTTATTAATGTATGTCTGCACTTTTTGGATTCCTGCATTGCAGCCAAATGCCTTTTTCAAGTGTGAATGAAAAGATTGCATTTATCAAAATGGAATGTCTCTCACTCTTCTTGACTTCTGCAATGCAAGAGTCCTGAGGCAAGGTTTCTGAGAATGAGGGCAACCTTGAATTCCACTGTGAGAGCAATGTAGGCACTTATCTTGTTTGCTACTAGATTTTTTTTTGCAAGGAGGCTCCTTCTCCATACATGGTTCTTCAGAAATTTGGACCATTCCTCTGCCCCTGTGAGTATTTTGCCATCATTTCAGGATGCACATAACTTGTCAACACTCTCTAGTAATCAAACACAGGCTGGTTGTATTTGAGCGAGATCCTTTAAGAGGTACTTTCTAATGTTAGTGCTATGATGAAGAGTGCTACAAATGGAGGAAATTTGCCATCTAATGTCTGCTATTCCTGAAACAGAGTGGAATCACACAAGGCAGCTTGCTAACTCTGTTTCAGAACTGGTGCTAATGAAGTATGTCATTTTTAGTAAAAGATTTTTGAAACAGCATTAGGAAGATTGTTAATGCTGTTTTAATGCCAGAAAAGTGGCATGGACATATTTCTAGGCCATGACCTTTATCTTTGTTGTTTCCAAACATTGCCCTCTGCTGATGTTAACTTTATGTTATTAAATCATGAGAGAAATTTTGATTCACCTTCCTGTGGCAAATGCTGCTTGTAAAATAAATGCAGGTATTCCCTGATTTGTAAAAGGATTGCATTCCTGAAGGACTGTTTTGTTAAGCGAAAATTTATAAATTGAAATGTGTGGTTGATGGTTCGTGTGCGCTCGGTGGGCCAAAGATTCCGTGCTGAACCCTTTCATATACCAAGTGAAACATACAAAAACCTTAGTGGTGTTGACAGGGTGGATGTGGAGAGGATGTTTCCTCACTTGGGAAAACATGAAACTCAGAGTCACTGTCTCAGAATCCAGGCTCACCTATTTAAACAGAGATCTGTGAGTTTTTGGAACTCACCTCCTCAAAGGCCAGTGGAACCAGAATCTTTTTTGAGGAGATTCTTGATAAGCAAGAGGGCAAATGGTTACCACGAGTAGGTGGAATGCAGAGTTGGGGTTGTAATTAGATTAGCCATGATCTCACTGAATGGCAGGGCAGGGTTCAAGGGTCAAGTAGTCTATTTTTGCACCTAATTTGTAACTTCTTACCTAAGTGGTAATGGTGGCTTTGCATGGTGTGGCAGCGGGAACAGCGGGAACTAGTGTTCAGATACTGATTGTGGTGATGAATCAGAGTCTGATAGAGTTTTTGACATTGATGTTGGAGAATGTCCCTGTTTACCATTTTTGGGTGGCTGATGAGCAAGACTTGATGGAACTTATTTGATAAAGTTTCTTGTAACAAAGCACAGCAATTTCTATCATGTGGCCTTATTTAGTAATGCTGAGACTCATACTGTCCTTCAAGATGGCAATCTCTTTCTCAGTGTAGAAAAACGCCTCTGAAATCCTTTTTATAGTTAGTTGTTTTGGTGGTGATACTGCTGCATTGGTGGCTTCTTGTTCCTCTTATGATCACTGTTGCTGAAGCTTGTACAAATCCTTATCTGTAAACTCTTCACCATGAAATTTTGATAACTTTTCCATGGCATTCCACGTTATTTCATTAAACTCGGCCTCATTTGCCAACTTGCCAATGTCTTCTTGGAGAACTTGCAGATTTAAAAACCCATGGGAGTTGTGTATGTACTCTTGTTATGATTTCTTTCATTTGCCATCTATTAATGCATTGTTTACATCATCCCAGGAAGCACTGATATAGCTTATAGCTACCTTGATATTGTACCTCTCACAGATTTCCAAAATGATGGGTTTGTCATTGCCACTAAACTCCAAATGACTTGACTCATTATACGCTGCCGGTATGAACCCTGAACACAGTGATGGTATTCTGGTCCATGGTTTGTAATAATGAAATGGTGTTAGGGAACAGAAACACAACCTGAATGTTATCAGCATCACCTTCAATGCTGAAGGGATATCTGGTGGTGTTACTGATGTTGGGCAAGACTCTATTGTCCAAGTTATTCCTTGCATTCAATTCATTCATTCAATGAAGGTTGAGAGATATGATACAATCTTGGATGACCAGCAAGTCTTCTTGACAAATTGCAACACCACTGGAAGATTGGACTTTAAGAATCCCTTTAGAGATGTCGAGTTCTCTGAGTGGCAGATGAAGAGAGGCCTAAGTTTTCAGTCCCCCTTGGCATTGCCTCCTTCTGACTAAAGCAACCTTTGGTTGACTTGAAGCCTGGAGAAGTTTTCTCATCCTTCAAAATGAATATCCGTAAGGGTATCCACTTCCAAAACAGCCCTGTCTCATCCATGTTAAACATTGATATAAGAGAGTAGGCACCTACCTCAATGATTCATTTGAATTCCTTTGCAAAGCTTTCTGCAAGAAGTGTATAGGTCTTCCCCAGGTTACAAATTCTTGACTTATGGATGCCCCACACATACAAATGCATTTGGGAGATGTGTGGGATGGATAGGAATGGATTTGCTGGCTGTTGCAGGGCTGCAGGCATCTTCTGCCAGGGGGGAACAGAGCATTCCCATGTGCTTTCACTCCCTAACACCCCTCCCTCCACTAAGCCACGACAATATAGGGGCTAGGGTGAGCCAAGCAGAGCTGGGAGCGCTGATTGGACCTGCTCATTCATTCACTGAGCCAGTTAGGCCGGCTAGCAGATGCTCTTCCAGCTCTTCCCATTGCCTGCTTGTTCTCCTGTCACAGCTATTTCTGTCATTACCTGGGGACTGCCTGCATTTGTGTTTGCTGTCTCCCTGCAAGATGAATATTATGCATCTTTCTTGAAATGTTTAAATCAGCTATGGCCAGGTTTGAGTGTATCAACATTTTCAGAAGCTCCATCATCTGCCTTTCAAGTCTTGTCTAAACAACCTTGCTTTTTCCTAGATGATCAAACTTATGGCACATTCTATTGAATCTGTTTTTTGACATCACACTGAACCCTTTTTCCTTTTTCTCAGTATTAACACCTCTGTTCTTCATAACACATAATGCACATACAGGAGTAATATATATTCGGCATTCATGTTTTAATTTGTCCATGTTATTAACATCGTTCTCATCGCTGACAGTTACAAGATTTAACAAATGGCTGATGTTCACTGAATGCTCATCTTTTTCGCTTCCGGCATGGTATTAAGGCTATCAGCTTGCTGTTATCTCTTTGAGGAGATACTGTCTTCAGAACTACTGAGCATTTTGAAGTCATCCCAAAGGATGTACAGAAAAAGTTGTGATAAATTCCGCTAACAGCGAAACTCTGTGACCTTGAGAAAGACAGAATGTCTTGGAAGGGCGTACGAAATTGAGGTCAAGCACCCTAAAGGTGTTGTAGCAAAAATTCATAAATCAAACATTCGTAAATCAAGGAATACCTCTGATCCCCAAACTATACATCCAACTATACCATGATACAATATACTCTTTACTTGATCATTCTCTCAACTGTATATAGAAAACTAAAGGAAAATTTTAAGTGATAAAATCATAGAATGATACAGATCACTTGTGCCATGACTTTCTCCATGTAACCCACCTGGTTTATGTCTCTACCCATAGTCTTTACTATTCATCCTTTTCATGCAACAGTTTAGGGAAGGATTCAGGGACTCAACAACACCAGCTGTAGCAAAGAATTTTGCTATAGAATTAAACATCCTAAATGCCCTTTTAAAGAAGAAGTTTTTTTATCATCTTGAATGTATTCTCTTGTATTAATGTCTCAATCAATTAAGTGGCATATTTCTGTTGTTCCATTATTTTATTAATATTTTCAAAAAATTATGTCCTTATAACCTCCACCAGACCTTCTTTTAATTCTAGTAGTAAAAACCACTAACTTTCCATGTCTCTCTTCACATCATTAATCCCTCACCTATGGTGAGATTGCATTGTAAAGATATTGTGTGTTTTTTCTGTTTTTTTTTATTCTTTCTGATCCATTGGTGTTATGCTGGATCAGACTTGAAATGCCCTAAATGCTTAAAAGTATTTTCTATAATTTCTGAAGTTCAGCTTGGCTCTGAGACAACAATGAATGCTCTCCACAGAAAAAAAAGATGGGAGATATGCCATAAAGAAAGCAGATAAACAACTGTCAATGCAGAAATATATTGAATGTGCAGATTGAGAACAAAGGAAAGAAACTCTGAAAACTGACAGTAAGACCCAATGGGAAAGATGCCTTTGGATGTGATTTACGTGTACTTGAGAAAGAAGACTCGCTCTCAATTCTCCAATAACATTCCATATTAAATATCACACTGTCTCAAGCAGGGCATTTTCTTGAAATTAGATACCATTTTCTTATTTAATCATTCCTTACCCAAAGCAAAAGACAGGATTCCCCAAGGCCAATCAATGCAGAAATTAGGAGATGCACAAAATCAAGTTGCTTGCCATTCAATTTTCCTTTTTCTATGACACAGTACACAGATGTGCTAAAGAGCCTTTCAAATGCACTGTAGGCTGTTCCAAAGGTTTTCAGCACAAGCTGGCGTTGCCATTCTGCTGTTCACATTACTTTGAAGCCACCTTATTTTAATATCTCACTTCAGAGGGTGAACGAGGTGGTATTGTCACAAGACCCTTGGGCAGATTGTGGGAGGGGAGAGAAATTAAAGCATTTTTTCAACAAGCTGGCTAAACTGAGGGCAGAATACTTTGAAACTTAATCTCTGCATAAGCTCATAACTAAGGAAGGGAGTAAAGCAGAGATAAACTTGTCCCTACCCGTTTTGTCGTCCAAGGCTTTGCAATTAATTGCTCCAGGTTAACTGTTGCTGTATCCTGTACTGGGAGATCTGAAGAACCTGTCAGTGATATTAATTGAGCATTAGTATATGCTGATAGGTGGCAGTACTCAAAAACTGTAATAACTTCAGTATGAAATACACCCACTCCCCTCAACATCTCCCAACTTCAGATACACTACACAGGGAATGAATATTTCTTGAAAAGCCTCTCTTGATAAAATCCAGAAACGCCTCCATGACACCACCATGACATTTTCGAGCCACAGTTTACACACTTCTGCTCAGCAGACGACATGGTAACAGAGCATTGTGGAGCTTGGGGCTCCAATATTCTGCACTATAATCTGACAGCTCATAGGTTAATGCATGCAGTTCTGCACAATGGCAAACCCTGACACAGTAATACTGTGAATGAGAAATAATGAATGATATTTCATTACATGTCGGAGAGGAAGCTAGAAAGGGAGAATTTTTTGCAGCTTTCATGTTTCTCCATCTGCTCTACCTTAGTGCTAGGGATTGTCTGAAAGAAAATCCACTGCCTGACTTCTTCATTTGAAGAGCTTATGAAAAGAGTGAGGGTTGGATGGATTGGACGAGGGAGCAATACAAGAGATTGAAAGTAAACTGACAGTAGGAATTAACAGGTCTTTAAGTAGCTCACCAGAATGAAAATTATCTAAAAACTGGAACATTTCCACTCATCTGGCTTCAGAATCATGCACTTTCAAAACAGGTACTGTCAAAGGTAAACAATCCTTGCAATTAAGAAGCTCCTTACAATCCCAGCATCACATTTCTATTTCCTACATTTGCCATGTTTGTAGCCTCTCTTTTTAGTAAGTTGTGACTCAAGGACCTCAACATTATACACAAAGCAATCTGTATGATTGTGTGATCTACAGCCTATCATGCACATCAAAAATCCAGACCTATCATCAGTGCTCCATAGGCTCAGTGCATGTGCCTTTAGGAAGAACTGCAGCAACTTACCAAGGCTTCTTCAACAGCACCTTCCAAAGCCTGGACTTCCACCACCAACATGGATAGATAGGAAAGTGCATAAGACAACATCACCCCTCAGCAAGTCATACTACTTCCAAGCTTCGGCATGTATCGCTACTTGTTCATTGCTAGTAGATCAAAATCTTACAACTCCCTACCCATCAGTGTCACATGGACAGCAACAGCTCAACAAGGTGGCTCACCACCACCTTCTCTAGAACAACAGAGGATGAGCAATGAGTGCTTCTTTACTGGTGGCACCTGTTGAATTAAAGGTGCAGTGCCACATTTATTGCAAAGAATCACTCATTTCACACAGCCAGCAAGGAACCAGTATGTGAGATCTTCAATAATGTTCCAAAATGCCACCTATTTACCAAACACATGCTCACTGATGCTGGTGAATATTTTTTTGCTCTCCTTGGTTGGACAATGATTGAAAACAAGTGGAAACTATACATTGCTATTATGTTAATGGCATAGTAGATTAATGGCTTAATAAAACTAAAAAGTGAGTAAAAACTAGTTAGAGTTTAATAAAAATGACAGAGCGTTCTAACAGCCTGAAAAAGACCCATTAATTCCCACTCTGTTTTCTGTCCTTTAAGCAATCATTCATCCATACTAATATGTTGACCCTAAATCAATTGCCCATATTTTAACTAACATCCATTGTAGAGATTGAGAAACCAAAAAGAAAACAAGAAACTAACAGGATAGAGACACATTGCTAAAATTGTTTCAGATGACTATTTTTCCAGGTTGTGTTAGAACCAGTTAATCAGTTACAAGGGGGTGGTCATTTAAAACTGAGGTGAGTAGGGATTTTCTTTTCCTACAGAGGGTTGGTGAATCTCTGGAATTCTCTACCCCAGAGGGTTGTGGATGTGAATTCATTAGGGCAAGTAAAGAGGAAGTAATTGATATCTGGAATGAGCTGCCAAAGGAGGTGGTGAAAGCAGGCATAGTAACAACATTTAAGAGGCATTTGGACGAGTACTTGAATGAGTAAGGCATGGAGGGATATGGAATTAATGCAGTCAAATGTGATTATATAGATGGATGTGATGGTCACATAGATGCTGTGGGCCAGAGGGCCTGTTTTTATGCTGTACAACTCTATAAGTAGTTACAATTATGGAAGGTCAGGTAACTGATGACTATGGGGAACTAACACAGAAGAGATGAGATCTGGGGCTGATCAGCCATGATCATTTTGAATGGGGGATAGGCTAGAGGAACCAAGTAGCCTACTCCTGCTTCTGTTTCGTTATGTTCTCAATTCTGATGCAAGGTCATTAATCTGAAAAGGTAACTCACTTTTTCTTTTCCCACTGATGCTACTTTACCTTCTGGATATTTCCAGTATTCTCTTTTATTCCAATAATTTCTGTGTTCTGTATTGCCCTGTTCCAATGTTGTTCTTTATTCTCACTCCACTGTTCTCATTCATCTCTCTCAATTTAAATTTCCTCCCGACAGACTAATAAACCTTCTCCTCTCTCAGGCAGCATCACCATACTTTGTGTCATTCAGTGTCTTTTGGCCTTCACTCCATCATAGATCTTTTGTCCCTCCTCCTTCTCGCAATTTAAAACATGCTTATTTTCTCACTTTTCCTAGTTCTGATAAAAGGCTTCTTTCTCCACAGATACTGCCTGACTCGCAAACTATTTTCAGCATTTTCTCTTTTTATTACCCAATATGGAGGTGTGGATGAATGGTGACCAAGGTGGGAATTAAATTATTCAGATAGGGAATGGTACCTGAAAGAAAGGACAAAAAATTGGGAAGTACTTAGAGGTGAAGGGATGGGAGAGATTATCCTGATAATATATTAGTCACAAGGAATAATCTTCACAAAGTGAAAAAGGAGGAGCAGTGTGGGGAAAAAAAATTGTGGATCTTATAATTTGCATTCAATTTCATTCACTTGGATGCTGGAATCACATACTTAAATAAAGCCATTGGGAATATCAGAACATAAGAAGTGGGAGCAGAAAGAGGCCTCTGATTTTCTGAGCTTGCTCTGTAATCATCAAGAGCATGGCTGATCTTCCACATCTAAGCCATTTTCCAGTGCTATCTCCACCGCCCTCGATTCCCTTATTAGCCAGAAATCTACCTTACTTTGTTTTCACTGAACTCAATGACCGTATCCCCAAAGCCTCCTGAGTAGAGAATTTTAAATATTCACCACTCTGAGTAAAAAAATTAGTGCAACATAGATCAGCTGGAAAGTTGGGTGGAGTGGTGTAGATGGAATTTAATCCAAATAAGTGTGAAGTAATGCACTTTGGGAAGTCAAATTCTGGTAGGACATATAGTGAGAATGGTAGGTACCTTAGGTGCAGAGATGTACAGAGGGACCTTGGGGTGCAAGTCTATAGCTCAATGAATATAGCATCACAGGTGGATACGGTAGTGAAGAAGGCATTTAGTATGCTTGCCTTCATAGGATGAGGTATTGAGCATGAGAATTGAGACACTGTGTTGCAGCAGTACAAGTCATTGGTTAGACCGTACTTAAGAGTATTGTGTACAGTTCTGGTTTCCACCCTACAGGAAGGATGCGGTAACAATAGAAAGACTGCAGAAGGGATTCACCAGAACGTTACCTGGAAGGGAGGGCTGTAGTTATAAGGTGAGTTGATAGGCTCACTGGAACGGAGGAGGCTGAGGGGTGATCTTACAGAGGTTAATGAAATTATGAGGGGCATAGGTAGGGTATGTATTCAGAATCATTTTCCCAGGTCAGGGGAGTCTAGAAGTAGAGAGTGGAAAAACTTAAAGGAGATCTGAGGGAAAAGTTCTTCACACAGGGGATGATTATCTGGAATGAACTGCCAGAGGAGGTGGTAGAGACAGATATAATTACAATGCTTAAAAGGCATTTGGACAGGTACTTGGATGGGAAAGACATTGAGGGATAGAGGCCTAATGAAGGCAAATGGGATTAAGTGTAGATAGACATCATGGTTGGCATGGACAAGGTGGGCCAAAGGGGCCTTTTACTGTGCTGTACAATTCTATGAATAGGCAGAGTTAATATGGTTTTTGAAAGAAAATTAGTGTTTTATAGATCTGATTTTTTTTTGATGATGTAACTAGCAAGGTATTGATGGGAAATCTTATCTTTGTTTTTTCAAAGGGTATTTGATAGTACCAAAAAGATCATAAATAAAATAAGGGTTGATTAGTTTGGGGACTACATATTTGCATGGTTAGAGAATTGATTGAAGGGAGGGAGAGCGAGAGAGAGCGAGAGAGAAGAAATAACCTGAAATGACAGCTTTCATTCCATGTAAAACACATTGCAGTTGTCTCATTAGGTTAGGTGAAATTTGTCTATATGTGTTCTTGGGTCAAGAATATGGATACCTTTAATGGAAACACTGTGATCTGTAGCTTGAATAGGGTATTTTTCAATCTGTGGACAGAGAAAGATAAAAGTATTAATTTACACATTTTCAGTCTATCTTCTTGTCCTCACGTTGGTTTAACAGTGTACAGCTGCTGCCACTGGTATATGGCCCAAAAGAAGACTTCTTTACATAAGTGCATGGAGTGTATAGGAAACATATGAATGAATTTTGGGTACAATTCAACTTAGTTGGTATGACAATAGCCATTAATGAGACATGGCTAAAAGATGGGAACCTTAACTCAATTATAAGGTCCATGGGAAGTATTTGGAATCTAGTTAAGTGGAAAGAGTATCTTTGGTGATTATGCATTAATTTACTTAACAGTTAGAGATCACAGAACAAAAAGGAAGAAGCAGCAGATATTTTATGTGTCGAATTAAGAAACAGAAAAGTATTTAAGATTGTAGTAGAAGCTGTGTACAAGACCAGATGAAAAGTGTCAGATTTTATTCATCAAGAGATTAGATAAGCACGTAGTAAAGGCAAACTGGTCTTAATAGAGGATTTTAACTTACTTACAGCTTGGGATAAATGAAAAAGCTAGTGAATTTCTTGAGTGATCAGGATAGTTTTCAACATGCAAAGTGTGCTATAAGTTTGACACTTCTTTTCGCAAATGGCAGTTGATACGTCACTTGTGCCAATTGTTTATTTTAAATCTGAGATTTATATATTTCTTCAAACCAAGAATATAACGGAATGTGGAATAAGGCCATGAATTGCATGTGAGTGAATCTAGGAAAATAGAATTACATCAGGGATCAGTGATGATCCTGTTGGAGAACGCAAAAAAGCTGCAGAAGTTAAATGGTTTACCTCTATTCCCATGTCCCTAATGTTTGTGCTGGAAGACAAAACATCCTTCACTGAGGGAAAAATATGCAAAGTCCAAGTGCCATTGACATTATTTTGTAGTGTGGCAATGAAGAAGCGGTATTAATATGACACCTTTCATATCCTCAATATGTTTTCCCCAAACTAAAGATTACCTTTGAAGTGCTATCATTGTTACTTTACAAATCAGGCAACCAAATGGTGCACAACAATTTCCATCAACTCATGGTCCACCCTTCTGCTCAACCCTTAATTCCCATTGTGATCAGCATTAATAAGGTTGGCAATTGCCAGACATGTCTCCAGAAGAAAAGAAAAGGGGAAAAAAAATCTTGGACAGCACAGTCACAAAGTTATGCACTTCCTCAGAGTCAACTAGAAATACTGTTGATGAAAGTTATACCCAGTGATACTTGCATGAGAGAAGGGGAAAGAAAGTATTCTAAAGTTTGTAGCTTTTCCTCTATTTAACAAATGTCCAACTATGGATCGTTAACATTCATAGCTTCTAATAATACATTAAGCATCAAATAACAGTGGTGCAAACATAGAGATGCTATTCTTACCACTGGTTCACACCTGAATAAGTACTTTTAGGATAAATCATCACTGCCACAATGGTTTGGACTTCATTGGGTGCATAAGTGCCAGTAATTTTCAAGAATCCTGGCCGCACTCCACTGACTATTTTCTGGCAGTTCTACACTGCTGGACTCCACATGGTAAGTTGCAATCTTAAAAAATGTTTTTGAGCATCAGACACATTTGGAAACATTACAAACTTTTAACACCTTTGACAGCCAGCAAAGTTGGGGGTGGGCTTTTGTCAGCTGTCAAAGGCTTTCTGGAACGGGTTTGTGGGCAGAGCTCATTCTGATCTACATCACTCCATTATATTGTTTAAAACTCTATCACTGTTTGTGTTTTGACAATGGACTCAGTGATCATCTGGGTAAGCATGGTCAGTCCCTAGATTTGGGGCCATCAGGATTTGTGAGTATGGATCAATATCCTTTATGCAAATTTCTTACATCCAGAAGTATTTTTTATTTCACAAGCATTATGGAAGCTGACAATTCAACATCAAGGCAATTAAGTGAATTAAGCAGAGTCCACACAATCCATACGTATTAAATGGGCAAGTCCTGAAAAAGTTCATGATGGATACATTAACCATACCTTTTCTGAAGGGACACTGGGATCTGTATCCTCAACAGCAACCCGGGGAACTTCTGTTAAAAACAAATAAGAAAACAACTCATCAAAAAGAATGATTTTTATAAATATAAAACAACACAATTGTGAAAGTTGTAACAAAATAAGCATATAAATTTACAAACTCTCAATGCAGTGTGCTGGAATTGAGTTTAAACTTGCTATTAATCTCAGGCATATATTCATAGAGGGTAGTGAAGAGAATCAGAGATCTTCCACAAAGTAGAGATGGAAAATTATAAAGATTCCTTCAAACCAGCAGACATATGTTTCTTTGACCACAATTTTGTAAGATTGGTGATGGTGCACAGGCAGATCATCTGACTGAGTTGTGCTGGTATGGGAAAAACTAGAACAGGAGAAACGTCAAAAATAATTTAAATAAAAATCAATGGGAAATGTGAGAATATATACTATGGAAAGATAGACCATGAGAAATTGGGATTGTCAACACCTACTTCCTGAGCACAACAAGTGCAATTAGAGCTCTGAAATGGTACTCATGGCATAGAACCATAGTACAATACAGCACAATACAGGCTGTTCGGCCCACCATGTTGTGCCACCCTTCAAACCACACCTAAGACTATCTAACCCCTACCTCCCACATATCCCTCTATTTTAAATTCCTCCATATGCTTATCTAACAATCTCTTGAACTTGTCCAATGTATCAGCCTCCACCACCACCCCAGGCAGCGCATTCCATGCACCAACCACTCTCTGGGTGAAAAACCTCCCTCTGACATCTCCCTTGAACTTCCCACCCATTACCTTAAAGTCATGTCCTCTTGTTTTGAGCATTGGTGCCCTGGGAAAGAGGCGCTGGCTGTCCACTCTATCTATTCCTCTCAATATCTCGTATACCTCTATCATGTCTCCCCTCATCCTCCTTCTCTCCAATGAGAACAGCCCTAGCTCCTTTAGTCTCTCCTCATAATCCATACTCTCTAATCCAGGCAGCATCCTGGTAAATCTCCTCTGCACCCTTTCCAATGCCTCCACAATCCTTCCTATAATGAGGCAACCAGAACTGGACACAGTACTCTAAGTGTGGCCTAACAAGAGTTTTGTAAAGCTGCATCATCACTTTGCGGCTCTTAAACTTGATCCCCCGACTTATGAAAGCTAACATCCCATAAGCTTTCTTAACTACCCTATCCGCCTGCGAGGCAACTTTCAGTGATCTATGGATATGAACCCCCAGATTCCCTCTGCTCCTCTACACTGCCAGAATCCTGCCATTTACCTTGTACTCCGCCTTGGAGTTTGTCCTTCCAAAGTGTACTACCTCACACTTCTCTGGATTGAACTCCCTGCCACTTGTCAGCCCAGCTCTACATCCTATCAATATCCCTCTGCAAGCTTTCTACAAGCCCTCCACGCTATCCACAACACCACCGATCTTTGTGTCATCTGCAAACTTGCTAACCCAGCCTTCCACCCCCTCATCTAAGTCGTTAATAAATATCACAAAAAGTAGAGGTCCCAAAACCGATCCCTGCGGGGCACCACTAGTCACAGCCCTCCAATCCGAATGCACTCCCTCCACCACAACCCTCTGCTTTCTACAGGCAAGCCAATTTGAATCCACATGGCCAAGCTTCCCCGGATCCCTTGGCGCTCTGACCTTCTGAAGAAGCCTACCATGTGGGAACCTTGTCAAACGCCTTACTAAGATCCATGAAGACCACATCCACTGCACTACCCTCATCATCTTCCTGGTCAACCTCCTCAAAGAATCCTATCAGGTTGTGAGGCAAGATCTTCCCTTCACAAAGCCATGCTGGCTGTCCCTAATTAGTCCGTTTCTCCAAATACTCATAGATCCTATCTCTTAGAATCCTTTCCAACAGCTTACCCACCACAGGACGTAAGGCTCACCGGTCTGTAATTACCCTGGATATCCCTACTACCGTTTTTTGAATAAGGGGTACAACACTTCACCACCCTCCAATGCCTCCGGTACCATCCCATTGACAACGAGGACTCAAAGATCCTACACAGGTGGTTCAGCAATCTCCATCCCTTGCCTCACGAAGCAGCCTGGGGAATATTTCCATCAGGCCCTGGGGACTTATCTGTCCTAATATTTTCTAACAGCTCCAACACATCCCTCTCTCTTAATATCTACATACTCTAGAACATTACCCTCACCTACACTGTTCTCAGCATCATCAAGGCCCCTCTCCTTGGTGAATACTGGAGAAGTATTCATTGAGAACCTCACCCGCTTCCACAGCTTCCAGGCACATCATCCCACCTTTGTCTCTAATCAGACGTACCTTTACCCTAGCCATCCTTGTGCTCTTTACATACAAGAAAAACGCCTTGGATTCTCTTTAACCCTACTCGCCAAAGCTTTTTCATGTCCCTTCTCGCTCTCCTCAGCTCTTTCTTAAGCTCCTTCCTTGCTACTCTATATTCCTCACGAGCCCTGTCCGATTGTTGCTGCTTACACCTTATGTATGCTGCCCTCTTCTTCCTAACTAGTTGTTCCACCTCTCTCGTCACCCACAGTTCCTTCACCCTGCCATTCCTTTCTGCCTCACCGGGACAAATTTATCCCTAACATCCTGCAAAAGATCCTTGAACATCGACACATCTCCATAGTACATTTCCTTTCAACATGTCACTCCAATTTACACTCCCAAGTTCTCGCCTTATAGCCTCATAATTCGCCTTCCCCCAATTAAATATCTTCCCGTTCTCTTTGCTCCTATCCCTGTCCATGACAATTCCAAAGGTTATGGAGCAATGGTCACCGTCCCCCAAATGCTCACCCACCAATAGATCTGTCACCTGTCCCGGTTCATTACCTAAAACTAGACCTAATATGGCATTCCCTCTGGTTGGCCTGTCAACATACTGTGACAGGAATCCGTCCTGGACACACTTAACAAACTGAGCCCCATCTAAACATTTGGCACTAAGTAGGTGCCAATCAATATTGGAAAGTTGAAGTCTCCCATTATAATAACCCTGTTATTTTTGCATCTCTCCAAAACTGCCTCCCAATCTGCTCCTCAGTATCCCTACTGCTACCGGGGGGGGCCTATAGAATACTCCCAGGAGAGTAACTGCCCCTTTCTTATTCTTAACTTCCACCCATATCGACTCTAGAGAGGATCCTTCTACATTATCTACCCTTTCTGCAGCTGTAACAGTGTTCCTGACCAGTATCGCCACCCCTCCTCCTCTTCTCCCCCCTCCTCCTCTTCTCCCCCCTCATCCCGTTTTAAAACACTGAAAACCAGGAATATTCAATATCCATTCCTGCCCTGATGTCAGCCATGTCTCTGTAATAGCCACAATATCATAGTCCCATGTACTTATCCAAGCTCTCAGTTCATCTCCCTTATTCCTGATGCTTCTCGCATTCAAGTAAATGCACTTCAGCCCATCCACCTTACTACTTTTGTAGCCTGTATTCTGTTTCTCCATCCTCAAAGCCTCTCTACCTGTCAGATCTGACTTTTCCCCATTCCTTCTTCTCTGACCTACGCCTCCGGTTCCCTTCCCCCTCGCAAATCTAGTTAAACCCTCCTGAACCACCCTAGCAAACCTGGCCGCAAGGATATTGGCCCCCCTCAGGTTTGGATGTAACCCGTCCTCTCTGTACATCTCCCACCTTCCCCAGAAGAGATCCCAATGATCCAAAAATCTAAAACCCTCCCTCCTGCACCAACTTGTCAGTCACGCATTTATCTGCCATCTCCTCCTATGCCTCCCTTCACTATCAGCGTGGCACTGGCAGCAATCCCGAGATCGCTACCCTCGAGGTTCTGTTCTTCAGCCTTCTGCCTAGCTTGCTAAACTCACTTTTCAGGACTTCATCCCTCTCCCACCTATGTGTTGGTACCAACATGAACCACGACTTCTGGCAGTTCTCCCTCCCGCTCTAGAATCCTGTGGACCCGATCAGTGACATCCCAGACCCTGGGCACCTGGGAGGCAACAAGCCATCTGAGATTCATGCTCACTGCCACAGAACCTCCCTGACTATCGAGTCCCCTATCACTTCCGCCTTCCTCTTCTCCTCCCTTCCCTTCTGAGCAGCAGGACCCGGGTCCCAGTGCCACAGACCTGGCTACTGCTGCTAGGGCCCCGGCAGGTCATCTCCCTCAACAGTCTCCAAATCGGAAAACATGTTACTGAGGGAACAGCCTCCGGGATCCTCTGCTCTATCTGCCTGTTCGTTTTCTTTTCCTTTTCCCTCCCCAGACAGTCACCATTCTATCTACTTCCTGGACTCCAGAATTACCTGCTCTAAGGGGGGGGGGTGGGGGGGGGGTGACCGTCTCCTTATGTACAGTATCTACAAAACCTCCCCCTTCCCTGATGGCTGCACAGTGTCTTGAAGCTGTAACTCCAGCTCATCTAATTTGAGCCGAAGTTCCTCACAGCCTCAAGCACTTACTGCAGATGTGGCCATCGTGGACCGCAGCAAGGTCCACGGGCTCCCACACCAAGCAGCTGCAGCACACCACCCTGTCCTCCACCTGAACTAATTCCTTTTTCTCCCCCTAGTTTTTCCTACTTAAATACTTATCACAGATGTGATACTCACAGCATGTGAGCACTTCTGTGGGATATCTGCAGAGGCAGTGGTTATCCCCTGGAAACATTCAGAGCAGAGAGGTCACGTTGATTAAATTACATTGATTTGATGCTACCATTGCTGGTTTGGAGTCAAACCTTCTGTCTATGCCCTCAATGTGCTTCAGGATCTTGAAGGACCCTCCACCAGCACCACTTAATGGTGTTATAAACTACTTAAAGGGTGGTTGCCAATTGAGATTTTCCAGCAATTTCTAAAGTTCTGCTGATTTTGGCGCTCACAGAAATCTAAAGTAAGTGTGCATGAGAAAGTCTGAAGAACTTTCTTGCCAACTTTAATCTTTCAATGCGAACCAATGGCTCTTGAATGGAGTGCATTAGGCGGCATTTACCTTGTATACAGTAGAACTGAGGGAATAATTGGGGCACACAGAGCAGACAAAGCACTGGAAAAGGAACACAGAGGGAAAGGGCTCTCAGCAAGTGGCCACATCTATCCAGTAAGTTCAGTAAATAAATAAATAACACTCCTATGTGAACAACATGCAAGGTTTTGCATTTCCAAAAAGATATCTTCATTGAAATCTGCTTCTTGGTGCAGCCTCAATTGCAGGGAAGCAAGTGCATTGCCAGTGCCAGTCAAAGCAACAATGGCAAAGAATTTTCATGTATCTGGCTCCTTCCGGGTTAGAGCTGGAAATATTTGCAATTCCCAAATACTGACATACACAGTTGTATAAGTGAGCTCACTGAGGCTCCATGTGCAAAGAAACCCAACTATATTTCATTCTTTCTTTCTAAGACAGCAGAAGCCAGTGTGCAGGCACGGGAAGCGGCAGCAGTGGGAAGAGAGCGGAGAGTCACCTGACCCGGCGAGTTTTTGTTTCTATCTCCATTTGCTTGGAGTTTTTAAACCAGAAAAGGGAGGTAGTGTCCAGTGGAGCGGCCATCGTTGGAGCGATCTAGGGTTTGATTGGGAATTTAGAGGCTTTGACTCAAGAGGCTTCGACGAGAAGAGGCTGAGTCAAAGAACAGGTAAGGAGGGTAAGTTTGTCCTTTATTGTTGATGCTGTGGCCTTGATTCCCTTAGTACAGTGTAGGCAGGATGGCAGATACGTCAATGGAATGCTCCTCCTGTAGGATGTGGGAATTCAGGGAGACTGATGACTACACCTGCGGGAAGTGCAGCAAATTTTGACTCCTGGAAGACCGGATTAAGGAGCTGGAACTGGAGTTGGAAGAACCGAGGAGCATCAGGGAGGCTGAGCAAATCATAGACAAGACTTGTGAGCAGGCGGTTACACCCAGAGGGCAGGATTCAGGAAGTGGATGGGTAAGCACCGAGAGAGGTAGGGGAAAAAGAAGTCAGTGCAGGGTCCCCCTGTGGCCATACCTCTCAGCAACAAGTATACCTCTTTGGATACTACTAAGGGGGATGACCTATCTGGCACGGCGGCAGCAGCCAGGCCAGCACTGTGGTCAGCTCTGAGCTCAGAGGGAAGGGTGAAGTCAGGCAGAGTGATAGTCATAGGGAACTCCATAGTTAGGGGGACAGACAGGAGCTTCTGCGGCCGCAAAGAGACACCGGGATGGTGTGGTTGCCTCCCGGGTGCTAGGGTCCTGGATGTCTCGGAGCGGTTGCAGAATATTCTTAAGGGGGAGGGTGAGCAGCCAGAGGTTGTGGTACATATTGGCACCAATGACACAGGCAGGAGAAGGGTAGAGGTCCTGCGCGATGAGTATAGGGAGTTAGGAAGGAGGCTGAAGAGCAGGACCTCGAAGGTAGTAATCTCTAGATTACTTCTGGTGCCACAAGCTAGTGAAGGAAAGAACAGGATGATAGCACAAACAAATGAGTGGCTGGGGAGATGGTGCAGGGGGCAGGGTTTCAAGTTCTTGAATCATTGGAATCTTTTCTGGGGAAGGGGTGACCTGTACAAGAGGGACGGGTTGCACCTGAACTGGAGGGGAACCAATATCCTGGCAGGGAGGTTTGTTAATGCTATTGGGGAAGGTTTAAACTAGCTTCGCAGGGGGATGAGAACCAGAACAACAGGTCAGTAAGTGACGAAATGGGCAGGAGGGCTGATGTCAGGGAATGTAGTATTAGGCAGATTCCTGATAACAGATGTGATGGGACGAATGATTTGGTGTTTGTACTTTAATGCTAGGAGTATTATGGGCAAGAGTGATGAACTTAGAGCATGGATCAGTACATGGAACTATGATGTTGTGAACATTACAGAGACTTGGTTGAGGGAGGGACAGGAATGGGTGATCGATGTACCAGGGTTCATTTTAAGCTGGACATTTGAGCTCAACGTAATGTTTCTCATAGTTTACAAGAAGTTAAGCTGAAAGGAAACTGCTGGGGCCTTGACCAGTATCTTTGTGTCCTTTTTGACCATGGGTGGTGTCTCGGATGACTGGCGAGTGGCTAATGTTGTTCCTCTATTTAAGAGAGGAACAAGGGAAAATCCAGGGAACTGTAGACTGGCGAGTCTCAAGTCAGTTGCAGGGAAATTGCTGGAGAAAATTCTTAGAGATAGGATATATGAGCATCTGGAATCCAATGGCTTGATTAGGGAAAGCCAGAATGCCTTTGTGCGGGGCGGTCATGTCTTACTAACCTGGTTGAGTTTTTGACAGGCTGACAAGAGAGGACTGTTGAAGGTAGAGCTGTGGATGTCATCTATATGGACTTCAATAAGGCATTTGACAAGGTCCCCACATAATCGGTTAATCAAGAAAGTTCGGATGCATGGGTCAGTGGAGAATTGGCTGTGTGGATCCAGAACTGAGTTGGCTGTGTGGATCCAGAACTGGTTTGCCTGTAGAAGACAAAGGGTGGTGGTTGAAGGGACTCGTTGGGCTGGAGGCCTGTGAGTAGTGGTGTGCTGCAGGGATCCGTGCTGGGACCTTCTGCTGTTCATGATATACATAAATGACCTGGATGAGTATGTTGATGGATGGGTTAGTAAATTTTCAGACGATACCAAGATTGGTGGAGTTGTGAATAGTGTAGAAGACTGGCGACGAATACAGTATGATATAGATCAGTTGCAGATGTGGGCAGAGAAATGGCTGATGGAGTTTAACACTGATAAATGTGAGCACCTTGTAGGACTAATGTCAAGAGGCAGTACACTCTAAAGGGCAAGACCCTTAACAATGTTGCAGAGCAGAGAGACCTTGGGGTGCAAGTCCATGACTCATTGAAAGTGGCTACACAGGTAGACAGGGTGGTTAAGAAGGCTTATGGAATGCTCACATTTATTAATCGGGGTATTGAGTATAGGAGTCAAGAAATTATGATGCATCTCTATGGAACTCTGGTTAGGCCGCATTTAGAGTATTGTGTGCAATTCTGGTCACCTCACTATAGGAAGGTTGTCGAGGCTTTAGAGAGGGTGCAGAGGAGGTTTACTAGGATGCTGCCTGGATTAGAGGGCATGTGCTATCAGGAGAGGCTGGACAAACTTGGGCTCTTTTCTCTGGAGCGGCGGAGGCTGAGGGGGTGATCTGTGGAAGTGTATAAAATTCTGATGGGCATAGATAGGGTGGACAAGCAATATTTTTTTCCCATTATTGAGTGATCCAATACCAGAGGGCATGCATTTAAGGTGAGAGGGGGGTAGGTTCAGAACAGACCTGAGGGGTACGTTTTTTACTGAGAGAGTAGTGGATGTCTGGAATGCGTTGTCTGATAGGGTGGTGGAGGCAAATTCATTGGGGCTTTTAAGAGGGCACATGAATGAGAGGAAAATAGAGGGATATGGGCATTCTGTAGGTAGGAAGGAATAGCTATGTCAGCACAAACATTGTGGGCCGAAGGCCTGTTTCTGTGCTGTACTGTTAAATGTTCTATGTAAGAGACCAGCAAATGGAGAGAACATGTGGCTTTGATTGGATTGCAGACTTCCCATGATGAAGGATCCCATTGGTTATATGCACATTACTTTAGAGGTGGCACACATCAATATGTTATGCCTTGTGCCAGAATTGAATGACATTTCATTGCTGTACAAATGCAGAGCTGTGAATTATGCCAGTTAATATTTGGTATCCTAGCAGCAGTCTTGATACCTTCAATATATGAGAGTCCACTGTGCCAGCAGCTTTTGATCTATCCACTGATGATATGGCTACTATATATCACATCAAGTTATTCTGTTACAACAGCAGACCATTACTGTTGTGAGACATTACTTCCACTGCTTGGACCCGACACCTGGCTCCATCTGCCCATCATCCTTTACCCCCCCCCCCCCCCCCCCCACTTTGGTCCACCTTTCATCTACTGGCTCCTGTCTCACCCTTCCCCTCTCCCTCATTATTGGCTATCTTCCCTCTACACTTGGATTGGAAAGATTGATAAGGTTATGGGCCAAACGCTGGCAAATGGGACTAGCTTGGATGGGCATCTTGGTTGGCATGGACCAGTTGGGCCGAAGGGCCTGTTTCCATGCTGTATGGTTCTATGATTTCTCTGCACACTCTCACTGTCATTGTATTATTGACCCTTACCTGGCTTGCTTAAACTTTATTATACTTCACACCTTCACTTTGGTAAGCTCAACATATATTTTATTGTGAAGTGTGGCTGGCATTTTTCTAGGTGAATGTATGATTGCCATTAATCATATGCTCTGTTTTTCTGCTATTCACCCTTTTTAACTGTATATTTCTCGGTCAGTATTTATCATGGGAAATGCAGCATTCAGACTTGTGATCAACCCTGTCTGTTGTATGATTAACAATGAAGGATTGTGTCCACTTGCTATACCAGAATATGAAACTTTAGTATTTGGTATTTGCCTTTATATTTAGATACCATGGAATGTTTTCCTTTCATTTGGAGAATATATAACCAACTTAATATTTGACTTGTTCTGCTTTCAGCTTAACTTCTTGTAAACTATGAGAAACATTATGTTGAGCTCAAATGCCTAGCTTAAAATGAACTTTCACCCAAATGTCCTTTCAAAAATCATCCTCTGAGCCACATCTATAAATATTGACAGTGAAGGTTGTGTTACAGAATCAAATCAAACCAAAGAGCAGCAAGCAAGTACACAGGCAGTAAGGCTTCTAAACTATTCTCAACAAATGGAAGGGTTCTCCTCACATTTCCAGACACTTTTTTGCTCCATCCAATATCTTTTTTTTCTGTGGTTAGCAGGTATTCCACTAGTCAAGGTAGAACTTTATCAACACCAAATACTCCTACTGTCACGGAAGCAGTGCCCTTTTAAAGAGAGTGGCCTTTCAGATTTCCCAATCCTGAGCCAATCAAATTGCTGGTCAGGTTTTCAATGCCAGATTTACATATACAAGTATGCAGTGAGCATAACCTTATCAACTTTGAAGTGATTGGATTTTTCTGCATCTACCACTGACTGTGCACCTCAAATGCAATCTTTGCGAAATCAGAATTTAAGACTTTTCCATTGCTTTAGTACTAAGTTGTATATAGCTTCTGTTCGATGTATCTGGGCCAGTGCCCACAAAACAAATGCAAGTATCTTTTTGCTCCTTGGCCTAAAGATCTGTTGCTTCATTTTTATATAAGGGTGCTGGAGTTTGTAAAAAGGTAGGATGATTAATGCTCACCCTAAGGCAATACTGATGGTTTGATGTTTCATTTTTCAGAAATTAGAAAGTTGTTAAAATATATGGAACTGTTCCACAGAGTTATTTTGTAAATCTGCTTGATGATTGATGTTGTACTGTGCTGTCTGATGGAGTGAAGAATTAAACCTTCAGGGCAAGACATTTGAGAATACAGTGAATAGTGTGCTTACAACATTACAAGAGCAGCCACCATGGGATTTGGACGCTTCTGTGAAGCATCTGAGTTTGGTATGCATCCAGAAAAAGCTTCTGAATTATCACAGATTTGCCTTATTGAGATTAGCTATCAGCCCTTTCTAAATAAATAAATAGATAAATAGAATATGGAGATTGGAACTGGAAATGTTGCAATGCAAGGCCAGTCACTCTAAAAAAGAGAGTTTAGGTGGGACATCAGGAATCACTTCATGATACCAGCTTAAAGGGTCAAAGATAGTGCAAGTCCTAAGGAAGTAGAGACAGAGCAAAAGCACTGAATAAGACTTGATATGAGGCTCATAATTATAATACACCTTTCACATCCCTTTCAGAACATTCCAAAACACTTTTCGGACAATAAAGTATCTCTGAAGTGTATTCAAAATTATAAAGTATAAAACCATGGCAATAAATTTACAAATAGCAAGCATCTCCAGCAATGGGGCATAACCAGATAATTTAATTTAGTTATGATAGGTGAGTATAATTATTGGCTGGGAAACTGGGGATAACTCATTTCTTCTTCCTTCGAATAGTCACCGAGATCCTTTATGCTCATTTTGCTTCAGCATCTCATCTGATAATAGCACCTCTGATGGTGCAGTAACCACCTAGTAGTGCGTCGCAAGTCAGCATAGTTGGTTTTTGCTTGAGTTTCTATAGTTTGACTTCTACCACAACTTTCTCAGAAATGTGTTACCAATTAACTGATAGCTCAAAGTAAAAGGAAATTAAACAGACCAGCAAAACTAATGACCACTGTAATAAAGGCTACTTGCTCATAGGAAGATGCCAAGAAGATAATGTTGGCAGATAT
The DNA here is from genome assembly GCF_009764475.1 of Pristis pectinata. Taxonomy (NCBI): domain Eukaryota; kingdom Metazoa; phylum Chordata; class Chondrichthyes; order Rhinopristiformes; family Pristidae; genus Pristis; species Pristis pectinata. Next base: position 126,797,124 of record NC_067407.1, on the reverse strand, counting down.
AAAGGCAAGGAGTAGGTATCTATATTGGAATTAAGACTGATGATGCTCTAGCTCATGCAGATGTCCAGATATGCACGGCATGACTGGAATGCCTTTCAAATGAACTTCATTTATGCCTTGTATGGCTTGTAGGTACTCAAGCAGAAGCTGGTCTTTACCACAAAGGTGAACTTCCTTCAACAAACCTTAAGGGGACCAGCTGAGCAGGTTCCAGCCTCATGGAATCTGGCACAGAGAACTGGCTTTATGTAGATAAACCTTGACTTAAATTCATATCCTCTGCTCTTAAGGATAAGGGAGGGCCCTTCTTACCAAGTTCTAGTGATGAGACATTCTGCCAAATAATTTTGGCATCTGCTCAGGGTTCCAACTGACAGGATCCACCATTTCCTTCACCCAGGGCCTTGGGGACTTTTCATGCAGACCACAGACTTTCAGTCAAAGGTGCTCTTCTGCTTAAAAATTTCTACAAAGGAAGAAGTTGTGAATGGTTCAAATGAATGGGATATTCCATGGCAACATGGCAGATCCATTCTTAATGAAAAGATCCTCAGCATGTAGTAATATTTGGTACTTATGTGCTGAAAGTCTACACACAGCCTGATGCAGCGATACAAAGAGGTAGCCATCAGAATGAAGGTCTTCTTGGATATATTTTATCTTTACGAATATGAACCCATTATTAATCTCCAGCGGAAATGGAAAGGGTGACTGCTGCAGTGCAGGATCAGGCTACAGGGCACACTTGCACCACATACAGCAACACTGAGATCATCTTGCACTGAATGACCAGGTTCTTTCCTGCAACTGAGAAGGAACACTACTCTCACAACCCCTGTTTCTGCTTTACCTTGGCTATCCATTCCACCCAGTTCTTGGTGCATGCTCCAACTCCTCCAAACCACATTCCTAGCACCTACAGGTGATCGGACTTGACAGCGAAGAGAACAAAGGACTGTTAAGATAAATTATCAAAGAATATGGCCTCCCTGTTGCTAGGATTCATTTTGACAAGTTCAAACCAGTTGCAGAGGCTGATCAATCTTTGAACTGATTATGAATCTGAGTATATGATGGTGATACTGCCTCCATGTACGTGGAGAATTTAACCCAAGTGCCTCGATTTCCTGGAATCATCACCCCTCATATGCCTGCAATCTTCTTAATGAATTTGACAAAAAACTCGATACAACACACAAGTAAGACAGAGGGGAGAGGGCAGCCTTGCCTAACTGCATACCCATTCAGGGATCTTTCCATTTCTCACCCAATAATGCAGTGGGGATGAAATTGTCATATATCTCCTTACAGAATTCAAGAGGATTGGAAATAGATACAGTGGTCTTTGTCAAGGTCGCCACATAGAGCTCCATATAAATGCTCTATGAGCTGTTCCCAGGGACCAACTGTTATTGTACAATTATCAGCTTGCTGAATGACACAGTTTGGTCTGGCCAAAACCTGCATGTTTCCCAACATCAAAGAATTTACTAGATTATTTCCTTTGGCAGAGAGATTTGTTTATCTGTCTTCAGACATACTGAGCATTGAGGAACTTTCCTAACACTACTCAATAACTTTTCATGAATCACAGTGAGATTGGATCCTCTTAAAAAATGAAGTGATCTATGAAATGTAGAAATTGATAAACGGTTTGATTAGTTCATTCCCTGCACCTGATTTGTCAACTCCATAATGACTACCTCCTTATTACACCACATGCTGAGAAACGACTGGATTGGAAGACTATAACAAATGAAGATAGAAATAATGGGAGGCAAGGCACAGCAACAACAAAATTACTTTGATGATAGAAGCCTGACTCCTTAATATTCTAGTAAGCCTTTATGTGTTAACTTCTTTGGATTTACTGCAAATAGTCTGGATTAATGGCAGGACTGAATAACATAGGAGTCTGAAGGTTAGGTAGGTAAATTGTAAAAGGAGTTAAAGTGCCAATTATTTCAAATGCAATCTATTCTTTTAGGTGACAAATTGATTTATAGCAGGCAGCTATTAACCGGACAAAAGAAAAACACTGCAGACTTGGGTAGTCTGTAAATAAGAACATGAAATGCTTCAAACCCTCAGGAGATTACACAATCAATTTCAGGTTGATAATCTTTCACCAGATTAATGTTATTATTTGGAAGCTGCTGACAATCCAAAGGGTTATTCCTAGTAGCTGCTGGTATTTCAGTGCAAATGATAAGTGAAGCCATTTTGTGTAGCTATTGAAGTAGAGAACATCACAGAAGCAATGGGTGCATTGGTCATTTACACACTAGATTTTAGATGTCATCTTCAATTAGAAGATGGCAGAAAAGTGACAGCAACTTTAGCAGGTTGTGGTTTGTACTCTTTGTTGTACTAGAATACTATGAATTAAATGTTTTCTGTGACTCCCTTGCAGAAAGTGGACTATAAGCCTCTAGTGGATGGTGTGATTAAAAGCCAACAAACTATTTTTCACAAAATACATGAATAAGCAGAATCAAGTAATCCTACTGCTTTTTCAATCATAAAATAATAAAAAAAATTGGCACCTCTATAGGTTATATTCCATTACCAAACCTCATACTAGGTGAGGGCAGTCAGAAAATTAATGTGCACTTAAATCTTTCATTCTTATAGGGCTAGTCAAGTTTAAGATGTGTTAAGTGGAGTCTGGTGTGGGTCATGACCAGTTTAGAGAGGGAGTGGGGGATGCGAGAGGGAGTGACATCGCTGCTCTTTAGGACTGCTTTGATCATGGGTCTGTGGCTGTTACTGTACAATCGTTGCACACTTTCCATCACACACTGTGGAGCAAGCAATTTCTAGGACTGAAACTGGGCTTGTTGGTGTGGTGAGAGAGGGGGAGAAGAGAATGTCACGTTTGTGGGTTGGCCAGAAGTTGGGAGCTGAGTCAGGGACTGGTGCGACTGTGGCAGTGACCTGGCTGCACAATGAGGACCAAAGTGAGTTATGGGGAGAAGAGTGGATGGAGAGGCAAAATATTTGGGGAATCTGGACTTGGGCCAATCAGCAGGGTATTGGGAAGAGATTGGTCAGTGAAGGGGGAAGGAGCCAGAAGTAAGTAAGTATACATTGCATTCGGGGTAGGACTTTCACAGTGAATGGTAGGGCCCTGGGGGGTGTTGTAGAACAGAGGGATCTAGGAGTACACGTACATGGTTCCCTGAAAATGGTATCACAGGTAGACAGAGTGGTGAAGGCGGCTTTCACCAGTCAGGGCAATGAGTACAGAAGCTGAGATGTTATTTTGCAGAAGACATTGGTGAGGCTGCATTTGGAAAATTGTGTTCAGTTTTGGTCACCCTGTTATAGGAAAGATGCCATTAAGCTGGAAAGAGTGTGGAAAAGATTTACGAGGATGTTGCCAGGACTCGAGGCACTGACTTGTAGAGTGAGGTTGAACAAGCTAGGACTTTATTCATTGGAGTGTAGGAGAATGAGGGGTGATCTTATAGAGGTGTATAAAATCATGAGGGGTATAGATAGGGTGAATGTGCTCAGTCTTTTTCCCAGGGTTGGGGAATCAAGAACTAGAGGACATAAGTTTAAGGTGAGAGGGGAGAGATTTAATAGGAACCTGAGGGGATAACTTTTCACCCAGAGGGTGGTGCATATATGCCAGAGGAAGTGGTTGAGGCAGGTACGTTAACAGCAATTAAAAGGCACTTGAAGTGGTACATGGATAGGGATGGTTTAGATGTCTATGGGCCAAACATGGGCAAATGGGGACTAGCTTAGATGGCCATCTTGGTCAGCATGGATCGGTTGGGTTGAAGTCCTGTTTCTGTGCTATATGGCTCTATACATATCTGAGCCAGCACCTGGACAAATATCATTGTTAAAAACTGATTGTTCCATGAATAGCCAATGATCGGTCAATGTTGTCTTGGGATGACCTGTGTTCCCAGCAGCACTCCTAAAGGGTGCACGACATTATTTGATGTGTGTCTGTGATGGAAATTACACCAGATGCATGAATTCTAATCAGATGTACCTTTAAATTTCTAGCATGGCACATTTCAAAATGTTCACAATCATTTTTGATCTTGGGTGGAGAAATAAAACTAATTTTCAAATGTATACTGCTGATAAAAATAGCACCATGTGCAGATTAGGGACAATCACTTCGTCGAGCATCTCGCTCCGTCTGCTGTGCCAGCCAGGATCTTCCAGTGGCCAGCGATTTTAATCCCACTTCCCATTCCCACACTGACACCGACGCGTCTGTCTACGGCCTCCTCTACAGTCAGGTCGAGGCTAAACGCAAATTAGAGGAACAGCACCTCATATTCTATCTGGGCAGTCTCCTACCTGACAGCATGAACATCGAGTTCTCAGACTTCCAGTAACGACTCCCCTCTGTCCCTTTTCCCCTTCCTCCTGATCGCACTGGCCCCCATCACCCACACACTCCTCCTACTGGTTCCTCTTCCTACCTCCCTCCCCCTAATCCATGCTCCACTGTCGCCTCTTATTAGATTCCATCTTCTTCAGCCCTTTGTCACTTCCACCTATCACCTCTCAGCTTATGACATCATTCCCACTTTCCTCCCTCTCTCATCTGCCTATCACCCCCCTCACCTGGATCCACCTATCACCTGCCAGCTCTTGCTCCACCCCTTTCCTCCACCTTTTATACTGGCTATCTCCCCTCTTTCTTTCCAGTCCAGATGAAGGGTCTTGACACGAAGCGTCGACTGTCCGTTTCTTTCCACAGATGCTGCCGGACCCACCGAGTTCTCCCAGCACTATGTGTGTTTGCATCATGTGTCCCAATTTCTAGGTCACTGGCTGAAGAGCAAATGCAGCTGGGGTCTCATTGGCATTCTGAGCTTTTTGTTTCTAAAAAATTCTGAACATGTTGATTTAGTTACTGCCAACAGATCTCTCTTCCTCTCACCTCTGGTTCACAACAAACTTTAAGACAGACAGAAACAAAGACTTTTCTCTGATCCAGTCTACAAATAAGCATATTAGGGATGACATTAAACAGTTAATGAAATTTATCACACTGAATAAGAATCTGCCTCTTCAGACCAACTTGCAGCATATCTATGTCTATTCAGCTTAATATCTTCTGTCATAATAGCAAGAAACTCTTGGGCCAGAAAAAAATGTTGATGTTACACATGGTTGCTAGAAAATCTAATATTTCATAATATACACCATCCTAAACAACAGTGAGTAGTTTGTGCATGCTTGGGAAATAATCCTGCACAAATAGAATTTCAAGTCTTAACAAAATTGTAAAATCAAAATAAATTCCTTTGCAGGCCGATGGTCACAATTATATTTGACCTGGAAAGTTGCAAAATTGACCAGTTGACTTTCAGAAAAGTAGGAAACTGCCACAATCAATTATTCCGGAAAACATTAAGAGTTTAGAACACAAGAACATTAGAAACAAGCTCAGGAGCAAGCCAATTGGCCTCTTAAGCCTGCTCTGCCTTTTGATCTTGGCCTCAACATCACTTTGCCACATTCTTTCTAAACCATTTGGGGTAATAAATTCAAAGATTCATGACTCCCTGAAAAAAGAAATTTGTCTTTTTTTGAGACGGGCACCCCTAATTCTAGATACCCCCACTATAGAAAATGTCCTCTCAGCATCAATCCAGTTATTTCCCCTCAGAATCATTTATGTTTCAATAAGATTACCTTTCATTCTTCTATACTCTAAGGCAGAGGTTTTCAACCTGTGGTCCGCGGACCCCTGGGGGTCTGCGGCAGGTTGTCAGGGGGTCCACGAGCAAGCCAAGAAAAAAAATGGAAAAGCGACCTGTTACAAAGACGTAGCTTACTTGTTTGCTCCAGTTTTCCACTATTCAGAAAATCGGCCATATCTATTCTATTTGTTATAGGCGACAATCTTGGAGACTTAGATGGTGTTCCCTTCTGGTAAGCTGCCGCTTAATATTCGATTTGTGTAGTCAGAGTAGTCAGTAGTGTTCACTACTCACTACTATTCTGTTGTGCACTGTAGTGTTAGCGAGACTGAGTGACGTTGTTGGTGTGCCTTAATGATATTGCTTACTTATCGTGCATTTATGCCACAGTGATGTCACTGTTAAACGAAAAGTGCGCAAGCGTGTAAATTTTAGATTAGTTTTGATAATTTTGTTTATCAGTAATAGTAATTAAACTGTCCAGCGGGTATTGCTGAGTATGGAGAAATTTCTGAAGAGAAAAGCTGACCAGAAACCGGAAGATTCTGATGACGAAGGGGATAAGGGTGACCGAAAGAGAAAGCAACGCAAGTACAATCCAGAATACATTTCATATGGCTTCATCGCAGTGGGGACAAATGCAGACCAATCTCTGTGTTGTGTGTTTGAAAACACTGTCCAACGATGCAATGAAACCAGCGAAATTGAAGTGCCATTTAACAACAGTGCATCCAGATATTGCCAGTAAGCCGAAGGAATATTTTGAGCGGCAAAAGAAGCTGTACCTCAAGCAGAAAGGCAAAATGACAGCCTGCGCCACTGTAAATGAGAAGGCTCTTTGCGCATCATATTTGGTAGCATTACAAATAGCACGTTCCAGAAAGCCTCACACAATTGGAGAAGAGCCTATACTGCCTGCAGCAGTAGATATGTGCGAAGTTGTACTGGGAAAAGAATCCAGTCAAAAACTGAAAGCCATTCCACTGTCTGATAACACAGTAAGCAGAAGAATTGGCGATATGGCAGAAGATATACAGAGCCAGCTGATAGCATGTCTTCAGCAAATCAGATTTGCGATTCAGCTCGATGAAAGTACTGATGTTGCCAGTGCTGCGCAGTTGTTGGTTTATGTTCAATATTGCGGGGAAGGAGAGGCTTTGGAAGACTTTTTGTTTTGCAAGGCACTCCCAGGGCGTACAACCGGTGAAGAACTTTTCCGTGTGCTTGACAGTTTTTTGTACCATCGGCATTGGCGTGGACACAGTGTATTGGAGTATGCACGGATGGTGCTGCCACAATGACGGGACGGAAGTCGGGTCTAGTCGCATGAGTGAAAGAAGTAGCTCCACATATAGCAGCAACCCACTGCATGATTCACCGTGAGGCTTTGGCTGCAAAGGATATGGATGAAAATCTTGCAGATGTGTTTTCCACATGCATTAAAACCGTTAACTTTATCAAAGACAAGCCGCTCAATCATCGTTTGTTTGAAAACATATGCCGTGAAATGGAAGCCGAGCATAAGCATTTGTTGCTACATACAGAAGTCAGATGGCTGTCACAAGGCCGTGTTGTGCAGCATATATATGAATTGCGAGATGAACTGCTCATTTTTCTAAATGAGCATAACGGATCATTGGCACAGTTCTTGACAGATGAGACGTGGGTTGCCAGATTAGCTTATTTTGCAGACATTTTCAACATTTTGAATAGCTTAAATCTATCATTGCAAGGACCTGGCTCAAATGTTCTGAAAACGCATGACAAAATCAATGCCTTCCAGAAAAAACTCCGTATCTGGAAGGGAAGATGCGAGCAAGGCGTCTATGATATGTTTCCGTTGATGGCTGACTTTCTGACAGTGAATGAGACTAAGATAGAGGCCATTGCAAGCACCGTTTTGAACCATATTCAACAGCTGTCACATTATTCGCATGAGTATTTCGGTGACGGTGACACGAGCATGTTTGATAGAATTCGAAATCCGTTTGAATGCATGCTTACTGATTTAACTGGACATGAACAAGAAGAATTGGCTGAAATGTCATTTGACAGGACTTTGCACTTGCAGTTCAACCGAATATCACTGTTGTCGTTCTGGATAGCATGTTCCCAGGAGTATCCACTGCTGTCCTGCAAAGCCGTCAATGTTCTGTTACCATTTGCAACCACTTACTTGTGTGAAATAGCATTTTCTGCAGTCACTACCATGAAAACCAAATACAGATCAAGACTGAATATTGACATACGCGTAAGTTTGTCGCACATACCACCACGTTTGGACAAACTCTGCAGTGCAAAACAGGCACAACCTTCACATTGAACTGAACACTGAAAGACACCGCTGGTAATTATCGGTGATTGGTCACTATTTCAATAGGGCCTATGTGCAGTAACTTAAGTGTTGTATGTATGAATTATCAATTGTTTGATTTTGTGGGCTTTGGGGGTTCGCCATCTAACAAGGACATGTTCTGGGGGGTCCGCAGCATGAAAAAGGTTGAAAACCACTGCTCTAAGGAGTGTAGTTCCAGTCTACTCCACCTATCTTCATACATCAACCCTTTCATCACAAAAATCATCCTGGTGAACCTTCTCTGCACTGCTTCCAATGCAAACACATAATATTTAAACTCTGAGATCAAAATTGTATGAAGTACTCCAGGTGTATCAAGATATCTCCATTTTTATACTTCATACCAGTTGCGATAAAGGCCATCATTCCATTGGTCTTTCTTGCCACTTGCTGTACCTGCTTGGTAACTATTTGTGTTTCATGTACTACATTTTGTAGATTCAATCCATTTAAATTATAATTTGCATTAGGGACTATATACAGTAGTTTTATGATCTACCACCATTATACCAGTGCCCAAAAAGACACCTGTAACCTGTCTAAATGACTACCGTCCCGTGGCACTGACACCAGTCATCATGAAGTGCTTCGAGAGGTTAGTCCTGCAACACATCAAATCCATTCTCCCCCCCCTCACTAGACCCCCTTCAGTTTGCATACTGCCCCAATCGGTCAACCGAAGATGCAGTGTCCTCTGCCCTCCACCTGGACCTGTCTCACTTAGATCAAAACGACACTTACGTTAGGATGCTCTTCATAGACTTCAGCTCTGCCTTTAACACTATCATCCCACAGAACCTCATAAGGAAGCTACACCTACTGGGCCTTAGCACCTCCACTTCCAATTGGATTCTGGACTTCCTCTCTGAAAGGCCGCAGTCAGTTTGCATTGGAAATACCATCCTAAATATCACCATGCTGAGCACTGGAGCCCCCCAGGGCTGCGTGCTCAGTCCACTGCTGTTCACACTGCTGACCCATGACTGCTCTGCCAACTCAGGCTCCAACCACATCATCAAGTTTGCTGATGATACAACAGTGGTGGGCCCTATCAGCAGGAACGATGAAACAGCTTACAGAGAGGAGGTGGAGAGGCTGGCGGATTGGCGCTCAGTCAACAATCTCTCCTTGAACATGGACAAAACAAGGGAGATGATTGTTGATTTTAGAAGGGCCCAGGCTGACCCCTTACCCCTGTGCATCAATGGCATCATTGTACAGAGAGTCAGCTGTTATAAGTTCTTGGGAATACATATAGCAGACGACCTGTCCTGGTCAACCAACACCTCCTCCCTCGCCAAAAAGGCACAGCAGCGTCTCCACTTTTTACAGCAGCTGAAGAGAGCAGACCTGCCCTCCCCCACCCTCACCATATTCTACAGGGGTACCATTGAGAGTGTCCTGACCAGTTGCATCTCTGCCTGGTATGGTAACTGTTACATCTCTGACCGTAAGACTTTGCAGAGAATTGCGAGTACAGCTGGAAAGATCATTGGAGTACCTGTTCCCTCCATCCTGGATATCTACAACACACGATGCACACGCAAAGTCTGCAGAATCATAGATGACCCTTCTCATCCCTCCCACAACCTATTTGTCCCACTGCTGTCTGGCAAGTGGTACTGGAGCATCTGGGCCAGAAATACTAGACTGTACAACAGATTTTTCCCCCAGGCTGTCAGGCTCCTGAATACCCTAGAGGCAGTTTCAGACAAATGCTACATCAAAAGCCTGGTTTGCACAACAGCGTATAAGAACTTTGGCTGTTGCTGAACATGTTTATACAGAACTCAGCGTGTTGCACTAAGTGTATTTTCTTCATCCAACTCGATTTTGCACTAACCCTGTACTAATTTTGTATTCTGTATATACCATTTTTTGTACTACTTGCACTTGGAAAATTTTTTTTGTCTGTGTCTATTGTATGTCCTCTGTTCTATGTATGTCCTCTGTTGTGCGAGTCTGGGGGAAACGACACTTCGTTCCTCCATGTGTTTTTACAGCATATGGGTGAGTGACAATAAAGTATAACCTGAACTTGAACTTGTTTTGTTTTGCTTTTCCCAAGAGGTACAGGAAAATGGAGATAATTGATAGATAATGAGATGTGAAATGATTGAAGCAATCATCTTTGCTTTTTTCAGGTTCAATAAAAGCAAAAATAAACTTAAACTAAAACTCATGACTAGCCAATGAAAGAAGACCATATGCCAAATCTGCACAAGATGCCAGTGTACTTTACCGGTGCACAGATTTAAAGATCTTGTGCCCAGAAGTGAAGCACAGAAGTTTTTCTGGGCAAAACATTGGTAAAAGGGAAGTACAGTTTTCAACAGATCAAAATTCTCTCATATTAATTGGAGTTAAACCAAATCAAGACAAAATAGAGTCATAGAGTCACAGAGAGATAGAGCACAGAAACAGGCCTTTTGGTTCACCAGGGCCGCACTGACCATCAAGTTCCTATTTTTACACCAATCCTACCCTAACATTATTATTCTTTCCCCCACCCCCCAAATTCTGCCACTCATCTACACACTAGGGGTAATCTACAGTGGCCAATTAACCCACCAACCTGCACATTTTGGAAATGCTCATGACTTTTGTTTTAGTGTTGAAATTTTTAAACTGTGGTCATAAGGGGATATCCAGACAGCAGTAAGATTTTGGTCCCTCCATCAGGTTTCCTTACTTCCTGCATTTGCTAACTAATCAGCTCGAAATACTTGAATATGTGTAAATAAAAATGCTTTTTTCTGCAATCATATTTTTCCCCATTAAGTAGTTGATTTTTATTTCCAGAAATTAGGTGTCCCAGATTATACCAATATTTCTCGGACTCCTAACCAGTATATATAAAACTCTTGAAATATACACAATACTGACAAAGTTCAGAGACTTTATCTTCCCAAATATGCTCTTCTACCTAATGAGTACTTTAACATTTTCTGTTTTTATTTCAGATTTCCATCATCTGAAGACTTATTTTTAGCCAAATATAGCCTGTTCTAGTTTATCCAAGTTGTTGGTGGCTATACTTGCTCTGTAGCCACTACAATCCCAGTGTTAATATTGGTTCTATAATGATGAATAGAACCTGGCTAAAGAATGGCATATCTGTCCAAGTCAAATAGAATGTACTGCTCTTGTTAGATGGTATTGTTCAAGTGAATTTGTTGACATACTGCAGTGCACTCAAGAAACAGAATTTACCAGAGCCACTGGACATTTTTACTGGGGGCATTGGATAAAGTTGAGGCAGGAAACTGATCAAGTGAACTACTCTGTCCTGAACGTTCTCACGTTTTGAATTGTCTAGTGGCACCCACCTAGGTGAATGTTGACTATTCCATTCCACTCCTGACTTTAGTCAAAGTGTAAGGAGAAACATCACATATTACTCAAGTTTCTGACCTGATTCTTGTAGACATAGTGTGATTTGGCTGGGAAAGATATTTGTCAATGACAACACTTCATCACATGCTTAATTATATTCGTGGTTAAAAAGACCATAACCTGTTTTTCATTTGTGTGTGGAACTTTGCTTGGCAATACTTCACATGGCCAATACCAATATCCTAATTCCATTTGTTTTACTTCCCCATTCTACTGGATGTTTTGATTACTTGATATTTGATTACTACTCCCATCCCCATGCTATTGCAATGGCATTAGGACATATGCTGTAAAATGTTATTTGCATCACATCTACAACTGAGTTATGGCACGTCAAGAGGTAGTAGGTTCCAGGAACTGTCATACTTTCAGGAGGTTGCATGCACAAAAATTTGAAAACAGCAGAGTGAGGAAGTGCACCCCAAGAGGATACAACCTGTTATTCTGGTTGAATAACCAAAACGCTTCAGGAAAAAATGCATTTTATGCCCTTAATCCACAGTTTTCATAATTTTACACTTTCTTGCTCACCAAACTAATATACCCTAGTGCCATCTTCTTTTCAAGGGACCGACTAGATCATGTTGCCTTTTCTCGAAAATTAAGTTCAACAGTGAATGGCTACAAGCTATTTAACTTCAATGGCAACAAATAACTCTAATGTCAAAAGAATAAGTGTTGCCATACAGCAGCTGGAAGCAGAAACTGTGTGATATTTCCTCTAAACTGATAGCCAATTATCGAACTCTTGTTACCATCTCAATTGTGAGACAAACATACAAACAAGATCAACTGCGATATCCAACCTGTCCCAAAATGTCACGATGCTTCACATATCACAATGTCCAACCAGAGTCATGTAATCTGGGAGAGAGAAAACACACAGATAAAACCCCATACCAATGAAAGGGTTTGGGGGGTGGGGGGGGGGGGGCAGGTTGTAGTGGTGATGGTAATCAGAGGAACATAGAACACTACAGCACAGTACAGGCCCTGCAGCCCACAATGTTGTGCCGACATTTTATCCTGCTCTAAGATCTATCTAACCCTTCCCTCCCACATAGCCCACTATTTTTCTATCATTCATGTGTCTATCTAAGAGTCTCTTAAGTGTCCCTAATGTATCTGCCTCCACAACCTCTGCTGGCAGTGCGTTCCACGCACCCACCACTCTCTGTGTAAAAAAACTTACCCCTTACATCCCCCTTATACCTTCCTCCAATCACCTTAAAATTATGTCCCCTCGTGTTAGCCATTGTTGCTCTGGGAAAAAATCTCTGACTGACCACTCAATCTATGCCTCTTATCATCTTGTACACCTCTATCAAGTCACCTCTCATCCTCCCTCTCTCCAAAGAGAAAAGCCCCAGCTCGCTCAACGTATCCTCATAAGACAAAGAAGGAGATATTAAAAAATTCCTCTCATCCTCCCAGGCAATCAAAGCTAACCCCTACTTATATATCCTTCTCCTAAGCCAGAAACAGTCCCAGCAATTACTTAAAATGCACAGAAATTGAGTAGTCACCATGCAAGCGGTTGGGGTTAAACTATTCAGTAAATCAACATTTGTGCAAGAAATGCCTAGCATCCAATCTACTTCTGCTATTGCAAGACTTGCATGACTACTGGTCCTTTCGAATCTACTTGATTTTTATAATTTGTTCAGGTGAACAAAATTTAATTCTTTCATTATGTTGATCAAATTACACCCACACAAATCCTAGTTTTCTCTAAAATAAATATACCATATCTGTGGAAAATCAAAACATTAAGTGAAATAAAGTGACTGTGGTATAGCTGAAGGCCCAGAGACAAAGTGCATTTGGTCCCACAGTTCAACACATTCATGTCCTGCTTCTGGACCCACTGCCAAGTCCAGTGATGGCGCAGAATGTCACATGTGCTAACAATAGATCTCCATTCGTTCATAAATTCTATGTTACAATGAACAGGCACCAAACATAGGAACAAGTTGATCTGTGCACTGCAGTGTGCTGGGAACATCATTTATGCCATTTTAACTGCACTTTCTGACATATCCTTCATTGAAGCACATTGGCATTTCCCTACTTCATTCACAGTTTACAGTCTTAACATGAGATGAATATCTTTTGAGAGAAGAGTTCACATCTATACAGATGCTTTAGTACAAGTGCTAATGACTAGGTGAGCACTACAAAGCAAATAAAATTTGGATGGTGGAGGCAAGAGAATAATATATGACCTGGTAATACATGTGCAAAATGTACATGAGACAAGTACTGCTTTGTGTGGATATACTGTATATAAATATAAAACACAATCTTGTCCACTTCCATTTTACATCTTGTACCTCCCAAACAAATGAAAACCAGAACTAAAAAAGCAGTAAGATTTAATGTCAAGAAAGAATCTTTAGATAATTAGAGGTTATAACTGCAATATGTGGATAACAATACTTGGCCAGTCCACAGCATAGTTCCACTTTTCATCTTGAGGCATCTTAAATGAGTTTAAAATGTACAAAAGACTCAGTGATATTAGTTCCATTGAGTGCAACAGCTGGGAAGGCCAGAGGATAATGGCCATTCTCAGATGAGAAGTTAAATTATTCATCTGGTAGTTGACATTCAAAATCTTGCACTGCTATTCAAAGAGCAGAGATTTAATTCCATTGTTCTGACCAAAATTCTTTCAACTGTTATTGGAAATTTGTTAATTGGACATTATCCCAATTAGATATCAGTAACTGAGCAAATATTTTGGCGGGGAGTTGGGGGGTGTGTGGGGTGGGACAGTGAGGAGGGAGGAGGTCTGGTATTTGGTATGGAAGTTAGAAAGTTAAAAAGAAAGGACAAGGTGCTGGTGTGGAATAGCAAAATGGGTAATAACCATACAGTATCATAGGAAGGCAGAGCATGTAAGCATAAGAATGTAACTCCTGTTAGAGTCAGAGCAGGGAAAAATGTACAGGACAAAATTAAAAGTTTTCTATGTCTTCTCTGAAAACATATACAAAATATTTGTTTATTTTCTCTGGTCTTTTTCAATTCCCCAACATAATTACTCTATCAAGCACCCAATTACAGTAATCCTACATTAATTCCATTCTTTTTATTCTTGCCATGTTCCCATCAGTTTTCCCCAGATTCTACTACTCACCTGCATACTAGGGGCAATTTTACATTGGCCAATTAATCTTCCTACCTGCATATCAGGAATCCAAATACTCCTTCCAATGAAGCAGCAATTCAGTTGCACATCTTTCAATTTGGTGAATTGCATTTGGTGCTCATGATGTGGCCTCCTCTACATTTGGTAAATTGTTTTATAATTGTCATATGTACCGAGGTAAAGTGAAAAACTGGCCTTGCATACCGTCCATACAGATCAATTCACTACAACAGTGTATTGAGATAGTATAAGGTAAAAACAATAACAGAGTGCAGAATAAAGTGTTACAGTACAGAGAAAGTGCAGTGCAGGTAGATAGTAAGGTGCAAGTTCACAACAAGGTAGATTGTGAGGTCAAGAGTCCATCTCATTGTACAAAAGAACCATTCAATAGTCTTATAACAGCAGGGTAGAAGCTATCCTTGAGCCTGGTGGTATGTGCTTTCAGGCTTTTGTATCTTCTGCCCCAGGATAGGGGGGAGAAGAGAAAATGTCTGGGGTAGGTGGGATCTTTGGTTATGCTGGCTGCTTTATCGAGGAAGCGAAAAGTGTAGACAGAGTCCATGGAGAGGAGATGGGTTTCCATGATGTGCTGAGCTATGTCCACAACTCTCTGCAGTTTCTTGCAATCATGGGCAGAGCAGTTGTCTTACACTAAGTGCAGGTTGGGTGACTGCTCTGCAGAAGGCCTCTGTTTTGAGCTTCTGTCATTGATCTCCCACAGTTTTCCAATGAAGCCCAACTCATGCTCAACGAAGAATAGCTCATCTTTCGCCTAGGTGCATTGCAGACCTCAGGACTCAATATTAAGTTCAATAATTTCAGATAACCTGTCTTTCCTGTTTGTGTTACAGCTCGCCAGTTTTGATGCAAGGTCATCCACCTGTAACATTAGCTCCAGAGATGCTGTATGATCTATTGAGTATTTTCAACATTCTCTTTTTCATTGGATTTCCAGCAACTGTTTTGTTCTGCATCTCACTGTTCCAGCATTATTTATGTTTTTCTCCTTCACCTCATTGGTATTAGTTTATTATTGTCACATGTACCGAGGTACAGTGAAAAGCTTGTCTTGCATACCCTTCATGCAGATCAATTCATTACACCGTGCATTGAGGTAGTACAAGGTAAAATAACAGAATGCAGAATAAAGTGTTATAGCTACACAGAAAGTGCAGTGCGGGTAGAAATAAGGTGCAAAGTCATAAGGAGATAGATTGTGAGGTCAAGAGTCCATCTTATTGTACTAGGGAACTCTCTCTACTCATAATCCTTCAAACAGATGAGGTATGGTTAACAAGCATTCATCATCCTATCACCCTCGCTTGGGTGGTGTCAACATTATTTTTGTCACACAGACAACCTTGGAGTCCACTATATCACAGATTTTCTCTTCATTCTCTCTACCCACCCAGCCCCCCACCGCCCCTCCCCATCCCCTCCGCAATCTGAAACATGCTCATTTTCTCAGTTTTCCAGCTTAGATTAATGATCATTGACCTGAAACGTCAACTCTACTTGAACCTCTAAAGATGCTGTCTGACCTGCAGAGTATCTTCAGTACATTCTGTTATTGTTTTAGAATCCCAGCATCTGAAGTTTTTTTGGCACTTAGATTATTCATAAATCCTTTCTCATTGTACAATATTAAAATATATCTCAACACACTGATCTATAAAAACACTATGAATTTATCCTTCGCACAATTACTGCCAATTTGGTTTGTCCAGTATATATGAGAGTTAAGGTCTTCCAAGATTATTATATTACCCTTATCATATACTCTTCTAATTTCCTGATTTACACCATGCCCTTCATTGTCCCTTTTGTTAGGGTGCCTCTATTAATGTCCTTTGTTGTTTCTCAACTCCATCCAGTCTGACTCCACATCCTAATTTTCTGAGCCAGAGTCATAGAGCACTACAGTACAGAAACAGGCCCTTCGACCCATCTAGTCCATGCCGGCCTGGTTTTCTGCCTATTCCCATCTACCTGCACCCGGACCATAGTCCTCCATACCTCTCTCATCCATGTACCTATCCAAACTGCTCTTAAATGTTACAATTGAACCA
Source organism: Pristis pectinata (assembly GCF_009764475.1). Classification (NCBI taxonomy): domain Eukaryota; kingdom Metazoa; phylum Chordata; class Chondrichthyes; order Rhinopristiformes; family Pristidae; genus Pristis; species Pristis pectinata. The sequence continues at coordinate 126,780,462 of NC_067407.1, read as the reverse complement.
CATCCACCACTTCAGCTGGCAGCTCATTCCACACTCACACCACCCTCTGAGTGAAGAAATTTCCTGTCAGATTCCCCTTAAATGTTTCACATTTCACCTTAAGCCTATGACCTCTAATCTCAGCCAATCTGAGGGGAAAAAGCCTGCATGCATTCACCTTATCTATACCCCTCATAATTTTGTATACTTCTGTGAGATCTCCCCTCATTCTCCTGTGCTCCAGGGAATAAAGTCTTAACCAATTCAATCTTTCCCTATAACTCAAGTCCTCAAGTCCCAGCAACATCCGTGTAAAATTTTCTCTGCACTCTTTCAAGCTTATTGATGTCTTTCCTGTAGGTAAGTGGCCAGAAATGCACACAAATACTCTTAAGTTTGGCCTCACCAATGTATTGTACAACTGACATGTTCCTTCTCCTCTACTGTGTTTACCTCATTCTTTACTATCGGATCTCCTTTTCCTTATACATCTTGGTTATCTGTTATATAAATTAAATACTCCAGATTATTTAACTTTTAAGATAAGAATCCCAGAGTACTTAATTCCCAACTTTGTTCACTTTGCAAATCACTTCTCTATAATGGTTATTAGATAGTAACCATTTATCACCATCTCTTTAAAAATGCTGGATGTATTCAAATTATAGAGTGATAGATATTCAGAAATTAAGGGAATCAAGACATATCAGACAAGTGCATTTAAGTGCTGTTGAGGTAAAGGTCAGCCATAATCCTACTAAACAGCTTATTCCATTTTGTTTTTATTTGGTTCTTTGTAGAATATTGTTGAGTGCAATATGGCTGTTGCATTTGCCCTCCATTTCATTCTATCTGAAAAGATTTAGAATGTCCTCAGTGATACAACATATTGACATATAAATACGAGTTTTCCTTCTTGTAGGTCTTTCACATGTACGTCTTATCTGGGTTCTGTAGGTAGATACACAAGTTAATTCAGGATTTGCTATTTTTGTTGCCTATTGTGTTATTTGTTACATCAGGAGATTGGTAAGAGGGTAGTGGTTTATTTATGGGTATTGTTTCCAATTTTTCCAACTCAATTCATCCCGTGGATCAAATCTAAGCTAGATGATGGTGCCATGGATATTAATGAGATTTGCAAGCAGAATAAGTGTGAACCTGCTGGCATCTAACCGAGTAAGTAACTAGCATTTAGTGATACAAATCTGTTCTAAGTGTCAAAATCTATATAATATTGAAGCATTTAAAGTGTGTTCTGATGAACATTCTGCACAGGAACTAAGATACAGTTCTGTATTTTGCAGCTTCCATGTTCCTTTGTACATATCTTCTCTCTCTAAATGCCCTCATCTCACAAATCTTGATTCTTTGTGTTCTCTCTAACTTCCCTCATTAATCTATCAGCCCTTAATCAATTTTCTTAATCAGTTCTTTAATCAGTTTTCTTTTTCCACTGATGCTGCTTGACCTGCTGAGTGTTTCCAACATTTTGTGTTTTTTAAGTTACCTATTAATGCCTTCTTATATTTAAAGTTGGCCATGCCGAAACTATTTTGGTCTTCAGTGCAAATTTGCATATTGCACGGTGATAGAGCTATTTTCAATAATCCTTGCAACATAATTCAGTGCCTGTTCCCATCCTCTGGAAAATCCCCTGGGTTGCATTTTATGCTAAGGCAAATAAATAAACTTTTATGTCATTGCTAAAGTTATTTTTCAAGAGATTGCAAGACATTGGCCATTTTCATTGTACATTCAATCTGTTTGCTGGTGCTTTTTTCCCTACTAATCTTATCTATCTTCTTTCTCCTTTTGGTATGAATATTGTTGGTCTATGAGTTTCATGATGAGTCACCCTACAGTAGCTTGTCTAAGTGTCTATTACTCATGTATTAAACCTGTCAGCAGATACTTTATCCATAAACACATCATAACGAAGGCCGAACCCTTCTTCATCTAATATCCACATGACAACCTTTCCAACAGATGTGGGTGCCTACACCGAACATCAACAGAAATCAACACTTTAGAAAAGCAGTAGGAAAGAAAGGTGCAACATAAATGTTGCAGTATCTTGTAAGGTTGGGGCAGGGATTAAGACTGGAGATGAGAAAAAACTACACAATCTTTGATCATGAAACATATTTCTCACCATCAATTAAAACTGATTGTATAAATGCACTTTATAAAAGGAAAAGAAAGGTGCTTATGGCTTTATTCATGTTCTAACTGCACTCTATGGATTAACATGCTGCAGTTGAAAGCTTTCGTTTTACAGGTTTCCACATGTCAAAATCTTTGAAGTGAGGAACATGAGCTGTGAAGAAATGTGTTTGCCTGACTTTGAATTATCTGTAGAACGCAAACAATTGGTTAACTCTTCAAATACTGTATCACCATTACAATATCGAAACATAAGACCTGATTTTCTCTGTCATGGTACAGTTTTTAAAAACCATGTTATAAATTACATAATGTTCAAGAAAGATCTAATAGATCTTGGCTATAGTACCTTAACAGTACTTAACTCAGGCAATGATTTAGGATGGTCTAATCCAACCTAAATTGATGTCCCAGAATTCTTCAGGCAAGAGAACAAATCATGGCTCAATTATTTTTAAAAGTCAGCCACATTGTGTTGTTATTGATGTTTTCTAAAGAGCATGTAGGAAGGTGGAAATGAAAAATACCCAGTAATTTACACTTTTACTCAAGGTGAGAGATCTATAGGGAATGAAACATGTGTCATTTTTAGCCGGTGTACGAATCAAAACCATTTTTAAACCAGATATAGTGGCAAAATAAATCTCCAAGGGTGATTCAGCCTAAATTTAAAACTGCCGTTACTGTTACACTACAATTAGTTTTTCCACTGTAAGCCAAACATTTTCACAAAGTATGCTTGCAGCTAAATGAGAAGGTTTTTATCCTTTTATTTTGTAGTCATTTGTACATAAACTACCCAACAATTTGGAAAATTGCCTTGATTTGATCTAAGTGGAAGGCAAACCAGCTAATCAAATTCAGGTGCTAGAAGTGAAAATATATAGTGTTTTTTAAAATCTAATAACACTAGCTACTTCCCCTTATGTTTCAATGCAGATGCTGAAACAGAGCAGGTATTGCCATGGAGGGGTTGCATCAGAGCTTGGCATTTGTAAACGTTTGTTAGGATTAGGGAGGGTCAGCAGGCGATGCTGAGATGAGGTGGCACTGAAGGGGGTTGGGGGTGTGGTGGGACGGAATGGCAGTGTGCTTTCATCAGTTTCTTCCCGATCCTGTAAAGGGTTTGGTGTCAAAAAAACTTTTGGACTGTTCAGTTCTGAACATGTATTTAAAGAACATTGTTTCTTTCTCAGATTTGCTTGGATTTGTATTTTACTTCCTTAGGTCTGTACCGGATCCAACTTGGGTACAACTTCTTGATTGAATAGAGGTGCTGTCTCACAGATCCCGACCTCTGGTGCTGTCTGTGTGGAGTTTTCACATTCCCCTGTAACTGCACGGGTTTCCACCTGTTTCCTTTCACATTCCAAAAGATCTGCAGGTTGGTAGGTTAATTAGCCACCGTAAATTGTCTCTAGCTTGTAGAATCTAGATAGGTTGATGGGAGTGTGAGGAGAATAAAATGGGATTAGTGCAGGAGTAATGTAAATGGATGCTTGATGGATGGCCAGTGTGGTTTTGTTGGACAGAAAGACCTGTTTCCATATTGTATGACTCTATGAATGGCTCAATATCCAGACTTGGTGGATCCCTAAAAGCGATTATCATCTGGCTTCAAATGAAGAAGCCAAGAGTTCTGCTGGAATAGTTAAGGAAACTCACGAAGCTTCAGATTTTGTCACCAATTTCAATCAAGCCTTTCTTGATTCCACAACCCTCTACCATAGCTCCTATATCCTATGTGTGTGACCTCAACTTGCTTGACGGGGTAGTTTTATTTGAAACTGCATTCTTTCCAAATCACATTACAGTTACATGTGTGACTTAACTGTTTCGGTTTAATTCTTGAAACCAAAAATTTGGTTGAACAATACTCAAGCGTATTCTAAATCCTCTCCTCAAGAAGATTTCTGCAGGTGATGTATGCAGATTTGTTGTGTACTTCAGCAAAAAATTGGCTAAGCAATGTTTCACACTGAGCTTTGATTATTTCTGCTTCTTGAGAGCCTCCTTAACCATTCCAACTCTCTTGGATTCTCCATTTGAAGCCTGATGATATGAGAATGTATTTGCTATCATTTAGTTTCATAAAGTTTGTGAAAACTATAGATTGAAACTCAGGGCCATTGTCAGAAACAAGCTCCTCAGGCAAACCACACCATGCACATAGACCTTAGCCTATCTATAGTAAATTCATGCATGGTACTTGTTCCATGTGTTTCATTTCAATTCCCTGTGAATGTCTGTTGATTAGTATCAGGACATTGTCATTCCCTTTTTTCACAACAGTCTACATGTACATTCTGAAAATGTCTATTAGGCCATTCCATGACATCAAAAGCTTTTTGATGACTTGTTCCTACAACTTTGGCAAATAGTGCTCCCAGGACACCTCTCATACTCTCTACCATTTTGATAACTTCCAGTTCCCTGGTCCCAACCAGCTCACCTTTACCATGGACATTCAGTCTCTCTACAGCTCCATCCCCCATCAGGATGGTCTTAGGGCCCACAGTTTCTTTTTTGACCAAAGACCCAACCAGTTCCCCTCCACTAACACTCTTATTTGCTTGGCAGAAATTGTCCTCCCTCTCAACAACTCTTTTTATTCCTCCCACTTTCCAAAGATTAAAGGGGTAGCCATGGGCACTTGCATTGGCTCTAGCTATACCTGTCTTTTTGCTGGTTACATGGAATAGTCCTTGTTCCAAGCCCATTCTGGCACACTCTCAACTCCTCCTCTGCTACACTAATGACTGCATCACTGCTGCCAACTGCACATGCAGAACTCATCAATTTCACCACCTTTGCCATCAACTTCCACCCTACCCTCAAATTCACTTGGAACATCTCTGACACTTCTCTTCCTTTTCCAGATCTCTCTATCTCCATCTCAGGAGACAGAGTCACCACTGACATCTTCTATTAACCCAGCGACTCCCACAGCTACCTCAACTATACCTCCTCGCTACTGAAGGATGCCATCCTTTTTCTCAATTTCTCTGTCTCTGCTGCATCTGTTCTCAAAATAAGACTTTCTGCTCTAGAGGTTCTGAGATGTCCTTCTTCTGGAAGTGTGGGGCTTCACCTCTGTCATAGTCAATGAAGCCCTCACATGTACTTACTCCATTTCCCACACATCTGCTCTGACTCTCCAGGAAGAAGAGCAATAGATGAAGGGTCTTAGCCTGAAATGTCGACAGTCTTTTTCCCTCCACTGATGCTGACTGGCCTGCTGAGTTCCTCCATTGATTTGTGGCTTGCTTCAGATTCCGGCATCTGTGTTTATTGCTCTTCTGGAGATACAAGAGAGCTTTCTTGGTCCTCACCCTTCACCCCACCAGCCTCCACATCCAAACATCGTCCTCTGCCATTTCCACCAGCTCCAATGTGATCTCACCAGCAGTCACATCTTCCCCCCGTTCTGCTTGCCACAGGGACCACTCTCTTTGTGACTCCCTGGTCCACACATCTCTGCCTGTCTCCTGGCACTTTCCCCAGCAATCATTGGAGGTGTACAACCTGTCCCTTCGCCTCCTGCTAACACCATCCAGTGCCTTAAAGAGCCCTTCCAAGTGAGGCAGGGATTCACCTGCACCTCTTTCAACCTGGTTTACTGCATTTGGTGCTCATGTCCTCTACAGTGGAGAAACCAAAAGTAGACTGGGCAACAATTTTATGAAGCACCTGTGCTTTATCCACAATGGCAATTTTGAGCTTCTGGTTGCATGTCATTTTAACTCTCACCTTTCCACAATCTACTATTCACAATGATGGGGGAAATCCCAGAAAAAAAAATCTGGTTTTGTGTGCAGTAGAATATCCAAGCCTGGCAGCTATTGAGCAGATTAAGCCACCATGCATGTATTCCAATAATATGACCCTAACCTTATCACAATCATTAGGGCAAAGTATCTGCCTAGTAAATACAGAATTTCTTGACTGTTACTCCTCCAAGTGCTTCCTTCTTAATTAGTGCACAATTTCACTTACTGCTTTTGACAGTGCAAGCAAAAAGCAAAAGCAACTGGGCTTAACTGTTCAGCTTTATAGTTTGTAACCTGGCATATCACCTGCCAACTTCAACTTATATTACTACTGTAATGAACAAGGAAAGCTTTATTTGCTAAGCTTTTCTTGCAGTCACCATAGGCACTTCATTGCTCCTTTCCACACATCCATTTCACATCCTTTTTCAACAAATGATTGCAAGATCCGAAAAGAATTGCATGTAATACTGCTCCAACTTTAGGTATATTTTCAGACTCTGGTGAAATTGTTAATGGATTCCACTTTCTCCCTCAGCAGTTGTAAATCAATGGCATCAACCTTCAAACCAAGATATGCTGCTTCTCATTGTACAATGCAGACTTGTTTGACTTCAACTTCATATTGCACTTCTGTAATAAAAAGATTTTCTTCTTTTGTGCTCATGGCAATCAACTGGTTGTCTTGGTAATGTAGGCAGTGAACTTATTGAACAATTGCCTGATTGAACAACCTAGACCAAAAATTGATCAAAATCTATCCAGCATGTTAAGAGACACCATGAGACCTTTCCTTAAAGCAATGCTTAAAATAAAAGGCTGTGATGTGAAGTATATTCCTTTTGCTCACAAAGATTAACCCAAAGACACAATCTACATTTTTTTTTGCCACAGCCCGTCTGCAGAATTTCAGTAAGTAGATTCCAGGATTCTTGCCCATCAAAAGAACTATTCAGTTGTCAGGATTGATGACACACGAGAAACTGGGTTAGGATGCAAGGACTTAAGAGGAATAAATGGGATATGGAGGGACAATCACAAAAGGAGGGTACTGTGTCAATTTCTTATCACAGGTCTGATTCTTATGTATTGTAAAAAGGAAACATACAGGGAAAAATGTGGGAAACTAACAAGGAAATTTGATGAATAGGACTAACACCACAGTGAGTTGCATCTAGAATTAGAGTTATGGCTAATGACCTAATTCGGATAATTAGCTGTAACTCGTTGAAGGAGTTGAAGTTACAACTAGTTAAGAGTTAGAAAACTGTAAGTACCAAAACTGCAACAGTACATGGCACTTTATGATAGCTTGTAATTTTTATTTTAATCATACAATCCTGTTTCACATAATTCTTTTATAGTTCTTGTAATACCTTGTGTTATATTATTTATTATATTTTACATTATATTAGTAGCAGTGTTATTTCATTTAAATAAGTTTTTTTTTAAAAAGAGTTCTGAGTTACACTGTTCTACGAGTCCTGGCTAGCTTCATCCCACCCCAAACAAGTAGAGGATCAAACACAGATAACATGTATCAGGGAGGACTTCTTTAGTTACAAAAGCAATGATTCACTCCTTGCAAGATTTTATTCATCCTAAGTAACATTTAAACGTTACTTTATAGAGTAACGTTTGTACATATTGATGGTCGTGCTCTACTGACTATCTTTGTTGATATTCATTGTGTAGACATGGTAGAACTCTAATACTTTTTAAGTATGTCCTGTTTACTCTGCATTCTTATACTGCCTGAATATTTTTTGTCTTGGTAATTCAATGTAGAAATCTTGCAAAGTGGGTAGCAGATATTGTTCAACATTTTCAGCTTGATATATGGTCTCTGTATAGCCATATGATTTTTACTTGTCTTCGGTGCAACCACTCATGGCATGACTTCCGTTTTCACATGCACTCCATTTCCATGCAAACCTTATCCTGTTCCTTCTCAGCTTTACTCTTAAGAGCATCTGGGACTTGTCTGGAATTGCACTAGACTGGTTTTGTAATTGATCTAATGCAAATGTGTGCATTGTATCCTGTTATAGCAGTATTGCTGTCATTGAACATATCATTATTTCCAACAATGTGTTAAATGCATCTTTGAAGCAACTATGCTGCACAGTCTTCCAATTTAATCTTTGTCTCAGGCAGTCCTTCTCCATTAAAGTTGACGTCCTTATAAATCAGTATAATGATGGGAAGCTGTCCTCACTGTCCATTGTGTAGCATTGTATTGTCCATTATTGAGCAGTTTGCAGCAGTACCAATTCATATGCCAATGCACTGCTTGTTGATCAACATCTTCATTCAAAATCTATTTGCCACCATTAATGTTTGTGGCACAGTTAGTGTATAATCCCTGTTCTTTGTTGTTTGAATGAACTTCCAAACTATTAAGTTCTTCTGGCTATTGATGTTTACAATTGCCATCGAAATTACTTCTGTTGCTCCCTAGATCTGCAGGCTGTCAAAATGTGACTTTTCTTTTGGCAACTGAAACATTTGGTTATTCTAAACCGACAAGGATGTGAAAAGTAATGACCATTGCAACAATAGCAATTAATTGAACCAGTCTTACTAGTATACTTCAGATATGACTTTGCAGGCTAGGATTTAGCTACAGCTTTCTAGTTGTGGACTGTAGTGATACCAATTAGATGAAATCCTCTAGAATTCTTGGATGCCATTTTGACTAACACAGTACTGTTACATACAATTTTTGTATGCTCAACAGCTTTGACTCAATTAGTTCATCCATTAATCTGCACACAAACTTATCATGTAAGACATATCAGAAAAATGCACCAAAATTGCTTTGCATGCAATATGTAGGGTCCTAGAAATATACAGCACAGAAACAGGCCCTTCAGCCCACAGCATCTATGCTGACCATCACACCTATCTCTACTAATCCCACTTGCCTGTATTAATTGCATATCCCTCCATCCTCTGGCAGCTCATTCCAGATACCAATTTACTCAGTGCTAGCCTAGCCAATCCCTCCTGATAACTCAAACCCTCCAATCCATTCATTTCACCATTTCTGTCATACTGTTTCTGGCTCCTTTTCCCAGACTTATATCTTTCAGCTATTTCTAAAGCTTTTGGATTAAAGTAATCTTCCATTTACTTCACAACATCTATAAACTTATCACTCACATTGTATAGTGCAAGACTATTTGATAACATGCCATAGCCATCTGGCCAAATCTTGGTTTAGAATATCTCAGTTTACAATATCTCGGTTTACACTTGCATATCACATCATTTTGGGCTCTCACAATATCCCTCTCTCCTTCAGCCTCCAAGATATTGTTTGCTTTAAATAACAGGTCCTCTTCCTCAATATATGAGCGGAACGGTTCTTGAATTCAGTTATACATGCCAAGGCTCATAATGTAGTCAGTTGCAGCAGCTATTTTATCCTACTCCTTTTCAACAGTGACACATACGAAAATTATGCAAGCAATTGTCCAGTGTTGACCCTTGCCACCGTGGCTTGTGACAATATGCAGTTATATCGGTACATTGGAAAGATTTACACAAATGAAATTCCATCTAGTGGTTGCAAGAAAGCAGAATCAGAATTATTATCACAGAAATATGATGTGAAATTTGGTTTTGAGGCAGTAGTTCAGTGCAAAGACATAAAAATCTGTAAATTACAAAAATAAATAAATAGTGCAAAACAAAAGAGTAATGAGGTTCATGGATCGCTCCAAAATCTGATGGCGGAGGGTGCGGCACTTTGTGCTGGTGTCTCATTCCTCCAGCAACTCAAGTTCAATCCTGAACTCTGGTGCTTTCATTACAGACTTGGCACATTCTCCCTACGACCCTGGAATTTTCCCCGTGCTCTGGTTTCTTCTCACATCACAAAGATGTCCTAATAGCTAGGATAATTGGTTACTGTAAATTGCCCCTATTGTAGCTGGGTGGTAAAAAAACTACGGTGGAGTTGCTGGGCACATGAGCAAGAATGGGTTATACCTAAGTGGGAGAACTTAATTTATGGGAATGCTTTGAAAGCCAGCATAGACTCAATGGGTGAATGTCCTCCTTCTATGTCACATGGAAATATGAGCAACATATAAAGACAAGTCCTTTAACAATCCACCTGACATTATTTGCCATCTATAAACTGAATTGTAGTTACTCACCTGGACTACTCCAACAGAACCTCCAAAACCTGTGACCTGTATCACCAAGACTTACAAGATCTGCAGGTTCCCCTCCACATCTTTGGAAGTATATTGTTATTCCTTCATCATTGCTGGGTCTAAATGCTGGAACCACTTATCCAATTGCATTGCAGGTATTCCTTCATCGGAAGTATGGCTGCAATTCAAGAAAGCGGCTAACAACCACCTTCTCAAGAACAGTTAGAGATGGGCAATAAATGATATTTTGTTTAAATTCTGAAGGAAACATACCATTCCCAATGCCAATTTATAATGTCCTGAGAGAGGCAGAGTATGGCATTATATTTCCAAGTATATAGCGATTCACTGGCAAGGTAAAGATCTATGCCATTTCCATGTTGAGAGTTTAATCTGTCAGACTGAATATTTGTTATGTAACACAATGCTACCTCTACCTAACTTTTTCTGTTCAATCAGGATCACAGTATGAATACACACATGGATAAAGAGACAACAGCACGTCCAAGCTCAGACACTGCATAACAGAAATGGTCAGTATCTCTCTTAATTGAAAAGCTTTATGCAGTTCAATTTCCAGGCAATCACATACAGCAGGAACTGCAGGAACAGAACACTGCATTATTGTTAACAGCCAGTCTATGCAATGTACAGCTAAAAAGGATGATAATACAAACCCCAATTAAGAGATAAAGTGACTGGCCTGAAAAGAGTCATCAATGTTCAACCATTCCTATTAATGGCATGTCCAAGACATACTTGAGTGATTGATGCCATTGCTTTACATAGCATTACACTGGGGTCTCTGCATTTCCAATCCACACTAGTCAGGCCTGGCATTGAAATTCCAGCATCTGCAGTCTCTTTTGTCTTCAGGCATAGAAATGCCTGTTCATTTCAAGGGAAATTCTTGGCTTGAAGAATAGGGCTGATCTTTCTTCAATTATTTTATTTCAGTTTAATATTTTTTGTGAAATGTTTTAATATTCTTTTCATTTCTTTTATATCTTTTATTATCTTAGAATAATTTTGTTCATTATTTGTCACTTGCAATATATTTTTAAATAAAACAATTTTTTAAAAACCTCACTGGCTTTGATTAGAGACAAAGATATGCCTCCTGACAAATATTATCAGGCTGTTTTGAGTGAGGGAGAGGTGGTGGGGAATGGGCAGACCAAGCTCTATGCCACTTGAGGACTATTCAATGCTAATATCTTGCTACACCTCACAGGCCCACTTCTGGATTTGTAGGGTCAGCAAGGTTGGCCTTCTACATAAAGTTTAAATGCAGGTGAGGACTACAGGTGTCATTTTTCAACAGAAGACTGGGTTCATTATGATTCAGTACAATTATTTCAGAAAAGTAATTGATCACAGAAAACACAGTTAAAGACAAACATTGTACGTGGAGACATCCTAACTTCAGAGAATTAAGGAGTAAACAGAAATGTAGAAAACACTAATCATAGAATCATAGAATTATAGAACAGTACAGCACAATACAGGCCCTTCGGCCCACAATGTTGTGCCGACCTTTAAACCTCGCCTAAGACTATCTAACCCCTTCCTCCCACATATCCCTCTATTTTAAATTCCTCCATATGCTTATCTAGCAACCTCTTGAATTTGACCAATGTACCTGCCTCCACCACCACCCCAAGCAGCACATTCCATGCCCCAACCACTCCCTGGGTAAAAAACCTCCCTCTGATATCTCCCCACCCATTATTTAAAGCCATGCCCTCTTGTATTGAGCATTGGTGCCCTGGGAAAGAGGCGCTGGCTGTCTACTCTATCTATTCCTCTTAATATTTTGTATACCTCTATCATGTCTCCTCTCATCCTCCTTCTCTCCAAAGAGTAAAGCCCTAGCTCCCTTAGTCTCCCTTCATGATGCATACTCTCTAAACCAGGCAGCATCCTGGTAAGTCTCCTCTGCACCCTTTCCAACACTTCCACATCCTTCCTATAATGAGGTGACCAGAACTGGACACAGGACTCTAAGTGTGGTCCAACCAGAGTTTTGTAGAGCTGCATCATTACCTCGCGGCTCTTAAACTCGAACCCACGACTTATGAATGCTAACATCCCATAAGCTTTATAAACTACCCTATCCACCTGTGAGGCAACTTTCAGGGATCTGTGATCTTTTCCTTAATCAGATGTTCTTTGATGTTCTGAGTATTTCCACTATTTTCTATTTTTAATTTAGAAACAATATAAACTTAACATCAAAAGAAAGTCAAGAAGGATCAATGAAGTACAAACACAATAATATAATTAAACTGTAGAAAGAAAAACAACCTAAATCTGAGCTCAACTGACAGTCCAGTTTAAGAAAAATAATTAAGTATTTTTGAGTACACTTTTGGGAAGAGGGTGTGGTACATTTCTTGTTATATTTTCAACATCATCAGATTCTACTTATTTTCAGCAGGGTAGGGCACATTACTGTAATCTGGTGTATAATTATGCACTATTGTGGTTTATGGGGTTAATCTTAAAATCCCCTTACCTTTTGAGCTGGTTACATTGATTTGAGGTATATTACACCAAAGAAAAGGTTCAACAAGGTGGAAAATCCAGGCCATAACATTATTTATTCTAAGCTGATAAGTTTCAATTTATAGAAAATACTTCCCCCATCCTCATCAAAAGTTTATGAGTAATGACTGAATTTAATCACATATTCCATATTACAATGTTGGAAGAGACACAGGCTCATACAGAAAAGACTTTTTATAACTTAAAAAAATATAAAATCAATTTTCTCCGCCCATAAAGGTAAATATTGCATTTAGCTATACAAACAGATCATTTGAAATACAAAGATACACAGTTTTATTTAAAATGTACATTGATTTTAGCTAAATACATATCGGAGAAAATTATAGAGTCATGGAGGTACAATGTGGAAACAGGCCCTATGGCCCACTGAGTGCGTGCTGATCATCAATTTTTACATTTTTACACTAATCCTACCCTAACTCATTTTATTCTCCCCACACTCACATTAACTGCTCCCTGCACCCCCCCCCCCAAACCATATTCTACCACTTACCTACACATTAGAGGCAATTTACAGTGGCCAATTAGTCTAGCAAATTGTTGAATTCAAGTTGCACATTTTCTGATGAGATGAGACACTGGAGACAGTAAATTTATTAACAATTGAAATATGTTTCCCTTTTTATTTTCCTTCATCTTTTAGAGGTTTTTGAAGAGGTAACCAAGAGGATTGATGAGGGTGGGGCAGTGGATGTTGTCTAAATGGACTTTAGCAAGGCCTTTGACAAAGGTCCTGCATGGAACGCCAGTCTGGAAAGTTAGATTTCATGAGATCAAGGAGAGCTATCCAAGTGGATACATAATTGGCTCGATGGTAGGAAGCAGAGAATGATGGTGGAAGGTTGTTTTTCAGACTGGAGTCCTGTTACTAGTGGTGTGCCACAGGGATCAGTGCTGGGCCCATTGTTGTTTGTCATTTATATTAACGATTTGGATGAGAATGTACAAGGCATGTTTACAGATGACACTAAAACAGGTAGTATCAAAAATTACAAGGGAATCTTGATCAGCTAGGTAAGTGGGCCAAGAAATGGCAAATGGTGTTCAGTTCAAATAAGTGTTGCACTTTGGGAAGTCAAACCAGTGTACGACTTTCACAGGGAACAGTAGGGCCCTGGGCAGTGTTGTAGAACAGAGGGACCTTGGAGTACAAGTACATAGTTCCCTGAAAGTAGACAGGGTGGTGAAGAAGGCATTTGGCATACTGGCCTACATCAGTCATGGCACAGAGTACAGGGGTTGGGACATTATGTTGCAGTTGTACAAGACATTGGTGAGGCTGCACCTGGAGTATTTTGTTCAGTTTTGGTTACCCTGTATTAGGAAAGTGGCCATTCAGGTGGAAAGGCTGCAAAGAAGATTTATGAGAATATTGCCAGGACTTGAGAGCCTGAGTTATAGGGAGAGATGCCAGGACTTTATTTATTAGAGAGTAAAATGCTGAGGGGTGACCTTATAGAAGTGTATAAAATCACAAGGGGCACAGATAGGATGAAGGCACACAGTCTTTTTATTAGGGAAAGGGAATCAAAAACTAGAGGGCAAAGGTTTAAGGTGAGAGGGGAAAGATTTAAAAGGAACCTGAGGGGCAACTTCTTTACACGGGGTGGTGCGCATATGTAACGAGCTGCTAGAGGAAGTAGTTGAGGCAGGTACAGTACCAGCATTTAAAAGACACAGATAGATACATGGATAGGAAAGGTTTAGCAGGATATGGGCTAAACATGGACAAATGAGTCTAGCTTAGATCAGCATCTTGATTGGCATGGACGGATTGGGCCGAACAGCCTGTTTCTGTGCTGTATTACTCTACGACACTCTCTTTCTGTATTTTCCAAAACTTGTTTTGCTCATGTATTTATCTTCTTATCTCATCACATCTTTTTCAGCTGTCCTCATTCTCTATGCCCTGCTTTCGACTATTTTAGTAACACTGTAATCACAGTAACAGCCAAATCACAGTGAAAACCACCCCAATCTTGCACAACATATAATACCAATGTATAAAGCAAAGCTGTTTTGAACCAGTGAATCCATAGCACAGAACAGTCAACAACTTGACAGTGATTCACAATTATACTTGTGGAAGCTCTAACAATGAAAAAATGTACACAGGTATATAATGCATTTACTCTTCTAGCATTGGACTAAAAGTTCTACTTAAGAAATATTAAAACAGGTTTTAAATGGAGTATAAATAGGGCAATGCTGTGGTATAAAGGAAGTGACCTGTGTGTCCCAAGTTCAGGGAACAATGCCTTGTAAGACGTTTTTAATTCACTGCCCTGAAGGCAAAAAATACTGCTGCTAGCTCTTGGGCCTAAACTTTTATTTTGATAGAAGCAGATTGAATACTTTGTCCATGCATTCACGCCCACAATGTGACTTTCAGATTGTTGGATTGAAAATAACCTTCCTCCAATATTGAAAATGACTGCAGGGAGAATGTCAAAGTGGAATATGTAGGCATGCATTCTGACTATTTGTAATTGTACTGGTTTTGCCAAATCCATTTATTGCCTCAGATCCAGATAATCTTGCTCGATCAAAGGGCAAGCAACTTTATAAGATACTGACATTTTTCAGGTGTAAGCTACCTTTGGGGACACTGAATGATAGAAAAGGGTAAGTGTTTCATTCTAAAGCTAATTTTGAAATACTATCTAAAACACTTACCCAAAAAAAGTCTAATATCAAGGTATTATAGAGAAACAGCTAGTCATTACACCACTGGTAAATTATACAGTTCTACAGACATGTCATCAGTAATTTATTATTTAACACATCTTTCAACAGTCTTCACAAAGAGTTTGCATTATAGACACCAACTGTTCCCTTGATCTCTCTTCAGTAAACTCCAACCCAACTTTGCATACTATGTCAACTTGTACATGGCATAGTCACCATGTCAACTATAATTATAACAATTGCTTGCCCTTTGAAACTTTCCTCTCCATTCAACTATACTGTCATGTTTCCTTTCACAGAGGATGGAGAAAATAGAATGCAGATCCTCATTATGTATGACTCCTTCATCAACCATTGAGTTTGTAATTCTGCAAGGATAGAGGCACTGCTAATTCTGGTTATCAGCAACAAAATAAATCTATTAGAGGAATTAAGTGATGGTAAATTAACCTGGGAAAGTAACTACAGCTTAAAATATAAGGTGAAAAATTGTCCAAAAACTTGTGGCCACATCCTGGGCTGTAATTGCCAAGACATTCAAGATCACTGCCCTTGCACTATTGTACTTGAATGCTGAGAACTGTGCACTTGTATGGTTTGGATGTGCATACATGAAGATGGTAAGCCTTGAATGTAACATTCTGATAAGAACTGTCTTTAAAATGCTGAAATTAAACTAAATGAGTGGATACTGATCCTGTGTGGCATCTCAATTCCTCAGGATTGTGAAGAATCTTATCAACAGTAAACTGTTAAATGAGCCCAGGCTTTCAAATCTGAAAAACTCACAACCTCCATTTAGATAAGAGAAACCATTGTGGAACTGCTCAATGCCATTAACTCACCAACATTCAATACAGTGGCTTGACAGAAGGGGTTCAGGGACAGAAATAATATCCTCAAAAACACCTCATGGCCAGTCACAGGAAAATGCCACTAGGCTCAGATTGCCAGTGAGAATTCAGGTATCCATCACAATGCCAGACTACCCATGTGAGAATCAACTATCTCCTTGGTTGCCAGAAGCAGAAATCCAATTTGCATGCAACTACAGATGACTACACTTTAAACAACTGCCAAGATGAAGTTTGCTAGTAGTTTCCAAATCTTCAGTTAGGCAAAACCCACAACCATAATCTGGTTTGAAAACCTGTATGTGTTGTGCTGGCCCATTGAGGAGTACAAAAGAGAAAAGTGATTTTTCTTAAGCTTATTTGTCATCAGAACTCTAATTTTGTAAGGGGTCAAAATTAGAGCTCTGATGATGAATAAGCTTAAGAAAAATCACTTTTCTCTTCTGTACTCAATGGGCCAGTGCTTGCTGGCACTGGCCTGCTTTGTACAAACTCCACACAACTGCATTGGAGATCAGGACTGTGAGGTAGCAGCTTTACTAGCTTTGTTACTGTACTGTCCAGTAATTATGAAGTAAATAATTAAAAACTAAGAATTATTGAATTGTTTTAAAAAATAAAATGAGCCAAAATACTAAAAATACACTTCAAGATCAACATAATTGAAATAATTAAAAATAATCATACTTTCCCTTTTTTACAGCCCTACAATATCAATTAAATCAATGTAGGTGCAGCTCTTAATCCAAGTCTAACTTGTAATTTAGCAATAAGAACTGGAACCTTCTTTGGCTTGATCCAAGTCTAAACTGATGCAGGATCTGAGAGCTAATTCATCACTACAAATGCTGAGGAATCTCCACAAGATTGAAATCTGCCACTGGATTCAATGGGAAGTCCAGTTGTGGAGGGTCTTGACAGGTGCACTGCTCAGCATTGTTGAGTAAGTTCTGGACTTCCACATTTGACTATATACACACAGAAGTCCTGGAGTTGCTTCTACTTAACTGGGTAAATCCTAGCAGTCCTGAACAGACCATTGCCACTCTCTGAAGAGCAGCAGGAAGTGAGCCAGAATATATTAATGTTAAAACAAGTCAAGGCTGTGCGAAAGATGGTTCCAGCTATCAATGCCAAATTGCACGTTATTCAAATTTGCTGTAATGGTCACGCACCAAAGCATTTATAATGGCATGGAATCAAGTTAGAAAAATGGGGTTAAGATATAAAACAAACATAATCTAATTGAATTGACAGGCCTGAGAGTTAAATGGCCTTCTCCTGTTATGATATTAAAGATTGAAAGTAAAAGTTTCCATTATTTTCCAGAAAAGGGTGACACAGAGAGAAATGTGGTTTAATTGTAGCAAATTGCCATGATAAGACTCAGGGACATAAGCACTATTCACTGGTACTAAACTAATTGAGATAAAGAAGCAATCATTTTATGAGAATTTCTATGCACAGTTGACAAATACTGGTAAAATCCTGTTGAGATAACAATGCTTGCTCAGCATTCCTGTTTTACAGTAGTTCAAATGAAAATCACTTTCTTACAGTTGGCAAGGAAGAAGGTAAGGGTGCAGCAACTTACTGCTATATAAACAACAACCTCTGATGAGTTTTGCAGCTGTGATTACTCTCAGGAGGTTATCTTACTAACATTTTGGAGTAACACACAAAAAATGCTGGAGGAACTCAACAGGTCAGGCAGCATCTATTGAGGGAAATGAACAATCGATGTTTCAGGCCGATACAGAGCTTGTATTTTCTTTTTCTTTAGCTCATTGTCACCCGTGTAATATTTTAGGCCTTCCTGGAGTGCAGAGTTGTGTAGAGCATAGAAATGGAACATAGCAGCAAGACAATTCTATCTTACCCTCAGGCATATTTATTCAAGTAGATTTTGGCTGTTTTTTTTATCTTAACCCTATTTACCTACCATGATTCCATGTGATTATAAATGCTCTGAACCCTGACCATTGTGGCAGATTTGACTACCAGTTTAAGAGCATGTTTGTTTATCTGTCACAAAGTTGTCTCGTAACTACACCTGGCTATGTTACATAGATCTCCTAACTCAAAAGGATCAGAGCCAAGAAAATTCAGGGCAATTTAACAACATATTTGAAACAAAATGGTATGTTTACTGGAAAAATGAAATCCAAATAGAAGGTGCTGGAAATACTCATTGTTAAGACATTGTGGTGTCTTACAGCACAGAAACAGGCTCTTCAGTCCATCCAATGCATGCTGACATTCTAGCACCTACATACACTATTCCTACATTACTACTTATTCATACACTACTCCTTCCAGATTCTATCATTCACCTACACACTGGGGGCAATTAGCAGTGGCTAATTAATCAACTAATCCTCATGTCTTTGGGGTGTGGCAGAAAACCAGAGCACCCAGAGAAAATCTATGCAGTCAAAGGGAGAATGTACAAGATCTGCACAGACAGCAGCAGAAGTCAGGACTGAATCTGGGTCACTGGAGCTGGAAGGCAGCAGCTCTACTAGCTGTGCCACTGAGTGTTTCCAGATTTTTCTCATTTTAATTCCATATATATATTAATTACTAACATCCTACTGCTGTGAGCATTGTATTAGCCACAGTCAGAAATATTTCTGGTAGTAAAATGAGGCTGCCTTTCTTCATGTAGAGGTTTATACGTACATGGAAAGCAATTTACAGAATTATATTCTTTTAACCCAAAGTGCCTCTAAGTGGTCCTCAAAAATCACTAATAAACTATACTCTGTAGATGGGCTATTTTCTTCTGCTGGGAGGAACAAAAATGTCAGAATAGACCAACACTGTTATGCAGCAGAGTACAGGTGAAAATGAAAGTTGAAATGAGAACTTTCACGTGATATAGTCTGTGAAAAAGTACTACAAAGTGAAATCTGCAGGAAAGGGCTAGGGTACATGCAAGCTCTCAAATATGCACTAAGAAAGGTAACATCATTCATTCCATCAAACCCAAACCAAACTCCCACAAGAGCAAAACAGCTTTTCCTTGATAACCCTGCTTTTTTTTCTTCTTCAAACATCTTTCCAATTTCCCTTTGAAAGCAACAATTAAATCCACTTCCCTTTCAGGCAGATAAGCCATTTCCCTCATGACACCCTGGCTCTGTTGCCAGTCACCTTAAAAACTGTGTTCTCTCATTCTCAGCTCTTCTGCCAATGGATACCGTTTATTTTGTTTCACTTTGTCTAAACACTTCATGAATTTGCACATCTCTGCCAATCAGCTCTACAGCTTCTATGCTCTAAAGTGAATAATCCCAATTTCTCCTATCCACATGATTGAAGTCCCTCATCCCTTGATGTATTCTATTAAATCTGCACCATCTTTTTCGCCTTCCTATCACGTTGTAATAAAAATTGTCTCCAACAATCTAATTGCAGCCAAAATTATCCGTTGGTCCGACCAAAACATTTGACTAGAGGAACAGCTACATTTGTTTTATGTTGGGGTAAGTTACTATATGCAACAGTAGTATAAAAGAATGACATTCTCTTCTGCCAAGTCACAAGCAATCGATTGGAAGTTACTAAAAATAAAAGGAAACTTCCACTGAGTACTTAGCTGGCAGATTGCACTTAAGAACAATTTATTTCTATTTTATCAGAGCAATAAAGTTGTATTAGAAGATTAAGTGCTGGAGAGCAACAAAGTTCTAAACAATTCCTTTCAAGAAAAGATAATGAGGAAAAAGTTTTAAATCTATCATAATTTATTTTAAAATTTGGATTCAAGAAAAAGTGCAATATCAAATCAAATACAAATTAATTCTTGTACAATCAATCACCAACACACGACTTGAGTTAATTAAAATAGACGATCACTTTTACAAATTAAAAGTGATCATATTCGATGCTAGATCGCTAATATGCATTGGAATCAAAATAAACTCCAATAACCGCTTTATAAAAAGAGCAATTGAAATGTCAGACTTACTGTAAAACCATAAGCATCAAAATATAACGTGGCTTGTGCGCATTGTCTTGTCGTTTTTTTAAAACCCCTGGGGAAATAAGATAAAATCAAACTGTGACACACACACAGCAACAGCTGCAGCACAAGTTAACATTACCTTCAGACGCTTGGCCGTCCAGTAGATCAAGGGTCGCCATGCGAGCGATCTCTGATGAGGCCGGTTGGAAACGTTGCTGTAAGTGAAATGAAGCGAGAGTGGGGGGGGTGTGGAGCAACGCGTACATGAGCGGCGCTCCACTTCCTGGCACTTGATGGTTCGGTGCGCAATGTGTTCACGAGAGGTATTTTGGTGGACGCGCCCTCTCTGCGGGTATGTCACTCAGGTGAGTGGAGTCTAGCAAGCTAACGCTGTTGCCTTAACTCGAATTATGAAACCGCACGGAAGTAATACCCTCCGCGAATTACTCCATTTCATCGTTTCAGCGTAAATAATTCCCGTTACGTGTCCGTTGTTGTTTATTTTTCAATAACCTTTGTTTCCCTGCCTCGAGACGGAAATCGCTCAAATCCCCCTGGTCCTTTTATCCCGTGAGTAAATGAGCCCTAAGAATTTGACTAAAGATGTTGGGACTGTTCTGAATCTCTGTCGCAAGTTATTTTGTTTCTCATTGTTTTGTCGAAATACTAATGTAGCAGATTTCTTTTTCTAGTATTTTTACCCGAAAGTCCAAAATCCTTCGTAACAAAGCTCACAGTAGAAACATACTTCTGAGCTTACTCTATTATATTAAAAACAAAAATGCTGGAAATAATCAGGTCAGGCACTATATATATATGGAGAAACAGAGTTAATATTTCAATGGTAAAGTTAGAGAAAAATTAAATCCTAGAATGCAAGGAGAATGAATAGAAGGAACAAAAAGGAGACCTGTGATAGAATATGAGAAATATATAGGTATATTTTGTTACGTACCAGCAACGACAGAAACATAAAGAGCCATGTATGAATCTGTTTATTAATAACTACTTGTAATACTAAGAGAAATAAAAATGTTAGATATTAAACATCGACCCCAAAAATAAATTCGAAGTGTGTGTGTGGCAAATTCCCAAACCCCAAGTATAAGAATAGTCCTCAAAGTTCAGTTCAGCAAGTCCTAAGGTAGAAATATGAGCAAAGGCTTTTGCAAAACCACAGTAGATTGTAGAGAGAATGTGGATTTCGTAAATTCTCTCTACAAGTTCCACGATGGAACCAATATGACACCTCAATCGCCAATGATCTCCATTGCTTTGTTCCAAAAGTATCTGCCCATACCGAGGGCATTCGATATATGGCCACCCACAGAAATACCTGCTTTCCAGTACAGGTTAACGACAAAGTGGACTCCACAGATTGCTCCAAAAATCCATACGTGGATTGTATAGTGACAATCACAGCTATTGTTCTTCATCCATAGATACAGAGACCAGCAGTCAGTGTCTCTATCTCTCTCTCTCTCTGACTCTCTCTCTGTGCAATAGCCAATACACTCCAATTATAGTCTTGCAGTCCTTAGATAACACCACACACATACTACTACACTACTGTCCAGGTGCCTTAAAGGGATTTTCACCAAGTAGCAACCTGGCTCATAACAATGCATATAAGCACTTCTCCTGCTGAAAACTAACTTGTTTTCTCTCTTTTCCCAGTTCTGACAAAGGGTCTCGACCTGAAACATTAACTGTTTCTCTTTCCACATATGTTTCCCTGGCCTGTTTAGTGTTTCCAGCATTTTCTCATTGTATTATGGAAGGTGGGAGAGATTAAATGGCAAAGTGATGATGGTGCAAGGGAAATGGAGGTGGTAAACAGACAGTGGGGGAAAAAAAAAGATGTGTCTAGAGGAGGTGTAAATGAAATGGCAGAATCATCATCAGAAGATGTTGCACTGAGTTTTGACTCACTCTATCTGCAATGTTGCACCTTATTTTCAACAAACTTCCCACAGGAATGGAGATCATTTTCAGAACCAATGGGAAAGCATTATTTTGATGGTGGTTGGACTCTAGAACCCAGGTTACCCGAACCTCAGTAGTCAAACTGCAGAATGCAAATAACACGACTGTTTTTGCGCACTGGAGGCTGAGCTCCAATTTATAGTCAACTTGTTCACTGAACTATCGGAGAGGATGGGCCTTACTTTCAAGGCAAAGGTCCTCTTCCAACCTACCCACACTGCACCACAATGCCCTCCAACAATAAATATCCTGGAAAACGCAGACCATGTTCTATATCTTGAGATTCAAATACACTATGTCCAGTAGTTCCTCCTTAATATACTCTGCTAGTCACATCCTCAAAGTACTCCAGCGGATTAATCAAACATGATTTTCTGTTCATGAACCTAGGTGAACTCTGCTCAATCCCAGTGTTCTCTTCAAGGTATTCTGTTATTTTATCCTTCATTATTAGATTTCAGCATTTTCCCTGAACTAGGCTAACAGGTCATTAGTTCCCTGTTTTTTCTCTCTCTCTCGTAAAGTGGGGTCACATTGGTTACCTTGCTATGCAGAAGTCCATATTTATTATGTCACTCTAAGCTACTGAATATGATCTTCCTGACTCAAACTAGGTAATCGTACACTTTTAAGAATTACTCTTAGAATGTAGGTTTCAAAAATATTTATTGCCAAGTCCCAGTTTTCCAAATAGTGATTTGATATAACTGAGTGGTTTGGTCACTTCAGAGGAAAAATAAGTATAAACCTCATTGGTGGAGAATTTCTCTGGATCAAAAAGGTCAGGAGGGGATAAAGATGTCAAGTTTCTGTTTGTAGCAGAAATTGAAAAGGATTGGTGAACCAGCTGCATTTTTGCAAGAGTGATGGTCTTTATACTACTATATAAGTCAAAATTTTGCAGATGATACCACCATAGTGGGTTGTACCTCAAATAATGATGAGTTGGAGTATGGGAAGAAGATAGAGAGCCTAGTAACATGGTGTCATGACAACAACCTTTCCCTCAATGTCAGCAAAACAAAAGAGTTGGTCATTGACTTCAGGCAGGGGGGTGGTACACATGTTCCTGTCTACATCAAAGGTGTTGAGGTCGATAGGGTTGAGAGCTTCAAGTTCCTTAGAGTTGTTACATACCAGCAACAATAGAAGCACAATGAGTCATGTTTAAATGTTAGAATCTATTTATTAATAACTACTAGTAATAATAAGAGAAATAAAAACATTAGATATCAGACATTGACCCCAAAATAAACCCAAAGTGTGTGTGTGACAAGTTCCCAAACCCCAAGTCTAGGAACAGTTCTCAAAGTTCAGTTCAGCAAGTCATGGAGCAGAACGATGAGCAAAGGCTTTTGAAGACCACATTAGGATGTAGAGATAATGTAGGGAGAATGTAGAGAGAAGGTGTTTACGAATTCCACAAGTTCCGTGATGGAACCAATACGACACCTCAGTCACCGAAGATCTCCATTGCTTTGTTCTGAAGTATCTGCCACACCGAGGGCACTTGATATGTGGCCGCCCACAGAAATACCTGCTTTCCAGTACAGGTTAACGACTAAGTGGACTTCACAGATTGCTCCAAAGATCCATACATGGATTTTAAAGTAAGAGTCGCAACGATTGTTCTTCATCCAAAGATACAGAGACCGGCAGTCAGTGCTACCAGCTCTCTCTCTCTCTCTCTCTCTCTCTCTCTCTCTCTCTCTCTCTCTTCCCCCCCCCCCCCCCCCATCTGTCTGTGCAATTGCCAGCACATTCCGGTTACAGTCATTTTTTTTCACTCACAGTAGTCAGGTAAAGCCACACACACTACCACTCAGGCATCTTAAAGGGACACTCATCAGGTAGCAACCTGGGCTTGTAATACCTCCCCCCAAAAGAAAAATTTTGATCTGCAAGAGCAAAATTTTTAACTGCATATAGAATTAGAAAAGCAATGCGTTACAACTATCGCATTACATGATTATAGATGAGAAAAAAATTACATTAGTAAATATACATTTCCAACTTAACATTTGGAAAGGCAATTACTGACTGCCTTCAATGTGAGCTACCGTGAGATTACACTCTTGCAAAATTAAACTCCAATTTAACCATTCTCTAACATATACTCAATCTCTTGGTCAACGTTTACTCTTTTCTACACTCATTCAATATGGGTGCTGCTTTATTGGTTCTGCATCTCCAACATCAACATCATGGTCAGCTACTGTGGTTCTCTTTGGAACATCAGGGAATAAATCTCTAAATTTTAAAATTAACCTCTTTATTTGCTGTTTTTGCTGAGGTTGTAAATGAGCCAATTTTTCCTCAAGGTTTTCCAAAACATCTTCATTCGACAGTCTTGCTGAAACAATGTTTGGTCTAACATGACATTCGCCAGAATCAACTCGTGAATTCCCAGACAATTTAGTGTCAACAGCCATTAACACATCTGTGGATTTTTCATAATAAGGTTTAAGCATGTTTACATGACAGAGCTGTGTATGTCTCCTTCTGTCAGGTGTTTTAACTACATAATTTACCTCATTAACCTTAGATTCAACTTCGTAAGGACCATGAAATCTCGCTTGAAAAGGGTTTGTCTGAGTAGGGAAAAACACCAAGAACTTATCTCCCAATTTGAAAGTCCTTGAGCAGGCGTGCTTATCATACCATGTTTTCATCTTATTCTGAGTAGCTTTTAAATTTTCCCTTGCTAACTGGCAAGCTTTCTGCAATCGGTTTTTAAATTTCAGAACCTAATCCAACAAATTCAAATGCATGTCTTCATTAACCCACTGTTCCTTTAATTATACTAAAGGTCCTCTAACCTGATGTCCAAACACAAGTTCAAAGGGACTAAACCCTAAGGATTCTTGCACCGACTCCCTTACAAACAAAAGCAAATGAACTCCTTCATCCCAATCCTTCATGTTTACAAAATAAAGTGTCTTAAGCATATTTTTGAGAGTGGAATGGAACCTTTCTAAAGCCCCTTGAGATTCTGGATGGTATGCAGACGATACAATCTGCTTAACTCCCAGCTCATAAACTAACTGTTGAAATAGCCCTGACATAAAATTATTTCCTTGATCCGACTGAATTTCTTTAGGCAAACCAACTAAGGTGAAAAATTTTAAAAGAGCCTTTGACACAGTCTTGGCCTTAATATTTCTGAGTGGTATTGCTTCTGGAAATCTAGAGGTTGTACACATGATGGTTAACCTTAGACTTTGGCAATGGGCCAACACAATCCACAATCACTTTTGAAAAGGGTTCACCAAATGCAGGAATAGGCTGCAAAGGAGCCACAGGGGGACTCTGATTAGGTTTACCTACCATCTGACATGTGTGACAAGTCTTACAAAATATCACAACATCCTTCCTCACACCAGGCCAAAAGAATTGCTTCAAAACCTTCCTTACAGTTTTGTTCACACCAAGATGACCACCTAAGGGCATACTATGGGCCAGGCTTAAAATCTCATTTCTATAAATTTTAGGAACCACAACCTGATGAACAACTGCCCATTCCTCACTAGCAGGAATATCAGGAGGTCTCCACTTCCTCATTAACTCTCCATTTTTGAAATAATATCCAACTGGCACTTTCTCAATCTCATCACTTGAGAGTGCTTTTTATCTCAATATCATGAGCTCAGGGTCTTTGGTCTGCTCCCTTATAAACTCTTTCCTGGATAGAGACAAATTTTTACACTCAGACTCAACACAAGGATCTTGATCCTCAAATGAAGACAGAAAAGTCTCTGACAAGTCATCATAACTTGAATCCTGTTTTGGGCTGTCACAGGGAATAAAATCAGGCTGCATAGGACAATCTGCATTGGCCAATTCCTTAGCTTTAGCTCAAGTCACTGCACAGGATGGATAAACATCTGAATCGATCTTTGACTCATCAATAATTGGTTTGGTCGTTAGCTGTACCACAGGGTCAACTTCACCACCTGCAAGGTCATTCCCTAATAACAAAGAAACTCCTTCCGGTAGTAAACTAGGTTGTAGCCCTATCTTAATAGGTCCTTCTACTAACCCTGACTTCAACATTACCTTGTGCAGAGGTACAGACAGTGTCACCTGTATTGCCTCGCACTAGATTTACCTCACCAGTGTCAGTCTCATCACCAAACTTTAAAACACTGCTTAACAAGATAGACTGGAAAGCCCCAGTATCTCTAAGGATTTTCACTGGCACTTGGGGTGACCCATCTTTCAGTAAGACAAAACCCTCTGACACAAAAGAACGGAATTCATCCCTAACCCCATCCAACATCTCAGCATTTGCCTTTGGCCAGAACCCTTTTGGTTTTTAGTTGTTTCAAATATTTGCAAATAAGCATTTGGCACTACCTCCTTTTCTTTCTTTTTCTTCAAGAGGGAACAATTAGCTATCACATGACCGGGTTTCTTACAATAGTAACAAGTACATTCAGCAGGTTTCTCCAGCGCTTGCTTCCGATCATCCTTCCCCTTGGTACTACTTCCCAATTTAGTTTCTGATTTACCTGGATTATCCCTATAACTCTTTTGGAAGGTCTTAGTTTGTCCCCACTTAGACTTGTGGTCTAGGGGTATGATTCTCGCTTGGGGTGCAAGAGGTCCCAGGTTCAAATCCCAGACAAGCCCCCAATTTGTTACGTACCAGCAACAATAGAAACACAATGAGTCATGTTTAAATGTTAGAATCTATTTATTAATAACTACTTGTAATAATAAGAGAAATAAAAACATTAGATATCAGACATTGACCCCAAAATAAATCCAAAGTGTGTGTCTGGCAAGTTCCCAAACCCCAAGTCTAGGAACAGTTCTCAAAGTTCAGTTCAGCAAGTCATGGAGCAGAACGATGAGCAAAGGCTTTTGAAAACCACATTAGGATGTGGAGAGACTGTAGAGAGAAGGTGTTTACGAATTCCACAAGTTCCACGATGGAACCAGTACGACGCCTCAATCACTGAAGATCTCCATTGCTTTGTTCCGAAGTATCTGCCACACTGAGGGCACTCGATACGTGGCCACCCACGGTTTTCCAGTACAGTACAGTAACCTGCTTTCCAGTACAGGTTAACGACAAAGTAGACTTCACAGATTGCTCCAAAGATCCATACATGGATTTTAAAGTGACAGTTGCAACGATTGTTCTTCATCCAAAGATACAGAGACCGGTAGTCAGTGCTACCAGCTCTCTCTCTCTCTGTCTCCGTCTGTCTGTGCAATTGCCAGCATGTTCCTGTTATAGTTGTTTTTTCTTCACTCGCAGTAGTCAGATAAAGCCACACACACTCAGGCAGCTTAAAGGGACACTTGTCAAGTAGCAACCTGGGCTCATAATAGAGTGAACATCACCAATAGCCTGTCCTGGTTCAACCACATAGACGCCATGGCCAAGAAAGCTCACCAGCGCTTCTACTTCCTCAGGAAGCTAAAGAAATTTGGCATGTCCCCGTCAACCCTTGCCAATTTTTATGGATGCATCATAGAAAGCATCCTATCTGGATGCATTATGACTTGGTATGGCAACTGCTCTGCCTGTGACCTCAAGGAACTGCAGAGTTGTGGACACAGCTCAGCACATCATGGAAACCAGCCTCCCCTCCATGGACTCTGTCTATACTTCTCACTGCCTCAGTAAAGCAGCCAGCATAAATAAAGACCTCACCCACACTGGACATTCTCTCTTCTCCCCTCTCCCACTGGGCAGAAGCTACAAAAGCCTGAAAGCACGTACCACCAGACTCAAGGACAGCTTCTATCCCACTGTTATAAGACTATTGAATGGTTCCCTAGTATGATAAGATGGACTCTTGACCTCACTATCTACCTTGTTATGACCTTTCACGTTGTCTACCTGCACTGCATTTTCTCTGTAGTTGTTACACTTTATTTTGCATTCTGTTATTGTTTTACCTTGTACTACCTCAGTGCACTGTGTAATGAATTAATCCATCTGAACAGTATGCAGAACAAGTTTTTCACCGTACCTTGGTACATGTGACGATAATAAACCAAATCCAATTCCAAAATTTAAATTCTTCATTGATTTTATGTGATTTGAACATACTCATTGATTAATTTTATTAGACACCTGATTATTTACTCCAGTTACAAAGCCATAGCCAGATATCTATAGAGGGCTATTTGCTGTTTCTCAAATGTGCTTTTGATTGACTGCTGCAGAAGCTAAAATTATCTTCATGCTAAATACACAGAATTCTGCAAGTGGTTACTTGCTCTTTAAAAGAAATGTTTTCTTTACTGGACAAAATATTTAATTAAATCACCTCATAGATATAGATTTACAGATTTGGGAGTTTTAAATATTGCTCTTTGAATGTAGGTTAACAAACTTCTTTGAGTAACATAAATATTTAATTATGAAAAATATTACATATACATTTGTGCAGTTGAAAGGTATCACTTACTGTAGTTGCTAAGCTTTCAACAAGGGATGAGTCAGAACAGTATCCATTATGTATCATCCCTTTACAAATGATTTAATTCAATACATCTTTTCCAAAGAACCATTTTTTACAATAAATAGTTGTCAAACCTCAATCATTTTCTTAAGTAAACACTGATAATACATTTGGGATGTTTGACATAACGTGTAGCGGCTGCTACCACAATGTGAAAAAACAAGACACTAGTCGAAGGGTTTCAGAACAAGAACTGGTTTATTTTTCCGCCTTGTGTGGGCCTTTTAAGAGAGCCTGTTCCCGCCCACTCAAAACGGCAATGACGTATATGCTACGTCATGAAATCTTTCCCGCGCACGGGTTCTCCCTGTCGCTCGGGGAAGATGAAGGCCCACCGCCATCTTGGGCCTCACCGCTCTGACGACGCGCGACCCGACCGCTGAGCCGGTTCGCTTGTTCGGACGGTGAGTCGCTACACAACCCCCCCCCCCCACCCCCAGAACCGGCGATACGGTCTGTGGGCCGTGTTAGCCGTTGCTTAGGAGGCCGGCCTCTGCGTCGCGGTGCTGGAACCTCGACCGGTTGTTGTAGATCTAAATGGGCTGGTTTGAGGCGGTCTGTCATGAAGACCTCTTCCTTGCCCCCAATGTCCAAAATAAAGGTGGATCCATTATTCCTGATGACTTCGAACAGCCCCTCGTATGGTCGTTGCAACGGTGCCCAAGGTATGCCCCTGCGAACGAAAACAAACTTACAGTCTCGTAGTTCTTTGGGCTTACAGGATGGGGCTTGACCATGCCGTGAAGTGGGAATCGGGGCCAAGTTGCCGAGCCTCTCGTGCAGTCTTTGCAGGACTGCCGTGGGTTGTTCCCCTTGGTCCCGAAGGGCGGGTATGAAATCCCCTGGGACGACCAGGGGTGCCCCGTACACAAGTTCCTTGGGGGCAGTGCGTATGCCAAGCAGGACCCAAGACAGTTCGTCAACCCAGTTAGGACCCTTCAGGTGGGCCATCAAGGCTGATTTCAGATGGCGGTGGAAACGTTCCACTAACCTGTTTGATTGAGGGTGGTAGGCCGTGGTGGTGTGCAGCTGTGTCCCAGCATGTTCGCTATTGCAGACCAGAGGCTGGAGGTAAATTGGGTGCCTCTGTCTGAAGTGATGTGGGCCAGAACACCAAAAGGTAAGATCCAAGTTGTGAGCAGCACCCAGGTGCAGGAATCAGTCGTGATGTCAGATAGAGGGGTTGCCTCTGGCCACCTCGTGAACCGGTCCACAATGGTAAGGAGGTACCGGGCTCCTCTTGAAACTGGCGGAGGGCCAACGAAGTCAACGTGGATGTGGTCGAACCTTCTACGGGTAGGCTTGAACTGCTGTGGCGGGACTTTGGTGTGTCGTTGGATTTTCGATGTCTGGCAGTGCGGACAAGTCCTGGCCCACTCACTGACCTGTTTGCGCAGGCCATGCCAGACGAACTTGCCGGCAACCAGTCGGACAGTTGATCTGATGGACGGGTGCACCAACCCATGTATCAAGTCGAAAATGCGTTTCCACCAGGCTGCAGGAACTATAGGGCGGGGTTGACCTGTTGCGATGTCGCAAAGGAGGGTCTGCCGACCTGGACCAACCAAGAAATCTCGGAGCTGCAGGCCCAAGACTGCGGTTCTGTAGCTGGGCAGCTCGTCGTCGGCTTGCTGTGCGTCAGCCAGGGCCGTGTAGTCGACACCCAGGGACAGGTTGTGGATGGTTGGTCTGGAAAGTGCATCAGCAACGACATTGTCCTTTCCGGAGACATGTTGGATATCCATTGTGAATTCGGAAATGTAGGACAAATGTCCCTGTTGACAAGCTGACCAGGGATCGGAGACTTTGGAGAAGGCAAAGGACAAAGGCTTATGGTCAGTGAAAGCGGTGAAAGGCCTGCCTTCTAGAAAGTACCAGAAATGCTGGACCGTTAGTTACAGTGCTAGAAGTTCCCGATCAAAAGCGCTGTATTTCAGTTCGGGTGGTCTAAGGTGCTTGCTGAAAAATGCCAAGGGTTGCCAACAGCCTTTGATTAGTTGTTCCAGTACCCCACCAACTGCAGTGTTGGATGTGTCCACCGTGAGGGTGGTTGGGACATCTGTCCTAGGGTACAAGCATCGTGGCGTCTGCCAGGGCGTCCTTGGCCTTAACGAAGGCAGCTGCAGCCTCGTTGTTCCAGGCGATGTCCTTGCCCTTGCCAGACATCAGCGAGAACAAAGGGCGCATGATACGGGCTGCTGCAGGGATGAATCGATGGTAAAAGTTGACCATCCCCAGGAATTCCTGCAGGCCTTTGACTGTGTTCGGACGGGCAAAATGGCGGATAGTGTCTACCTTGGCGGGTAGGGGTGTTGCTTCTTCGCTGGTGATTCCGTGGCCGAGGAAATCAATAGAGTCAAGTCCGAGTTGGCACTTGGCCGGGTTGATAGTGAAGCCGAAATCACGGAGACGGCAGTACAGTTGGCGGAGGTGGGAAAGGTGTCCTTGGCAGTCACGGCTGGCGATTAGTATGTCATCTAAGTAAATAAACACCAAGTCCAGGTCTCGGCCTACCACGTCCATCAGCCGCTGGAAGGTCTGCGCGGCGTTCTTAAGGCCAAACGGCATTCGAAGGAATTCGAAAAGGCCGAATGGGGTGATAATCGCAGTTTTGGGGACGTCATCCGGGTGGACCAGGATTTGGTGGTATCCCCGAACGAGGTCCACTTTGGAGAAGATGCGGGCCCCATGTAGGTTCGCTGCGAAGTCCTGGATGTGAGGGATGGGGTAGCGGTCTGGGGTGGTGGCTTCATTCAGCCTGCGGTAGTCGCTGCAGGGCTTCCATCCACCGGTGGCTTTGGGGACCATGTGCAGGGGGGAGGCCCAGGGGCTGTCTGACCTGCGAACAATCCCCAGCTCCTCCATGCGACGGAACTCTTCCTTTGCCAGGCGGAGCTTGTCTGGAGGTAGTCGTCGTGCTCGGGCATGAAGGGGTGGTCCTGTGGTAATAATGTGGTGTTGCATCCTGTGTTTGGGCCTAGAATTTGTAAACTGAGGTGCCAAAACTGATGGGAATTCGACTAGGAGCTTGGTGAACTCGTTGCCAGACAGGGAAATGGAGTCCAGGCGCGGGGCTGGTAGGCTGGTTTCTCCCAGGGGGTAGGTCTGGAAAGTTCTGGAGTGAACTAACCGCTTCCCTCGCAGGTCGACTAACAGGTTGTGGGCCCAAAGGAAATCAGCTCCTAGGAGTGGTCGGGCGACGGCAAGGGTAAAGGTCCAGGTAAAACGGCTGCCGCCGAATTGTAATTGAAGTGTACGGGTACCGAAAGTCCATATCGTTGTGCTGTTTGCGCCATTGAGTACAGGACCTTGTTGCCTGTTACGAGTGTCGCGGCCGGTCGGGGCAAAATACTGACCTCTGCTCCAGTATCGACAAGGAAACGCCGCCCAGACTGCTTGTCCTGAATGAATAGGAGGCTTTGTCGGTGGCCAGCCGCCGTAGCCGTCAGCAGCGGCTGGCCCTGGCGTTTCCCTGAAACTTGCAGGGTGGGCAGCATCGACGGGCCTCTGTGCCCCACCTCTGATGGTAGAAACACAGCTGGTCGCCAGTGTCGTTGTCTGTGTTTCTGGGGTGTGGTCGCTCGGTTGCTGGGACTGGTTGAGGCGGGCGTTGGGCTCGCGGCCTGGCGACTTGGCCGATGGACGAACCGCTCTCGGGCAGCTACCTCACGTGGGTTGCTGAAGTCGGCGTCGGCTAACAGCAGGTGAATGTCATCGGGTAGTTGTTCGAGGAAGGCCTGTTCGAACATTAGGCAGGGCTTGTGTCCCTCGGCCAATGCCAGCATCTCATTCATTAGGGCGGATGGGGATCTGTCCCCCAGGCTGTCAAGATGAAGCAGGTGGGCGGCGGCACGCTCGCGACGGGAGAGGCCGAAGGTTCGAATCAGAAGGTCTTTGAAAACTGGGTACTTATCTTCCTCCAGAGGAGACTGGATGAAGTCTCCGACCTGGGCGGCTGTCTCCTGGTCCAGAGACCTGACCACATGGTAGTACCTTGTGGAGTCGGAGGTGATCTGCTGAAGGTGGAATTGTGCTTTGGCCTGGTCGAACCAGACACTGGGATGAAGTGTCCAAAAGGTGGGCAGCTTGAGTGCCACTGCGTTGGCTGCTGCGTTGTCGTCCATTGTGCGGGTCCAAGATCTGTTTGGACCGTTGGGGTCACCAATGTAGTGGCTGCTACCGCGATGTGAAGAAACAAGACACTAGTCGAAGGGTTTCAGAACAAGAATTGGTTTATTTTCCCACCTTGCGTGGTCCTTTTAAGAGAGCCTGTTCCCGCCCACTCAAAACGGCAATGACGTATATGCTAAGTCATCAAATCTTTCCCGCGCGCGGGTTCTCCCTGTCGCTCGGGGAAGACAAAGGCCCACCGCCATCTTGGGCCTTGCCGCTCCGACGACACGCGACCCGACCATCGAGCCGGTTCTCTTACTCGGACGGTGAGTCGCTACAAATGGATAGTTTAAGACAGTGATTACAGTTCTAAGAATGTGTCAATAAAATGAGAAACTTTACATTTGATTGAAATCTTTCCAAAACAGCACAGAACTAACAACAAATGATAATAATGAATACTCAAAACAAGTATGTCTGTACTAAGATACACGAAAGTTTGTTGCTCCAGTATGTGGTTTAAGCATTGTTGATAAAGAATGCAATGTGCCTTTTTCTGTAAACAAATTAAGATTTTAATAAAGAATACTTTTACTGTTCTTTGGCTGTGGGTAGTGCAGAAAGTAGAATATCCAAATGAAATTCAAACAAGTATATCATCAACTTTAAATGAATCTCTTACAACTATGAAAAGACCTGCATGTGATTCAAATCTTCATTTTTGTCCCTGACCTTTTTTTAAACCTTATTTTGAGTTATTTTTGTTGAATAATGTATTTTTTCAGACAAAAGTGAAAAGATTACACCTGCAATGTCATCAGAATAAGGAAGAGAAAATGAATCATGCTTGATGCATCAGCTATTATTATTATTCTCATCAGAATACTTGAGTGTGTAACCACCAAAACATACAATTACATTAGAAGCAAAGGAGCCAAATAGTTTACAGAATGAATTGAGAAATGAGATGAAAGAAAGTGAGAAGGTGCAGGCTGTTGGAAAACACCGAAGACTGAATTGTCATAAAAGATTATATCAATGATTTTGGAAATAGCACATATTCCCTGTACACATCACCCCTACTTCCTCTGTCACAATATCTGAGTGATGATTTGCATGCCAACATTTATAACAGGAAAAACCTATAGATATAGCTCTCTGGACAATCCTAAGTGAACTCTGATGAAACCCAAAAGATTAATACTTTTAGTTCAGTTAAATGCTTCACAGAAATTGCATCAAAGGGACTCAGACTGAAAGGTAATAAATATTAATCGGAAAAACATACTTGAGATTAATGGACGGATCTACATTTTCATTGAATGAGTTCAGGAAGAAAAATGTATAATATTTTAATGAGATGCCAAAGTCCTTCTCTGGCTTTCTCAACAAACTGCACTGGAGCAGTTGAGTTTCTCATCGATGATGACCCTTCAGAACGTTAATGGTAGGAAAATTGATGAAGATCATGAAATTTGGCTTTTTTGTTCATTTTTGGATGGAATCTGCACTTTGATTTAAATCCCAGTCATTTTGGCAGAATCCAGATTTATTACTGATGAGAGTGAATAGCAAGTAGAATTCCGCAGAAGTTTTCTTTTCCAGGTTTCCTTCCAAGATAGGAGATTTCATAGGATCTTGAGTCAAATTTGAAAAGTGGGGTGGGGGGGGTGGTGGTGGTGGTGGTGGTGGTTGGGGGCTGGACAACCCAGAGATGGTGTCAGAGGAATCTTGAATGTTTGCCTATAGATATGATTCTGTTAAAAGGATTATGTCAGGAGAGTGACTCATTTCTGTAACAATGCTCACAATTAAACATCAGACTTAGGGTGTCAATGAAAAAATTTTTATAGAGTTGATTGGGTGTGTCCTTTTTATATATTGATTCAATTTATACTATAGCAAGGTACCTCCTTTTACTAAAACTCTAAAATTCATGTTAGAACATGGAACCATAGAACACTACAGCACAGAAAACAGGCTATTCGACCCTTCTAGTCTGTGCTGAAACATTATTCTGCTAGTCCCACTAACCTGCACCCAGTCCATAACCCTCCAGACCTCTCCCGTCCATGTATCTATCCAATTTATTCTTAAAGCTTAAGAGTGAGCCCGCATT
Organism: Pristis pectinata; assembly: GCF_009764475.1. Classification (NCBI taxonomy): domain Eukaryota; kingdom Metazoa; phylum Chordata; class Chondrichthyes; order Rhinopristiformes; family Pristidae; genus Pristis; species Pristis pectinata. The sequence goes on along the minus strand of NC_067407.1, from coordinate 126,745,598 downwards.
TACTACATCAGATGGCAGCCCGTTCCACACTCCCACCACTCTCTGAGTGAAGAAGTTCCCCCTAATGTTCCCCCTATACCTTTCCCCTTTCACCCTAAAGCCATGTCCCCTCGTACTTATCTCTCCTAATCTAGGTGGTGTTACGGACTCAGTGAATGTCCCTTTAAGATAGAGAGTGTGTGTGTATGTGTGTGTGGGGCGTGCTTACGTCAATAGAAGATAAAGGACGTAATGACATTGTTGAAGAAGTTAGAAGAAGAAGAAGGAGAGAGAGAGAGAGAAGGGAGAGAGACACCAGCCTGCTTGTTTTCTCTATCGATGGATGAGAAACAATAACTGTGTTTGCCACTGAAATCCATGTATGGAAATTGGAAGTAATCCGGTGGAGTTCACTTTGTTGCTGACCTGTAGAAGGAAACAGGTATTTGTGTGTGGACGACCACGATTCAGATGCTTTTCGGGGTGAGGAAGTCACTACCGAGTAAACACTGAAGTGTCGTTTGGGTTCCATCGTGGAACATTTGGATTTCGTATGTACTCCCTCTCTGTTTTTCTACATCTACGTCTTATCTTCTGACAACGGTGGTTGTTGAAGAAGCCCTTGCTCATGTTTCACCTTATGGCTTGCGGAACTGAACTTTAAGAACCATTCCGGAACTGGGAGTTTTGGACTTTGCCACACACACACATGAAGAGTTTAGTTTTGGGGTTAACGTTCGAGGTTTAACATTTTTGAATTCTAACATACTAACATTTTTACTTTTATTTTACGTATTATCATAAGTAGTGATTAATAAAATAGTTTTTAACTCTGAATCATGCTCAGTGTGTTTCTTTTGTTGCTGGTTCGTGACAGTGGGAAGAGCCTACTCACATTAACTCTGTCTATGCCCCTCATAATTTTGTAAACCTCTATCAAATCTCCCCTCATTCTCCTACGCTCCAAGGAATAAAGTCCTAACCTGTTCAATCTTTCCCTGTAACTCAACTCCTGAAGACCCGGCAACATTCTAGTAAATCTCTGCACTCTTTCAATCTTACTGATATCCTTCCTATAGTTAGGTGACCAGAACTGCACACAATACTCCAAATTTGGCCTCACCAGTGACTTATACAACCTCACCATAACATCCCAACTCCTATACGCAATACTTTGATTTATGAATGCCAGGATGCCAAAAGCCTTCTTTACAACCCTGTCTACCTGTGACGCCACTTTTAGGGAATTATGTATCTGAACTCCCAGATCCCTTTGTTCCTCTGCACTCCTCAATGCCCTACCATTTACTGTGTATGTCCTACCTTGATTTGTCCTTCCAAAATGCAACACCTCACACTTGTCTGCATTCAATTCCATCTGCCATTTTCTGGCCCATTCTTCCAGTTGGTTCAGATCCCTCTGCAAGCTTTGAAATCCTTCCTCGCTGTCCACTACGCCTCCAATCTTACTGTCATCAGCAAACTTGCTGATCCAATTTACCACATTATCATCTAGATCATTGATATAGACAACAAACAACAATGGCCCCAGCACTGATCCCTGAGGCACACCACTAATCACAGGCCTCCAGTCTGAGAAACAATCATCCACAACCACTCTCTGTCTTCTCCCACACAGCCAATTTCGAATCCAGTTTACAACCTTTCCATAGATACCTAGTGACTGAACCTTATGAACTAACCTCCTATGTGGGACCTTGTCAAAGGCCTTACTAAAGTCCATGTAGTCAACATCCACAGCCTTTCCTTCATCTACTTTCTTGGTAACCTCCTCAAAAAACTCTACAAGATTCGTTAAACACGATCTACCATGCACAAAGCCATGCTGACTATCCTTAATCAGCCCTTGGCTGTCCAAGTACTTGTATATCCGATCTCTCAGAACACCTTCTACTACTACTGATGTCAGGCTCACTGGCCTGTAATTACCTGGTTTACTTTTAGAGCCTTTTTTAAACAACAGAACAACATGAGCTACCCTCCAGTCCTCCGGCACCGCACCCGTGGCTAAGGACACTTTACATATATCTGCCAGGGACCCTGCAATTTCTACACTAGTCTCTCTCAAGGTCCAAGGAAATACCTTGTCAGGCCCGGGGGATTTATCTACCTTTATTCGCTCTAAAGCAGCAAGCACCTCCTCCTCTTTAATCTCTATATGTCCCTATTGCTTGTTTCCCTTCCTTCCATATCCTCTATGCCCGTTTCCTGAGTAAATACTGATGCAAAAAAACTGTTTAAGATCTCCCCCATCTCCTGAGGCTCCACACATAGACGTCCACTCTGATCTTCTAGGGGACCAATTTTGTCCCTTACTATCCTTTTACTCTTCATATACTTGTAGAAACCCTTTGGGTTTACCTTCACATTATCTGCCAAAGCAGCCTCATGTCATCTTTTTGCCTTCCTGATTTCCTTTTTTAATATTTTCTTACATTTTCTATACTCTTCAAGTACCTCATTTGTTCCTAGTTGCCTATACCCGCTATACACCTCTCTCTTTTTCTTAACCAGAGCACCAATATCTTTTGAAAACCAAGGTTCCCTATGCTTGTTAACTTTGCCTTTAATCCTGGCAGGAGCATGCAAACTCTGCACTCTCAAAATTTTGCCTGTGAAGGCCTTCCACTTACTGAACACATCCTTGCCAGAAAACAACTTATCCCAATCTACTTTTCCTAGATCCTTTCTCATTTCCACAAAATTGGCCTTTCTCCAATTTAGAACCTCAACTCAAGGACCAGACCTATCCTTATCCATAATTAACTTGAAACTAATGACATTATGGTCACTGGACCCAAAATGCTCACCTACGCATACTTCTGTCACCTGACCTGTCTGGTTCCCTAATAGGAGATCAAGTATTGCATTCTCTCTCGTTGGTACCTCTATATATTGATTTAGAAAACTTTCCTGAACACATTTCACAAATTCTAAGCCATCCAGCCCTTTCACAGTGTGGGAGTCCCAGTCAATATGTGGAAAGTTAAAATCCCCCACTATGACTACTTTCTGTTTCTTACATCGGTCTGCTATCTCACTACTGTTTTGTAATAATTTTATACATCTGACTGACTGACACTGGACCCTTTCAATGATATTGATGTAGGGGTTATATATCTGGGCTATGTTGGGCAAAGACAGCGTTTTCTTCCCTAAAGTTTATTTGTAAACTACTTGCATTGCGCTGATTGCTGCTTCGTAATCATTGTACAGGTAAATTGTTTATTTCCAGATGGTACTGATAAACTGATGTATTTCCTGGTATCACCAGTGAACCATGTAGCATAGAAGTTACACCTTTCAAAGTTACTAACATATCTGTTCCTACTACCTTGTAACGGAGTACATCACAAATAAAAACAATTTGTATTGTTTTCTTAAAAAAACCCTGCTCCCTCACCCTTTCATTCTTTTACCAAATATCTGTGTGTTTGGTTAGTTCTTCAAAGGCAATCCATCGGAACAAGAAAAACATGCTTTTATTTAGTATTATGGGTTCTGAGGTGGCTGGGAAGGCCAGTGTGCACAGACCCTGTCACAAGAGACAGATGGGTGGGTACTTTACAAGACAATGGACTTTCTGCCATTTTCAAAGGGCTTCAACATACTGCTGACAGAAGCATACGAGGTTCTCAGTGCCATCCCAAATGGTCCTTCTCCATTTTGAGCAGCCATAGGCCAAAGCTTCCCATGGTTCAGAGCAGGTGTTACATTTTTTCAAGGAGACCTTTGTTGAATTGTTTCCTCTGTCCTTCTGGTATTCTCTTGAGATGATCAATTAAGCTCAAATTTGCCATTTTTAAGAGTAAGGGATATGAATGACGTGGCCTACACATCAAAGCTGGCTGAGTGCAATTCAGGCCTTGATGCTGGCATTGTTAGCCTTGGGGAGGATGTTAATGTAAGTCACTTTTCCTTACAGTGGGTTTGTAAGGTTTTGTGGAAACAGTGGAGTATGAGTGCTGGTACTTTGAGATCAGAATCAGGTTTATTATCACTGATGTGTCATGAAATTTGTTGTTTTGTGGCAGCAGTACAGTGCAAGATGTAAAGACATAAAAATTACTATAAGTTACAAAAATAAATAAATAGTGCAAAAGAGGATAATGAGGTAGTGTTCATGGGAGAGTGCTGTTAGGCGGGGATCATGAGTAGACCATGAGTCTTCATGCACCCTTTTGTCAGACAGCTAATGGTTTTGCTGGTGCACTGAAACAACAAATTTCATTCTTGATGTCTGCTTCATTAAGAGGTGACTTGCAAGATATGGAAAGTGGTAATGTTGGTTTGGTATTCTGAGGCAGTGGCAAGCTAGTAGAGGACCTTAGTTTTGCTAGTATTTAGTGTAAGGCCCATCCGCTTATGTGCTTCAGTAAACAAATCAACTATGACTTGGAGCTCAGCCTCCAAACATACAGATGTACAAGTGTTGTCTATTCATTGCAGCTGTTATTGGAATGCCTTGGTTTTGGACTGGATGAAATGTAGCTTGAACTGTTTACCATTCATCCTGTTAGATTAATGAGAATAGTATTGGGGTGATTATGCAGCCTTGTCTTCCAAAGGTCTGCATTGAAATTGGTCCGTTGATTAAAACATAGCTTTAATGTATCATTATAGGATGGAGATAAATTTCTGAAGGCAGCTTACCTTGAGAAGGATATTCCACTCTTACTCTCATAGTCCCTCTCAACTGAAATTAAGATTTCTTTATTAGTCACATGTACATCGAAACACAGTGAAATGGATCTTTATGTAGAATGAAAAGGTTCTTATGAGGTCAAAAAAGGCCCTCTACAGTGGCTAATGCCGCTCCCTGTATTTCTTTTGGAGTTATGAATAGTGAATATCGCATCAATTGTGCTTTTAGGATAAAATCCACAATACAATTTGAAGAGCAACACACTGGCCAGTGAGAGGGGAGGATTGGGAAGAACCTTTGTAATGATATCCCTATAGCAAACAACTGGAAGCCCCTCTGTACTTGCCACAATTGGATTTGTCTCCTGTATTGAGGATGGTAACTATTAAGGCATCTCTGAGCTCTCCAGGCATATCCTCTTCCCGGATATGGGTGATGAAGCTGCAAAGTTGTGTCTGAAATTCCTCTATATAAGCTTCAGAACTTCAGCAGCGATATCATCTGCTCCCAAGGCCTTGTTTTTCAGTTGACGTTTCAACTTATTAGTCCGAGAACAAGATTGGACTTGATACTTTGCCTCAGAGTCAAGGACACAAGTGTAAAGTTCAGAGTCATGATTGAGGAGCTCCTCAGTGATCTTCCAGCAATGCACTGACTGCCTTTCTACCCTTAATGAGCTCTCTGTTCTTGGCTGTCAGTGCAGTGTATCTTTGGGCATTTGGGCCTAGATAGTCTTGATAGTGCTGAAGAATTCATGGATAAGAACATAAGAAAACAGGAACAGAGTAAGCCACTCAGTCCCTCAAAACTGCCCATCAAAAGTTATGTGGCGCTTTATTCCATAGTTCCATCAGGGACTTTCCAGTCCTGATGAAGGGTCTCGGCCCGAAACATCGACTGTTTATTTCCCTCCATAGATGCTGCCTGACCTGCTGAGTTCCTCCAGCACGTTTTGTGTATTGCCCATTCTTTAAGTGATGCTATCTTGTTACATATCATACCAGAAGATTTTCCCATCAGGATTACATATATCCACGCTCAATTCCAAATTCAAAGCAAATATGATCCTTGGGTGTGACGATCCCACTGGTTTCTGGTGAATAAAATTGGGAATTGGGGCAGCGTCTATTTAATTGAGGGGGGAAGAGGGGAGAGGAAGGGGAGATCTTCTGATGTACCCATGTTTGTTTTGCAATTTATATCCCTGTCCACCTATATATTTGTGCATTTTATAACAGAAATAAAATTATGCTTGTTCCACTTGGTTATTCATGCCAATCTTATTGTAGAAAGGATGCACTTTTTGCTACTTGCCCTAGAGCAAAGTGTGATTTCTTCTCCCTTTTCCACTGCATTCTTCAATTTTGGTCCTATTTTCCATATTTTTCATTTAGTTTTTGTCAAATTATGCTTTTCTTAAGAGATGTAGATGTTTCTCTTATGTTAAAGGTGCTTCTAAAGTCTGCAGTAGTGAGTGACTGCAATAAACAAATTGAATAATTTGAGCAACACACAAAGCACTGGAGAAACTCAGCAGGTAGCATCTATGGAGGAAAATGGGCAGTCAACGTTTCGGGTCAAGACCCTTCATCTGAACTAGGACCTTCTGAGTTCCTCCAGCACTTTGTGTGTTGCTCCAGATTCCAGCATCTGCAGTCTCTTGTGTGTCTCTCTCTGAATAATTTGAGGCTTTCTATAACACTGTAAGAACAGAAAAAAAATTGGACATGGGATCTTTATCAATCCAATGTAGTTGTAGTACAAACATTACAGGAAAACCTATAGGCTGAATGTAGGAGGTACGACTAGTATGTTTGTAGATGACAGGAAAGTTGGTGATGTTGTGGATAGTGAGAAAGGTTACAACAGGATATAGATCAGATAGAAAGTTGGGCACAGAATTGGCAGGTGGAATTTAATCATGTGGCATGCTTGCATTCATAGATTGGGGTACAGAATATAAAAGTTGAGATGCGATGTTGCAACTTCACATAACACTGGTTGGACCACACCTGGAGTACTGTGTGTAATTCTGGTTGCCAACTATAGAAAGGATACGCTGGAAGGTGCAGAGGAGATTCACCAGGAAGTTACCTGGATTGGAGGACTTTAGTTATGAGAAGAGATTAGACAGGCTGGGGTAAAGGAAGGTGAGGAGCAACCAGACAGAGCTATATAAAATTATAACAGGCATAGATAAGCAGAATCTTTTCCCAAGGTAGGGATATTAAAAACAAGAGGGCAAAAATTTAAGGTGAGAGGAAGGAAATCAAAGGGGGATTTGAAAGGAAGTTATTTTCCCCACAGCAAGTGATTGATATCTGGAACTCGTTGCTAGAGGAGGTGGTGGAGTTAGACACCAACACTACAATTAAAAGACATTTAGTCAGGCACTTAAATAGGCAAGGCACAAAAGGATACTGACCTAATGCAAACAAATGGGATTTGTGTCACGGGCAAAAAGGACCCATTTCTGTGCTGTACAAATATGAAGGACAAGTGGCAAATGAAGAGCGGACACAAGATTGGAGAGTGACTGGAAGCCACAGAATATAAAGGAAAGGATGAGAAGAGAAATGGAACATGGACTTGGATTGGAGGTGGGGGTAGGTGAAAGAAGACAAGCGACCCAATCAACCTGTCTGGCCAAACTTCTGAAATTGCAAACCGAGCATCCAGTTCATTCACGCATCTCACATCACTCAGGGCACACAGTATCCCACAATGATGATAGTGAATCTAAACAGTGTTATTATATTATTTATTAACAGAGTTTGAAGGTGTTTCAGCAATATGTCACATTTGCAGTAATTATATGTACATTTGCAATAATTATATGTACATTTGCTTTGTATGTAATATACATGCATTTCTTAAAATAGAAATTGCTGAAAAATTTTGCCTGTTACAGTGTATGGTCTACATGTCCCACACTGATTTTTGCTGTATTCTCATCCTATGTACCTGGATTAAAATTAGAAGTACTGTGAAGTAGATGAAAGGGAGGAGAGCAACACAGACAAAGATATCTTTATTAGTCACATGTACATTGAAAGTGAAATGCACCTTTTGTGTAGAGTGTTCTGGGGGCAGCCCGCAAGTGTCACCACACTTCCGGCACCAACATAGCATGCCCACAACTTCCTAACCCGTACGTCTTTGGAATGTGGGAGGAAACCGGAGCACCCAGAGGAAACCCACGCAGACACAGGGAGAACGTACAAACTCCTTACAGACAGTGGCTGGAATTGAACCCGAATCGCTGGCGCTGCAAAGCGTTACACTAACCGCTACACTACTGTGCCAGTGCAACACGTATTTTTTTGTATAAGTACTTCTAGTTGTACAAGCTGTTGGTGAGACTGCACTTGGAGTATTTTGTAGTTTTGGTTGCCCTGTTATAGGAAAGTCATCATTAAACTGGAAAGAGTGCAGAGGAGATTTACAAGGATGCTGCCAGGGACTGAAGAGCCTGAGTTACTAGGTAGAGGTTGAGCAGGCTAGGACTTTATTCCTTGGAACACAGGAAATTCAGAGGTGACCTTATAGAGGTATATAAAATCATGAGGGGTATAGGTAGGATGAACACGCATAGTCTTTTTCCCAGGGAACGGGAACTAAAAAACAGAGGGCATAGGTTTAAAGTGAGAGGTGAAATATTTAAAAGGGACCAGAGGGGCAGAGGGTAGTGCATATGTAGGGTGAGCTGCCAGAGAAAGTGGTTGAGGCAGGTACAATAACAACATTTAAAAGACATTTGGACAAGTAGAAGGATAGGAGGGGTTTAAAGGGATATGGGCCAAATGGGACTAGCTTGGTGGGCACCATGGTCGGTTGGACTGAAGAACCTGTTTCCATGCCGTATTGCTCTATGACTAGTGGTGCTATTTGGTTGTGCATTTTGAAAGAATTGTTTAAACTCCCAATGTACAGATAATATGAAGGTAATAGATATTGGAAAGCTATTTGAAGAGTTGCTGAGTTCTCCTGATGCTTGAGCCAACAGTTATTCCCCAAACCACGATTAAACAGCTTAGTTACTGTTTGTACGACCCTGCTACGTGGAAGCTATTTACCGTGTTGGTCTATGCATCACTTCTGTAGTCTTAGATACCATCTAGACAACACTTTTTTTTTCACCCGTATCAAGAATGGGAAGCTTTCATGTGAGACTTGCCTGGAGATGGCAACGTGCGTGGAAACGCCAGGTCGTCCTCGTCCCGTCAACAACTCATCCGCGCACGCGCAGCCGCGGAGAGGCGGGTGGCGCATGCGCACGCGGTCGGTTTGGTTTCAACGGTCGGCGTTTGAACCGTTGGGCTGTTCCCGCGGGTTGGCCCGCGCCGGGAGCGGGTCTCACCTGGGACAGAAGAGCTGCCGACAGAGCAAGGGCAGCCCGCGGGAGCCGGCTGGCGACCGACCGACCGAGTCTTCGACTCTCCGACTCTTGGGTGAGATCTTAGCTGCGGAGTGGTCGGCGACGGCATTGGTGGGGTAGGTGGTGTGTTGGGGTGAGAGGGAGGAATGGTGGTGGCTGATCAAGATGGTAATGATGTAGTGTTGGGTTGGTGGGTGCGGTGGTGAGTTGGTAAGGGGGATTGAAAGGTGGGACTGAGTTGGTGGTGGTGAGATTCTGTGATTTGTCAATATTGGGCAATAAAGCAATTAAAATCTAATCAATGAATGCTAAAACAAGAGTATTGTATAATTACAATCCTGGTGTTCACAATCAGCACTGAAAATTTGGTGGGGGCTATCCAAAGTAGGTATGTCTACGAGACATCAAAGTTTGTAGCTCTAGGCGTGTATGAAACTTACAGTAAGAATATTTTAAACATAAAGTAGTATTGGGACATCTGAAGGATTGTCAAGATCATAACAATGTACAACAGTTATTCATTCATTTCATGGAATGAACAGAGTTAAGCAATTAAGGCATTTAAAACTATTTAAATGATTTAAAGGAAGGGGTTGATCTGTGCACCTTCAATGGCTACTGGAAATTTAATCAGTATTTATACATTATTACCAATGTAAATACTACATCATCCTGATATTTTAGCCCTATTTATTTCTTAAAATGTCTCCACTGTTTTTTGTCTTAATTTTAATTAAAATTTGTTCACATAATTGACCTTGGTTTAGATCCTCTGAATACATATTTCAGTAAAATTCTGCAACAGTTAAAACTTTTTTGTTCCTTCTTCAGTAATGGCTGGACTTGACTTCACTGATCAAGATATTCAAGAACAGTTGAGTGTGTTGGGCTATCACAATGTCCCACAACATCAACTCCGAGAGTTCAGAAAAGGTAAGAAGTTGCATTACACTGAACAGTAGTTGTATAAAATAACAATTTATTCTCGAGCAGACTATTTACACCCTTAGAAATTCACCACTGATAAATGGGTTTCTAACTTTAATTCTTTCCCAAAGAAGAAGGTAATTAATAGCATATTGCAAATCATATAATCTCGCAGAAGTGGCCATTCCAAGTCACTTTAGACTATTGCTGTTTAAGCCCTATTTAAACCAAGCTGCAGAAGGCAAGGCAGGTGGAATATGAAGTATCTGATCCTAAAATCAAGCACCATGCAGTACCTCTTGTGAAAATGTATTTGGTTATACTGTAATAGCTATTGTGAACTCTAACTTAATGAAGAACTCCATTAAGTTCAGTACCGACCATGATTGATGTTCCTAGCTTTTCTCCTCCACCAAATTTTGGAACATCTTTCTTTAAGGTAAACTAATGGCTGTTAAGGCATGGTGGTAGTAGCTATCTAATAGTTTAGTCTAATAATGATCTGGTGTCATGCTTTAAACAAGATTTGTGCCACAGTTAAATGCATTAATGTCGTTTTTTCTCAGATCTGGAAGAACTGATCAAGCATGAGTATTCAAAGACTCGAGGCTCCAGTAAAGCCAGTTCAGAATCATGTGGTAAAGTAAAGCCATCGAATTATTTTATTGGAGTTATGGTTTTACTCTGTATTTGTGATTTAAAAAACTCACCAATCAAATTAGGATAAAGCAAGTCAAATGTAAACAGAGAGAGTCTTCTCAATCTGCATTTTAAATATAGATTTAATTTTGTGTGGGAGCGTCAAAAGCTGAAAGGACTTCTCTGAGCCAACAACATTTCTGGCTTTGGACAGATATGAGATTTATATTATATATGCAAGTATTAAGTTTGTTATTCCAACATTTGAAGGGAATGGGAGTTTAGAATTTTACAGATTGTAACACTGCTTAGTCATGGAGACATACAACATGGAAATGGATCCTTTGACTCACTGAGTCAATTGCAAATTTATACTACATTAATCCCATTTTTATTTGGCCCTCATTCTCATCAACTGTACCCAGGTTCTATCATTCAGTTATACACTAAGGGCAATTTGTGTTGGCCAATTAGCTAACCAACCTGCATGTCTTTGAGATGTGGGAGGAAACTAGAGCAGCCAGAGGATACTGTGCAGTTACAAGGGGAACTTGCAGATTCTGCACAGATAGCACCTAAGGGAAGGATTGAACTGGAGTCTTCGGCACTGTGAGACAGCATTGTACTAGTTGCACCACAGTACTGCAGTCATTTTACTTAAGCACAATGAAGCACTTGCACAAAACAACCTTGTGTGTCTTGTGTACACATTTTGAATACACAAGTTAACAAAAGCAGCTCTAACAAATCAGATGTGTATTTTAGGAAGGGGCTGGAAATTGAAAGAATTGATTGGAATTGGTTTAGTATAACAGTGACCATCTGAAGCTCCTAGTTGCAAGCCATTTTAATTCTCCTTCCCATTCAACCTGTCTGCTCTCGACCTCCTCCACTGCCAGGGTGAGGCCAAACACAAACTAGAAGAACAGCACCTCATATTCCACCTGGGTGGTCTACAGCCTGGTGGCATGAACATTGAATTCTACAGTTTCAGATAACCTGCTCCCCATCTGTCCTTTTCTCTCTCTCCTTCTGATCTATCCAGACCCTCTCTTGCACGCACCATTCTTTCCAAGCCACCACCCCCATCTCCCTTTCTTTCCCCTCCCCCACCTATTCCATCTGCCCACATACCTCCCTTATTTAGTTCCTCCACCTTGCTTTCTTGTCAGATTCCATAATCTGCAGCCCTTTTTTGCCTCCACCAATCACCTCCCAGCCTCTGTTGCAATTTCCACCTGTTCGTCACCACCTGGCTCCATCTGCCAATCAACCTTTCTTCGCCTGGATCCTCCTATCATTTGCCAGCTCTTTTCCCCACCCCTCTACCTCACCTCTTTGTACTAGCTATCTCCCTTCTACTTTTGCAGTCCAGATGAAGGATTTCAACTCAAAACAGCATCTGTCCATTTTCCTCTACAGATGCTGCCTGACGTGCTGCTACAGCAGCTCATTTTTTTACTCCAGATTCCAGCATCTGCAGTCACATATCTCTTTACTGGTTGGTTTATTATTATTGTTACATGGACAGGGAAAAACTTTGTTTTGCATGCCATCCATACAGATCATTTCAATAGTGCATTGACAAAGTACAAGGGAAAACAATGACAATGCAGAATAAAGTAACAGTTACAGAAAAAGTGCAGTGCAGGCAGACAATAAGGTGTAAGGCCATAACGAGGTAAATTGTGAGGTCGAGTCCATTTTATCATACTAAGAAACTGTTCAATAGTCTTATAACAGCGGGATAGAAGCTGTCCTTGAGCTTGGTGGTACGTGCTTTCAGGCTTTTGTATCTTCTAGCCAATGGGAGGGTAGGAAAAGAGAGAATGTCCAGGGTGGGTGCAGTCTTTGATTATTGGCTGCTTTACCAAGGCAGCAAGAAGTGTAGAGGAGGAGATGCTGGTTTCTGTGATGTGCTGCGCTGTGTCCACGACTCTGCGGTTTCTTGTGGTCACCGGCAGAACAGTTGCCATTACCAGGCTATGCTGCATCTGGAGAGCATACTTTCTATGGTGCATTGATTTAAAAATTAGTGAGGGTCAAAGGGTATGTTATATCCTACCTGGCAGGAAGCTGATTGGTTTGGCTAGATTGAATAAGGGTCTTTAACCTGAAACATAACTCTGCTTCTCTTTCTGTGAATGCTGCCTGACCTGCTGAGCCTTTCAAACATTTTTTTTATTATGTATTGAAATCACTTAATTTAAATTAATAAATTTACTATTACTAAGCCCAGCTTCATTTCCATGAGGTGAATGGGATAATGCTGTTTGCACAATCTCCAACCTGAAGATTTCCTGTGAGAAATCCTGGATAGAAGCAGAACAGTACTGAATGACTCCCTCATTTGTGTGCATATGTGCAAAAAAAAAGCCGCTGAAGAAATGACTGTTGTTTCACCATCTTTTTCCCTCAAAATCTGGGGCATTCATGTGCAACTAGTGTTTTTTTGTCTCGGCCAATTTTACATTGTGAGAAAATAGTAGTTTAATTAATACTATAGAAATTCACAAATTTTACAAACAAAATCTATGGAATTATTGTTCTGTTGTACCGACGCACAACAGTGTTAAATCAATCCAGACAGCATTCTAAGGTATAATGATAAAGGTGCCTGAGAAAGCAACTTTGAAGCAGACTTAATTTACGAGCAAATAGTTTCGATAATTTTTGATGTTCCTTATAACAAATCATAAGCTTTCTGTTATGTGACTGCAGAATTTTCATCCCTCCCTGAAAAGTTTCCCTCTTGTGTTGGATGACCAGAATGTGTAAGAATTTACTGTATTTAAATTCACTAAGTGGTAAAGGTTTGCAGAGGAAAGAATACTGCTTTTTTGTTTTGGAAAGTTGATATAGTGATTTCCTATCAAGTTTCACAGATGAGAAATAGTTCCATGGAACAGCCCATTTTAGCAACCCAATCTACAACTCAACGAGAGTTCAACTCTGAAAAAGAGAATCAGGTGAGTAGAATATTATTATCTGAAGAGAAAGAACAGAGGATATAGCTAAAGATTTGGGTTACTTTTGTCACAGTCAGCAAATTGAATTTTAAACTGTAATACAATGTGGGTTGCTATTTTCAAAACAAAAGGTTGTTCATTTAGGAGAGTTGAGGTAAAAAAGTTTTCTCTTGAGTGTCATGAGTCTTTGGAACTCCCTCAAAGCGTAATGGAAGCAGAATTTTTGAATATTTTTAAAGCAGAGATATTGATTTTTGATAAGTGAATGATTATGGCAGGTTGACGGGGTTACAGGTTTGAGGTTACAGTCAGGTCAGCCATGAGCTTGTTAAATGGCAGAGTGGACTCAAGGGGTGAAATGGCCTACTTCTAATTTGTACGTTAACACTGTCTAAATGAGTCAGCTTGTTGAGATTATCTCCTGAGATCTGAATTAATCCATTGAACCTGAGCTCAATGACTTGCTTATGATATAGTTATGTATAAATTTTTTTTTAATTGGTATATTTTTCTCTGATGCTTATAGTTTTCATATAAGAGGGAGATTTTCCATGGTTGTCCAACAGAATTTCATCAGTGTGATACATACAGCAGATATACAGTAGCCCCAAATCTGTGCAGAGATACATCAGCACCATCTCAGTTAATTCTTCAGAAAAGCCCAGTTCAAGAGAGTAATAGCAGTCAGATGCAATCTGAGAACAGCAGGATGAGCAGCCCTGAAACAGTCCCTGAAAGCAACAGAAAACCTATTATTAAGAGAAAAGTATTACGGTATGTAAGCTGACAATTTAACTTTTTTTGGGTGTTTAAAGATTTTGTGCAAATGGAATGATTTATTGATCCATATTTGAATTTCTTGCATTTTAAATTTTCATAGTATTGAATTCACAATTTAGTATTTTAAATTACTTCATCTTTGAGAGCTGAAATTATTTTGTACGAAAACTAATTTATTTAACATTTTCCAACTAAATTGAAGCATTGGAATAATCATTTAATCCTGAATTTCAATAATTTACAAAAGTATTCTGTAAAGTATGTCCTGAACAATGTGAGATGAAATTATGGAATTTAAGTAACCATAAAAATCTTTTTGTTCACAATGATCCAAATTTAGAAATTTGTTGTATAATATTTCCATGGTCAAAATGTTCTTGGAATTTTCACAATTATATTGCTGTTCTGCAGATGTAGAAATTCTCAGGATTTTGTTTATGTAAACAGTAAATTAAGTGGATTAATATATTTCTTCTATGTTTTTAGTAAAGTTAGACCAACATTAATCCTGTTTAATTATGAGAGATTTTCTCCCGATGTGAGCCGTTCTGAAATTTTCTCCATCTCTCCATATGTTAAGTACTAACACAATTCTAGAGCTTTCAGGCTAGTCTTATTTACAATTCCAGATGAAACTAGTAAAGTATATTACATTGTAATCAGGTATATTTTGATTAATACCAACCTTACAATGATTAACACACATACATGTAGCTCTCAAGATAATATTTTGGCAACTACTTTTTGATAATGAGGAACCAAATTTTTTTTTTGTTTAATGTTTATGCATAGGAACAAAAGTTATAAATACCGTATGTTGAATTATTTAGATCTTTTTTTACTCCATTCTCTTTGTCTCTCTTTCCACCCCCCCCACCCAAAAAAATCTGCAAAATACAAGGGTGAAGTATTTTGCTCATAAAGTAAGTGGTATTAAAGTTTGGAAACTGACTTTCACACCCAACTTCCAGTTTGCATTTGTATGGATTAGATACAAAGACAACTACTTCTGTGAAGTATTTAGAACATTCATTGCTATATTCATTCCTGTAATTCATTGCAGGAAGAAGAATGGACAGTCACATGTTTATGATGAGTCGACGGTCACTGAAACTGATTCTGGTAACTACGATGGGCTGGCTGTGTTCTCTCTCCTTGGGGCACACATGTCATTTCTAGTTATTGTAGTATAGATTATTCCATTAGGCAGATTGCCCAGAATAAGATTTGCTTGTCTGTTCAAGTATTGGTTCTGCAGTAATTCAGTCCTTCAAGTCAACCCCTAAGCCTCTTACTCTGTTATTTTCCTTGTGAAAGAGCTATTAAGCCTTTCCATCTGCTGAAATTGTTGCTTGCTGTCAAATAGAAAAATAGAGTGCATCTAGCTGTTGAGTAATTGTGTATAAATCATTGCAATGGCAATGACAATAAAAAAAAACATCTTTGTTTTGAACTGAACAACTAAGCCATGAGCATAGAACAATTTGTAGTAAATGATAAGAAGCCCCAGCCTTGGAAGATGATAAAGGAAGGGGGGTTTGGACATTTGATATTTTGAGTCAAAACTAGATAAATGCACAGGATCAGACCAACTATGCTTCAACCAATTCTTTTAACCAGAGGCCCATGCTTGCACTGAATAGCATTAAAAAGCGTGTCCCCTAATACAGATTCAGTCAGCCAGCATTTCATTCCTGATGAATGTGAATCCTTTTCTAACTGTATTTTGGGAAGAGGGGATCTGAAGATTTGTTTGCACATGTCCTGAACTTTTTTTACAAATACATGCAAATTGAAATCTTGAGAATGATAAATACTTTGTTTTTTGTGGTTAAAAGTGTAAGACAAGAAGATGAGTGCTTTGCAATCACATAGTCACAGGTTTGAAACCCTGTTGCCTGGTTAAAATCATGTCATTTGGATACTAAATATAGAACCATTCAGACCATGTGGCCAGATTTGTTTTATTTTGTGCTCAAGATGAGGGACTACTTGTGCTAGGAAATCAATGGTATCCATTTTGCCTATCAATTATTAGCATTAGAGACTCAGGTCACACACACAATGTTTAGAAACAAAGGATGTCTGCTCCAATTTCCAGATAAATAGCCACTAGGGCTGAAATGCGCAACCTTTTAGAACAGGAGATATTGTAGGTATGTGGAAGCTAGAAAGAATCTACCTCAGTTTCTACTATTCTAGTAGCCACAGAACATGATAATATTTAATCTCATATCAAATAGTTTTCAATAGATACAAATGTAAGGCAAGGCATTGATTCATGAAACAGTCCTGCTGGTTAAAACTGCAAGAGTATGAACTTTTAACAGCGTGGATTTAGACACTTCAGACTGAGAAGGCAAAATCTGATGGTTCTTTGGGAGTAACGATGGATTGTCTTATCTGAATTTTTTTTTCATGCACTTGGAGAAATTTGAGTTCATTATTGCTCAGTTGGTTTATAATCCTGAACTGAAAAATACTGGAGAACTTTTGCACTGTTTTTAATGTAAACATGACAACAGTATCCTTTGTTTTGTAACTTTCTGAAAAAGATGCAGGCAGTGAATTGGGACAGATCAGCAGATTTCAGGCCCTCAGCAATAAAGCAGAGTCTGACACGGAAAGTGAAGAATTCAGCAGCATACCTGAAAGGCGACCAAATTCTGCCCAGACTTTCTTCACAAAAAATCCGGTAAATAATCTGAACAGTGTCGTATTGTTGCTTTTTGGGACAAGGACATTAGTTGTCTAGTACGTTTAATTGTCATGCAAGATAAAATTCTTTTTGTAATTTATAAATGTCCAATTAGTCTTGGTTAATATTTTCAATTTGGAACTCAATACAGCTGATTTTTGGAAAATGCCTTTAGGATGTGAAAGACATTATAGAGTGCATTGACAAACCCTAATTAGCCTTATGTACATTTAGTGTTAACCTTGCTTGGTAAAGGGAGACCATATTAACAAGCCTTATAATTTAGAAATGTTTTCCTCTCTGCTGCAGTGGAACCAAAAACTTTTAGGAGGTGATGGCTATGGTTGTCTCTCAAATGTGCCAAAGTCATGTGAGTGATTTACATTTTTCATTTTTTCTACATTAGCTTCTAATATAAGAGCATATTTCAATATTGTACAAAGATACAAATGTTCAAAGGATGTTTTCTAATCTAGTATTAATAGAAATCAAAAGGCCATCAGAGACATTGAATTGGTTTTCTATTTTTGCCTTATTTTGGATCACAGAAGGATGGTGCCTTTGCTTGCACCCTGAATCGGGCATTGAACTTTGAGAAAAGTGCCTAACAAATTGGGCATAAGATTCCATAACACTTCACGGATTTCTTAGAATAATTTCTGCCATCCCTCAGACAGCTTAACTGATCACTCATCCTGTGTTTATAGGACTGAGTGGTCTGGAAACTGCTTAGAATAAACCTTTAAATGGTAATTAATTAACTATGCTTTTTGATTTTAGTATGTGATGTAAGTTTACACTTTCTAACCAAAATTGCTCATTGTTTATTTAACTTTTTTTTAAATCAATGTGTGGCAGTTATTAGACCAGTAATGGATCATCCTCACACAAGAAACTTAAAGAAAACTGATCCTGTGGCAAAGTGAGTGCTGGATTCATTAATCATTTCAATTCTATGCATAATTCAATTCAAGATGATTTGCTTTTGTTAGATTATGCTAACTTAGACCTGCTCTTTCCTTCCATTTCACTCTGCAATCTGTTCGCTTACATTTTCATGAAGCAATTTGGATGCATTCAGTGTTCAAGACCAAATAGAGCTACTTTGTCAAAGAACTTGCTAAGCCCATATTCTCAAATTTCCTTGTATCATTGGAGATCTTATTTTCACATGCCCATTAGCCTGATTCTCCTACCACCCACCCACAGTAGGGATAATTTTATAGTAAAAGTTAACCTACCAATGAGCATTCTTTTGTGATGTAGGAGGAAAGCAGTCACAAGGAGAATGTGTGAACTCCACAGATAGCACTCAAGATCAGCATCGAACATGAGGTTCTGGAGCTACAAGACAATAGCACAATCTTGTGCACCACTATGCCACCAATGACATTCCATTTCTTTCAAACAATTTTTGGCCCTGACCCTCTGCATTTAACTCCACTGTTGAAAGCTCAACTTGAGTTGCTATTTTTAACTTGATCTGAAAATTGGTGCTAGCCTTTTTCACTATCATTTTCTTGAGTAAGGAGAAGAGAGATGATTTTTTAGGGTTAGTCACTACATCAGACCACTCTGGTGAGGGACAGGGAAAGGAGACCAATTTTCTTTCCATTTGCTAACTATGCAGCTATTGTTGTGGAAAAAGAAAAGCAATGTACTTTGAATTTACCTTGCTGCATAAGTGCAAGTTTCTGGTTCTTATTACCTTGATTCCATGAATGTTTGTGACTATAAGTATAGTGTTACTGAAGAACTCAATCTTTACTAGAGAATTGGAACTTTTTCATCCTATTCCTTTTCACCAATACAAACTTTAGACTCAAATTTTTCATCATCTAATGTGCTGCAGTTGAGCTTTTAAATGAACTGGGGACAAATTTAAGAGCTTAATGTTCATATTCAGTCTTCTGAGCATGGATTTAACTGTGTTTTAATTTTCAGGTATTTTGAATACAAGCGAAATTGGGAAACTTTCAAAACGCCTGGAGAAAAAGATAGGAAAGAATTACGATGGGGGATAAGGGTATGCAACTACTAGTTAAGGAAAGTAACAATTTATAAAACATTAACACTCTTGGATAAACCTCACAATTATAACTTTTTTTTTAGGAACAAATGCTCTATAAAAGTCAACTACCTCTGGTAAGACATCTTTTTGTTTTTCACAATCACTGCTGTAGAACAAGTTATCGTAAATCATGATTGTCACCATAATTTGATTTGCACAATTTTAAGGACTTTGCAAATATGTAATGGAATTTTAAATGTCGACAAGATGTTTCCATATCACCAGGCAAAAATTGATACATTGTTATTTAATTGAAATCACAATGCTGAAAATAGATTTCATTTGTTGCTGCAATACACAAGTGCCG
Organism: Pristis pectinata; assembly: GCF_009764475.1. Lineage (NCBI taxonomy): Eukaryota > Metazoa > Chordata > Chondrichthyes > Rhinopristiformes > Pristidae > Pristis > Pristis pectinata. The sequence continues at coordinate 126,726,184 of NC_067407.1, read as the reverse complement.
GAGGAACTCAGCAGGTCAGGCAGCATCCATGGAGGGAAATAAACAGTTGACGTTTTGGGCCGAGACCCTTCATCAGGATTGGAAAGGAGGCCATGGATAGACATGTCAGTATGGAAGTGGGTAGCCACTGGGTGGTCCTGGCTGTTGCAGCAGACGGAGTGATTACCCAATCTGCATCAGGTCTCACCGATGTACAGGATGCTGCACCGGATGCAATAAATGACACCCTCGGACTCACAGCTGAAGCGCTACCTTACCTGGAAGGATTGTCTAGGACCCTGAATGGTGGTGAGGGAGGAGGCGTAGCACTTGGTGCGGTTGCAGGCACAAGTGCCGGGGGGTTATCAGTGGGGAGGGATGAGTAGACAAGGGAGTTGCAGGGAGAGCAGTCCCTACGGAAAGCAGAGAGAGGAGTGAGAAGATGTGCCTGGTGGTAGGATCCCAGTGGAGGAAGTTGCAGAGAATGATGTGTTGGATACAGAAGCACGTGGGGTGGTAGATGAGGACGAGGGGAACCCTGTCCCTGGTACGTTGGCCAGGAAGGGGTGAGGGTGGAAGTGGAGGAGATATGGGTAAGGGCAGCATTGATGGTGATGGAAGGGAAACCCCTGGTTATTGGAAAAAAGAACACTTCTGATGTCCTAAAATGGAAAGCCTCATCATGGGAACAGATGAGGCAGAGGAACTGGGAGAAGGGGATGGTGTCTTTACAAGTGACAGGGTGGGAAGAGGTGTAGTCAAGGTAACTGTGGGAGTCAGTAGGTTTGTAGATATCTATGGTTAATCCATCTCTGGAGATGGACTAAGTGAATCTGAGGGCAGGGTTGAAGTTGGGCCAGATGGAGGGGATCTGGTGTCAAGAAAGAAACAGAGCCTTAAGGCCTTCCTGCTGGGGGATGGAAGTATACAGAGACTCAACATCCATGGTGAAAATGCAGCAGTCAGGACCAGGGAACTGGAAGCTGTTGAAATGATGGAGAGTATGTGCAGTGACAGGGACATAGGTAGGAAGGGACTGAACCAAGGAGGACAGCCAGACAGAGGAGGGTGGTGGTGGTGATGATCCCGAGGGTGTCATTTATTGCCTCCTGTACATCAGTGAGACCCAACACAGATTGGGTGATCGTTTTGTCGAGCACCTTTGCTCCGTCCACCACCAGGACCTCCTGGTGGCCACCCACTTCAATTCTACATCCCACTCCCATATTGACATGTCTATCCATGGTCTCCTCTACTGCCATGTTGAGGCCAGATGCTGGTTGGAGGAATAACACTTCATATTCCACCTTGGGAGTCTCCAACCTGATTAGCCTCAACATTGATTTCTCTAACTTCGGGTAACCCCACCCCTTTGTCTCCCCACCCCTTTGTCTCCCCACCCCACTCCTTTGTCTTCCCTTATTCCCATGGCTCCCTTCCCCTGCCTTGATGACCTGCCCATCTCCTTTCCTTAATTCCATGGTCCACTGCCCTCCCCTACCAGCTTCCTCTTCTTTTAGCCCTTTGCCTCTTCTACCTATCACATCCTTCCCTCTCCTCTTCCCCGCCTGCACACCCCCCCCCCTCCAAAACTAACCTTATTTTCCTGGCTTCTGCCTTCTTCCTTTCTAGTCCTGATGAAGGGTCTCAGCCCAAAACATTGACTGTTTATTTCCCTCCATGGATGCTGCCTGACCTGCTGAGTTCCTCCAGCATCTGCAGACTTGTCTCCATTATTTGTTGCTAATCTGGCTTTTAAACTGCTAGTTATCAACAGAATAACTTTTCTCTTGAATTACACCCTTCAGAAACCTCAACACATTTACATTCCAAATAACTACATTGTACCGACGGACAAGAAAAGATCTGCATTACGATGGCAAATTAGACATGAGTTAGCAAATGGAGCTGTTCCACGGAAGTTTTTCTGTTCTTGGTAGTTATACAAACATAATGAAGTCAATTATTTTATTGAAATAAAATAAAGCTCTTTTCTAAACACATGTCACACTTTATTCTCAAGGAAAGTCTCTGTAAGGTAGTTTGAATGGATAGAGGGGGGAGAATCTGGTATCATGCCACAAAAGCTTCTTCTCTAGAAAATTGATCGCATCCAATGTTAGAACCAAGGTCTCATGTTTCAGCATGCTGTGAACATTCAGCCCTGAAAGAAAATGCACCAGCATTTCATAAAACTAGGAAGACAGTAAAAAGAAATCTAGATGCAGGATGTATCCTCAATTAGGGTTACAACAGTATTATTTTTAAATTAGAGGTCCCAAGCTTACTATAGTGAGTGCAGACATGAGTTTTTTTCACATTAACAGGTTCTACATCTCATTTCCTAGAAGACAGATGACATTTAAAACATTAATCTATATAACTGTTGGGATAATCTGTGAACAGTAGGTTTTCTAAAGCGAGATTAAAACTGCTTCCTCAGATCTGGTTTTACTAAATGAGCTGCTGTTATCAATTTGAACTTTGTGCAGCAACAGTGATGGATATGACAGAAAATTAGAAATAATAGAACATTCTGTATATTGAGTAAAGACAAGCAAATAGTTAGCAAGACTTTTTGCACTTTTCCTAAATGAATAGATCACATCAATACTCCAACATATTAGATCAGACTATGGATATTATTGAACATTTAATGGAAAAATAGGTAATTCTAGGAGTATTTCTCTTAACTACCTCTGATTCAAATATAATTGGTATAACATTGATAAAAGCCAGTAATTTGCAGTAACACCTGCAGGCTTGATAGTCAACAGATTTAGGGATGTTTTGTATTAAACTTCCTCGCATAGTAATGTACCAAATTCATACTAGATTACTCTTCCTTGGCCCTCTTTTTCAGTACCAGTCCTTAGCTGCCCAAGATGATGAGCTTTTGTAGCAATTGTTTATTTTAAATAACAGACTGGCAACTGAAATCTGACCATTTTGGCCAATAAACCTTGAATAAGGTCTGACAAGACTTTGGATTACTTAGATACAATTTTGATTAATCCAACCAGAAAATTGGAATAAATTTTAAATGAACTGATATGTGCATCTCTGAAAATCCTTCTTCAAGAGGGTTCTGAAATGGAGAGAATTCAAAGAATATGGTAGTTGTGATGTTATGTTACTCTTCCCTTCCCCCCCTTTTCTTTGAGGAAATTAATTGATATGGAGCTATTTAGCTCTGAATTTTAAAATTACTCTCATCAAGCAATACTAATAAAAAAAAAGAAACAATCTTACCCAAGACAGGCATCACCGTTATAGTTTTGGAATTTTTTGTTGCCTCTAAAATATTTTCTGGCATGTCTTCATTACTAAAGGAATAAACAGGTGTTAACCCATTTCACAATATACATAAATACTTAATTGTTTTGTCTAATTTTAAAATATCTTCACATAATAGGTTAAGTTGATACATATTTCCTCCTGATAATATGGGGTAGAGAACATTTTTCTTCAGATCAAGAACCAAGTAATGAAACTGCAGGTGTATGACACATTTTCAGAACATTACTTGAATCAAAATAGGCCCTCCTCATATTACAGAGCTCAAAAGGTAAAAATAGTTTAACCACATTAAACTAACCAACTAAAATACTGACACATCAATGAAATAGCTTTAAAAAGAGGTAGCAGGAAAAAAGAACTGCCAACATACCACAATGGCACTATTCTTTTATCGTACCTACAACCATGAATCATAACAATCAGAATGTCAAATGGTCACGGTAAAGATTTTTATTTATAAACTAAATATCCCAAGGACCAGCTTTGAAATGAAAACAGCCTTATTAGGATACAAGTACTAATAATAAGTATTAAGATAAAGTAAGCAAAGAACAAGCAGCCGAAAGAACTCAGTGGGTCAGCCAGCATCCATGGAGACAAAGGGATAGTCGACATTTTGGGTCGAGACTGTGTAAAGGGAAGATAGCCAGAGTAGAAAGGCAAGGGGGAGGGGTGAGCAGGAACTGGCAAGCTCCTAGTGGATCCAGGTGAAGAGGGTTGATGGGCAGATGGAGCCACGTGGGGGAGGGAGGGGTGAAGATTGTGACAGAGGCTGGGAGGTAATTAGTGGAGACAACAAAGGGCTGCAGATTACATTCTGTCCTGATGCAGGGTCTTGACCCGAAATGTCGATTATCTCTTTGCCTCCATGAATGCTGCCTGACCTGTTCAGTTCCTCCAGCAATTTGTTTTTTGCTCCAGATCCCAGTCTCTTGTGTATGTAAAATAAGTAACTTCTGAATGCCCTTATTAATTGCCTATCCCAAGTGGTGCACAGCCTTTTGTGGCAGTTGCTTTTGTTACAGACTGCCATCTTTTAATTTCCATCCTTGATTACCCCTGAAAAGGCAGTGATGCGCCAAAACTGCCTTCACAGTACTATCAGTTCTAGGAATTTGACATAGTAATGATAAGGAATCAGAAATATTTCAAATCAAGCCGACGATGGATCACTTAGTTTAGTGAGGGAATGGGATTACATACTCCTGCCAGGCAAACATAATCCCACCCAGCTGAACGATGGTGGAAAGGCACTGGAGAATATCTATCAATAGACAGGTTAAGGAGATAAAGGGCAGGCAGGTTACATAGAAACGTAGAAAACCTACAGCACAATTCAGGACCTTCGGCCCACAAAGCTGTGCCGAACATGTCCCTACCTTAGAGACCCACAGCCCTCTATTTTTCTCAGCTCCATGTACCTATTGAAAAGTCTCTTAAAAGACCCTATTGTATCCGTCTCTACCACCGTTGCCAGTAGCCCATTCCACGCACTCATCACTCTGAGTAAAAAAAACGTACCCCTGACATCTCCTCTGTACCTACTCCCCAGCACCTTAAACCTATGTCCTCTTGTGGCAACCATTTCAGCCCTAGGAAAAAGCCTGTCTACCTGATCAATGCCTCTCATCATCTTATATACCTCTATCAGGTCCCCCCCCCCCCATCCTCCGTCACTCCAAGGAGAAAAGGCCTAGTTCCCTCAACCTGCTTTCATAAGGCATGCTGCGCAATCCAGGCAGCATCCTTGTAAATCTCCTCTGCACCCTTTCTATGGCTTCCACGTCCTTCCTGTAGTGAGGTGACCAGAACTGAGCACAGGATTCCAAGTGGGGTCTGACCAAGGTCCTATATAGCTGCAGCATTACGTCTTGGCTCCTAAATTCAATTCCCTTAGAGGATGCCCTTAGCTATTTTGATGATAACCACTTTGGCACTGTGGCAGGGGCAGAGGGATTCAAAGTAGGAGCTTTGGAAATGGCAAAATAGGGTTGAGTAGGGCAACATAAAAGAACCAGATACTGGCACATGTAGAGATAGAAGGGGTTAATTTCAACCATTTGGATTTGTTTCAAAAGCTTGTACCAAGGTACTTGTATTGAATTAGCTTCCAGCTTGTAAAAGATTCACTTTACAACACGAACAAAAAAAAAGTACTCACACATCGACTATAAGAACAGAATCTCCCCAGTGCCTATGTGATGCCAGGTCAAGAAGATACTGAGGATCTGGACTGGGCATCTCCAAGGAATCGATAATGTGAAGGTAATCCTAAGAACCAAGCCATTACTAGTTAACAGGAATTGTGACAATGGGTGTTATTTAAAAAAAAATCAGAAGGCAAATAAAGTGATGAAACATCCTGAGAATAGGTTGCACCAGTGCAGGTACACTGGCAAATAATTCTTTTAATTTTTTTTTTAATAACTACTTGGCATGGTTTGAAGGGATAACTTTAGAAAATAAAATTTATCCACTATGACCACCAACATAAATTAGTCCATATAAGACTTTCAAAACTAAAAGAATCTCACTTAGCAGCTGGCATATGGCCATTAAATAAAACTGAGGTTAGAATAATGATTCACAGAAATCTATTTTCAGTCAGAAATCTAATCTGCATAGTATGGAATTATCCTGCATATGACACAGCAATATGCAGACTCAAAAATTAAAATCATTTTAATTTGATTATCATTTTAAATCGTTTCTCTCAAAAAGTACATCTTTATTAAAATGCTGTGTCATACATTAGGTCAGTTTGCATTATGCTGCTTTCTTGATTAATCCAAATTTCTGAACAAGAGGTGGGTGGATAGGATATGAGAAGAAGTGCTCTACAACATGCAATAATAAATATGATTATACCTCCTAGTCACAGCTAGAAAAAGTATACCAGGTATGTAAACAGTCAAGAGAAAAAGCAGATGCAAATTTTGTAAATCAGGATATGAGAAATGCACTTACCTGAGCAAACTTCATGGTGAGAGCCACTTTGAGACCCAATACACGAACTTTCATGGGCAACATGTAATAATAGCTAGTTGGCCCTCGAGGGCCATGGGAAACACCACCTATGAAATAAAACAATTGTTATGTTTGGTGCAGATCTTTGCCCAGCTTATCACTCATCAATTCTCCTCCGACCATCCACCCACCTGAGCTCTGTAAAACTGTCCTGCATCAATTGTTTCAACATAAATAGCAAACGGGCAAAAGAATTTACATGAAAATGGAGAAAGCAGAGCAGTGTGCCATGTGCTTGAGCGTGAAAAGGGGTGAAGGAGAGGTGGCTCATTGTGGGATTTTGTTGCAGCTGGAGGAAAAGATGATGTGCCAGATGTGGAGGCCAGTAGGATGAAAGGTAGGGACTAAGGAAGCTGTTTGAAGGGAGATGGGGTGAGAGCAGAATTCCAAGAAATGGAGGATATGTGAGAGAGGGCTCCATCAACCACAGTAGAAAGATAGCCACATTTCCTGAAAAAGACACTTCTGATGTCCTGGAACAGAAAGCAGCATCTTGAAAGCATATGCAGCAGAGACAGAGAAACTAGGAGAAAGTGAGACATGGTGGGAAGAGGTGCAGACTAGGTAGCTGTGGGGAGTCAGTGGGTTTATAGTAAATGTCAGTGGATGGTTTGCCTCCCAAAATGGAGACAGAGAGGTCCAGAAAAGGGAGAGAAGTGTCAGAAATGGTCCACATAAAAATAGACATCTTTGAAAATAATGGTGAAACATCATCGTTGTAAAAACTGGCTTTTTTTTTTAAAAGAACAAAAACAGATGTAAGCAATGCTGGTAAGGCCAGCATTTATTGCCATCCCAAGCTGCCCCTGAGAAATTGGTGATGAAGCCATCTCCTTGAATCATTACAAGATTTCTGGTGAAGGTACCCAAGATTATTACTAACTAGGGATTCCAAGGTTTCAACACAGCAAAGATAAGTGGAACTTTGATATATTTCTAGATCAGTCTGGTGTGTGATGTGGAGGGAAACCTTCAAGTGGTGGTTTCCCCATGCACTCGATGCTCTTGTCCTCCTTGGTGTGAGAGATCACATGCTTGAGAGATACTATGAAAGTTGCCTTGGAGGGCAAGTACACTGGTACCTTGTTTAGTGCTCAAAATGTGTTCCTAGGAACAAGAATTTGAATGCAATCAGTGCTGAATGGGTCATTATAGATTATAAATCACTGACAGCACTGATGTGTTGGGAACCTGATAAGAACCCATCCTCTCCTTTACTGTGTCTTGAAACTACCATAAATTCAGCTTTCCGAAGAGAAATCTCCAGGCTGGGGAGAGCTGTGCAGCCAAAGAGACAGGAAGACAGCAGCTTCCATCATATCCAGCTGGCGTGGTAAGAGATACTGCAAGATCTGGGCAGTCAATACATGAAGTAGTCACTGCCAGTCCCAGCAATGATCTACACTAACAAGGTCATCCAAGTTGCAGCCCTGAGTCCCACACCTCAGCGCTAGGTGGCTGCAGCACTTGCCCCAGCCTACCCAACACTTGCCCTCGCAGGCAGCCTCTCCACAAGTCATAGAGCGATCTGTAAATGGAGAGGCACCAGTAGAGGACAGGAATTCCCAGCACAGTAGCATACAGTAGATGCCTTTGTTAAAAATATAGGAGGTATATACCTGGACTGGAAGACTAATAGACTCAGAAAAGATCTGGCATCTCAAAACTGGACAAACTACACAAAGTATAGTCGCTGCTCTTCCTAATCTGTGATTCTTCTATGTATTGTTTAATGTTGGGGATACGAGGACTGCAGTGGTAATTAGCAAGTTTCTCTGGCAATGTCCGATCTGAAGCCTTGATACGTCATGAGATCCAAAATTTATTTTCTTATTTTTTTATTCATTTGCTGGGATGTGGCCATCACCCTATTGCTTGCAAGATATTGAGAACATTTTTCCTCACCCTATCACTACGCCTCCACATCCACTATATCTGTCCGACAAGTGGGACAAGAAATAGCCAGGGACTGTAAAAAAAAAAGAGTCTGATATAACTGAAAGTACAAATTATGTCAGGTTATTCTTTGGTCTGTTGGATAGCCTTCTCAATTTAAACAAGCCCTGATTATTGTGACTTTGCAAGATCAATAGGGCTGGGAGTGACCTGTCTAGGGCAGGTGTTCCATCAGTTTTGTCATAGAACTGAAGGTGATCTGGGTGATGAGGAAGGGTGTCGTTTGGAGTGAAATCACATGCTTGTTTTATAAATGCTTATAATTTCATTATAAACAGAAAATCACTAGAATCTATCCTGCCAAAGTGAACACAAAGGAAAGCTTACTCAATAGAACTACTGAAATGAAATCAGGCCCTCCCCAGGTTATGAACAAGCTTATGGATAGCCCATGCACGCAAACAAGCATTTGGGATTTAGGCAGGACGGATTTGCCAGCTGCTGCAGGGCTGCAGGCATCTTCTACCTTGTGGGAACTTGTCTGCGGCAACATTATTGCATCTTGCAGAGAGATTTCAATGGTTGAGTTATACACTCTGGTTTAACTACATGTTGCCCTTGGTTGGCCTCTGTTTTTATTTAAATATATTGCTGGGTGGCCGCATTTTCAACTTGCAAACTGTGCAGGTTACGAACAGCTCTCAGAAGCAAAACCCTGTTGTAACCTGGGGAGGATCTGTATGATTGCTTTAAGTAATAGATGGTTACCTCCTCTCCATATTGGTGATCGGATACTTCCATGGCGTGCTTTACCACTTCCTTTCTGTCGCCATGGTTTTCTGCCTCCTCCTCTTACTTCAGCTCGAGTCTTCACTTTAGCATAACTCTACAAATTTTAAAACAGGCCAGAAATAAACCTCATTTTTCCCCCACTAAATACAGTGGCATGCAAAAGTTTGGGCACCCCTGGTCAAAATTTCTGTTACTGTGAATAGCTAAGCGAGTAAAAGATTAACTTTATGCTGTTTGGAAATCAGGTTAAGATGACACATTTCTTTAATATTTTAAGCAAGATTACTTTTTTTTATTTCCATCTTTTAATTTCAAAATAACAAAAAAGGAAAAGGGCCTGAAGCAAAAGTTTGGGCACCCTGCATGGTCAGTACTTAGTAACACCCCCTTTGGCAAGTATCACAGCTTGTAAACACTTTCTGTAGCCAGCCAAGAGTCTTTCAATTCTTGTCTGAGGGATTTTCACCCATTCTTCCTTGCAAAAGTCTTCTAGTTCTGTGAGATTCTTGGGCCGTCTTGCATGCACTGCTCTTGAGGTCTATCCACAGATTTTCGATGATGTTTAGGTCAGGGGACCGTGAGGGCCATGGCAAAACCTTCAGCTTGTGCCTCTTGAGGTAGTCCATTGTGGATTTTGAGGTGCGTTTAGGATCATTATCCTGTTGTAGAAGCCATCCACTTTTCATCTTCAGCTTTTTTTTTTGTTTACATACGGTGTGATGTTTGCTTCCAGAATTTGCCGGTATTTAATTGAATTCATTCTTCCCTCTACCAGTGAAGTGTTCCCCGTGCCACTGGCTGCAACACAAGCCCAAAGCATGATCGATCCACCCCCGTGCTTAACAGTTGGAGAGGTGTTCTTTTCATGAAATTCTGCACCTTTTTTTCTCCAAACTTTCCTGTGTCCGCACCACAAAATTCAGCGTCAGAAGTTTGCAAAGGAACATCTAAACAAGCCTGATGCATTTTGGAAACAAGTCCTGTGGACTGATGAAGTTAAAATAGAACTTTTGGCCACAATGAGCAAAGGTATGTTTGGAGAAAAAAGGGTGCAGAATTTCATGAAAAGAACACCTCTCCAACTGTTAAGCATGGGGGTGGATCGATCATGCTTTGGGCGTGTGTTGTAGCCAGTAGCACAGGGAACATTTCACTGGTAGAGGGATGAATGAATTCAATTAAATACCAGCAAATTCTGGAAGCAAACATCACACCATCTGTAAAAAAAAAGCCGAAGATGAAAAGAGGATGGCTTCTACAACAGGATAACAATCCTAAACACACCTCAAAATCCACAATGGACCACCTCAGGAGACACAAGCTGAAGGTTTTGCCATGGCCTTCACGGTCCCCCGACCTAAACATCACTGAAGATCTGTGGATAGACCTCAAAAGAGCAATGCGTGCAAGACGGCCCAAGAATCTCACAGAACTAGAAGACTTTTGCAAGGAAGAATGGGCGAAAATCCACCAAACAAGAATTGAAAGACTCTTGGGCTGGCTACAGAAAGCATTTACAAGCTGTGATACTTGCCAAAGGGGGTGTTACTAAGTACTGACCATGCAGGGTGCCCAAACTTTTACTTTGGGCCCTTTTCCTTTTTTGTTATTTTGAAACTGTAAAAGATGGAAATAAAAAAGTAATCTTGCTTAAAATATTAAAGAAATGTGTCATCTTTAACTTTATGCCTTTTGGAAATCAGGTCATCTTTTACTCGCTTGGCTATTCACAGTAACAGAAATTTTGACCAGGGGTGCCCAAACTTTTGCATGCCACTATATCTGTCTAGTCCTCATTTACATCATTGATAAATTTTGTCAGCAGCTTGCAATCCCTTTAAAAACTGAGTTTGCTGCATTTTGTATGGACATTAGTTTACAGATCAGCCACAATTAAATTAAACGATGAAATGGGCTCAAGGAGCTACATAACCTACCTCTATTTCTAGAGCACTTAGAACTTGAGACCAAATCTAGTTCTGAACAGCCAGCATTCTAGACAAATAATTCAAAGCAGACTACTTACTATTCTTTTAAAGTTTTTCTGCCAAGTTGCAACTTCGTGTAAAATATCAATTCTGTTTAAAAGCAAATAAAAATTCCTTGGTATTAGTTTCTCTTAAAAAGCAACAGTAGATATGTATTGGGCAACATTATTTCACGTCATAAGGTACAGTGTTACTTTAGATAAAACATGCAAAGAATTTTGGTATTGGTATATTATTGTCACTTGTACCGAGGTACAGTGAAAAGATTGTCTTACAAACCGATCGTACAGGTCAATTCATTACACAGTGCAGTTACATTGAGTTAGTACAAAGTGCATTGATGTAGTACAGGTAAAAACAGTAACAGTACAGAGTAAAGTCTCACAGCTACAGAGGAAGTGCAGTGCAGTAAGGTGCAAGGTCACAACAAGGTAGATCGTGAGGTCATAATCCATCTCATTGTATAAAGGAACCGTTAAATAGTCTTATCACAGTGGGGTAGAAGCTGTCCTTAAGTCTGGTGGTACGTGCCCTCACGCACCTATATCTTCTACCCGATGGAAGAGGAGAGAAGAGAGAATGTCCCGGGTGGGTGGGGTCTTTGATTATGCTGGCTGCTTCACCGAGAGGTAAAGACAGAGTCCAAGGAGGGGAGGCTGGTGTCCATGATGCGCTGGGCTGTGTCCACAACTCTCTGCAGTTTCTTGCAGTCCTGGGTAGAGCAGTTGCCATACCAAGCCATTCCAAGAATTACATTCAAAGGTATTACTATCAGAGAACTACCTTGGCCAATTTCTGTATCATCTCCTTCCCCTCCCAAACCAAGGACAGAGGAAACCATTTGATCAGCACCTCGTCAATTAGCCTAAGCATCTACTTTCCTTGGACACCAGCAAATCATGTGTATAGTGTGTTCAAGTTCCAAGATCCACTGCAATAAATCATTAAGCCACTTCAGGCATTATATCCCAACATGCAACTTCATTCAACGAGGAGAATAAAGAAAACTGTCAACAGAAAGTAAACATAAGCCTGGCTTTCCCCAAGATTGGATTTAATAAAAACTCCACTTCTCTTTCTCCCCCACCCCCCCCCCCACCCGTTTTATTGTTAAAACTTTATTTATGCATCACGGTAACAGGCCCTTCCAGCCCAACGTGCCGCCCCATTACATCCATGTTGACCTACTAACCCATGCGTCTTTGGAACGTAGGAGGAAACTGCAGCACCCAGAGGAAACCCACGCAGTCACAGGCAGAACGTACAAACTCTTTACAGACAGCTACGGGTATTGAACCCCGATCGTTGGGGCTGTAATAGCATTATGCTAACTGCTACGTTACCGTGCTGCTCCGTTATTAGCTGAATAGTAAATATAAACATTCTGTAAAAGGATAGTTATAACTGAAGTGCAATAGCAAATTATAAGCCTGAAATATTGCTAATTAAAAGATGCAATGTTTTGTAAAACAAAAATGAATGCATTTCATATTGTTGCCTGTGCAGTTAAAGATCATGGCTGATCACTGGCATTATCTCCACTTTTCTCTGATCTCCTTTACTCTTCATTCCCTTATAGTCCACACACTTATTTCGGCCTTGAATATACTTAATGACTCAGCAGACATACCTACTTGGGGTAGAGAATTCTAGAGATTTGCAACCTTCAGAAGAAATCCCTTTGTCTTAAGTCCTGAAAATCTTGTTTTGAGACTATTTCCCCTGTATCTATCCAATTTATTCTTAAAACTCAAGAGTGAGCCCGCATTTACTACATCAAATGGCAGCCCGTTCCACACTCCCACCACTCTTTGAGTGAAGAAGTTCCCCCTAATCCTTTCTCCTTTCACCCTAAAGCCATGTCCTCTCATACTTATCTCTCCTAATCTAGGCGGAAAGAGCCTACTCGCATTAACTCTGTCTATACCCCTCATAATTTTGTAAACCTCTATCAAATCTCCCCTCATTCTTCTACGCTCCAAGGAATAAAGTCCTAACCTGTTCAATCTTTCCCTGTAACTCAACTCCTGAAGACCCAGCAACATTCTAGTAAATCTTCTCTGCACTCTTTCAATCTTACTGATATCCTTCCTATAGTTAGGTGACCAGAACTGCACACATAATTTATCTGTACTTGTATCAATGACTAATTTAAGATTGCTTCAAACATTCAGATAAAGAACCTTTAATTCCCCCCCACCTTGAACCCATTTGCCACTGCACTAAAATTTTGTTCTTCTTGTTATACTCTGCTTTCCACTATACACTGCAATATTCTATCCATTCTCTTTAAATCTCCACTCACCTTTCCATTTCAAGGTCCTTTCACTTATTAAATTTAAAGTCCTCTCTATAGTTTTACTATTTGATACATCAGTACACTAGTCAGGCAGTAATTTATGAACTCAACATGTTACATTAGAAAAAACAAAATTTCCAATGCTCTAATTGCTTTATGATTATTATATTCATCAAACAGTCTTCATTTGCCTAACCAACACGAGCCTAATACTATGGGGTAACATAGTTTGGCTTTGAATACTCCAATATTGCTAAACCAATAAAATGACAATTAGAAAGATGGAAGAACAGCATGATAATCTTAAACAATTTAGTTAATATTTCAATTATAATCTTAAAATGTAATAATTACATTACCTTGGAGGTACTGCAAAGACATCAGGATGTAATTCAACAGCACCCAAGTTCTCATCTTCATAGTCCCGCAGAGACTCCAGCCAAGCATGTCTGGGCTTTAGATGCAAAGGAATAGGAATCTCACACTTTCTCAAAACAGGTGTCCCAGAATCAATTGGGGATGGTCCTGAAATATATTAAACAGAATAGGAGTATGACAACAATCTTGCCCTCACCTGTTCTTCAATGAATGTTAATGATAATTGAATTTTGTAAGAATTCTTGAAAAGACCTGAAAAATACACATTGGCTCAGGCTGAAAGTGCATCTTAGAAAATAAGCTTCAGGCTTTGGGTTTAGCCACAGCAAGTGACCAAGAACTGAGTTACTGAAGTCAGAATCCCATAGACAAAAGATATGTCATTTTGTTTTATCCTCTCTTCAAGAAGCCAATTTTATTTGTCACTTCATTACTATCTAGAGTAACTTGTTCTTGTCAGTCACCTCTTGCTTACAGCAGACCAGATTATATTTTTCCAGCACAGGGGCCTAGACATTCTGGGTGCTTGAAAAAGTACATTAAGCACGAGGTGGGTCAATATGGATAATAAATCAGGACCTTTATTCATTAAAATATATACAAGAAATACAAAAAACACATGGCTTTCTTTACATTCAGGGTGTTGTTCAGTCTATACCTCTATAGTGTTATTGGTTCTATATATTTGTAGTGTTAGCATATTCTGTATACAGAGTACTATTGCCACTCAAGTGGTTTCCTGGGATGATACAAACTTCAAGTGCTTGAGAGACTTCTAAACAGGGCTTAGCCCTTTAATATCTAGTGACAGAAGGACCTTAGACTGCAATCCTTCTCCACAAAGCCTCTGCGTTGGCTGCACCAAACTTCAGTGCCAGTCAGCAGCATTCCCGTACAGACATCTCATTGTACTGGAAGACCGACAAGTTTCAGGCAGACCAAAGTGTGTCCTTCACCGACTTAATGATCTTCCAGTAGCACTTGATGTTTGTCTCTGTGTGCGTCGCTGGGAACAGCCTGCAGATTAGAGAGTCCTCTGTTATGTGTGGCCTACAGCATATACAGGTGAAATTAAAGGAAGCGCAATCCAGATACAAAATGCACACTCTTGAACAGCACTCCACATCTGGCTGCCTCTGTGAGATAGCGCATCATATGCTCGGAAAACCAGCAGAAAAACCATGACAATAAGCTTGCATGAAAGATAAGATTTCTGTACCAAGCTGCACTTGCTTAGTCTATAAAATTAACCAAAATATGAAAGGTTGGCAATACCACCATGGAACGTTATCACCCTAGGATAATCTGACAAGATAGGCGAACATGTCCATCGATGAGGATGTTTCTAATTTTCTCCCCACTAATTGACTAAAGGCACAGAATTAAAGTCAGATGATTCTTACAAACTCAGAAGTAGGAAGCAGAGTTTTGTCCTCTAGTATTGGGCTTTTGATATTCATCCAACCATGTGATTAGAGTTTCATTAGCTCAAACAACACTGAACAGCATACCTTTCTTTTCTACCTGAATTAAGTTTGCTTGGAGACGGAGATTTGATGGCAACTCATTTCCTCCTGATAGAACTGACACCAACTATTTCAAGAGGAACAAAAAGAACATCTTCAATTAAAGGAACAGAAACATATGCAAATATCGTCCCACTGTCTTCAGACACACAATCTCTATTGAACAATTTGATTAAAAATAAGGTTGTTTTTGATCAAGTCATTTGACTCAAAAGGCAAAAGTTAAAGAATATCTGAAACCAAGCAACTTTTCACTGTTCCACAACGTTTTCCAATAGTTGCACATTTTAAATACAGAGAAAAAATGTCAATGGCCAGAAGGACTCCACATCCAGTTTTCAGATGTCTGAAAAATATACAAGACAGGAATTATTTTTTAATTGTCTAAAAGACCATCTTTGATTATGGCAATTGCAGCAAATTACATTAATCTTTACGTATCTTGGATATGGCAATAACTTGATACAGGTATTTAATTAGATCATTGGTTTTCAAATTGACACCAGGTTTCACTCAGATTCAATATCATTGGGTGGATTTGGGTGCCCTGAATAAAATTTTCAACTGTTTATCAATAATGTGTAGAATGGCTGCAGCGTGGGGTCAGGAAGAGGTTACTCGAAATTAAAAATGGGAATCACTAGAGAGAATGGGGAGATACTAAGGTTAATAGATGTGTTAATTTATATAACTTACTACAAGGTGTGGTCAAAATGCCTGACAGTGAGGAGAGATGTAAGATTTCAGTGGTCTAGACAGCCAATTGTGCTTGCATAAGCATAGATCTTATCCTCTGCCTCAAGACATTTTCTCTGCAATGTGATGGATGGGTTAATTATCCAGGAAAAGAATCCTGGAAATATTATTAATAATATTACCAGATACAGTGATATGTGTCATCTGTGGCCCAAAGGTAGCAATTTTCTCCAGGATCAGAAATATTGTGGATTAGGTCTCAACGTTGAGACTCAAGCACAAAAATCTAACTTGACACTAAAATGCATTCCTGAGAAATTACTGCACCAGCAGAGATGCATTTTTCATGTGAAATCTTGAATCAAGTTTCATTCTACTCTCTCAAGTGGATGTAAAAAAAAAGTTCTTTTAAGGTCTGAAAAGCAGGGAAGTTCTCATCAGCATTCTGGACAATAGCTATAAAACATTAACTGGTCAATATTACATTATCATTTGTGGGATCTTCTGTGCAAAGTGATTGGCAATTTCCCACATTACAACTATGCCTACTTTTGAAAAATACTAACTGTTAGAGCAAATTGAGAAGTTATGAAAGATGTTCTATAAATGCAGATCTTTCTTACAAAGTAATTCTTTGCTAATAATAATGTAAAGAAACTGCAAATATCATTGGGAACTCAAGAAAAAATAATCAACAAATATTAAAAAATTGCAGTGAATGACAGATAGTATGGATAGGAGGAAAGATGGAATGGAAGATAAACAAAACAATGGGATACAAAATGAGTAAATTGCTAATTCAGTCAATGAAAAAGAACAAGAAGTCAACTAGCTTTTATGCAAGAATAATTAGAAAAGTTATAGGAAAAAAAATCAAAACAACATAGCAACTGCTATAGAGAAAAAAAACATTTCTAAAGGTATCTTGGAAATGATCACTGGCCTGATCTTTACTTTGCCTGCAGTCTATATAATCCATGCAATTTAGAGTGGAATATAATATGGAAAAAATCTGAGATTATCCACTTCTGTAGGAAAAGCAGCATCTTTTTTAGATGGGTAGAATGTGGGAAATGTCGATGTTCGAAGGTACCTCGGTGTCTTTGTACACAAGCACCGAAAGTCAACATGCAGGTTTCAGCAAGCAATTAAGGTGGCAAATGGATTTAAGTACAGGAGTAAAGGTGTCTTACTGCAATATATAGAATTTGGTGAGACCAGACTGATTCCAGAGATGACGGGTTTGATATATGAAGAGAGATTCAATGGACTAGGCCTTTAATCTCTTGTTCTCCTAAACTCTGGAGAAGTCATTGACATTAACAAAACTCTTAAAAAACTCAAAAGTTTGGATGCCGAGAGTATGTTTCCCCTAGCTGGGGTGTCTAGAACCACAATCTTAAAATAAGGGAACAACTATTTAGAACTGAACTGAAAAGATATTTATCCTCACAGAATCAGACCTGGCAAAGTACCTGAACCCATCACAATCCCTAGTTAAATTCTGTCCCAAAGGTAGGATAGAACCCAGAGCTGCCTGGCCTGCTGAGTTCCTCCAGCATCATCGTGTTTTTCATCTAGATTCCAGCATCTTCAGTCCTTTGTTTCTCTAGAACCCAGAGAGGAGAGCACAGTAGCATACAGGCAGGAGGGAATAATCCTGAGAGTCCTTTGAGTGGGAGTCCTTATTGCACATTCTTACTTGCCCCTGAGAAGGCAGTGGTGAGTCACTTTCTAGAACTGCTGCAGTCTTTCTGGTGAAGATACTCATCGCATTGTTAGGTAGAGAATTCCTGGATATAGACCCAGCAATGATGAAGAAAAGGCAACATTTTTCTAAGTCAGAAATCCCAAGTTAGTGGTATTTCATTGCAACAATATCCTGGACCTGGAATGACGAACCAGAACCTTCGGAGTCAACCTCGCATAATTATTGGAATGCTTTGCAAGTTCATACCCACTGAATTGTACGTGGCTCCTTGGTACTGCACTCAGACAAAAGCTGCCTTGAAGTCAAGGGCAATCATCCTCACTTCAGCTTTGGAATTTTGCTCTTTGGTCTAAATTTGGACCAAGGCTGTGATGAGGTAATGTGCCAAGCTGTGTTGATGAAAGCCAAATTGGATGTGGATAAACAGGCAAGATTTTTGCACTGTTGACAACTTCAATTGCTTTATTGATGATTGAGAGTAAAGAGTAATTAATCAGATTGTTCTTCCTGTGGACAGGACATGGCTGGACAATTTCCACCACTGTTAAATAAATGACAGTGCCATGACTGTACTAAAACAGCTTGGCTAGAAGCACAGCTGGTTCTGGTGTGCAAGTATTCAGTACTTTAGCCAAGCTGATCTCAGATCCCATAGCCTTTGCTCTCACTGGCATCTTGATATCACATGGAGTGAATTGCATGGACTCATGTCTGATTTCTGTAGCAACAGGCATGTCAGGAAGAAGCTGAGATACATCATCCTCTCAGCATTTCTGGATGAACATTGCTGCAAATGCTT
The DNA here is from genome assembly GCF_009764475.1 of Pristis pectinata. NCBI lineage: Eukaryota > Metazoa > Chordata > Chondrichthyes > Rhinopristiformes > Pristidae > Pristis > Pristis pectinata. The sequence goes on along the minus strand of NC_067407.1, from coordinate 126,707,793 downwards.
CAATCTAGCTTTAGCACTCACAACTTGGGTCCAATTATAGTTCAGGATAGAGATATTCTTGCAGTCTCTTCCTCTCGTTAGTTGTTTGACAACTTTTACAACTACATATGGCAGTACTGCAGAGCTTGTATCTGATCCACTGGCTGTGGGATTGCTGGTCTATTGCATACTGATTTTGCTGCTTAGCACACATAGTTCTTTTGCTGCAGCTTCACTAAGTACGCCTGGAACTGCTACTGCTATGTCCTTCTGAACTGTCCACTTAACCATGACTTGGTTCAGTGGACTCAAACATAGATCACCCAGGCTTGACTATCGTGACAGAAAAGCAGGTAGGCAGGCCATGAGGTTTCAGAATGTTGGACTGCACATTTCAGCTACATCACAAACCATAGACTGAACAACCTCATTCAAGCTATCTCACACAGCAAATCTATTTCGCAAATAACACGTATTAAGCCATCTGCATCAATAAAAAAATTGTTAAAACAGAAAATGTCCTAAAGATTCAATGGTACAGAGAACCTGTGGAAAGACAAAATTGCTTCAGCTGACTGACCTTCCGTTACCCACGCTGAACATTTCTAATTGTTCTTCAATTTCAGATTTACAATATCTGTATATTTTGCTTTAGTATTAGATGCCAGTAAGTGCACTAACATCAGGGGGATCAGACGATACAGGCAGGAACTGCAGATGCGGGAATCTGGAGCAACACACAAACGGCTGGAGGGACTCAGCGGGTCGAGCAAGACCTGCGGGAGGACCTGTGTGGCAAGAGTTGTGAGGGCTGATGTTCAACCCCTCTGCCAAGCCGTAAGTGGCCGGGATATGAGAAGCCGCTTTAGGCTGTGGTAAAGCATTCTACATGGTGGGAAGCCCAGGGTTAACCGAGGCACTGCTGTTGCTGCAGCCACTGCCCGCCCCTTTCAGACCCGGCGCCCGCCTGGGCCGCAGAAGCCGCCTTACCCTTGCTCCGAAATCCCTGCAACACTTCGGGCGACAAACGCGCATCAACCCAATGATCAACATGCCGGCGAGTCCGTGCCCCCCACTCCGCCCAACTAACGTCCGCTCATGCCGCGGAACCGCCCTCAACGACCCACCGACCGACTCTCACCCAGAGCTCCCGCCGGGGCAAGGCGGCCGCGCCGGTGGAAAGGCACTAAACCTCGCGAGGCTAACCGTGTAAAATCCCGTGCTGGCTAATTCACGTCGAAATCACCGGCTTTGAAGCCGCACGATCGCCATCTTTTTTGTGGGCAGAATAGTGACGTCAGGCTGTTCGAGCACCTCCTAACGGCCGAGGGGAGAAGGCAAAAAGAGTCAGAATCAGGTTCATTATCACTGACATGTGAAATCTGTTGTTTTGCAGCAGCAGTACAGTGCAAGACATAAAAATTACTAATAAGTTACAAAATAAATAAATAGTGTAAAAAAAGGAATAACGAAGTAGTGTTCATGGGTTCATGTATGGTTCAGAAATCTGATGGCAGAGAGAAAGAAGCTGTTCCTTAGGGACATTTGATTTACAAATTTTTGCTATAATGCCATTGAGTCTTTACAAAGGAATGAATTAGGAGCAGGCTATTTGGCCCCTGAGCTTTCTCTGCCATAATGCTGGAAGATAATGACTGATACAAAGCAAACTTTAAGGGCACAGTCCCTTCTACCTGCAGTAACCTGTCACCCAATTGCTAATCAATTTAGCCTTAAAGATATTAAAAGACTCTGTTTTTCATTGCTCTTTGATAGTTGATACCCAGTGGGGTACATCATTTGTTTTTAGTATCTTAATTTAAAACATAATTGTTGATAAAATGACAATAGGGGACGGGAGGAGGAACATGGAGGAAAGGATTGGGAAATGGAACTCTGATCTTCTGCAGAACCTTCACATTCTGGAGAGCTGCAACAGTGCCCCATGCTGTGTGTGGCCCCAAACCATTGCAAGCAATGAGATCATCACAACCTCAGACTGCAGCATCTCACATTGAGGTGCACAGGGCAGATGTGCTGCAATTTGAATCAGTTTTGGATCCGGTGAAAAGATCAGCAAATGAAAATGAACATTGAGGTGTTGGTGCTTATAAAAAAACAATGTTCCAGTGGGGACCCTTTAATTCAAGTACAGTTCCTGACTTGTTGTATCCTTTGTCTCTTATTTCACTGTGAGTGAAAAACAGAGATCCAATTAATATTGTAAATAAAGTTATGGGTGCTGTACATATGCATATGATGTCACCACACGTACAAATGAGCAAATGACATTTGCACTAAGGTGAATTGCACCCAGAAGTGTCCGGTTCGATTTTCTGCTGGCAACAATTCAACAGGAAATGGGTAGAAGTACTTCAAAGTATATGCTGAAGGGTTTTTATACATGACAATGTATTAAATATGTAAAATAGATCTAATTTCCAGTCATTAATATATCTGATTGTTCCTGACATTCAGAATCATTCAAAAACTAAATCTATTCAAAATGCAAAAAATGTTTAAAATTTAAAAGATTAAAATATATAAAAAAACCTAAAACATTTACATCCATTTAAAAACATTTAAGTAGACTCATATAAATTAAAGTTAATTAATTAATTACTACTTACTTCCACATAGCCATTCCGCTCTGTTGAAATATATGGACAGTGTCCCTGCATGCAGGATGTTTGTGTTGATTCCCACCAAAAGTGATTGAGAATTTGCTGCAACTTTTGGTGTTGGAGTGAAATCAGGGAAGCAATCTTAAACAGCCAATCACAACTTCAAGAATTCTTTGTTCAAATTAAAATTCCCAAGTTGCTGAAATTTCTTCACTGAATCTATTATGTGTTAAGCTATTATGGTAATATCATGATTGCTATAAGGAAACAGTAATGGGCTGGATCACACTGAACTCAGTCCCCCGCATCCCCCCACTCCCCCATGCCAGTTCCTGCAGTCACACTTACAGCACGTGGCCTCATAGCTCCCAATAATCTACCAGCATCACTGCTGTGGTCAACCCGAGGAACAGAGTAGGCAGCAAGTAGTAGAAACTGAGGCCCTTTGACTAGCCTAATGGGCTTCTGACAGCCCAAGGTGTTCCAAATATCTCTCATGATCCTAGACATTTAGAAACAGTTAAAAAAATTAAGTAATTGAAGCGATTAACATTATTAATAAAGGATAAAAGAACTTATAAATACGTTTAACTGATGTACATTAACGAAACATATTAATTCATGTAAAATTTTAAAGAAACACTTCAATTACCTTTCTATCAGATCTGACCCAACATGTTCCAGACTTCTGCCCTGCGACATGCAGGCATGAAAGTTCGGAAGATGCTGACGTACATCTGGAGTGACACGCTGGCTCTGTAAGTGCTCACTAGCTGGCAGTGCAATGCAGCCCAATAAGGCTAGTTTGTATTTTATAAACTGCAAGGAATGTACTGCTACTGTACCAGACTAATGGTCTTGATGTTAACTCATGTTGTACAATAAAACAAAAAATATTAACCAACAGCAAGAGGGCAGCATCCCTCCAGTTTAATTGTTCCTATGGCAGAGACAGAATGGGGTTTGAAGCTGGGGAGTGAGAGAGAACAGGGAGGGGTCGAAGGGGGCATGTCAATGAGAGAAAGGATGGGGGTCCCGAGGGAGGAGGCAATTAAAGGGAGTGGGTTAAAAGGTAGGAAGAATGTTGTAACGAGATCAGAGGAATAGGTTGTGAGCAAAACCATGAATTTTCTCCCTGTATGTAAAAATAGAGTACATTTGTACTATGTAGTGTGTATGTGAGTGCTTGTGTCCATTATGTACATTTCCAAAGTACATGCAGCCAACAGTGGTTTTGGTCCTCCTTGCTACTGGGCGAAATCTAGTTCTGCCAGACTGTGTGGTAGCTTGTGTGCAGTGGCAAACATCATTTTATAGAAAGAATGACAAGCACCTTCTACTCCTCAACATGAAGTTCGGGACCTAGAATGTCAGGTCACTCAGGAACAAACCCAACAGCGACAGAGTTGTATACTGCAATGCTGTCATTGCCATAGAACTCAAATGCTTTGTCATTGATACTGTCTCCTGAGTGACAGCCAAAATACAGCCAGTTCAAAGAACAAGGTGCCAAAGTAGTGACGTCTTCTGGAAGGGCAAGCCAGAAGGGACCACAATCATCACGGAGTTGGTTTCACTGTCAAGAATGAACAAATGTGGCAACTCATGCCCTGTGGCTTACTCTAATGTGAAACATAGTTAGAGTACAAGAATCAGAATCAGATTTTTTATCACTGACTTTTACAACGTGAGATTTGTTGTTTTGTGGCAGCAGTACAGATCAATGACATAAAATTATTGGAAATTATAAAAATAAATAGTGCAAAAGAAAAGGAATAATCTGGTAGTGTTCAAGGGTTCATGGGCTGTTCAGAAATCTGATGGCAGAGGGGAAGAAGCTGTTCCTCAAACATTGAGTGTGGGTCTTCAGGCTCCTGTACCTCCTCCCTGATGGTAGTAATAAGAAAAGGCACGTCCCAGATGGTGAGGGTCCTTAGTGATGGATGCTGCCATCTTGAGGCACCACCTTGAAGATGTCCTTGAAGGTGGGGAGGGAGGTGCCCGTGATGGAGCTGGCTGAGTCTACAACCCTCTGTAGCCTCTTGCGATCCTGTGCATTGAAGCCTCCATACCAGGCTGTGATGCAACCAGGAATATGGTACAAAGACAAAGTTGAAAACTTTTTATCCGAAAGCAAATAATATTCACAACAAGGTAAGTGAATAAATAGCACAAATAGAAAGAAATGAGAATGAATGAACAAATGACTATCTCATAAATATCTTTGCAAAATGATCAAGGTTACAAATTGAATATTCCAGGATACTGAACTTTTGGAAGAGAAAAACAAAGTAGAAGGAAGCAAAGTTGGCATAATATTAAGGAATGGAATAAGGAAAGAATGGATCTTAGCTCAAAAAATCAAGTAGTGGAACTACTTGAGGGGGAACTATGAAATAGCAAGGGGCAGAGAGCATTGATGTGTGTTGTCCATAGAGCCCCAAACAGTAAAAGTAATGTAGGACATATATGAATCAGGAAGTTAGAGGTGTTTGTAACAAGGATATCACAATAATTATGGGAAACTTTAATCTACAAATAGACTGGGAAAACCAGATCACAAGTAATGGTGTGGAGGATTAATTTGTATCAGTATGTTGAAGAACCAATGTGAGAACAGATGATTTTTACCTAAGATTTGTTTAAACAAAAAGAGTTAACTGATGATTGGGTAGTTAGAGTGCTTTTCGGGAACTGTGATCATAATATGGAAAAATCTTATAGAAAGATTGAAAGTGACTAACTTCAATCTGAAATTAGAGTCAAATTTGAATAAAGCAAACTGGGAAGGCATAAGGCATGAATTAGCCATGGTAGGTTGGAAGATGACAATAAATGGTATAACACACATCCAGTAATAGCTAAATTGAGAGAATGGCTAATGTGAATGAATAAAAAAAATGCTTTTGACATAAAGCTGGGTGTGGGGGGTGGGGGAACTACAGCTATGAGGGAATTCTAATTGACAAGGCATAGTAACCAAAATAACAAAGTGAACTGCTAATGCGGGGAATCTCGGTATCTGGGCAGGGATGATTGTCTGGAAAGGCAACATAATAGGGTGAAAATTCAGGCAGAAGTCTAGGACTCTGCATTTAATTTGCTGGACTGGGATTCAGTGAAGCCAGGGATGGCATGTATTTGGCAGAGTGCACTGGAACCAACACTATCTGAAGATTTCTGAGGAGATCCTTAACTTTATGGTAGGCCGAAGGGCCTGTTTTGTGCTGTATGGTTCTATGGTTTATGCATGTCTTTGAAATAGTGTATCAAGGAAGACAGGGCACAAAATAAACAATATTCTGGAGATGGTAGAATGTGTGCTTGCTAGCAGACTGGATATATAACAAAAAGCACAATTTCAGTGTTGAGCAGAGCGCTGAGTTTCCCATCACTGGCATAATGTTGGCAAGCTAACCATAAAACAGAAAAGAGTAAAGGTTAATAGTGACTACTCAGAGTGGGGAAAAAATGAGACATGTTGTTCCAAAGAAATCAAGACTAGGAGCATCACTGTTCACAATTTAATAATTTGGAAGAGAAAAATTTCCAAGAATACTAATAAAAAATTAATAAAAAATAAGATGGTAATGATAAATTTGCAAAATTGAGATATAACTGTCAAATTAAATTTTATTACTGGTGAATGTCAGGTGATACATTTTGGCAAGAAGACTAAATTTCATATAGATGTCCAAATGAGGAGCAAATGAATTTCATGATACAGAAACATATATCATTATAGCAGTGATGCAGGTTATTAAGACATAAAAAAGCAAAACAGACACTAGAGTTCATTTCTGAATTGATGAAATTAAAAAAAAGTTACATCACATTTGCCTGGAATGTGATTATCCCATAATTGGATTTTTGTGAACTGTTCATTTCCACAATGGCAGGCATGGTAGCATAATGCTTTACAACGCCAGCAACCCGGGTTCAAATCTGGCCACTGTCTGTAAGGAGTTTGTACATTCTCCCCATGTCTGTGTGGGTTTCCTCCGGGTGCTCCGTTTTCCTCCCACATTCCAAAGATGTACAGGTTAGGAAGTTATGGGCATGCTATGTCGGCGCCGGAAGCGTGGTGACACTTGCGGGCTGCCCCCCAAAAATCACTACGCAAAAGATGTATTTCACTGTGTGTTTCGATGTACATGTGACTAATAAAGACCTTATCTTAAAAAAATAGACAAGCACTTACTGAGGATGATACAAAATGGTTCGGCAAGGATTCCAAAACTGAGAGGATGTAATTATCAGGAAAGGCTGATGAGGCTGAGCCCCATTTACTGGAGAATGAGAAAACTGATGTTCATTTCATTGAAGATGTTTAAAATTACAAAATAGTTTGATTGAGTAAGAAAGAAGATGTTTCCATTATGTGGGAGACCATGTAGTTCTAAAACCGAAGGTCATTATTATAAGATAATTACTAATAAGCCAATAGGACATTCAGAAAGATTATTTTTTACTCAAAGAACGTGGAATATGCTCCCAAAATGAATGACTGTGGCAGACAGCATAGGTATATTAAAGAGGAAGCTAGACAACCACCTGAAGAAAAGAACAAGCTTGGGCTAAACTCTGGCACATACCATTTCTAGAGTAATAGAGTCATTGAAATCATACAGCATGGAAACAGGCCATTCAGCCCAACTTATCCATGTCAAGCACTGGGCACTCTTCTGTATTAATCCTATCTCCCAGCACTTGGTCCATAGTTCTATGTTAAGCATTCAAATGCTCATCTAGGCACTTCCCACAGTTAGTTACCCAGCTTCAACCACTCTCTCAGAGCCTGCAATCCAGGTACCACTCTCTGTGTGAAGAAGGTCCCTCTCATATCCCCTCTGAATCTCTTCCCTCTTACCCTAAATCTGTGTCCTCTAGTTTTAGTTACCTCTGACATGAGGAGAACTTTCCTGTTCTCTACACTCATAATTTTAAACACCTCAATCCTGTCCCCTCTTAACCTCCTTATAGAAGTCTTAGCTTCTCCATTTCTCCTTGTAACTGGACTGTTCCATCCCGGCCAATATCCTATGAATCTTCTCTGCACCCTCTTCAATGCTATTACATTCTTCCTATAGCACGGTGACCAGAACTGCTCACAATACTCCAGCTGAGCTCTGACCAAGATTTTTTAAAGTTGCTGTATAACCTCCCAACTTCTGTATTCAATGCCCAACTAATGAAGGCCAGTATCTTATATGCCTTCCTAACCACATGATCTATCCGTGTTGCCACCTTCAAAGATCCATGGACTTGTAATCCAAAGTCTCTTTGTTCCTCAGTACTCTGTAAGACCCCACCAGACATGATGTATGTCCTAGCCTCATTAGTACTCTCAAAATGCATCACCTTACATTTGTCTGGACTAAACTCCATCTGCCATTTTTTGGCCCATTTCAGCAGCACACCGATATCTCTCTGCAGCCTAAGTCTATCTTCCACACTATCAACAACTCCATCAATCTTTGTGTCTTCCGCGAACTTACTGATCATGCCTCCTAGATCCACATCCAAGTTATTCACATATATTACAAACATTTCTGCACTGTACACTTCAAATAGCCCTTTGAACCAGACTGAAATCAAGACAGTATCTAGGGAGAATGGGGCTGGGATTAAAGTATGTGGCTGCTTTGGGACCTGAAAAGGAATGATTTCATTTATTGGCATTAATCCATCTAGATCTTGCTTCAGGCAATCAAAGTACAAATTAAAAATAAATCATAAACCTTTTACCATATTGAATCACCATTTTAGACTAAGTTTGTCAAACTTGTTCTCTGGAAATACAAGTGATTCATGAATGTTCATAGCTATGATGGAATAAAAGACAAAGCTTGTTGGAATTCCAGCAAAGAATGGTCAGTAGATTTATTTTTGTATGCAGCCAAATGCTTTCAGGATAACATCTCGACCAGTATTCACAGTAGATGCAATATCTTCTTGGGTTTTTCCTAAAAGGGGATTAACTTCCACTAGGTCAATTGCTGACAGGAGACCTGTAGAAGATAATATAGCACACATATAAACAGCATAACATGCTTAGAAGAAAAAAATTCCATTTAACATAACATAGGCCTGCACATTAAGCATAAACGTTAGGAGCCGATTTGAGTTAAGTATTAATATTAAACAAGAAGTGTGGAAGTATTCATTGGAAAAAATGGCATGATACTTTAGACTTAAGACTGAATTTGAGAATGTTTTTGATTGACCCAGTGAAAGATTGTATCAAGTGACCTAGATGAAGGGGAATTTGAATGTAAAACAAATAACAAGATAAAGTCAGTTATCCAACATGTTCTATTATCCAAGTCTGACTTCATTTTGTCATCTGGGTATTATCTGTAAGAACATAAGCACACAAGAAAATAGGAGTAGCGGTAGGTCACTCGGCCCCTCAGGTTTGCCCCACCATTCAGTATGATCATGGCTGATCTGTCCCAGGCCTCATCTCTCTTCTGTATCAGCCCCGCATAGCCCTCAATTCCCTGAATTCCATGATTCCTTCATTTCTTTATAACAAGCACAAAAACAGCTGAATGGTCCAAAGTGTGCACTACTATACTTTGCACCATTCTGTTGTTTTTGTGCTCATTGCTGTATTTATTGTTGTAGTTCTTATTCCCATGTACATTGTTTACACGGTGAGCTTCACATGAGCAAGGAATTTCATTACACCCCAGTGTATGTGCAAATAATCTAATCTGAATCTGAATCCATTTGGTTGAATCAGGATATTTTTCCAATCTTTTTCCAGTGACCCATCTGAGTCAGCATTTACTACATGGAGTGGGGGTCAAAAGTACAAGTAGATGACTAGGATATCCTGTGGAGTAGTGATTTCCAAATGGATTAAATTTCCACTTGCCTATCCAATATGACCATAATCCATTTCTCTAAGCTCCCTTGTATTACCAAATGGGACTGTGCCATTGAAAGGGAATAAAGTTACAGGTGCAGCTGGTTTGTTCTCCCACAGGAGTACAACTAAAGGGCTGAACTACCCCAAAGATCAAATTTGCTTTCCCACTAGAGTCCTAGGTACACGATGGAGGGAGTCCACAGCCCTTTTCTTTCTTGAAGGTATCCACAGATATTTATAGCAATTTGCTACTGTCTGCCATTTTCCCACAGCAATCATTGAATTCGGTATTATGTTGTTTGGGGAGGTTGGGGGTGGAGCAGGGGTGGCTGAGATGGAATGGAAGAGAAATAAAAGAAAAAATGAAAATGAGGGAATGGCAATCAGCAACCTCAGTCTGGGAAAGAAGTACAGGTCAGGTGGTGCAGCAACAGTAAGGCATATAGCGCAAATTCTTCCCTGTGGTCCCTCAAGGCTCCGTAGTCTCTTGGTAGGGATTGTCCAAAAACATCCACCCCATGACGATGGACATAAAAATAGGTTTTCCTCAAGTCAAATTTAGCTTGTGTCTTCTATGGTCACCATTCATTTGCTATAGTCCCCTTGCCCTAATTCCATGCTCTCAGTTGAAAATAAAGTTATATTTATTGGTAACTTGCATTTACTATGTCCATTACATCTGTTTTCATTTCAGATTTCCGGTATCTGCAGTTTTTTTGATTTTTAATTACATTAATGCCAGAGTTCTCTGCACCAGAGGCAATACCATACACTTGTATCATAAGCTGAAGGCAATTGGTGATCTTAGCAAGGTATTTTTTTACATTTATTTTTGAACAAACTATAACTGTCGCAACTTTGGTCTACTGGCACCCAACAACATGATCTGAGATCTCTTAATACCCCTGGGGTTCTCAGTTTACATTATATGATCGAAGAGAACTAATTACATTATCACTATAGGCATCTTCCTTTCTCTTACCTGTGTTATGGATTTCCTTTGCCAAGAAGACACCTTGTTCATATGTGAGACCTGCTTCTACAGGGGTTCCTGTTGCTGGTGCCAGGACAGGATCAAATCCATCAATGTCAAAACTAAGGTGTATCGGTTTCTTCACTCTTGAGAAAGTAAGATGTTAGATGATGATTAACTTTATTTATAAATTTGTTCTCACCCCTGTAAAAATAATAGACAAATCACTTTAATGGAAGCTATTAAGCATTTGTCTACTATTACCACTAACAGCCTTGAAATAATAGATGATCAATGGCTTTGGTATGTTAGATGTAGGACCAGTATGCTGTTGAGTGTTCCCAGCATTATTTCAGCCAATAACACTTGACATCTCCAGAACTGGGCATTGAGGTGTCTTTGCTGCACTATTGCTCTATATATGAGAGGGAAGAATTGCTATGGTGGTGGGGCGGGAGAAACCTGGGGCCAAGAATGATATCCTCCCCACCATCTCTTCACTCTGAGGTCATTGACATGATCAGCTACATATATCCAGATCAGTAATCACACTAAAAATAAGTTTGGAACCTTTTCCTGGTTGAATAAGTAAGCAGACTTGTTGCTTGTGTTACGGACTCAGTGAAAGTCCCTTTAAGATAGAGAGTGTGTGTGTATGTGTGTGTGGGGCGTGCTTACGTCAATAGAAGATAAAGGACGTAATGACGTTGTAGAAGAAGAAGAAGGAGAGAGAGAGAGAGAGAAGGGAGAGAGACACCAGCCTGCTTGTTTTTCTCTATCGATGGATGAGAAACAATAACTGTGTTTGCCACTGAAATCCATGTATGGAAGTTGGAAGTAATCCGGTGGAGTTCACTTTGTTGCTGACCTGTAGAAGGAAACAGGTATTTGTGTGTGTGGACGACCACGATTCGGATGCTTTTCGGGGTGAGGAAGTCACTACCGAGTAAACACAAGTGTCGTTTGGGGTTCCATCGTGGAACATTTGGATTTCGTATTTACTCTCCCTATGTTCTCTACATCTACGTCTTATCTTTTGACAACGGTGGTTGTTGAAGAAGCCCTTGCTCATGTTTCACCTTATGGCTTGCGGAACTGAACTTTAAGAACCATTCCGGAACTGGGAGTTTGGGACTTTGCCACCCACACACACGAAGAGTTTAGTTTTGGGGTTAACGTTCGAGGTTTAACATTTTTGAATTCTAACATACTAACATTTTTACTTTTATTTTACGTATTATCATAAGTAGTAATTAATAAAATAGTTTTTAACACTGAATCATGCTCAGTGTGTTTCTTTTGTTGCTGGTTCGTGACATTTGTTTCAAGAAGCTCTTCCATATTCAACACAGACTTGTAAATTGATAATAGATTTCACAATCTGTGGGGGTTACTCAGTCAAACGCCTCCCAACTCTGACTCGCTATTGGCTACCTGACCAATGCCTCCAATAATCAGCCTGACCCCCAACACCATCCCTCGCTACCTGTCCTACCCAGACTTCTTATTCCTTCTTTGAACAAGCCATGTCTCTGCAATCCTCTCTGTGGTCCCTTTCCCACTCCACCTCGCCATTGCACTGGGAATAAAACATTCTATCCCCCCACCCCCACCCCCATTATTAAAGCAGCTATGAGGATATTGCTCATGCTATTTAGAAACCATACAACACTTTTATTATTGCTGGACTTGTGATATTGGAGATGCCATAGAAAGCATCCTATCCAGAAGCATCACAGCTTGGTATGGCAACTGCTCTGCCCGTGATTGCAAGGAACTGGAGAGAGTTGCGGACACAGCACATATCAGAAACCAGCCTCCCCTCCATGGACTCTGTCTACACTTCCCGCTGCCTCGGTAAAGTAGCCATCATAATCAAAGACCCCGCCCACCCCGGACATTCTCTCTTCTCCTCTCTCCCATTGGGCAGAAGATACAAAAGCCTGAAAGCACGTACCACTAGGCTCAAGTACAGCTTCTATCCCGCTGTTATAAGACTATTGAACGGTTCCCTAGTACGATAAGATGAACTCTTGACCTCACAATCTACCTCGTTATGACATTGCACCTTATTGTCTGCCTGCAATGCATTTTCTCTGTAGCTGTGACACTTCATTTTGCAGTCTGCTATTGTTTTACCTTGTAATACCTCAATGCACTGTTGTAATGAAATGATCTGTATGGATGGCATGCAAAACAAAGTTTTTCACTGTACCTTGGTACATGTGACAATAATAAACCAATTTACCAGTTTATAAAGACTGCAGATGCTGGAATCTGGAGCAAAAAACATACTGCTGGAGGAACTCAGTGGGTCAAGTGGCATCTGTGGGGGGGAGGGGGGGTGGGGAAATCAGTCCCGTTGTAGGGTCTCCCCTGCCCACCACCCCCCCCCCCCACATAATGCTGATCAACCTACTGATTTCCTCCAGCAGTTTATTTTTTGTCATATTGGATCTCCTGTAGATGCACAATTGCCCCATCCAATTTTAGCTCCACTTAAACAGACAGAAATTCAAGTAAACTATGACATGGCATTGAGGTGAGAAATGAACTGTGTGTGGTGTTAGTACTGAGTTCCTACAGCAGATCATTTGTTACTTTTACCCTCACCTCTGACCATCTGCTCCTTCAATGCTCCAAGTGTCTAATTGCTTCCAATCTCAGTCCATTCTTCTCCCAGCTGCCCTACTATCCTGCATACTATGTGAAACTCAGTGTGTGCAAAATATTCTTGGCAGTACCTCTCATACATTAGATCTGCACATATTGTTCTGCTCTTGGGTGATTTACATTGACTTTCAGTATGCCAATATCTCAGTTTTAAAGTGATCTACCTTGGTTTCTATTTCTTCATGGTTTTCCCCTTTCCCCTCCCAGTGTTTGCAAGCTCCCTCAGCTCTCAAATATAATCCAAACTTTCCACCTTCTGATCTAGGCCACTTAGAAGCTCCTTTGGTGGCTGTACCTTCAAGATTTAGGTTAACACTTTGGCTTTCCCTTCCTGATCCTCTGTCTCACATGATTTCTCTCCTTTTCAGATGTTCCTTAAAGTTCACCTGTATTACAAAGCCTGTGGTCAGCTCTCCAATTATCTCTTACTTTGGTTCAGGTTTAACTTATTCCTGATTATGTCTCCATGAGCACACCAGACTTTTTGGATTAAAGACTCTAGACATGTGAAAGTTGTTACTGCTGAAAACAATTTTCTAGACATCAAATTAGCACAAGGTTCGCAAAATTTATACCTGGAAAACAAGTATTCATTGGTCAGCTCCATGACTTTATGTATTCCCATCCGATTCACATCTGCCATTGAGAAGAATTTAATTCCTAATTTTTTTATAATATCCCTGAAAAATTGAAGCAAAAAGGTTAAAATAATATAAAAGCAAATAATGCCGTATTATAAAAATTGCCAACTTAATCTGATTATTCCTGTCTCACCTCTCCTATTCCTTCCTTAGGAAAGGAGATCAATACCCTACACAATACACAAGATGTTGGCTCACTAATACTTTTGTATTCAATTCCATAAAATTACTGACAATATTCAGTCATTTTTCCTAATTACTTGCTGTAGGTGCATATTAGCTTATTGTGATTCATGCACTCAGACACTTAGATGCCTCTCATCTCGGAGCTCTGTAATCTCTTACCATTTAGATAACATGCTTCTGTTTTTATTTTTCCTGCCAAAATGGAGAATTTCACATTATTCCACCTATTCATTAGATTAAGATACAAAATATTTATGTTTGGTACTATGAAAAAGCAGTGTTCTATGTATATGGACAATATGCTATTTACTGTGTTTGCAAAACCATCCTGTATTTATGCTAGCTAATATTAATTTCCCATATCTCAGTGGAAAATTAAACCCTAATAGATCCTAGAAAAAATTCTAAATGAATCACAGATGGTTCTAAAGTTTGACACCAGTTCTAAATCAATTTTGAATATGAATAACATGAACTATAGATTTGGAGTTTAGTTCCGGCTGAGAAACTTACTTTTCACCTGGGTCCACATCCCTCAGACCAACGTAAACAATATCTTTTGCAGATAAACATGGCTCCAGCCAACTGAATCCTGGGACAGCAGGAAACTAAGTTGGGAAAACAAAAGGTGGCTCAAAGAAATTTAAATCTACCAACTAATGGACAGAATATTGCCCTTGTTTGATGTAATGCTGAAATGCAGCATGAATAAATTCTAACTTATTGGAAAAGCTAACCCAACTAATTACAACTCCTGCCTCCCTCCCACCTGCAGACTCCAACTTCAAGGAATCTGGTGAATATAAGACCAGAAAACATTACAAAAACAGAAACACCAAGCAGGTCAGGCAGCATCAGATGAATTCAACAGCTTCAGGTGACTCACACTCTGTATCTATGAGAAATGGCCAGTTCTCAAATCATAGACCATGAAAACAGGCCCTTCAACCCACCATGTCGATGCTGATCATCAAGTATCCAGTTTAGCAGTTAGCATAACGCTATTACAGCGCCAGTGACCTGGGTTCAATTCCCACCACTGTCTGTAAGGAGTTTGTACATTCTCCCCGTGTCTGCATGGGTTTCCTCCGGGTGCTCCGGTTTCCTCCACATTCCAAAGATGTACAGGTTAGGAGCTGTGGGCATGCTATGTTGGCGCCGGAAGAGTGGCGACACTTGTGGGCTGCCCCCAGCACGTTCTCAGTAACATAAAAAAAAGACACTGTGTGTTTCGATGTGCATGTGACTAATAAATAAATATCTATCTATCCATTTTCCAGTATTTGGCCCATATCCCACATGTATTGGTGATTCAAGTGCTAATCTAAATGCTTGCTAAATATTGTGAGAATCTTTGCCTCCACCGTCCCTTCATGCAGTACATTCAAGATTCTAACCACCTTTTAAGTGAAAAAAATTCTTCCTAGACATCCTCTCCAAACATCCTACCACTTACCTTAAATCTATTTCCTCTGGGTATAGATACCTCTTCTTTGGAAAAAGTCTCTTACTATCTACCATATCTTTGGCTCTCATAATTTTGTATACCTCTATCAGGTCCCAACACAGCCTGCTTCACTCCAGGCAAAAAACTCAGCCTCTCCAGTCTGTCCTCATACCTGAAATGCTGCATCCCAGGCAACATCCTGATGCATCTCCTCTGTACCTTCTCCAGTGCAATCACATCCTTCCTATAGTTTAGTGATCAGGACTACACACCTACAGCTCTGGCATGACCATTGTTTTATAAGGTTGCACCAAAACCTCCATCCTCTTGTATTCTATGCTCAATTAATGAAAACAAGCATCCCATATAACTTCTTAACTAGCTTATCTGTGCTGCTACATTCAAGGATATTTGGACTTGAACACCAAGGTCCCTCTGTTCCTTAATATTCCCTTGTACCCTACCATTCATTGTGTATGTCTGAGCTTTATCAGGATTAAATTCCATTTGCCCATTTTACCAATTCATCACCATTATCCTGTAGCCTATGACCGTTCTCATCTGCCATTGATTATCCTTCTTTAATATCGGCTTAGTTTTCTCTCTCTATTAGCACTTCAAAAGCATAGCATTCCATACAGACACAAAAGAGACTGCAGGTGCCGGAAATCTGGAGCAACAAACACAAAACGCTGGAGGAACTCAGCAGGTCAGGCGAAGAAGGGAATGGAGGGAAATGAACAGTTGATGTTTCAGGCCAAGACCCTTCATCAGGATGAGCATTCCATACAGCTTTGTTTGTGTGTGCTCTCTCTCTTTAACTGCTTCCATCTTACAGCTTTTAAGTGTCTTTGTTCATGTTATTTCTCTCTAATTGCCCACATCAATCAGATTTCTTCATCAATGGCTTATTCCCCTAGAAACCCTGGTCTCACCTCACCAGAGATATTCCCTTTGTCCACACATTTTCTGCAATTTAAAACTAATTTCTTTTCTTACTTTCCCAGTTCTGACAAAGTATCTTTGGCAGTTCAAAACTGAGATTAGTTGAGGAGTTATGGGCCATCATCAAGGGAAGAAGTGTATACACCACAATCTGCAACTTTGAAGCCAACCACTCTAATACCTCACACTATCATTACCATTAACCCTTGGGACCCCAGAGTTTGTGGGTTCTCTGGTGTTGCTGCTTACTAAAGCAAATAACAAAGGCAGTGCTACCAACTGAGCATCCTTTACTTAAGGCCACAAACTTTCAATACACCACAGCAGCTAGTACAAAAATGCAAGAAAGCCATACTACATAATACCAAGTTTTAAAGGTACCCTTGTATGCAATACCTGGCCTACCCATTGAAGAGGAAATAAATTATAAACCATCAACAGGTTATATATTTACCAGTGTATACATACTTATTAACTCAATTAATTATAAATTCAATTGATCAGCCGGTCTTTTTAATATCTGAGATTGTCTCAGCAGTATGGGTACATATATAATCCCTCAACTGTCCATTTCAGCTGCTCTCAATTCTGGTGGATCACTTCTACCTATAGGCTGTGTGTCATTCACTCAGTTTCAGAGTCCTGTGCCTCCTGCTTCATGTCTTGTCCAGCAAACTCATCCTGTAATTCAAATCCATGCTTATTCTGCGCATTGTGTTCTCAATCATCCATGTTCATGAGTATCATTTGCTTGCATCTATTGACCTTCATGAGTGTCATTGACTTTTGTAGCCTATCTTCACTGAACAGCTTCCAAGTTCTCGTACTTCCACGATCTTGACAATCTGGTGATTGTAACAATCTCAGTGTCTCCCATTTGAAACCATCCCTGCTGACTTTGCCACTTGTGTTGCACATAGAACATAGCACAGTACAACACAGAACAGACCCAAATTCTGGCTCCTTTTCTATCTCCCAACTGTCCTTTCAAGTCGGGCTGCACCAAGCTCAATCCAAGTCCTCAACTGTCAACCCACCAACACCTCAGCTGAGGATACCCTGTGATGGCGTGAGGGACGATTCTGTATATGAGCAGGAACAAAGCAAGCTGATGTTTTGTGGACTATTGGACCCTTTGTCCAAAAACTTGCACTTCATTATTTCCTCCTCTGTGCAGACCAGTTGAGCAGCCTTCCCAATAGATGCTGGATGGTTAAGTCACAATGGATCCCAGGCTGTGCCACTATGAACCAAGAATCATTGTCTATCAAAGTGGATAAATTTACATTTTTCCACTGCCAAGTCCTTGCCGATAGACAGAAACTTTCTGCAAGTCCTCGCAGCCAACACTGCCCTAGCTTACTATTAAGAACAAACTTGAATATATTAGACTTGATCGCCTCATTCAAATCATTGAATTAGATTGTGAATGGCTGGAGCCCACTAGTCACAGCCTCCAAACCCAAAAGTGACCCATCTATGTTTTCTGTCCATTAACCAGTTCTCAATCCATACGAGTACATTAACCCCAATACTATGTGTTTTAATTTTATTTAATAGTCTCCTGTTTAGCACCTTATCAAAGGCCTTCTGAAGCTCCAAGTACATCACATCCACTGATTTCCCCTTATTTAGTTTATTAACTACAAACACAAAATACTAACAAATTTATTGAATTTGATTTTCTCCTTCCATAAATCAATGTTGACTCTGCCCTATTCTATTATTATTTTGTAAGTGCCCTCTAATGAAAGAATTTGGCACTTTCCCCTCAGCTACTGATGTAGGGCTAAAGTTCAGATGTATCAGTTGGCTCTCTCACTTCCAATTGCCACCACCTTTTCTGAAACAAGTTTTTGCCCATTCATGTTGATTCTGAATCTCAGATGTGCCATCTCAGATAGAGCAGAATTTAGTGCCAATCTTGTAGTATGACCATATGAGAACAAAAGAAACATATTGGGCATGAAAAACACGAGGATGCTGGAGGAACTCAGCAGGCCAGGCAGCATCCATGGAGAAAAGCAGGCAGTCAATATTTTGGGTCAGGACCCTTCCTCAGGACTGAAGATATAGGAGGGAAAAGCAGAGCAGTGATAGGTGGACAAAAGAGGGGAGGTGGGGTGGGCACAGGGTGGTGATAGGTAGATGCAGGTAAGAGATAGTGATAGGCAGGTGCGGGGGAGGAGGGGAGAGCAGATCCACCAGGGGATGGGTCAAAGGTAAGGAGAGAAATGGAAAAAAGGGTAGAAAAAAGAGAGATAGGTCAGGAAAGGGAAGAAGAGAAGAAGTATGGTTGGGGGGGGGGGGGGGGTGGGTGGTGTGGGGAAAGGCAGTGGGGATTATTTAAAGTGGGAGAATTCAATGTTCATGCCCTTAAACTGCAAGGTTCCAGCATCTGCAGTCCTTTGTTTCTCAAACATATTGGGCACTTTTCACATCATAGAATGTCCCAAAGAACATCCAACCAATGAACTACTTTTGAAAAGCAGTCTTTGTTGTTTTGTAGTCTAAATTACATTCAAAACAAACTGTGAACTTGTGACATTTGGCGAGGAATCATTCATCCAACCACCTATACAAGATACAAATCCAGAAACAGATTTCCACCCACAATCTTGCCTCCCCCAAACCCAGTCATTTAAAGATAATTTCATCATTGCATATTATGAAATCCTACTTTAAAAGAGCTCTTGAAGACTTATGAATCTGAATCTCCTGTGTATTCCAGCCCGGGTGGAAAAGGTATTCCAAATTCTGGCAGTACTTTTAGCTCTACCAGGATAATGGATGGGGAAAACGCCCTTTGAGTATCACAAGGCATAATCAAACAGGATATAATTGAAGGGTATTCCTGTGGCTAATCCTTGAAGAGACTAAACAAATTCAGCTCAATAATCTAGACCATAAAACAGTATAGCAACAGGTCATTCGGCCCACAATGTTGTGCCAAACTAATTAAGCTAATGAAATTTAAACCCTTCTCCCTGCACGTGGTCCATCTCCCTCCATTCTCTCCATGTTTATCTGCCTATCTAAGAGCCTCTTAAACGCCTGTATCATATCAGCCTCCATCAGTACGCTTGGCAGCACATTCCAGGTACCCACCACTCTCGATGCAAAAAACTTGCCCCACACATCTCCTTTGAACTTTCCCCCTCTCACCTTAACTACACTTAAATAAACTTAGAGTCATAGAGTACAACAGCACAGAAACAGGCCCATCGGCCCAGCTAGTCCATGCCAACCTGATCTTCTGCCTAGTCCCAGCTACCTGCACCCAGGCTATATCCCTCCAAACCCCTCCCATCCATGTACCTATCCAAACTTCTCTTAAATGTTACAATTGAACGCACATCCACCACTTCCAGTGGCAGCTCGTTCCACACTCACACCACTCTCTGAGTGAAGTAGTTCCCCCTCGGATTCCCCTTAAATATTTCACCCTAAACCTATGACCTCTAGTTCTAGTCTCACCCAACCTGAGGGGAAAAAGCCTGCATGCATTCACCCTATCTATACCCCTCATAATTTTGTATACCTCTATCAGATCTCCCCTCATTCCCCTGAGCTCCAGGGAATAAAGTCCTAACCTATTCAACCATTCTCTCTAACTCAGTCCTCAAGTCCTGGTAACATCCTTGTAAATGTTCTCTGCAGTCTTTCAAGCTTATTGATATCTTTCCTGTAGGTAGGTGACCAGAACTGCACACAATACTCTAAATTCAGCCTCACCAACATCTTGTACAACTTGAACATAACATCCCAACTCCTGTACTCAGTGCCCTGATTTATGAAGGCCAATGTGCCAAAAGCTCTCTTTATGACCCTATCTACCTGTGATGCCACTTTCAAGGAACCATGAATCTGTGTTCCCAGGTCCCTTTGTTCTACCGCACACCTCAGAGCCCTACCATTCACTGTGCAAGTCTTACCCTGGTTTGTCCTCCCACTTGTTTGCACTTAATACCATCTGCCATTGCTGGTCAAGATCACGCTGCAAGCTTTGATAGCCTTCCTTGCTGTCTACTATGTCCCCAGTACAAGGTGTCATCTGCAAATGTGCTGATCCAGTTTACCACATTATCATCTAAATCATTAATATAGATGATAAACAACAATGGACCCAGCAGCAATCCATGCGGCACACCACTAGTCACAGGCCTCCAATCAGAGAGACAACCATCTACTACCACTCCCTGGCTTCTCCTGCTAAGCTAACGTTAAATCCAACTGACTACTTCATCCTGAATGCCAAGCAACTTGACCTTCTGGAGCAGCCTTCCATGTGGGACTTTGTCAAAGGCCTTGCTAAAATCCATGTAGACAACGTCTAATGCCTTTCCTTCATCAACCTTCTTGGTAACCTCCTTGAAAAACTCTATAAGATTGGTTAGACATGACCTACCATGCACAAAGCCATGCTGACTATCCCTAATCAGGTCCCGTCTATCCAAATACTTATACATCCTGTCCCTTGGAATACCTTCCAATAATTTACCCATGACTGACGTCAGGCTCACCGGCCTATTATTTCCTGGCTTATTCTTAAAGCCTTTCTTGAACAATGGAACAACATTAGCTATCCTCCAGTCCTCTGGCACCTCACCTGTGGCTAAGGGCATTTTAATGTCTCTACCAGGGTCCCTGCAATTTCTGCACTAGCCTCCCACAAAGTCCGAGGTAACGCCTTGTCAGGCCCTGGGGATTTATCCACCTTAATTCACCTAAAGACAGACAGCGCCTCCTCTTCTGTAATCTGGACATGGTTCATGACCTCACTACTCTTTTGCCTCAGTTCTATAGCTTCTGTATCTGTCTCCAGAGTAAATACAGATGTAAAAACTTCATTTAAGATCTCCCTCATCTCTTTTGGCTCCATGCACAGATGACCACACTTATCTTGAAGAGGACCAGTTTTGTCCCTTGCTATCCTTTTGCTCTTAATATAGCTATAGAAACCCTTGGGATTCTCTTTCACCTTGTCTGCCAGAGCAACCTCATGTCCTCTTTTTGCCCTCCTGATTTCTCTCTTAACTATTCTCTTGAATTTGTTATACTCAAGTGCCTTATTTGATCCTAACTGCCTATACCTGATACATGCCACCTTCTTTTTATTTACCAGGGCCTCAATATCCCTTGATAACCAAGGTTCCCTAAACCTATTAGCCTTGCCTTTTATTCTAACAGGAACGTATAGATTCTGTACTCTCAATATTTCACTTTTGAAAGACTCCTACTTTCCAAGCATCTCTTTGCCGGAAAACAGCCTATCCCAATCCAGATCCCCACTGATGCCATCAAAATTGGCCTTACTCCAATTTAGAATCTCAACCTGAGGACCAGTCCTATCCTTCTCCATGATTATCTTGTAACTAATGGAATTATGATCACTAGATCCGAAGTGTTCACCTACAAACACTTCTGTCACCTGCCCCGTCTCATTCCCTAAGAGGATGCCTTCTTTACCACCCTATCACTTTGTGCGGCCACTTTCAGGGACCTATGGGCTTGGACCCCAAGATCCCTCTGTACATCAATGCTGTTAAGGGCCCGGCCATTAACTGTGAACTTTCCCTTTACGTTTGATCTCCCAAAGTGCAACACCTCATACTTCCCCTGATTAAACTTCACCTGCCATTTCTCTGCCCATATCTACAACTGATCTATATCCCACAGTATTCTTTGCACTTTTCTACACTATCAATCGTTGTGTCATCTGCAAATTTACTAATCCACTCATCCACGTTTTCATCCAGGTCATTTATATACATTACAAACAGCAGAGGTCCCAGTACGGATCCCTGAGGAACACCACTAGTCACAGATCTCCAGCCAGAATAAGTCCCATTGACCACTACACTCTGTCTTCCATGGGCAAGTCAATTCTGAATCCAATTGATCAAGTCATCGTGGATCCCATGCATCTTAATCTTCTGGATGAGCCTACCACTGGGGACCTAGTCTAATGCCTTACTAAAATCCATGTATACTACATCCACTGCTCAACCTTCATCAATCACCTTCGTCACCTCCTTGAAAAACTCAGTTAAGTTAGTAAGATGCGACCTGCCCTGCACAGAGCTGTGCTGACTGGTCCTAATTAGGCCATGCTTTGTCAAATGCTCATAAATCCTATCCCTAAGAATCCTCTCCATTAGCTTCCCTGCCACTGACATGAGACTCACCAGTCTATAATTTCCAGGATTATCCCTACTTCCCTTCTTGAACAAAGCAACAACATTAGCTACTTGCCAGTCCTCTGGGACCTCACCCATGGCTAGAGAGGAGACAAAGATCTTGGTTAAGGCAATCTTATTTCTTGCCTCACTCAATAACGTGGGGTATATCATATCAGGTCCTGGGGACTTATCCACCTTAGCGTTCTTCAGGAGATCCAACACCACCTCTTTCTTTATCTTAAAATGCCTTAGCACATTATCTTGCTCTACACTGATCTCACTATCATCCATATCCTTCTCCTTGCTGAATACTGATGCAAAGTACTCACATCCTCCACCTCCAAGCACATGTTCCCTCTTTTAACCTTGAGTAGTCCTACCCTCTCCCTAGGTATCCTCTTGCTCTTGATGGATGTATGTATTTTATCTCCATTTCTAGATTGTAAGGAGGAGTGATTCTCATGCATCTCTTTGGCAGAGTCAATGGGTCAGAGACATTTAGAAGCATGATAGATAGATAGATAGATAGATAGATAGATAGATAGATAGATAGATAGATAGATAGATAGATAGATAGATAGATAGATAGATAGATAGATAGATAGATAGATAGATAGATAGATAGATAGATAGATAGATAGATAGATAGATAGATAGATAGATAGATAGATAGATAGATAGATAGATAGATAGATAGATAGATAGATTTAATTACACAATTAATGGGAAATAAATTAAAACATTTAGAGTCATGCAACACAGAAACAGGTCCTTTGGCCTACCAACTCCATGCCAGCCATTCAAGCACTATTCCCAGTTTTTATTCTTCACTCATTCCCAACAGCTTCCCCAGATTCTACCACTCACCTACAAGTTAAAGGCAATTTACCAGTCAACCTGATGGCCAGTTAATCTACCTATTGCACATCTTTGGGATGCGAGAGGAAACCAGAGCTCCCAGGGGAGCCCACACAATCACAGAGTGAATGTACAAACGTCACACAGACAGTCACAGGAGGTCAAGATTGAAACTGGATCACCAGAGTGGTGAGGTAGCAGCTTTATTAGTTGCACTACTGTGCAGTTTCTAACTTAAGTAAGAAAAAACAAACCATTTACCTTTTTAAAGACACTCCGTGGCCCCATTGAACTGAAGGGGGCTGTGCTAGATGCACCAGTTATGGCTAACAAAGCTAAGGGGCCGAATATGAAGCGAACACAGCCAGATAGATCAGTAAGCAATGACATGTGTCTGAGCTCAGTCGGTGAGTCCACAGAAAGAGTGGGAGTTCAGATGCATCCACTTCTGTCCTCTAGCAAGTTCTGCGATTATGCATAGGCGCACAAGTGCTGAGCACCCTGCAGCTAGCCAATGGTTTTCCACAGACCTGCCAATTAAACCATCAGTATGATCTACCCCCAACCTCCTCAGCATCACTTCGATGAAGTAAAAATATGATTACATTGATGTCATTGTAGCAATGCCTGCAACCAGCTAGGGATTGACCATTATTGTTCTCTAAAGGAGACGCACACCACTCTGCCCGATTATCCTCAGTAGTGCAATTGAAAATCTACTCCAATTTCTTTTCACACAATTAGCACATTTCAATTTTACAAGAATTTTGCACTTACTTCTGCCTTGAGTTCCTTGATTAGAAATGACACTGGTTGCCCATGAAGATTTCCTGTTGGTGTTGTACTGGGCGTGTTGATATCAGCATGGGCATCGACCCACACTACACACAGGTCAGAGTGAAATGCTGCATGCCCAGAAATTGATCCAATTGCCAAACTGAAATGAAAGAATTATATTAAGAAGTTATCGCACTTAAAGTACATTTCAAATCTTTTCAAATACAAAAACTAGTCAGTGGGGCAGGCAGTGCCTGTGGAGAGAGAAACAGAATTAACATTTCAGATCAATGAACTGAGAAAAGTGTGAAAATAAGGATATTTTAAATTGTAGCAAGAGATGGAGAAAACATTGTCTATGATAGGGACCAAGAGACAATGGATGGTACAGATTGGTGTCAGCTGAGAGAGGGTACTGAAGATTTTTTAATGACAGTTCATTGTCTGGAGAAGGAGAACAGGAGTGAGAAAAATATAAAATTGAACAGTGCTGGAACTGAGATACAGAACAAAGCATTTGCTGGAAATCTGAAACTCCTTCCAACAAAGATCCTCCCTGATCTCCTCAACCACCAAAAATATGGAATGATGTAACTTCTGGAAAATTAAATCACACTCTTTAGTTCCACCTCTCAGTATTACTGACATCAGTATTACTAGGGGGAAGGGAGGTTGCACTTCTTATAAAATAAACTGAGTACACCCAGGGTTGTGACAGGAGTCTGGTTTTAGAAAAAGCCACAAGCTGTTGTCTTGCTATGTCTTTGTTTGACTGCAAACATCTGTGTGGCCAGATTGTGCTCTGAACTCCATCTACAAGTTTGCAGATGATACCACCGTTGTAGGCCGTATCTCAAACATCGATGAGTCGAAGTACAGGAAGGAGGTAGAGAGCTTAGTGGAATGGTCTCATGACAACAACCTTTCCCTCAATGTCAACAAAACAAAAGAGCTGGTCATTGACTTCAGGAAAGGGGATGGTGTACATGCACCTGTCTACATCAATGGTGCTGTGGACAAGAGGGTTGAGAGCTTCAAGTTCCTGGGAGTGAACATCACCAACAGCCTGTTCTGGTCAAATAATGTAGACGCCATGGCCAAGAAAGCTCACCAGCACCTCTACTTCCTCAGGAGGTTAAAGAAATTCATTTTTTTCCCTTTGACTCTCACCAACTTTTATCGATGCACCGTAGGAAGCATCCTATCTGGATGTATCACGGCTTGGTATGGCAACTGCTCTGCCCAGGACGGCAAGAAACTGCAGAGAGTTGTGGACATAGCCCAGCGCATCACGGACACCAGCCTCCCCTCCTTGGACTCTGTCTTTACCTCTTGCTGTCTTGGTGAAGCAGCCAGCGTAATCAAAGACCCCACCCACCCGGGTCATTCTCTCTTCTCTCCTCTTCCATTGGGTAGAAGATACAGGAGCCTGAGGGCACGTACCATCAGACTTAAGGACAGCTTCTACCCCACAGTGATAAGACTACTGAACAGTTCCCTTTTACGATGAGATGGACTATGTCCTCATGATCTACCTTGTTGTGACCCTGCACCTTATTGCACTGCACTTTCTCTGTAGCTGTGACACTTTACTTTGTACTGTTATTGTTTTTACCTGTACTACATCAATGCACTCTGTACTAACTCAATGTAACTGCACTGTGTAATGAATTGACCTGTACAATCGATATGCAAGACAAGTTTTTCACTGTACCTTGGTACAATTCACAATACTAAACCAATGCCAATATAGCTCTCCCCCCACCCATTGGCTGCTGTTGTGTTTTTATTACCATGGAGAGATCTCTGGGCTGGGGAGAGCTGTGCTGCCAAGCAAAGTGAGGAGAGACACCACTAGACAATAGGAAGTGATGGAGATATGAGATTGGGCTGTCTGTCAACATATGGAGCAGGTACTGCCAGTTCCAAACAATGGCTCACTTCTCAGCATTGAACAGACACACCCCTCGCTCCAGCCCTCAGGGACAATTATTGCATATTGCCTCCAGGGTTCATGCCACACCGAGCCACGTGATGACACTTCAACTGTTTCTTTTCTGCAGGAGTGCCAGAGAAGGAGTGAACCATTGACCAGGCTGCATTAGGTCGTAGCAGGGTGTAGCAGGAAAGGAGAGCACTTCTCTCTATCTATTATACTGTAATGACCTCTTTAGGCGCTGATTCCACCTGCGTTCTTCTTCCTGGGAAGAAATCCTGAGATATCAGTGTCATTTGTAGGGGATGGAGGGGCAGTAGTTGAATTTTGAAAGATCTACTTATCATGTGTTTTCATTTAGAATGTTGATATTTTCTTTTAAATGGCAAGAGGTAAACTGGAAGAAAGAGCAAGAGAGATGATGGAGGGACGTAACTACCGGAAGCAAATCGCAGACGCTGATTCCAATCTTTATATGGACGTCTCAGAACATTACAGCCTAATGTTGCTTGACATCAACACTCAGCCAACCGTTACCATCAGTTACACCCCCCCCCCACATTGTGAACACTGACCAATAACTTACAAGTGAACTGAAACTCTCATTCAAGCACCCCCAACCTATTGGAAAGGCCTTCAGTGTGTAATTACCGATCAGCCAGCCCAAGTCCCATGTGAGCCTTCAGAAACTGTGGGCCTGGTGTCTCTAGTTTTTGCTGATAACAGTAACAATTAGGACATTCTCACAGCTTAATTCTGTCTTTAGACATTTATGTATACACTTCATAGTTGAAATGAAATTCCTTAATTTTCTGCAGTTGCATTAAATAGTGACGGAAATCTTGGATTTTTTTTCTACGCATTTTTAACCTCCACAGACCGATCAACTACCTGTGATCTCCGCCAAGAGTGAGACAGATCTGGCCACTTGCTTTCACTTTGTTTACAGCTTGCGAAAGTTTCTCGTTTGCTCTCCCTACAGTTCGGGGCATTTTGACAGTTCCGAATGGTTGATCCTCTGGTTCATCTTCAAATTTCAAATCTCCATAGTCTTTCACATCACACCCTCAAACAACACAGTGAAAGAGAAAATGGGTGAGGTGGAAGCAAATTCAAATTGACTAACTGAAGCATTCATTTATGAATCAGTCTCACTGACCCTCTCAGGCCCTCTTTGTAGATGCGGCCTTAGGTGTAGCAGTGAACCTTATACAAACCAAAGAGGTCCCAGGTCAACAGCCTGGTACCTAGTTGACCAACTTAGTCCAGAGTATTGACCAGTGCTACTGCTGACTCTGTGTTTGTGTGTTACAAGAATGGGCTACAGCAAAGGTTCCTGATCACTGGATGGCGAGCTGCCAATGAGGATGATATTTGAGTAAAGAATTAAGGTGACTTGGCTATGATGACATCCTGGCATATATTATCTGATCCCATGCATGTAAGTTCTAGTGTTCCATTTGTAAGATCAGTGTAAATGAGCAGTTGATAGTTGGCATGGACGCAATGGACCGAAGGGCCTTTTTCTGCACTCTCTCTCTCTGACTCTCATTGTAAATTTGAGAGAATATAGCATTTGCTTCATATTCCAGTAGCACCAGGATATCTTGCCAAGGCAGCCTTTCTTTTAGATGTTGTCTGATTAACTTAGCCTCCTCTGTACCTTCCGTAGCTTTCAAATAATGTCAATATACTTAAAATTCACTGGGATTTACATTCAAACCCGTTATCCTCCACTGAATGTGTTTTCATTTTTAGGCTTTAGCTGCACTCGTTCACATTAAATATAGAACGGTATGTTAATGTTGAACGATGGTGCACTGCTAGAGTGAGTACTTTCAGTTATATTCGGGTATAATGGAACACGCAGAAGGAATTTAATGAACACCACGTTCTTCCCAGAATCAATATTGCGTAGAACAACTTGGATCTTAGCCACTGACCTTAATATATTTCGGCCTGTGGCTATTGGTCATGATTTTAATGTCATTTGCACCTTCTTTGGACCTAGAGTTTAGTTATTTACTTGTGGTATTACCCACCTTTTTAAACCTGCCTTCTCTTTGCCCTCCTCACTCTTGCCCTCTCTATTTACACCTCTAATTTGGCAAGGTCATCAAGGGATTATCTCTCTCTCTCTCTCTCTGCAAATATGTTGCGTGACCTGCCAAGTATTTCCAACATTTTCTGTTCCTCGGACCCTCCGAAACTGTCTGCGTTGAATGCTGTTAACAATACTTTCCGCGTTGAATGTTGTTAACACTTGTTTGGGAATGTTCGATCTAGGACGATTTAAAAGCACACAAAAGCCCCTTCAGTATTTTTTCCCTATCCTAACAATTTATCTTTTTTTTATTTTCATGGGGAAAGCCCTTGTTTCTACCTTTGAGATCGATTCCCAAGTATAATTGACACAATTAACAGAGTGTTTTAACTGTAGACTCGTGGATTAACAAAAAAAAGGCGAATTGAAAAGCTTCCTTTTAATGAAGCTGTACTTATTACCTCCAATACGAAGTGCTTTAACCAGCCCGGATTTCCGTAAAGCAGCGGGCGCCACCTCCACACCCTTCTTTCCCTACAGAGATGCAAAAGAAATTGCGATAAAGCAGAAAGCGAAAGCCCCTTTGTTACTGCCCAACTGCTGGCTGCCCCTTTCGGTAAATTACCTGCCCTCTTGATAAAGGTGCGCCCAGGATTCCGAGTCTGTGATTAAATCTTTTGCTCATCAGACTGGTTCCGCGGTTCAGAAGAACCACACTCTTTGCGAACAACATCATGCTTTCTGACAGACAAGCCTCGAATACTACTCGTCAGTCTTTACTGGATGCCAGGAACCTCTGCAGCGGCGACTCGGGTAGCTATTTATCACAGGCAAGTTACCTAACTCAGGTGTCCACCTAGGGTGACGGAAAGCTTCATCGTTGCCGGGGATAATGAAAGGAAATGCAAAACAGGAGGGGGAGCTATTGATATTCGTATTACATCCAATTTACTTATTGCTAAAGTCGCATCAATGATATGAAATCACGATTCATCGCAACGCCTGTAGTCTCCTTCCCCTCCAAATAAATTAATGTTTTACAGGTTCATATACAAAAAAATACATAAATATATAAACAAAAGATTACTGGAAATCTGTTTTTTTGCACTGATGTTTTGTTTTGCACAGATTTTATCTTCACTGTCTTGTATAATTTATGTACAATTTATGTATAATTTATGTTCTGTGTGTTGTCTGAATATACGTGCTTGTGATGCTGCTGCAAGCAAGGTTTTCATTTCACCTTACTTGTGCATATGACAGTAAACTCGATTTAATGGTTTAATAATCCCCGCGTCTGAAAGCCTTTTACTTTAAAGAGAGGAGGTGTTTTTTTTCTCAAGTATGCTGTTACAGGTATTACCAATGTCGTAAAGTTATGCATAGTTTACGTTAATCTAAGTTTATGTTAACTTTCGTTTGTCATGTTTGTAACATACTATGCTGCTGCTGCAAAAAGCTAATTTTCTTGGCATTTATACCATATATGCCCATGACAACATAGGGCCAATGAACTCCATTTTATTAACAGTGAAGCAAAATGTGCGCCACATCAGAAATCTGAAATGCAAAAATTAATTAAAAAAAATTGGAATCAATAGGTGAGAGAGCATCTGCAGAGGTACAAGAGTTAACGTTTCAAAGGAAACAAGGATTAACATTGTTCACTTGTGTAGTTATTATCGTAAATAATTAGCTCATGGAAATAGTTGTGAACAAAATGAACTCCCAATTTTAATAACAAAGCATTCCCTTACAAAAAATATAATCGACACTAGAGGCAGTTCATAGGACCATTATAATTCAGCTTTAGAACATAGAACATAGAACACTGGGAACAGATGTTCTTGGGGAGGTGCACAGCGGAAATTTGGAGGTTGTTTAAGGAATACTTGCATGGGGCTCTGGATAAGTTTGTCCCACTGAGGCAGGGTAAGGATGGTATAGTGAAGGAACTGTGCTTGACACGAGATGTAGAATATCTTGTCAGGAGGAAGAAAAAAGCTTACCTAAGGTTTAGAAAGCATGGATCAGACAGGGCTCTGGGGAGTTACAAGGTAGCCAGGAGGGAGCTTAAGAATGGACTTAGGAGAGCTAGAAGGGGGCATGAGAAGTCCTTGGCAAGTTGGATCAAGGAAAACCCCAAGGCGTTCTACACGAATATGAAGAATAGGAGGATGACTAGAGTGAGGGTAGGACCGATCAGGGATAAAAGAAGAAACATATGCCTGGAGTCGGAAGGGGTAGGGGAGGTCAATGAATACTTTGCTTATGTAGTCACCAGTGAGAGAGACCTTGACATTTGTGAGGATGGCGTACGACAGACTGATACGCTAGGGCATGTCGACGTGAGGAAAGAGGATGTGCTGGAACTATTGAAAAATATTAGGATAGATAAGTTACCAGGGCCAAACGGGATATATCCAAGGTTATTATGAGAAGCTAAGGAAGAGATTGCTGCGCCTTTGGTGATGACTTTTGCATCCTCACTGGCCACAGGAGTAGTGCCAGATGATTGGAGGGTGGCAAATGTTGTTCCTTTGTTTAAGAAAGGAAGTAGGGATAACCCTGGGAATTACAGACCAGTGAGTCTTACTTCAGTGGTGGGCAAATTACTGGAGAAGATTCTAAGAGACAGAATTTATGGGCATTTGGAGAAGCATAGGCTGATTAGGGGCAGTCAGCATGGCTTTGTGTGGGGCAGGTCGTGCCTCTCGAGCCTGATTGAATTCTTTGAGGATGTGACAAAGCACATTGATGAAAGTAGAGCAGTGGATGTGGTGTACATGGATTTTAGTAAGGTGTTTGATAAGGTTCCTCATGGAAGGCTTATTCAGAAAGTCAGAAGGCATGGATCCAGGGAAACTTGGCTGTGTAGATTCAGAATTGGCTCGCCCATAGAAGACAGAGGGTGGTGGTAAATGGAGTGTATTCTGCCTGGAGGTCAGTAACCAGTGGTGTTCCGCAGTGATCTGTTCTGGGACCCCTGTTCTTTGTGATTTTTATAAATGACTTGGATGAGGATGTGGTAGGGTGGGTTAGTAAGTTTGCTGATGACTTGAAGGTTGGTGGTGTTGTGGATAGTATAGAAGGTTGCTGTAGATTACAACAGGATATTGATAGACTACAGACCTGGGCTGAGAAGTGGCAGATGGAGTTCAACCCGGATAAGTGTGAAGTGATACACTTCAGGAGATCAAATTCAAAGGCAGAATACAAGTTAATGGCAGGACTCTTAGCAGTGTGGAGGAACAGAGGGATCTTTGGGTCCAAGTCCATAGATCCCTCAAGGTTGCCACGCAGGTCGATAACGTTGTTAAGAAGGCGTATGGAGTGTTGGCCTTCATTAGTCGGGGTATTGAGTTCAAGAGCCGTGAGGTGATGTTGCGGCTCTGTAGAACTCTGGTCAGACCACACTTGGCACTTGGACTATTGTGTTCAGTTCTGGTCGCCTTGTTATAAGAAGGATGTGGAAGCTTTAGAGACGATGCAGAGGAGATTTACCAGGATGTTGCCTGGATTGGAGAGCATGTCTTATGAGGATAGGTTGAGCAAGCTAAGGCTTTTCTCTTTGGAGAGAAGGAGGATGAGAGGTGACTTGATAGAGGTGTACAAGATGATAAGAGGCATAGATCAAGTGTACAGTCAGAGACTTTTTCCCAGTGCGACAATGGCTAATATGAAGGGACATAACTTTAAGGTGATTGGAGGAAGGTATAAGGTGGATGTCAGGGGTAAGTTTTTTACACTGAGAGTGGTGGGTGCATGGAACGCACTGCTGGCAGAGGTTGTGCAGGCAGACACATTAGGGACATTTAAGAGACTCTTAGATAGATACATGAATGATAGAAAAATGGAGGGCTATGTGGGAGGGAAGGGCTAGATAGACCTTAGAGCAGGATAAAATGTCAGCACAACATTGTGGACCTAAGGGCCTGTGCTGCAGTGTCCTATGTTCTATTACAGCACAGTACAGGACCTTCGGCCCACAATGTTGTGCGGACCTTTTAGCCTACTCTAAGATCAATCTAACCATTCCCTCCCACGTACCCTTCCATTTTTCTGTCATCAATGTGCCTATGTAAGAGTTTCTTAAATGTCCCTAATGTATCTGCCTCCACAGCACCCCTCGCAGTGCATTCCATGCACCCACCACTCTGGTTAAAAAACTTACCTCTGATATCACCCCCTGTACTTTCCTCCAATCACCTTAAAATTATGCCTCCTTGTGTAAGCCATTTCTGCCCTGCGAAAAATGTCTCTGGCTTTCCACTCGACCTTCTTATCATTATTACAAGATCGATCTTATCATCTTGTACACCTCTATCAGGTCACCTCTCATCCTCCTTCTCTCCAAAGAGAAAAGCCTTAGCTCACTCAACCTATCCTCATAAGACATGCTCTCCAATCCAGGCAGCATCCTGGTAAATTTCCTCTGCACCCTCTCTAAAACTTCCACATCCTTCCCATAATGAGGCAACCAGAAATGAACACAATATTCTAAGTGCGGTCTAACCAGAGTTTTATAGAGCTGCAACATGACCTCGCGGCTCTTGAACTCAATCCCCTGACTAATGAAAGCCAACACACCATATGCCTTAACAACCCTATCAATCTGCCTAGTAACTTTGAAGGATCTTTAGACTTGGACCCCAAGATCCCTCTGTTCCTCCACACTGCTAAGAATCCTGTCATTAACCCTGTAGTCTGCTCTCAGATTCAACCTTCCAAAGTGAATCACTTCACACTTTTCCGAGTTGAACTCCATCTGCCATGTCTCAGCCCAGCTTTGCATCCTATCAATGTCCCATTGTAACCCTTGACAACCTTCTAAACTATCCACAACACCACCAACCTTCGTGTCATCTGCAAACTTACTAACTCACCCTTCCACATTCTCATCCAAGTCATTGACAAAAATCACAAAGAGCGGGGGTCCCAGAACAGCTTCCTGTGGAACACCACTGGTCACTGACCTCCAGGCAAAATATGCTCCATCTACAACCACCCTCTGCTTTCTATGGGCAAGCTAATTCCAAATCCACACAGCCAAGTTTCCCTGGATCCCATGCCTCTTGACCTTCTGTATGAGCCTATCACGGGGAACCTTATCAAATGCCTTACTAAAGTCCATATACACCACATCCACTGCTCCACCCTCATCAATGTGTTTTGTCACATCCTCAAAGAATTCAATCAGGCTCGTGAGGCACGACCTGCCCCTCACAAAGCTACGCTAACTGTCCCTAATCAGACTATGCTTCTCCAAATGCTATACTAGAGTGTTAATTATTAATTTGTGCTAGATCAATGTGTAACGTTTAATTTAGGATTAACTCCTTCAATTACTGAGTTGCTAACACCATTAGAAAACCAGTCTATCAATAGCTTAAATTTTGGGTGCTGACAGCCTAACCACAACCTTTCCACAACTTAAAAGATGTTGTGCTGTTGGAGCTGCTTGGTTGAGCTGGTTATTTGCCCCACTCAGGGATCATTTTGTTAGTTTCTGGAAAGTCAAAGCAACGATTCTCTTCTTGGAAAGATGTTATCTCTTCCTCCTGCACCAGCCTGCTGGAAATACATTTTGTCATCTGGTAGCCATATCTCAATTAGTTATCTTAAAACTCACTTCCCTGATATGAGTAATTATATTTAAATGACACTCTTACTACTTATGAAGAGTTTTCCAAGAAAACTTCTTTCCTAAGCAGCTTGACTTCTGACTTCAGCCTCTGTGAAAGTAGTTTGAACCAATATGATGCAGGGTCTTGACCTGAAACATCACCCTTTGCCTCCACAGATGCTGCCTGACCTGCTGAGTTTCTCCAGCAGTTTGTTTTTTGCTCCAGATTCCAGCATCTGCAGTCTATTGTATCTCAGTTTTTCTCCATACATTGGGCTAGGATGCCACAGAAGACTGAAGATGACAAAGTGAATCGATATCTAATACAAACAAAGGGAATCCACAGAGAGATATGCCTAATCCAAAAGAAAGAAAATTTTAAAATCTTGCACTTGTAGCGTCTTTCATGGCATCAGAATGTCACAAAGTATCTTAGAGCCAACAACAAAAAATGTGAAGTGTCATCAGGATTATAATACAGGAAATAAACCAGCTGATTTTCACACACCAGGCTTTCACTGGTAGTAGTATGTTCATGACCGGAATACCATCTGTTTTCTTTCCTTGACTTTAGTTGAGATATTTATTATTATTATTTAATTATTATGTAATATTAGTCATAACGCATGGGAGAACTCCCCCGCTTTGCTTCAGACACTGCAATGTGGTCATTACTTCAACCTAACATAGCAAAAGGGGCCTCAGTTTAATACAAAGTCAATGCCTTCGAAGTGCAGCATTCCCTCAATACTGCATTGAGTCAGCCTAGATTATGTGTGCAACACAGAGGTTAACCTATGAAATCATTAATAGTTGTTTTTAACAAATCAGATGCTAAAAGATATTTTTGGTGCTAATTGATGGATAAAAATAAATCAAACAATGCACTTGGGTTTTAGGAAGATAATATTTGAGATATGTACAGTGTTGTGCATATTTTGTGCATTGTGCATAGAGTGTTGCGTTGTGTACAGTTTTGGTCACCCTGTTATAGGAAAGATGTTATTAAACTAGAAAGAGTGCAAAAAAGATTTACCAGGATGCTGCCTGGACTTGGAGGCCTGAATTACAAGGAGAGGTTGCGTAGACTAGGACTTGATTCCCTGGAACATCAGAGATTGAGGGGTAGCCTGATAGAAGTATATAAGATCATGAGGGACATAGACAGGATGAAAGCACATAATCTTTTTCCCGGGGGGGGGGGGGGGGGTGCTAAAAACAAGAGGGAATAGGTTAAGATCAGAGGCGAAGAGTTAAAAGGGACGTCATGGGCAGCTTCTCCACGTAGATGGTTTTGCATATTTGGAATGGGCTGCCAGAAATAGTGGTTGAAGCAGGCACATTAGCAACATTTAAAGCCATCTAGATAAATACCTAGATGGGAGAGATTTAGAGAGCTATGGGCCAAATGTGGGCAGATGGGACTAGTTTGCTGGACAACACAGTTGGCATGGATGAGTTGGGCCGAAGGGCCCGTTTCTGTACTCTGTGACTCTATAATATCAGGGATTAATACTGATGAACTTAATGGCAAATAGCTAGGCAGAATTACACCAAATCTATGTCAGTGCAAGTTCCTTTTAAGCTATTATTCCAAAGCATGGAGTGGTGGAAAATGGACAGGCAGCCCTCAACAAACAGCAAGCAATGTAAGTATGGGAAAAGATAATACACTGTAGAGAACTCAGTTCAGGAGGAAAACAACGGAAATATATTTGACCTGAAGCAGGCCGCAGTAGCATGTCTATTGATGTGACTCAGATAAATATCAGATGTGTAAGTTTCAGCAAACAACCAAGTTTGCTTATTCAGCCTTTTAAACAAAGCTTTTAAAATAAACCTCATTAAAAAATGAACGCAAAAATACAAATTATATATCTGCTGACACACAATTGACCAAGCAATATTAATGTATCAAACAGTGAGCAATACCTCAGAGTGCTACAAGGAATGAAATAGTTTGAAAATGCAACATAACAATTGCTAGCAATTTATCCAATAGACAAATACAAGAAATTCTGTTCTATGTCTGTGGTTACATGCTACCTCAGGTACCCTTGGATTCTAAATATCCAGTTGCTATGTGAAGTCTTCCTTGGGTGTTCCTTTTAAATAAATCATGAAGTTCGACATGCATCTCCCAGATTCACATATTTGTTATGGACTAGGTTACTATTGGTGAATGTCCCTTTAAGATAGAGCATAGTGGTGTGTGTGTGTGTGTGTGTGTGTGTGTGTGTGTGTGTGTGTGTGTGTGTGTGTGTGTGTGTGTGTGTGTGTGTGTGTGTGTGTGTGTGTGTGTGTGTGTGTGTGTGTGTGTGTGTGGCATGCTTACGACAACAGAAGATAAGGACGTGATGACGTTTTTGGAGCAGACGGTCGGATTCAGTCAGAGGAGAAGAGAGAGAGAGAGAGAGAGAGAGAGACCAGCCTGCTAGTCTCTATCGATGGATGAAAAACAGTAACTGTGTCTGTCACTACAATCCACGTATGGATTGAAGGACTAATCCAGTGGAGTCCACTTTGTCATTAACCTGTAGTGGGAAATAGGTATTTGTGTGGACGGCCACGATTCGAGTGCCTTTCAGGGTGGCAGATACCTCGGGACAAAGCAGTGGAGTAGTCACTGCTGAGTAGACACTAAGGTGTCATATGGGTTCCAAAGTGGATTTCGTAATTACTCTATTTTTTTCTCTCTACATTTTGTCTTCAGTCAACGGTGGTTGTTGAAGAAGCCTTTGCTCATGTTTCACCTTATGGCTTGCTGAACCGAACTTTAAGAACCATTCCTGGACGTGGAGTTTGGGAATTTGCCACACGCACACTTCATTTAGTTTTAGGTGTTAATGTTTAAGATCTAATATTTTTACTTTTAACATTCTAACATTTTTACTTTTATTTTTCTTATTATCATAAGTAGTTATTAATAAAGTAGTTTTAAACACTTATACATGATTCGGTGTGCTTCTTTTGTTGCTGGTTCATAACATATTTCAAACAAAACCTATCTTGCAAAGCTTGCATACATCTCCACTGACATGCAGAAGAAGAATTTTCTTGGAATACTCAAAATATGGCAACTTTGAACAAGATAAGCAACAGTTATTTTGCAGGGATTTAACAAATAAATAGAGATTTTGACACAATATTTTATTACTCCCAACAATGAGGAATTATATAGCCCTCAATTCTTTTGTCTGTTGAAATTATTCCAGTGAAAGAGTACTGGTCATTCCTACAGGCAAGGGTGAAACCAGGGTAAAGGGCTTTTTCTGAATAATACTGATTAACTGAAAGTTATACAGTGGAGGAAGGGGTTAGATAGTCTTAGGCGAAGTTTATAGGTCGGCATAACATTGTGGGCCGAAGGGCCTGTATTGTGCTGTACTGTTCTATGTTCTATCAGCAACATTAATCTCACCACAGGTGCTGCTTGATCAGCTAAGATTCTCCAGTACTTTCTTTTATTTCAGATATATAGTGTCAGCAGTTTTTTTTTGTTTTTCAATCAAGTTTAACCAAATGGTACAGAGCATTATTTTTTGTGATTAAAACAGAAAACACCACAGATACTCAGCAGCTCAAGCAGGAAACAGAAGAGCTGGCCATTGACTTCAGGAGGGGTGTGGTGAACATGCTCCTGTCTACATCAACGGTGCTGTGGTTGAGAGGGTTGAGACCTTCAGGTTCTTTGGTGTGAATATTGCCCATATCCTGTCCTGGTCCAATCACTTAGACACCAAGAAAGCTCATCAGTGCCTCTACTTCCTCAGGAGGCTAAAGAAATTTGGTGTGTTCCCTTTGACCCTCACCAATTTTTATCAATGCACCATAGAAAGCATCCTATCTGGATGCATCCTTCCTTGGTATGGTAACTGCTCTGTCCAGGACCGCAAGAAACTGCAGAGAGTTGTGGACACAGCTCAGCACATATCAGAAACCAACCTCCCTCCATGGACCCTGCATATACTCGCTGCCTCAGTAAAGCATCAGCATAATCAAAGATCCTTCCACCCACCCCGGACATTCTCTCTTTTCCTCTCTCCAATCAGGCAGAAGATAAAAACGCCTAAAACCACGTAACACCAGGCTCAAGGACAGTTTCTAGTTCGCTGTTATGAGACTAATGAACAGTTTCCTAGTACAATAAGATGAACTCTTGACCTCACAATCTTCCTCAGTATGACCTTGCACCTTATTGTCTACCTGCACTGCACTTTCTCTGTAGCTGTGACACTTTATTCTGCATTCTGTATTGTTTTACCTTGCACTACCTCAATGCACTCTGTAATGAATTAATCTGTATGAAAGATATGCAAGACAAGTTTTTCACTGTACCTCAGTACAAGTGACAATAATAAACCAATTCCAATTTGTCCAGAAAGGATCAGAATTAATGATACAGGTTGATGACCTCTCATCAAAAATAGTGCAGGTTTATATCAAGGTTTTCTGTTTTTATTTCAAGTTTGCAGCATCTCTAGTTTTTTGCTTTTTGATTGAATTTTGTGAAATTGCAAAGAATGTTCTATCTCATACAACAATGAAGTTACACTCAGTAGCATTTGAAATGTATTATAATTCCCCAAGATATTTATGTATCTATTTAGTTATATTTGATTAGTTTAGAAGCAACATACTTGTAAAATGATGTGTGGGAAAGTTGGAGAGGAAACTGAACAGAATCATTTCAGGATTTTAGGGATGATTTTTTGAAGTGGTACCAAAATGTACTGGTGAAGTCAGTGCAGTTGATGCAGTTTACTTGGATTTTAGTACGGCCCTTGACAATGTCCCACATGGGAGACTGTTCAAAAGGCAGGAGTCCATGTGATCCAGGGCAAAGTGGACCAAAAATTGGCTTGGTAATAGGAGGCAGAGGGTGATAGTGGAGGGTTGTTTTTGTGATTTGAAGCCTGTAACCAGTGGTGTACAATGGAGTTCAATGCAGGGACTCCTACTGGTTGTTGTGTACATTAATAATTTGGATATGAATGTAGGAAGCAAGTTTATGTAGTGAATAATAAGTTTGCAGATGACACGAAAATCAGTAGAGTTGTTGTGAGGAGGCTAGTCATAGTCTATGAGATGATATCGATCAATTGGTAAAATGGATAGAGCTATGGCAGATAGGATTACATTCTATCTGCCTTAGCTCTATCCATTTTACCAATTAATCAATATCATCTTATAGTCCACAGCTAGCTTCCTCACAACAACACTACTGATTTTCGTGTCATACGTGGGAAGTGATATACTTTCAGAGGACTAGTAAGGATAGGACATACACAATGAATGGTAGGGTCTGAGAGAGTATTGAGGAACAGAGAAACCTCAGTGTACAAACTCAAGGATCCCTGAAGGTGGCAATATAGGTAAATAGGGTGGTGTAGAAGATGTACAGGATGCTAGCCTTCATTAGCTGGGGCACAAAACAGGGAGGTTATCATACAATTTATAAAACATTGGTTAGGCTGCATGTGTGGTTGTCACATGATAGGAAGGATGAATGCACTGGAGAGGATGCAGGGGAGATTCACCAGGATGCTTTCTGGAATGGAACGTTTCAGTTATGAAGAGAGACTGGAGAGGCTGTATTTGTTTTCCTTGGAACAGAGGAGGCTGAGGGGGGATCTTAATAGAGCAGTGCAGAAGTATGACGGGCATAGGGAGGGTAGATTCCTTTACCCCCATAGGCGAGGTACCTAAAACTAGAGGGTATAGATTTAGGGTAAGGGATAGGAGGGTAACTGAGGAAGAATATTTTCACCCCAAGGTAATTGAAATTGGAAAGCACAGCCTGAATGTGTGGCAGAGACAAGTACTCTCACAGCATTTAAGAAGTATCTATCAAACACTTGAATCACCAAGGCATATAAAGGTACAGACCAAGTGCTGGTAAATGAGATTAGTTTGGATGGGTAGTTGATAGTTGGCGTGAGGATGGGGGAGGGGAGCTGAAGGGCCTGTTACTGTGCAATATAACTCTATGACTTAAATTCTTAATCCATCAAATACTGTCATTGACTTAAATATCTTTTCATTGGAATAGAGGAAGGTGGGATAAAGTTCTTGAGGCATGGAAGATTTCCTCTGGAAAAACTTACAGAAGAGCCAGACATAGTACTGGATCCAAAGAGGTGTCATACAAGACTGCCGGTCAAAGTAGCAAACTTGAGGATAGGGAGCAGTTTAGATTTCAGCAAACAAGGACAAAGAAGTTGATTAAGAGAGAAAATATCATGTGCAAGGAAACTTGCAGTGAAAATTAAGTGGTACTCTAAAAGCTTCTACAAATATGCAGAAGGAAAAAGATTAGTGAAGTCATGTACTGCATAGTCCCCTGCAGTCAGAATGGACGGGATTCATATTGGAGAACAGGGAAATGGCCAAGCAATTAAATGAGTACTTTAGTTCTGCATCAGAGAAGAGAACACATATAGCCTTACTTGCAGGCTGCCCCCAGAACACTCTACGCAAAAGATGCATTTCACTGTGTGTATCTTAAATGTTAGAGAATCAAGAATGTAATGAACTAAAGGAAATTGTATTAGTAAGAAAATAGTTCTGGAGAAATTAATGGCACCGGAATGCAACCCAGGGCCAAATAGTTTGCAGTCTAGAATACTGAAGGAAGTAGCTGTGGAAATAGTAGATACTTTGGTTATTATTGTACAGAATTCTATAGATTATGGAATAGTCTCTGTAGATCGGAGGGTGGCAAATGTAACCCCATTATTTAAAAAAGGAGAGGGAGAACAGGAGAGCATAAGTGCTTAGCCTAACATCAGTAGTGGTAGTGGAAAGTGGTAAAGGCTATTATAAAGTAAGAGATTACAAGGCAGGATTAGACAAAGTCAGCATGAATTTCTGAAAGGAGAATAGTGTTTGACAAACCTACTGGAATTTTTTGAGGATGTAATTGGTAGAAGGGAGAAGCAGTAGGCATGGTGTAGGTGGATTTTCGGAAAGCTTTGGATGAAGTTCAATATCAGAGGTTAGTGTGCAGAGTTAAAGCTCAAGGCATGGTGGGGACTTGGACTGAAAATTGGTTGACAGACAGAAAACAGTAGGAAAAAATGGGTCTTTCATTGAGCTAGCAGGGAGTGATAAGTGGGGCATCTCAGAAGAAATATTAACCACCTTATTAAACATAGCAACCAGAGGAGTTCTTACTTCTTGAAATACTAAATATAAATAGTACAGTAAGATTAAATTATGATTGTGTACCTAGAGGACAGGAGCTCAATAATAAAAAATCTCATTGTCAGTTTAGCAATCAGGAGATCCAGTCCTCCACAGGTTATGCAAACAATATAAAAGAAATGTATGGGCCTGAACTGACTGGGAAGAGAAAGATGTGCTAATGATGCATGCATGCATGCTCTTATTAAAGAAAAATATCCACCTGCAGATTAGGGGATCAGGAGGAACACTGCAAGTTACAAATCTCCCAAACTCACCCTGCTGCTACCTCACACAAATGGTATCTTATTTGTAACATCCTCAAGGCTTTTAAGAATGTTTGGATTTACACATTAATAACCCATTATGCTCACTATAGTAAATTAAGTTTGATAATTAAGGGATTAAGTACTCTTAATAACATGATGATTGTTAGTGTAGCATCAATTTGACCTAGAAAGGGAACAGATTAAGATGTCTGAAATCATTTCTACA
Source organism: Pristis pectinata (assembly GCF_009764475.1). Taxonomy (NCBI): domain Eukaryota; kingdom Metazoa; phylum Chordata; class Chondrichthyes; order Rhinopristiformes; family Pristidae; genus Pristis; species Pristis pectinata. Next base: position 126,666,345 of record NC_067407.1, on the reverse strand, counting down.
AATGGTCAATTGAATTTTAAAACATTAAATTTAATATTTTACATTTTCTTACTGTTGCTTTAATCCTCTCTCTCTATTACTGAGAATTAATTCCAAACGTTGTACGATTTAAATTCCCCATCAGCTATGGTGGGATTCAAATTCACATCAGCAGGTGATAATTCAGACACCCTGATGTGGTCCAATCACATTACCAGCATGTTGTGCACTAATAATGAGCACCACTTTATTACCAGAGTATTGCCAGTTCATATTGAAGGTTACAAGTTTTAAACAAAAACCTAGCTGATTAATATGGGGAAGATTTTCATCTTTGTCACTCACAGGAAAATTGGGTTATTCTATAATGAATGGATGATCTGCCCCACCAGGCAGGGAAATTGTAACCTATCCTATGATTTTTTGCTGTTGTCCATGGAAACAATCTGTAAAACATAACATAGTAACAGGCTACATGGACTTTAAGGTTCAATCAATAACTCAAAGTTACCTCTAGATCAGAGACTTATGTAAAAAGTTAGAGTCATCAAGTTATACAGCACGGAAACAGGCCCTTCAGCCTAAGTTTTATGTTCTTAAAGGGTTTATTTTGGCTTTGTTGACCTCATCCCAGGATATGAAATAAATTGGTTTACATTCCACAATAGAAGTAATTTTAGGTGTGTGCATGGAATCCCATCAACAGTACAAATGGTTTCATCTTGTTATACTTTCTAATGTTCAGACACTTAGTTTCAGTGAACAGTAGCAGACAGTTATCAGCATGCAAAGTCAGCAAGATCTGTGATCTCACCAGCTTGGGTAAAGGTTTTGCTCTTTGCTTTAGCAGCATTGTGATGCATCCTTCAAGTGCTTTTTAAAACACATCTAGCGGGGATTGTATTACACTCTGGCTCTCTGGGAACTTTAGAACGGTTACCAGGACAGGTTATTTTTAGCAATTTTAATTCTCTGGCATGTATAATCGTGTATAAATAGTTATATGTTCCTCGTAATGATTAAATAATAGAATACTAGATGGTAGTCCTTGTTTGTATTGAAGGTCGATAAGCCAGATATAGTGAGGAATAACTGTTTAACATTTGTGCTCTCTGCTCTAAATTGAGGTTTGTCTCCTTTCACTTCGGCTCAATTGTATAACTATGTAGTTAAGTTTATGAAGCTACTGATTTTTATTTTTCCTTTTCAGACTGTTGAGTTGTTGTTAGGGGTTAAACAACTGGAACCATCTGAATTTTGGGCCACTATGAACTTGGGCATTGCCTGTAGAAAGCCCCTTTTGTCACTAAACACTGAATCATCACATCAGAGTTGTCTTCAACCAACATTCGCTCAGGGTGTACTGTTCACCTGGAGTTACCGAACAGCAATATGAAGTGACATCCCAGCTAATTTCTTCCCTTTTCTCCCCCATGGGTGTAAAAAACAGTCTTGGCAACCAATTACTGCCTTCTAATCTCGCACATGGAGAGCAAAATCTGATCTGTATGGTTCCACAGATGGATACTGAATTCAGTCCAGGGAAAAGTCATGTTTGAGAGTAAAGGGGAAGACTTTTATTCAACTGCTATAATCAGTAATAATAAATACTCCCTTCCCATTAAAACTACTCACAGTCATTTCTCCCTTCACTCTCCCAGAAGGTTTTGCTGCCAGTTTTTATTGGGTAAAAATCAACATCAGAACAACCGTGGAATTAGGATCTGCAGCTAGGGCCATACAATTTACTTGATTATTGGGGATCACTGGTAACAACGAAGGGGTGAAAATGGGACACAGTGTCCAATTCAGAATGGATAAATGTCCTATGCAAAACTCACTTCTGCAACAGACTGACAACAGAATATGCTGCAAAGAGAGAACACCTGAAGAGAATGCAGATGTATTTATATTAAGGTGTATCCACTTGATTGGGTGAGTGTCTCTTTCGTTGTTCCAATGGAATTAATGAAATGTTTGGCTATTTTCAGGCTGTTTCCTAATGACCTAAACATTTCCTGTTATATAATCACTCACAGCTTTAAGTCAGCTCAGTCATTTCTTTAACAAAATTTATAGGCTGCTTCCACAATCCATACCCTCACTAGATTCCATCAGTTTCCCTGGTGTGAGCGGTCTGTTCCTTCCCTCTTGCTGCTCCCAAAACTTTACAGTCCCCTGCAGCATGTATCCTGCCTGAGCATGTAGTGCTAGGAGACCTCCTCTTTTGCAAGTAATGTCATGTGATCTTTAACAATATGTGTAGAAATGTCTTTAACATATAAAGAATCTCAAGCTGTTGGGCAGATGCATAACCACACAAAATGGACATTGACCCAAAGGAAGAAAGAAAGAGAGGACAGAAAATAGGGATCAAGGTGAATGTTGAGGCTCTCAGAGGAGAGGCAGGAGGTTTGGTGAAAGAATTCCAAGGTTGCTGAAGGTATCACCAGCAATAGTGGGCAAAGGAAGGAGGAATACATGAATCCAAAGTTATGTCCTAGTGTTCCAGGGGAGCTACAGACCAGTAAATTGGTTTATTATTGTCACATGTACCTAGATACAGTGGAAAAACTTGTTTTGCAAACATCCATACAGATTATTTCATTAAAACAGTGCGTTGAGGTAGTACAAGGGAAAATAATAACAGGAAGTGCAGTGCAGGCAGACCATAAGGTGCAAGACCATAACAAGGTAGATTGTGTGGTCAAGAGTCCATCTTATCTTACTAGGGAACCATTCAATAGTCTAATAACAGCAGGATAGAAGCTGTCCTTGAGCCTGGTGGTACGTGCTTTCAGGCTTGTGTATCTTCTGCCCAGTGGGATGGTGGAGAAGAGAGAATGTCCGTGGTGTGTGAGGTCCTTGACTATGCTGGCTGTTTTACTGAGGCAGCAAGAAGTGTAGACAGAGTCCATGGAGGGGAGGCTGGTTTCTGTGATGTGAAGAGCTGTGTCCACAACCCCTTGCAGTTTCTTGCGGTCTCAGGCAGAACAGTTGCCATACCAAGCCGTGATGCATCCAGATAGATGCTTCTGTGGTGCATTGACAAAAATTGGTGAAGGTCAAAGGGGACATGCCAAATTTCTTTAGCCTCCTGAGGAAGTAGAGCCGCTGGTGAGCTTTCATGGCAACTGGAAAAGGTTATAGAGGCAAAGATTAGCAAGGTCATGAAGGGATTTAAGAACTTGAAGTATCCAAGAGATCCACAGTTCAACACCTTTTTCAAATAATGGTCCTAAAAATGCAACAACAGTCGCTCAGTGGTAAAATAGAAATAAAGGGTTCAGGTCCAAAGGAAAGAATGTTCCCAACTAAGCCAAGTGACTATTAATTAATATGTTATTATTAAAGAGGAAGTATTCATTTTAGAGAATGTCATGAATTGAACTTCCATGGGACGCAGAGTTAGAAACTCTTGAGATGATTCAACTAGCATCAGCTGCAGAGTATACTTGCTGAATGATTACATTATTTAGGGATTGATGTCTTTGTTTTAAAATAAATGTCGCTAATTCAGCTTTGTATTGAAGTTTGATTTTGACAAGTGACATGCTGGTTACTCAGATACTTAAGTACTAACAGGTACAAGAGTAAAATATTTTCAAACATTTTCCCCATTGAATACTTTAATGAGAAAAAGAAACAAGTCCAAAATTAGTTTTATGGCAATAAATAAATTTAAGTGCCAAAAGTTTTGGGGAGATTCAACAATCAGATTGCATCCAAGGAATCAGAGTCATACGACATGGAAACTGGCCTTTCAACCCAACTGGTCCATGCCAACTATGACGCCCATCTAAGCTAGTCCCACTTGTGCGCATTTGGCCCCTATCCCTCTAAACCTTTCCTATCTGTGTACCTGTCCAAGTGTCTTTTAGATGCTATTAATATACCTGCCTCAATCACTTTCTCTGGCAACTCATTCCATATGAGGACCACCCTCTGGGTGAAAAGGTTGCCCCTCAGGTTCATATTAAATCTCTCCCCTCTCACCTTAAACCTATGCTCTCTAGTTCTTAGAAGGGAGTAACTCGCTCTTGGTAACATAAGCCCATACTTGGGGAAGGCAGTACTAATGGTTTAAAACAGTTAATAAGCCACATTCCACTAAAATCCCAGTTTTCATAGAAATATGTTTACTCCACAATCTATATTATGTTGCCATTCATCTGTAACACGTGGGATAATTTATTAACTAATATTGCCAGTAATTAAAACAGAGTAATGAGATGTTTATTAGTCAAATCCTAATATATTTTGCTTACCCAGGAATGAAAATGAACGCCTTTGCACACTACACACAAAATGCTGGAGGAACTCAGCAGCTCAGGCAACACCTATGGAGGGAAATGAACAGTCGTTGTTTCGGGCCAAGACCCTTCATCAGGACTGGAAAGGAAGAGGGCAGAAGCCAGAATAAAAGGGGGGGGGGGAGGGGAAGGAGCACAAGCTGGTAGGTGATAGGTGAGTCCAGGTGAGGCGGGAAAGGTAGGTAGGTGGGGGGGGGGGGAAGTGGGAATGATGTGTGAAGCTGGGAGGTGATAGGTGGAAGAGGCAAAGGGCTTGAATAAGATGGAATCTGATAGGAGAGGACAGTAGACCGTGGAATAAAGGGTAGGTGGGGAACCAGAGGGAGGAAGGTGTGGGTGATGGGTAAGTCATGAGGGCGGGGGAGGGGAAAGAGAAGGGGTGAAGGGGCCAGAGGGATAAGAGAAAACCAAGGGGGAGGGGACCGAGGGAAGTGGTTACCGGAAGTTAGAGAAATCGATGTTGATGCCGTCAGGTTGGAGATTGCCAAGACCGAATATGAGGTGTTGTTCCTCTAATCTGCATCTCGCCTCAACTTGGCAGTAGAGGAGGCCGTGGACAGACATGTTGGTGTGGGAATGGGAAGAGGAATTAAAATGGCTGGTCACCGGGAGATCCTGGCTGTTACAGTGGACGGACCGAAGGCGCTCGACGAAGTGATCCCCCAATCTGCATAGGTTCTCACTGATGTAGAGGAGGCTGCACCGGGAGCACCGGATGAAATAAATGATCCCAGTGGATTCACAGGTGAAGACTACCTCACCTGGAAGGATTGTTTAGGCTCCAGAATGGTGGTGAGGCTTCTCATGATGAGGCTTTCCATTCCAGGACATCCGGGATGTCCTCTTTTTTCAGAAAATGGAGTTTCCCCTCCACTGTTATCAATGCAGCCTTCACCCACATCTCCTCCATTTCCCGCACGTCTGCCCTCACCCCCATCTGCACCCCCCCAACATAACAGGGACAGGGTTCCCCTTGTCCTCACCTACCGCCCCACGAGTCCACACATCCAACACATCACTCTCCGCAACTTCTGCTATCTCCAATGGGATCCCACCACCAGGCACATCTTCCCCTCCCTTCTTCACTTCCCACTGGGTTTGCTCTCTCCACGACTCCCTTGTCTGGTCTTCCCGGCACTCATCCCCGCAACTGTACTAAGTGTTACACCCCTGCCCCTACACCTCCTCCCTCACCACCATTCAGGTCCATAAACAGTCCCTCCAGGTGAGGCAGTCCTTCACATTTGAATCCATCAGGGTCATTTATTGCACCAGTGTTCATTGCCGCCTCCTCTACATTGGTGAGACCCTACGTAGATTGGAAGAAATCGCTTTGTCGAGCACCTTCGCTCCATCCACCGTAACAGCCAGGACCTCCTCTGCGACCAGCTATTTTAATTCCACTTCCCATTCCCACACTGACATGTCTGTCCACGGCCTCCTCTACTGCCAAGTTGAGGCGAGACGCAGATTAGAGGAACAACACCTCATATTCGGTCTTGGTAATCTCCAACCTGATGGCATCAACATCGATTTCTCTAACTTCCGGTAACCACTTCCCTCTGTCCCCCCCCCCTTTGTTTTCCCTTATCCCTTTGGCCCCTTTACCCCTTCTCTTTCCCCTCCCTACCTTGACAACCTGCCCCTTACCCACACCTTCCTCCCTCTGGTTCCCCACCTCCATCCCTTTACTCCATGGTCTACTGTCCTCTCCATCAGGTTTCATCTTATTCAGCCCTTTGTCTCTTCCACCTTTCACCTCCCAGCTTCTCACATCATTCCCACTTCCCCCCCTCCCCCACCTACCAACCTGTCCCCTTTCACCTGGATTCACCTGTCACCCACCAGCTCCTGCTCCTCCCCCTCCCCCTCTCCCCACCCTTTTATTCTGGCTTCTGCCCTCTTCGTTGCCAGTGCTGATGAAGGGTTTTGGCCCGAAATGTCGACTGTTCATTTCCCTCCATAGGTGCTGCCTGACCTGCTGAGTTCCTCCAGCATTTTGTGTGCGTTGCTCCAGATTTCCAGCATCTGCAGAATCTCTGGTGTTTCCACCTATGTGCATTATACCTGTACATTATATACCAAAATATTTAATATTTTACAAAACTAGAAACAAACTGAACAGAAATAACATAGACAAAAGAATAAAGGTGTTGTGAAGTGGAGAGCAGGAAGAACATGTCTATAGAACATGCATCGCTATAGAATTCTGGTTAGGCCACAGTTAGAGTATTGCGTGCAATTCTGGTCACCTCACTATAGGAAGGATGTCGAGGCTTTAGAGAGGGTGCAGAGGAGGCTTACGAGGATGCTGCCTGGATTAGAGGGCATGTGCTATCAGGAGAGACTGGACAAAACTTGGGCTCTTTTCTCTGGAGCAGTGGAGGCTGAGGGTTGATCTGTTGGAAGTATAAAATTATGAGGGGCATAGATAGGGTGGACAAGCAATATCTTTTTCCCATTATTGAGCGATCCAATACCAGTGGTGAGAGGGGGTAGATTCAGAACAGAAGTGAGGGGTACTTTTTTACTAAGAGAGTGGTGGATGCCTGGAATGCGTTGCCTGATAGGGTGGTGGAGGCAAACTCATTGGAGGCTTTTAAGAAGGGCTTGGATGGGCACATGAATGAGAGGAAAATAGAGGGATGTGGGCATTCTGTAGGTAGGAGGGAATAGCTATGTCGGCACAACATTGTGGGCCGAAGGGCCTGTTCTGTGCTGTACTGTTCTATGTTCTATGTTCTATGCCCAGCAGGGCTACAGTGAGGCCTAATGCAAGCTTGAGGAACAGTGCCTCATCTTCCGCCTGGGCACATTGCAGCCTTCTGGACTAATAAATTCTATAGCTTCAGGTAACTTGATTTCTGCCTGTATCAGTTGTCCACTGTGATACTGGCTCAGCTTAGTTTGCTGTTCCCCCCCCCCCCCCCCCCCCCCCCCCCCCCCCCCCCCCCCCCACTTTTCAGCCTCTAACAAGTTTTTTTTTGTCTCCTTCCCAGATCTGATGAAGAGTTTTCGACCTGAAACATTAGCTCTGTTTCTTCCCACTGATGCACTGTGACCTGATGAGTATTTGCAGTGTTTTCTGTTTTTTATTTCAAATTTCCCTGTATCTGCAGGGTTTTTTTTTGATGAACAGAAGCTGAATGGGACCAGGAAGCAATAAAAAGCAGAAACTAATTGCAGATGCTGGAAATCTGAAATAAAATCAGAAAATGCTAGAAACATTCAACAGATCAGGCCAGCATCAATGTTTCAGACTGAAGACCTCTCAGGGTACCTTTATTATGGAAGATCAGTCTGTAAATCTAACTCTGTTTCTCTCTCCACTGATATCATCTGGTCCTGCTCAGTTTTTCCAGCAGTTTTGTTTTTATGTCAGGAAACAATGACATGGCTTGTAATTATAATTTACTCAGTTGTGCTTTCTTTCTCACTTAATATTTATGTTAAGCAATCTTAATTACTTTATCTCCAGCATGATGATCTCAAGGAATGGATACACAAAATAGTTCTGAATTCAATCTTCAATCTTGCTCAAATTTAAGCTAAGTCGTCAGTAGGTGTCAGCCTTGCCTTAGTGGAAGCATTCATGCCTCAAAGTCACCACCAGCACGCTGGAGACTTGTGCAGTATCAGGAGAGTGCTGCATTGTTGGAACTGCTGCCTTTTGATTGAGGTGTTGAACCTGCCTGCCCTCTTGGGTGGTATTTAGTTGAAAAGGAGCAAAATATTTTCCCCCATGGCCAACAAACATTTATCTCTCAACCAATATCATTAAGTCACAAAACTGTCTCTACAGCATCAACAATGTCTATTGATAAAGCACCTTTACTGTGGCAAAATGGTCCAAGTTGCTGCATAAGAATACCATCAAGATACAAGGGCAGATGACCAACAGGTTGGTCTAAGAGGTATTTTAAGGAACAAGGGAAAAAAAGAACATCAAGTATATGAATTAGGAACAGTAGTAGGCCATTTGGCCCATTCAGCCTGTTCCACTGTTCAGTAATATTCTGGTTGTTACATCACCTTCACATTCCTGCCTACCCAGAGTAACCTTACACCCCAATGCATATCGGGAACACATCTAGCTCTGCCTTAAAACAATCAAATACTCTGCTTCCATCTCCCTGTGAGGAAGAGAATATAAAGATTTGGAACCTCTGAGAGATAAAAATTTCTTAAGAACATTTTTTAAAGTCTTCTTTAAAATAATGTGATATCCCTCCCCCCTCACCCCGCCCCCCCACAATTGATGGAAATCCCCGACCGATGATCTCTCTCAAAATGGGGGGAAAGCATCCAGGAAGGCACTGAGTACCTTGAGTCTCCTTGACAGGAGCAAGAGAGATCAATGCAAACAATGGCAGGGTGCTCACCATCTCTAACAACTTACTTACCTGTCCATTTAAACACCACCTGCCTCCCCTGTGGCAATGTCTTTAGATCCTGCATGGGATTTTTCAGCTGTCCTAGAAGGCATGAAATAAGAGTGGAAGCAAGTCTAAGAAAAGTAGGCAATGGAAGGAGAATCCAATGGGATTCATAATACGTGTGCAAAGTTCCCCACAGAGTGCTCGGGAATAGAAATAGAAATCTGCCCAATCTCATTCAATATTGCAGTCAATTTTGTCGTTCCTTCGCTGATGCTGGGACAAAAGCTGGAAACCGTTAACAACACTCAGTAATACTCCTAACACAGACTTCAGCAGTTCAAGAAGATGGCTTGCCTCCTGGACAATTGGAGATGGGCAATAAATGCTGGGATTTCAAGCAGCATCAGCATCCATGAGGATGACGATCACAGAACGAATGCCACGAGGATTAGTTGTGTTGTTTTACTGACCCTGCAGATCTGATGGTAGTAAGTTTGATCCTTACTAGAGCTCTTAATGCTCCTTAATTTCTGCACAGGATTTTTTTAAATTCAGTTTCTTCCTTTTTCTTTTCTTTCCAAGCTTAACTTCCCCAACATTTTTTTCCCATTTGAAAGAACTGGATCATGTACTTATTGCAAATACTGTTGGTTGCAACAGCTTTCTTATCCCCTTTGACATTTATTTTTATTTGTATTCGAAGGAAGAAAAGGGTCAACACCATCGATAGTACCCAATCTTACCTTCAGGTAACATCCACATTTGCTCATTTGCGGGAAACAATAGATGGACACCAATAACCTCTTCACCAAGGCTGAATTTCCTCTCCTTACACCAATTGTTGTTTAGGTGGAATTAACAGCCACAATTGCTGCCTAGAGTTTGAAGCTGTTGGTGCAGCTGTGTTATTACACCACTTAGTGCCAAGAGGGGGAGCCAATCACATAACCATGCATTCCTCAAAGAAGGTGTCTGGTCATTATACTTGTCTACCCACATAGTAGGGGGCTTTCTTCAGACAGTAATGCAAATCTTAGTAATTTAAGAAGGCTGACCACCGTGAGTCTTGGTCTTCACTACCATATTGTTTTCCTTATACCCTTAAAATTATTTTCTTCACTCAGGTTATGTCATCCTTACCCAGCCCTATGGTTTGAAGTTGTATCGTGTATCAGTAGCAAACAGAGCACTCGCTCGATTTGAGGTAAAACAAAATGAGATGTTCTAATACCTTTAGATAGTAGGAGATTTTCAGTGAATATGTTAATCTGTTTATTGCAGATACATCTTGGTATATCCCAGGGCTGTTTGCTACTATACCTCAGAAGTACAGATTTACTCAGTTTTTCATATCTCTAAAGTCAATCTTCTCAAAATTAGTAGCTCAAAATTTCAGTGGCTGTCACCAAATGTTAGACTAACCTGCCTGATTTCCTAACGATAAAAGAAATCAGTAAGGCTGCGTAATGCCTCCTCCTTAAACAAGGTCATTTTATTGGCTTCCTGGGTACAGGTCCAGGTACAATCCCAAAATGGATGGAGATTCGGAGGTAACAAGGTCCACTTCTGATATTGACAAAAGGTTGGATGGTTAGGCTTGTATCTGCTGAGTTAGAAGAGTAGGTGTAATTGATTGAATCATATAGGATCCTGAGGGGTCTTGACAGGGTGAATGTGGAGAGGATATGGGAGAATCTAGAACTATCGGTCACTGTTTAAAACAAAGTGGTCACCCATTTAAGATGGAGATGAGGCTGTTAGTTGGAGGAGAAATCCAAAGATTCAATACCGTCCTGGGGTGAAGAAATTTCTCATCTTTGAATGGCCAACCCAGTTTTGAAACTGTGGCTCTTGGTTCTAAACACTGCAGCCCCAGGGGAATCATCATACATCTATTTGTAAAGCTCCAGAAGGATTTTGTTACTTTTCAATGATATCACCCCCTATTCTTCTGACACTGCTCAGTTTTTTTTATCTGTGACAACTACCCACCCATCCCAGGAATAACTTTGTTGCATTCCCTCCATCAGAAGTATTAAGTGGAAGACTAGATCTGTATAAAATTTCCAGTTGCAGTCTAAATAGGGCCCTTTATAACGTGTTACTCAATCCTCTTGCAAGAAACCATTAGTCTCAATTGCTTGCTGTATATGCATGTTAACTTTCATTGACCCATGCAAAAGGACAGACATCCTTCTGTACACCAACATCTTTCAATCTCATAGAGTCATAAAGACATAGACATAGAGCATGGAAACAAGCTCTTCAGCACTTCCCCCCTTTCCCCCGCCCCCCTAAGTCTATGACCATCATCAAGTGCCCATCTCTACTCATCCTATTTTCCAGAACTTGGCCAATAGCCTTCTATACCTTGCTGATTCAAGTGCTTGTGTAGATACTTCTTAAGTGTTGTGTGAGTCTCTGTCTCCAGCACCCCCTCAGGCAGTCCATTCCAGGTTCCTACCACCTCTGGGTGAAAACGTTTCTCCTCAGATCCCCTTTAAATTTCTTACCGTTTACCCTTTATCCCAAATCTAATCCTTGTAATTTTAGGCATCTCTGCAAACAGGAAAAGTTTGTTACTATCTAGCCCATCTTTGATTAATCCCTGCCTATCCAAGTGTAGATTAATCCTGACCCTCAGAATTTCTCTACTATTGATGTTAGGCTCACTGGCCTGTAATTACCTGGCTTATTCCTGCTGCCCTTCTTGAATGAAGTTACCACCAATCTCTCACCATTTAAAAACATACCCTGCTTTTCTATTTCATCTACCTGTGGATGACTTTACATTTTCCCTCATTATATGTCCTTGCCCATTCACTAAGCCACTTGAAGCCTCTCAGCATCCTCTTCACAACCCACACTAGTACCTAGTTTTGGATCATCAGCAAATGTTAATATATTACACTTGGTGTCTTCATTCATTTCATTGAATTGTGAAGAACTGGGGTCCCAGAACTGATCCCATACCATCCCACTAGTTGCAATCGCCTAACCCAATACTGACCTATTTATCCTTTTTCTTCACATTAACCAATTTGCAGTCCATGGCAGTAATTAAGCTGCAATCCATCATGCTCTAATTTTGTTAAATAATCTCTTATGTAGTGTCTTATCATATGCCTTCTAAGTGTTCAAATACACCACATCCACTTGTTCACCCTTGTATATTCTACTAGTTACACCTAACAAAAAAAAACAAATTTATCACAAATTATTTTGTTTCATAAATCTGTGTTGACTCTTCCTATCATATTATTATTTTCTAAGTGACCTGTAATCATTTCAATAATATACTTCAACCTTTTCTTTCTACAGATATTAGGCTAATAGGTCTGTAGTTGCCCTGTCTTCTTACTTGTTCCTTTTTTAAATAGATGAATTGCATTTGGTACCTTCCAATGTTTGGAAACAGTTCTAGAATCTGAAATGTTGTAAAATGAAATTATCTCCACACTGGAGGTGATGGTGAATTTCATCATCAATGTCTGCCTTTGCTGAGAAATGCCTCCGTAGGTATAGAAGATGATTCGTGCTTTTCAGGATCCCGTCATGAATCTTTATAGTTGGAAGGCAACGTTGTGTGGTTACATCAGCCTTGGAAAGGATCTTTGTCTTCTGGATGTTTTGTGTGATGCCTATCCTCTCATATGCCGCAGTGAAGGAATCAACATGACTTGGAGCCTGGCAACTAAGCTTACACCTGTCTTCTAGCTACGTAGCCTAATAGCTGAGGTTGTTATCATCATGGTTCTGAAGAGGAGGCAATGTATTGAATGGTGCAGAGTCAGTTTATAAGCTTAACTGTATCTATATCTAAAACAGGAGTAAAATTCTGATTTAAAATCCATTCCAATTCTTTTTGTCATATGTTGAGGGTGAATTACAAATTATAAAAGGGTAGATATTTTTCTTTGTTGTCAGCTCCTGAGGCAAACAGAGCAAAGAGAAGTCATTGGTGAGCACTTAAATGAATCCTTGCTACAATGCCGTACCCATCTCTAATAGGCAGATAAACTTAGAGCCTGGATTAGTACATGGAACTACAATGTTGTATCCGTCACAGAAACCTGGTTGAGAGAAGGGCAAGACTGGCAGGTCATTGTTCCAGGGTTCAGATGTTTCAGATGCAATAGAGAGGGATGTAGAAGAGGTAGGGGATTTGCACTACTGAACAGGGAGAATGTCACAGCTGCACTTAGAGAGGACATCCTGGATGGCTCATCCACGTAGAGCTCAGGGATAAGAAAGGTGCAATCACTTTGATGCATTTATTCTATAGGCTTCCCAATAGTCAACAGGAGATAGAGGAACATGTATGTAGGCAGATTACAGGCTGTCCCCGTGTAACAAACTGTTTCCATTTTTACAGACGTCTATAAATAGATTTTGTCCATAAGTTGGTGGAAAATACACAGAAGTCACTAGATATGGTAATTATACCTCTACAGTATTGTAATGAATGGCATCAAAAGCACACAAGACTGATAAGAAAGAACAGCTACTAAAAGTGGAGAGAGAGAGGAAACCGTTCGGAGGAATGGACATATACACCTGTGTCAGACTTATAAACTGGCTCTGGGTCATATAACATTTCATTTTTGAACACCTCCCACTGATCTGTTACTATATTATGATTTTTTTATAAGTATATGAATTACATTTGCATATTATAAACACCCATGACAAGCGGATGGACAGAAGATTAAACTCTTTCCTCTTTGCATCCCTAGTTTTCATCGTTAACTGATTAGACTGGTGGTGTCCAAGACACAGCCCGCCAGTGCCTACGATTTGGTGCATGAAGTTCCTGACAGATTGTTTCTCCTTCATCATGGTGGCCAGCAGCTTTTAGCTTGAGCCCAAGAAGACCAGAAATGGTTGCTTGCTGATTATTGTCAATTTGGAGCAGCCGCTTGATATGACTTGGGATCTAGTCTGTAGCAATGCTCTCAATTCTGAAAAGTTATAGGGGGTTCAAAAAAAGCAAACTGTGGGTCCCGTGCACCTATTTAAAAGTCTGGTTTTAGTGTGTGACTTTGAGCCATCATTACTTGCAAGACTGAGACACACCACGATGTGTTTAGCACTCAAGCACTGATGAGGGGCTACTATTTGGCAGAATAAAAACCCAAGGCTAAGTAAGAAATATTTACAAAAACTAAAAAAAGGATGGTGGTATGGCCTTGCCTAACTTTAGATTATATTATTGGGCAATCAATATTGGATATTTAATTTTTTGGATGCAAAATTAAGATGGAATTCAACGCCCCCAATGGGTACACCTTGAGTCCCAATCAGTACTTGAATTTTCATTAGTTTCTATTTTAGGAGCTCCACTCCCTTTTGCACTTACCAAATTAAGCAAATATATGATTAACCCAATTGTTAAACATACAATACGAATATGGTTTCAATTTCGTAAATTTTCTGGATTGAATAAATTTAATCTATCAAGTCCCATTCAATCTAATTTTTTCTTTCATCCATCCAGAGTTGACTCAGCTTTTTCCATACGGAAAAGGAAGGGAATAGTATGTTTTTGTGATTTATTCATTGATAACTGTTTTTCATCTTTTGAACAATTGTCTAACAAATACAATTTTCCGAGATCACACTTTTTTCGATATTTGCAAATTAGAAATTTTTTAAAAGCTACTATACCCTCTTTTCCCACACCTTACAAAACTGAAATTATGGAAAAAATTTTTGGTTTTAGTCCTTGTCAGAAGGGCTTGATAGCAATAATTTATGATTTAATCATGAAAATTCGTTCAGAACCACTGGACAAAATTAAGAATGAACGGGAAAGTGAACTCCAGACATCTTTACCTACAGAGACTTGCAAGAAAATTCTTCATTTAGTTAACACATCTTCAATATGTGCCAGACATCCTTTGATAGAGTTTAAGGTAGTTCACAGGACCCATATGTCAAAAGATAAGCTAGCTCATTTTTATCAACATATAAATCCTACATGTGACAGATGTAAATCGAATGTGGCTTCTTTGACACATGTTTTGGTCCTGTCCTCTTTTGGAAAAATATTGGAAAGATATTTTTAACATTATTTCAAATGTATTGAAGATTGATTTACAACCTCATCCTATCACTGCAATTTTTGGTTTAGCAAGGATAGAATCTGGCCATCTATCTACCTCTGCTAACCATATGATTGCCTTTGTTACATTAATGGCCAAACGATCCATTTTGCTTAAATGGAAGGATCCAATACCCCCTACTACTTTTCAATGGTTCTCTCAAACTGTATCATGTTTAAACTTGGAAAAAATTAGGACTGGTACTGTTGATCCTTCGCTTAAATTTGAGGAAGTTTGGAGCCCATTTATTCAATATTTTCACATGATACAGATCCCCTTATAATAACCTTTCAATTTAGAGGAACAGAGTTGACGACGTAATATTGCTCTGTTTCTATTGAGAAATTTTAGTCCAGTATTTTTTTATTTTTTTTCTTTCGCTTAGTTTGGTTTGATATATTGTTCATAATTTTTCTTATTGTTTTGTTTTTTTTTTCTTTCTTTTATATTTTATAATAAATCTTTTTCTTTTATATTATATTCATTCACTAACAGATCATTGGATTTACAGATTTTTTTCTACTTTATTGTTCTTTATGATTATCCATGTCATGATTGTTCTCCTGATCTCTTTGTATTACATGTATAAACATTGATATATTAGTCTGTATTAATTTGAAAACTAATAAAAAGATTGAAAAAGAAAGAGGGGCTACTATCATGCATGGGCACAAGGCATCACCTTTCACTGAGGGGGGAGAATGAGCTGACAGAAATACCATGGCAGGTTTCAGCTTGGCTCCAGAATCTAGAGAGAGGGTGGACATACTCAGACGCAACACCAGGGATCCTAGTGGGATAGATCCAGTGAACATTCATTCATTCATGAAGCAAGAAGCCAACTTCCCCTTCTTGACACCCCTCTCCTGAAACATCTATATTGCTCTGTCTGACTTCATGACCTCATCCCATTTGTCCAAAAGACCAAGGTGGCTCCTGGGAAGACGTCAACAACTGAGCACTCCCTTCTCAGAAGAACTTATTGCCCACACCAAATTGCCCTTACAGTGGTGGGAGAAACCTTCTTGAATCCCTGTAGTCTGATTGAAGGTACTTATACTCTTTGTGCAGTACATCTTTTTAAGCTGATGTTCTCTGAATTTCAGAACTAAATGTTGGGAGAGGATTGGTGAAGACTTGTCAAGCTGTTCCAAAATACATCCCAATGTATTTTAAATATCCTCTTCGATTCTCTACCAACAGCAAAGCAATGAAGTAATTATTCCTTTGTGTAGTACTCACGATCCTGCACAACAACTATTTCTCCTTGTCACTTTAATTCCCCCTTCCACTCCCACTCTGCCCTATCTGTCCAAGGCCTCCTGTGTTGCTTCAATGAGACCTAACACAAGCTTGAGAAACATCTCATTTTCTGGTCACGTTTACAGCTTCCTGACTCAATAATGAATTTTTTAACTTTAGGCAACTTGTTCTTTCCTTCTGGTTGTATCAGAAATTTCTGCCGGTCACCCATCTAAGATTTTGGCTCATTTTTTCCTGTCTCGCTGTCTTGTTATTAGCAACACATAACACAAACAATAAATCATAATCTGATTCCAACTGCTAAATTAACTCATCTCTTACAATGTAAGAGATATTCCCTTTGTTATACCCATCTCTCTCCCAGCTTCTCTGTTACTGAAAACTAACTTTTTCTCTCTCTTTCCCAGTTCTGAAATATTAATTGTTTCTCTTTCCACAGGTGCTGTCTTACCTACTGAGTGTTTCCAGTATTTTCTATTTGTAACTATTTCATCCCTTCAAGCTGGTCTCCATTCCAAGAAGGTACCTTATTTAAGAAATACCAACAGGCAATTAAATTGGCTGCTCAGTTCTCAATTAAATTGTCCGATTAGGCGTTCCTAGTGCCCAATACAATTCCTTTACCAAAATGCAGTCCAGGACTAAACCTATGTGTTGCACACTTTATTCTAGCCACCAAAAAGGCCTTGCACCTTATTGCACTGCACTTTCTCTGTAGCTGTGACACTTTACTCTGTACTGTTATTATTTTTACCTGTACTACATCAATGCACTCTGTACTAACTTCATGTAACTGCACTGTGTAATGAATTGACCTGTAAGATCGGTTTGTAAGACAAGTTTTTTCACTGTACCTCGGTACAAGTGACAATAATAAACCAATACCAATACCAAAAAGGCAATTTAGTACCTACAGTAGGTACTAAACTATCTCTGTGGACTTTAGACTTTAAAGTTTTCAGGATTCAAAGTAGGAGATCTCTTCTTGTGTGCATGAGTATTTAACATAGTTTTGCATGAGGACTTCTCATTTTTACATTAAGACCAGAAGACATAGGAGCAGAATTAGGCCATTTTGCCCATCGAGTCTGCTCCATCATTCAATCATAGCTGATTTTTTTTCAACCCCATTCTCCTGCTTTCTACCCGTAACCCTTAACCCCCTTACCTATCAATCTCTGCTTTAAATACATACAATGATTTGGCCTCCACTGCCCTCTGTGGCAAAGAATTCCACAGATTAATCACCCTCTGGCTAAAGAAATTCCTCCTCATCTCAGTTTTAAAGGGATGTCCCGTTATTCTGAGGCTGTGCCCTCAGATCCCAGACTCTCCTACTTATGGAACCATCCTCTCTACGTCCACTCTATCCAGCCCTTGGAGAGTTTGGATTTCTGTGTATGCAGGCTTACATTACTGTATTATCATATGCAGCCCACTGGCTGATTTTGACAACTCTTTCATTCCCCAGTCTCAAAAGCTTGGATATCTCTGGACTGAGCTATCAAAATTCATTGATAGTTACCCATAAGGCTTAGTATGATACACATGAGGGATCAAAGAAATATGTATAAACAAAATTTACTACGACGCATGTGCTCAAATGCCAACACAAGTGACACAAATATTTAACAAATTGGCTGTCTGATGTCAATGGTTGTGACATTTGGTGCACAAAAAAGCAACTCAGTGCCAAGAGTCAACAGACATTGCCGGGTGTGTTTAAAGTACACAAGTCACAATAGCTTCAGGCCACTTTTGCTAATGTAGCTGAATGGAAATTGTAATGTAAGCTGTCAGGTCATGAGTAGAGACAGTTTTGCCGCAAGTAGCTTTAGGGAAATACATTAAAACCAATATAGATGTAATGTTGCATTTCCAAAGTGAAAACATGACCTAGTTCCAAAACAATACTGGAGAAAAGTATCATATGTAAATATTTTCTTAAAGAATGAGTTTTTAAAAAGTACTTGAAAGAAAGGTCATTTACATTGCTTTTTCCATGCAAAATTTCTCAGAATCTTACCATGTTTAGAACTTATTTATGTGTTGCATTTATTGCAGGCAAGACCAGCATTCGTTGTCCTTCTTCAATTCTCTTTGAGCTGCTTCTTGAATCATTGCAATCTGCCCAGTGAAGGTACTTCCTTTGTGCTGCTGGGTAGAGTTCCGGGATTTGGACAGAGGGACAATGAAGAAATGGCAATATATTTCCAAAGAGGGACTATGTGTGCCTTGTAGGAGCACTTGCATGTGGTGATGTTTCCAACTGACTACTGATCTTCCATATAATATTATACAATCTATTGGTTTGAGAGATGCTGTTGCAGACATCATGAAATTCTCCAAAAATAGCTATAGGGCATAGAATACAGAACAGATCAGAACAGGAACATTCAACTTCAAGCTCAAGTTTATTGTTGTCGTAGGTGGGGTATAAATGCCATGAAAATTAGCTTTGTGTGGCAGCAGTACAGTACATTACAAGACGAGGACAAACATAAGTTAACATAAACAAATTAACATAAATGCCCTTCAGCCCACGATGTCTGTGCCAACCACCATGCCAGTCTAAACTAATCCCATTTGCCTGCACACGGTCCATGTCCCTCTATATCCCACCTGTTTATACGTCTGTCTGAATGCTTTATAAACGTTGCTGTCTCTGCTTCCTCCACTTCTCCTGTCAGCATGTTATAGCATCTATCTGTGTAAAAAACTTGCCTCCTAAACCTCCTTTATACTTTCCCACTCTCATCTTAAACCTGTACATAGAACAGAACAGCGCTGAACAGGCCCTTCGGCCCACCATGTCTGTGCCAACCATGATGCCAAATTAAACTAATCCCATCTGCCTGCACATGGTTTACATTCCTCCATTCCCTGCCCGCTCATGTGTCTGTCTAAATGCCTCTTAAACATTTCTATCACATCTGCTCCCACCACCTCTCCTGGGAGTACATTCCAGGCACCTACCACTCTCTGTGTAAAAAAACTTGTCTCGTAAATCTCCTTTAAACTTTCCCCCTCTCACCTTAAAGCGATGCCCTCTAGTATTTGACACTTCCACCACGGGAAGAAGACTCTGACTATCAACACTACCTATGCCTCTCATAATTGGCGCTGTAATAGCGTTACGCTAACTGCTACACTACCGTGCTGCCCTGAATTTAAATTCAGTTCATTAAATAAACAAGGAATAGAAAGTTAGTATCAGTAACAGTGACTACAAAACTAACCAATTATTGTAAAACCCTAATGAGAAGTCAGTGTTATCTGATCATAATTATATGTGAGTTCAGAACCACAGCAATGTGGTTAATTCATAACTGCCCTTACAAAATGGCCTAATAAGCCATTCAGTTCAGTGGTAATTTGGAATTAGTAATGCCTACAATATTCACATTGCCTGAAAGTATTTAAAAATGTTAAAAGAATTATTTTTTATCTTGTTTGCCGTATCATATTTTAGATGTGTCCTGCCATTTTAATACAATGACATAGGGAACAAGAACCATTTGTGATAAAGTATGACAATGATAAATTTTACATCAATGTGGGACTGGCAGGAATGTGGAGTGACTTTCTAGTTGATTTTCTAATCCAACTGCTCTGTCCCTGATACCCTTCCCTGTATTTCAGCAATGTTTGCCAAGACATCAAGTGCTCAAACTGCAGGGGTTATTACACTGCCCTGAGTGGTAGCATTGAAGCAGGTCTTAATGTTGTTTGGATGCCCACAACTGACCTTCTGTCATAGAGTTAGAGTTATAGTCATACAGCACAGAAACAGGCCATTCGGCCCATCTGGTCCATGCTGACCAAGATTCCCATCTAAACTATTCCCATTTGCCAGCGTTTGGCCCATATCCCTCTAAACCTTTCCTCTCCATGTACTTGTCAAAGTACCTTTTAAATGTTGTTCATGTACCTGTCTTCAACTATAATGAGAGTTCTAAATACATACAAATACAATCTTTAATCACATAGGTGGATCACAATTCAAAAACTGTATAAAAATTGTCACCAATAAGACAAATCTTCACTGTACGTGTCTATGTATGATTATATACAAAATCTGACTGATAGTTGCTATAAGGGAAGTTCAAATAATCCACACAAACCCTGGTACCTATTGTGAAACCGAGGATTAACTCAACGATCACAAATATTTGAGCAACAATGGACCATTAGGCGGATTTCAAGGAGTAAAAAATAAATTCTGATTGGTTTCCGGAATTCTTCTTGGAGCACCTACCTGACTCCCACTTTAACTGCTGTCACATTATTTTGTAAATTAACCCTAAATGTTGTTCCTAGACCACAGAAGTGAGCCACTTAGGTACACATTTGAGAGTTTCAAACCATTAAGAACTATTTACGCAAGTTTAGGTTTTTGGCAACTTCCATCTTCATGAGCTTTTAAACTTGGGCAAGACCTCAACAGGTGCTGTTTTGCCACTGATGAATAAGAAGCCTATTCTGAAAAGATAGCTTGCACATATGTCACAACCAGAAGTTTAAGCACTAATCTTATCAATTAGGAGGTTTGCTTAGAGCTTTTCCCACTTTGGAGAATAAACCAATGATCATTGTGGTGAAATGTTGCAATACAGTCAATGTCACATTTTGTTTCCAGTTCATTTTCCCCAATAGTATGCATTCTCATTTTGTTTAATAATTTCACATACCCCAATATTGAAAGCAGCCAGTTTCCCACTTCTCAACATGAACGTTGAACACTTACATATTCCCTTCGTTTTCATCCTTAAAGTGGAGCTATGAGCATCCTTTTGATCTTTTAGCTTAGGACACCTTCCCATATGGTAAATCCCAACATCTTCTTTGTTCAGTTTTCAAATATTTGGTGTGCTACATCGACACAACAATGGGGAGATGGCTCTGCTCTTGAAGAACTCATAATTCCAAAACTAAGATCTCAAAATTCTGTAGAAGAGAAATATACTAAAACCCATTATTCATGTATTATTAGAGCTTGAATTCAACAGGTTTAACTAATTTTTAAAAAGTAACATTACTAATCTTCTGTGCCAACAATAAATGGCAATCATGCAAAATTTACAGAATGTAGCTTTCAAAGTGCACACATATTGGTATTGGTATTGGTTTATTATTGTCACTTGTACCGAGGTACAGTGAAAAGCTTGTCTTACAAACGGATAATACAGGTCAGTTCATTACACAGTGCAGTTACATTGGGTCAGTACAGAGTGAATTGATGTAGTACAGGTAAAAACAATAACAATACAGAGTAAAGTGTCACAGCTACAGAGAAAGTGCAGTGCAATAAGGTGCGAGGTCACAACAAGGTAGATCGTGAGGTCATAGTCCATCTCATTGTATAAGGGAACACAGAAAACTATTCAATAGTCTTATCACAGTGGGGTAGAAGCTGTCCTTAAGTCTGGTGGTACGTGCCTTCAGGCTCCTATATCTTCTACCCGATGGAAGAGGAGAGAAGAGAGAATGTCCCGGGTGGGTGGGGTCTTTGATTATGCTGGCCAATTATAGATTATAGATTGCTGACCAATTCCATTTGTCTGTGGGATGCTCTGGTCACTGGTGTAATGGTGGTGGGAAAGAAATACTAGAGTAGAATTACAGCAGGAATGGAAAGAAAGAAGGATGACGTGTGTGATTATATGAAAGAAAATTAATAGTTTGCCAAAAGGTGTTCAGTTGGAGGGATTTTGTTCCAGAAGCTGTAACATCAGCAAAAACGTTCTGAATGGTCTTTGCTATACAACCATCCATCCAGTAAGCCTCAGTGAAAGAAAACAAGGGAGAGATTGTGATGGTTGGGATCACTTTCAGAGCTAAACTCCATTCCTGCAATTGCAAAGTAGACTCAGAGTTAAGGTCATTTTCTAAGTATGTGGCAGGGGTATGTAGAAAATGAGGATACAACATAACCTTAGGCAAATTCTTCCAAATGATTTCTTAAATCATGGAACAACTTCAATATGCAGCCTGCAAAATCAGTGAATAAACAGTTCATGACACACCACATCAGCTCATGAATTTGTTATTGTTTTGATTAAGTTCTGAAAAGAGATTAAAAATTGATGCATCTTATTGCTGGAAGTATTTAAATAATCAAAGCTAACCAATTTTGACATATAAAAATAAAGCAAAAAAAAATCCCTAAACTTAACCTAAAATAAAATCCAAAAATTTTGAGCCCTATTGAGTGTCCTGAGGATCGCACAGTTAGTGTAACAGTAGATGGCACTGTCGTTACCTTGCTACAGGACTGCTTGAAAAGAGTGGACTGGATCTTCTGCTCACTAGGGAGCAGGTCAGTAAACTGCGTGCAGCTCCTGGTGCATTCCTCTTCCAGGAGTCCAGCTTCCAGCTGATCCCCATGCGGAGTGCAGTGCAGGGCCTTTTCTATGTGAATTGGTTGGTCCTGCCCACAGAATTGCTTTACTTCAATCACTCTCTGGCCCACAAGGCTCGGTGCCAAAGTGAAAACAGAAAACGCTGGAAATACTCGGCAGGTCAGGCCGCATCTGTGGGAAGAGAAACAGAGTTAACATTCTGTGTTGAAGACCCTTCTCCCTTCACGTCCCACAGATGTGGTCTGACCTGCTGAGCATTTCCAGCATTCTTATTTTAGATTTCCGGCATCTGCAAGTTTTTTTTGATTTTCAATGTCAAAGTGATTGGATATAAAGCTTCTGACTTTCATTAACATTCAACAACATTAAGGAACTATTAAACATTAAACTTGTGAAAACAATTATAAAAACACTGTAAAAAATAAAAACATTTAAAACTAGGAAACAATTGAAAACAATCAAGTAGGTTAAAATTAACTCAATTGGGTAAAAACAAGGAAAGTACCTTGCACAAGCTTCTGTTCCCAACCATTTCTTCCAATTGAAATCGATGAAGTTCAAGATTAACTTGACTTGGGTTCTGTCTGCAGATTTCCTAGTGTAAACTCTGGGAGCTCTGTGGAAGTTTATTACAATGGGTGATGTTCCATCTGACAAGGCATAACGAGTGATGCGCTAAAGGGATTGTTCCTGCTGTCTCAATATTTTATAATTTATATAACCATCTTGGATGAAGACACCAAAGATATGGTTGCTAAATTTATTGATGACATAAAAACAGGCAGAAAAGCAAGCTGTAAAAAGGATGCTAGGAAGGATTGGTTAAGTGATGGACAAATGTGGAAAAATGTGAAATTGCCCATCTTAGCAGGAAAAATAAAAATGAAGTATGTTATTCTGCAGAACTCTTAGATGCAGAGGGATATGGGTTTCCTAGTGTATGATTCTCAGAAAGCTAACATGAAGGTACAGTAAGCCTTTAGGGAAATTAATAATATTTTATCGTAGACACAAGAGACTGCTGGAATTGGAGCAAAAAGCAAACTGGTGGAGGAACTCAGTGGATCTAATCCAGTCCAGATGAAGGGTCTCAACCCTTAGGGGCATTGAGTACAAAAATTAAGAGATCATGCTTCAGTATAGGGTGTTGGGGAGACCACATACTACAACACAGAAGAAGGCTATTCAATTATCAGGTCCATGTCAGCTTCCAGCAGAAAAGTCCCATCAGTCCCATTCCCCCTCCCCCCCACCATTAATTTCCCTGTATTCCTGCAACTTACCTTCTCTAACATGTACATCAACACCCCTTTGATTCCTATTGCCTGTGACTAAAGAGTCATATGCGGTAGTCAATTAACTTTCCAGCATGTCTTTGGGAGGTGGGAAATAATTCAGAGCATCCAGCAGAAACCCACAGAGTCACAGGATGAACATGCAAACTCCGTACAGACAGCACCCAACGTCAGAAGCAAACCCAAGTCCCTGGAGCTACAGAGAGCAACATTAACTGCAGTGTCACCATGCCACCCTATCAGCAACATCTGGAGTACCGTGAATAGTATTGGTCTCCCTTTTAATGGAAGGATATTAATGCATTGGAAGCAGCTTGGAGAAGAACTAACATCTGGACTGTACAGGTTGTCTTATGAGTGAAGATTGGACAGGATAGGCTAGTATCCACTGGAGTTTAGAAGAATGGGAGGGGACTTGACTGAGACATATAAGAAACACGTAACATGAGGGATCTTGCTTCCTTTTGTGGGAGAATCTAAATCCAGGGGTCGCCCACTAAGTAAATAAAATTATGAGAGTCAAAGATAAGGGTGGATTTTCAAAGTCTTTTTTC
The DNA here is from genome assembly GCF_009764475.1 of Pristis pectinata. Classification (NCBI taxonomy): domain Eukaryota; kingdom Metazoa; phylum Chordata; class Chondrichthyes; order Rhinopristiformes; family Pristidae; genus Pristis; species Pristis pectinata. The sequence goes on along the minus strand of NC_067407.1, from coordinate 126,642,096 downwards.
CAGGGTGGAAATGTCAAATTCCAGAGGGCATAGATTTAAGGTGAGAGGGGGAAAGTTTAAAGGAGATTTACAAGGCAAGTTTTTATTTAAACACAGAGGGTGGTAGGTGCCTGGAATGCATCTATGCTGTCTGTGCGGAGTTTGCATGTTCACCCTGTGACTACGTCAGTTTCTGCTGGATGCTGGGATGGCAATTGAAGCAGATATGATAGCAATGTTTGAGGCATTTAGAAAGGCACATGAATAGGCAGGGGATGGAGGGATTTAGACCATGTGCAGGCAATGGGATTATTTTAATTCAGCATCATGGTCAGTACAGACATCATGGGCTGAAGGGCCTGTTCCTGTGCTGTACTGCTCTATGTTCTATGTTCAAAGACAAGGGGGTTTTGAGTCTTTGGAACTCTTTTGCTGATAGGGCAGTGAAAATTTTTAAGGCATTGGTGATTAGTTTCTTGATAAACAAGTGGATAAAAGGCTTCTGTGGGCAAGTGGGAATGCAGAGTTGAGGTTATAATTAAATCAGCCACAATCTTATTAAATGGACGAGTAGGCTCGATGGACAAAGTGAACTAATCCTGCTCATATTTCACATACTCATATGGCCATACATTAAGGACAAGGTTGGGACTACCTTGAAAGTTAAGCTTCCAGAAAATGTCGCAGGTCTTCATTTTGTTTGGAAATGTTTCCATATTATTCTATAAATCTTTCCTGATTTGTCAAAAAGTTAACATCATTGGACCAACACCTTCGGGAGAGTGATAAATGGAATTGGATTGATGTGCACAGCCTGAATAGCGAATCTCAACTGTTTCACTATGGTATGACAAGATCCCAAAAGCAAGCATGCAATGATTCCCAGGTATGCTGTAAGTGCTGTCATCAGCCACGGGAGGCAGAAACATCTGTAGCATTTGATCCCTATGCTCCTAACAAAGCAGGAAATACTATGTGCAACTTGTGAAAGAAGCTCCACCAGTTCCCACTAATCTAGAATGACTGTATAACTATGAAATGTGTAGGGAGTTCTTTGCCGTTAGACTTACAATAAACACACGTGTTCGAAATTCCTGCGTCCTGTAATTTTGATTGTGAGTAGAATTTACCAGAGTTCCAACAATACCAAAGGTCCACCTAAGGATACATTACAGTCATGTTGATAAAAGCCAACATTTCTGATTGCCTTTTTTTTAGCAGAAGAGCTAAGTCAATGAAATACCATCTAACATTAAGCAAGGTCCAAAGAGTCTGCATTTACATTCCCTGCTTATTGTTCCTCAAAGCAAATACATTTCTGTAATCAAATGAAATATTGATAAAATCTACGCATTACTCTATTTCAATAACTGGTTAATTTCCTTCATGACCACATGAAATAAATCCCAGAACCATTTCTTAATACCACCACAGTGAATGAATAACCTAAAGACAACAGCTTATCAAGGAATGAAGTGCTCGATGGGTGCTCGATGTATCTGAAGAAGCAAAGATTGAAGTGTACTGATTAGCAACAAAAAAAACAGTCTGCACTATTAAAGTTAACACTGTTCTTTCATCACTTCTGCTATCAGAGAAGCCTGGCGACAGTAAATGTAAGAGTCTTGGATGGCTCTTGAAACCACTTACAACCATAGTTTGAAGGGGAAGTCTGCTCAATCGAGAAAACAAACAATTCTCAAGGGAAAACAAATCAGTGTTCCATTCTGTTTTCAGGAACCCCTGGCAACAGCAAATATAAGATAATCTTCTCTTTTATGACCCTTGGCACTATTCACAACCCCAGACCAAAGATGAAGCCCACTCGATCAGTGGGAAATCTTCTGCTTTTATACAGATGATCAAGCAACTTCCTGTCACGTGCCAGATCACTGTAGCAATTAGATATAATCAAACGGCTCACCACATCTTAACACATTAGCCATTAGCACACCAGTGGTTTTTACAACGATTGCTTCACATGTCACGAAAGTTTTAATAAACTAAGTAAAATGTGTATTATCACTATATGCCATTCCCAGTAATGAAGAGTTCTGTTTTTTCAGATGTCCATAAGTCAATCCTTCCTGACATTTCAGAGCTTATCCAGATGAAGGGTCTCAACCTGAAACATCAACTGTCCATTTCCCTCCACAGATGCTGCCTGGCCTGCTGAGTTCCTCCAGCATTTTATTTTCTGTTTATTTTTTTCTTATTACACAGTGTATTGAGGTCATACAAGGTAAAACAATAACAGAATGCAGAGTAAAGTGTTACAGTTACAGAGAAAGTGCAGTGCAGGTAGACAATAGGGTGCAAGGTCATAACAAGGTAGATTGTGAGGTCAAGAGTCCATCTTCGTACTAGGGAACCATTCACTATCTCTTACCTGCAACCACCTATCACCTCCCTGTGCCCACCCCACCTCCACTCTTTTGTCCACCTATCACTGCTCTGCTTTCCCCTCCTATATATTGGGCTTCCCCTTTTCCTATCTTCAGTCCTGAAGAGGGGTTCTGACCCAAAATGTTGACCATCTGCTTTTCTCCACAGATGCTGCCTGGCCTGCTGATCATAGTGTTTTTCATCTAGATTCCAGCATCTGCAGTCCTTTGTTTCTCAACAATGGTCGTATAACAGTGGGATAGAAGCTGTCCTTGAGCCTGGTGGTTCATGCTTTCAGGCTTTGGTATCTTCTGCCCGATAGGAGGGGCGAGAAGTGAGAACGTACGGGGTGAGTGGGGTCATTGATTATGTTGGCTGCTTTCCTGAGGCAGCGAGTCCACAGAGGGGAGGGGAGTTTTCATGATGTGCTGAGCTGTGTCCACAACTCTCTGCAGTTTCTTGCAGTCATGGGCAGAGCAGTTGCCATACCAAGCCGTGATGCATCCAGATAGGATGCTTTCTACGGTCCATTGATAAAAATTGGTGAGGGTCAAAGGGGACATGCCAAATTTCTTTAGCCTCCTGAGGAAGTAGAGGCACTGGTGAGCTTTCTTGGCCATGGTGTCTACGTGGTTGGACCAGGACAGGATATTGGTGACGTTCACTCCAAGGAACTTGAAGCTCTCAACCCTCTTGACCTCAGCACCATTGATGTAAACAAATACATGTGCACCACCCCCCCCCCCCTTCCTGAAGTCAATGACCAGCTCTTTTGTTTTGCTGACATTGAGGGAAAGGTTGTTATCATGACATCATGTCACTAAGCTCTCTATCTCCTTCCTGTACTTCGACATTGTTCTTTGAGATAAGGCCCACTACGGCGGTATCATCTACAAACTTGTAGATGGAGTTTGAGCAGAATCTGGCCATGCAGGCGTGACTGTATAGGGAGTAGAGTAGAAGGCTGAGGATGCAGCACTGTGGGGCACCAGTTTTGAAAATAATTGTGGTGGAGGTGTTGCTGCCTGTCCTCACTGATGTTGGTCAGGAAGTCAAGAATCCAGCTGCAAAGTGAGGTGTTGAGTCTCAGGTCTCAGAATCACCCATGCAATCATTCTTCGAGGCAGGCATCATTTTAAAGCATCTCTGAAATCCAAATAAAAGATATCCAGCAGTAATTCCTGCTAATAATTAGCTTGGACATGGGAATTGGAGGAGAAGGCAGGGAAATGACTGCATAAAGGAATCATTTTAAACATATGTGTAACAGTATTGTAAAATGAGTGGAATAATTCTTGACTTAAGCATTTGGAATCTGGCCAGATATTTTTACCCTACTCTCTAAGCCCCATCCCTTACCTGATGGGTTATCAATAAGATCACATACTTAAAGGATAGGCAGAAGTCTTTCCCACTGGCAGTCCAGATGAAAGGTCTTGAACTGAAACGTTGACTGTCCATTTCCCTCCATAGATCCTGGCTGATCCGTTGAGTTCCTCCAGCTTTTTGTGCATTGCCCAAGAAGTTGGGAGATTTGTTGAAAAATTGTTTGGAAGTTTAGGAATTCTTGGGAAGATTGTCACTGCTTACAGCATCATGGATCCATTAGTTGAATCTTATACAGCCACTCATCAGTTGTGGATTTGCTCACAACTGCTGCTGCTCCATTAGCAAAACTTGACTGGAAAGGCAGTGGAAACCGAATTTACACACATAACCAGGGTTCCTGCTGCATTACTAATGAAGCTGCAGTAGCTGAGCAAATTCACAGCTGGGATTGTGAACTTTCATAAAGTATTTGACTTATTTGCCAAACAAATGATTGTAAGTAATTTCCCTTAAGCCCCTAACATTCTGAAGTACTGACAAAACACGATGCAAGAAAACAAATATGAAAACCGTTGTGCAGTTAAATGAAGAAATATGATCTGGGTGAACGGAAAATGCATCTCCATCCACCTGGAAACCATGTACAAAGCTCTCATTGAAATTCCAGTTGTAAAGACAAGTTGTTGGATCCTGATCAGGACACAGGTCCATCAAATCTAATTAGAGCTGTCCTTAACTATTGCATATTGATAAACCTCTGTTTGGTTTCAGTTTTTTTTTCCAAAGCATGGAGACCAAAAATCAATGTACTTTGGTCATAATTCTCCTCTGCCTATGGACATCTCCTCTCAGCCCACCTCTTTTTCCTTTATTTATCTCAATTTGCCTTACACCATCTTTCACCAGTTAGACTCTCCTGCCTTTCCTTTTGTTTTTTTTTATTCTCCTCTTCCCTACTCCTGTACTTGCTGAAGTATTAATAGTTAAGCAGGCACAAGGCAGGGAAAGGGAAAATATTGACTCACTTTAGCTCAATTTTCCCGGTTTCAAAGAAGAGTAATGGACTTGAAACTTTCACTCCATTTCCCTCTCCACTGATGCTATCTGCCTTTGTACTTTTTATTGCAACACCGAACACAGAGACAGAAAATTTGAAGATCATATGACTCCAATTTAAAGTATAGAATAATGTTCTACAATAATTGTATTGATGTCCTATTTATATCTTCCTTTGAATTATTGCAGTGCAGTTGTACAAATTCCACTGTTTATTGTGGTACTAGTTTTATCAAGGTTTATGGCTGCCCTGTTTTTTTAGTTATAACATGAAATGCAGAAGAAAATGAAGCTCTTCATATTCAGTCATCCAAGTCTCTGTTTTCTAATGTCGTGTTGATTTTACTAATCCAAGAAAAAAGCAACAAAACTGCTTGAAATATTTTTTAACCTTTTGGGGGGGGGGGGGATTGTGGGAGTGGAAGGGGTACATTGAAAAAAAACTTCTCTGGAACTATTCACTGAATTTGTGATAATGTTAAAATAGCTTTATTTCCAGAAGTATTTCATATGTCTTTATGTAAAGTTTAAGAATCAAATGTTATGATCTGATGCAGAAATCCTGTTATTTATCCCAATCCCATCAAGTATGTGGAACAACGTTTTCAACCTTTTATCTAATTTTATTACATAATGAAAAGAATTATTTATGGTTCTTTAAATCACTTTGGATAACTCAGACTGTTGTTAGGCAGTAATATTATATTTACAAAACTTCCTTTGGCGGCTCATTCCAGGTAAGTACCACATTCTGTGTGGAAAAACTTACCCCTCAGATATCATTTAAATTTCTCCCCTCTCAGCTTAGGCCCCTGCCCTCTAGTTCTAAACTCCTCTGCCCTGGGAAAAAGACTATCTATGCCCCTCATAATTTCATAAACATCTACAAGGTCAACCCTTAACCTCCTATCTTCCAGTAAGAATAAACCAGTCTTTCCTTATAACCACAGCTCTCCATTCCATAAGACCTGTCACGAACCAGCAACAAAAGAAACACACTGAGCATGATTCAGTGTTAAAAACTATTTTATTAATTACTACTTATGATAATACGTAAAATAAAAGTAAAAATGTTAGTATGTTAGAATTCAAAAATGTTAAACCTCGAACGTTAACCCCAAAACTAAACTCGTCGTGTGTGTGTGTGTGACAAAGTCCCAAACTCCAAGTTCCGGAATGGTTCTTAAAGTTCAGTTCCGCAAGCCATAAGGTGAAACATGAGCAAGGGCTTCTTCAACAACCACCGTTGTCTGAAGATAAGACGTAGACGTAGAGAACATAGGGAGAGTAAATACGAAATCCAAATGTTCCACGATGGAACCCCAAACGACACTTGTGTTTACTCGGTAGTGACTTCCTCACCCCGAAAAGCATCCGAATCATGGTCGTCCACACACAAATACCTGTTTCCTTCTACAGGTCAGCAACAAAGTGAACTCCACTAATTACTTCCAACTTCCATACATGGATTTCAGTAGCAAACACAGTTATTGTTTCTCATCCATCGATAGAGAAAACAAGCAGGCTGGTATCTCTCTCCCTTCTCTCTCTCTCTCTCTCCTTCTTCTTCTTCTTCTAACTTCTTCAACAACGTCATTACGTCCTTTATCTTCAATTGACGTAAGCACGCCCCACACACACATACACACACACACTCTATCTTAAAGGGACTTTCACTGAGTCCGTAACACCTCCCACCTAAAAAAAATTTTTCCCAAGAAAAATTTAACCGCGCATACAGTTAGTAATGTTAATAATTATCATGCTACACAACTACAGACTATCAGATTAGTACAGATACATGTTTCGCATTTAACATCGGGAAAGACAATCAGCAATCACATTATCTTTGCCTTTAATGTGAGTTATCATGAGATCAAACTCTTGCAAAATTAAACTCCAGTTTAACAGTCTTCTGTTCTTGTTTTTGACTCGGCTCAGAAACACCAATGGGTTATGATCTGTATATACAGTCAATGGTTTCTGAGCGGTGCAAACATATACACTGAAATGTTGCAAGGCTAAAACAAGCGACAGTAATTCTTTCTCTATGGTGGAATAATTCTTTTGATGCTCATTAAATTTCTTTGAAAAGTAAGCTACAGGATGGTCAATATCATCAAGGTCACCCTTCTGCAACAACACAGCTCCTGCAGCTTCATCACTGGCATCTACTGCTAATGAAAATGGCTTTTCAAATTCAGGTGTTTTGAGCACAGGATGGTAGCATAAAATGGCTTTCAGCTTCTCAAATGCTTCTTGACAAGAATCTGTCCAAACAAACTTTACGCCCTTCTTCAGAAGATTAGTTAGGGGAAGAGCAATATCAGCAAAATTTTTAGTGACGTAAGCACGCCCCACACACACATACACACACACACTCTATCTTAAAGGGACTTTCACTGAGTCCGTAACAGACCATAAAACATAGGAGCAGAATTAGGCCATTTGGCCCATCGAGTCTACTCTGCCATTCGATCATGGTTGATTAGTTTTCCCCTCTCAACCCCATTCTCTTGCCTTCTCCCTGTAACCTTTGATGCCCTTACTAATCAAGAACCTATCAACCTCCACTTTAAATATACTCAATGACTTGGCCTCCACAGCCATCTGTGACAATGAATTCCACAGATTCACCACCCTCTGGCAAAAGAAATTCATCCTCATCTCTGTTCTAACGGGACATCCTTCTATTCTGAGGCTGTGCCCTCTGGTCCTAGACTCTCCCACTGCTGCGAACGTCCTTTCCTCGTCCACTCTATCCAGGCCTTTCAATATTTGGTAGGTTTCAATGAGATCCCACCTCATCCTTCTAAACTCCAGTGAGTACTGGCCCAGAGGCATCAAATGCTCCTCATATGTTAACCCTTTCATTCCAGGGATCATTCTCGTAAACCTCCTCTGGACCCTCTCCAATGCCAGCACATCCTTCCTTAGATAAGGGGCCCAAAACTGCGCACAATACTCCAAATATGGTCTGATCAATTCCTTATAAAGCCTCAGCATTACATCCTTGCTTTTATATTCTAGTCCTCTTGAAATGAATGCCAACATTGCATTTGCCTTCCTTACTATTGACTCAACCTGGAAGTTAACCTTTAGGGCAAAACACTATGATGCTGAAGGAACTCAGCAGGCCAGCATCCATGGATGAAAGCAGGTGGTCAATGTTTCGGGTCAGAACCCTTCTTCAGGACTGAAGATGGAAAAGGGGAAGCCCAATATATAAGAGGGAAAAGCAGAGCAGTGATAGGTGGACAAAAGAGGGGAGATGGGGTGGGCATAATGTGGTGATAGGTAGATGCAGGTAAGAGATAGTGATAGGCAGGTGCAAGTGAGATCAGAGGTGCGGGAAATGACAGAGACACGGGTGCGAGCCATTTCACACACCTGCTCTCACCCCCACCCTTCTCTCTGCCATTTTCTGCAGAGAGAGCTCACACCCATATCTCGCTATTTCCCGCACCTCTGCTCTCACTCCCACCCTCACCTAGACCCAACGGGGATAGGGTTCCCTTGTCCTCACATTTCATCCTACCAGCCTACGCATCCAAGCATGGGCTCCTATCTTGTTTAGCAGCCTCATGTGCGGCATCTTGTCAAAAGCCCTTCTGAAAATCCAAGTAAACAACATCCACTGACTCTCCTTTGTCTATCCTGCCGTTACTTCCTCAGAGAATTTTCAACAGATTTGTCAGGCAAGATCTCCCCTTAAGGAAACCATGCTGACTTCTGCCTATTTTATCACGAGCTCCAAGTACCCCGAAACCTCATACTTAATAATGGACTCCAACCACTGAAGTCAGGCTAACTGGCCTAATATTTCCTGTCTTTTGCCTCCCTCCCTTCATAAGACTGGAGTGACATCTGTGATTTTCCAGTCCTCCAGAACCATTCCTGAATCTAGTGATTCTTGAAAGATCATGCCTCCACAATCTCTTCAGCTACCTGCTTCAGAACCCTGGGGTGTAGTCCATCTGGTCCAGGTGACTTATCTACCTTCAGACCTTTCAGTTTCCCAGGCACCTTCGCCTTAATAATAGCAACTACACTCACTTCTAGCCCCTGACTCTCTCGAATTTTCAGCATGTTGCTCATGTTTTCCACAGTGAAGATGGAAGCAAAATACTTATTCAGTTTGTCTGCCATTTCTTTGTTCCCCATTACTACCTCTCCAGCATCATTTTCTAGCGGTCTAATGTCCACTCTTGCCTCTCTTTTACTCTTTATATATCTGAAAAAACTTTTGGTATCCTCTTTTATATTATTGGCTAGCTTACCTTCATATTTCATCTTTCTCTGCTTATTGCTTTCTTAGTTGCCTTCCGTTGGTTTTTAAAAGCTTCCCAATCTTCTTGCTTCCTGCTAATTTTTGCAATATTGTATGCCCTCTCTTTTGTTTTTATGCTGTCTTTGACTTCCCTTGTCAGCCACAGATGCCTCATCCTCCCTTTAGAATGCTTCTTCTCCTATGGGATGAACTGATCTTGCGTCTTCCGAATTACTCCCAGAAGCTCCTGCCATTGCTGCTCTACCATCATCCATAGAACCATAGAAAACTACAGCACAGAAAACGAGCCATTCGGCCCTTCTAGTCTGTGCCGAAACATTATTCCTCTAGTCCCATTTACCTGTCCCCAGCCCATACCCCTCCAGACCTCTCTCGTCCCTGTATCTATCCAATTTACTCTTAAAAGTTAAGAGCGAACCTGCATTTACCACATCAGATGGCAGCCCATTCCACACTCCCACCACTCTTTGAGTGAAGAAGTTCCCTCTAATGTTCCCCCTAAACCTTTCCCCCTTCACCCTAAAGGCATGTCCTCTCGTACTTATCTCTCCTAATCTAGGTGGGAAGAGCCTACTTGCATTAACCCTGTCTATGCCCCTCATCATTTTATAAACCTCTATCATATCTCCCCTCATTCTTTTCCGCTCCAAGGAATAAAGTCCTAACATGCTCAATCTTTCCTTATAACTCAACTCCTGAAGACCCGGCAACATTCTTGTAAATCTCCTCTGCACTCTCTCAATCTTACTGACATCCTTCCTGTAGTTTGGCGACCAGAACTGCACACAATATTCTAAATTTGGTCTCACCAACGACTTATACAACCCCACCAAAACATTCCAACTCCTATACTCAATACTTTGATTTATAAATGCCAGGATGCCAAAAGCCTTTTTTACAACCCTGTCTACCTGTGACTCTACTTTCAGGGAATTATGTATCTGAACTCCCAGATCCCTTTGTTCCTCCACACTCCTCAGTGCCCTACCGTTTACTGCGTATGTCCTCCCTTGATTTGTTCCTGCTGGGGTCTCCTTCCAATCAACTTTGGCCAGCTCCTCTCTCATGACTCTGTAGTTACCTTTACTATACTCAATACATCCGATTTTAGCTTCTCCCTCTCAAACTGCAAGGTAATTTCTATCATGTTATGATCACTGCCTCTGAAGGGCTCCTTTACGTTAAGCTCCCTAATCAAATCTGGTTCATTGCACAACACTAAATCCAGAATTGCCTTTTCCCTCGGGGGCTCGATCACAAGCTGCTCTAAAAAGCCATCTTGTAGGCATTCTACAAATTCCTTCCCTTGGGATCCAGTACCAACCTGATATTCCCAATCCACCTGCATGTTGAAATCCCTCATGACCACTGTAACATTGCCCTTTTTACGTGCCTTTTCTATCTTCTGTTGTAATTTGTACCCCACATCCTGGCTACTCTTGGGAGGCCTGTATATAACTCCCATCCGTGTCTTTTTACCCTTGCAGTCTACCCACAAGGATTCTACATCTTCTGATCCTATGTCACTTCTTGCTAAGGATTTGATTTAATTTTTTGCCAACACAGCCCCCTCTGCCCACTTGCCTGTCTCTTCAATAGGATGTGTATCCTTGGATATTTAGCTCCCAGCTGTGACCTTCTTTCAATTACAACTCCGTGATGCCTACAACGTCATACCTGCCAATTTCTAACTGCGCTACAACTCATCTACCTTATTTTGTATCCTGTGTGCATTCAAATATAACACCTTCAGTCCTGTATTCACCACCCTTCTTCTCAAATTTGTCTCCATGTTGCCTGAACTTAAATCCTTATCCCTTTCTAAACTCTCTGTCTTGTTCTTTATTCTGGAGACTTCAGTAACCTCTCCTGCACTCTCCTTCCCTTTTACTTTATCCATACTTTTCCCATCTGTTGAACCCACCTACCCCCCTACTATTTAGTTTAAAGCTCTATCCACAGCCCATTCCAGACAACATCCTGGTGAATCTCTTCTGCACTCTCTCTACTGCCACCACATCCTTCCTCTACTGTACCAGAGCTGTACAATACTCCAAGTACAGTCTAACCAATGTTTTGTACAGCTGCAACATTATACTCAATGCCTCAGCTATAAAGGCAAGCATACCAAATGCTTTCTTCACTCCCCCTTTCCACCTGTATTGCCACTTTCCACAAGCTATGGACTTGCATCCCAATGACATCAATGTTTCTAAGGTCCCTCCCATCTACTCTCTATGTCCCACCAGAATTTGACTTTCCAAAGTATATGACCTCACACTTGTCTGGATTAAGTTCCATCTGCCACTGCTCTGCCTAACTTTCCAGTGACCTATGTCCTGTTGTTTCCTTAGATGATATTCTTTGCTATCTAGGACTTGACCAATTTTCATGTCATCTGCAAACTTATTAATCAGACTACCTACATTTATATACATTACGAACAACAAAGGTCCCAGCACTGATCCCTGCAGTACACCATGTGTTACAGACTTCCAGTCAGGAAAACACCCATTCAGCACTACCCTCTGTCTCCTATCACCAAGCCAATTGTGAATAGTTTGCCAACACACCTCAGATCCACACCTTCTGGACCAGTCTACTATGCAGGGCCTTGTCAAAAGTGCAGAACTGCAAAAGAGAAAGAGCACCCAAACTTTGATGACATGGTTTAGGGAAGATGCTAAGATGATGAATGCATGCAGCAACTAATACAAATCAACAATATTGTGTTTATGTTGCAAGGTTTAATATGGCTTAAAATCTTCCTGAGAAACTTAATGGGAGATGATAAGCAGTGATTGTGACTGCAAACAATAAGTGTGATGAGTTAAATGTCCTTTTCTGCTTCTTTATTGTCAAAATCACTGTAATTTTATGGTCGGTGCTCCAAAGCCTCAGCGTGATGAAGATTCATTAGGCAGCTACTTTATGTACTCAGTCCCATTCCATTGGGAATTTGCACACACAATGAATGTGAGTCTTGTAAAATGAGACGACAATGCTGCAACCTTATCTATGACCCAATCTCCATGTACATCTGGCTTCTCTGCCAAGGGGTACCTCAATTCACTGCCTATTTCAATCATATCTAGTCTTGTAGGTTTTCTGCTGAAGCATATCTCCATTAACAAGTTTGATTTGGAATTTGTAGAAATCAGTGCAGGAAAATGCCACAATATTAATTCTTTGGTTTGCAAACTAGTGAAGTAAGCACAAGACAGCTTAGCTTTAAAATGCTTGCAATCTCATGCATGCTTTATTAGGTGATACAGAACTTGTCTGAATATTTAGTAAATATGTTTGCATCTTCTATAAGCAGAAGAGAACTGAGGGACTGCTATGTGCTATGTCTCACCAAAGTGTGGCTTACACCTGCTTCACCTGACTGCGCCATACAACCTGAGAGCTTCTCAATTCACCGAATGGATTGTACAGCGTCCGGGGACAAAGCTGGAGGCGGAGGGGTCTGCTTCCTAATCAACACCTCATGGTGCTCGGATGTGACGGACGTGAGCTCCTGCTCACCCAGCTTGGAATATCTGACGGTGAAGTGCCGCCCATACTACCTGCCACAGGAGTTCACTACAGCTATCCTGACGGCAGTCTACATCCCACTCCAGGCAACGTAAAACCTGCACTCAATGAGCTGTACTCTGTGGTCAACAGCATAGAAACGGGATACCCTGAGGCCCTCTTCATCATTGCCAGTGCCTTCAACTACTCCAACTTCAACAGTGTGTTACCAAAATACTACCAGCACATCTCCTGTCCCACCAGGAGCCCAAACACCCTTGACCATTGCTGTACAACCGTAAAAGGTGCCTACTGAGCCACCCCCAGCCCTCATTTGGTAAGTCAGACCACCAGGCTGTGCTCCTTCTCCCTGCATACAAACAGAAGCTGAAACGGGAGGATCTGGTACAGAAAGTCACACAGTGCTGGTCTGAGTGAACAGATGAGCTTCTACATGACTGCTTTGAGTCAGTGGACTGGTCCATGTTCAAAGACTCAGCTGCCAGCCTAGATGAGTATGTCATCACCATCAGAGACTTTATCAGCAAGTGTGTTGAGGACTGTGTACCAAAGAGGACAATCCGGGTGTTCCCAAACCTGAAATTGTGGATGAACCAGGAGATCCACTCCCTACTGAAATCTAAGACTGCAGCATCAAATCAGGTGACCCTGGCCTTTACAAGAAATTGAGATACAGCCTCTGTAAAGGTATCAGAGATGCCATGAGAAAATATCAGTCCAAAATCGAATCCCAGTCCAGCCATCAGTTGTGGCAGGGCTTATGTGCCAAAACAGGCCACAAAACGAAGTTGGGCAGCATTGCTGACGACAGCACACCCCTTCCCGATGAACTTCATGCATTCTATGCATGTTTTGAACAGAAGGGGATTGGAATGTTACCACTCACCCCAACAGCCTTCAATGCACCTGAACGCATGGTCGCTATTGCAGACACAAGGTCAGCCTTCCCAAGAGTGAACCTGAGGAAAGCATCTGGCCTGATGGTGTCCCTTGCCGTGTCATTAGATCCTGTGTAGATCAACTGGCGGGGGTATATGCAGACATTTTTAACCTCTCCCTGCTTCAATCTGAGTTTCCCATCTGTGTTAAGAAGACCACTATCATCTCGCTACCTAAGAAAAATAAGGTAATGTGCCTTAATGACTACCACCCGGTGGCTCTGACATCCACCGTCACGTAGTGCTTTGGGAGGCTGCTCATGGCACGCATCAACTCCAGCCTCCCAGACAACTTTGACCCACTGCAATTCACCCACTGCTGAAACAGGTCTATGGCAGACACCATCTCCCTGGCCCTACGTTCATCTCTGGAACATCCGGACAGTAAAGACATCTATGTATTGTTTATTGACTACATCTCCACCTCAATACTATAATTTCAAGCAAACTCATCACCAAGTTCCGAAACCTGGGACTCAACACCTCCCTTTGCAACTGGATCCTTGACTTCTTGACCAACAGGCCGCAATCAGTAAGAAAAGGCAGCAACACCTCCAGCACAATTATTCTCAACACTGGTGTCCCACAAGGCTGCGTCCTCAGCCCCCTACTCTACTCCTTATACACTCACGACTGCGTGGCCAGATTCTGCTCTAACTCCATCTACAAGTTTGCAGATGATACCACCATAGTGGGCCATCAATGGGACATCAATGGAGCTGAGGTCAAGAGGGTTGAGAGCTTTAAGTTCCTTAGAGTGAACATCACCAAGACCCTGTCTTGATCCAACCACATAGTTGTCACAGCCATGAAAGCTCACCAGTGCCTCTACTTCTTCAGGAGACTAAAGAAATTTGTCATGTCCCCTTTGACACTCATCAATTTTTAATCGATGCACCATAGAAAGCATCCTATCCTGATACACCATGGCTCGGTATGGCAACTGCTTTGCCCGTAACTGCAAGAAACTACAGAGAGTTGTGGACACAGCTCACCACATCACGGAAACCAGCCTCTCCACTGTGGACTCTGTCTACACTTCTCACTGCCTTGGTAAAGCAGCCATCATAATCAAAGGCCCCACCCATCCTAGACATTCTCTCTTCTCCCTCTCCCATTGGGCAGAAGATACAAAGCCTGAAAGCATGTACCACCAGGCTCAAGGACAGCTTTTATCCCACTGTTATAAGACTATTGAATGGTTCCCTAGTATGATAAAATGGACTCTTGACCTCACAATGTACCTCCTTATCACCTTGCACCTTATTGTCTACCTGCACTGCACTTTCTCTGTAACCGTAACACTTTATTCTGCACTCTGTTATGGTTTTACCTTGAACTACCTTAATGCACTGTTGTAATGAATTGATCTATATGAACGATATGCAAGACAAATTTTTCTCTGTACCTCAGTAGATGTGAGAATAATAACCAATTTACCAATGCACGTAAAGCAAAAAACTGCAGATGCTGGAAATCGGAAATAAAAACAGAAAGAGCTGACAATCCTCAGCAGGTCATACAGCATCTGTGTGCAAGAAACACAATTAATGTTTTACATTGATTACCTTTCATCAGGTCGGGGAGTATATACAGCATTTTGTATTTTATTGAAACTGAATGCGCTCACAGCCAGACAGACTAAAGTTTTGTAACTTAACCCTAAAATAATGCTGCCAGAAAGTACATTGGAATCTTTCAAATTAAGTAAAACGATTACATTTTGACAATACCCATGCCTATTCTATCAACCTGGTAAATCTGTCACAACCTCCCACTCTGTCACAGACCTTTTGTGCTTTCTCTGCAATTGCTTATAACCAATATCTAATTTTCATCATTTTCAGTGAAAGATCCCTGATTTGAACCATTAATTTTCCATAGACACAGCTCGACCTGATGACAATTGCCATTGTTTTCCATTTTATCTGGTTTGTTGACCGAACAGCTGGTTCAAAAGCACAGCTCTGAAGCTTTGCAAAGAATAAAATCAGTTTGCATGATTTTCTTTTAAAAATAGGTAATAAAGATATCAAAATTCAAAACACAAAGTACTTGCTTTTATTACATTAACTGAAAGTTACAATTGTCTTTATATTTTTTATAATATGAGCATAATTTTAACACTTTTTTGGCACATATGCATCTTTTTAACAATCCATTATTCTTTGTAGTGGTGTCATAAAAAGATTACATCGAGGTCAGACATCAAAAATACCATCTACACTGTCTAGAGCTTCTCATAATACCAATGTCTTTTTCATTTAGCACCTGCACTCCCTGGTCCAGCTGTTGTCTTTGCAGCTCGTCCTTTCCCCCTAATGTTGAAGATGAGACAACATGCTTCCTTAAGTCAGAATTCTGGTAGCTTGTGGCTGTGGATGATTCAGCCCAAGTTAACATGGAGAAGGAAGAAACATGAAATATGCCAGGGCAGTTGGTCATCTGTGCTGTTACACTTCTGTCTTCAGCTTCAAGCTCTGTTTGCCAACAAGCCAGGACCTATGAGAATATAAAGATTAATTGCACTTCTTCTGTTTGTTATGATTGCAAACCACCAATTTTACAAACTAATGAGTAATTAACACATAAGAAAATATAGAATGACGAGCCCATTCCGACCTCTGAGACTGCTTCCTCTGATAAACGTATTCAAACTGCATTACCGTTACTTTTTTTCTAATCTACTCAATCCCTTGAGGTGGGCCAATAGCCACAGGTAAATGAGTTATTCCCTGGCATCTTAATCATTTCCCCCAAAAGACCAATTTAACCAATACTTCTGACATAATTTTCTTCCATTTTAATTTTTCACCTTCTCAATTCTCTAGGATATGTTTACCCCGGGTCATTGGCACACCAGATCTTAACCGAGTATCTGTAACCAAGTATATGAATGTTGGCAGGCTATTTTAATGCCTAAGCATGACAATTGAAGCTAAAGCAGTTTTTATGTAGTGCCCTATTTGTAACATCATTCACTGGATAGCAAATCTGAAATTGGAACCCTCCCTAACTAAATGTGGGAGTGCGGAGGTCAGACATACATAGAACATAGAACAGTACAGCACAATACAGGCCCTTTGGCCCACAATGTTGTGCTGACCTTTAAACCTCACCTAAGACTATCTAACCCCTTCCTCCCACATATCCCTCTATTTTAAATTCCTCCATATGCTTATCTAGTATTCTCTTGAATTTGACCAATGTACCTGCCTCCACCATCACCTCAGGCAGCGCATTCCATGCCCCAACTACTCTCTGGGTAAAAAACCTTCCTCTGATATCTCCGTTGAACTTCCCACCCATTACTTTAAAGCCATGCCCTCTTGTATTGAGCATTGGTGCCCTGGGAAAGAGGCGCTGGCTGTCCACTCTATCTATTCCTCTTAATATTTTGTATACCTCTATCATGTCTCCTCTCATCCTCCTTCTCTCCAAGGAGTAAAGCCCTAGCTCCCTTAGTCTCTCCTCATAACGCATACTCTCTAAACCAGGCAGCGTCCTGGTAAATCTCCTCTGCACCATTTACAACACTTCCACATCCTTCCTATAATGAGGCGACCAGAATTGGACACAGTACTCCAAGTGTGGTCTAACCAGAGTTTTATAGAGCTGCATCATTACCTCGTGGCTCTTAAACTCGATCCTGCGACTTATGAAAGCTAACATCCCATAAGCTTTCTTAACTACCCTATCCACCTGTGAGGCAACTTTCAGGGATCTGTGGATGTTAACCCTGAGATCCCTCTGCTCCTCCACACTAACCAGAATCCTGCCATTAACTTTGTGTTCTGCCTTGGAGTTTGTCCTTCCAAAGTGTACCACCTCACACTTCTCCGGATTGAACTCCATCTGCCACTCCTCATGGGAGTAGACCTGATCTTATTCAATGGTGTAGTAGGCTTAACTTGCTGTAAGACCCACTCCTGCTTCTATTTCTAATGTTCCAATCCAATATTTCCATGATCAGCGGTAGTATGTCTACTCTGTGCTAAGGCTGAGAATGCAGCCGATCAACATTGGAAGAAACTTTGTTCTGGATTCAATAACTTGCTGCTGATCGACTTCATGACTGGAATGGCCACTAGCAACTGGGTGCACATGCAAGCACACAGAGAGAGCTTCTGGAGGAAGATGGTGGTGGGGTTCTGGAGCTCCTGGAGAGCAGGGCAGAGGAGAGTGGGGGGGGGCGAGCCCAGAGAAACAAATGAAGCAAAGAAACTTACCTGGAGGTCCTCATCAACTTCCAATCTCATTCTCCAGGCAGGAAATCACAGTGGTTTTGCCAATCAAAATAAAGTTAAAATGACCCAGTGGTAATAATGGGCCATGATTAACACATCTAAATTAGGTTCAGGAGCACAATGTAGACAATTGAGCAAGTAATCTAAAGCACCCTCAAAACCAGGCTCAAAGTTCTCCTCTGCTGCCCCACCATTAGGATAGATTTTTCAACCTTGGACTTGCTATAAATTACCTGATATTGAGCAGGTAAAGGCATATTTCAGAGGCTAGAAAGCAAAGGTCTGCCAACTGAATTCATCTGATCCATTCCACGCAAGTATCAAGACGAAGAACAACAAAATAAAGTAGACTCCCAATTCTTGAAAGATCACAGTGAGGAGGCTTTTAAGTTCACAGGCTCTCTTGATTTATATTTGAAGGAAGGAAAACAAAACTGCTCAAAATTGCCTCTTAAAATTAACTGAGTTAAGTAGTATACAAGATAACCTGGATTGTATTATTGAAAGAAGGGATGAGTTTGATGGGTTTTCTTCACCCAGTGCCCAACTACAATCCCACATTAGTGTTGACTTCAGCTCCCACCTCTGCCACAGTGATAGCTTACATGGAGCTGAAACTTTATGCTTTGTTTTAAGTAGGTTGGAAACAGAGAAGAGCCAAAATAAACACCAGACTTTTATTTTGTGTAACCTTTGCTCGGCTGACTTTGCAAGCCAATTCTTTATTTAATATGCAAGTTATTTGACACTACCAGAGAAACAGTGATACTTATAGAAAGGCAGATGGGGCAACTTAGTAAATAAGCAATAAGATCCTGATCAAAGTGTCATTAATCTCAGTTAAATAAAGGTACTGGATCCTGTGACTTTCAAAATAAAAGAAGTCAAGGTAATGCATTAAATATGGCTTGGGGCTGTCTCAGGTAAGACTGGTTGAGATGATACTAAAACTGGCCTCACCATCCTTGGCCCAAGTACAGGACCAACCATTCCAGGTCCCTCTCCCAATTGCCATCCAATGACATCTGCAAGAAAGTGCAAGTGTTAGTATTGGGATGGTCATGGTCAAATCTGTTATTTTACCTGTCAACAACTTAATGAAATTCACATCCAACATTGAGCAGCAGCAAGAGATGTGTTAAAAATGGACAGGAGTAAGTGCGACAGAATGAATGATGTACATGAGAAAAGCAGCCACCTTGGTGGACGGAGAAGGAAGGGGAAGCATCTTAGACTGACATGTGACACAGGAATTGTTTGCGTCCAAGAAAATGTGTTTCTCTTGAATTACTCATTAAATTAGAAGCTTAGAAGGTATGAAAGTAAATCAAGTACATAGTTCTAGCACTAAGGTCCAATTAAGTGGTCCATACTTCCATCTGACAAGATTCTGTGGTGCCCGACTTACCGTAGCCTCGATAAGAGGTCTGGTCCGATTATCGATGTGGACAAAACCACAACAGTTTTTGTTAATGTCTACTTTTCTTATTATTTTTGTCAATGGAAGTATGAAACAAAATATCAGTTAGCAACAAATTATGCAGCAACAGAGAGGCTTCAGATGAAGTTGCAATGAACAAAAGTAAATTTTTGTTAGCTTGTGAATATACTGTGGGCTTTGAAGTTGAAACACAATTTTGATCTTACTTCAGTATTTTATTTCATGTATTTTTGTAGAGTTCCCTGAACAGTCCACTGTTTTATATATGAAAATATGTCCTTTTAAAGCTACAAAATTCAATTATTATTAGGTAAACATAGGGTTGGGTCAGTCAGGGTTGAAATGTTGTTAAGTCAAGGAAATTTGCAGGTGGGAGTGTGCTCCTTAGTTTCAGACAACAAGAAAAGCACTGCCTCCGTGAAAGGCAAAAAAAGGAAGATGTGAAGAAACAGCAAATAGTAATGACTTGTCATTCACTGTCTACAAGTCTGGTGTGAGCAGTCAATCACAACTTTCAAAAGGAAATTGGGTGGACACTTGAGAGAAAATAGTTTGCAAGACTACAAGGGATGAGGCTGAATAAATCGCTCTATAAAGAGCCTGGATGAACTTGATGGATAGAACAACCACCTTCTATATTTGATGTTTTTAAAACTGTTTGTATCACCTGCAATAAATTGCTAATGGGCCTCCTGAAGCATTGTTTGCAAGAACAAGAGGAAACTGTTTAGAAGTATTGGGATATTATTAAAATCTGACCTGGGAAGTTATAAGATACAAGGGCATCACAGGAGGTGCTTGATATAAGCAAGATATTTAATATGCTATAGGTATCAATCCTTCACCCATGATTGCACATGGGGTTCCAGGGCCGGTGTGACATTAACATCAAGCAATATAGAGATCTGAATGGAATATTTCTACCAAGGAAGATAATGGCAATACAAAGCTGGCCATTTGCGGGTTAAGAGTAGGAGAATAGTGGGGAAAGTTCCCTGTGGATAAAATCAAACTGGACAGGAGATTTCAATGGCAAGGATGTCAGCAAGAGAATGCAGCCTGCGATTTTTATACATTGGGTCTCCAGCAGATTGTTTGTTCCTCCACATTCCAACATCTGCAGTCTCTTGTGTCTGTGATTTTTATTCAATGGCTCTCGAATATTGTTAAAGACAATGACAACTTTATCACAACTAGCTCATGAAAAATACACTCAGGAGAGAATGGGAATTTTAAAAGTCGAGGCATTGGTGGACAGTAAGGTCAATGAGCATTGGGAGAGCAGATGGGACATGCTACAGATTAGAATGAGGACAGTAAAGTTTTGGATGATCTGAAGTTCAAGGAGTGTGGAATAACCAATGGTGCCCAGGAGAGCATTGAGGCAGTCAAGTCCAAAGGTAACAAAAGCATGGGAAAAGATTTAAGAAACATTAATGAATGCTTACTCCATTTCCCTGGTATTTCTGAAGTTATAAGAAAGGAAGTGAAGGTAAACATGTACAAGTCACTGGTATGCCTCATCTGGAGTATTAAGTTAAATAATGAGCACCATTCTTTAGGACGGATGTTAAAAACCTTAGAGAGGGGACAGGGGAGATTTTCAAGATGGTTCTAGAAGGGAGAGACATCAATTATGTGGAGAGAGGGTAGAATCTAGGATTTTTTTCTTCAGGAAAAAGAAAGTTAAGCAGAGATTTAATAAAAGTCTTCAAAATCATAAGCATGATATTGTTGAAACATAAGATTCTGAAGGGGTGTGACAGAGTAGATGCTGTGAACATGTGTTTCTCCTGGTGGTCCATGATTTCAAAATAAAGGATCACTCATTTCAAACTGAGGTGAAAAACTTCATAGGGGGTTATGAGTCATTGAAATTCTGTAGCCTTGAGAGCTGTGGATGTTGCATTATTGTATATGCAAGGTTAAGTGATAATGTTTTTAGGCAATAAGGTCATGGGAATCTGGTAAGAAAGTGGCATTTAGTCCAACAATTATCTCATTGAACAGCAGAACAGGTTCAATAGGATACAAGACCTTCTCCAGCTCCTACTTCTTGTGTTTTTATGTTCATGTAGTTAGATAGAATAAATCATGAGAAACTGTTTCCACTGCCCTGAAAGATCTGTAATCAGAGGACACAAATTTAAGGTAATTGTCAAAAGTTTTTTTTAGACAAAGTTTATTCTTATGCTCAGGAATCCACTATCTGATGGGTACCTCCCCAATGTTTTAAGCTGTAAATGGTCCATGTCCCTGAAATATGCAGGAGGGAGGGGAACACTGTTGCCCATTAGATCATGAGATTTGAGAACTTAATCTTCAAGTACTATTCCTCAGACAGTCAAATTTTGTGATAACACATTGGAGGTGACAGTAAATTTCATCGCTGATATCTGGTTTCACTGAGTGCTGGCTCTAGAGACGTGGAAGTTGGTCCCTGTTTTCCACGGTCTCTTTCTGGACCTTTGTTATTGGGAGGCTGAGTAGTGGAGAGCTTTGGTTGAGGACCTGTGCCTTCTCTGAAGAACAAGCTTCCCACTGGAGTGAGAAATCAACCAAAAAAACTGCAGATGCTGCAAATCTGAAATAACAACAGGAAATGCTGGAAACACTCAACAGGTCGGGATGCATCTGTGGAAAGAGAAAAAGAGCTTGATGAAGGGTCTTTGATCTTTAATTCTGCTTCTCTTTCCACAGATGCTGAATCACTCAGCAGGTCAAGCAGCATTTTCTGTTTCCATCTCCACTGGAGTTGGGCTTGCCTATAGAATGAAAGGGAAAATATTCAGTCTACACACCTCCACTCCAGAGCCAAAACCTTTCCAACTTCATCACTGAGCTGCAGTAGGTGGACACTTGATGACGAAGCTCCAAGTGATTGTCCACTCATTCATCAAAATGTGTGAGACAATAGGCCTCATGCTAACCAATCACTACTGTTTTAAGCAGTATGTGGGAGACCTGCCAAAATCAGGTGAGAGATTCATGGACATATTCACATCAGGGCCCTGTATGGCTAGAGCCAGGGGAAGAAGACAAAGCAGCAGCAAAGGGCAGAAACAGAAGCTAAAAGAAGAGTTAAGGGGAGTGAGGAGAAAGTGACAGAGGTAGAAGTGGAAGATTTGAAGCCATCCAAATTTTGAACAGCAAATTGAATCAGTTTGCCCATTTGTCCTGAATTTATACGATTCCCTTCATGACCTCATACACATCAATCAACTAGTGAGCTACCTATAAGATCACAAAGAATGTAGAAACTAATGATGGATTTGTTTCATGAGGACAGATGCGACAACAGATGCCAAGAAATTCTAGTGCACACAAAGGAGTGTGTTAGAAAGGTGCAGTATCAGGGAACAAATAACAAATCCGGCACACCTCCCACCCTGCCCCCCCCCCAATCTCCATCTCCCACGGTAAACATCAACTATGCCCTAGTTCAAAAATGCCTCCCCCAACCCACAGCATGCTGTTCTGAAGTTGGGTTCAGGAAGACCAGTCGCTACTGGCTCAGTTAGGGACGCTTAGGATGTGAGTATTTGAGATTGGTGGCACACTAGAGCAGAGGGGTATAAGGGAGTGGAATGAAGGTTAAGGTAGGGTACTGACATACTGCTGGTAAAAGGGAGGAATATCAGCACACTGCTGGATATTGGCGGTTGGCGGATCAGAGGATCAGGACCTGGGGCTCGGGTGATTGTACAGAGGGTAGAAGGGGGTGCATTGTGGAGATTGGGATGGGGGGTCAGCACGGTGGTGGTCAGTGCAGTGGTGGTAGGGCCATCCCAAAGGATTAATGATAAGTAATTGATTTACCTGATAGGGGACACCATCCAGTGCTTCACTTGGTTCTACCAGAAGTGACCGACAATGACTTCTCCTGGGACAATGTAGTCCTGGATCCCCTTCAAGGGTGACTCATGCTAGCAAGTAGCTTGTTGAATTTATCAGAGTGACACAAAATAACCCAGAAATGCTCTTCATCACCTTTCATTCTGGGAAAACAAAAATCAACTTTTATTTGCATAATATTTGGAAGAAAACAGTATTACACTATTGAATTTCTGGGCAATAAACCCTAACAATTGGTGAAGTCTACTTTGCCGACAAGATTCTACTTCTGATTAATTTATATTGCAATTAAAAAGAACAGAAAATTGAAGATTTGTTTTTTCGAAGAAATTACTCAGATATTTTCCTCCCCTCCATGGACTCCGTCCACACTTTGCTGCCTCGGTAAATCAGCCAACATAATCAAAGACCCCTCTCACCCCGGACGTTCTCTCTTCTCCCCCCTCCCATCGGGCAGAAGATACAAAAGCCAGACAGCACGTATCACCGGGCTCAAGGACAGCTTTTACAATAAGATGGACTCCTGACCTCACAGTCTACCTCCTCATGGCCTTGCACCTATTGCCTGCCTGCATTACACTTTCTCTGTAACTGTAACACTATATTCTGCATTTTGTTATTGATTTTCCCTTGTACTACCTTGATGTACCAATCTGATGAAATGATCGGTATGGATGGCATGCAAAACAAAGTTTTTCACTGTACCCTGGTACATGTGACAATAATAAACCAATTCACCAATTTAATACTTAAAACCTGCCCAAGAAAAATGAGCAAAAGCAGCACTTTCCATCCTTGATCATTTTTATCTCATCTTTCATATCATCACTCAAAAGGCTTTCAGTACAATCAGTTAATTTAATATATCCCTATTAAGATTATAGTTTCTTAAATGTATTCCAAATCCCTTTTAGAATGTTCTTAACAGTATTTAAGATATGCAATTTATATTTTACCTTGTGCATTACTGGAAATTTGCCCAGCATGATCACACCATAATAGAAATAAAAAGAAAAAAAACGCTGGACATGTTTCTCAAGTCAGGCAGCATCTGTGGTGTAGGAAATAAAGTTAATGTTTCATAAATGACATTGCATCATCAACCTGAAAGGTGAGCTCTTCAGTATTTCCAGCTATTTTTAAAAATTTCAATATATAACATATGCATTTATTTTGTTTGCTTTTCAACAGCATTGCAGTAGTTTGAAACAGCATTTTTAATTACTCAGTGGCTTACTTCCTACATCCTGTACATATCACATTTCACATTTATTCAGGTTTTCCAGCATTCTTTCAGTTTGTAGGTGTATTTACAGATGCACATATAGATTCATTTCTTACCTAACATTTCCATCAATGTCAATTTCACCTCCATTCAATTGACCTTAATAAAATACTGTTACATCCCAAAGATCCTTTTTGGCTTGATACTGCTATTATAATTCTTCTTTACCATTTAAATCCAGATGATGCTTTGTTGTGCTATTACCTTTGAAAATATTACATAGAACAGTACAGCAGAGGAACAGGCCCTTCGGCCCATAATGTCTGCAGTGAACACGATGCCGAATTAAACTAAATCTCTTCTGCCTGCACATGATCCATATTCCTCCATTCCCTGCATATTCATGTGTCCATCTAACAGCTCCTTCAACACCGTTATCATACCTGCTTCCACCACTACCCCTGGCAGCCTGCTCCAGGCACCTACCACTCTCTGTGCAAAAAAACTTGCCCCGCACATCTCCTTTAAACTTTCCCTCTCTCGCCTTAAATGTATGTCCTCTAGTACTTGACATTTCTGAAGATTCTGAATGTCTAGCTTATCTATGCCTCTCATAATTTTAAAAACTTCCATAAGGTGTCTCCTCAGCCTCCAGAAAAAAATGATCCAAGTTTGTCCAACCTCTCCTTATAGCTCATACCCTCTAAACCAGGCAGCATCCTGGTAAACCTCTTCTGTATCCTTTCCAAAGCCTCCACATCCTTCCTGGAATGAGGTGACCAGAACTGCAGACAATATTCTAAGTGCGGCCCAACCAGAGTTTTATACAGCTGCAACATGATTTCCTTACTCTTGTACCTAATGCCCCAGTTAATGAAGGCAAGCATGGCAAATGTCTTTACCACCCCATCTACTTGTGTGGCCATTTTCAGGGATCTGTGGACTTGGACCCCAGGATCCCTCTGTATATCGGTGCTGTTAAGGGTTCTGCCTTTAAGTGTATACTTTCCCTTTACATTTGACCTCCCAAAGTGTAACACCTCACAGTTGCTCGGATTGAGCTCCATCTGCCATTTCTCCGCCCAAATTTCCAGCTGATCTATATGGTACTGTATCCTTTGACAGCCCTCTACACTGTTCACAACTCCACCAATGCTTGCGTCATCTGCAAACTTACTAACCAACCCCTCTACATTTTCATCCAAGTCATTTATGTATATCACAAAGAGGTCCCAGAACTGATCCCTGCGGAACACCACTGACCACAGACCTCCAGCCAGAATAACACTATTCCACCACTACCCTCTGTCGTCTATGGGCAAGCCAATCCTGAGTCCAAACTATCAAATTACCATGTATCCCATGCAGCTTTATCTTCTAGAGTACCCTACCATGAGGGACCTTGTCAAATGTCTATGTAGATAACATCCACTGCCCTACACTCATCAGTCATGTTTGTCACCTTCACTCAACTAACCACAATAAATACAGACCTTGCCAATGATGTTCACATCCTGTGAGTGAATTAAAAGAAAAGAAGTAGCAATTCCACTGAAACCACTGGAGCCAAATGTCATGTGCGGAGGACAACAAATTGATAACCTGGCTCCTACTCAGAACTAGCAGCAAATGACATATTTTTACCTTCTCTCTCTTTCCTATGCAAATTCAAAATACTATCTGGTGTGAACTTGGAAAAAAATGCTATTTATTTATTTTACAACCAATACCTTATAAGTTATTTTCATTCTCGTGTTTTGAGTTTCTCTCAAGATGTGGCCAAGCTAATCTCATACCTCTCATTTCTTCAACTGGCCAAGGTGTATACAACAGCAAAATATCAAACTGCATTCAAAAGTTGACCCTAATAAAATGGCTGCAATAAAGTAACAAGTTTGTTGAGTGAAACATATCACATGAATGTTTATTGATTTTTATCCTTTCTCATCCAAAAACAAAGGCTCCAAGGCTCTGTAACTGTTGATGACCCCGGAGTTGTCAAATATTACCTGAAAATTGTTTTGAGGTAGAAGAGCAGCAGATTGGCAGAACAGAGTTGAGGGGCTAAATTGCCAACTTCTCCTTAAGTTCTTATTAATGTAAGGGCCATTAAACTTTCCACTAATATCCTGAATCTTTGCAAAGGGAATCAGGTGTTAAATTCCCAATTGAAATCTACACACCCAATACAAAGCAAAATTTAAGAAGGACTTTTGAAGATTGTGTCTCCCAGATGCGATTCAAGTTACAGGATTGCACAAGATGCCCTTTCCTGAGTCTCAGCATGAGTTTTTGGAGCTAAGGTGGCTTGTTACTAAGATGGGAGTACCACAGGTTCATTGTTCACTACTGCTGCATTGACCAGCTGACCATACTTTCTCTGTATCAGTCCAGAGATGTTAGAGGAGGTTGGTTGGAGTTCACAGCTGTGTTACTATTCTATCAGGATCTGAGTGAGGTTTACTATCTTTAGTACTGCTAGTTAGTACTGTGACAAAGCACATTTGTGGTAAACCAAATTAAATGATACTAATAAATTCATTTGTCTACCTGCACCCCCGCACCCCCCAATGATCTGTGGGTGAAGTCAGATGCAATAGCCTTCTCTGATAAATGTGTTCTGAGCCTCTCAGGCAGCTGTCTGAGCACCCAGACAAAAAGGCCCTGAGCCCTGCTGAGCCCTGCTATGAGAAGTTGGATAAATGATGTATTAAACCATCCACCAATGTCCTACATCTGCTGCGCTGGGCTCCTCCACCTAAGCCACCATCTTCAGCACTTTAGTCAATATGAAACCCAATGCTTATAGTTCTTCACATGTAATTTTTCTAAACAATGATCCATAATCAGAAATCTTATCAGTTGAAACTTAGCACATCCTTAACTTCCAAACCACTACACCATTTGTTCACATGTACGCAGCCCTGTCCCATCCAATGGTAACATTGCTAGTACGAGTCTTTCCAGCAGCAAGGGTAGATGTAAGGGAGATGCAAGAGACTACAGATACTGCAATGTGGAACAACAAACAAACTGCTGGAGGATCTCAACGGGTCAAGCAACATCTGTGGGGGGACAGGATTTGTCAACATTTCAGGTCGAAACCTCACATTGGGGCAGGCATATTACATTTGTGGATGGATGTGAGGGATGATGTGTGCTGGATCACTGGATGCTGAGGACCCTGCGTTCTCCCTCTTGCTATGGCACAGTCAGAATGGTCCCTGGAGAAATGGAGCTCATGCCATCATTTTCAGAAGGATTTTATAGAATGCAGAACTCAGTGAGCAACTGGAAGAGGAGCAGAATACTTGACAACATTGAGCTGGCACATGCCTTCCTACCTGCCCATCTCTGACACTTTGCACAGCCTGAGTCTTTAGATCCTGGCAGAGGATGAGAGGTGTTTAGTTCTATGGCCTCTGCTCCTTCCATTGCCATTCTCAACTATAGCTATGGGCTTTCTTTGCCTTGAAAGAGAAAGCAAAAAAAGTCAGAATTGCACTTTGTCCCTTGATATACAGTAGGTCTCAGAACACAGCCTATGTGTTGATTTGTGCACAATGACCATTTTTATCCTATGCAAGGCTTTTATGGCCAGAATGTTGCTAAGGGTGCGCAACGGGAAACATTTCCGAGTGATATTAGGGTTTTAAAGAACTGTCTGACAAGTAGAGATGCTAATCATTTAAAGCTTTAAATCATTAGCTAATGATTTCACACCGATTCCGTGCAGTGTGAAAGAAAGCTCATTGCAACAATTAGCATATTACATTTGTGGAAGAATTCAAGGGATCCTTCTGATTTGCCAGACCTGCCAATTATGAAACCTTTTCCCAGCACTGAGTAGGTATGAATAGTTTATCTTTCTTGATGCTTTTCTGCCCTGACCACTTCCTTCCACTGTACTATTCCTCAGAGCCCTTGACCCCTGCACTTCAACCTACTACAGGAACACATTGTTAAATCACTGTGAGGATGCATGTACCACCCTCGGTATTGGTGTTCATTGCCAATCCTCAGTTGCCTTAAAAGAATGGCGATTAGCCTTTCCCATCATTAACTGCAGTCCATATGTTGATGGCCCTCCCAAAATGCTATGAAGTTTTGTGTTTTAACCCAATAACAATTAAGGAATATATTCAAATTTGGGTGCTGTGTGACTTGGAAGGGAACTTTATTTCCTATGCATCTACCCTTATTATTCTTCTAGTATCAGGCATCATGTGTTCGGTGTTGAAAAGGCTGCAACAACATTCAAGGTCATGTAAAGGTGACTTCTATGCTTCAAAGGTCATCTCTATGATATTTGGGCAACAGTAAGTGGCTTTCTTGAAATTATGGACATATATATACATACAAAGGCCAGCCTTCGTGGGAAATTTGTATTGGATGACCAGAAGCCGGTTTATTTCAATCAACTGATTGATTAAAACAGAAATTACCGCATGGACAGATAAACACAGGTTTAATTTCAGCATGGGTGAGGATGGTTAATACCTTTGCACCTGACTTTTTTGCTGCAATGTGATTATGTCATTCTGATGTAATTTGTTTATGATTGGCTGATTCACATTACAGGAATTAATTTTCCTTTTCAATGGAGCCTTGAGAACTCAAGCCAGTTTCAACAAGAAAATATTAATTAGCACTAATTATTATGATCCTCAATTGAAATCAGAATGAAACTTAATTCAGCATATATTATTATAAAATACAGAACACATTACAAGATGTTGTTATATAACTTGTGGCATTGATCTCAATTCCATAAAGCCAGTCCATTTGGCAAACTGAATCATATCTTGTTCATACTTATAATTCATGTCCTATAGATACAGAATGAAATGGCAACATTTAGTGTTAACATGGGATCTGAAAGTGTTTCATTACTGACCCATTTACAGTTTGATGCACAATGATCCAATTAAAGTAATTCCCACTATCTGGAAATAAGTTAAAATATTAGAAATTCAGCTTTGAGATCATCCCAAAACATAATCTTTCAATAGCAGTATTTTTGAAAGAAGGAGTTCTGTATTCTTTGTTTTAGATTTTAAAAATCAATTATAAAGAGCCATGGTGTAGTCTGACATATTATTTTCCTTACTTTCATTGATTGTTGAATACTTAAGATGAAACACAATGGTTAATATTCAGAATCTCATGTGTCTCCGTCTTCCATAACTGGCATTCAGAAGTTGAACAAAGTTTCAGAAAACTTCCATCAGTTCCAGACCAAAGATCTGCTTTTGTAGTTCATCTGTCAAAATTAACAGTTAACGTGTCATTAAGATGTCTTTTGGAAAAAGCACATTTCTTGTGGAGGCAGCATCCAAGGTGACCTTGTTTCTCTTTGTGCAGAGGTCTGTGTTATTAATTACCCTGCGCTAGAACATTTGTTAAAATCATCTGATCTGCTTTGCAGTCAGTGGTCACTAATCCCCTCGATAGAGTTCCATATTTGGAAAACTGAATATATATCAGTGCACCGAGTGAGTGTAGCAGGGTTTTATAACATTGTGATTGCCTATAACAGCAGTGATATTGATCCAACAGTGATCTAATACTTCTTGTACTGTTGTACTCAAACATTAAAAATGATTCAACAAGGAGTGGGGATAAAGTTCATTACAGTGTCCAGAAGGCAGTTCCTAAAGTCTTATCATTTGCTTCTCCATATGGGAACACCACCCCCACTCTGCAATCCCAGTTATTAGGTTATTTGATTTTGGGACATAAACTCACCCCAGATCCACATACATAGATTTAATGAAAATAAGCACTTATTTATCCAAAGTAGTGCCTATGATCGAATTTTCCCTTCCCCTTTCAAGCCAAAGAGGTTGTAAAGATTTGTGACACCCCTTAGATTATCCCAAATCAGATTATTTCCTGATCGTCATGGTTACAGTTATGATGCTTGTTTAAAAAGGAAAAGAAGCAATAATGACAGGCTAGTCAGCCTCATCTCAATGATGAGTGAATTACTGTAAACCTTCTGAGGGTCAGGATGAACTACCATTTATAAAGACACAGGTTCATCAAGTACATTTGGCGTGTTCACGGAAAGTTGAGGCTGGTTTATGATTAAAACCTTTGGAGGGATAAAGACGAAGGTCAATGAAAGTAGTACATTTGAGGTGGTATAAATAGATTTTAATAAGGCCTTTGACAAGGCAGATAGGTCAGTAAGTCCATGGGATCCAAGTGAAACTAGAAAGTTGGATCTAAATTTGGCTCAGGTGATAGGGAGAGATTCTGTGATTGTTTCCAGAGTTAAACCATGGCCTCTTGGAATGAGAATGTTCCGCAGGGGGCTAAAAAAAAGGTCTATATTCTTTGGAGTTTGGAAGAATGAGGGATGAACTTATTGAAACACAAGATCCTAAGGGAGTAAGACAGGGTAGACAATAAGATATTTTCACTATTAGGAGACTCTCAAATGAGAGGACAGAGGAGATGAGGGGGCAGTCATTTAAACCTGAGGTGTGTAGAAATTTCTTCTCTGGAAATCAGGTGAATCTCTGGAATTCTCAACCATGGATGGTTTGTGGAAGCTGGATCACTGGAGACATTTAAAGAAGATTAAAACATTTTTTGAATGATAGGGGAATTAAGAGTTACCGGTAAAGGAATCGAGACCTGGGGTAGATCACATATGATGACATTGAATAGCAGCATAGGTTGAGGGGCCAAATGGCCTACACCTTCTCCTGTTTGCTTGTGTTCTTGTGTAAACACCAATGCTTTGGAATTAAATGTAGGGTGTATGACCAAGAAGTTTGCAAATACCTCAAAAATTGGCCATGAGCTCAAGAGTGAGGAAGAAAGCTATAAAATGAAGGAAGATCTCAACAGACAGGTTAAGCAGGTAGGAAAAGTGAAATGGACTTCAATCTGGAGAAGTGTGAGATAATGCATTGGGCCAAGGAATAGACAATAAATGGTAGCATATAGAGGACTGGAGAGCACTTGGTGTTCATGTACACAAGTCCTTGAAAGTAGGACATTGAGATAGTTCGGTTAAGAAAGCTTACAGGATATTTTCCTTTATTAGCTGAAACATAGAATACAAGTGCATGAGTGTTATACAGCAACTGTATAAACACTAGTTAGTCCATAGCTAGGTTATTGTACACAGTCATGGCAACCAAATTATAGAAGTTTAAACAAAAAGAGAAAATGTGGGAAACATTGAGTAGGTCAAGCAGCATTTGGGGAAAGAGAAATAAAGTTAACAGTTCAAACGTGTCTGCGTGGGTTTCCTCTGGGTGCTCTGGTTTCCTCCCGCGTTCCAAAGATGTACGGGTTAGGAAGTTCTGGGTATGCTATGTTGGCACCGGAAGCATGGCAACACTTGCGGGCTGCCCCAGAACACTCTACGCAAAAGATATATTTCACTGTGTGTTTCAATGTACATGTGACTAATAAAGAAATCTCATCTCTCAAATTAAAGAGTCAGAACAGTCTTCAACCTGAAACATTAACAGTTTCTCCTTCCATGGATGCTGCCAGACCTGCTGAATGTTTCCCACATGCTCAGTTTTTACTTCAGGTTTTCAACAGCTGCCGTTTGTTTGATTGTGAATTGCAGGAAGGATTTGATTAGACTAGATGGAGTAGGGTAATGTTTCAGAGGATATGCCAGGGCTGGAGAACCTCGGCTTTGAGGAAAAGTTGGGGAGGCTGGGGTTGATTTCTTTCCAACAAAGAAAACTTAGACTGGTGGGTAAATTTAATTGAGATACATAAAATTACAAGAACCCTGGATGAAGAAGATAGGAAGAATCTACTTTCCTTTACAAAAAAGTCAATAACCAAAGATATAGATTTAAAATAACTGGGGAATTAAGGATAAATTTTTTTTGTAATATATAAATGAAGGTGTTGGGGGTCTAGAAGGTGCTGCCTGTAAGGTTGGTGATAACAGAAATCCTCAACAGATTTAACATTTGCTTGGATATGCACTTGAAATGCTGAAATCTGCAATGCTGTGGAAAGAGGGAACAAGTGAGCTAGTTACTTCATGGCCAACACAGAATCTATGGGTCAAATGGTCTCCCTGTTGTTATATTGTAATAAGGCAGCTTTTTAAACAAAAAGTTACACATTGTAGGGAGGATAGATAAATTGTTTTTTTAAAGAAAAGGTGGGAAAATAGAACTCTGTTCCTCTCTCCACAAATGCTGTCAGACCTGATGAGTATTCATAGGATTTTCTATATTTTTTTAAATTTGAGAAGGTAGACAATGGTGAATTTGAGCGTCCTTGTATACAAATTACAGATGGTTAACATGCAGATAAAACAAATAATTAGGAAGGTAAGCGGTAGCTTAATCTTTATTGCAAAGGGACTGCAGTAATGAAGTGTCGCTTCAGTGAGGCCACACTTGGACTATGGATGAAGCGTTGTTTCCCTAATTTGAAAAGGACATACTTGTCTTTTAGTGCAGTGAGAAAGTTCACTGAAATCATTCTTGAAATAAGAAGGATGACATAAGTGAAAAGATTGGGTAGAATGGAGATATTCTCTGGAGAAAAGGTGATCACTTTGAAATGCAGAGGATTAAGAACAGGTTTTGTTCTTTGGCTGCAAGGTCCAGAAATAGAAGCAATGATCTCATAATTAAAAGGCACTCATTTGGAACTAGGAAAAATTCCATGACCCAGAGGGTTGGAAATCTTTGGAATTTCCTAGACTGGAGATCCTGATCGCTGAATTCAATCCAGAAATGAGACTGACAGATTTCTAGACCTTATTAGAACCAAGAGATATGGGAAATGGGCTGGCAAATGGTTTTAAGTTGGCGACCAGCCATAATCTTATTGCATGGTGGACGAGGCTTGAGGGGTCATATGCCCTATTCCTGCTCTTTTATATTTTCTTAAAGTAAGGGAAAGCAACCCCCCTCCACTTCCTATTTTATGTTTCTCTGCCATACCTAACCCTGGAAGATGAAC
This sequence comes from Pristis pectinata, assembly GCF_009764475.1. NCBI lineage: Eukaryota > Metazoa > Chordata > Chondrichthyes > Rhinopristiformes > Pristidae > Pristis > Pristis pectinata. Next base: position 126,608,849 of record NC_067407.1, on the reverse strand, counting down.
AAATGAAGCAGGATTTTTTAAAAAATATTATTGTTACTGGAAACCTGAAATAAAAGCAGAGAAAGCTGGAAATAGTAAAACATGCAACAGAGAAAAAAAACTATGGGAAGAGAAACAGACTTCAAGTTGCAGATGGGTGACATTTCATCAAAATTTGCCAGTTCTGTACAAACGGGAAAAGCTGGTTAACTGCAATAATTGAATGTCGTGTTGTGTCCTGGCGGTTTTAATGTCCCTAATCAGAAGATGCCATGCTGTTCCTCCAGTTTATGTTAAGTTCCATTGGAGAAGGCAAGGAAACAAACACAGGGGTCAAAATGGGAATGCGATTGAGAATTAAGGTGACAGGCTACTGGAAACTCAAGGGCATCATTACAGACTGATATTTGGTGGTGACAGAAATCCTCGACTTATTTAAAAATTGCTTGGAGTGCCCAGGAGTCTAATTTCCCGCTGGGTTCCACCTATATCCATGAACATGCATTTTCCAACTGGTGAGAGTTCCTGGCCAACTTCCCCTTGCCTAACCCAAGTTCGTTGAGGACATTTACGGTGTCCCAATCGGTGGCACGGGTTGACTGAGCTCAAATATCTCCATACAGACGGGGGAACCTTTCTGGTGCGAGTGTCCGAACGTTGCTTGGGGCTTTATCATCACTTACTGGATCAGGGGAACACGAATCAATCTGGAACGCATCCTTCAGAACAAAACCATCCAAAGGAGTTAAATGAGATGGACCTGGGAGCATGGTATGACCAGAAGTTAACAATGAAGCAATGCTAACTTCAGAAAAAAAAAACGAACGAATAAGTTCCAAGTACATGGATCCCTGACTAATTATTGTAATTCCGTAATTTGATAGATGGCTGGAAAAGCTGTCACATTGCCGCCACTGAGTCCCTGAATAACAGAGATTTTTGAACGTCAGTAGGAGTGGGGTATTCCTAGTAGAGAGGATCAATTGCACACTCCATATTTTTATATAAAGACCCCTGGAATTACGGTTTACTTTAACATTCATAAATCAGTCAGCGGGAAGAACGTAAATATACTACTCCTTGCTCCCCCCCCCCCCGACGATTTAGAGCGTGTTCAGTATTAATCTGACCGAATATATACCTTTAACTTTCTGACCCAGAGCCATATCCGAAGTTTTGTGTGGTTGCGCACACCACAGACCGCGAGGAATTTATCAAATGAGGAAGTGTTCAGCTAATTTTAATAAAGCCCTATTCAAACGAGTCGAGAAGGTGAAGTCGTTTATCCTCGGCGCACCTCACCCCAAAAAAATGCAAGTTAGCGCAGTTATTTATCCCTTTACACTCTGTTCCTTAGAACTTGTTTCGCTTCTTAATAATCATATTTCATTGGTCAAATTTCCTCCCAGAACGCTGCATTAAAAAAAAGTTCTAGAAAACAGGGGTTAAAAAAATCGAAACGACAAGTTCTCGCTTTAAAGTAACGATATGATTAAAACAAATTGAACTAACTGGAATGCTATTATCTTGGCCGTTAAGCAAAGGACGAGGAGTGGCTTGTGTCCGTTAGACTAGAACTTGCAGCGGAATTCTGTTTCTATTCTCTACAACAAACTGAGAGGCGTACACTTAGAAAAGGATACGATACACAGGCATTTATACAAAAAAAGAGATGAACAGATACCGAGAAAGATAAGTGGAAAGGCACGAAGTTAACCTGTACAACGAAAGAATTTTGTAGATGAGCGAACAAACAAATTAAAAACAGAACTTCCATCCGAAACCTGATCGTGGAAGGAAAGAAAGTTGTTTAAAATTGCTTCAAAAAATTGCTTCAAAAATTGCTTCATGATTCATTTCAGTTCGATGAGCTGACAAACTCCTCCGAATATTAATCATATTTACCTACGTTTTGTAAACTATTATTTTTCTTTTCTCCGCTTAGTTCAGTGCTGGCGTGCTCATATCGTTTTATAGACCATTCCTTTGCTTGTTCGTTCTCCTTTCTGAGTGTTACAATTAATGGCCGGTTAAAGTTACTGTGTGCGATTGCTCAAAGGCCCTATGCTAGCAAGATTGAGACTGAATACATTGGAAGGTGTTCGCCAAGAAAATAAACTTCCGAATATGTGTTCCAAATTCCCACTAATTATAAATGAAATTTGAAATTGTCTTTTAACCATCTTAAGAATATTGAAAATCAACTCACTGAATTGTTCTGTTAAGACTGTAGTAGTTTAAAAGTACATTAAATATTTCCAATTAATCGTAATTAACCTTGCCGTTGAAAGCATCTGAAAGTTAATTACTTGAACATTTTTATTCCAGCATGCACTTTACCCAAACCTGGTTCAGCTGAACTTGTTGTTAACTATTCACTATAATCAATAAGGACGAAATACTTATTTGTGGTTAATTTTGAGAGTTTCTAGAAAGGAAATATCTCAGGCATTTTAAAATTGAGTTAATGTTGGAAAAAGCATTTAAACTATTTCTCATTAAGGTTTAGTTGGAGAGGAGCAAACTGTTTATTTAAACTGAGATTGTTAGAAGGCTGGATCTCTAAAACTGAAGATATATGTAGTATCGAGGACACATTCATACATATATTACTCCAAGTACTTCATATTCTATGAAGATCAATCACAGCCTCCGAGCCAGTCTCCATTTTCAACTAACGATAAACAGCGTTTCACTTTCAGAATGTATCTAAGATATACAACGGTGTCTTCCTTGACACTCGCTTCATTTTTGACTTACAAAAAACATTCTGAACCTTGTCACATGCATTTCGAAATCATACTGCAGCTACCTGTGATATATCACACGTCCTACTTCCTATTTTAAAAGATGCCATCGCACTTCTAATAGTCTCGCGGTCCTGTGGCTTTCACCTTTGAATTCCATGGAAGGCGGCTTTACAGTCGCAAGGGTAAGCGGGACTGCCGCATTTCTCGGTCGATTTATCTCCAATTGTAACAGATGAGATTATCCAAATTAACACTCCTCCTTATTTTCTCCCAACTATTCTCGTTTCCTGCTGTAATCAGTTTTCGCTGACTGAGTTCCCCCTTCCCTTCCCTCCCCATATAACAAGAATGACGTGAAACCTGAATCAGCTCAGAACCGGTGCACCACCATTCCACGCTCACCTTTTGCAGCTGATTAGATTTATCCTCTGACTCTTTCCCCCCCCCCCCCACCCCCCCCCCCCCCCCCCCCCCCTGAACTGACAGGAAGATGAGAAACTGGAATACACGAGATTTATTTTCACGCGTTTCTTTGGCGAGTTCATTGCCCAAATGCCAAGTTGTCTTTTTCTCAAACACATTGGCCCGACCTGAGTTACTTTAAGTACCTCCTGTTTCGGTAGGCTTGGGAAATGAACAATGACTTTCCTTAAACACACACACACACACACACACACACACACACACACACACACACACACACACACACACACACACACACACAGAGAGAGAGAGAGAGAGAGAGAGAGAGAGAGAGAGAGAGAGAGAGAGCGGCAGAGGCCTTTCCTGCTTGAAGGGGTTCCACAGAAACTCTAGCAGCATTGACCCACGACCGAAAGTGCGAATCGGCTCTTCCTCGCCCCAATTAGTACGAGACAAAAGAGACCCTTAAAGACTCATTCTCCGCGCTGTTTCTACCATGTACGCCTTTGTTGATCTCTCCTCGTCTAATTGTTAGCCTCACTAACGGATAACATTTATGAAAATGTGTCCAATATAGCAGACATTGTCCTTCCAATACTAAAAAGGGCAACGATTGCTAACAGCGAGAAGAGAAATAGCGTAAGTCAAAGAGAGGAAATTAGCATGTTTTAATATAAATCCAGGTTGTCAGAATATTATTTGATTTGTTCTCCACCGGCACATTGTAGCTGGAGTTTCACCGCTGTCAGAACAAAAATTAAAGTTACCAACAAAAAACCCTCGTTGAATATCTGACATGAACGTAATGACTGGTAATCGATCCAATACCTGCACGATCCGGTGTCCGCTTTCCTCCCCCAGTTCACCCTCCCGATCGCGTTGGTCAATTTCAAATCAGTTTCAGAGCCCAAATAGATACACGACATCTTTAAGCTGATTGGCCAGAAAGAGGCGGGTTAAAGCGTCTTCCACTCACACCTGATTGGACATCCGTCGGGAAAAAAAATGTTTAAAGTAACTTATTGATGGAGGCGTTGCTTCCCTGCCCCCAGTTAATTACCTGTTTTGATGAAGGTTGTCCCGCGCTATTTCTCGCTGCTTGTCGCGTCCCGATCACTCCACCGTGCTCCCATTGACCTTCCTTTAATTATTTGAACGACGATTGAAAGAGAGTGAGGGAGCGGGGGGAGCGCGGCGTCATCCTGAGCATGGGAGATGAGAAGCAGCCGAAAATGGTTCCCAAGTCCACCTCTTTCAGCATCAAGAACCTCTTGCTCCCCGAAGAGGTTCAACAAAGTGACAACAGTCAGAACGCCCGAGCCGGCTTCCTGAGCAGTAAGAGCGGCGACATCGAGAGCGGGGCTGTCAAGTCTGACTTCAAATATCAGGACCATCCAGAGACACAGGTCGTCACCGAGGGCAGCGAGCAAAAAAAGGACGAGAAGAAGCAGGGCAAATATGACAAGCCGCCTTTTAGTTATAACGCCCTGATCATGATGGCAATCCGCCAGAGCCCCGAGAAGCGGTTGACTCTCAACGGGATCTACGAGTTTATTATGAAGAATTTCCCATATTACCGGGAGAACAAGCAGGGTTGGCAGAACTCCATCCGCCACAACCTCAGCCTCAATAAGTGTTTCGTCAAAGTGCCCCGGCACTACGACGATCCGGGCAAGGGCAATTACTGGATGCTCGACCCGTCCAGCGACGACGTGTTTATCGGAGGAACGACGGGCAAACTTCGGCGGAGATCGGCCACGTCCAGGGGAAAATTGGCTTTCAAAAGGGGGCTTCGCCTTTCGACGTCGGGACTGGGCTTGGTGGAGCGGGGCAACCCCTTGTACTGGCCTCTGTCTCCGTTCCTGTCCTTGCACCATCCCCACAACGGGCTCAATTACAGCAGCGCTGCCTCTAGCTTTTTGAACCAGGCTCCCACGTACAGCTCGTTGCTCTCCGGCTGTGGATCCGGGGTCGACCAGATGGCGAGCGGAGACCTCTCCCACCCGTTGTTAAGGGGATCCGTACAGTGCGGCTTGGCCAACGGGTACACGGTGAACCCTTGCTCCGTCAGCTTGCTGTCGGGACAAGCCGGCTATTTCTTCCCTTCCCTGCATCACACGCAGACGGTGCAGCACCAGAACGGACCTGGGATGGGGAATCCGGGAGCACCTTCCAGCTCCCCCCCGGCAGCTTCTCTTCTTTCCGAGACCCTCAGACCGTCCCTTTCCACCTTCCCATCCGGACTGGCCGCCGGATTTACCAGCTACCTGTCACAGCAGAACGGAGGGGCTCCTGGCAATTCGTTTTTGCACTGATCTAGGCCCCGGACTTACAGTTCGTAGCAAAGCAACGCTATGCAAAACTACAGCTGCACCTTACTTCAGGAAACCCGTGCTGACACATTTGCTAGATTATTATTTCTGGGGTTAGTCGAAAATTGACTTTAAATTGCTCTGGAAAAAAAACAATGATTTAAACAAAAACTTGAGGCTGTAGTTTCATCCTGTAATCACAAAAATATTAATGTCGAAGGTACCTTGCACACCTGCTACTGCGAACGGCAAAAAAAAGCGTCTGCCCTTTTCTAGTTTAAATGAAGAGAGAAAAAGAAACAATGCAACCGGTTTGCTTTGTAATTTTAATGCGGCAAAAAGGGAAACCGTTACCTTTAATCTGAAATCTGGACTTCTCTTTAACCAAAGGTAACACTATTGCATAATCCAAAATATGATCGAAACGGTTGGAGTAAGTTTTGTTTTTTTTTCTTTTTGAGTGTTCGACACTATTTATTATTTATAAAAATTGTACATATATGTATTCATAATTTAATAAGTTACACATCTCTCACGACCACTTTAGGTTATTTAATTCTTTTGCGCTAATTAATTATCTTGGAAGTAGTAAAAAAAATATGGTGACCTTTTTGTGTTCCTATTTAAAATGGTTGCACCATTTGTCTCGCTACTCTCTATAAAAGCGCCTTAATAAACACAGTCAAACAGGGTTTCTATACAACTTGGGCCACTGTGGAAAAATTTATTTCTTTGCTTCAGTACAGTCTAAAATTGCCGAAACCTTGTTTGCATTGCTCAGGGTTCCCCGCGAGTTATTGCAACGGAAAACAGATAAATAATATAAATTTCACGTTGCTTGTACATCGTTTTTTTTAGTATGTGTGTGTGTGTGTGTGTTATGTGGGTGCTTTGCAATATCTCCGACCCAATTCAAACGTGCTTTCGATTTGATGCAGGAATTGCAAATGCAAAATGTTTCCGTAGAGGCGCGGAGCCTCCTACGGGCCTCGGCTTCATGTCTTGGGAAGGGTAATATCTGTGGAGTTATAATTGATGAATTAAGGGATGTTTTTCTATTTTGTGGTGGAGCTGTCCTTGATCCGCGTTAGGACGCTTTACGGCAGTAATGTTTGTGATGATCTTGTTTGAAGTGTGAAAATGCAAGGAATTAAAATTAATCCCAACTCCGGAATGGCGGAAACCCCACACCGACGGCCAATAATATTGCGCATATTTGTTCAAATGATCACGTGTCGACATCCCTACGGTGGTGGTCCAGTCTTCAGACCAAAGGAGAATTGCTTTAGCGTGGTTTCTTCAGCACATTCTGTGGTTATTAGTTCAGTCACCATTGCATTCAGAGCTCTTGCGAATGTCAGGGAATATTTTGAGACGAATTGAAAATTGTGATCGAGCTCTCGACAGCCAGCCATACAGACGCATTCCCCAATGTGGGAAATGCCTGAGACTGAGCTGGAAGTGACCTAACCGCAGGTTTGACCTCCACTCACCGCCGCCACACTTATATATATATATATATTGCTCTGTCGCAGAGCGGTTTGCTTTACGGAACTTTACGCGACCGAACGGGCTACTGTGCTGGGTAGTGGGCGCTCCCGCACCCCGCATTCCCTCCACGGTGCAGTGATCCTGGTAAACATGGGATTTGATGGAAAACGGTGATGACAGGGCAATTTGAGGGCGAGCAAAGGGAAACCGACAGATCCTCCGCTTTCGGAGCTCCTGGTTACCCTAGGCAATGCTTGTGACTTTCTCAAACGCACAAAGAACTTCTAATTAAAATGCTGATTCACAATCAACTTGCAAAAGTTTTTGTGTGTGCACGGGAGAGAAAGAAGATAGTAGCTTTGCAATTTTGTTCCGCTATAATATGGGCAACTGAGAAAGTATGTTTACTTATTTATATAAATCTGACTGAAGGACTGGGGTTCAATTCCGAATCCTGGCCGGAAACTAACCGGGTCAGTGGAAACCCTACACTGAAAGCAACTCGGTTTATTTTTCATCAAGTTTTGATTCAGAACCTTTCTAATCGTTTTCTTTTAATCATCTTTCCAAGTTGTCCGTGTGCCTCGTTGGAAACAAAGCATTAATTCTTCCTCAGCCTCCCCTCCACCTCTCTGACAAGTTCAATGCAATGCACATGTCTGACTCCCGGGCGCTCCCAGAGCTATTTTAAGGGACTGTTGTGTTCCTTTGTCTGAACCGTACAATTTGATTCGCACACTAACTGTACGTAGATTGGGTTTTATTTTTGCTCTAATTTGTTTTGTTTATAAAGACATAGCATTTAGAACAGCGTTTTAATTACTCATTAACTACTGTGGACGATGGTAGAACATGGGTGATCCATAAAAATACAGGGGTTTTGTATGTACAGGGAACAAGAACACTGGGCCTCGTACCGAGCTGCAGTAAGTTTGCAGCCCTAAAATGTCTGTTTTAAATATAAATTGACAAGATACCCAATAGGAAGACTTACATTAAAAAACGATCGTGTAAATGCACTTGCTGTTTGTGTGTCTGCTTTCTAATGAAGCCTTGCTGTAGGCCATTGGATGCGCTAATATGCTTCATTGTGGTCATTGCACAAAGCGGAACACTCGCGGCAACATTAGAAGGACGACTGTCTTTAATTTTTAAATCACAAAAAAAAACAATCGTATTAAATTCAATGCAACCGAATTCCTCTCCCTGCCAGTGCCCCGTCTGCCCTGATGTTGGAGTGGGATATTGGCTGTGATTCTTCTCCGATATATTCGGTATTGAACCCCGGCTGAGGATCCGATTCGTGGTAATTATGCGCTTAATGAATGGAATCAGCGGTGTAAATGTTAAAAGACTAAATAGCAAGGATATTGATGCACTCTTTTATCTTCTGTTCCGCCCTCCCCTTTTTATGCACAGGTAAACTCGGGACACGTTCAACTGGAATATTTCTGATCATCAGAGGGTTATTAAAATACATCATACAGTCTCATAAAACTTCTTCCTCAACCCATCGGTAACTTTAAAAAGACTCGTAGTTAAAACAGTAGAATAAATAGCCCCTCTGGTGTGCACGCTTGCAGTGTTGCTCAAGTTTAGCAGAAATGGAAAGGTTTATCCATGTCAGCCCCCGGCACGCCTTTCAACATTCGGGAAATTATTAAGCCACTTTTTTTCCCTGTGTGTAAGGCGCAGAATGAGAGAGATACCAGCGCAGAAGAAGAGAATTTGGTTCAGTGAATTTGCGCCCATATTAAGGCTTCTTCGAAATAACACACTCTCGCGGTCTTTCAATACTTTTTTCCCCTGTAATTTTAATTGAATTATATATTACTTACTGTGACGAACTCGACTTCTATACCCAGTCCAGTGTTCTAGTGAAAGAAAGGGTTCTCCCCAATCTCCTCAAGTTTGCTTTCCTGGGTTTACTTTACGCATATGCCTGTTCACAATCAAATCTAAATATCTCAAACAGGGAAAGAGTGATATTTCTTTAAATAAAAGGAGCTAGGTTCTTGGCATAGCTGCTTTTCTTTTCTTGAATATAAACATTTCACCAGTTATCAAAAGATAAACAGGCCCTGACTAAATAATTTGCTGTGCAGAGTGATGTCATTTTGGCTCTAGTTCCTGCCATCTTCCATTTTGATTAAGATTAATTCGGACACAGCTTTGTATCTCTGCGGCTATATATCATCGATCCAATACCTCCCAAATAAGCCGAAAGAATCTTTAAATCGTCTGCATTACTTCCTATTAATTCTCATTTTTAAACATCGCCGTATTTTAATGGTGTGGAATTATTTAATTTTGCAGCCGTATTGCATAGATTGAAGTGACAAATCACAATATTATTAACAGATCGCTTGTAATAATTTCCTAAATCTGTAAATATTATGAGGCAGGGAGTGAACAAGAAGATTTGCCTTGGCCTCTGATGCTTCTTTTGTGTAGAACGTGTCAGTAAGTACTATAATCAAGGAAAAGGTATAAACAAGTCCTGCTGCTACTCAAGCAAATCTTTCATCGCTTTTTTTTCTCTCTTTCCTGTCTCAAGAATTGTCCCCAAACGGACAGTTGTCACCATTTATTGTCAGTCTCTGGAAACTGCGTGGACATGTTACATCTCCCATCTCCACTCTCAGTCCTAATTCAGGGTGTCGACCCGAAACATCGACAATTCCTTCCCTCCCACAGATGCTGTTCGACCCAATGAGTTCCTCCAGCGGATTATTTGTTGCGTTGGACATGTTACACATTTTGAACACTTAAAGACGCAATTTGGCCCACAGTATATGTACTGGCTCTTTTAAAGAGCTATCCAACTATTCCCACCTTTTCCCAAATAGTCCTGGAATTTTCTCCCGTTCAAATCTCTTTCCAATCCTCTTCCACTAATGAATCTGCTTCGACCAATTTTCAAGTCCTTTGGGTAAAAATCAAAATGTGAACTCCCCCCGCCACCCCACGTCCCCCGTAAATTTCTGGAGCGAATGCCACCAGGGAATCGCAGAGATCACATAGAATGATTTTGTTAACGAATAATTAAGTTGTATTGGCATTTTCAATTAAAACAAGTTTAAAAAGAGGGATCTCGACCACCCCGATTAGATTTAATCAGTACTTACAATCAATCAACATTTACAATGCTCTTTTTTCCTCAAGAAGTTAGATTAAATTACTGTCAGAACACACGCAGACGGAGTAATGTTTAAAATACAATTTGAAATGCAACGGCTTTTTCATTAAATATCAACTCGTTAACTGTAGTTCAGATAGAATCGCTTTGGAAGAACGCGCTTATCATATCTGGGTTTATATCTGGTTCGATAAAAGCAAGTAAAAGTGTACATGACCCCATCTCCGTGGAAACATGGAAGTTTTGACTAATTTGCCAAATTACTGCTTCACTCCTCAAAGAACCGCCTGGAGAGATTGCAGTGTTTGCATTGTTCCAGGCTTCCCAATAGGAACCTCGTGAATGTACGCTCGCTGCATCTTTTCTATGTTTGTGTTTGCGTGTTCGTGCATTTCTAATTGTGTGTGTGCCCGTGGATTGTGTGCCTGTATCTACCTGTATATATGTGCATGTATCTCTATGTCTAAACGCCTCCAACTGTGAGCCTACCTGCGTGGGTCTGCATCTGTCCCTGGGACTGCGCCTGTATACTCATGCATACCCAGGCCGCTGGCTATGTACGTGTGTGTGTGCGTGTGCGTGTGTGTGTGTGTGTGTGTGTGTGTGTGTGTGTGTGTGTGTGTGTGTAAATATGTCAGTCTGCTTGCATCTGTATATGCTTGGTTGAATCTTTGCGTGAGCCAGCATTGATATCTGTACCTGTCTGTGCTTGTGGGTTCTATCTAGCTGACAATGTATTTGTGTCTATCTATAAGTCTATATCGAAATCTGTCTACCTGTGTGTCTAAATGTATTTGTCCAGGTGTATCTGTATCCCGGCTCTTTATGTTCATGCCGCTGTCTATTTTGCCTATGTATCTGTGTGTGGCAGTCCCTGTGTAGGGCTTTGCATGTAGACATCTGTGAGCGCCTTTAGAAGCATCCGATAACATTGCACTTTTAAAGATCCAGTTAGTTTTTTCGTCGGTTCCCTTCCATGGTCGTATATGCTACACAACAGGGAGAGTCGGTTGGTAAATTCAAGAGGGAAACAACTAAAACATTTGCCCCGTGAGCAGCAACTAGGTTTTCAAGCACTCACAGAAAATTTACAGGCGAGGTACATAGAGAATATTAAGTATCTTTTTCTAAAAATAAACAGAGTTTTAATATTTATAATCGCGCTGCGTTAACAGTAACCCCACTGACACTCCGCACTGCAGCCTATTCTATAGACCAATTTTCTGGTTCATTTACCCTCGCGAGATTCATAAATCTAAATGGGGATAAACTGGAAGAAATGGTTCGGAAATAAACCTTGATGTGTTATAAAGCTAGAGTAATTTAAGACAATATCGGACCAATGCATTAATTTTAAAATGAATAACTTAATTACAAATTTTCACTAATTATCTTTTCCATTGTTTTTATTTTAATTTGAACCTTTATCTTGTGTTGGCATGTTGGTTTGGTTTACAATTTCATTATTAGAATCTATAGACTTGGGAACATTTAAACGTTGTAAGGCGCCAAGAATATCACTCTGAAGTTTGTTCAGAGTGGTCCCCACAAACACCGAGGGAACTTGTCAGCATTCACTCGCGCCCATTGATGATTGTGGTTATTGAAACTTTATTTACACATCATTGTAACTAGCCCTCCCGGCCCAATGAGCCTGCGCCGCCCAATTACACCCATGTTAACCTACTAACCCGTACGTCTTTGGAACATCATGGGTCCCCTTCACCGAAAAAGTGAAGGCAAACTGCCTGGTAACGTGCTGATTACACTATAATTAAGGAAAAGATAACCAATAATATAAATAATATAATCCCGTCTTTATTCATTCCCTTCCCTTCCACTAAATAACTCTTATTACAAAAATATCTCTGAACTTGTTACCTCCTTTTCCACTCTCCTTTCCGTTTCCAGATTGATTCGTTTGGAGTGTATTTTAAAAAGTGCGATCGCCCTTCGTGGGTATATAGCGACTTGCATAAACAAGAAAGCGGGAGAGCTGAATTAAGAGAGGAGATTGCATGAATGAGTTTTATAATTCCTTGAGCAAAGGTAATTGTGCCGGTAGGATCTGTTTAAAATGTTAAGTGGATTGGATAGGTCCGGAAAATCATGCCCCTGGGCTGGCGTGAATCAAGGACCGTGGAAAGGTGGGGTATGCGTTGGGGTGCAGTGAATAAAATCTTAACGTTAGAGATTGGCCTTTCAGAAGTGGAGTGAGGAAGTCCTTCTTCACACACGGGAAGGAGAACCCCCCCCCCCCCCCCAGAAGGCAGGTGGATTCGGGGCCAATCGAATCTATCGAGATTGAGATCCTGTGGTGTGGGTATGAGAAGACATGCAGTTATGCACATCAGCCTTGACCTAATTGAACGGCGAAGTCGGATGACCTGCTCACGTTCCGAACTTTTCCACGTAAACAGAGGAAGAAAGGGGTTAATCGAGTCAAAGCAAAGTGGAAGCGGGTATAGAATTCACCTGAAAGAAGGGAAATTTCACAATTTAGGGGCACATTATGGAGCTCCAAAGGCAGAGCCGAGGACTGCTATGGGCCTCAAGTAGCAACAGATAGGGGGTACGGGATTGGGGGTAGCGGGGTGGGAAGGGGCGCGGTGCTTTGAGCCCACGGGCTGGGAAGAGATTCGGGATGGGGTGGGTGGGGACGCATTGAAGGTGTGCATCCACAGACTGCAGACAGGTATGAGGGAGCTGTGGATTCACAAGATCCGGGAAGGCACTGTGAGCACTCAGTGGGAGCTCTGGGCCCGGAGACTGGGTAATCAAGAGGTGCTGTGGATCCCCAGACAAAGCAGACGGGGCGGGGGGGGGGGGGTGTGGTGCTGTGATCCCACAGAGTGGGCGATACCTGTCCCAGGGGTTAATTGGACCATACCCCGATGACTATACGCCCTCAAGATAACGAAAGGTGCGTTTCTGATGAACGGGCTGACCCTTGGCAGAGGAGGGGGTGTTATAGTGTGTGATTTAGACAGGTAGACAAAATAAAAACAACTTGATTGTACAAGGACGAGGGGCAAGAAAGTCGTGGGGGGGGGGGGTTTGTGAGGGGCAGCCAGCGAATACTAATGACCCGGAATGTAATGCTTTCGAGAGTGGTAGTGAGACGATCAATGATTTCTAAGGGAAATTCAATAGACACTTGAAGAAAGTAAATTTACAGGGCTACTGAGACAGAGTGGGAAATAGGATTGACGGACATGCTCAGCGGGGAGCCGTCCGGGACTCAATGGGCCGAACGAACCCCTCTAGACGTAATGAATCTATGACCCAAATGTAGTCTAGCTTCAAACAGGCGGTGCCGTGCTGCATGTTTGTCCTACAGGATGACACCGGTCAGCTAGACGGGTCAGCGACCCCGTGCCACCTCGTTTAGGGATCCGTAGCACCTCGATCACCAGTCCGTCGGCCCACTGTAGCCCTGGGTCTGTACCCAGGCGATGTCCACGTCCCACAGCTCGCCTTTGGATCTGCACCCCATCTGTAGTCTCACAGCTTGCCTGTGAATCTCCACCCAGTCTGTGAGTCGAAGGGCGGAATAATTTGCAGACACCCTCATACCCAAGGTTTATAGCGGAATATAGGGCAAGAACCCGGTGACAATGCATGAGCGAAGAGCTAACACCTTCAGAAGTGGGGCTGGAGAAATGTATCGAGAACTTATATCAAAAAATCTCTTCACCTCCCTATGGAAGTGCCCTGATGTTGGCCCGGTCAGTTATAGTGGGACAGATGTACAGGGCTATCCTCCCCCAACCCGAATACAATGGGAAGTATTTCCACATCCAATAAAACAAAACTGAAGGAATATGTTTGAGCTCAGCCTTTCGCCTTTCAGTAAACTTTAGAGCAAAGGGAACCCCAGCAAATCCTAACTGGGAAGTTTCAACTGCGGTGCAAGCTTTCTCGGTGACAGCAGTGACGGAACTTGGCCTTGGGGAGGGTGCATGTTCACGTTATACTCCCTCTTCACCTCGATCTTGGTCATCTTTAAGTGCGAGCACAGACTTGTTTCAAAACCAACGTCCTCCCGGGAGCAAGTCTACTTGCAGAGGCTGGTGTTGCTCGGCGCTGCAACAGTGTTCCAGAACAAGGTTAGACTGCGGATAGCGAATGTTTGTGGCGCCAAAGCGACGACCGCCCCGGGAGGGCCACGCGTCAATCCGTGACTGTATTTTACAAATATATATTGCTGTTTGTTTTGACTGATTCAAAGCTGTGTTGCTTGATTCCTATCATCAGATCGAAAGTGCCTTGTGGCTAAATGGATGCCATCCTTTCCCTTAAAAAGATTATTAGACACCGAATCTCACCCTCTCTACAGGCAGTTCAATGGCAATTCTCACTCTGCCCTTACGCAGTTTAATATTCATCATTTCTTACCCTTCCAGTAAACAGTTTAATGGAAGATCTTTCCCTTCCCATAAACAGATTAATAGACATAGGTCTGATCTTTCCCTTTCTCTCCGGAACAGAAAATTAACTCATGCAATTAATCAAAACTGGTGAAGTCGGAATAACTTTTTTCGTGCACAGAGCCGGGGTTGTTTTAAGCAGCTCCGGATAACGAATAAAACAGTCGGGACATATCAAAATTAATCAAATAATAACAATTATGAATATGGTGAGGTACAGTCCAATTGGTCAAGTTCCAGGGGGAGAGAGAGAGAGAGGGAGATCATCTAAAGAACTCTGCAATCAACCTTTACCCAAGGAAGATCGTGGTGAGGTTGCTTGTTAACGACAAGATTTGCTTTTGAAAACTTATTTGAGGTTATACTGTCAGAGCAAGCGGAATAATTAACTCGTTGATTTCTGTCAGGCTTCACTTTACGTTCATGTACAGAACCGAATTTTTCCGTAGAATTTTCACGGCACAGAAGGGGGGCGTTCGACCCACAGAGTCTCTCCGGCTCCCAGCAGAGTCGTTTAAAACCCGACAAAGTGTGGACGTTAGAAACCTGAATTAAAAGCAACAGAACAAAGCGCTGGAAACACTCAGCAGGCCAGGCAGTATCTGTGGAGAGAGGAACAGAGTTAACGCCTCAAATCAGGTGACCTTCATCTTCATGAAATCTGATGAAGGGCCATTGATCTGAAACGTAAACTCTTTTTCTTCACACATGCTGCCTGACCTGCTGAGTATTTCCAGTTCTTTCAGCTTTTATCCCAGTGGAAGCACAGTCAGTAAAACCGAGGTGAACGGCGGCTAAAGTTCACATTCCTTAATTTCATTTTACCCGACCGACCGACCACTGACTAATGAAGAATAGAAGGTAATGAGGTGGTAAAGCTCCCTCGCCATGAACCTACTCTCTGGGAACATTAGTTCCGTGTTGTTATAAATCACAATAAGTCATCCAACAGTTTCTCCTAACAAAATAAATTACCCCGTTGTTTCAGAGCATGTTCGTTAGTTGTAAATAATAAACCTGACTCCCGCCCGCCTGTAAAAGTTAAAGTTCCCTGTCATAGAGTCATAGAGTGGCACAGCACAGAACCTGGCCTTCGCCCACCACGACCATGGCACCCATCCTTATCTCACTTCCCCGCATTAGGTCCACAGTCTACTCCTTGGCATCTTGGTTTCATTTTCCAGGCATTGCGGCAGATACCCAATTCCTATAGTTTAATACATTCATCCCGTTGTTATCTAATAACCGTGCCTGAAGGCGAAGGCCTACAGCTGTTGTGATGACAGAAACATTCGCCATGCCTTTCCCTGAAGGAAACATCTGGCACCACCATGGAGATTCTAATCCCCGTTTTTAGGTGAAATAGACACAATGGATGTGGAATGAAGAATGCAATGCTTTCCAAGCAGAGACAAGCAGAGCGACTCCAAACCGTGAATGTATCATACAGCAGTACTAGAAGCAACAGGATTGTAAGCACAGTAATAAAACTTTAAGTCGCTATTATTTTATGATGTAGTTATTTCACGCAGCTTCACTCTAACTTTATAATGTGCTGGGATTGTGCGAACACCTCCTTCACGCGTTTAACGCGGGTTCTACGGCGCCACTTGGCTCATTTTTTCTCGGCCAAACTGATTGAGAACACGTCCTCAATAAAGACACATGTTCCATTTTTATTGTATGCATGAGGATCCACATTTATTTACGACCTGTCGGTTTAACTAATTAGAAAAGTTGCTTAATTGTGATTTTTTTTAAAAATGGAATATATGATTTCACCGTGTTGGGTCTCGGATCAGTGAATAAAGGGATGAGCACTGAGGTCGCCAGACTGCTTGGTTTGCTGTTGGGTGTTTTCCTCTGTATTTTGTCTTTGTTATGTCCTTGGATATTAGTGAATATATTAAATGTGTGTTAGATTAATTTATTTAATTTATATGCTGCTTTTGTTATTTCCATATTGTGTAACCTTTTCCATTTTCCCTCACACGCTACATCAAGCAATATTATATTACAAAGTTACTGCTGGAAGAAGATATCACCAGATGTCGAAACCTGTTCCTTTGGTTTTTGGACCTGCCCCTCCCCTTCAAATTATCTCTGGACAACACGTTATACTCTCCATATAGCAGCAGAAAAGGTTTATTAATGAATTAAAAAACAAAATTCAAAAAGGATGAATAAATGTTCAGTAGTGAGTTTGAGACAGAAATTTAATCTTGCGGTTCTTGTAAATAGTCATAAACCACAAAATGTTCCCTCCAGGAATTTCTAGCAGCGCGTGAAGAACTCGATTGAACCGCTGACTTGTAATGTTGTCTACTGTCATGTCTTGTACTTGTCCACATCGCGTACATGTGGAAATATGGGCACAATGCATTGTCCCTATTTAGTTCCTGGTCTTTAAACAATGGATTCCTTCACGGGGGAAATAAATTACGTTAACCCTTCCATACACTTCAAATATGTTCATAGAAGTCACTAAATCACTCAGATTTGCGTGTCCAGGATCAAGTGGCAGCTTTTTATATATGATTGTAGCAGCTAATAGTTGGAAGTGCAATTTTCAGTCCAACGTAGTATACAGAACATAGACCTTAACACAAATGTTTTAAATTTTGTTTGTCCCACATGTAAAGAATATTGCAAATGTTTGTTGAGAGCCATTTCTATATCTAACCAAGTATTATTGGCAAGTTTTTTTGGTATATGATTACAATACGCACTGTAATTATATTTTCAACACAAAATTGCACTTCGCTTACTTATCTTTCATTTGTTTCCTTTTATAATCCAAGGTAGCAATTATATTCTGACACAAAATATTCCTATAATCCCTGGGTTGTAACACTCCGGGTAACAAAACTACCCTACTGTCAAATTTGTTCGGTAGATTGATTAGTTCGATTAGTCTAATCCTTTGTGGAACGTGCTTTAACGTTAGCTGTTACGGACACATCAACTGCGAGTCTATGACATTGCTTTGGATTCCAAAGAGTGGGTGGGGCGATGTTAAAATGTTGTCTAACTTTATAGTTTAAAGAAATTTTAATCCGAACATATTTTCTACGGGGGTCCAGAGAGGAGGCAGGACGAGGGCTCGAGAGGAATAACAAATAAACTCAAGACAAACAAACTAACTCAGAAATTAACAAATTACAATTGAACGAATTGTAATTGATGTAGGGCCTAGGTCAAATTCATAGGATACTCATTGTTCTATTTATAACCACATACTTGTCAACTTCTTAAATTGTAATTAAGTCAAATTTCACTTAAATGGGAATGCTGCTTTGATCATTCTTTCTACACTTTATTCTAAATCATAATCATATAAATGGGATCACGATGCTCATTGGTCTTACTTGCTAAACTGAACGAGTTTAAGGGGCCGAATGTCCTACTCCTGTTCCTGTTTAAAAACCCAATGCAATCCCAGTGAAAATATTTTGTAAGAGCTGACCGCATGATATATGTCTAATATATATTTAAAATGCGGTTTGGGATATGATTGCAGTTGCAGCAATGCGCTATATAAATGCAAGTTATTTTTCAGCCTATGATTCGGGATACTGCGTTGTTCTTCGCTGGAATCATTTCATACCTTGGCCTTTCATCAACTGGATTGTTTCCCGTGTGGTGTTTGTGGTATACGGAGGTGTTCACCACCATAGGCAGCACATAAAACAGCCTTATTTTAAATTTATCACGTCTCAATAACGCGTCGGTGCAGTTTACAAGTGGGGTGACTGCTAATGTACAGACAAGCTAGAAAGAACGGTTGGGATAGTGGGTACAACAAACGAGCTACCGAATCTAATTCGGCCAAATGCATTATTTTCAATTCCATGGTTTACATCATTGAAATTGCACTTGCTAGTCAGGCTTCCAATTTACGTGTTGTAAACTTCACAGGAGCCAATAGTTCTTAAAAACATTTTTTTTGTTTGATATCCGTTGGGTTCGGTGCATCCAAAAGTCCAGCGAAAACAACGAAAATGCCAACCGAAGCAACCTTTCTTGTTTCCTTTAAGGCATATCTTAAATCCTACCTCGTTGACAAATTCTGGTCACCTGTCCTAAAATCTCCCGGTGCCGTCAAGTTTTGCTTGTTTGATAAAGTTCCCCGTGAAAGAAACCAAATGAACACATGTAGATATGAATTAGGGATGGGATCCGGCCACTCGGCCCGTCAAGCCTGTTCCTCAATTCAATAAAATCCAGGCTAATCTGATGTTAACCTCAACGCTGTGTTTCCTCCTATCCCCGATAACCTTTCACCAAATCGCCTCACCTGTCCTAAATGGGAGACCCCTTATTTTTTAGCAGGGATCAGGTTCTCCCACAAGAGGAACCAACCTCTCCACATCCACCTTGTTAAGACTCCCACCGAATCTCCTTCCGTCCTGTAACCACTTTGTGACTCTATGAATGTAAATCGTCCCGGTGAAGATTGGTTGGACCACAACAGCACTTTCAAATGCAACAAAGAAGAAAAAAAAAATCGGTGAGATGCAATTTACTTCTGATTTGCGTGTACCTGTTCGCAACCGTAAAGCAAATTACTGCTGATACTGGGATCTAGAAATAAAGACAGAAAGTCATGGATCACAGTAACTCAGGCATTATGGTTCAGGCCATGATATTTCGTCGGATATCTTTACAATATTTATATCTGTTCTTAAAGATACGAATCCTCCACTGAATATCTCTTCCGTTTAAACATTTTATCACCAATCAGTGTTCACTATTTGCTGGTGGATTTTGCTTGTTTTTTGAAGCAAGTCAAAGATTAAAACTAAACGAAAAAAATATAAGAGAGTTTCTTGGGCAGAAGAGGAAAGGTTCATTGTTGCAGCTACACTTGTGCTAGAGCGCTGACTGAATCTCCTTGGAAAGCCGCCCCTCTGAGAGTTTAAGAGAACCGGTGTTGGGAAAGTTCTTAATAATTCAAATAAATGGTATTACTTCGCAAACTTCTTTCTGTGGTTACAAAATCCAGTGATAGTTCTTACCAGTTTCCCTGGAGGGAAGCGCCTGGTTTTATCCCACATGGAAACAGATGAATTTCTTTAGAATTGGTATTTATTTCAAGGTAAAAAAAAGTCATCAACGAAACTAACAGTCAGCCACCTACGATCTGTATCGTTGTTCCCCATCCCTCTACACCCCCCAAAAAAAACAAACAACTCACGAATCTTAAACCCACGACGTTTGATTTATTTTGTTTTAATTTAAAATTTGACAATATCGCTTGAAGTTGGAGGCGCTACATTGCTGACTCTCCATTCTATGGGTCAGTTGGGCTGGAACATTACTATACAGAATCGGTTCCAAAATTAGGGCTTTTTTAACGGGTCGGAATATTTAGCGACGGGAGATAACATTGTAAGACACTTCTTGTGATCATAGATGGATAGTTAAGCAGATCGGTGGGTGAAACAAATAGACATAGGAGGTTTTTAAATGGTGAAAGGCGCTAAACGGAAGAAGCTGGAGAACTCTGCTAATTGTTTCTGAATACGGGGGATGGATTAAATGGGTACCCGCATCTCACAAGACAGCAGCGTTTGTTTTCTCTTTCGAAGACATAGTTTTAAAATTAAAAATCCGAATTCCATTCTTCTAAATTGTGGCTACTTTTCTTGACATCTTCGCCTTGTAAATTCGTAGATCCACTTTTACAATAGATGTTATCGGTGTAAATTAGTGATTCTGTAATTTACTGTCTGAATGTGTGAGTGCTCTAGAAATCACTCAACTTCTCTGAAAACTTTTTTTCAATCAATGAGACTTCCGAAGAGTGAAAGAAAATATTTCAACAAAATAAAAAAAATGACAAAATTAACCATTCTTGCGCATTTTTTAGTGCCATCTTTTTTTTATATTGGAGACCCCACCCAACTAAATATCTGCAATTAGGGTTTACAGTTTTGCTCAGAATTGTGACATAATGTTGTTAATAAAGGATTAGTGTGAATGGATACTTAATGGCCGGGTGGACTCGTTGGGCCAAAGGGCATATTTCCACACTGTATGATTTTATGACTCCATGAATTTGAGTTATATAGTCTGAGCATTTGTCTGCTCCTTTAAGGAAGGAGGAGGAGAAGATTTTCCCACAACATGCCAGATGTTTATTTGCATTAATGGTATACTTCTCCATTTTCTGGAAATGTTGTCAAACAATTTCAGAAAAGTATAGATTTTAAGTGCTTCCAATGGTTTCAGCTGATTTTATTTTTAAACGATGAGGTGATGTGTTTGTACTGCAAGAGAATGAGAAAATGACAGCACTGTACACAAACAAGATATAGCTTTTATCTTCTGCTCTGTAAACTTCAGGAAGTATTTATGTGTAGAGAGAGATAAATAAAACAGGTTGGGGAGTGGCGAAAGGCAGATTCAGAAATAATGGGTCTTGCTTAATGTTAATACAAGTTCAGTTTTCAAAATAATCACAATTTTTTTACCCTGAAGAACTTGATAATAGCCAAATAATTAGTTGGACTATCAACAACTGACTTGAATATCGCAAAACATTCCAAAGCACTTCACAAGAGTTTTACTAAACAAAATTTTACGTGGAGCCTCAAGGAGATACAAGCAGTTGACCAAAAGAGGGTGGGTCTTATCATAAAGGTGCAAAATAAAGGCAAAGAAGCAGAATTGTTTAGGAAGGCAATTGTGGAGCTTAGGACTTGGCAGCTAAAGGTACATGGTGGACTAATTAAATATCGGAAAGACCAAGGCACTAGAATTGGAAGAAAACAGAGATATCTAAATTGGTGCAAGTTACAGTGATAGGGATGAAGCAAGGCCATGAAGTTATGTGAAAACAAAGGTGAGAATTTAAAACATTGAGATACTGCTCCAAGGAGAATCTATGTAGGTGAATAGGTGCAAGGCAATGGATGAAAGGAGCTTGTACATGGGCAAGTGTTTTAAATAACCTAAAGTTTAGAAATGGTGGAGCAATCAAAGCCAGACAGGAGGCATTGGAATAGTCAAGTCTAGAGCTATTACAGATATAACTGACTGTTTAACCTGCAAATGGGCAGAGGCAAAGCAGAATCAGGCAATGTTTTTGAGATATAAATAGGCAGTCATGGTGATGTTCCATAACTGTAGTCCAGGGTATACCTTGGGGTCAAATATGGCATAACATTGTGAACAGTGTAGTTCAACTTTAAATAGGTGCCTGATAGAGCAATGGAAATGGTGGCTAAGGCATGGATTTTTGTCAAGGGGACTACGCCCGTACACAGGCCATGAGTAACACTTGTTATAATTTCATTGCATTTTGTGTCAACTTTGAAAATAAATTTTCTTTACATTTCTAATGGAAACTTTGTCCAAAGCCAACACTGACATATCAGCACTTCAGTTTTGTGTCTTCCAGCTGGCCAGCTTTCTCTGTAGATGATCAGTGGGGAGGTCAGTGTTCTAAATTGCTCCATTATTGATATACAACTATAAATAATATTAAAATATAGCGTCATATAAAGCAGAATGCATAGGCTCTAAAATGGGGATTGAAGTACATCCTAATGTATTTTAACAATTATTTCCTAACATCCAAATCCTTTGCCTAAAGACTATATATTGTCTGGATTCCCCAATTGCAATGTCATAGATGGACTAGCAGCACCACTAAGGAATGGCACAGTGTAAGACCATTCAGCCCATCAAGAATAGTTAATTAATGTTAAGGGATGGCAACTGAGATGGGAAAGGAACTTTGGAAACTGGATCCACAAAGATTACAAGTGCATCCAGATATATTGTTACAGTTAATTGTTTATAGGAGTCATTGCTAGGGCAACTGATTTTTTTGATACATAAATGCCTTGAACATTGGAATAAAGAATAAACTATCAAATTTGTTAATGATACCAAACTCAGTGTGAGAACTGGGAGAATGATATCAATTGAATGGAACAAGATATCAGCAGGTTTGGAGAATGGGTACACAACTGGTAGATTAAATTTAGCACCAGGAAAAATGAGGTGATGTATCTTGGCAGAAGAGAGGTGGAAAGGCAATACAGACAACTCTAAAGAGTGTGCCGCAACAGAGAGAGCTGAGCTTACTGAGGGAGTGGCTAGCAGAGCATATGAGAGTTTGTTCTTTTTGGAGCAAAGGAAGTTGAGGGGAAATTTGATAGAGGTGTACAAGTTTCGATAAGGTGCTCAAAGATAAACCGTTCCCATTAGCTTATGGTACAAAGACTAGGAAACACAAAATTAAGACACTGGCCAAGAGATTGGATGGAGGGGGGAGTGGGAGAGTAAGGAAGAATTATTATATGTAGCAAGTAATAATGACCTGGAACACACCGTTTATAAAGAGGGGCAGGAGGGCGATACTATCGATGATTTCAAAAGCAACTGAGTAGACACTTGATGGAAACCAGATTACTGGGCTCTGGGCATCGAGAAGGAGAATGAGGCTGACTGGGTGGCTTTACAAGGTCGACGGGCCGAATAGCCTCATTTTCTGCTGAAATGACTACACGAAACTTTTGTTGCGAAATGTTAAAACAAGAGTGAGTCCAGCAATTATGGCAGCAGAAAACTGGGCGTCCATAAAAGCATACAAGAATAGACGCAGAGTAACTATCTCAGTCGAGCAAATATTCTTGAAGCCTGCGACGACGACATGAATAATAATAACATTAACTTATAATCACGTTCACTGTCCAGCTTTCATTCATACGGCGCTATTGGGAAAACCAATCATTAATGCCGTTATTACGGCAATATTTTAAACTATCTTGATCAACATTGCCGTTCTCCCCAAACTATCTCTCTCTTCTGGTTTAGTCAGCAGACTTCCCTTCTCTGTAGACGCCGTTGTGTTTCTGTTCGTCGAGTTCTCCTCGGTTTGGAACCGGTTTGCCATTGCTTTCTTCTGAGCGGGCCCAACTACCAGGGGTACATAGAACAGCACAGCCCAGGAGTACAGCTCAGTACAGCTCCGGCCTACAATATCTGTGCCAACCATGATGCCAAATTAAACCAATTCCATCTGCCTGCACAAGGTCTATATCCCTGTTCCCCCATGTTCATGCGCCTGTCTAAATGCCTCTTTAACGGCAATATCGCGTCTGCTTCCAACACCGCTCCTGCCAGCACATTCCAGATATCTACCACTTTCTTTCCTAAACAAAACTTGCATTGCACATCTCCTTTCAACTTCCCCCCCCCCCACCCTAAAACTATGCCCTCTAGTATTTGACATTTCTGCCCTGGGAAAGACTAAGAGAGGGATAGAGAGGTTAGTGTCCAGTTAACGCGGATCAGCGGCCTCCGCCGTTGTCTCTACCAGATCTTCTGCCGGCAGAACCATGCCATTCGGTTGCTGCCCAACGTCTCCCAGTAGGGGGACAGGGCGTTGATCAGACTTGCCCCAGGCATGGAAACCAGACTTCAGGAAAGAACGTCGATTCATGCAAGATACGGTGCTGGAGAAGATTCCTCAAAACCCCGTGGGCAGCAAATAAACCTTGTCTTCCCCCTCCCCCCGAGGCAACAATGGTCAAGCAGTATACTGGACGTGAAAATGTCGACAACTCTTTCCCCCGCCTCCCACCGCCCCCCCCCCCCCCCCCCACCACAGATGCTGCTCGACCCACTGAGTTCCTCCAGCAGATTGTTTGTTGCTCCAGATTCCCGCATCTGTAGTCTCTTGTGTCTCCTCTGGACATGAAATGCGGACAGAAGTGGAAAAGAGAAGACAGCCGTGCTTGGTAAAGTGGAAGGGACAAGTAAAGGAAGAGGTGGACCGGTCCCGGTTTGCAGCATCCAGGCGCACGGGTTGCTTGGCGAAGCGGAGAGACTCAGCCCGTGGGGTAACCCGGGGTCAGCAGCGACCCGGGAGCATTTGGCTGACTGCGTGCAAGAGCTGGCTCTCAGCTTTGAGGGCGATATGTCTCCTGTACGTGGATGCCAGCAAACACGTTCGTTTGTAGGGCAAAAGAACAGTCACAAGTTCGCTGTTCGCATTTATAAACTTTTGAAAGAAAAAAAATAGGAGACAGGATTATTTCATCTTCACCAGATGATGTCAGCCTTTAAGGTAAATGTTTAAGCATAGATTAAACATTGTGTTACTCTCATAAAAATCGTTCCCTAATAAAAGCTGAACAAGCAACTTAATCTCCGGAGAAACAAAGGACTGTAGATGCTGGAATCCAGATGAAAAACACGATGATGCTGGAGGAACTCAGCAGGCCGGGCAGCATCCGTGGAGAAAAGCAGGCGGTCAACGCTTCGGGTCAGGATTCTTCTCCTGAAACGCTGACCGCCTGCTTTTCTCCACGGATGCTGCCTGGCCTGCTGAGTTCCTCCAGCATCATCGTGTTTTTCAATTTAATCTCTATTTGATTCGTCCTCCCCAGGATTACAGTTTTATCTTTGTCTTGTGAGCTATTAGCGTGCAAAGAAACGATCCATTCTTTTCGTGACCTTGACCCCGATTTTTTCCTGTTGGGGTGACTTAAATTACTATAACAAGACGTGCGTTTTTTAAAAAAGCAATTATGCTAATTTTTTTAGCCCTAATTTAAAAAGCGCGCATCAGTAGTTGTGCCGGCCCACGGCGATGAACAGGTGAAATCTACAGCGCGTTCCGGACGCGGCCCTTCATCGCCTCCTTTGTGAAGCAGCTGAATGTAATTCCGACAATGTGGTTCATGATGGAAATGGCATCTGAAAGTGTGGATCCGACGCTGTTGCACCGCCTGCCGGGTGGTTTTCAGCGTGAGCAGTGGCGAGGAAAGCGGCCAGAGCCGAGGGCAAACGATCAGCTGCCAACAGTAACCGGCTCTCTTCTGCGCATTTGCTGTGCTCTTACGCATAAACGCGAAGGCTGAATATTCGATGAACACCTACGCGTACACTGTACCTCAACTGCCGGCATCGGACTCTGCTGAAGTTTGTTGTTGGGGTCATGTGCTCTTACAGTTGTTAACCTTCTGTGTTTATCGTTGGAAGTTACACTGAAGGACAGACTTTTGCCCACCTGCCTACCTGGAATGGTTTGTAGGGATTTTGTTTTTGAAGCTGAGCAGTTGATTTCTATTGAACAATCGATACTAAGTCACAGCAAAAGGCTTTAACCTTTCCAATTCTACCCCTTCGCGAAAACAACAAATACGAGATGTTTTTCATGGCAAGGATGAATTGCGGTCCAGTTTCGGGCCAGTCAAAGCGAGAAATTAACAAGGGATTGACCGGCTTCAGTCGTGAAATATTGAAATCTGTGAAAATCCCAGCGTCCGCCCAGCAAGTTTAGTTTTCAATAACAATCAATGTTAACATAGTGTAGCGGGATTAGAACATTACAGCACAGTATAGCAAAGAGATTCTTTTGCATTTGTACAGGGCCCTGGTGAGACCACTCCTGGAGTATTGTGTACAGTTTTGGTCTCCAGGGTTAAGGAAGGATATCCTGGCTATAGAGGGCGTGCAGCGTAGGTTTACGAGGTTAATTCCGGGGATGTCGGGACTGTCTTATGCTGAGAGGTTGGAGAGACTGGGATCGTACACACTGGAATTGGGAAGATTGAGAGGGGATCTGATTGAAACATACAGGATTATTAAGGGATTGGACAAGATAGAGACAGGAAATATGTTCCAGATGTTGGGGAAGTCCAGGACCAGGGGGCATGATTTAAGAATAAGGGCTAGGCCATTTAGGACAGAGGCGAGGAAAAACTTCTTCTCCCAGAGGGTTGTGAATTTGTGGAATGCACTGCCTCAGAGGGCAGTGGAGGCCAATTCTCTGGGCACTTTCAAGAAGGAGCTAGATAGGTTTCTTATAGATAGGGGAATCAAGGGATATGGGGACAAGGCAGGAACAGGATATTGATTGTTGAGGATCAGCCATGATCTCAAAATGGCGGTGCAGACTCGAAGGGCCGAATGGTCTACTTCTGCTCCTATTGTCTCTTGTCTATATAGGCCCTTCGACCCACGATGTCATGCCGACATTTTTGCCTACTCTAAGATCAATCTAACCCTTCCCTCCCACATAGCCCTCCTTTTTCTATCATCAATGTGCCCATCTAAGAGTCTCTTAAATGTCCCTAATGTATCTGCCTCCATCAGCACCCCTGGCAGTGAGTTCCACGCACCCACCACTTTCTGTGTAAAAAAAAACTTACCTCTGACAACCCCCTTATACCTTCCCCCAATCACCTTAAAATTATGCCCCCTCGTGTTAGCCATTTCCGCCCTGGGAAAAAGTCTCTGGCTGTCCACTCAATCTATGCCTCTTATCATTTTGTACACCCCTATCCTTCACTCCAAAGAGAAAAGCCCTAGTTCACTCAGCCTATCCTCATAAGACATACCCTCCAATCCAGGCAGCATCCTGGTAACTCTCCTCTGCACCCTTTCTAAAGCTTCTACATCCTTCCTATAGTGAGGTGACCAAACCTGAATACAAGACTCCAAGCGTGGTCTAACCATTGTTTTATAGAGCTGCAACATTACCTCATTGCTCTTGAACTCAATACCCCGACTAATGAAGGTGAGCATGCCATACGCCTTCTTAACAACCCTATCAACTTGTGTGTCAGCTTTGAGGGATCTATGGACTTGGACCCCAAGATCCCTCTTTTCCTCCACACTGCTAAGAATCCTGTTGTTAACCCTGTATTCTGCCTTCAAATTTGACCTTCCAAAGTGAATCGCTTCACACTTATCCGGGTTGAACTCCATCTGCCACTTCTCAGCCCAGCTTTGCATCCTATCAATGTCCCATTGTAACCCTCGACAACCTTCTACGCTATCCACAACACCTCCAACCTTCGTGTCACCTGCAAACTTACTAACCCACCCTTCCACTTACTCATCCAAGTCATTTCTAAAAATCACAAAGACCAGGGGTCCCAGAACAGATCTCTGCAGAACACCACTGGTCACCGACCTCCAGGCAGAATATGCTCCATCTACCACCACCCTCTGTCTTCCATGGGCGAGCCAATTCTGAATCCACACAGCCCAGTTTCCCTGGATTCCATGCTTCCCAACCTTCTGAATGAGCCAATCATGGTGAGCCTTATCAAATGCTTTACTAAAGTCCATATACTCTACATCCACTGCTCCACCCTCATCAATGTGTTTTGTCACATCCTCAAAGAATTCAATCAGGCTCGTAAGGCATAACCTGCCCCTCATAAAGCCACGCTGACTATGCTTCTCCAAATTCTCATAAATCCTGTTTCTAAGAATAATCTTTTCCAATAATTTGCCCACCACTGAAGTAAGATTCACTGGTCTATAATTCCCAAGGTTATCCCTACTCCCTTTCTTGAACAAAGGAATAACATTTGCCACCCTCCAATCATCTGGTACTACTCCTGTGGCCAGTGAGGATGCAAAGATCATCACCAAGGGCTCATAAATCTCTTCCCTCGCTTCCCCTAGTATCCTGGGATATATCCCTTCCGGCCCCACGGACTTATCTATCCTAATGTTTTTCAAAAGTTCCAGCACATCTTCCTTCTTAAAATCAATATATTCTAGCATATCAGCCTGTTTTACACTGTCCCCACAAACATCAAGGTCTTCCTCACAGGTGAATACTGAAGCACGGTATTCATTAAGGACCTCCCCTACCTCCTCTGACTACAGGCACATATTTCTTCCTCTATCCTTAATTGTTCCTACCTTCACTCTACTCATCCTCCCGATCTTCATATACAAGTAGAATGCCTTGGGGTTTTCCATAATCCCACTTGCCAAGGCCTTCTCATGGCCCCCTTCTAGCTCTCCTAAGTTCCATGCTTAAGCTCCTTCCTGGTTACCTTGTAACTCTCCAGGGCCCTGTCTGATCCTTGCTTCTTGAACCTTAAGTAAGCTTCTTTCTTCCTCTTCACTAGATATTCCACATCTCTTGTCAACCATAGTTCCTTCACCCTACCATCCTTTTCCTGCCTCAATGGGACAAACCTATCCCGAACTCCCTGCAAGTGATCTCTAAACAACCTCCATATTTCCATTGTACATTTTGCTGAGTACATCTGCTCCCAATTTACACTCCCAAGTTCCAGCTTAATAGCATCATAATACCCCTTCCCCTAGTTAAATACTATCTGCTCCTATCCCTCTCCAAGGCAAGGGTAAAAGTCAGGGAGTTGTGGTCACTGTCTCCAAAATGGTCACCCACCGAGAGATCTGACACCTGACCAGGTTCATTGCCTAGTACCAGATCCAGAATGGCCTCTCCTCTGGTCGGCCTGTCTACATATTCTTTCAGGAATCCTCTCTGGATGCACCTAACAAATTCTGCCCCATTCGAACCTTTTGCACTAAGGAGATGCCAATCAATATTGGGGAAGTTGAAATCACCCATGACAACAACCCTGTGATTTTTGCACCTCTCCAAAATCTGCCTCCCGATCTGTTCCTCAGTGTCTCTGTTGCTACTGGGGGGGGGGGGGGGGGGGTCTATAGAATACTCCCAATAGAGTGATCACTCCCTTCCTGTTTCTGACCTCTACCCACACTGGCTCAGTAGACGATCCCTCCTGTATATCTTCTCTTTTGCAGCTGTGACACTGTCCCTGATCAGCAATGCCACTCCCCCACATTTTTTACCTCCCTTCCTCTTCCTTTTGAACCATCTAAACCCCAGAACATCCAGCAGCCATTCCTGCCCCTGTGACAGCCAAGTCTCTGTAATGACCACAACATCATAGTTCCATGTACTGACCCATGCTCTAAGTTCAACACCCTTGTTCCTGGTACTTCTTGCATTAAAATAGACACACTTCAACCCATCCAATTGACTGCAATTTTGCCCAATCAACTGCCTATCCTTCCTGACAGTCTCTCCACACGCTGCAACAACCTGTATACCAACTGCCCCATCCTCTGACCCATCACTTGGGTTCCCATCCCCCTGCCAAACTAGTTTAAACCCCCTGCAACAGCTCTAGCAAACGTCCCCACAAACATATTGGTCCCCCTCCAGTTCAGGTGTAACCTGTCCCTTTTGTACAGGTCATACCTTCCCCAGAAGAGATCCCAGTGATCCACAAATCTGAAACCCTTTCCCCTGCACCAACTCCTCAGCCACGCATTCATCTGCCAGATCAACCTATTCTTACCCTCACTGGTGCATGGCACAGGCAGCAATCCAGAGATTACTATCCTTGAAGTCCTGCTTTT
Organism: Pristis pectinata; assembly: GCF_009764475.1. NCBI lineage: Eukaryota > Metazoa > Chordata > Chondrichthyes > Rhinopristiformes > Pristidae > Pristis > Pristis pectinata. Next base: position 126,579,139 of record NC_067407.1, on the reverse strand, counting down.
CAGCTTCCTACCTAGCTCCCTATATTCACTTTTCAGGATCTCATCCTTTTTTCTACCTACATTGTTGGTACCAATGTGTACGACTTGTGGCTGTTCAACCTCCCCCTTTAGAATGCTGAGACATCCCTGACCCTGGCACCAGGGAGGCAACATACCATCCAGGAGTCGCTTTCACGTCTACAGAATCTCCTGTCTGCTGCCCTAACTATAGAGTCCCCTATCACTCTTGCTCTCCTCTTCTACCCCCTTCCCTACTGAGCCACAGAGCCAGACAGTGCCAGCGACCTGACCACTGTGGCTTTCCCCGGTAGGTCATTCCCCCGCAACAGTATCCAAAGCAGTATATTTCTTATTGAGGGGAACGGCCACAGGGGTACTCTGCACTATCTGCCTATTCCCTTCCCCTCTCCTGACAGTCACCCAGCTACCTGCCTCCTGCAACTTAGGTGTGGCTACCTCCCTGTAGCTTTTATCTATCATCTCCTCATTCTCCCTTGTGAGCCGAAGGTCATCCAGCTGCAGCTCCAGTTCCCTAACACGGTCCAAAAGGAGCTGCAGCTGGATGCACCTCCTGCAGATGTAGCTATCAGGGAGGCTTCAGATTTCCCAGATCTCCTACATCGGGCAGGAAGAACACACAACTGACCCTGGGTCCATTGTCACTACTTTAGTGAAGTACTAGAGACCGAGAGTCCTGCTTCTCGCTCCAAGTCACGGCCCTCGCTATCTGGAAAAGAACTGGGTCCTGACACTCAGCTCTTTATATGGCTCCCACTACTGAATTGTTAACAGAATCCATTCAGTCTACCATCAGTCCGGGGACACCTTGAGAATTTCTCCCACACATGCCTCATTTGTGCTGTTTTCAGATGGCTGCGTTAGAATCAAGCTAATTGAGGCAAAAGTCTTGGCAAATCTTACAGAACCTTAGAAAACACCCGAGCATGTCCAGGGGATTGTCTGGGCATTTCCTTGTGCTTTTTAAGTATTATCTCTGTACCATCATGGCGATGGCAACTGCAAAAGCTGCAAGTGGATCACTTTAAAGGGGCATTGATTTCGGAGAGTATTTTGAGGCAACGAGATGAAAAACGTGACTGTTTGAATGGGCAAGAGTGATTTGCATGGGCTTCGCCTCCCGACTGAGAAGAAATGTTCATCAAGCCATTGTTGATGTGCAGCAACAGCCACTTGCCTCCTCTCCATCCCTACCCCAGTATTTTGCTGAGGTTGCAGAGTGGCTGCTTCACAGATGTAAATTGAACAAAGAGACGGCGAGACTGGAATCTTTGATAAATCTTTCTTTCAGAATGAAACACAAAGAAGATAAAATTCTTCAGGGAGAAACATAGTCTCAAATCCATGCAATTGGGAGATACTTGTCTAACTCTTTCAAAAGACGTAACATCATCTAAGCGTCCATCATACTCAACACCTATTCCGTAGGCCAGTAGACAAGTCCCCAACAACTTGCTCCAAACATCAACACCGTTAAGGATCAGGGAGAACCTCACTGGCTGACTCTTGCACTTCCCAGTCTTTCTGTGGTGCCTTTCCTCTGTTTCACCACCAATTTCTTTATCGTTCTTAAAAGTGTCACCAATTCCAATTATGAAGATAGATGACATTTCCAAGAAGAATATTACAAGAGGAGTTCATCTTCTGGAGCTTTGTGCTGTTAATGCAGTGAGTATGAAACACCCTAATAAAAAATACATTTCCAAAATATGTTGTCAGATCAACCAGCCAAATTTTTAATATCTCACACTTTAAATTTCTGGTCTGTTCTCTTATTTCCTATTCTTTCTCCACTCTAATTATTATTTCCTTGATTCCCATCACCAATGTTCATTCACAAGGCCTCAGATAATCCAAACAAATTTTCACTAGACCACAGTCCAATTTTTGAGAAACCCTATTTTGTAAGCATAACCTACCTTGCAGGAGCACCTAAACAGTGAAAGAGCAAAAAGCTGAAAAGCTTTGCCTTTTACATGCTTGGTATGTGACGTCAAAAGCCAAGAGCATGTACAGAAAAAAATTCTTTTAAACATCTTAAAGTCACGAATGACAATGCTGCTGACGTTTATTAACAAAGACATCATAGCCATTTTTTGCCACCACATGATGTAGGGTTGAAGGTTAAGACAACAGGTTAGTGTTTAAGGGTTAGAATTATGTATTAGGGTTAGGAATATGGTTAGGATAGGAGAATTTGTGGCTAGGATTAGGGTAAATTAAACTATTGACATTACCATTGTCAATAGACACTAACTTCATGACAAGGTGCTGGGCCAGCATCATTATTTTGCCAACATATAACATAATTACATAAAAAACATTCGACCTTAATACCACATGACTTGGGTGCAAACACCTACCTCCTGTCATTGGGTTGTGGATTCATGTCATACTGATGCTTATGTGCAGTACTGATGGAGAATTGTTGAAAATATTGTCTTTCAAAGTCCATCAAATCTTTTATTACTTCTGAAAGAAGAGCCCAGGATTCTTCTGGAGTCCTAGCCAACGTTCCTTGTTCAAACATCACCAGCACAAAAAACACATTAACTAGTCATTAATCTTTTGTTATTTTTGGGATGTTGCTAGGAAGACGGGCGACAGAGTTTGCCAGCAGGAAACATTTACTGCTCTTCAGTATAGAATTTAGTTTGCTACGTGTTTTAAGATATACCAATGAACCAAGTTGCAAGAATACCTTTAAACATTATAATATTATATTTGCATATATGATATACTAATAAATGGCATTCAGTCCTTCAATTCTTTATCCTTGCCAAACATTTTAGTCTCTTAGCAAATCCCCACTTAAGTAGTTAGTCTGACTTTCAAACCTACCAACATGAGTATAGCCCTCCATTGTTGTTCTTCCAGAATGACCACTTGATCCAGGTAAGCTACAAGGTCAAATCTAAAGCCACCAATGTGCATTATAATTACCTTTCAAATATCGTAACAAGATATTGCAACCAAAAATATATTTTTGACAATCTGATAAAATATTCAAAATATTATTATTTTACACGTTAGAAAGACTAACAATGATTGTAATAGTTAATGTGAGTTTGTTTAATGGTATGGAGTCTCATCTAAACATACCCCAAATTGGAAAATAAAATGGCTGGTTCTATAAATATTTTGACCATCTGTCACCTACTGTTTCCATTAGAAAATGATTTACTGAATTTAAATACAAATATCATCTGGGTCAATGACTCCATTCCATTAAAATAGTTTTCTGAAATCATTCTGCAGTCACAGCACTTAATCTATTTTGGAAAAAAAAAGTCCTTTTTTATATCAGTGCTTTAACATGAAATATTTGAAACAACTGAAGCATTTGGAAGAAAAGACTACCCTCACCTGACACTGCAAAGCAAGCAAATTCTGATCTGGAGATGCTTCCTTGAAATGTGATCAGGATGTGCTGTGCTTTCCATATCTTGCAGTAGAAGTCTTAACAAAACCCATTGAACATTATCACCACATGCTAGTTGTATGCATTTCCTGGATGAAATTTAGTACTTATTTTCTAGATCCTCATTGCTACAAATACAATCTCTTCCATCCTGGTTAGGTCTTCCTGCACTCAATATCATGTCCTAATCCTTGTGCTCAGGAGGTACCCCTTCCCTTGCCTTCTGCTTGCAATTCACTTCTCTGTCCTCAATACATTACGTTTGATCCTCTATCTTCCCTTATTTTCCTTTGATCCTCATCTTCCTGCAACTCATATCCTCTCATCAGATTCTCTTAATTTGAAGAATGGGATCAGATCGTAGAGTCTCGTCAAAGGAAGAAAAAAGCTCTATGTTGATGGTTGGGGTAGAAGAGATCTTGACTGCCATGACATGAATGTGAAATGAGAAAGATGGTGTGGGAGTTAATACAGGGGCCAGGTCAAGGTGTATCTAGGTGGTTGAGGCAGCATCAGTGGGGTCCAACGCTTATCTAAACCAGATAGAAGAAGAAATAGGAAACACATTCTTGGTCTTGTTTTTCACTAAGGACCCAGCTGACCTTTGTCCTCTCATGCTATAATCAGCTTGCACTTTCAGCAAGTCACGATGCAAAAAAACATTGAGCTCAAGGACATGGTAAAGTTAATTTGAATCTGGTTCAGTCAAACTGCCAAGTGCTTACCTGTAGGAAGTCTCCCATTTATTAGTCAATCAGCAGCTGGCTGTGTGAGTCATACTTCCACTTTCCCTTGAAATAAGCTAAATCCTTGTTATCCATGGAGTTGGTCTCTGGATCTGCATACCCGCTAGGTTCAGTACTGGGAGTGTGGGGGAAAGATAATGCTTTTCTCTACAGCCCTCTCCTGCTGTGTCCAGTGAATCCTGTCTGCCACGCAATGGATTGCATTTGGCATCTGGCTCTGGAGGTAGTGAAATATCAATAATCAGCTGCAGCAAGAGCCAGGGTAGGGATCGGAAACGTCAAGGGTCAGGAACATGAGTAGATTTGACAAACTGAAACTTACAAGTTGAAACTTACATAGTAATTGCTATATCGGTGGAGGGATTGACCGCTGTATGATCATTACAGCCTTAGTGTTATTGCCAGCACCCACAGTGGTATCTGCATTGCTTTTTGCTACAGAACATAGAACAGTACAGCACAGGAACAGGCCCTTCAGCTCATGATGTTGTACCAAACTAATTAAGCTCCATCACAGGCACAACCCTCCCACCATCAAGGACATCTTCAAGAGGCGGCATCCATCATTAAGGACCCTCACCACTTGGGATATGCCCTCTTTGCATTACTACCATTGGGGAGGAGGTACAGGAGCCTGAAGACTAACCCTCAACATTTCAGGTACAGCTTCTCCCCCTCCACCATCAGATTTCTGAATGGCCCATGAACCCATCCTCTCATGTAATTCCTCTTTTGCTATATTTATTTATTTTTGTAACTTATAGTCATTTTTATGTCTTTATGTCTTGCACTATCCTGCTGCCACAAAACAACAAATTTCATGTCATATGTCAGTGATAATAAACCTGATTCTGATAAACTAGTAATTAAATGCCTAACTAAACTAGTCCCTCCTGCCTACACAATGTCCATATCCCTCCATGCTCTGCACATTCATGCGCCTATCTAAGAGCATCTTAAACGTCTCTGTCATATTTGCCTCCACTACCACCCCGGCAGTGCGTTCCAGGCACCCACCACTCTCTGTGTAAAAAAACTTGCCCCGCACATCTCCTTTGAACTAACCCCCTCTCACCTTAATCCATTATCTGTGGGAAGTCCATGCCCCCGTCATTCGTGGATAACAAGGACATGGTATATACTCAAAACCAATTTGCACAAAGACAAATCCAGCAGCCTGAACATAAATGGATAATATATTCTGAATTGGTTTTAATTACATCCTAGAGAAATGATGAGATTTTAATAACATTGGCATTTATTGCGAGTTTAAAATGACACTTGTGATTACGTTTTATGTCTCGAAATCTAATTTCCATTTCTTTGCAAAAAAAAGAAATAATTTTTGCAACCAATTTATAAAGACTTTGTGTATTTTGAACAGATCTCCCTGTATTCAGTGTCTGTTTGTTCTAACCTGAGTACAGGAGATCTATGTGAAAGTGTACATGGTTCACTGTAACCAGTGGTTCATACGAGCTATATGTTTATCAGTTCATAACACACACCAGCAATTCAGTGTCACCAGTCAGATGTTATCTGCTGCTTGTTTAATAGCAAGGAAAATAAGTTGACAACCAGAGATTTCTGTGTAATCCCAATGACTTCTTGGTTTAAACTAAGTCCATTTAGATAGATTAGAGTAGCAATATTAATACACTGGAGATTGCAAACCCAAAGCATAATGTGTGGTTTCTGACATTACAGATGAGACCAAATAAAGCAAGACTGACAAATACAAAAAAGACATTAATAAAACAAGGCATGGGACAGATCTGTGGGCAGAGGTGCTGGGGGAGAGGCAAGTATCCCTTAGGTGGAGGACACTATTGCTGGGGAGGCAACGGTGTTGCTGAGGGAGGGTCAAAATTGCGGAGAGGGTGGACAGAGTTACAGATGTGTGGCTGTTCTGACTTGGGATAGTATTTCTGGGGCAGAACAGAGATTTTTGTGAGACAGAGGGAGAAGGTTTCCAGAGAAGGGTAAAGTAACTGGGCACAAACAGCAGGACTCTGGGGATAGGTAGCAGAGTTGTTGGGGAGGAGTCTGGTCTGCTGGCATGTTGAAACTTAGCATTGGTGAGGAACTATTGCTCCAAAGTGGTGCGGCCATGCCCTCACGCAGCCCCATACAATTGAAAATGATCCATCTATCTTAAGGAACACTATACACCTATGTAAATACACTTCAGTACAAATCTTGATTGGACTGTGGAGAATGAAACAACCCAGGGGATTGGCTTCCCAGTTCCACAAAGATGGATATATTGTTCCTATTCTCTGTAATATAGTCATAGAATCATACAGCACAGAAACAGGCCTTTCAGCCCATCGTATCTAGCAGCTCTTTATCCCTCCAGTTAAGACTTGTGCCAAGAACCCACAGTACTTTAAATATAACCATATTTATCCCATGCACTTAACCTTTAGCTTTAACACATTTATGAAATTTAATCATTCTGCTCTCCAACTATACCTTGTTATGTGAAGCTTTTTAATATCTAGAACCACAACTTGTTGCTTGGCAGCATTAGCAACAAATCTCCCAGGTTCTTCATGGTTATGACATATGGACCACATGGCTGGCTTGGGATTTCCTCTGTAGTCGGTACCACTCTGTGCACTTGACTTAATTGTCCCAACCTGTGCTTTTTGATTGGTCTCATTTGGGTCAGTTTCTGGACCTTCACATTCCCTCCTTACCACCAAAGTTTGATGCCAACAGACGAGAAAGCATAGGGTTTTGCAAAATTTTAGGAAATTCCCACATGCAATGTATGTGGGACTTATTTGCACGTGAGAGACGTTTGTTGATCATCAAAGAGCAGAGACATAGCTGAATAATTAACAAATCCTCAAGCTAACGCATCATAGAAATGCATCCATCTCAATTTGCTGGTATGATTCTGATCTGTGGAATCGTGAAACTGTACCGCACAGGATGTGGCCATTCGGCCCTAAGTGTGCATGCTAGCTGAAAAGGAGATATCCAGTCTAATCCTATTTAACCCTGCTGGTGATGACACATCAGGTGATTATTCGCATACTTCTGCCTCCAACACTTCACACATTGAGTTGAAGATCCCCACCACCCTCTGAGTGAGAACAGTTTCTTTTCCCAACTTTCCTCTAATCTGTCCGCCAGGTTACCTTAAATCTATAACCCTTATTTGATGACCTCTCTGCTGAGCTTCTTCATGTTCATTCTAACTAGGTCTCTCAACATTACATATATGTTAATTAAACCTCTTATCAGTTTAGCCAAAATTTTTTCTCAATTAAAACTCATTACTAAAATAAACTCATATTACTATAACCAAATGAATATTCCCTATTGATATCAATATCCCCTGCAGGAATGTGGGACTAGCTGGTGGGCACTGTGGTCAGCTTGGACTGGTTAGGCCGAAGGGCCTGTATCCATGCTGTATTGCTCCATGACACTATACAATATATCTGGTACATAGCTTTTTAATCAAAGACAAGATGTTATTCAAAGAAGAAACTGCTTTTAAATTGCAATGGCAACTCTGGTCTAAAGGATATTTACAAAGATAATTATGAAAAGCTTCCAAAGAAGCCAGTGCTTATATTTGATTTAAAAAAATGCTTTGTGTACATCTATGTTGGGGATGAAATATTACCCTTACTTGGCATCCAGTGTTGTCAGTACCAATGCTGCACTGTTCATAGCTGACTTGATAGAAAGCTGCCCCAAAGGGTCAGTAGCAAGAACCCTGTTTTTCCTACGTTGGCCCCAACAGCTAAAGAGACCCTGGAGCTCAGCAGCAATTGTGCCTGTATGCTGACCAAGCAGCCAATCATATTAAAGAATCCCTGCAGAGAGCAAACACAATCTTTAGCTAATAAAGATTTTACAGTGGACTGAATAAAAATTGGCAAACACAGATAGCATTAGGTTGGAAGCCAAAATACCAGAAATAAATTTTAAGTTAAATATAAATTTTTAAAATCCATCATATTTTTACAGACTTGTCCGAGGGAATTACAATTCATATACATAAAATTAGTTCAGGCTATTAATGTATGGCAAAATTAGTATGCCATTAATAGCACACTGACATAACAACTTCAGTCTACTTCACAGCAAAATTAGCTGTAAGTACTTAAAATTATCAAGTTATTTGACGTTCCTTGTTTGATTTTTGAAGTCACACAGAATATGGACATCACTGACTAGGCTAATATTTATTTCCCATCCATAACTACCCTGGAGAATTAAGGGGGCAGCAACCTTCTTGAACCACTGTGGTCCTTGAGGTGCTATTGGGTAGGGAGTTCCAGAACTTCGACCCAGCAATCATGAAGGTTCATCAATACAGTTCCAGTTCATTGGTGGCATTCCCATTGTGCCTTGTCCTTCTAAGCAAGAGAGGTAGTGCGATTGGGAAGTGCGTTCACCTACAAAGTAAAACATCTGTTCAGAAATGTACTTCCCACTTCTTTGATTTTATCCACATTAAGCATAGTTTTAGAAATTATTCTTTCAAAAGGATACTGTTGTTATGGGGTATTCAGAGGCAGGTGATTCTGAGTTAGGAGTCTGAAGTTACAAAGAAGAATTTACTGAACTCAACGTGCTTGCAACAAGATGTTGTACATCTAACATAAAAAAGATAAAAATGTTTACAAGCTAATCTTGAAATGATCATTGATAGGTGAAGAAAAGGGAACAATTCATGAGGAGGGGAAAGAGATGTTAACAAATGGGATGGACCAGGAAAAGGGAGAAGAGGAAAGAAGTTACAACTCCTCCTTTAATGATTCTTTGATTGTTCCTGTAATCAATGGCTTCCCAACAATATTACAAGCTCAGAAATTACCTGTTTCAAAAATCTACATGCTCCCACAACTTAAACTCAATGGGTCTGTGTCTCAAATATTTTTGAACACCCCCATTTGTTCATGTATAGTTTTATCCTTTAACATTTTTGTCCACGATACAGTGGTCTTTCTCCTCCTAAGCCTTACCTACCTTTAAAACTTTTGACTCACCCTCTTACTTCTCAAAACCCAACATTGCATTTAAATCAGGTTAAGGTTGCTGCTGGGAATGTGACTTTCATCATAAGATATGGCTCATCACTAGATAATTACTCATCTCGAGATCCAATGTAGTCTATTGAGCCAGATAAATGGAAATTGTCACTGCAATTGTGGAACAGAAATAACTGGGAATTGAAGAGGAAATGACTGTTATTTTTCCTTCACATTTTCACCTTGTTCTGTGCTTTTTAATTCTGTTGAGGTGGAGATGTGCGAGCCTATATATATGAACACAACAGGAACAACAGTCTAATCGTTAAAAACCCTTGTTTGGCAATAGTGAGAGGACACAAACTCAAAGCTACTCAAGCCACCTGCCCCTATTGATGGGATCTCAATGCATAAATATTGTGAGTATCATTGCAGAGTGATAAAGTGCTTGTTGTTACTCTGTCCTTGGCCATAGCCAGTATGAATTCCACAGCTTGTTTGCTCAACGGTATTATCAAATTGAATGTGTCTGGATTATGCTTTATTGCTGTCCAAATATTGTAGACGAGATTTATTCACAAGCAAATGGAATGGAGCTGCAGTTGGTATAAACAGTAAAAATGCTTAGTGCAGTTCTTGTATACTGTTAAAAAATATTAGGTTACAGGATGTGGCAGATCCTTTCAGCTTGCAGAGAACATTGTGCAAAGGGCAAAGATATCGTAAAAACAATGACACAGCACCAGAAATAAGTTAAACATTGTTATATTCTAAAGTGGTATGTGAGGTTTGTGCTCCAACGTATGTGTTGCATTTACAGCTCGTTCTTTTAACCCGGATAGACCTTTAAACAATGGTACGATGGCACAGGTAGTAGAGCTGCTGCTTTACAGCTCCGGCAACCCAGGTTCAATCCTGACCTTGGGTATTGTCTGTGTGGAGTTTGCATGTTTTCCCTGTGACCCTGTGGGTTTTCTCTGGATGCTCTGGTTTCCTCCCACATCCCAAAGACATGAAGCTAATTGGCCACTGTAATTTTCCCCTGGTGTGGTGAGCGGCAGAATCTGGGGGGAGTCGATGGAAATGTGGGGAGAACAAAATGGGGTTTGTGTGAATGGGTACTGACGGTCAGCATGGACTCGTTGGGCCACAGCCCCTGTTTCCATGCTGTAGAACTCTATAAATTCAGTTACAACTAATTCAATTACCACACAGGGTGAGGCTCATCTGGCTGGTAGGACATTTTAAATGTCAAAATGCATTGAAGTGAGACTGTAGTGGCTCAGAGACAGTGCAACCACACCGAATGCGATATGCTCATGCTGAACAGGTTATGATTATATCTGGGTCCCTGACAAAAGTACTGACTCATTAATTGTATCCTCTTGGTGCCCGTGTTGACCAAATACCCCTGGCTATATAATGCTGTAAAAAAGAAAAACCTCCTTCCCCAAATATGGTCATAGTGAAAGGGAGTGAATTAAATGCTGTGCCCTGGAGCTCCACCTAGAGGAAAGGTTGAAAGTGGCAGTGACTCAGGGCTGGGTGCACGTGAAAGGATAACATTTCATCTCCATTCTTCTTTCAGCATTGTGATGACGATGATGCAGTTCAAACCCAACCCCATCTGCACTCCTCATTAACCCTGGGTTCTGAACATCTCACCAACACCACATGCAAAACCCAAGCCTTGGAATGCTTCAAGGGAGCAGATTCTGATTTGTTCATACACTGATACATCTTGCCACAGTGCTCATCTGCACTTGGTAGAGTGGTGTATTAGCAGTGTAAGTGCACACTCAGCTTGGATTCGAAGCATTAATTTGTTCTTCATGGCATATGATTACCTCTGACAATTTAACAAAAGCTATTTTAAAAAGCAAAAGTTAGTTACTGGGGCTGGACCGTGCTTGGTTTTGGGAGATAGTTCCAAAGGTAACTGACACCCACCCAACTGCCATTGACATCTCGATCTGTGCCTGCAGTGTGGAAGTGTGAGTGTGTGGGGGTCAGAAGTGTGGAAGTGTGAGGGTGCTGGGAGTCAGAGGTGCAGCCGTGCGGGGGTGAGATGTGTGGGTGTGCTGAGGTCACAGGAGTGGCTTGGCTGGGGGTCAGAAGTGCGGGTGTGCTGGGGGTCAGAGGAGTGGCTGTGCTGGGGTCAGAGGTGTGGGTGTGCTGGGGTTAGAGGTGCGGGTGTGCTGGGGTCAGAGGTGCGGGTGTGCTGGGGTCAGAGGTGCGGGTGTGCTGGGGGTCAGAGGAGTGGCCGTGCTGGGGTCAGAGGTGCGGCCGTGCTGGGGTCAGAGGTGCGGGTGTGCTGGGGTCAGAGGTAGGGGTGTGCTGGGGGTCAGAGGAGTGGCCGTGCTGGGGTCAGAGGTGCGGCCGTGCTGGGGTCAGAGGTGCGGCCGTGCTGAGGTCAGAGGTGCGGGTGTGCTGCGGGTCAGAGGTGCGGGTGTGCTGGGGGTCAGAGGTGCGGGTGTGCTGGGGTCAGAGGTGCGGGCTGTGCTGCGGGTCAGAGGTGCGGCCGTGCTGGGGGTCAGAGGTGCGGGTGTGATGGGGTCAGAGGTGCGGGTGTGCTGGGGGTGAGAGGTGCGGCCATGCTGGGGGCCAGAGGTGCGGGTGTGCTGGGGTCAGAGGTGCGGGTGTGCTGGGGGTCAGAGGAGTGGCCGTGCTGGGGTCAGAGGTGCGGCCGTGCTGGGGTCAGAGGTGCGGGTGTGCTGGGGTCAGAGGTAGGGGTGTGCTGGGGGTCAGAGGAGTGGCCGTGCTGGGGTCAGAGGTGCGGCCGTGCTGGGGTCAGAGGTGCGGCCGTGCTGAGGTCAGAGGTGCGGGTGTGCTGCGGGTCAGAGGTGCGGGTGTGCTGGGGGTCAGAGGTGCGGGTGTGCTGGGGTCAGAGGTGCGGGTGTGCTGCGGGTCAGAGGTGCGGCCGTGCTGGGGGTCAGAGGTGCGGGTGTGATGGGGTCAGAGGTGCGGGTGTGCTGGGGGTGAGAGGTGCGGCCATGCTGGGGGCCAGAGGTGCGGGTGTGCTGGGGTCAGAGGTGTGGCCGTGCTGGGGTCAGAGGTGCGGGTGTGCTGGGGTCAGAGGAGTGGCCATGCTGGGGGTCAGAGGTGCGGGTGTGCTGGGGTCAGAGGTGCGGGTGTGCTGGGGGTCAGAGGTGCTGCCATGCTGGGGGTCAGAGGTGCAGGTGTGCTGGGGGTCAGAGGAGTGGCCATGCTGGGGGTCAGAGGTGCGGGTGTGCTGGGGTCAGAGGTGCGGGTGTGCTGGGGTCAGAGGTAGGGGTGTGCTGGGGGTCAGAGGAGTGGCCGTGCTGGGGTCAGAGGTGCGGCCGTGCTGGGGTCAGAGGTGCGGCCGTGCTGAGGTCAGAGGTGCGGGTGTGCTGCGGGTCAGAGGTGCGGGTGTGCTGGGGGTCAGAGGTGCGGGTGTGCTGGGGTCAGAGGTGCGGGTGTGCTGGGGGTCAGAGGTGCGGCCGTGCTGGGGGTCAGAGGTGCGGCTGTGCTGGGGGTCAGAGGTGCGGCCGTGCTGGGGGCCAGAGGTGTCGCCGTGCTGGGGTCAGAGGTGCGGGTGTGCTGGGGTCAGAGGTGCGGCCGTGCTGGTGTCAGAGGAGTGGCCGTGCTGGGGGTCAGAGGTGTGGCCGTGCTGGGGTCAGAGGTGCGGGTGTGCTGGGGGTCAGAGGTGTCGCCGTGCTGGGGTCAGAGGTGCGGGTGTGCTGGGGTCAGAGGTGCGGCCGTGCTGGTGTCAGAGGAGTGGCCGTGCTGGGGGTCAGAGGTGTGGCCGTGCTGGGGTCAGAGGTGCGGGTGTGCTGGGGGTCAGAGGAGTGGCCGTGCTGGGGTCAGAGGTGCGGCCGTGCTGGGGTCAGAGGTGCGGGTGTGCTGTGGGTCAGAGGTGCGGCCGTGCTGGGGGTCAGAGGTGCGGCCGTGCTGGGGGTCAGAGGTGCGGGTGTGCTGGGGGTCAGAGGAGTGGCCGTGCTGGGGTCAGAGGTGCGGCCGTGCTGGGGTCAGAGGTGCAGGTGTGCTGAGGTCAGAGGTGCGGCCGTTCTGGGGGTCCGAGGTGCATCTGTGCTGGAGTCAGTGGTCTGTGATCTAACATTTTGCTCCGTATTGAGTCAGCACTGAATCCAGAACTGCTTCTGGGTAACCCTGGGCTGAGGCACCAAAAAAATGCATCCTTATTCACAAACTCAAAAATCTATTTCAACTGCTTTCAAAAGGGTGCAGAGGAGATTTACCAGGATGCTGCCTGGATTGGAGACCATGTCCTATGAGGACAGGTTGAGTGAGCGAGGGCTTTTCTCTTTGGAGCGAAGGAGGATGAGAGTGACTTGAATAGAGGTGTACAAGATGATAAAAGGCATAGATCGAGTGGGCAGTCAGAGACTTTTTCCCAGGGCAGAAATGGCTAACACGAGAGGGCATAATTTTAAGGTGATTGGAGGAAGCTATAAGGGGGATGTCAGGACTAAGTTTTTTTTACACAGAATGTGGTAGGTGTGTGGAACACACTGCCAGCAGAGGTTGTGGGGGCAGATACATTAGGGACATTTAAGAGACTCTTAGATAGCCACATGAATGATAGAGAAATGGAGGGCTATGTGGGAGCGAGGGGTTAGCTAGATATTAGAGCAGGATAAAATGTTGGCACAACATTGTGGGCTGAAGGGCCTGTACTGTGCTGTAGTGTTCAGTAATACCTCTATTCCAATCTTTAAGGTCCTTCTGCCCTTTTGGCTCATGCAGGTGCTGCATTAACACTGGTTGCACAGGGACTTTCTGCACTGCCTGTAAAAGGGTGAATGGACTTTGCGGAGGGTGTGGGCAGGACTGGGTAGTGGGGCAGAGAAATGGCATTGCAAGTCCAACCTTTGTTCTGAAGGTAGCCTTTGACCAACAATAGCTCTTTATCTGCTCTCGTGTTTGACAGCGTGTGAACGAATTGAGTTGATGAGGAGTAGGCGCACTGTGTTCAGTGACCACTGGGTGGGGAGGGGAGGGGTGGTGGTGGGGAGGTTAAACAAACAACTTGCACAGACTGACAGTACTCCAGTTTTGTTGTGTCAGCACACACCTAGGGGCCTCTCATCACAAGGCAACAGTTTACAGCTTTGCTGAGGTGAAAAACTAACAGTATTTATTCTGTGATCATGACATGCTGCTCCACCAAGATAAGAGAAGACACACTTGACATCAGGGACAAGACTGTCAACAGACTCAATTAACCTTAATAACAATTGCAACAAGTTCTAGCCAGACTTAGACCCTGAGACACAAACCACTGCCATTAAAATGTGGTTTAACAATGTGCTTAGGGGAAATCTTACTGTTAGAAGCTTTTATTATTTAAGCAGGTCATTATACATCCAGTAATGTGAAACAGATGAATGGTTTCCCCTCAAAATAAACAATGGGAGGAGAAGAATGACATGGGTTTTGTCAGGCATGATTAAGGTTGAGCTAAGTGAAAACTTTCCTCACTGCTGCCTCAAGTCTGGAGCAGAAGACTTTTGAGATCCAGGACAGTCAAGTGAGGATGAGAAAGACCAAATGAAACCTGTCCTCTGGCTGATACAAGTTCTGCCTCTGAAGCTTTAATGACATAGCAGGAAAGGCCAGCAGTTAGTGCCCATTCCCAACTGTCCTTGAGAAGGTGCTGATGATGTGCCACACTGCACTGTTGGATCCTTCTGGTGATGGGATTCCTGCAGCATCCTTTACAAAGTGTGACTGGAATAAAAAATTGTCAACACAGAGTCACCACTCTTTCATATCCAAAATGTAGACACATGTTTGAGTGTACATAGTGTAAAGCACGCTTAACGCTTCGGAAACTACGTAGACACTCACATTTCTGGCTGCAGTGAGTGTAGGTGCCTCCATTACCCATTGCAGGGCTCAGAGAGACAGGTTGACAATATAGGTGGAAACCCAAAGATTCACCAGAGGTACAGAGACAGAAACAGCTCCTGGTTATCATGCATGAGCCTCAGACGAACTTCGCACCTGCTGCCCATCCTCGCCTCATCATGTTTACCAGTGTTTGCGTCCCTCCTGCAGTCACAGGCCAGTGTCCTCTCTCAACAGTGATCCCTCTCTTGTCTTTTCTCACTCATATTCAGTCTCCTAACTCCCACCCAATTCAATTTCTCTGCTCCTCATTCCAGCTGCTTTGGGCATCACCTGCTTCTCTAACTATGACCTACTCCTGCTTTTTCTTATGTTCTTACCAGTTAAAGTAGATCCAGGTGCCTGTCAGCTGTTAGTCGTTTCCAATGGCTTGTAGTGATCACCTGGTTGTTGGCTGCTTGTATCAACTGGCTGTGGACACATTGATGATTGACTGTCTTTTGATGGATAGCTGCTTGTCCTTCTGGGTGGCTGCTGATATTAGTGTACTATATGTTCACTATTAACTAGCTGACACTTAGTGGATATTTGTTAACTGGATTCTAGTAATAGATTCAGGCATTAGCTGATTGCAGTAAAGTCAAAGTCCAGCTTATTGCCATGCACACAAGTACACGTGTGCACAGATGCAATGAAAAACTTACTTGCAGCAGCATCACAGGCACATAGCATCAGAGAACCAGCAGTCACAAGAAAAAAAATATTAATAAAACATAAATTATACAATTTTTACAAGAAAGAACACAATTAGAACAAAAACACCGGTCCATTGAAGTGCAAGGTGATCAAAGTGGTCAGGGTGCTGCTATACTGGGGTAGTGATTAGGGTTGTGCAGGTTGGTTCAAGAAGTGAATGGTCACTAGTGACTAGCTGATATCTGGTGGTTACCAGTAGGTTTTCCTTTTTGCTTCAGACATTCACTCGTTAACTCACAAAGTCATTGAAGGCACCTATGTTAATGAGTTACTTGACTTCTTGCTAATAAAGAAAGAGCAGGCTACTTAAAATGCTTATCCATATGTATACAGTGAATTCCAAAATGGATTTAAAATGTAGCAGAATGGAGACACAAGAGACTGCAGATGCTGGAATCAGGAACAAAACACAAACTGCTGCAAAAAATACCTGGATCCACTTCTCATTTGCTCGCTCTTGCTTCAACCCTTCCCCTCATCTCCCTTCTATCTTTCAGTCCAGATGAAGGGTCTCAGCCCGAAACATCAACTGTCCATTTCCCTCCACAGATGCTGCCTGACCCACTGAGTTCCTCCAGCAGTTTGATTTTTGCTTAAAATGAAGCAAATTAAGTGTCCAAAATGAATACTTTCTGCTTGGGGTGAGAGAACAGTGTGCTCCCAATGATAAATTCTCTGTGTGCCTCCTTTCAAGTTTACCAGCACAGCCCTGTGCATGTGTGGCAGGTAAGTGCAAGCAATAATGGTCTGTCACACAACCGCTATATGTGGCTGGGTGCTCCCTGTCAATGTGTAATATAAAGGCATGAGTGAGTCTCAAACAACTCATTAGTCCAATTCATCGTGTTGGAAAGTCCCACTTGTTTTTTACACATGCAAATTGTCACCTTTGATTTTTACATGTTGCATTCATATTTGCTGTGGGGCACCAGATTAAGCACAGGACAATTTCTTGCTTTTGGGACTATTTTCCCAATCTGCTAACGGCTGTAGACAGCTAACAGCTTGATTTAAAGGGAAAGTCTCAGAGGGTGTTTTTTCTAGTCTCCTTCCCTTCGAAGTAAGATCCTGCTGTGAAGTCCCGAGCGACGAGAAACACTGGAGGCCAACTCATTCTTAAGTACATGTTACACTCCCCAATCTGACAGTGCCAGTTTATATTATATTTTCAAGTCATTGGATACAGAGGGCAAAGATCTCTGTAGCTGTAAACATAGCTGAAAGAATGGAGACACAAGAGACTGCACATGCTGAAATCTTGAGCAACAAATAATCTGCTGGAGGAACTCGGTAGGTCAAGCAGCATTTGTGGGAGGACTGATGCAGGGTTTCGAACTGAAACATCAAAATTCCTTTCCTCCCACAGACGCTGCTTGGCCTGCTGAGTTCCTCCAGCAGACTGTTTGATAATTGAAAGAATTCTCATCTTTGATTTTTTTTTACTTGTTCATTTTTCAGGATTTAACCATCTCTGGCAATGTCAGCATTTATCACCCATCCATAATTGCCCTTGAGAAGGCAGTGGTGAACAGCCTACTTGAACCACTGCAGACCCTCTGGTGAAGGTGCATTTACATAGCTAATGAGGGGGAATCCAACATTTTGAGGTAGTGACAATGAAATACAGGCAATATATTTCCTAGTCAAGATGGTGTGTGAGTTGGAGGCAATCAACAGATTCTCATAAGCCTGCTACCCTTGTTTTTTTCTGGTGGTAGAGGTTGGAAGATTGGGAAGTTTTGCTAGAATAACCTATATGAGTAACTGCATGGGATTTTGTGGAGGGTGAAGTGGTGAAGGGAATGAATATTTAGATTGGAGGAATGAGAGATCAATAAAGCAGGCTGCTTTGTTCTGGATGGCATTGAGTATCTTGAGCATTGTAGGAGATCTAGGCAAGTGAGGAGCATTTGATCACACTGATGTACCTTGTAGATGATGAAAAGGTTTTGGGGTGTCAGGAAGTAAGTCTTGCCACTGGATACCCAAGCTCTGATCTGCTTTTGTAGCCATAGTATTTATTCAGCTGGTGCAGTTGAACTTCTGGCCAATGATGACGTCCAGAACGTTGATGGCAGGGGACTTGATGATAATAATGCCATTAATTGTAAAGGATAGCTGGTTAGATTTTATGTCAGTTACTTCCAGGGCTTGGCACTTTTATGACATGATTCTTACTTAGCGTTTATCTGCCCCTGCCTGAATGCTGTCTAACTCCTGCTGCATGCAAGCATGGACTGCTTAATTTGCTGAGGAAATTAACACAGTCACCAACATCCCTATTTCTGCCCATCTGCTGGAAGGAAAATCATTGATGAAGCAACTGAAGATGTTTGGGCCGAGAACACTGCCCCGAGGAACTTCTGCTGGGTTGTATTCAGGGTCGGAAGGCTGACAACAAGAACTAGGTTAAATGCAAAAGACTGGAAATCTTTACCTTCTTTGTACAAGTAATAATTCAGCAAGGGAAATATTTAATGTTACAAATCAAATTTAAAAGCTTTGTATCTAAGCAGTGGTCATCACAACCAAGCCAATAATTGTCATCCTTTCAGGGAGATTTTGAAACCTCCCACCTAACAAGCACAGTATAATAGTACCCCTCAAAAGTGCTGTACTTTCCCCCAGGAATACCAGGGGCAGCCAGAGTGCCCATCTGATGCAGGGTTTTGACCTGAAACGTTGACAATTCCTTTCCTCCCACAGATGCTGTTTGACCCGCTGAATTCCTCCAGCAAATTGTTTGTTAGCATAGCTAGAAACTTGCGCATTTAGCTCATCATTAGTTCCAGCAACAGCAATAATAATAAATTCTATTTCTGTAGTACTGCAGCACCTCAGATTTGGAGAATTTGCAGGTACACACATTGCGGGATCTACCAAACTCACAAAAAGTGAAAATTCTGTCTGTTCACACCTGGAGCTGAGATTTCATTCATCAAGAAAGGTTGCTAACCTGATGATAATACCTGCTTTGTGTTAGAAACTTTATGATTAGAAGATAAAATGGAGAGTATTGTGCCTATGGTCATTAGTACAAAGCATTTGCAACAATATCAGCTGCCAGCTGTACTCACCTCCTCACATCCTGAACTATTGAATTCAAAGTTTTCTCTATTTTTTAAAGTTTTCTTAACGCATGATAATGTCTTACATTTTCAGGTATGATTTAGTACTAGACAGATGTCTGACAAAACTGAATGAATTAACATCTTTTCTAATTTAACAAATATTCTGGGAGAAGCAAAAAGGAAATGTCCTCCCCTCCTGTTTCCAATACATTCAGGGGCCTCATTGAGTGGTGGCTGATGGAAGTAGCCAAGGCAGCTTTCAATCAGGCAGTGAAACAGCCACCAGGGGGCCTTTCTGCCTATGGACGAAGATCAGTCAAAGTGAAGGAAGGCAAGGTGGTGCTCAGATCTGACGTTGCAGGAATTTCTTGCAATTTGGCAGAAATGTTGGTACAAACGTGGAGAGTTTCCAGATATAATGGTAGGTCCTTCAAAAATGAAAATAAACTGAGCATTTGTGTCACACATGAATGGGTATTTTGAGACTCTGCCCAATATCAGCTTGACCAGGGAGCAGCCCACTGTCAACTTTCGATGTATTTCTGTTGGAGCCGTGAAGATAGGACTGCCTCTATCTTGTAAGATGAGCCTAGGCTCTGGGTCTAACCCTGAGACAGGAATCCAGCCCATACATCCCAATACAGCCCCTTTGTCCCAGTCACCCAGTTCAGAAAGATGAATGGTGTATATCCTATAAATGATTTAATGGCAGCAGTAACTAAGATTTTTTTTATAAAGAACTGTAATTCACTTCTTTGCTGTCTTATTAATTGTTTAGCATATTAGGCATATTGACAAATATATCTCATGCCTGATTTCTCTTATTTCTTAGCTTCATTTCTTTAATTCCTTTGAAATGCTTTGTTCAGTTTTCCTTCACCCATAATTCAATTTATTGAATAAATAATTCAAACTATTCAACAGCTGAGTTTGATTTTGTCCATTAAATGATGCTTTTACCTTCTTCTGTAAAAGAATCTATTTTCCACAATAAGTCAACACTCAAAATATTGCAAAACGTTTGCAACTCAAACTTTTTAGTTTTTGTAATCTTTGGACGATTTTTATGCTGATCAAATTGTGGAAGACTACAAATGGGAAATCAAACCTTGTCTAGTTAGGGTGCCACATAGCATCATCCAACACTGCCGTTTCATGTTTAATAGATTCTGAGTAATGTCTAGTTAACTCATTGAAACAGAATATGATAATATGTAAACCAGTAGAATCTTTCCAATACCATTGTAGATGTGAATCATATTGTTAAAATAATAAAAGGATAGACAGACCGACAATAAAGGGCTGACAATATCAGTTGAAAAATGAATCTCGATCTATAGCACTGAAAAGAATTGCACCTTTAGGCATTGAACATAAAACCCACTAGAATTCATTAAGCAAGAAAGCTACAGTGAAAAAGATGATTAGTGAGCAGCACTCTATGAACAATCATTCTTCAATGCAGTTAAAGAAAGGCTTCCATTCATACGATGCTTTTTACAACCTCTGGACGTCCCAAAGCACTTTGCAGCAAATTTGTTTGAAGTGTTGTTACTCTTGTAATGTAGGGAAACATGGCAGCCAATTTACATGCAGTGAGATGTCATAATCAGGAATACATGACCAGATAATCTGATCTTGGTGATGTTGGCTGAAGAATAAATATTAGCAAGAATACCACCTTATTTGGGTAGATTATTAATATTTAGCTGAGGGATGAGATAGAGCCTCAGTTTAGCACTTCACTTGAAGGATGGCACCACTGAAACTACAGCACTTCTTTACAGTAGTTTCAGCCTGGATTAAGTAATCAGGTCTACAGAGTCCAGCTTGACTGCCACAACCTTCTGATTCTAGTGAAAAACAGCCAAGGAAATCTCCCTGATCTTTAAGTGAATGAGCTTTTTAATTGGAGCAAGAAACAAGTTGCTGGAGGAACTCAGCAGGTCAGGCAGCATCTGTGGAGGGAAATGGCCAGTCGATGTTTCAGGATCCTTCATCTGGATTGAAAAAGTAGAGTGGAGATAGACAACATAAAAATGTGAGGGGGAAGATGAGCAAGCGGTTGGTGGATCCAGATAGAGAGGAGTTGATTGAGCTTTTTAAATGCATTTTTATCAAAACATTATATTAAGTTTAACAGTCAATTCTGCAGTTAAGTTTGCCTGTCCACATAATCTGCAGCCACAGAAGTAGCCCATGTCACTTTGCATGTTGGATGCATCCAGAGGCACATTGAAATTTAGGAACATGGGAACAGGAATAGACTACGTTAATTATTCAGTGTCTGTAGCATATCTTAAGACTATCTACCTGTGTAGTATCCCACTGTCCTTATTTAGCCATATGGATAGGTGGCTTGACCTTTCTCACTTTAAACAGTTACTTATTCCTTAAAATTATCCACGGTACCATAGAAATTTACAAGGCAATATGCCATTTATGTGTGTGCTAGTTCTCATGTGGGGTCTTCCAGAATACATGAGGATTGAACCTTTGGTCACATGGTAAACTGGTGATCTGACAGCATATGGGCACCATACACTGCATTAGAAATTGGTTCCATTGATATCTTCCTGCAGATTTCTGTTTCCTTCCTCCAGTACCATAGTGCTTAGATTACTGGATGTCCTTTCAAAGGTCTGGACTATTGCTTGGGGGGGGGGGGGGGGGAAGGGGATAAGTTCAGATGCCAGCAGAGCAAAAGGGAATTTAAAAAACATCACATGATTAAATAAAATCTTGGATGAAACTCTGTTATCAGTAATGAAGAGAATGAAATGACTGGATTGCCATAAAAGCAGATCTGGTTTCTTAATGTCTTTCAAAGGAGGAAATTTGCTATCCTTATTTGGTCTAGCCTAAATGGTCTAACCCCAGAACTAACCCCCTGAACTAAGCCTCTTGGGACAGTAAATGCTGGCCTTGGAAATGATGTCCACCCTCGATAAACAAATATTGACCACTCAGTTAATTTTTATATTCCTTTTCAGAATGGCATAATAAGGTAGTACATTTTATAGAAATACATTCTGAGAACAAAGAGTGACATGAATAATCCTGGCTTCAGCGGTGAGAGGTATTTTTCCTGGTCTGATATAGCATTTCATGGGTATGACATTGTCACTCTCTGAAAAATGTAGCACAAATGTAGTTAATTGAATCCATTTCTGTCTGCTCAATAGGACATTAGTCCCAGCTTTGTTAAATTTAAGAAAAAATGTGTAAATAGATAGAAAGCAATGACACATTTTACTTTTTGTTATTAAAATTTACAAATTGAGTTTTTGTCTGTTGGTATGAATTATTCATTACATTATACATCTGACAGAATGGAGAAACCAGTATCAACATCATCCAGCATCCCCATAATGACCAGAATCCCATGTTTCATAAACAAACACAAACATTAACAAGAGTGAATGGTGGACATTATTTGGTACCAAAGGGTTTGAATGTCTGAAGATTTCGCCCAAGACTTAGAATAGTCTTCTCCATCTCTCTCCTTCATCCATCATTACAATTCCCAGATTTATATTTAAAAAATCCCATATTTGGAATGACAGGAATAATGCAGACAGAATGAATAAGTGTTGAGTACTGAGTTTTCCCTTATGAACATGGGCTTCTGGAAGAGACTCTATGACTTCACTGAATAGAAATCAAGAGAAAAACCATCGACTGAGATAAACTCAAGGACCTATTCTCCTTTCCAAGACTGTTGAATTCAAGAATTCACTTCTCTCAGGACATGGTCCTGAGGCATCCATTAATCCTCTAGACAGGAATATTTTAACTTGACATCTGGTTGCATAGCTTATTTAAAAAAAAGAAATGTATTTATTTGGAACCAACTCCTGCTGCTGTTGGTTGAGCAGTTAATGCATGTAAATACACTGGGTTATATCGTTGTGAAGGTGTGGTCAATGAAAATCTGGGACCTGGGGAGAGGAGTGTACAAAGATTAGAAGGAATATAAAATATAAAACTAAGTATAGCAAAGTAACCCAAAAATATCTAGGGTTGAGTTGTAGGACTCAGAGAGGTAAATTAAAGGTGAGCACATTGAACATGTAAAGGAAACCATTCAAAATCAGGATCACTCAAGCAGTATTGAACTAACTAATAGAAGTTAATTATCAGCTTGACTGAACACAAAGTGAGTAATCCGTTTTAGACATTAAATAAAATCTGCCTTTCTCCTGTCAAAATCTATCAGAGTATGTATAATATCATATTTAAAATCATTTTAATGAATTAATGACTGGAGATTGTGTTTTTATAAATAGCTATTTAAAACAAACTAATCAACACTTCATAAGTCATAACTGAATTGGAATTGCTATGAAAGCTGAGAAATCATTGAATAATTGTACATCTAAAATGAATAGGTAAAAATGTCTCATGGAATAGATTCAAAGCCTCCAAAACCCACATAGGTTACATCACCACAACATGTTATATTCAACACTACATTCAATATTAATTGCCACAAAATAAAGGAATTGCAATAGCCAGCACAATAGCGGACATTAACTTGCACCAATCACATTGATGGATTGGTAGTCCATTCTTGGAGGCTGCAAGATTTATACTGGCACTTTAAAACTTCCGATTATCTAGCCTTTGTCTATCTATTACCCACAGTACTTTTGCTGCTTCAGATCTCCTCACACACTGATCTTTGTCTAGATTACCTCATTCCCAACTCTCCCACTCTCTGCTGAAAACATTCCAACTTCACATAGCATCTTCCCCTCACAGGCTTGTATTCTAACTTCTGAAAATTATTGCTGCCCATTGGCCAAGACTGGCTCACCACCACAACTGTGCCAACTGACCTAATTTATTTCCATCCATAGTGCCTCTGTTTTACTATTCTAGTTGTTCTGTTCACATTCCTCCATGGCCTCTACTCTCCCTATCTCTCTGCACCACCCCCACCCCTTCCGACTCTATACACATCTCTCATTCCAACCCTGGCTTTCTGTATTCCTCACTGTACTCACCCTGTCATTTTGTGGCAGTGTTATCAGCCATTTAAGATGTGGAATCCACTTAATAACTCTCCATTATTCCAACTCTCAGTGCTTCCTTTGACTAAGTTTGTTTGTCATCTATCTTAATGTTTACTGTTTTGACTGCATTAGTTTTTGTCTGTTTATGTTCCTTTGAAGTGCTTTGGGAGATTTTGGGAATTTAAAAAGAAGTTCATTAGGCAGGCTTTGGGCTATCTCCCCTAGTGCAAACCATCATCAGATTTTGAATTGTGATTTGAAGTCCATGTAACACGCATAAAAAAAGTGAATGTAAAGCTTTTATAACCTTGCAATTTCTCCATTCATCTAATGTACGTTTGTATATATTATGAACACAGAAGTGTACAGATCGAGAGTGGGAATAGCCCACTCAGCCCTTGAGGCTGCTCCACCATTCAACAAGGTCATGGTTCATCTGATTGTAACCTCAATTCTGCATCCCAACCTACCCCGGAAACTTTTCACCCCCTTAGACCGTAAGAACAGAAGACGTCAGAGCAGAATTAGGCCATTCAGCCCATCGAGTGTGCTCCACCATTCAATCAGGGCTGATTTTTTTAAAATCCCATTCTTCCGCCTTCTTCCCGTAAACCTTAACCCCCTTCCCAATAAAGAACCTATCAATCTCTGCCTTAAATACACCCAATGACTTGACCTCCACAGTCCTCTGTAGCAACGAATTCCACAGATTCACCACCCTCTGGCTGAAGAAATTCCCCCTCATCTCAGTTTAAAAGGGACATCCTTTTATTCTGAGGCTGTGCCCTCGGATCCTAGATTCTCCCACCAATGGAAACACCCCCTCCACATCCACTCTATCCAGGCTTTTCAATATCCAGTAGGTTTTAATGAGATAACCCCCTTCTTTCTGAACTCCATTGAGTACAGGCCCAAAGACATCAAACACTCCTCATATGTTAAGCCTTTCATTCCTGGGATCATTCTTGTGAACCCCCTCTGGACCCTCTCCAGGGCCAGCACATCCTTCCTTGGATAAGGGACCCAAAATCTCTCACAATACTCCAAATGCAGTCTGACCAATGCCTTATAAAATCTCAGCAGTACATCCTTGCTTTTATGTTCTAGTCCTCTTGAAATGAATGCTAACGTTGCATTTGCCTTCTTTATTACTGACTCAACCTGCAAGTTAACCTTGAGGGATCCTGAACTAGGACTCCCAAGTCCCATTGCACCTCTGGTTTCTGAATTTTCTTGCTTATCGAGAATTTATCTACCAAGAGCACCAAAAACTCAAAATATTTTGAGAGTAAAAAGAAATTGTCTCATCTCAGTCTTCAATGAGTAACCCCTTATTTTTAAATGATGACCCGTATGTGTCTGTTTGCATTTGTTCTTCAGGTTAAACACTGACGTACTTATGTTTTATTTACATTCAGGAAAGAGAGGTCTTGTGCTTAATTTATATTTCAAAACTATCAACAGGGCACTTAAAATAAGTATAAAATTAGATAAAGGGAAGTAAATATCTGTGATCTCTTGTAGCCACATTCTTATTAGAAACATTCTATTGTTTGGCCATGGGAGGCCGTGTGTTAACCCCAGTGTTGTACTTGGCAAAACACATACAACAAAGGGCAGTGTGAAGAATCACTTCAGGAGAATAGAGTCATTCTTCAAGTGGAGCGTGGCCACAATGCTCCCTATCAAAGTATCTGGTCACATAGATAGCTATATGTTAGTGAGCACCGTATATCTGTTTTGGATCCCTCGTTGTGCATGCAGCACATATCGACAAAACATTATACCTGAATTTAAAAAGAAGTTCATTAGGCAGGGCTTTGGGCTATCTCCCCTAATGGTAACCAGAGCTGCTCTCGTATTGTATTCTGCAATTGGTTCACCATATGCAGCACTGCTGGAGAAAGGACCCTGCAGATGGAGTATTGTGTTTTTATCTCAGGCTTTGGCGGCGGGCAGTCTGTGCCACGTAAGATGATCTGCATCTTAGTTAGGTCAGGGATCAGGGGACCTCCCTCTCCTTACACCTGAAAACCATCTTGTTTGCCTGCTGAACAAAGTTTTACCTGTGCAAACAAGGCCTGCTTATCTGCTATCTGAGGCACATTGTGTTTCATTGTCCTGTAATGTAGAAGACCTGCTTTTCAGGGAACAAGGTTATGGAATAGCAGCAGATGCGCACATCTGATTAAGTGTTGCATCACAGCAAGGCACTCTCTTTCCTGCTTGTGTGATCTGCTCCATTCTACTACACTCACAAACATAAAGATAACTGAGCTATGGCAATACAAGAAAAACTTATTCTCTGAATGAAAAATAAACGTTTATACAATCACTTTTGATTTTTTTCTGCCCTTCAAATACAGCTCACAGTCTAAGTAAGCCATGTTCACTGAAGAAAGGCATTCATTTATTGAATGGTCATACACGGGCTGTTGCCTGTCACTCAGATGTTCAAGGATCATGTGGGAACCAGGTTGTATGTCTGTGGTTCAGTGATTAATCTGAAGTGTGAATGTATTGCATATCCCGGAGAAAGCCTTCTAATACTCTTCTAGATTTAGCCACCAAGAGATATATTGCATCAGTTTACTGGTTTTCTGACTTCTGCTCCCTCCTTCTGGGGAAACATTTGACCCTCTGCATATCAATCTCCTTCTGTCAGCACAATTGAATCAGGAATTCACCAACATCTCATGTTCAGCAAAAAAAAGTTGAACTGTACATTGATCACAATGGTGCTTGTGGGGTCTTCTTGTGCATATGTGGTGGCTGCAATTAATCTCCATCAAGGGCCCTGTTCCCCAGAGTAAACTAATTGTATAAATGACAAGTAATATTCGTGCCACAAAAGCACAAGAGAAGGTCTAACCACCCACACCACCACCTGCTGGTTCCCCTTCAAACCACTCACTCTCCTGACTTGGAAATATACCCCTGTTTCTTTATTGTTCCTCCAAATCCTGGAACTGGTCGAGGTCCTGGAACAGACCAACCCCACAGCATTTTGGGAGTGCAAGAAGGTAAGTCCTCACCACCACCTCCAGGATAACAAGGTTTGAGCAACAAATATTGGCTTTGCCAGCAATGCCCACATTGCAAAAAATTCATAACAAAAAAAATTGAGCACTTTAGAACGTCTTGATGAGATCAGAGAGACACGATATGAATGCAGATATTCATTTTGTAGCTTCTTTATATTATTTCTCATTGCAACCCTGGTCACAGCCAAGGAAAGGGAAATCAATTTTCTGCAAAAACTGTAAGTCAACAGGAAAAAAGGTGCAGTAGAAGTTGAGCCAGCTTCTGGCCTCAAGCAAGCAGCCTGATTTAAACATATAAATTAATTCCAAAGGCAATCTCAGCTAATTATAAAGTGTCCAGATAAAAGCACAGTGGACTCTACCACTTTTAATTGGAAATTCAATCTCACCTAGCAACTGTTCAAAGCTAGATCTTATCAATGGCTCAGAAAAGTTCCAGTGCACTCTTACGAGTTTATCCTGGACCCAAATGCTCATTCCCAACAAAATACTATGTTACATGCAGCTGGTTCAAACCAGAGAACAAAGAGCGATGCTGCTCACTTGCACAGAAGTGACCTTATGTCAATGCTGCTCATAAGGTAGAAAAGTTAGTTCTCACTCATGAGGAGATGTCAAGAGGTAAACATATCATTGTTAGGAATGCAGCCACAAACTAAACATTTGTGAGTAACAGAGAAATGATGGTACAAGCAACATAAAGTGGATCAATGAAGCCTTAAAATTCAGACATATCATGGATGGAATCAGACCTGAGCTCAAAATGTAACAAAAAGGAGAAAAATGGTTAGATAGTATATTAGAATCACACTGTACACTTAAGCGTTTTAATACATCAAGACTTGGAATTTGGATTTAACTCAGAACACTGAATTAAACTCCAGAGTAGGTCTATACAGGTATAAATACTAAGAGGCAAAATATTTACTTTGAAAAGAATATCACTGTGAATCATTTATGCACTGCTTTCAATTAAAAACATTTGACCTATATATTTTAGATAGTTTGCAAGCATATTTTAAGAAATGATGAGCACTTATTTTACATAGATGCAACATCTAATTTATATGTGAAATATATTTTCATCAACTAGCCAGCTAGAACAAAGTGGATTCTAATCCCTTCAGAGGTCCCACTTGAATTCAATTCCAAACAGAATGGTCTTATTTAAGATCTTTGCCTAAGGTTTATTCTTTAGTAGTGGACAAAAATCAAATCCAACTACTCACTTAGTCATTTCTTGGACATGTATGCACATTTCTGATCCATACTTAAATACAGATATTATTCATCATTACCAAACCTATTTGAGAACTGAAATTTTGTTCATTCTCCATAAACTCCAAAGACATATGGGTAGATTAATTGGCCACTGTAAATTATCCTTAGTATGTAGGTAAGAGAATATGGAGGAGCTGATAGAAATATCGGGAGAATAAAATGGGATCAGTGTAGGATTAGTGTAAATGGGTGCTTGATGGTTAGCACAGATGTGGTGGGCCGAAGGGCCTCTTCCCATGCTATATAGCCCTATGATTCTAAACGCGGAAGAAGATTTTTGCAGATCCAACAGATGCAATGAACCCATCGCAAAAGGAATTCCATCCTTAACTGAGGAAATCACATTACATACGAAAATTATTTACGTTCTGTTTCCACTGTCTTGGATGAATTGCCATCCATCACAGAGGTAGCTAGAATGATGTCAACGCTTGGTGACCGCACATTAATTATGTTCCAAATAAGTTTACCAGCCCGTAGGTCAAGGTGTGCAGAACCTTGTGAAAATGCATGGAGCTTCAGCCAATGTTATGTCAATGGTGAAAAGTGAAAGATTTGTCCAGTCCAAATTTTAACCAGGAGAGAGATTTATTAAAGTTCCATTCTAAAAGATTTACTGAGTTATCAAAGTTACAAATGCAAATGCAAATGAATTGTACAGTCATAGATTTAAACCCTCATTATACTTGGATTATAAATCAAAGGCTGACATCTGTAAATATAAGGATTATGAGCCTCTGATCTTGTATTTTGTGATATCTTTTCAGTTAAACAACTCAGATAAACCCAGTTATTTTGAATCAGTGCTTAATTGGCAAATTCTGTTTTTATGAAACTAGTCCATTTGTGGCAAGCAGTACACTGATTGAACATGCAGGATAAGGCAGGATTGGGAGTGCAAGGTATTGGTTTGAGAATGGTATCTGTTGTTGAGGCAGCACAAAATCAGCCCAAGGTTATACTTACTTGGCTTGGTGCCATTCCCCAGTCAGTGTAAATGGGATTCTGTGTATGTTTGCTGCAAATGCAACATCTGTCCCTGAAGTAACATATTCAACTGAATTTTTGCTTTGCTGTTTTAACAGCCATTAGCCTACTTATTTTGGAATGGTTCGCCCCTTTGCTGGATTAACGAAGAGGAAGTTTGGACAAATGCAGTGAGTTTGCATGCCACATGCCAAAGCCTTATCTTGTGGTCTCTGTGTTAAATTTTGCTCTGTACTGATTGCAGTTATGTAAAATAATGTGGTGGGACTGATAGGTGAGTAAATTTAATTTGGCAATGTCACAGTGAAACAACATTGTCTTTTGCTTCATGCTGATGCAAACCATGTAGTAGGACTGTCCTAAATGACTACTTATTAATTGGACATACATAGACAGCTTGGTGTCTACACACTGAGTTTTGTTTTGGCTGAACTTGCTCTACAGTGTCTACAAGGCATATGCTTATGTTGCATTGTGTTACCAATAGTGTCTCAAGGTATTATATGATGGAAGTATTTTGATGAATACTTCTGACAGCAAGCTGTCATCTTGAACACTTCAACATCTAACCACATCAGATCATAATATGATCATTTCCTATAATTGGCAAAACAATCTAGCAGCAAACACAAGCTTATGTGGTTTATTCTTTCCTAGCCAGCCAATCAGAAACAACCTCAGTGCAGAAAGGTTCAAATCTGAAAAAGAGAAAAAGCTTCACTTAAATTTTCCACAGCCTCCATTCTCCAAGGGCATCCTTATTAAAAATTTATTTCAGTTTGAGCTAAGATATTTTTTGTTCTGGGCCTGGTGGGTTTATGTAAATTAGAATGTCTTTCTTATTCTAGTATAAGATCCTGAACACATATCTCCTACAGAGACCTGGAAAGACCCAAGAAAGATCAGTTTGCCACACACTTGTAGAGTGTGGCCAAAGCATCAGTAGGGGTGAGCCTCCCCCAGACACTAGTGTTCAGACACGCCAAAGAAAGTGTGCTGGTGTGTGGCCTCAACAAGCTGGCACTCCAGCATTCTGCAGCTTCATGAAGAGCAGCCTGCTGCTGTTTCTGCCGGATCAGTTGTCTGTTGTGGTCCTCCGCAGATTACAATATGGTCAAAGAAAGGAAGCAGTAACCAGAACTGGTTAACTCAGGGCAACAAAATGCTATTCTTTTTTGTTCGGCTGAAAACACTTAGGTGTAGAAATTTGTCCTCAGTCATTGTGCTAAACTCAAAATACAACAGCGATGCACATTACAACCAGCTTCCATTGAAGTTATTTGAACTGAGTTATGGAAAATGAGTTCCATGTTCAGGCACCATTAGGTTTTATATTAGCAGCCAAAAGCAAATTTCTGCCCCAAATTGTTTGAGCTCCAATGGCTCAAGTAATTACCAATTGTAGATGATACTGAGGCAAAGGAAAACTAAAGTGATTGATGATGGTAGTTGGATTTACAGCACGGAACAATAAGATGAAAATGTAGCTCCAGATAGAGATCCAGGTTTGGACTTGCTAAGCCGATCAATGTCATAATGGGCCAATCCCTGTTATGCAAGTGAAGGCCATGAAGAGTTCTTTTTTGTCTCTCAGGTACATTAGTCTTTCATTGCATATGGTTAGGGACGCCAGGGTGAAGCCATATTTTGAAACGTTACCACTTACAACTTTAAGTTATATGTTCAAGAGCTCAGATCTCTTTTACCAATGTGACACCTTAACCAAACTCCTGAACAACGTGGAGGTCTCGCTTAATCCACATCCATTTTCCTCATCTCCACTCCCACCATCCTTTCTTCCTCTATATTGTCCTTTATTCAATACCCTGAACATTGTGTCTGCAGTCACCACTATGTGCCCTTAAATAATCTTTCACATAGTTTTAATATTTTTCCTTATGATCTAAATGAGGCCATTTGGCCCATTGAGTCTATCCACCACTCTCAGACTGAGATCCAATATGCCAACTCTGGACAAGAACCTGAATGACATCTTCTAACGCTATAGCATTTCACTGGCATAAATTTAATTTGCAACATGCCAATGGGTTGGAACAAGAGCAGGACTTGCAACAGGACTCAGAGCTAACAGAGTCTATTTTATGGCAAAGAATCCATTTACTGAGCAAACACCCAACAGATTCTTTTTGAACAGTGTATTTAATCAGAAAATACAATCAATACTTCTCTGAGAAATATAGTGAAGATAACTCATGTCCAAAACTATAGCAATCCAATCTCCCTATAAAAGCAGCAAATGTAGTAAGTGGAGTATAATTATGTAACACAAATAATCAATGTAAAATCTTGTGGTGACTCTGTATGGATCTGATCAAAGATCACAACAACAGCAACTGGAATTACTGGGGATGGACAATATCTAAAAACAAACTTGGGCTAACTTGTCAGTTAACTCACTTTCTGATGAAAAACCGTAAGTGAAACCAACCACATTTGTCTTTCAAATGCTAGCCAACTTGTTACAAACCTCAGCAAAATTTTTGTTTCTGCAACCATTATCAGGCTCAGTTATGTACCCAACCAGACACATACACAACCTGCATGAGAATTTGCTCACAATCTTCTGTCTGAAAATCAGATTAGAGATTAGAGTATAAAGTAGGATAGACTGTAAATATTTATCAAGTCTCTAACTTTGGGATGCTCACTGTCAGTTGCAAATGGATTTAAATCATTACTTTAAAGCTTTGAAGGAGCATTTCAGTCAAACTGCTGGAGTGGTTCCTGCCTATTATGGGTTTTCACTTAAAATTGTGAAATAAATTTTCCCAAGAGGGAAAATGAACCATTACACGATGTGTAGCTTAGCTTTTTATGCTGCCAGATTTCACATTATATCCAAATAACATCTAAAAAGCTATTACATTGCTCAATCTGTTATCTTGATGAAGACATTAACATAGTGGCAAGGGCAATCTTATATGAAATAGTTGTGTTAATTACTCATCTGCCATTGGCACAAACAATGATATGTAGAATTTTATTAGTTATTGGTGAAAGGTTAAGGACTGGTGGAAACACTATTAAGGCTGAGGAGAACATTATTGATGAAAAGGTATTAAACACAGCGGATATTGGAATATAAATTGATTGTTCCAACATATTTACATTCTAACATTGTGCCACACAATCTCACCTCACTGGACAGGTGTTTCAATCAGATTCAGTATCCAACCCAATGAAGCTCAGATGGCCCTTCTTGTGGATGATCCTCCTTCTCCACAGAATCATGTTCTGCATAGTGTGGATGTTGAGAAGGACCCAGGAGAAGCAGAAATAGGGCAGGATTAGGATGGCACAGAGATTTGCAAGTGTAAGACTTGGGAATGCAGCTCTTATTCATGTTGAACATTTGCTGAGGTAAGCGGTACTCTTCTCCAAAGAACCAGTAGCCTCACCCCTAATTCTCCTGGTTCTGCGCCAGCCAACATTTTCTGCACTTCTGACTCATGATATCGGATACTCCCCTCCCCAATTTTACAATTTTGCACGTGGAAAACAGCTTGATATCAATTCTCCTTCACTCTTTATTCATAGAGGAACTGACCCTCTGCAAAGCAGCATTTCTTCCAGTGACTTTCTCTGCAGGGACAAACGGCCTTGGAAACTTAAACACTGTGACATGATACAGAGAGAAGTCGGTCAGATACTACAATTTTTAAGCAGAACCTACTAATTTTGCATAGTTTGAGGAAACAGAAGTCAACAGTTAGTAAGTGGCTCCTGAAATGGTAAGTTTCCAAATCCATCTGGATGCTTGCACCAATAATCATGCTGGTGGTCCCTAGTCATTGAATATGCTTGTGCTGATCAGGAGTGGTGAGTTTGCAGGGAGGTTTAATCAACCACATCTATCAGGGGTTACATTTATATGAGAGCTACTATCCAGTCACGATGCTGGAATGTTCAAAATTGGAGGTTGAAGGGTCTCGACCCAAAACACCGATTGCCCATTTCCCTCCACAGATGCTGCTGGACCTGCTGAGTTCCTCCAATGCTTCTTGCAGAGAGTAAAGTGTTGCAGATAAGAGCATTGTAGTAGCTTCCTGAGCACTTTGCATGATTCTGATTCTGCATCTATGGTTGGAGCTGTCTTGGCACTAATGAACTGGTAGCTTGAATGTTGCTGATTGGTCTTCTGGTCACTTGATGGTAGCCTGTGGGCAGTCACTGGGGCTTTGGATGGAGTGAAGCCAATCACTCCTTTACAGCCTGAGCACATCTGTGGAGAGAGGAACAGTTCCAATCAAGGGTCCAGGAGCTGAAACATTTACTCTATTTCTTTCTCTGCGCTCTAACCTGCTGAGCGTTTCCAGTATTTTCTGATTTATTATATTTGACAGAGAAACGGAGTTAACGTTTTTGGGTCGATGATCTCTCAACAGAACAGGGAAAAGCTTAAGACAGAACAAGTTTAAGATACAGAGGAAGGGGATGGGGGATGGGTGAAGAAGACTCAGGGGCAAACCCACACCCTCTTTCCTTCAGGTGTTAGTTAAGTTTGCAGTGGTGGGCCCATACTGAAACAGTCACTGGCACATCAATTCACAGGAGCCTTTTAGGCCAAACATCAATTTCTAGACCAAAGAAAAAGTGTCAGATGCGTCTTTCAGACTATCCATTACACTGAAGAGAAATAAATTATCTTTTGCTCTTTAAGGTTGTTATTTAAGAATCTTCAGAATTATTTTCAAAAGTGTGAGAATTACCTTACCAGCGCACTACCCAATTAACAGAGAGCTAAAAGATATGATCAACAGGCTTTTGTTTTCTCCAGTGAACTTTGTAGCAAATGTGGTTAGAAAAACTTCACTGTAATATATTGTAATTGATTTCTTCTTTCTTCTCTTTAACTGAGAGGAGATTGGCCACTGAATCTTTCCCTGTTGGATGTGTCCAGCTGTGGGTGGGCTGCCTTACATTGGCCGGGGATCCACCAGCAGTCAGTCACTCCCCCCCTAGGCACGACCTAGACCTCTACAGACCTGGAGTCCCTGGACTTCAACAGTGGAGCCGGACCATACTGGGAGACCCCAGCAGTACGCTGAGGAATCCAGCTCTCCCATCCTACACCAGTCAGGACTGGCATGGGTTTGGAGTCCCAGCTGGTTTGAATGGGCTTTCTCAACCTTGTAGCTTAGATGGGAACAGGCAGGCTATTATATATTCTTTACTTGATTTCAATATTTAAAATTATTTCTTAGTGTTTTAATGTACTTTAAATTATTTTCTTAAATTTTTAAACATTATCATTTTTATTATTTTCTAAAGCAATTCGAAAAAGATTTTAGATGCCTCTGAACATTAGCTCCGCGTCAGCTTTGCTCTTGCCAGAAGATATCAATGCCTTTTGAGGGCAGGGTCTCAGCACCAGGTCACCTGAAGCCTCAACACTGCTGAGGCCTCCCTTGATGACTCCTGGATACTGGGAAGTGGGAAGGGGGGGGTCAGTTCATTTGGACTTTTGTATTCAGTCCAGGTGGGTGGTGGCAGTGACCATGTGTGGCAGGTTTGGCTGGCAGTTGGATCCAGTTCAATTCATCCCATTATGTGTGTATAGTCTAGAACTAAACAAAATGATCGGAAATAAACTAATTAAGTGGTGTCCACTGTCAACATGTTGAATTTTTGTGCAGGAGTAAAGGATAGAATATCTAAATGGATATGATTTATTTTCTTTCAAAGGATAACTACAGAGGGATTTACTGCAGAATCTCAGCAGGTAATTGAAAATCTTCATTATAAATGGATTGATTATTTCAGGAATTACCATCGACAATTTTTCTTCAGCTTCTTTGCAACATGTAAAGAGAGAAAGTTCAAATGCTGAAGTTCTGATTTTAAAGCAGAAACTGTTGGTGATATAAGATCAGGGTCATACTGAAAGCACGTCTGTTGATGGAGTAAGGTGAGAACAGAAAGAGAGTAAAAGCGTCTGACAGCAGGAATTTGAAGAGAGCAGGAACCCAGTGGTGAGTGGTAGATAAGCTTGTGGATAAGTGGAACCAAACTTATGCTATTTACTGAACTGAAATTTAAACTTAAAACTTAACTTGCATAACTGTAAGTTAGTTGACAGTCATTGTCAATCGGTAGTAAGAAGGAATTAATTAGTTTTGAGACAGATTGACCAAGTGGAACTGGATCGTGAATGAAAAGTGTGTAAAGAGAAGTGAGATTTCAATCAGGCAGTGAAGCAGGAACAGAGTTTCCAAGTTCAGGAAAGGGAATTAATTGCAAGGCACCTGATTGGTGACTCCCTGCTCTGCACAAGTAATTTAAACGCAAACCTGTCTGTACAGCTTCTGTGGGTAGATAAAAGAGAAGAGGGTAGCTAAGGTAATGGTGGGAGCCCTGCACAGTGAGACAGGGAGTTAATAACAGGAATGAAGTAATTGGCAGATAAGATAAACCAATACTTTGCATCAGTGTTGAAATGGAGGACATTGGAAATATCCCAAACATAACAGGTGGACTCGTTTCAAATGGCATGGAAGAACTTGTAACAATCCTGATCATGAGGGATAAGGTACTGGAAGAACTAACAGGACTAAAGGTCCCAATGCCCTGCACCCAAGAGTTTTAAAGGACGAGGCTGCAAAGATAATGGAGACATTGACTGAAAATTTGCATAGCTCACTGATTTCCAGGAGGGTACAAATGGATTAAAACAACGCAAATGTTCAAAAAGAGAGGGGGACGAAAGTGGGAAACTATAGGCTTGTTAGCTTAATGTCTGTTGTTGGCAAGATGCTGGCGTCTATAATCAAGGAAGAAATAGCTGGTCATTTAGAAAAGCTTAATGTAGTCAAATCAAGTCAACATGGTTTTATGAAAGGTAGATCATTTTTGACAAATTTGGTCAAGTTCTTTGAGAATGTAACAAGCAGATTCAATAGAGGGAAACCTCTAGATGTCATATATTTGGATTTACAAAAGGCATTTGACAAGGGGCCACATAAAAGGCTGGTACACAAGATAAGAGCTCGTGGTATTGGAAGCAGGGATTGAAGATTCCTTATCACATAGAAGACACAGAGTCAGAACAAATGGAACATTTTCAGGCTGGAAGGTTATGACTAGTGGAGTGTCCCAAGGATCAGTTCTTGGCCTCAACTATTTATAATGTATGTTAATGATCTGGAGGAGGGAGCAGGGTGTAAGGTATGAGGATGACACCAAAATAAATGGAAGGGCATGTTGCAAGGAGGATAATTGTTCCCTGCAGCAGGATATGTAGATAGGTTTAGTGGGCAAAAACTTGGCAGACTATCATCTCAATTGAGAGAAATTGCAATTGAGTGAAGTACAGAGGGATTTAGGTGTTTTGATGCAGGAATCATTAAGAAAAGCAGACAGGTGAAACAAGTAGTTAGGAAGGCAAATGGTATATTGATCTTTATTGCAAAGGGGTTGGAGTTTAAAAACAGAGAAGTATTTTTCCCATTGTACAGGTGAGGCCACCAGGTACTGTGCCATTTTGGACCCCTTATTTAAGAAAGAAGTGTGGAAGTTTTAAGCAGCAGACTTGATATTGTGGGAAATAAGTTTAAAAAAAAATTATGGGATGTGGATACTAGTCCAGCCTACAGTCCTGGCCTAAGAACACTTGAAATGAATGACTTCCCAGACCATTTCTGAGGGCAGTCGAGAACAATTCACTTTGAAAGGTCTCTAGTTAAATATCAGCCAGTAAGGAGAAAGAGAGCAGATTTCCTTTCCTGATGAACATTAGTCAGCCAGCTGTGTTTTTTTTAATGACAATCAGGTAGTTTTTGCTACCATTAATGCTATTAGTTTATGATTCCATATTTATTCAATTGCTTGGATTTAAATTCATCAGCTGCTGTGATATGAATGGAAATCACATCCCCAGATTAATAGTCCAGGCCTCTGGACACTATAGTGCAGTAATTTAATCACAATGCAAACACTCTCTGACTCACATTGCTTATGCTCAGAATCTCAGGAGTTGAAAAGAGATGGCATCAGTCTGACATATTAAGGAGGGTGAGTAGTTTTTGGAGTGACAGCTATAAAGCATGGTCATGCCCCAATGGGAGAAAGAGCAGTGGAACAACGAATAAGAACAGAAAATGTTGAAAATACTCTCAGTTCAGGTTACCCAGGGCAGAGAGAGAAACAGTGTCAACATTTCAAGTTAATGACTCTTTGTTAGATCCAGCAACCACAGTATTTTGCTTTTGGAATGGAGAAAGATGGGTGATTGCCTCAGGGTGGGAAAAGGCAGGACTGTTTTGCAACAGGAGCATGTACAACCTCAAACAAATCTGATGCTCTCACTTTCTTTGGAGAAAATGAGGCCTCTTGACAGCCATTAAATGTGAATTGTACCTATAAACAAAAAGGGGTTAGAGGCGGAGGGGAAGATTAGAAATGCAACATTAAGAACCCAATCTAAAATGGCTCATGATTCTCAACCAGCAAGGAATAAGAGCATGCAATTGTTTCATGCTATATAGGAGCCTCTAAAATGGGCACAGTTGTTATCCAATTCCCTGGCTATAATTCCAGTCTAATTTTCAGAAATATTGCCAGAACAAATCCGACAGCATGCAAAACATAAATAGCATGAGTTATGTAATTGGTAATATCAGCATAAAAACAGACATGTTAGCATATTGGAGGAACGCACAATCAATGAAGCTTTTGCAAGGTTGTTGCTAAAACTGTCAAATCAGCAGAATCAGTGCAGGTAAATGGAGTTCAAAATCCTTGATCCTGCAGAGTGTGGTGTAAGGTGCAGTAACATAACCAGAGAGAAGGCAACTGGGAACGTAATAAGATAAGATCAGATTTTTTATACATAAACACAAAGATCTTCAGTGAACCACCCCTTGGTTCAGCATCATTAGGCCAATCAAAATGAACTCTTAACCTCTGACAATGAGTGGTGAGGGACACATAGGGGGGGCTTAAAGTCTAGCAAGGTGGCAGTGTAGGTGGAGAAGCAGTTTATAATGTTGAAGCCCTACTACAGTGGGCTTAGTAGTATTATAAGGTGACATAGCAAATAACTATTTAAACGTATTACTGCAAAAGAACCCAAATACCCATAAGGTTTACTCTTTCGAAACTAGCATTGTTGAATAGAATCAGGAAAAATATTCCCAGATCAGTGCAAATCCTGTAATTATTGCAGCGAGGAAAAGAATGAAGCCTAATTTTAATGTTTTCACATTCACATGAATGGCAAAGTTCAATTTGAAATGTTTGATCAGCAAGATATCTGGTCAACAGGATGCCTTGATTATTAGCGTGTATATACTGTATAGATTTTAGAATAGTGTGGAAGCCATATTGCTGCCAGTTATTGCAGACAGGGTAGCACTTTTCAATGTGCATACATTTGAACATCAAGAGAGGAAGGAAAAGGTTCTAGGACTAGTGTTGTCTGAAAGGAACTGCTAATTTGCCACAGGTCCTATGATACTGCTCAGCAGAAAATACCTTAACTATTCTCAAACAGTAAACATATGTACTTTACATGTACGTTTTCTTAATAAGTCACCAATTAGTAGCCAATGATCAAAAACATTCTTTCATTATCAACTCAGGATGTAAACACTAGTACTGAGATATCTTGCCTAGCTATTCATTTTTAGTATATTTGTTATGACTGACAAACTGAGTCACTGGAGAGACACTGAAGCTGGTGATATAAAAGTCTTTACTCAACGTAGCAGATTTTCTGGAGAATCTAGTTCTCCTCTTCCGACACAATTTATTTATTTATGTTTTATGCTTTTTAAACATAAAAACAATATTAAATGAATAACTACAGTTTCAATGGCTACAATCACCTACTTAACCTTAACATTTTGAATATAGACAGGTAACTGCAGACTTACATATTTACAATGGTAGCACATCCCAACTAGTAGAATCCTTTGAATATTAAGTACCGGTGGCTGGTCCGAAAGCTTCTCAGCACAGACTCCGGACACCCAAAATATACCTCTTTTGTTACAGTGTTCAGGGATAACTCTCTGAATTATCACTTGAACAGAATATTAAATGACAAAACAGACCTGTCCTGAGCTGTGAATGAAGTGGCAGAGATTCACCTTTAACGATGTGCTAATACTGGAGACAACCACTTAATGCCTTCCCTGATCTCATCCCGAAGTTTACAATGACCACCAATTAACATCTATTGTCTTCCCCTATGTAGTTTCAATGGTACAGAATCAGAATGTCCCACACCCAATGACTGGATTCTTTTAAAACACTTTATTTACAGCACAGTAACAGGCCCTTCTGGCCCAACAAGTCCGCGCCGCCATTTAAACCCATGTTAACCTCCCCATACGTCTCTGGAATGTGGAAACCAGAGCACCCGGAGGAAACCCACACAGACACGGGGAGAATGTACAAACTCCTTACAGACAGCGACGGGAATTGAACCCCGATCGCTGGCGCTGTAATAGCGTCACGCTAACCGCTACGCTACCGTGCCGCCCAACAAGTATGAGTTTTGAGGATCAGTTGAAGTTGAATTGTGAACAGGTTTTATTTCCTGAAGACTGGTTCTCATTTTAATTAATATCTGTTATCCATAATTTCGTGACTCCAGAATAATCCCTAACATATTAACCAACTGCTGTTAGTCACAGCCGGATTCTAAATAAGGCACATGTGGCAAGTGGCTAACATTTGTGTTTAAAAAATTCATTCAGAACATGGGACATTCACAGTGACAGCACCTATTGCAATCCTTGATTGCCCTTGAACCAACAGGGTTCCTTTAGAGTCAACTTTAAGATAAGATTTCTTTATTAGTCACATGTACGTCGAAACACAGAGTGAAATGCATCTTTTGCGTAGAGTTTTCTGGGGGCAGCCTGCAAGCGTTGCCAGGCTTCCGCCGCCAACATAGCATGCCCACAACTTCCTAACCAGTACGTCTTTGGAATGTGGGAGGAAACTGGAGCACCCAGAGGAATCCCACGCAGTCACGGGGAGAACGTACAGACAGCAGCCGGAATTTGAATTCAGGTCGCTGGCACTATAATAGCTTTACTCTAACCGCTATGCTACTGTGCCACTCTGAATTTATTCAATGGGTCTGGAGTCACATAGGGCAGACTAGTTGAGGATGGAAGGCCTCCTCCTATGAAGGATATTGGAAACCAGATGCGTATTTACAACAATCCCATCATTTCAAAGGCTTTCAAAACTTGCAGAGGGATCTGGACCAACTGGAAAAATGGGCCAGAAAATGGCAGATGGAATTTAATGCAGACAGGTGTGAGGTGTTGCATTTTGGAAGGACAAATCAAGGTAGGACATACACAGTAAATGGTAGGGCACTGAGGAGTGCAGAGGAACAAAGGGATCTGGAAGTTCAGATACATAATTCCCTGAAAGTGACGTCACAGGTAGACAGGGTTATAAAGAAGGCTTTTGGCATCCTGGCATTCATAAATCCAAGTATTGAGTATAGGAGTTTGGATATTATGGTGGGGTTATATAAGACGTTGGTGAGGTCAAATGTGGAGTATTGTGTGCAGTTCTGGTCACCTAACTATAGGAAGGATGTCAGTAAGATTGAAAGAGTGCAGAGGAGATTTACTAGAATGTTGCCGGGTCTTCAGGAGTTGAGTTACAGGGAAAGATTGAACTGGTTAGGACTTTATTCCTTGGAGCGTAGAAAAATGAGGGGGGATTTGATAGACGTTTACAAAATTATGAGAGGTATAGACAGAGTAAATGTGAGTAGGCTCTTTCCACCTAGATTGGGAGAGATAAGTACGAGAGGACATGGCTTTAAGGTGAAAGGTTTTGGGGGAACATTAGGGGGAACCTTCACTCAGAGAGCGGTGGGAGTGTGGAATGGGCTGCCATCCGATGTGGTAGATGCGGGCTCACTCTTTAGTTTTAAGAATAAATTGGATAGATACATGGACGGGAGAGGTCTGGAGGGTAATGGACTGGGTGCAGGTCAATGGGACTAGCAGAATGAAGTTTCGGCACAGACTAGAAGGGCCGAATGGCCTGTTTTCTGTGCTGTAGTGTTCTATGGTTCTACGGTTCACATGGACACTGATACTAATGCCTATTATCGTTAATGTTTTACGTCAGCTTTTGTAATCAGATTTGAATTCAGCTCTGGGTGCTCGTTCGATAACAACCACCGCGCTACTGTTGCCTACACTAGGCAATGCTGTTCCGGATTGTTAGTCAGTCCACACTTTTAGAATTTGGTCATATGACTTGAGGGATTTTTCTATTTGTGTCTTTGGTTCCCAAGTATACTTGTTTTCCCAAATGTTTTCTGTTTATCACTCAAATCAGAAGGGAAAATCAGCAGCTTAGATCACAGTTGTGCAGCAGTTACTGCTATAACTCCAGTGACCCAGGTTCAATGCTGATTTTTAGTGCTGCATGTGTTCCCTGTGACCACGTGGGTTT
Source organism: Pristis pectinata (assembly GCF_009764475.1). NCBI lineage: Eukaryota > Metazoa > Chordata > Chondrichthyes > Rhinopristiformes > Pristidae > Pristis > Pristis pectinata. The sequence goes on along the minus strand of NC_067407.1, from coordinate 126,537,512 downwards.
CCCCTGGGTGCTCCAATTTCCTCCCACATGCCTAAAGAACTACAGGTTGGTACGTTAATTGGCTACTCTTTATTACCCCTAGTACAGGGGGAGGGCAAGAAATTTGGGGGGAGTTGAGGAGTATGTGGGAGAAAATAAGTTGCAGGGAGGTAGGTGAGGGAATGGGACTGATGGAACTCTGCTGAGAGCCAGTATAGGCTCAATGGGCTAAGTGACCTCCTTCTTTAATGTAAAGGGAGGTAAGAAATATGAGAAATGTGTGTTATGAACTATAAATAATAAGGGATCTAATGATGCAGATGTATTGATGATATAACAGTGTTTGTCATCATTGAAGCATGAAGTGGATAACTTTGAGAATCCTGATGGTGTAATTTAATGCAGAAATCCTAAAAATTCTGCCAGTGATTCAGCCTTCATCCTAAAGAAATGACAAAAATTTTAGGTACCCATGACTCATTTACCCAAAAATACCCTGAACACTTTGTACTTTATTGTTTAAGGTGGAAGTGAATTATTAATAACCTAATTACTAAAAAAAAGATTCAGGTTATTAAAAAGAATAGCAAATGTGAATCATATTTCCCTTAAATATTTCAAAACGTAATCAATTTTAAATAATTATTAACTTAAAACTTCTAAAAATATATTTCAGTTTCTGCCTTAAATGTATATTTTCTGATCTTTATTCTGCAAAACTTTTAAAATATTAGTTAAAAACTGATGCATTTCCCACCTTTGTTTGCAGTCTGTGAGGATCCTTTAATGTGATTGGCTGGTCATCACTGTTGCTGGATACCAGGGATTTCATTGAACTGATGGCCAACAGCCACCAACACTGGAAAAGCAGAAGTTTGCACAACAGAGACTGTCAGATCTTTAAAATGAACAATGAGAACTATCAGTTTGCCACCTACTGCAAAATCCAGGTGTTCCATTTCACATTTAAAGCATAGTCAGACAGGGGGGCTGGCACGAAAAAGATATGCAGAAGGGATTTGAAAGCATTTACTAAACATACCAAATAAATAAATCAAATCTATTTCATACAGATCACAAGAGTCACATGTAAAGGTGCAAATTATGCTTAATTTGAAAAGGAACCCAAAATAAATACAGGCATATTACAGAGTTGAATTAAATAAGGATAAATGAGTGTAGATGGATTAGAACGATGGAGAGAATACCTTGAGAGATCAGTTTGTGGAAAGAGCAGAGATTGATGTCAAAAACTGGAAAGAGATCAAACAAAATGCAAACCCATTAGCTCACTTTGAGAAGCCAAAATTCGAATTTTAGAAATTGGAGTCCAGATTTATAATCTTAATGATAATCAGGCAGGAGAATTTAAAAAGACCTTTTCTGAACTCTCACAATGGAAGTATCTTGTTCCCTGGTTGAGCCAAGAAGCCAAATGGAAGAACTGCATTTTAATTTTGAGTCAATAAAGCATTTAGAAACACTGACAAAGACTGAAAAAGGCAAAATTCTTTAGAACTCCTTAGGAAAAATAAATAAGCAGATTGAACTTCTGTTTATTTACAGGAATGCAGGCTTTGTGGCATGGTAGGCATTTATTGTCCATCCCTAATTGCCCTTGAGAAGGCTGTAGTGAACCAGCTTCTTGAACTACTGCAGTCCTTCTGGAGAAGATGCGCTTACGGTTCTGGTGGGAACTGGTGGGAACCCATTCCTGCAATGAAGGAACAGTCATATATTTCCAAGTCAGGAAAACCTATAGGGGGTGTTGTTCCCATGACCCTGCTGCCCTCAACCTTCTTGCAGGTCTTGTGTTTGCGAATGCTGTCGGAGTATCCTAGATGAGTAACTGCAGTGCAATTTGTAGATGGTTTACACTGCAGCCACAGTGCACAGTTGATGGGGTTCTAAACAATCAGGCTGCTTTCTGCTGGAAGGTGTCATTCCTTTAATGTGGAGAATATTTCATGATGCTCCTGACTCGTGCCTTATACTTTGTGGAAGGGCTTTGGTGCGTCATGAGGTGAATCACTCTCCACAGGATACCCAGCCTCTGACCTACCCATGTAAGTTGACCTGATTGAGCTAGTTTAGATTCTGACGAATGTCCATTGCTAAAAGTGTGAACAAATTCCCAGGTGAATTCTGATTCCATTCCTGCTAAGATCTTAACGGTTTATTGACTTGAAATTTTAAAATTGTATCTCTCTGTCTCTCTCTGTCTCTTCCGCCCCCCCCCCCCCCCCCCACCTCTCTTTGCAGGTGCTGCCTGACCTGTTGAGTGTTCCAGCAAGGTCAAAAACTGCACACAATTGAACCGGCCTGAAAGGCTGCTGGATACAGATAGAGTCATAATGTGAAAAAAGCAAAAACTTATACTTTAAGTTGCAGGTCCATGGGAAATAGGACTAATCAGATAACCCTTTCATTATGTGCAGAATTAAATCCTTGTATTGTGCACAGTTTTGGTCACCAGGAGGATGTGGAGGCTTTAGAGAAGGTGCAGGAGAGGTTCACCAGGATGTTACCTGGATTAGAGAGTATTCGCCAGAAGGAGGGGTTGGACAAACTTGGATTCAAGAACCTGATACAAGTTCATAAAATTATGAGAGGCATAGATAGGGTAGATAGAGTCTTTTTCCCAGGGTGGAAATGTCAAATACTAGAGGGCATAGGTGAGAGATGGGAAATTTAAAGGGGATGTGTGAGGCAGGTTTTTTACATAGAGAGTGATAGGTACCTGGAATGGACTGCTGGGAGGGGTTGGTGGTGGGGGGAGGGGTGGTGGTGGAAGCAGATATGAGTGATGTTTAAGAGGCATTTGGATAGGCACATCAACATGAGGGAATGGAGGGGAAGGGATATGGATCAGGTGCAGGCAGCTGAGACTAGTTTAATTTGGCATCATGTTTGGCATAGACATCATGGGCCAAAGGGCCTGTTCCTGTGTGGTACTGTTCTACACTCTATGTTTTATGTTCTATGTTCAAAGAACCAACAAGGCCGTCATGGGCTGAATGACTGTCTTCTCCGCTACTTCATTCTATGATTTTCTTGCTCCTCAGGTCAATTGGAAAATGATAAAATTATTAATGGAAAGAATGTTTTCCTGTGTATCCAAATATTTCATATATAAAATTCCATTACTTTTTTCTTGTCTTGCCCACTAAACCAGTGAAAGCTTTAGCTGAGAATTCAAGTACAAGTAGTAAGCAGCTGAACAGAGAATAGATGGCATGTATTAGGGTTAGGGAGAATGAGAGTGAGATAACCATAGTAACCATTGAGCCACTGAGCTGTTGTGAAATATGTTTGGTTTATTTCTTTAATCAAAATAACAGAATAGGGCACCCAAAGATAAATCTCCTTAAGTTGGGCAGAACATTTTCTCACATACTGTAGTAACTGTTTGTAACATTATTTATTCTACGGTGGATGGATGCTTAGAATCTTAGCTGTGTGTGTGTGTGTGTGTGTGTGTGTGTGTGTGTGTGTGTGTGTGTGTGTGTGTGTGTGTGTGTGTGTGTGTGTGTGTGTGTGTGTGTGCGCGTGCTTACTATTTATCAAATAGAAAGTTGTACTAGGGAATGGAACATTTTTTCCATGTTTTTCCACCTACTGTCAACATGAGAAAGTCCCAGGTCAATTGTAGCATGTGCTTGTTGCAGAATAAAAAATCTGCTTTGTTTTACTTCCCCAACTCAAAGCTACAGCTCTAACCTCAAAGCTGCACTCCCAATTCCACCAGTAGGACAATGACAGAACCATACAACACAGAAAACAGGCCCTTCAGCCCAACTTGTCTATGCTGACCAAGTTGCCTAACTTGAGTTCTCATACTCGTAACTCTACCACTTCCAGTTATTCCGTTATTGTCACTTCAGCAGTACACAAAAAGTACTGGAGGAACTCGGCAGGTCAGGCAGCACTTATGGAGGGAAATAAATAGTCAACATTTTGGGCTGGGACTCTTCATCAGTGCTGGAAAAGAAGAGGGCAGAAGCCAGAATAAGAAGGTGGGGGAGGGGAAGGAGTACATGCAAGCAGGTGATAGGTGAGTTCAGGTGATAAGCAGGTGCAGGTGGGAGGGGGAAGGTAGGTAGGTGGGGGAGGGGGGAAGATGTAATAAGCTGAGAGGTGATGGGTAGAAGAGGCAAAGGGCAGAAGAAGAAGGAATGCGGTAGGAGAGGGCAGTGGACCATGGAATAAAGGATGGAGGAGGGGAGGAGAGGAGACAGGTCATCGAGGAGCGGGAAGGGAGCCACAGGAATAAGCACTTCACTTCAGCATCTCTTTCTGCACTACTTCAGATTGCACTGCAATCTTTGCACCACTTGGCTGTTTTGTATTTATTGTATTTATTATTATAATGTATACTGTTTACTCTGTGAGCTTCATGCAAGCAAAGAATGTCATTGCGCCCTGGTGTATATAACAATAAACTAATCTGAATCTGAGCAAGTCCCATTTGCTGCATTTGGCCCATATCCCTCAAAATGCAAATAATTCTGTTCAGCACCATTACTGTACTTTCAAAATTATCGGTCACTTCTGGGCATCACGGACACCATATTATTCAACACTTTTCCTGTGCAAGGCTCTGAATTTCCAAAATATTGGTTATGAATAATTCACCATTAAGGGTTACACCGTGAGTCCTCAATAAGGGTTAACACATGGCTGGCGAACTGGGGCGGATCTTGCCAGACCAGGTCATGGGATCTGCTGGCAGTCAGACTTTTCACCAGCTCAAATGTTTCTTGTACCTAACTTGACTAAATTTAGATCAGATACAGAATGAGAAGTACAGTGAGAGAAAAAAGGACAAAATCAAGGGAGGGTTCCATAGACTGATCTTTTTAATAAATCTAACAGTAATTAAGTACACATAGAAATGAGACTCAGCTTTTAATTCATTCTCTTTCTTTGTTGGTTGGCATTGTAATCGTTTCCCTTGTCATAATCAGGGTGCAAAAGTAACTAATTGTTAACTTGGGTGCCAGATGTGCCCAATGGACATTGTAGCTTGGAACCCAACTTCTCTGATGAAGACCATCCCTGCCTCCAACCTCTACAAGCCTTCCCCAAGCTTTCCAGCTTACTTGGCCAGCAGCTCCAATACAGGTCTTGATGCACATTGGACACCAGAAGCGGCAAGCTATAAAGACAATATAGTGACCCCACAAGCAACGGATCTAATCAAAGTTTTGCTGCCCCGGCACATCTAGTTGTGAATGGTGATGAACAACTAACTATCCCATGGGAGGAGGAGGTCCCTGTTTTTTCACAGTCATTGTTCAATGATAACAGTCCAGCACAAGTGTGAAAAGAAGATGCTGAAACTTTTGCAACTATCTTCAGAAAGAAATAAAAATGGAGATGGTTGGAAACATTCAGCAGGTCAGGCAGCACCTGTAGAAAGAGAAACAGTTAAGGTTTCATTCCAGGATCCTTCATCATAAAAGCATTCTGATGAAGGATTGCCTAGATTAGAGGGTATTAGCTATGAGGAGTAATTTCAAGTCTACAATCTTCTGAGATCCCTGGACTCCTCCAATTCTCCCTCTTGCACTCCTCAATTGATGGCCATTCCTTTAGAAGCTTCAGTCCTAAGCTTTGGAATTCTCTTCCTCACTATCTCTATAAAAGTCTCCTTGAAATCTATCTCTTTGACCAAGCTTTCCATCCTGTGCCTTAATGTTTCCTTCTGTGGTTCAAATCTTGTTTGCGACCAGTCCTGTGAAGTGCCTTGGGATGGTTTAGTATGATAAAGGCACTGTATTAAACACTTGTGGTTGTTGTATTGCCTCAAAGTATGCTGGAAACAGATTCAGTAGCTAATTGGATAAATACTTGAATGGAAAATAATATAGCGCCATGGGAATCAAGCAGGAGAATGGGGCTAATTGGTAGCTCTTTCCAAAAGTTGGCACAAGCACAAAGGCCTGAATGGCCGTCTTCTCTATTTATTCATTCTATGCTTCTGGTCAGCATTCTTTCCTATCATAGCAGTAAGATATAATTTAGCATTTAATCTCATTGTGGCCAGTAGAATATTTATTACACAGCCTTATAACAGCAAATCACTAATTAACATTTCCTGTTCACAAGATTGGGGTTATTTTTTCATGGGCAAGCAGTTCAAAGAAGCTAGGGTGCGGGTCAATTGCCCTGACCTTGCAGTACCACTGATTAGCTACTCATTAAGATTGAATATTGGAAAATCAGAAGCACTGGGGTAGGACCACTGACTTTCAGGCCTGATTCTCCGCATTGTCATTAAGCACAGTGGGATGGGAGAGGAAATGTGGTGTCAATCAAATGTCTTGATTCTTTCTCTTAGATTCAGCCATTTGTTCCTTTTCATAACATTTCAATACAATTTGATTCATTAAGAATCAAACAGATTTATCAACATATTTTTCTCAAAATATCCATCATGTAATGATAATTAAAAGTAAAAACGGAAAGTGCTGGAATCACTCAGCAGGCCAGACAGCGTCTGTGGAGAAGGAGACAGATTTAGCTTTTCAGGTCAATGACCTTTTCATTGGAACAATGAAAGGTCTTTGACCTGAAACATTAACTTTGTTTCTCAGTCCTGACCTGCTGAGCATTTCTAGCATTATCAGTCTTTATTTCTGATTTCCAGCATCTGCAGTACTCAGTTGTTCCATAACAATTAATACAACCTGTCAATAGTTGAACTGCTTCTCTTGTCCAGATTCTTCAAGAAATAACCTTTGGAGTATTTATACTTTGCTGATTTGATCTCTTCAATAAATTTCTTCAACATCGGTCACCAGAGGTGAGGGTGAGATTTGAACAGCTAAATTCCAGGTCATGTTAATGGATCTCAGTAATCAGTCAGTAGGAAAGGTGTGAGAGTAATCCAGAGTGAGTCACCTGCCAATTCTCAATTGAATCACCAATAAATCAGATTTGGCTGTAAACACATAGCTGTGTTGACAACATATTTCGGCAGAGTGAAATGCTTAATTACTTGTTGCCAACAATTATCCCCAAGAGAATCCCGTTCAAATCAGCAACGACAAAATTAATCTAAGGCCACATCAAACGCAAACATCAAATCGTGTAACTGAGAGTTCTTCCAACTGAATGTTGGGAAGATAAAAGAGATTTACATTTGTCTCTTGACCTTTGCTGTCTTGCCTCTGGCTTCAGTCTCCTCCTGGCTGCTCATTTTCTCAGAAACCAACAGTGGAAAACTTTAACATTCTCTTTGACACAAGCTGAGCCTTAAACTCCACGAATTATCCATTTAAATCATTGTTTATCTTTAGGGACATAAGAAGGATGAAATTATTTTTTAACTCCTTCACAAATCTCAACTCATTTAAAACTTTGTCTTCTGCCCCACACTGGATCCCCCCACCTCCACCACCCCGGGAATGTCCCTGTCTTTCCTCGGTCCCCTGTGTCTCCTAATTATCAAATTCACAATGCCCACCCTGTTTACATTCCCTCACGGCCAAGCCTCGCCCTTCTTAAGCAGCTGCCACTGGCGTTATGTGATAGACCTCTTACTCTAGCTGAATGTGTATAACTCACCCTCCTCCGGCACCAGCTTCAGTGGCAAGCCGTTTCACTGAGTCGGACCTACCCTTTGATGCTTCTTTCCAAAAGTATCCTTCCTTAGTAGCTTTAAAAATATTAACATTGCCTAACTTTTTGTCTAAATCTTTCAACTATCTCTCCGAACTTTTGTACTTTATCCTGGATTCTGTTCTGTACAGCACAGAAATAAGCCATTCAGTCCACCACGAACATGCTGACTATTTTCCTCACTTGTGTGCACTAGCTTTGTACCCTTCTATGCCTTGCCTATTTAAGTGCCTGTCTAAATATCTCTTAAACACAGTGATTGTATCTGACTCTACCTCTTCCAGCAGTGAGTTCCACATATTGACCACTCTCTGTGTATAAAGCTTTCCCCCCAAGTCCCTTTTAAAATTCCTTCCTTTCACCTTAAACCCATGCCCTCTTGTTTTTGATACTTTTGTGAGGCATCAAAAGATATTTGCTATGTTAATGATATTCTATAAATTATGATTATGGTAACAGTATAGTGCACATATGATCAGCTTCATTCCTTCACACTATTACCTTAGGAAGAAAATTGAGTCCATAATATTTTTACTTTAAGGAAACCAAATTCAAATGGCAAAAATCAATCAGTTTGTTATATTACCCGTGTCCTTCTGGACAAGGATGTCAAGCAGGATTGAAAAACAATTGGTGTGCATTATCTGAATTGTTAATACTTAGGAGTGAGTGCAAATCTGAGCTTGAAATCTGAGTGGGCTCAAACTTGGGCAGTCAAGGAAATCTGAGCTTTGGTAATTCCAACTCTGGATAAATGCAGATTTTCTTTCCTTTCTCGAATGGTAAAATGGAATATTGGATTTGAGCCAAGTCTTCAGTTTACCATTTCAGCAGCGGAGGGAATTATACATTTACTGTTTTGGATCCAGCTCAAATGGGGCCTGACTTTGGCCCAGAATCAATGGGTTGATATTCCCATTGCAATCATTCCTTTTAACGTTTGAGGTTTAAAACCTATTTCTTGAGAGTTATCCTTTTCAAAAGCTTGTTTCTTTTACATATATTTGAACACAATATCACACCTTCATTAACTTATCAAGGATTTTAAGCTTTCACATCTGCACAATGTGTCCTATTAATGAACTCCATTAGAACAATTCATAATCTGCCTTTTGATCCTGTTGTGCAGCTTAACCAAGGCCTTGTTTCCATGGCAACTGAAACTGAAGAAAAGAGGCAATGTTCTGATCAGGGTGACAGCTCAGTCAGTGTTTAAGGAGACTTCCTTCTTCTGTTGAGAAGAATAGCAACAACTGCTGAAAAGCCCTGGAGATTTTAAAGAAGTTTGTCCAAACTACCTTTTATATCACCCACATCCCATGCACATTGTCTTCAAACTAATGATCCTCCTGAGAAAGGCGGTTGGCTGATACCGTATCAAAGTTAGTGGCAAATAATCTGACTCCACCATGACATATTCTTTAAGCACAGCTGAGGTCTGTTTTAAGAATATAACTTTCACGTGCATATGTTTTCGTGATGGTATCACTGTTCACAACCTTTCTTATTAAAACAATTGGTCTTTGAGGGAATCCTATCTTTTATATAATGGTGCCGAGTGTGTTGCGTAAAGTCTACAGCACAGAAACAGGCCATTTGACCAACTAGTCAGGCTGCTGTTTATCAATTACAGCACAGCATTCAACACCATCATCCCCTCAGCACTAATCAATGAGCTTCAAAACCTGGGCCTCTGTACCTCCCTCTGCAACTTGTTTTCCTTATCGGAAGACCACAGTCAGTGCGGATCGGTAGTAACATCTCCTCCTTGCTGACAATCAACACAGGTGCACCTCAAGGATGTATGCTTAGCCCACTGCTCTACTCTTTCTACATTCATGACTGTGTGGCTAGGTACAGCTCAAATGTCATCTACAAATTTGCCAATGTCACCACTGTTGTTGGCAGAATCTCAGATGGCGACAAAGAGGCACACAGGAGTGAGGTAGATCGGCTGGTTGAGTGGTGTCATAGCAACAATCTCACACTCAACGTCAGCACGACCAAGGAACTGATTGTAGACTTCAGGAAGGGGAAGTCAGGAGAACACACACCAGGCCTCATTGAGGAGTCAGCAGTGGAAAGCTTCAATTCCTGGGTGTCAACATCTCAGAGGATCTATCTTGGGCCCAACACATTGATGCAATCAAGAAGAAGGTACACCAGTGGCTCTACTTCATTAGGAGTTTGAGGAGATTTGGTATGTTACCAAAGACTCTTGCAAATTTCTGCAGATGTACAGTGGAGAGCATTCTGACTGGTTGTACCACTGCCTGGTATGGAGGCTCCAATGCGTAGGATCGAAAGAAGCTTCAGAAAGTGTAGACTCAGCTAGCTCCATCACTGACACAACCCTCCCTGCCTTCGAAGATATCTTCAAGAGGTGGTGCCTCAAGAAGGCAGCATCTATCATTAAGGACCCTTACCACATGGGACATGCCCTCTTCACGTTACTATCATCGGGGAGGAGGTACAGGAGCCTGAAGACCCTCACTCAACGTTTCAGGAGCAGCTTCTTCCCCTCCGCCATCAGATTTCCGAACAGTCCATGAACCCTATCTCGTTATTCTGCTTTTGCACTATTTATTTATTTTTGTAACTTACAGTAATTTTTATGTCTTTAAGTCTTGCACTGTACTGCTGCCACAAAACAACAAATTTCACAACATATGTCAGTAATAATAAACCTGATTCTGATTCTTATTCTAGTCTGCATCAGTGTTTATGCTCAACACAAGCCTACTCCAATCCTTCTTCATAGAGTCCTTTAAGCAAAACTTTTCATTCTATACTTTTTCATGTGTTAACCAGCATTCCCCAAAATGAAACCATAGTTATATCGAATCATAGTCTCTCAGCACAAAAACAGGCTCTATGGTCCATCATATCCACACTGATCATCAAGCACCTATTTACACTAATCATACGTTAATCCCATTTTTTCATCTCACATCTGATCAACTCTCCCTAATTCTCCTGCCACTCACTTACACAAGGGATAATTTACAGTAGCCAATTAACCTACCAACCAGCATGTCTTTGGCATGTGGGAGGAAATTGGCTGCTCCAGGAGAATTACTCCTTATTCTACAATATTCCATTTTCTGATTGCCATTTGGCTAGTTCTCCTGAACCCTTTGTTAGATTTATTAACATCTTCCTCCTCTTTATTCCCCTAGTTTTTAAATCTCTCACAAGGATATCAAACTTTTCTATGTCCAACCTTTATGAGCCATTCATTTGAACGCCTTTGTTGCTAGACCTTTGTCATGATTCACCTTAACAAAATATTTAACCTGGTGTTTTTACAATAAATCTGAAGAAAATTCATACTATGGTCTGGCTATGAAAGAATTAATGCTCCGCTCTCAATCCCTCCCTCAATACTCACACACAGACACAAACACAAACATAGAACTGTGTCCAAGAAGCTATTGGATTGTCATTAAAAACTCATCTGGTTCACCAATCTCCTTTAGAGATGAAAATCTGCTTTCCTTCTCTGATGTCTTGCATGTATATGTGATTCAGGGCCCCCTAAATTGGTTGAGCTTTAACTGCTCTCTGAAATGGCCTTTTTACCCATTCAAAAGCAATTAGAGATGGACAGTAAATGCTGGCTTTGCCAGCGACAACTAGAGCTCACAAATAAATAAGAAAAAACACATACAGTGTATATGACATTGTGTTATGGTCAGTTCTGGGTTATAACATTGCAACATTTTCACCACTATATTCATAACCACTGAAGACTCTGACAGGAAAAAAACTAAGTACTTAGTAGGTATAAGCTTCCCATTCAAAGGTTTCTCCGAATGTCATGCGTAAGGCAAACAATCCACTGGGAAAATAGTTGAAAATTGTTACTTTTATATTCTGAGAAATGAAAGTAGCTTTCAGTTTTGAAAACATGCAGCTCCCTTCTCATTCATGTGGCATCTAATAAAGTAATTAAGTAATTGTTGGATTAGGAGCCAGAGTTCTAGAGTTCTCATACTGAGATACGAGTTTGAATCCTGCCACAATGGCTAGGGAATTTAAATTCAAATAATTAAAAAAAATTGGAAGGTAACAATATGTTTTCTTAAACAAGCTTGTCTCAGAACAGTAAGCACAGGATTGTTGCAAAAACCCAGTGTTTCACTAGTGGCCTTCAGAGAATGAAATCTGCTCTTCTTACCTGGTCTGGTCTGTTTGTGGCCCACCAATGTCATTAATTGTTCACTGTCTCCTCAGTTTAGGGGTAAATAGGGATGCACAACAAATTTCAGCATGTCCTGTGAATGAATAAACTTCATGTAAATTAGTGAAGTATTTGAAAATAGAATTTCAACAGGTCTGATTTCTCAATACGATTAAATTCATTATTTATAAGGAGTGATTCCGTGACTTAAAGAATGCTAATATTGAATAGTTATTGCATTCCTCAAAGGATTAAAAAACTTTGCTCAATGCTGTAAAGGATTTTAGGTCCTCCATTCATGTGGCTTGTACAGTGCACCCTTCAAACACCAAGGAAACAAGGTGTAGAGTTTTATGGTACAGTCTGAAATAAAATTGTACCTTCCTGACCATAATTCTTTCCAACAAACTTTCAGCAATTTCTATAACAGATTGAAAGTAATTTGTATCATATCCTTTGCAGAACTCCAGCATGGAAAGTTTGTGCAAAAGAATTCACGTGGAGTTACAAATTTCTTTCAATCTGGATTTTTAATCTGTTAAACATAGAACATAGAACATTACAGTACAGTACAGGCCCTTCAGCCCATGATGTTGCGCCAGCATTTTATCCTGCTCTAAGATCTATCTAACTCTTTTCTCCCACATAGCCCTCCATTTTTCTATCATTCTTGTGGCTATCTAAGAGTCTCTTAAATGTCCCTAATATATCTGCCCCCACAACCTCTGCCGGCAGTGCGTTCCACGCATCCACCATTCTCTGTGTAAAAAACTTACCTCTGACAACCCCCTTATACCTTCCTCCAGTCACCTTAAAATTATGCCCCCTCATGTTAACCATTTTCATCCTGGGAAAAAGTCTCTGACTGTCCACTCGATCTATGCCTCTTATCACCTTGTAGACCTCTATCAAGTCACCTCTCATCCTCTCCTCTGAAAAGAAAAGCCCGAGCTCACTCAACCTATCCTCATAAGACATGCTCTCCAATCCAGGCAGCATCCTGATAAATCTCCTCTGCACTGTCTCTAAAGCTTCCACATCCTTCCTATAATGAGGTGACCAGAACTGAACACAATACTTCAAGTGTGGTCTAACCAGAGTTCTATAGAGCTGCAACATTACCTCGTGGCTCTTGAACTCAATACCCCGACCAATGAAGGCCAACACACCATACGCCTTCTTAACAACCCTATCGACCTGCGCGGCAACCTTGAGGGATATATGGATGTGGACCCCAAAATCCCTCTATTCCTCCACACTGCTAAGAGTCCTGCCATTAACCTTCTATTCTGCCTTCAGATTCAATCTTCCAAAGTGTGTCAATTCACACTTTTCCGGATTGAAGAAATTGCTGAAAGTTTGTTGAACAGTAAAATGGCCAGGAAGTTACAATCTTATTTCAGACTGTACCAGAAAACCCTACACCTTGTTTGCTTGGTATTTGAAGGGAGCACTGTACAAGCCACATGAATGGAGAACTTAAAATCCTTTGACAGCATTGAGCAAAATCTTTTAATCCTTTGAGGAATGCAATAACTATACAATATTAACAAATATATTTCTACTGAAGAAGGGTATGGAGAATCAAGTATTGTGAATTGAGACATGAGGAATTCAGCATTGGAAATTTTAATACTGTACCCTTCAGTTACAGACTCATCTGTCATCTTATTCACTAATTCCACATACCAGAGTAATTTAGTTATGCAAATTAAGGAGTCCAACTCATAGTTTTTGTGCTGGTGTCAAATGAGGTCAAATTAGGACTTGCGATACTATTGTTTATCAGAAGACTGAAAGATATGTTCTCAAAAATAAGATAAGCTGAGGTGGAAGGAAATCCTTAAAGAATTGACTCATTTGCTTCTGAACAAATTGTCCTATTAAGTCAAGTTTATCAAGTCAAGTCGAGTCGAATTTATTGTCGTGTGCACAAGTACGGTGAGATACAGGTACAATGAAAAACTTGCATCACAGGCACAAACATAAATTATAGAAGACAGCAAAGAGTGAAAATAGACTGTGCTAAACAAGATATTACAGCAGAAGAAAACCACAATCAGAGACAAGTTCATGGCAGTGCAAGAGGTGGTCTGTAGTGTTCCGTTGCTGAGGTAGGATTAGGGTTGTGCAGGTCGTTTCAAGAACATGATGGTTGTAGGAAAGTAATTTTCCTGAACCTGGTGGTGTGCGAATTCTGGTTTCTGTACCTCCTGCCTAACAGTAGCAGCGAGAAGAGGGCATGATCCAGATGGTGGGGATTGTTGATAGATGCCTCCTTCTTGAGGAATCACCTCATGTAGGTGCTGTTAATGGTGGGGAGAGCTGTGCTCATGAGGGATTGGGCTATGTCCACTACTCACTGAAGCCTCTTGTGTTCCTGTGTGTTGGAATTGCCATTCAAGGCCAGATGCAACCAGTCAGGATACTTTTAACAGTGCATCTGTAGAAGTTTATTGGAGTATATGATGATATGCCAAATCTCCTTAAACTTCTAAGAAAGCAGAGGTGCTGGCTTGTCTTCTTCATGATTGTATCTATGTGCTGGGCCCAGGGCAGGTCATTTGAGATGTTAACACCCAGGAATTTGAAGCTGCTTACTCTCTCCACCTCTGACCCACCAGTGAAAACTGGATTGCTGTTAGAAATTCAGCATTAAAGATCCATGCAATTTCAAATAAAAGTGTCGCACAACCTGGTTAAAAAGTTAGAGGGGCTTTATTAATGCATGCAGAGCTGCACCTCCGTTCCTAAGTGGAAGTAAGTTTTGGGAAGAGACCTGATCCTCCCAAACCAGCAGGGCTCACACTTGTGAGGACAAATCTGAAGTTCTTCTCATTAAAATCTATTTTGTGCTCAAATAACTGGAAAAACCAAGCTGAATTTCTCCTACAACCTTTATCTATTGTTTGCCATTCCAAAACCATGTACATCATAATTAGTGTTTTCTTCAGCTAATTTAGCAAGAAAGAAAATGTGCAACTTTGTAACGCACAATAGAATTTACTGCTGAGACTAATTTGTGAAAATCTTATAGTTAAATTTAATAATCCTCCCTCCCATCGGGCAGAAGATACCAAAAGCCTGAAAGCACACACCATCAGGCTCAAGGACAGCTTCTATACCGCTGCTATAAGACTATTGAATGGACCTCTTGTATGATAAGATGGACTCTTGACCTCACAATCTACTTCGCCATGGTCTTGCAGCTTATTGTCTAGCTGAACTACACTTTCTCTGTAACCGTAACACTATATTTTGCATTCTATTATTGCTTTTCCCTTGTACTACTTTGATATACTGATGTTGTGAAATGATTACTGTACCTCAGTACATGTGACAATAATAAGCTAATTACGAATTAATCTTTGTTGCAGCAAATTCTGTTACAATGTACAAAAATATTATCATTTTAGGATAAATGAATGCACTACACTAAGTCCTCATCTGCTGACTTATTAGCCACACATCTGCATATTCATGAGGTTGTCCTTGTATTACTGATAGTGTTAGTAAATATGTTGCATTCCTGCAGAGCCCTCTCCTGTTGTATGTGGTCAATCTTGTCTGTCAAGGGATGGATTGCATCTGGTCTTGTGCTGGCAGTAGTGAAATATTAATAGTTCGTACAACTGGAGATGCAGTGGGAATCAGGGACATCGTTGGAGGTGGGAAGGTTGGGTCAGGTAGGTTTGTGGCTGGAGCCAGGGTATAGAGTGTGGGCTGAGTGTGCTGCTGACAAGCTGAAACTTACATAGAAGTTGTTATAGTCATGGAAGGATGGCGGCAGAATGTCACTGTAGCCTCAGTGTTATTGCCAGTGGCCTTAGTGGTACCCATGTTTTGTTTTGTTATCCACGGGAAGACTGAATCTCTATTCCTCATAGATAAGGACAGTGGGGTTTTTCATAATAAGGAGCAAGAATCTTTTCAAGCTGTTGTAAGGTTTCCTTTTAATGTTACTATTGGGTTGCTTTGATTTTAACCCTTTCCTTTCATTGGAAAAGGAAACACAATGGAGTAGAATGTTGCAAGCATTAAACATACAGATCAGCAGTTGATATCATGCCTGGCAACTGAAATTTGGCTCCTTTAAAGTCAACAAAGCTGAATTTCAGAAGTGGGGTAAAGCCCACCTTTCTCCTTTAGAATATTTCCAGGACATGCAGCAGAACATGATTTTCTACCTCAGAATATTTTGAAAAATCAACGAAATACTGCCTCATTGAAACGTAAGATAGTAAAATGGGGAATGACCTTTACGTTATTTTGCTTTTAAAGTTTAGCAACATCTGTAATGGGTTGATTGCAAATTGATTATTTTAAAAGTGTGAATTCTAGACATGTTTTAATTCATGGAACATGACAGCATCAGATTTCCGTGTCCGTGTGATGTAAGCTGCTAACAGGCTGTTGGCACCAGTTCAATCAGTATGTTTGCGTCTCTATCCTCGAAGTTAGTGCTGATGCAGACTGTGTCTCTTTCACTGCAGATTGTGACACCGTCTTAATTTTCATTCTGCACTGGTTAGTCTCCCCTTTAATGGTCATAAAGCAAATCTGTGTTGCATAGCTCACAGTCCATTAGTGAGTCAGGTAGCTATCATTTGGAACACAGCTAACTCAACAAGTGAGTGATTTTCTCCTCTACTAATGCTAGCACTGAAGAACCACTTAAAGAAAACTCGATCTGGCATCAAGTTAGTAAGATGGACACTTGAATGTCTACCATCCAACCAGAGGGCCATGAACTTAAACCGTCATCAAAATCTTCCTGTCATATATTTAAAAATACATTAATGTAGGATCAGAGTAAATGACTGGTTGACAATCAGTGCAGACTCATTGAGTCAAAGGGCCCATTTCTGTGCTGCATCTCTCTATTCCTCTGAATATTCATACTGGGTGAGATGGGAGGATGCTCACCATTCTTTAGGAAGATCGCAAGATATGGTAACTCATTATAAACAAAAATAGATGTCCATGATGATAGGTTCCTTTAAAAAATATTTTTCCTTTCAAAGATGGGTAAGAATAAAGTTCAGGCAGGACTCCTACATAGTAATGAGGTTCAGATGTTCACATCTCATTGAAGCTTAGGTTCCCAAAGTGCAAATAGAATAATTGTATGGTGGCTCACTCAAAACAGCGAGCCATTATACAAACTACTCTATTTGCACATTGGGAACATATGTTGTGTCAGATTAAATATGAAGATTGTGCTTCAGGATCTTTGTATTTGGCTTAGGATGGAATTTGTTGAAATGCAGATGTTCTTGTTTGGGAGACGATGTCTCTGAGAAGGGAATGATTCAGTTGAAGGGTGTTTGAAGTTATGATTAAAGTTGGCATTTAGGCCACTGAGGGAAGAAAATTGTAAAGTATGTTCAATCAGAGCCAAAGAAGTTTAGAGCACAGAAGGAGGCCATTCAGCCTATTGCATTTGTGCTATCTCTTTGTGTGATTGAATGCCATTAGCTTCCTTGCATTCTCAGAACCAAATCATGTTATACTGCTTTAAATAATTACCTACTTTCCCCTATAACCAATCTCGAATGTACAAGTTGTTTAATAAAGACCAGAATCAAAATTCAAAATGCAAGTTACAAATTTGGAAACTAAAAGATAAAACTCATACATATCTTTAGACTTAGGCCGGTACAACCTACAGGCATCCAGCAGAGTCAGGGTCAGCATTATGATGCCTGAAAAATCCTCAGTAAACTAGAAAGTTATGTGCAGTCATAAAGATGTGCAACATCCCCAACAGCAGTGCAGTTACACAGAGGGTTGACCACATTTAGTTATTTACTGCACATCACCTCGCATTTAAAATTGTTTAAACACATGCCTTGGTCTTGATCCAGCAATCTGTATGATGTCTTACAGAGAGAAAGCAGCCTACCCCCACTCTAACTGGCACATTGAATAAGCATCCATCATTGAGACGGTGAGGTGCGGGGCATCTTCATACAATGGTAGTTGTGGCCTCACCAGGAACTTTTCGAAGTAGTTCTGTGCTGCTGATATTGAAGGGCCATGGATGAAAGAAGACTATTAGCCTTTCTTTCGGTATTCCTTTCAACAATGCAGTAGTCTCATTCTCAACCACTCCTTGTGTCAAACTCCAAAAATCTTCTGCATAAAGTCTGTTGCTTGTCTCTGGATGATTACTTACAGATCAGTCCACAGAAGAGGATGAAGTTACCTCTTTGTTCAGGGCCATAAGAAGGAAGAAAGATAACTAAAAAATAGGTGAGTCGAGTTTAATATTTGAGGATGGATTAATTAACCAACAAGATTGAGTAGCAGAGCAAAAGTTCTATGGAAGTTTGAGAGTTGAAGTAACTTTAATTATGCATAATGCTTATTTGTAACATTGCAGAAAGTTCAGATAATTAATAAAACTAAGTTAGCTGGGTACCGGTTTTCACTGTACAGCTAGTATTTGCACATTTTATGAATATAGGGATGTGGTAACATTGTGGTGATAAGTGGACATGATCTGAGTTCAAATCCAACTATGAGAGCTGAGGAATTTAAACATAAGTAATTAAGTAATTCTAGAATTATAAAAAGCTATAGTAAATATTAATGAAATTATGAAACAACTGGACTGTCAAAAAAATCTCACTCACCAATATTCTTCAGGGCAGAAAATTTACTGTCCTTACTTGGTCTTGACCTATGTGAATCATTACCTACAGCAACATGTTTGACTCTTGATTGCCCCCTGAAATGGCTCAAGAAGCCACTCAATTCAGGGGCAATTTGAGATGCACAATAAATGCCCACCTAGTAAGCAAGACTCACATCATGTGAATGAATAATTTAAATTTTATTGGCTAAAGATATAGCAACATAATTCCCAATCAATTTAGGATTTCAGTTAACATGATGTGAACACACACATGACATCAGTCTTGTGCAATGTCAAATGGATCAATGAGCTACAATGTGCTAACATAATAACAGTGGGGGTTGCTGGCACATAACCATGAGGAACACTGAAACTTGCAGCTGTTGTCTTGCCTGTGCGCAAATCAGCTTTGCTATTAAACAATGCCAGTTATTATCAGAGTGCAGTGAACCTATTAACCCTTTACCATCAGTGGGAAACCATTTTTCTCTTCCTCAGCTGAAGCCATTTCTGTTGCTGGGGTGAAGAGTTAAACAAAACTAATGATTATGAGAGTGCATTGACCTGGATTTTTGTGTTTACAGAATCCAGTAAACATGTCTGATTAGTTATTGTTGTACATAGCTAAGGGCAAAATCTCATATTTTGTGGATTTCATTGTTTCACTATATTTTAATCATGGATTTTAACATGAGCAAAGTTTGAAATGTTTAAGAAAATATATGGAGAATTCACTGGTTGCCATTTTGAAAAAGCTGTATTGATGCTCAGATTTTTAATTATTTTTTTCTCCCAACATTGATTTGAATATATTAGACATGACATAGTTTTATTAACCAAATGTAGAGCACCCCTTCATCGATGAACAAGGGGAAAAAACATTCTTTGCCATATCATCCTCCACATGGTGGGAATTTATTCTGATCATCATTTGCTTTGGAGGAGCTGACAAGTGGTACTAAACGTCTATGAGATCCTGCCACAAAGTCACGCTCATAAGTGATTATATTCCAGTAGTTACTACTGGAAGACCTATATTTTGATTACATAGGATCAGGTGAAGGCCATTGATAATGTCCTTCCAGGGTTTGGAGGATAATAAGGTGGGAGGACTGGAAAGAATGAGAGACAAATTCATCAGTCCATAACCTCCTTCGAGCAAAATCCATCTTAAAGCAACAAGAGCTTGGGATCAGAAAAGTGAATGGTAAAGAGCAGGATTAGAAACATCAAAACAAAATAGCAGGAGTAGGTAATTTGATCCAAAAATTTGCTCCAGCATTCAACACCACTATCCCATGCTTGTCCCATGCTCTCTTCATATTCCTCAACTATCTTGTAGTTCATGCGTCTGTCAAACTCTGCCTCTGTCAGTGACTCTGCCTCCACAGCTCTCTGGATTAGAGAATTTCAGAGTCACCATCCTCTGAGAAGAAATCCATTCTCATCTGCCTCAAATAGACAATCCCTTATTTTGAAACTACACTCCTTAGTTCTAGATACTCTAGGTGAAACATTCTCTCAGCTGCCAGGGATAATGGAGGGTGGTGATGTCGGGGAACTTTCCCTCGTAGAGGAATTGGTTGGAAGGCACAGCTTACTGTGTGTGGGAATAAGAGGGGAGTTGTCTGAAGAAGTATCTACAATTTTGGAAACAAATTCCAAGCACTCCTCAACTTTAATATCCAGGATGGAGATGGAAGCCATTAACTGTGGAAAAGGGGAATTTGTTCAGTGAGACCCTTTGATTAAAAAAAGCAGCAATATGCATTATATCTCAATGGATAGTAATAATTCATTATCTCATAACACTACATTAAATTTCAGATTCAAAATTGTACCACAATGTTACACATCAGAGCACTAGTGCTTTTCTCCCCTTTTCTTCTCCAGATATAGTGGAAACTTCAACTTAACACACTTCTGGGACACTACACACCAAGCTGGTCCAATCTTCCTTCCTCCATAAATTTAATCTCATCCAGAGCTCTGCTGCCAAAATCCTAAATCAGAGCAAATCTCCTCCACACCTAGTGCTTTCTGACCTTCTCTGCCTCTCAGTTCATCCTCGTTTCCAAACCCATCCACCGTCTCATCCTCCCCTAATTCTGTAACATCTGCCACCCCCATAGTCAAGCAGTCTATATGCACTTCTCTAACTCTGGTCTTCTATATAGCCCCAATTGTAAATACTCTTGTCTTCAGTTACTTAAGTCCTGTATTCTGGAATTCTCTCCCTAAACCTTCTTTCTTCCTTTATGGTGCTGTTTAGAATTTACTTGATCAACTTCTTGGTCATTAGCCCCAATGTCTCAAAAAGTTTGGTGTCAAATTTTGTTTGATAATGCACCCTTCAAATGACTTTTATGCTGAGGCAATGATGTGAAGGCACAGTTAAGCGGTCTTGCTGCTGTATTGGGTGTGGGATATAAAAGTCAGCTCAGAGTTGATTGCAATTGTAAGACTGAAGAGAGTGAACAGAGAGAGACAGACTCTTCCAAAGACCCCATAATCTATCATATTTCTATAACCTTTGCATAATAAATATTAAATTGACAACTAGGGTGTACAAAGTGGTAGACCCAAGGACTTGGAAGTTTTTAGGATCCAGTAGCAGAAGACGAAAAAACTCATAAGGGAGGAAATAAACTTTGAGAGCAAACTTGCACATAAAATAAAAACACCATCAGTAGTATTTTCCATGGATATATAAATAGGAACGGGGTGGTTAAAGTAAATGTGGGGCCAATGGAGAATGAGGCTGGTGAATTAATGTCATCGAACAAAGAAATGGTAGATATGTTGAATAAATTTTTGCATTGGTTTTCACCATGAAAGACATTGCTAATATTCTTAAGATATCAGATGGGCTAATTTCAAATAATATGGTAGAACTTACAAAAATCCAATTACAAGGGATAATGTATTGGAGAAACTCAAGGGTCCAAAGGCAGACAAGTCCTCAGGACCCAATGTATTGTATGCTAAGGTTTTAAAGGAACTGGCTGCAGAAATAGTGAACCCATTGGTTGAAATTTTTTGTAACTTGCTGAACTCTGGGAGGGTACCAGATTGGAAAACAGCCATTTGACATGCTTGTTGAAAAAAGGATAAAGGCAGAAGGCAGGAAACTATAGCCCAGATGGATAAACAGTTATTAGTGGCAAGATGCTGGAGTCAATAGTCAAAGAAGAAATAGGTAATCATTAAAGAAAGCTGAATTAAACCTAGTCAATATAGTTTTATGAAAGGTAAATCATGTTTAACACATTTGTTCTTAGAGGATGTAATAGGGAGTTGATAGTGGGGAACCTGTAAATGTATTTAAATTTCCAAAAGGCATTTGACAAGGTGCCACACAGGAGGTTGGTGCATAAATTTTAAGTTCATGGTATTGGAGGAAGAATGTTAGCATGGATTGCAGATTGGCTGTCACATAGTGTTGGAATAAATAGGTCCTTTTTAGACTGGAAGGAGGTAACTAGTGGAGTACTGCAGGGATCAGTTTTTGGCCTGCAATTGTTCACTATTTACATTAATGACCTGGAGTAAGGAACAGTGTGTAAGGTTTTCAAATTTGCCCATGATATGAAAATAGGCGGAAGGGCATGCCATGATAAGGATACTGTGATTCTGCAATGGGATATAAATAGATTGAGTGACAAAGACTCATTTTGTCAAATTGAGTTTAATATGGGGAAGCGTGAAGTCACGCATTTCGGTAAGAGAAATCAAAAAGGCAGATTATTATCTAATTGGACAGAGGCTGCAAGTGAGTGAAGTACAGAGGGATCTAGGTGCTCTTGTGCATGAATCACAACAAGCTAGGAGGCAGGTCCAACAAGTAGTTAAGAAGTCAACAAACATTTTGGCCTTTGTTACAAAGGGGTTGAAATATAAAAATATAGATGTTTTGTTACAATTGTACAGGGTATTGGTGAGGCCTCACTTGGAATATTGCATAGTTTGATCCCTTTACCTAAATAAAAATATAGTAACACTGGAGGCAGTATAAAGGGTAATTCCTGGGATGAGAGGTTTGTCCTACCAGGAGAGACTAAATAGTTTGGGCCTGTATTCCTTGAAGTTTAGAAGAATAAGGGTGAACTTATTCAAACATATGGTGTGCTTGACAGGGTAGAGGTTGGGATGTTTTCACGAGTGGTAGAGTCTTGAACTAGGGCACATAGCAACAAAGAGCTGGTCATTTAAAACTGAGGTATGTCGGAATTTCTTCTCCAGAGGGTGATGAGTCTCAGAAATTCTCTGCCCCGTCAGGTGGTGGAAGCTGGATCATTAAAGGTATTTAAAGTGGAGGTGGATAAATATTTGATAGATCGAGGAACAGAGGGGTGTAGAGAAATGGATAGAGTTATTGAGGCCAGCATAGATCAGCCAGGATCACATTGAATGGCGGGGCGGTCTTGATGGGTCTGATGGCCTACTTCTGCTCCTAATTTCTTGTGTTCTTGTGTAATAGATTCTGATACAACACTGGTCACATAATTGAAAATTAAAATGTGGCATCTTCGTGTCCTTATTCCAAATACACTTGAAGAAACAGATGCATTGTTAAACCTCAGATTATTTCAAATGCAGTGCCAAATTCATAACTGTACTAGTTTACTGATACCACAACAGTTTGTCAATTTGGTTCTCACTTTATTGGTCAATATAACTGTTAAGTAAAACAAAACGCATTATCTTTAACATATTCAAAACAGGCTGAATTTGCTTCTGTCATAATTGATCCACTTTGTTTTCAAAAATCTGGGTTATGTACATTGATGCCAAATATATCAAACTTATACCTATAGTACAAACTACAGCACACATTTATAGACATATTTTAGTATTTTAAATAAAGTTTTTTCACATATTTTTCTTGAAAACCTCTGAACAAGAAGTATCAACCTGTACAGTTCATTTCTCATAACATAGAAGTCAGACTTTTATCCAGGTTATATTTACAGTGGCAACCCAGTCCATAATGGATTCAACCAGATAGCATAATCAGACATGACTAATTATAGCTGAATACCTGAAGGATTACTGTACACAATGCACGGATACCCTGGGTTCAGAAACAGCTAAATAGACCAGGCTTCCCATAAAAAGTCGGTCTGCTTAAGCTTGTGGAAGGCTGCAGTGTCTCCAAGATAACATAATTTTGAAGCTTCTTAACACTGATATCAACGATCATACCCTTTGCTTAAAAAAAGATTCAGAGGGTAAAAAGTAATTTGCCAAAAATTAATTGAGATTTAATAGATCATAGCTATGGCCATGCTGAAGTCTTCATTGGTGATATCCATGTCAATCTTGGAGTACCAGTTATAGTATTCTCTGTGAAATTCATATGCAAGCAGGAAAACTTACAATTTCAACTGAACAAGTGTAGTGTTTGTAACCAAAGGTTTTGGGGTGACTTGCTGAGGTCACCCAAAAAAAGAAATTATCCCAAAAATTTTTCATTCAGTGTCTCTCTGTACACTATTGTTCCCAAAAATGGCAGGATTTCAGGTCTCAGCCAGACCATCAGATGGTTTGTTGGGCAACAGCAAAAGAGGAAGCCTCTTGATTTGTCAGTGCAGTGATATTGTACACAGCGTGGTCAGTTATAAAGCATATGAGCAGGTCCTTTGACCTGCCTAGCCAAAAACTAAACTTAGCCAAATGTTTTGTTTGTTTTAGCCAAACACTTTGAAAAGGACATACAATTTAAGGGGCATGTACATAAAATTTAAAAAAAACAAAATTGAGGTAACAGCGCCAAATTACATTCTCCACAGTTGAAATATTTTATTCAGCTGCTCTTTTTAAGAGGAATCAACTTGTAGAAATCTGTTGTAACATGTCTTCACATCATGTAGCACAGTGCTACACCCATTATCTGAACTGCTTGACATGTCCTTGAGTACCTGTTGTGTATTTGTTCGGAATATTAATGAATCCAGATCTGAATCCCTGCGTCATTCCAGTTCCAGGTCTTCCAATACCATGGTTAAAAGCACTTCCATATGGAGCAACTCCATAACCGAGTCCTAAGCCATAAGGTCGAGTTGATGGAGCAGTAGGAAGGATAACTGGGTTGATGTTCTTGCCTGGTGTGTTGAAGGAGAATTCAGGAGGTGGGGTGGCTGGTTTTGCTGGTGTGGAGGTGATGGGGTTCATGTCATCTAGGGGCTTGACAGCTGAAATTGGTGCAATATTAGTATTGTCCAGTGGATTCAATATGTTGCTTGGGATTGATGCTGTAACTAATGATGGTCTAACCCAATCATCTTTAAAAATCTGAACTGTTAAGGTTTTAACAAGAGCAGATAGGCGATTGGTCACGTGAGCCAGCACCAATTGTTCGTTTGCATCTCTCCTGATCCGTACATGTACAGAGCCAACCTGGGGAGAGAAAAGCAAAAAACCTTTTACAATGATATTACATAATTACATAAAATGTAATTGTATGTAATGTAACACATATTACAAATCAGAAATGAAAACAAATTCTGAAAAAAAAATCCATATAAACTAACCTTTTGAGGAAATGACAGAATTTCAAATCCAGTTTAAAGGTGAGAAACTTGAGTCAAAAACTAGTGGCCTAAACTTAAATAAAGACAGTTGCAATGGCATGAGGACAGAGTTGGCTAAAGTTGTACTAGGAAAATAGGTTAGTTGGTAGGCCAGCAGTGGCAGACACTTAAAGAGACATCTTTGTTGAAATTTATGAAGTATATTGCAGTGATAAAAAAGACGCTACAAGAATGCATTGTCTGTGGTTAACAAAGGAAGTTAAACATAAATTGAAAGAAAATGTATACAATGCAGCAAAGCCATTGGGAAATATTTACAAACCATTAAAGGATGACTAAAGGAATTATAAAGGGGGGGGGGATGGAGTGAGTATAAGAATAAAAGAGGAAATTATATTACAAAAAAGACAGTAAGAGCTCTACTTTCTTAGAAGTTTAAGGCGATTCGGCAGGCCATCGAAGACAGTGACAAACTTCTACAGATGTACAGTGGAAAGCATTCTGACTGGTTGCATTACGGCCTGGTATGGAAACTCCAATGCACAGGAATGGAAGAAGCAACAGAGTGTAGTGGACTCTGGCAGTTCCATCACAGGTACAGCTCTCCCCACCATCGAGGACATCTACAAGAGGTTATGTCTCAGGAAAGCGGCATCCATCATCAGGGCCCTCCACCATCAGGCAGGAGGTACAGGAGCCTGAAGATCCACAACTCAAGGTTCAACAACAGCTTCTTCCCCATTGCCATCAGGTTCTTGCACCGATCTGAAAAATCTTCACACTACCTCAGACTATACATTTTTTTCCTTCTCTCTCTCAATCTTGCACTAGTGTCATGTTTATTTTGTTGTTTATTTTGCACATGGGCAAGATATGTGTAATTAATGTTAAGTATGTTTGTTAACTTATGTTTGTCCTCATCTTGCTGCTGCTGAAAAAAGCTAATTTTCATGGCAGTTATACCCTGTGTATGTATGCCTATGACAACAGTAAACTTGAACTGTACAGGGATATAAAATGGAAGGGCAGCTAAAGTAAATGTGGACCTTTTAGAAGATGAGACTGGGAATTAATAAGGAGGAATGGCAGAGACTAAAATTATGTTGGGTCAGTCTTCACAGTAGAAGACACTAAAATCAACCCAACAATAATATACTCAAGGAGCTTCATTGAAGGAAGAACTTAAAACAACCTGTAAAATATGAGGCAAATGACAGGGCTCCCGGCCAACGTCCCATAGACATGATGGCTTGCATTCCAGGGTCCTTAGGTGGCTGCAGAATTAGTGGATGCATTGGTTGTAATCTACTAAAATTCCCTGGAATCTGGAAAGGTGCCAGAGGATTGTAAAACCACAAATTTATTGTCACCCTTCAAGAAAGGAGGCAGGCAGAGAGCATGAATCCACAGTCAGTTAGCCAAACATCTGTCATTTGGAAATGCTGGAATTCACTATTAAGTAGCTAATAGCAAAACTTAATACAACCAAGCAAAGTCAGCATGGTTTTATGAAAGGGAAATTATGCTTAACAAATTATGTGAAGTTCTAGGAGGATATAATAAATGGGAGAGATAAAGGGGAATCAATAAGTGTAGTATATTTGGATTTCCAGAAGGCATTCTATAAGGTGCCACTTAATAGGTGACTGCACAAGATTTGAGCACAGAGTGATGAGGATAAAATATTGGCATATATAGGGGAGTGGTTAAAGTGAAAGAAAACATTGGGATAAATATGTCATTTTTAGATTGGTAATCATTAACTGGTGGAGTGCTAGGGGGATCAGTGCTAGGACTTCAACGATTTACAATCTGTTTTCAATTTGGTTGAAGGGATTGAGTCTACTGCAGCCAAAGGTGCTGCTGGTATAGACAGGAGGGTTAGCAAGTTGTGAGGAGAATACATAGAGCCTGGAAAGGATACAGATGGGTTGAGGTGGTGGGTAAGAATTTGGCAGATGAAGTATAACATTGGGAAATGTGAGGTTATCACTTTGGAAGGAAGAATGAAAATTATTTAAATCAAACGAGATTACAAGAAGTTGTGACACAAAGAGATCTGAGGGCAAAATTAATGAAACGGAGTTGGCAGGCAGGTAGAGGTCATAATTAGGTAATTAATGGAATGTTGGCCTTGATTACAAGGGGTAGGTAATTTTTGATGCAAGTTTACAGGGCGCTTGTGAAACTCTACCTGGAGTATTGCATACGGATTTAGTTTCCAAATTTAAGGAATGATAATACTGTATTGGAGGCAGTGCAGAGAAGATTCACTTTATTGATTCCTGGGGGAAGGGAGTGATGTATGTACTCACTGGAGTTTAGAAGAGTGGGAGATGATTTTAAGAAACTTACAAGATACTGTGAGGGACCTGATGGGGCAACAGAGGGATTGAGAGGATGTTTCCCCAACTGGAGAAATATAGAATTAAAGAGCATAATAAGAAGAAGAGGTCAACCATTTATGATGGAGATGAGCAGAGATTTTTTTCCTCTCAAAGGGTTGTGAAACTTTGGAATTCTTTCCCTCGAGAGCAACGGCAACATGCTCATTGAATATACTCAAGGTGGAAATTGACAGACATTTAAACTACAGGGAGGAAAGGGGAGTTTTGGTCAAGATTGGATTGGCCACCATCTTATTGAACGCCAGAGTAAGTTCAAGCGGCCTACTGCTCCAGTTTCTTGTGATCTTATGAAAGATCTCAGATGAAGTCTTTCAATGGAAATTTACACCCAAGTCATTAAACCAAATTTTCTTCCAGTTGATCAAGAATGGCCTGTTTTTCCAAAACATTTAAATAGAACACATTTAGATAAGCAGACTACTGTACCTGTTTTCCGAGGAATAAGCAGCTCACTCACATGTAATCTTACAAACTCGAATTTTTTTTTGTAGTAAGATGGACATGTTGCCCAATTTCTTTGCATTCTGAATGCCGTTAGTGGTGCTTTACTACGTGCCATTTGCCATGATATGCAAAGACTTGTTCAAAATTTAATAACGAAGATTTATGCAATGGTCTTGATACTTGTGCAAATCAACATGCAGTGTAAACCAGTGTTAACATATTGAAGCAGGATGGACGAGGCGTAAGATTTTAAGAGTAAAGTAGGTATCTGTTTCCCTCTGTGTATGGGAACTTGAACTTTAAGAGTCCCTGAATATTAAATCTGCACAGAAATGTGACTCAGGACAAAAAAGTATCAAAAATACAAGAGGGGTGAGGGTAAACTGAAGAGAGAACCTCTCATGCCAAAATCCTCAGATTGAACAATCTTAGCAGTTTAAGCTTTTATTCTGAGCTATTTACTGATACCATTCTTCATATATAGTCCACTTCACTGCCAGAATTGCCTTCCTTTTACAAATAAATAGCTACATTTAAGTAGCATCTTTCATGATGTCACAACATCTCGAATTACGTTATAGTCCATTAAATACTTCTGCAAGTCGCCACTGCTGTAAAATCTCACATGATGATGTCTAGACAACTTGCATCTTTTACAAGAAAAAGTGACATTGAATCAGGATTATACAGTGGCCAGAACCGCTCTGCTACAAAGTTTGCCATGAAATTTTTATGAACTTGGGGTTTGATAAAATATCTAATCAAAAGGAAGCACTTTTGACAATACTGCACTTCCTTAGTTCCTAGGTTGACCAGAGTAATAGGTTAGATTGTGTTCAACAACTTTGGACGGGTACGTGGATTGGAAAAGTTTAGAAGGTTATGGGCCATACACTGGCAAATGGGACTAGCTTGGATGCGGCATCTTGGTCAGTATGGACCAGTTGGGCCAAAGGGCTGGTTTCTGTGCTGTATAACTCTATGACTCTAAGTCAGTGCACCTAAACTCTTGGGCTTCAGACGTGAGACACATATGTCCCATTATTGAGCCACAACTGATGAGGGGGTGTATTCAGTAGCTAGATATAGAGACATTTTAATGAAAATAAAGATTATTTTCAGAATTCCTATCTTGACAAATTGCTTTGAAACAGGAAGTGTA
This sequence comes from Pristis pectinata, assembly GCF_009764475.1. Lineage (NCBI taxonomy): Eukaryota > Metazoa > Chordata > Chondrichthyes > Rhinopristiformes > Pristidae > Pristis > Pristis pectinata. The sequence goes on along the minus strand of NC_067407.1, from coordinate 126,508,537 downwards.
TCCATATATGTGAAAGCATCCTAACGAGTGATATTTAGGTGTTAATCACTGTTGTGGCCAGTGACCTGGATGTTAATTGAAACTGACGACAGCCTTTCAAAATTGGACTCGTTCCAAGTTTTAGTCTACGGATGAAATCATCCTGCCCAACAATCCTAAACCATCCAGCTGATCCACGACAGTCCTCAGAATAAAGCTCCAGCTGTTCAGCATAGAAATCATTAGTAATGACCATTGTTTATATTGTTGTAATCCTTAAATCCAGATCTTAGTGAAGCACATTAAATACCATAAATTAATCTGGAGCACTCACACATTACTTGATTGAATAAAAATCCTACAGAGATGGCTACTGCAATCAAGTTTCAGGCTTTTCAACTATCATATAAAAATGAATTAGATGTGACATGGCCAAAAGAAATTGCATGATTATCGAAGTGTGCCTGTTGGTCATTGTTGGAATCAGTATGTCACTTCTTGACTGGTTTGCCTTTATGTTTAAAGCTGACGAGTCAAGACTGAGACTAACAGTTCAGGATATCAAGGGTAAGACAAACGACTAAAGTAATTAATCAGTAATGCGGTGACCATACAAATAAGCAGAGTACACTAGATGGCATATTTGAAGATTTACAGGCAACAAAGATGGAAAGATGAATATTAGTTCTAAAGCACAATGCTCCATTTTGTCAAGAGAAGAAAATAAAAAGTATAGGTCTGTGCCTCTGTTCCTTTATTCAGCAACATTAAAGTAGACCGAGCAGAAAGAGCTCTGCCTGTGCAAAATTTTAAATGTCACACACTTCCTAAAATCTTTTTCTTTAAAAAACTGTTCATGATCAGGCCAGGTCAGGTTCCCCTCACAAAACTGGTCATGTGCGTCGCACCGGCCAGCCTCACCCTTCCTTGAAATTGAAGGATTTTGCCAACTCTGTTGATTAGATAAGCTTCTTCTAATTGCTCATTTTTTTGGTGGACAGGAATTTTTTTTGGCACATTTAAAAAAATGCTTTTACACAAGGAAATCTTTGATTTACTGAGAAACCAATTAGTACCCACTAATGAAAGTAGTTATTAGTTTGTTAAGAAAAAACTGTGATTTTAAGTTAGATTACTTATGGGTCTACACATGTTAAAATACTAATTTTTCATGATAAAATCATATTTTACTTAATTAATGAAAGTGGACCAATTCCCACTCAAATACAATGAAGAAAACCAACTATATGTTTAAATAACAAAAAAAATCTCAATTGCACTTGCTCATGGAAGACTAAGTTTGTGATCGTGAAAATGATTGTGAACCAGTGCAATCTTGAGCAATTATGGGGCACAATTCCTGACTGGGCACTGAATAGAAATTCTCTAACAATGCAAATGTGCCCATTTTAACATCTTCTAAGTACACCTATGCGTGTCACTGGTACTAAGCACTGTTAAGTTAAAGGATCAAGTCTCATAAAAGAGCAATTATTGCCATTGTATTGTGCTGACTATTGCTTTCAGTAGCACAAAACATCAGGTAATTTCACTGGTTTGCCAGTGACTGAAACACAAGGAACATATTCAAAACACAGTGTAATTTCAGATGTCAAAATATGCTACTGTACTTTAAGGCACAGTAGTGTAGCGGTTAGCATAATGCTTTACAGTGCCAGCGACCCAGGTTCAATACCGGCCACTGTCTGTAAGGAGTTTGTACGTTCTCCCCGTGTCTACGTGGGTTTCCTCCGGGTGCTCCGGTTTCCTCCCACATTCCAAAGACGTAGGGGTTAGGAAGTTGTGGGCATGCTACGTTGGCACCGGAAGCATGGCGACACTTGCAGGCTGCCCCCAGAACACTCTATGCAAAAAGATGCATATCACTGTGTGTTTTGATGTACCTGTGACTAATAAAGATATCTTATCTTAAGATAGAACTGTATTTTTGAGAGTTCCAGTAAGTCACAAAGAATGCTCCTTCAATGGGCTGATTCAATGTCTAAAATCACCATTATGCTCCTGCCCTGAAAGAACTTGCAGCATCCGTTTCTCCCTTCCTAGGTGGATAGAAGTAACCCAAGAGATCTGTGCTCCTCTACCCACTCATTTCATCTGTTCCACAGGAACTGTCCGCTTGGAGATTGTTTTCCACCCCAAATAATTAGAGAACTGCTCCTGCAAGGTTCAGGGGTGAAATAATCTGGTGAGAAAAAGGCTGGAGCTCCCATTCCCAACTAAAAGAGAATGAGATGGTCAACAGCAAGAAAAGTTTAACATTTGAGTTCCTGGAGGCATTGAAGTATTGTTCCACTGGTGTTTTTTCTGCATTTCATCCCTTCCTCGCTCTCACCACCATTTTCTGTAGGTCCTTCTTTGGGGTTAATCAACCTGCCAACTTTTAGCCCTTTTCCACATGAATAGTGCATTTGGTCTTATACCTTTGGGGGCAATGGCACGGTATGGGTGATATCAGATTAATCACCTGTTTCATCTAATTTTAATTTCAACTGTCTTTAACTTTGAAGGGAAAAAAATTGGATGCAATATTGATTGTTTTGCAATGTTGGCCAAAGAAAATATGCAATTACTCCCCCTCCTTTTGTGGAGTTTTTAAATGGGATCTCAAAAGATGACTTAAAAAACAAATTTGCCCCACTGAATTTCCTTAGATGTCTCGTTAAAATCCCTTAGAACATATTATATTGAGTTATAAGAGTCATTTTATGCATGGCAAGTTTCCACAAACAGCAAAATGGTGAATTATTAGTCTGTAATTTTTAAGCACACTTCTGGAAGGAAACATTTTCACAGAACACCAACTCTTTGATAATACCATGAGATTTTGCTAAATAGATAAAAACGAACAATCTGAAGTTAATTTATTTTTTCAACAGTAATTTACTCAGACACTTCTTTAAAAAAACTCATGTGCAATGGGTGCATTTTTGAGAGGTTCAGTAAGTCTTTTCATTGGACTGATTTAATGTTGTAAAATCTTAATTATACTCCTGCCCTGAAAGAACCTGCAGCATCCACAAATTAAAGATATAATAAGGAGCCCAACCATACTGATTTTATATAGCATCACAGTATCGATGCACTTTCATAAGGAATATTACAGTTTTAAGTCCACATAGATTATTGATTCAGCCTTTCAGATTAGTCCAATATATAAGACCCTCAGTCCCCATGACTGAGAAAATGTTTTCAGTTCTCCAATAGTTAAGTAATTAGGACCTTAATCCAGGGATTAAACAAGTGTTTTTCAACAAATTTCACTTCACTGATCATATTTTGTATCCTTGTGTGACATTTGGAAATGTGGTGGTTTAAATATGTATTTGACACAAAACTTGGAAAAGGAAAGAAAAACTGTGTTGCAAAGTGTGCTGTTAAATGACCATGTTTCGTATACTAACATTTATTTTCAATTGCTTAGAACAGTCAGAAGGTTCCCTAAAGCAAGCAAAAGTTAAATTATATTGCCAACTAGCCATGTGTATTCACCAACATAAATCCAGTATTTGAAACTTGTTAATACATAGAGCATGGAAACAGGCCCTTTGGCCCAACTTGTCCATGCTGAACGAGATGCCTATTTATGCTAATCCCATGTTCCTGCATCTGGCCCACATCCCTCTATTCCTTTCATATCCACATAGCTGTCCAAATGCTTTTCATATGATGTGATTGTACCTGCCTCTATGACCTCCTATGGCAGCTTGTTCCATATATCTACCACCTATTGTGTGAAAGCCCTGCCCCCCCAGATCTCCTTTAAGTATTTCCCTCTCATCTTAAACCTATATCCTATAGTTTTCAACTCCCCTACCCTTCTACCCTTGGAAAAAGTGACTAACTACCCTGTTTATGCCCCTCATAATTTTATAAGGTCACTCATCAGTCCCCTTTGCTCCAGTGAGAACAATCCCAGCCTATCCAATCTCTCCTTGTTACTAAAACCCACCATTCCAGGCAACTGCTACCACATTTGGACAGATGATTTGGAAAGGTATATTTTATTTACAAATATTCAGCTTGTTGTATTCACAGGAACCAATCACCATATTTTTTTTTACATAGAAACTTAATTCAAATTAAATCCTTAACAGGACCTTTGGCAATTCCAGGAGCTATATGGATGAAATATGTGTAAATGTTTCCCTTATTAATATTACTGACTGTGAGTGAGCAGCATCAGCTTTCACTCAGTGTGCTGAGAGACAACACAAACAGGTTTAATTAATTTCCTAATATGTTGTCAGAAGTTATGCTTAATTTCAAATATTTTATTCCTATTTATAATGTAGGGTCTGGCTATTCAGCTTCCCCTTAAGCCAAACTATTAATCGGAACAAGTGCAAACCTAGCATCTATGCACTGATAACTACCCAAAGCTACTTAAAACTGAATAAAATTATCACAGTTATTAATAGACTAGTGAATATTGTGGAATGATTTTGTGCTGTAATTTCATCTAAGGAGTTTAGATCCCCGATTGAGTTACGTTCTCATGATTTATGATATCAGCTCAGATTACTGCCTTGCAATCATTCCCAGTGTCATTATCCTTTAAGTAAACCACAACATTTAGGGGTGTCAATCAATAATTAATACCTTGGCGATGAGGAACAGGCAATAAGTGAAAGGAGGTTAAGAGGGCTCAAACCATTAGATCGATTTAAAAAGAAGCAATGTAGTGGGATGGAGGCAGGAGGGGATAATCGGTTGTAAAAGCAGCAAAAAATGTTTTTTATACATTTTCATGTAAACCACAATCTTAAACCACATTTTATGCATGTGGAATTAAATTCTCTGCAGGGATCACACACCTTCCACTGTCAGCACAAAGCATTTCACACAACCAAGCAACAATGGTTTGGAGACAAGGTGCTGCTTCTCAGATGTCTTCTCTTTAGAATGCAGCTGCTTTTGTAGTGAGCTAATATGCAGCTATTTGGCCTTAAAATTGCTAGTTCTCCCAGGTCTATTCTTATTTAGAGTGAAGTTTAATCCAATCTGTTATTCTCACCACTTTCACAGAGGATCCTACACACTATATGTTTAAAGGGAAGATAAAAAAAATTCCTTCAAAAACAAGTTGAAAAATATCTAGGCCTTCATCACAAGTTGTGTGCTGTTATTCTTCTTCTTTTAAAAAATAAATAGGAGCAAAGATCAAATAAGTGATTAGGAGAGCACAAAAGGGTCCCAGACACCTTTGGAAGAAAAAGACATTGACCTAAAAGTAACAATAATGCACACAATTAAAGAGTTAACATGGAATTTAAGCATTTCTGATCTCCAACAAGTTATTATAGCTGGCAAATTTTTATTTTCATTGAGATACAAGACTTAAACAAAAAAAAGAGGAAATCAAGAAAAAAACTGGAGCGATGCACTGCCTGTGCAAAGCTTCATTCTTATATACTGGACCCTGCAGACATGACAGAAGATTAATTGATTCTGACATTACAAATAACAGAAGTGATTTGTGAAAGTCGGAAAATATTGGGACTAAAATGCTATTCCTCTCACTGCTCAATGCCACTTCTGATCAACATTGCTGTTCACCACACAGATTTTAACAATTTCAGAAGAATGCCCACCAAACGCATCAGGCAACCAGCGATAAACCACAAAAGCTAGTCTTGCCAACCAAGAAGGAATTTTAGAGATCAAAAAACTGCAGGTGGAAATTAGAAATATAAAGTAAAAATGCTGGAAACAGTTAGTAGGTTAGGCATCGTCTGTGGGAAGAGAAACAGAGCTAACATTTCAGGAATGAAGACCTTTTTCATAAATGGTGAAGCACAACTTTCCTTGTTCTAATAAGAGGCAAAGTTGAAACATTAACTCTGATTCTCTTTCTATGGATGCTGCCTGACCTGTTGAGTGTTTCCAGCATTTTCTGTTTCTATATGAATTGTAATATGTTTGCCTGTTGAAGTGGACACAAAACAGCTTGTTATTATTCCAAGAGTAGCTTCTAGCTCCTTAATTAACCTGGGTAACATACCGCCCTTAACTGAAACATAAATAATTATCTAACCGTTCATCTTATTTGCTGCCTATGGAGGGTTCCATTTTATGTGAGTGGTTGCCATATTGGTCCACGTTTCAGCAATGACTACACTTAAAGCTAATTAATAGGTGGTGAAGAAGTGAGACCCCTGAGGACATAAGCACAATATAAGATGTAAGCTTGGCTTCTTCATGTCTAATTTTGTTTCCATTGACTAATATTATGTGAAGAGGAAGCTGGATAAACACAAGGTGGTGAAAAAAATACAAGAGTAATTGATAGGATAAGGTTAAGTAGATTAGGAGGAAGCTTGTGTGGGCGTGAATACGAGCAATGATCAATTGAGTTGACTTGGCTACTTCTGTGCTATAGATTCGATGTAAATTCACTGCTTGATCCCTAACCTCCAAAGTTGGCTAATCTTAGCTGAGATCTGATCATGGTGTCATGTGTAACCAGTGCTGGGAAGGACTAAATATGGGGATTCCCATTTCAGATTGCACCAAATGAGTTCATGCGCACGAGTGGGTGTATTTTTTAGCATAGGTTCACAGGGATAATTCCCTACCACTGGCTCACCAATTCACGAATTGGCTTTATTAAATTCAGAGCAGTCACTTGGTTAAAAGGTATACTGCCTTGCATTGAACAGTGATCCAGAATAAATCTTGGTCTTTAGAAGTGGAGGTAAGGGTGATAAATAGCTGCCCAGCATCATCCACTAGATTTTCCACAGTACGGTGATGCACGTTGTCATTGAGGAATTACATATCTGTCAGCTAAACATTAATCTGTTACAGCTCAGTCTCTACAGGAGGTACCAGCTCATGATAATGTAATACTGTAGCACGAGAAAGTTATGAATCCTGGCGGATCACTTTTCATTTGTTTTTTCTTTCATGGGATATGGCTGTTGATGGCAAGGTCATCTTTTAGTATCCATCCCTAACTACCCTTGAGATGATGATAAGCCTTTCTTAAACCATTGGTGTGTGTTTCAATTTATGCTAAGGTTGCTCCCAGTCTCTCTACAACATACACAATTAAATGATCTGCATCTGGCATGCATCTGTACTACATACAAAATTATCCATTAGTATGAAATGGGTTGTCCCGGACTACGTGTGATTGACAAATGACATTTACAATTTAAGAAATGTTACCATCACTCAGGCATGTAAGAAGCCAAAACAAATGCATTTATAAACTTTTTATCTGGCTTTATTTGAGCAGTACAAGGTCAAAGGTAACAAGTATTGTATCAAAAAAGTCTTTGCTACTTTAACTTAATAATATTGCTGAGAAAATAATTTTTCTTTGCACTAGAAATCCAACAAAATGAAACAAAACGCTTACCTCACAGTCACCCGGGGATCCCTGTCCCCTTAAGACTGTCGTTTTGTTAGAATGCTACATTGCTTAAAGGCTGGAAACGAAATATATGTTTGTGTAGGACATCCCTTGAGTGCCTCAACATGCATTATCCAGAGTGTTTGCTGATGGGCTAAACACACCTGAGGACAACACATCTACTTCCCCATCTGAAGCACAGCTATGGTAGCCCATTTGGGACAGTATTAACTGGCGCTGCACAGACTATTTTCAGGGTATCCAAATGACAGAACATGACCAGACAGATCCAAGTAAATCTCTAAAATTCTCCAGAGGTACAATTATTTGTTTACTTTCTTTCAAGCTGTGCTAGTGTTAACTTTCTAAGAGGTTTGAGCCTTTGTCATGTTAATCTTCTCAATTAATTATGCCCCTGTTATCAATAATCTTTTCTTAAAAAAAAGTGTCTGCTTTTCTGAAAAGTGAAATGATTATTGCATTTCAACATGATGATTAACAAGTAGCACTGCAAATAGAACCATTTTGTAAAGTGCAGTATTAAATGAGCCTACGATATAAAATTTCAGCAAGGAAACTAATATGGAAAGATCTACAAGTATTGTACTTGAGATACTGTATTTTAGTCCCAAAGTCCCCAGCATCATCATAAAACAGCCGCAATGATACCTCACTCGAAAGCTTTAATGAAATATTCCAGTACTCAGTACTGTTCTAACTGTAACAGTACTCACATTCTGCCCATAATTTGAAGAAGTCTGTCAAAGGGACTAAGTGTTGCCACCATTTTTTGCCCATCCCTACTTCCTCCAAGGGAAGGGTGCTTTGGGCTTCAATCACTGGTAGCGATTTTTATCAATTTGAGCAAGGCCAATTCAGAGGAAGCCAGTCCAAGACCAATTTTAAAAATAAAATTGTTCCATGTGCAGTAGAAACAAAACAGCCACGGGCAGAACATTAAAACAACCTGTTTTATCTACATTTATGTGAAAAGTTACTTGCAAGCTAAATTATTAGGTCTTCCCTGCTAAAGGAATCAGGTATCTCCACTATTTCTCCTCCTTTGGCTCATATTCATTGGTTTAAAACAGTCACAAATTAAGCCAAGTGTGTATAAACAGATCTGTTGCAATAACTGCAGTAACGTATAATTAGATTTCATGCAGTGAACAACAACAGCAGTACTGGTATGTTAAGGGTGTAGCTTGGAAAAGGGGATGATCTTGGAACTCACTACCTGAAAATGCAATGGAGCAGAAACCCTCACATTCAAAAAGTCTCCTAAGGTGTCACACTCTGCAAGGTGGCAGACTGAGAACTAGGAATTGGAATCAGCTTAGACAGATCTTCAGATCCTTGTGCTGCAAACAGCTTCAATTTGAGAAAGAAACTTCAGTCATTTTGAAGATTTACAATAAAAGCTGTTTCATTCAAACTGTTTAATCATTTTATGTTTCGTTGGCAGAAACAACTGGATTAGCTGTTCATTATAATCAATTTCTGGAGGTGGTGTTCAAAGAGAACCGTTTTATTGGCATAGTGCCATGGTACATTCTATGGGTTCCAGCAGATAGACAGGACTTTGGTTTAATGTCTTCCCCAAAAGACAGCTCCCAGTAACTTGCATGAGAGCTCTCCTGATGTCTGTTGCAGGTTCAGAGGAAGATTGCTGGAAACCACAATTGCTATAAACAGCAATTTGTACCATTTTTCTCCAGGATTTGCACTGAATATTTGATGGTAAATCAGAAACCCCCTTCTCCCTTGCAGGAAATTCCACCCTAGCATATCAGACAATGGAGCACAGCACTGAAGTCTCAAGAATGTTACTCCTGAGCCAAGGTGACATTTGTACCATTTCCTGGTACGGCTATAGGTTCTTCAGACTTCCTGCACCAGGTAGGCCAGTACATTTCCTGTTCCCAGTTGAGGATCCCATTCCCTTTCCTTTCTCACTACTCTGGTAAGGTGCAGTTCTGAGCCCAAGTATGTAGCTAAACAATTGTAGAACATATGCCAAATTGAAGAAGTCATGTTCAAACTTCACCTGGAATTAGGGAAATATAAAATGATCAGGCGCCCCACTTTCAAGGCAGAGGCAGCCATTTGTGTCAGATCCTTCAGCTACAAGAAAACACAAGAAAGTAGGAGCATTTGGCCACCAGTCCTCTCAAGCCTGTCCCACCGTTCAATATGATCATGGCTGTCTCAACTCTCTTCTCTGTGAGTTCCCCATTGCCAGCAATTCCTCGATCTTTCAAATATTTATCTGTCTCCACCTGAAGTATTTCTAATGATTTGACCCCCACCAGCCCCTGTGGCAGAGAATTCCAGAAATTCACTACCCTCCGAGTGAAGATATTTCTGCACACCTCAGTTTTAATTGAGTCCCGCCTTATTCTGTAATTGTGTTGCCATGTTTGTGACTCTCCCAGTTGTGAGAACATCTACCCTGTCAGGCCTCATATGTTCAAACAAGGTCACCTCTCATTCTTCTAAACAACAAGGAATACAGACCCAAAATGTCTGACCTCTCTTGATAGGACAACCCTTATATCCCAGGAATTAGCCTGATGGAATCTCCATTGGAAAACCTCCCTATTTTTAACTTCAATCCCTTCACAAGAAAGGCCAAATACCATTTGTCTTCTTAACTGATTGTTGGACCTATCTGTCAACTTTTTGCTAATGATACAAAGCACGGGGCAATATGGAGTGTGAGGAGAAGGCAGGGTTGCTTTGGGGGGATAGCGACAGGCCAGGTGGATGGGTAAGGGCATGGTAGATGGAATATGACGTAGAAAAATGTGCAGTCATTCACTTTGGTATAGGAAAATAGAAAGGGAGAGTGTTTTTATAAAATAATGACAGATTGGAAGGCGTAGGTGTTCAGAGGAACCTGGGAGTCCTTGCACATGAATCAGTGGAAGTTAATGTGCAGGTTCAGCAAGCAATTAGCAAAGAAAATGGTATGAGAGTAGAGGCATCTTATTAAAATTATATACAGCCCTGGTGAGACTGCAATGGAATATTGTGTATAGGTCTGGTCTCCCAAGACAAGAAAGGAAAAACATGAGATTGAAGAAGTGCAGTGAATGTTCACTAGGTTGATTTCAGGGATGGTGCATTTGTCATATGAGGAGAGATTAAGGAGACTAGGTGTATTCTCTTCAGTTTAGAAGAATGAGAGGTGATCCCAGAATATAGAATTTCTTAAGAGGCTTGCTGTGAAGTTGATATTTCCCCCAATGAGCATCTAGCACCAGAAGTAACATACATTTCTTCTCAGAGAGTGGTGAGTCTTTGTAATTCACTAGCAAAGAGGGCTGTGGAGACATAGTCACTGAGAATATTCAAGACAGACTTTGATCAACGTCAAAAGACTCTTAGGTATTAAATGAATCAAGAGATATGGGCTTACTGCAGTAAAGTGGCAGCGAGGTAAAAAAAAAAGAATCAGCCATGATCTCATTGAATGGCCAACTCTTGCTTTTCATAGAGTGCAGGGCTCCTCCTAAGAACCTCTGGGGAGTATCACTGAAGGACTTCTCACCACTCTCTACTTTCTGTCCCTTAATCGATGTTATATCCATGCTGCTATTGCCCATTTTCTCCTATGAGAATTTTGCTAATATTTATTGCAGCAGATTATGAAATCTACTTTAAAAGTCCAGGCAGATATCATAATCACACTATTCTCATCACCCCTCTCAGTCACTTCATTAAAGAAATTAACCAACTTGGATTTTTACCAATCCAAGCTGTGTTCATACCTTCCCAAATGCCAAATAATTTTCTACGTGGATGCCTTTACTACTTAGAGGAAGGCCAACTATTTTTTTTATTTTTAACCTGTCCTACACTGACATTTTGCCAGCAATCTCTTCTTTCATGAAAACAGATGCAAAATAATAATATTGTTCCTTTGATTCCTACAGCTCACCAGGAAGGTTTCACATTTGGTCTCTAATCCGCCCATCTTTCCTTTAACAACCCTGTTACTGCATATTCAATATATTTCTTGTTTAAAAAAAAGCCATTCTAAGCATTTCACTGAGAACATTTCTTCCCCTGCCATATTATAATTTAATTATTTTTATGTTTCTTTTCCAATCTCACTTCACAATTCTGCCACTATATTACCAAGAATGGACAGTTTCAGCTTTCAGACAAAACCAAGCCACAGATCTTTCTGAAGCTAATCTCCATGTATTAATCAGTTATCAGTCTGTTAACAGAAAGGAATGGGTCTGATGCCTTTTCAATGCCCTTGCGTCAGTGCATTCTACTGTGGTATAGGACTCATAATATTTTTCATTCTTTTAATCGGCATAACATGTTATTGTGCTTTGTTTTATAACCCATTGGGACAAATTTCCAGGATATGGCACATACATGTGTACAAAACAGTCAAATAGCAAACTTAAGAGTCACAAACAGTAAACAAATCCAGTGAATGCAGCTGATACAACAGCTACAATGAAGCACTCTACAAATAGGAACCACCTAGTGTATATAGGGAGCTATTTAATAGTTAATATTTAATACAGATAGTTAATGAATACATGTACTTTCTAAAATCTTTCAGTTAATGAATACATGTACTTTCAGTAAATTATAAAATAAACAAGCAAAAAGAAAGTAAAATGGAAGCAGAAAGGGTATAACAATAGTATTGAGTTAGCTGCTTTACTGAAAACAAAATTTTAAGGAATGGCAAAATTTTTATGGGATGAAGACGTCTAATAATGTTAAAAATACTGAATACAGCAACTATATTTAGAAAGAAATGGCAGGAAGGACTCCACTTAGATAAAGGAAATTGTGATATTTATAGTGGTCTGCAAGTGTATCTGGAGCAAAAAGTGAGTAGCCAGAAAAAGTGCAGATTCAATGAATACATCGGTATTCACCAAGGAGAAGGACATAGGAGATAGTGAGTTTAGGTAGGAATAACATGAATTATCTGGAGCAAGTCAGTATTAAGGAGGAGGAAGAGGTGTTAGATGTCATAGGGTGCACAAGGTTGATAAATCCCCAGAGCTTGATGAGATCTATCCCAGTTTGCTATGGGAAGCAGGGAGGAGATAGCTGGAGCCCTGACACAGATTTTTGCATCCTTGTTAGCCATAGGCAAGGTGCCAGAAGATGGCAGGATAGATAATGTTGTTCCTTTATTTAAGAAGGGCAGCAGGGATAAGCCAGGTAGCTACAGGCCAGTGCGCCTTACTTCAATAGTAGGAACTTTATTTGAGAAAATCCTGAAGGATATAGGACATGTACATTTGGAAAGGCAGGTGCTGATCAGCGATAGTCAGCATGGCCTTGTGCAGGGAAATCCTGTCTCACTAATTTGATTGCATTTCTTGACAAGGTAACTAAGAAGACCGATGCAGGCAGGGTGGTAGATGTTGTCTATGTGGATTTCAGTAAAACATTTGACAATGTCCCAAATGGTATGCTGGTCCAGAAGGTTAAAGCACACAGGCAACCTGGCCGAATGGAAGTCTGCCACTAGTGATGTACTGCAGGGATCAGTGCTAAGATCCTTGTTGCTTGACATAATATATTAAAGACTTGGATGATTAGTAAGTTTACATATGGCACAAAAGATGGTGATGTTGTAGAGAGGAAGGTTGACTAAAGACACAGCAGGATATGGATAAGGTGGGCAAAGCACTGGCACATGAAATTTAATCACAAGGTGATGCATTTTGGAAAGTCAAATAGGGGTAGGACATATACAGTAAGTGGCAGGGTGCTAAGGAACCCAGGGGTTCAAGTCCATAGTTCCCTGAAAGTGGCATTGCAGGTAAGTAGAGTACTGAAGAAGGCACATAGCAAGCTTGCCTTCAAGGGTTGGGGCATAGAATATAAAAGTTGGGAAGTTATGTTGCAACTTAACAAAACATTAGTTAGACCACGCTTGGAGTAATGTGTAAAGTGCAGGTTCACTGCATTAGAGGAAGGATGCAGTTGCACTGGGGAGAGTGCAGAGGAGATTCACCAGGATATTGCCTGGATTGGAGGACACTAGTTATGGGGAGTTATTAGATAGGCTGTGTTTGTTTTCCCTGGAGTGAAGGAGGCTGCAGGGTGCCTTGGTAAAGGTATATGAAATTATAAGAGGCAGAGAGTCAGAATCTTTTCCCTATGGTTGGGCTATCAAAACCTAGAGGTCATAGGTTTAAGTTGAGAGGAAGGAGTTTTAAAGGGGAGTTGAGGGGGAAATATTTCGCACGGAGTGGTTGATATAAGACCATAAGACATAGGAGAAGAATTAGGCCATTCGGCCCGTCGAGTCTGCTCGCCATTTGGTCATGGCTGATTTCTTTTTCCCTCTCAACCCCATTCTCCTGTCTTCTCCCTGTAACCTTTGATGCCTTTACTAATCAAGAACCTATCAACCTTCGCTTTAAATATACCCAATAACTTGGTCTCCACAGCTGTCTGTGGCAATGAATTCCACAGATTCACCACCCTCTGGCTAAAGAAATTTTTCCTCATCTCTGTTCTAAAGGGATGTCCTTCTATTCTGAGGCTGTGCCCTCTGGTCCAAGACTCTCCCACTACTGGAAACATCCTCTCCACATCCACTCTATCCAGGCCTTTCAATATTCGGTAGGTTTCAATGAGATCCCCCCTCATACTTCTAAACTCCAGTGAGTACAGGCCCAGAGCCATCACATGCTCCTCATACCTTAACCCTTTCATTCCCGGGATCATTCTTGTAAACCTCCTCTGGACCCTCTCCAATGCCAGCACATCTGTCCTTAGATATGGGGCCCAAAACGCTTACAATACTCCAACTGTGGTCTGACCTATGCCTTATAAAGCCTCAGCATAAATCCTTGCTTTAATATTCTAGTCCTCTTGAAATAAATGCTAACATTGCATTTGCCTTCCTTACTACCGACTCACCTGCAAGTTAACCTTCAGGGAATTATGCACTAGAACTCCCAAGTCCCTTTACACCTGATTTCTGAATTCGCTCCCCATTTAGAAAATAGTTTATGCCTTTATTCCTTTATGCCCAGATGCCTAACCGTACACTTCCCTGCGCTGTATTCCATCTGCCACTTCTTTGCCCATTCTCCCAACCTGTCCAAGTCCTTCTGCAGACCCCCTGCTTCCTCAACACTACCTGCCCCTCCACCTATCTTTGTATCATCTGCAAATTTGGCCACAAAGCCTTCAATTCCATCATCCAGATCATTAATATATAACGTGAAAAGTAGCGGACCCAACACCGACCCCTGTGGAACACCACTAGTCACCGGCAGCCAACCAGAAAAGGCCTCCTTTATTCTCACTCTTTGCCTTCTGCCAGTCAGCCAATCTTTTATCTAAGCTAGTACCTTTCCTTTAATATCATGGGCTCCTATCTTGCTTAGCACCCTCATGTGCAGCACCTTGTCAAAGGCCTTCTGAAGATCCAGGTAAACAACATTCACTGACTCTCCTTTGTCTATCCTGCCTGTTACTTCCTCAAAGAATTCCAACAGATTTGTTAGGCAAGATTTCCCCTTAAGGAAACCATGCTGACTTTGGCCTATTTTATCACGAACTTCCAAGTAACCCGAAACCTCATCCTTAATTATGGACTCTAACATCTTATCAACCACTGAAGTCAGACTAACTGGCCTATAAATTCCTGTCTTTTGCCTCTCTCCCTTCTTAAAGAGTGGAGTGACATTTGTAATTTGGTCTCCAGAACCATTCCCGAGTCTAGTGATTCTTGAAGGATCACTACTAATGCCGCCACAATCTCTTCAGCTACCTCTTTCAGAACCCTGGGGTGTAGTCCATCCAGACCAGGTGACTTATCCACATTCAGACCTTTCAGTTTCCCAAGCACCTTCTCCTTAGTAATAGCAACTACACTCACTTCTGCCCCCTGAATCTCTCGAATTTCAGGCATGTTGCTGGTGTCTTCCACAGTGAAGACTGACACAAAATACTTATTCAGTTCATCTGCCATTTCTTTGTACCCCATTACTATCTCTCCAGCATCATTTTCCAGCAGTCCGATGTCCACTCTTGCCTCTCTTTTGCTCTTTGTATATCTGAAAAAACTTTTGGTATCTTCTGTTATACTATTGGCTAGCTTACCTTCATATTTCATCTTTTATCCCCTTATTGCTTTTTTAGTTGCCTTCTGTTGGTTTTTAAAAGCTTCCCAATCCTCTGGTTTCCCACTAATTTTTGCAATATTGTATGCCCTCTCTTTTGCTTTTATGCTGTCTTTGACTTCCCTTGTCAGCCACAGTTGCCTCATCCTCCTTTTAGAATGCTTCTTCTTCTTTGGGGTGAACTGATCTTGTGTCTTCCGAATTACTCCCAGAAACTCTTGCCATTGCTGCTCTACCATCATCCCTGTTGTGGTCCCCTTCCAACCAACTTTGGCCAGCTGCTCTCTCATGACTCTGTAGTTACCTTTACTCAAATGTAATACCGATACATCTGATTTTAGCTTCTCCCTGTCAAACTGCAGGGTGAATTCGATTATTTTATGATCACTGCCTCCTAAGGGTTCCTTTACCTTAAGCTCCCCAATCAAATCTGGTTTATGCACAACAACAAATCCAGAATTGCCTTTTACCTAGTGGGCTCGACCACAAGCTGCTCTAAAAAGCCATCTCGTAGGCATTCTACAAATTCCTTCTCTTGGAATCCAGTACCAACCTGATTTTCCCAATCTACCTGCATATTGCCCAATGACCCCTGTAACATTGTCCTTTTTACATGCTTTTTCTATCTTCTGTTGTAATTTGTACCCCACATCCTGGCTATCTGGAACAAAGGAGGTAGTGGAATATAATCACTATGTTCAAGACTTGATGAGCTGAAGGGCCAATTTCCATGCTATTTGAGTCTGAGTTGAAAAGATTTTTTTATGTAATGATCTGCAATTTGGATTCTACCCTACATTTTCTGGTGGATGTGACACTGGAAAATAACTTGCTGTTTTCCATGAGACCAATTCTGACTGGGGACAAAGACAGTATGAACCATAGAAAACATTGCATCTCTTTACTAAATACCTGCTTATATATTAACAGGCATATAGTGAAGAGATACTAAGCATCGTATCATTTGTACTCAAGAAGTAATTGATCTGGGCAATGGCAGTGAGAACTGACATACAAAGAGTAAAAGGTAGTATGGTGGTTATGTTATTAATTATCCAGAGGATAAACTAAAGGTGCTTTAAATGAGACTGGAGTAGGCTGGTCTGACCTCCAAGATGTTGCCAGGGATCCCATTTTCTGTATGCAAAAGATAATAGCAATGAAATGACTCCTAGGTTGTTTGGAATTCCTGTACTGCCAGAGATATACCCTGACAGGGTCTGGGCATCGAACTAACCAACCTCTGGCAGTTCACACACCAGACTAAGGAAATTGCCAACTTAAACAGCAACCATCATCAATGAAAAGCAAAATGCTCAGTAGACAGTTTTCTAAAATTCTTTGTAAATTATGTGAAGATGAGGAGAAAAAAAGATACAGTTACCCATAGACCACATGCTCTGCAAAAATAACAAGAAAAACATTCAAGGTCATGAAGAGGAGTAACATTTCTAGGCAACAGTTTCAATGTAATTCTGTCTGCACTCTCAAGTGGAAGTGAAAGATCTTATAACACTCTTTGAAGCATGGAAGAGTTCTGAGTGCCATGGCTGATATTCGTATCTCAACTGACAACAGTAAAATAGATTATCGTGACCTTAACTGCAATGCTGCTCATGAGATCTTGCTGTAAGTAAACTGGCTAATGAATCTGTCCACCTTCAGCAAAATTTCTGCTGTGCTGCAATTAGTGGTCAGGCTAAGTTACATGATCATGCCTTTCAATTGGACTTTAACTTGTAAAATTTCTGACTCAGAAGCAAATGCCACTTCACATGAGCGAAGCCAACAACGAAGGCAGCCAAAGGTGGAGATGCAACTTCAAGGATAGTAAAAGTTTTTGCATTTCTACAAATAACTAGTGGTAACAAGACAATATACTGAATAGTACAAAGGCAGCAGATATCAAAATGCCACAGGTTTGACAAGGTAATCTTGGTGTAAGCGATATCACTTTGTTGGTTTCTATTTACACTAAGGTGCCATGGTAGGAGTTGCAATGTTAATTTGTAAATTCCAGCCATCCATCACCATGTCACCTAGCTCTTCTGGACTCCACTATCAGGGAGAATTGTAGCTGAGATGGAAATTAGTAAAGCAAATCTTGGCTCATCAATACAAGTGGTGTCAGAGGTAGAAAATGAAACTATTCCACAAGTATTAAATGTACATATTACAGCTTTTTGAGCAAATATAAAATAGCAATTTCAAAATTAAACTTGGAATTGAGAAGAGGAAGAAGAGCTTAAAAAAATTAAAATATCATGCATCAGCAAACAGCAGCACAAGGCTCATCTAGGGTATGTATAAAGAAATGTTCATAGGATAAGGTGCAGAGGGATTTCAGTGGAAAGTATGTGTGCTACAAATATACCAACTGAATGGATCCAGAATCTATTTTCACACCTGTTACTTCAGATTTTCTACTGTGTCTGAGTGTGTGGCATGTTCGCACTTGATGTGGCTTGAGACTAATCTCTCTAATGCTGATTTGCTCTCTTGGGCCTAATTGTTTGCAACAAGTAATTAAACATTTCGCTCTCCAGAAACATGTTCCAATATGGTCCAAACACAACTATTTGTTTACAGCCAGTTCCGTATCATATGTGTTACACATACCCAATAAAAGCATGGAAACCTGATTCATGTATTTGTGAAAGCAATTAAAATAATGCATTTGAGTTCATATTTATTAACTCTGCCACACAAAAAATTCACGTGTATCTATGTTTGTGAATACAGACTGACAATATGTTTTGTGAAGAAGTCTGTTTGTTTAGAAATATTTCCCAAGTGAATTTAAGTGAAATGTTGCAAGATCTATTTTTACACAGAAGCAAGTAGGCAAAGCTCAATATGTGTCTATGAGGAGAAACAGCGACATTTAATGGTTTATTGACATCAAGCTCGAACATAAACAAAGGTGATAGAATTACATGGGAAAATACACAACGGGGGAAAGAAATGACAGATTTGAAATGTGCTTCATTTGCTTTGAAAGGAGTCTGAACCTTGCTTTATTACTCAATGATCAAATATTTGATGTTTAATTTTTGGAATCGAATTTGCAGACAATAATCGGTTTTGTTCCAATAATACTATTACCCTCAACATTTCCATAATGCTATTCAATTTGAAAGAAACATACTGTTCTCTAAATCATAGACTCTATTACCCAATCCAGAAGCCATTTCAGGCACTAATCATTCCTCTGTAACTAATTCCCTGACATCACTCTGATTTGCTTTCACTATGCTTTGCTTCCTTACTATTTTTGCTGAACTTGGAAATCATGTCACAGGCTACATTTGAGTTTGAGCATACTCTGACACAATAGGAGTAACATGTGTGAAGCTGTTTTCTAGATTCTCTCCATTCTTCTGAGCCTATTTCTCAATCAACCCTTTGCAAGGCTGAAGAACTTAAGCTTTTTCATTGGTTTTCTCAGTATTGAACTCATTTGAAAGATGCTCTTTAAAATGACTTTCTCTCACTGCCAAAATGAAAGCCGAACATTAAAAAGCAAAAATGTATAGATTTTTCAGACACTGAGAATAATGGATTGCAAAGACAACATACAGGATATAGAAGAGTAATAAAAGTAAAATTATTAAAGAAAATAGAGAAATAACAGGAAGAATGATGAGAAAAGATACAAATAAAGGTTCATTTTAAATTCTGACAGGAAACTTTTAAAATTTTAACCAACATAGTAATTAATCTATCTATAGGAGTTTATTACAATAATAAAATATTAGAAAAATTTCTTGGAAGTAATATTCATAAGTATCTCAGAGCACTTTAAAATTCACACTCAAGGATCATACCAGAGTTCCAAATCCTAGTGTCCAAAAATGTTCATTCCGTACTTCAAGAACGCCATCCAGAGTGGAGACCTGCCACAGAGAAACCAAAAAGTTAACTTGCACTGACATCTTAAGATTTACTTTCAGGCATGCTTAACATTTCTAAATTGCTAAACAACAAGATAACTTTTGCTTTCATTAGGACTTGTCAGGTTATATATGGAAGCAAAGAGAAATTACATGGCAGTACATTGGTTTTGAAAGATCAGTTCATGTGTTATTTTGCTGTCAAACTACCTTTTGTTTCCATTACATTTTCAAAGCATTCATGTTGGACATGGAAAAGAACTTTCCTGACAATGGAAAAGCAGCATAGAGAATGTCTCAGCTGCTGTTTTGAGCTGTCACATTTCCTCCTTCAGTCAAGAGTGCAATATACTGTCCTACTTGTCAGCTGCTCAATTCAACGACTCACAAGGCAGTTATGTTGCCAAAGGTCACACCATTCAACAATCTCGAAAAGGACCAACAAATCATCTTGGAAAACAAATAAAACTGCAGATGCTGGAATCAGAAACAAAAACAGAAATGCTGGAAGAATTCAGTGAACCGTGCAGCATGTGCAAAGTAATGTTTTAGGTGAGAGACCCTTCCTCAGACCTGGGCAAAGAGTGGAAGTGAGTCAGGGGTGAAAACTCTTCCCCCAGTTCTTTGACCCAAAACATTGACTGGTTTCTCCTTCTACAGATGCTGCCTGACTGGCTGAGTTCTTCCAGCATTTCTGTTTCTGCAAAGATAGAGAAAACTGAAGTTTGAAGTTAGTAGAAAAGCACATGGCTGGGAACCAAATGCTCAGTTTTTAGAACGCCCTAATCAATTGATAATTAATTACTACTTCCTGAGAATGAGGAATTCAGTTTGTTCTTAAAGCATCCTGGAGCAATTACATCACTTCTACACCAGTGATAATTATTGCAATGGCAGCTTTGGTCTGGACCCTATCACACACATTCAACTCTCTTCTCTCCAGCCTGCAATCTTTCTACAAGTTAAAACACGCTCATCTTCTCAGTTTTCCAGTTCTGATGAAGAGTTCTTGACCCAAAACATCGACTCTGTTTCCTTTCTCACTGATACTACAAGATCTGCTGAGTGCTTTCAGCATTTTCTCTTTTTAATGCTGAGATACAGCTTGTACTAATTGTTGGAGACACAAGAGACTGCAGATGCTGGAATCTGGAGCAACAAGCAATCTGCTGGAGGAACTCAGTGGGTCAAGCAGCATCTGTAGGGGGAAAGAAATTCATCCTCTAGCAGCTGTCTCCTCCTTGCTCCACTTTCTCCATTTTTCCTTTTTTTTGGCTGCTTCTATCTATCATCCACCTGTCTGTCTCCCAACTCCACCCCTCCTCCTCTCCTACTTGGCTCAATCCCATCATCCTTCACTGTCCACCAGTCACCTCTGGCCCTCTACTCCCCCTCTCCTCTTAATATTGGCCATCTCCCCCCTCCACTCTTAGTCCCATGGCAGGGTTTTGACGCGAAACATCAACAATTCCTTCCCCCTCCACAGATGCTGCTTGCCCTGCTGAGTTCCTCCAGCAGATTTTTTTGTTGTATTTATTGTTTCTCTTATTACATTGGGATGCCCTAAAGCAACAGAAAATGAAATACTTTTGAAGTATTTCTAATGTAGAGAAATCGGCAGGTAGATGTCCATAGGAAGGTTACTGGGATCAAGTAGCTAATTGGGATATTTTACTGTGTACAAGGCAACGTTCAAATACAAGGTCCTTAAATAAGTTTGTCTCATTTGCAATGTTGGTTGAAGGACAAATATTGATCAAGAAGAATACTGCTCTTCTTCAAATAGTGCATTAAATCTATTGCATCCACCTCAACTTAATGTCTCCAGTGAAAGACAACATCTCAAACAATGTAGCACTGCATCAGTACTGTAATAAAATGTCAGCCTAAAATATGTGCTTAGGAGTTGATCTTACACTCACAATATTTTGATTTGTTTGTATTCTTGTCTCTATGAGCAAAGACACTTTTGATTTAATCAATTTCATTTTTCCATTGACTAGACCAAGATCTTCCTCTTGCTTTGGAAGTCATTATCTGGTACTGGCTGGTTTTACTAGAAACATCACCAGCACAATTACCTGCTATTTTATGCTGGATAATGCCTGCTGACTCGAAGTCTAAAACTCTGATGCTGGCAGTAAATCGTTAATCAAATGGCTATTTAAGTGATTGAAGTATCAATAACAGAGTTAGGTTTCACCTTTTTGGTGGAATCTACATACTTCTTAGGACAATCTCTGAGTTGATAGATTTCAAGTCCTGTTCTCAGTAGGAGCCAATTTCAAGCATGAGTGAACAAAAAAAAACTAGGTAAAATAAAATAGATTAAAAATGTGGGAATAAGGAATAATAACTTGGAATACCAACTGAAATAGCAGAAAGGTTCAGTTCAAGTTGAGTAAACAGATGTTAGTATTTCAGGTGTAGGTGCTTTCAAATGTTTTTCATACATACAGACTGGCCAGCTGAGATTTTTTAACCATTTGTTTCTGGATTTTTAACCTTTTGCTTTTTGAGTATAAACTGCTGCATTTTGGCAAGATAACTATATATTGATGTACTGTTACCAAATTTTCTCCATAGCAAATGGACTAATATTAGTCAATAAAACAAAAGGAATTTTATAAAATTTTTTGCAAAAACACCTCAATCCTTGCCTGATAAGAAAAGATGCAGACCCTCTAAATATTTCAAAGGAAATAACAAAGGAAACACTTAAGCCAGCTGAAATTCAGTAGCTTTGGGAAAATGGGAAATTAAGAAAGAATTCTAACCCTGGATGCTGCCATTAAGATCTTCATCTTTTTACATTAATAATAAAAATAAATCCAGTGACTTTCATAGTCATTTTTGTCTTGTCTCCTGTGAGTGCACAAATGATCAGATTTGTTTCCTCAACTTGCGCTGGTGAGAAATCAACTTAGGT
Organism: Pristis pectinata; assembly: GCF_009764475.1. NCBI lineage: Eukaryota > Metazoa > Chordata > Chondrichthyes > Rhinopristiformes > Pristidae > Pristis > Pristis pectinata. The sequence continues at coordinate 126,486,226 of NC_067407.1, read as the reverse complement.
GCTAGAATATTCAAATCGGGGTGATTGGGAACATCGAGACTCTTTAATGTTGTAACAAAAACAAATAGACCTGTGATTTTCAGAATAAGTAAAACATTTAGATGCAGTGAAAAGATAGCCACTGCAGATGTCTTCCAGTTTCATGTATTCAGGAAAATGACTTGTGATATTTGAAATAGAAAAGAATTAAACAATGTAAAGGAATTAGTGTATTAAACAAATATTATTGTTATCCTCGAGAACCTTCATTTTAATGCATACCTCTCTTAAAAGCTTGTCCAACTGTCCAATCACATGCGAAGGTGTTGTCTGCAAAAATAAATCGCTATGTCACAAATCACAGCATCTTAATGCTGAAAACAAATTTATTTATAAAATGAACTACTGTCCCCATCGTTTTCAACCCCATTCCTTGTTACCGAGACCTCATTCTCAACAGCAATAAATAGCTAAGTCAACAGTTCCTAATGTTGTTCAATGACTTTTATACTGTACTCTTAATTCATAATCTAAAAACTGATCCCATCATAACCTACAGCATTATAAAATGCTATCTTTTCTCCCAAAATCCATCCAGAAGATCAAAATATACAGATCAAATGGATAATATTAAAATTTTACATACTCTTATTATCATGCTTCAAGAAGATCTTTTAGAAAAATTATGTTTTAGTATAATTCTAGCAAGAACCTAATTCACTGATAATCATAGATGTATTTTCCATTACCATGGTTTGACATTTGATAAGAGAACTCCTACCTGAAGTAGCACCTTTCCACTGTAGACACTCATAGGATACATGGTGCCAAATGTCATAACTGCAATAGCTATAGCTGAAGCTGTATCCACTGCAAAATAATTACTGGGAATGGTGGAGAAAAATAGTTGGTGAGTACAAGGATAATAATAAAGACGTCTACACTTCCTTTTTCTAGTTAAAAGGAGTTAACTATTTGCATCTATATAGCACACTTTACATTAAGAAAGACTCAATTCTTCACATATAGAGAAAACAGATACAGAACCACAAAGGACATTATTAAGAAGGGTAATTGAAAGTTTGGCTGAATGATGTATCGTGAGAATCCAGAAATGAAGAGGCAGAGAGATTTAAGGAAGGGATTCCATTAAGCAAGACAAAGATAGCTGAAAACACACACGGTCAGTGCCTGAGGTCATGACTAGATAAAAGCAAAGCAGAAGGTAAAAGGTAGTTATTCAGATTACAGGAATTTAGATCAGTTCTGGCCTCACCGCAATTCATAATTTACAAAAAGTATTTCAATTTGGGAACAAATAATATCAAAATTTGTGTTGGTACCAAACTAGTAGATAAAAAAAACATTAAGAAGAATACAACATAAACACATTTAAGTTATTTGAAACTTTACAGTCTGAGCAGTCATATGCCAAATGAACATTACCACAGTTATATAAGAGTTGATGCATTTCAATATAAAGAGGTAGAAAGATAACCTTCATAAGATAAACTGAATGGGGCTGAACCACAAAGGGATCTAGGGATACAGGTGAACATTAGATTAAATTTAAACTAAGATGTTTAAGATGTCAGTGAAGATATTAAAAATCTTACCCGGGCACTAGGAATTATTTGTAAAAGTAAATTTAAAAGTATTGAAGCTATGTTAACTTACATAGCAGCCCAAAATGATATATATGATATGATATTTATTTATTAGTCACATGTACATCGAAACACACAGTGAAATACATCTTTTTGCATATTTCAATGTTCTGAGGGCAGCCTGCAAGTGTCGCCACTCTTCCGGCGCCAACATAGCATACCCATAGCTCCCAACCCGTACATCTTTGGAATGTGGGAGGAAACCAGAGCACCCGGAGGAAACCCATGCAGACACGGGGAGAACGTACAAACTCCTTACAGACAGCGGTGGGAATTCAACCCGGGTCGCTGGCACTGTAATAGCATTACGCTAACTGCTACACTACTGCGCCGCTGTGCACTGTTCTCATCAACTTACAATAAAGAATAGAACTGGGGAAACTACAAATATGTGGATGGTACAAGAACTGAGAAGTTACTGTTACCAAGAAAGTAAACAGAGTGGGGCATTTTATTTTGAAGATTAGGAAAGGCAAGAGGTGATATAGTAGAGATCTTTAAAATATGACCATTGGAAAAGCAGAGGAGCTTTCCTCTGATGGGGAGCACAAAACTAGGAGTTATGAATACAAGCTATTAATAATTCCAATAATAAAATAAAGAGAAGTATCTTCATTCAGAATGGTTTGAATGTGGAACTTACTCCCCTGGGTAGGTGAAACAGATTCTTTCAAGGGAAACTAAATCAGTTAAACAGAATAGAAAGATAATGCTGAAAGGCTGAGATGGAATAAACAGAATAGATGGACACACTGATTACGTTGAATGTTCTATTTCAGTATTTTATATTCAATGTACTGGAGAACAAAAGGAGATGAATGAGATAGAAAGGGGTAAAGATATGAAGGGAATTGTAGAAGGGATCATGATTTATGATCGTAGGTTTGCTAATGTAGGTCGGGGAAGATCTAAGATCTAAGATCTAAGTTATACAAGAAAGAAGCAGCATACTTTTGAGTAAGCTGGAGTTAACAGAAAGTGGAGAATGTGAGACCAACAAGTAAATCTTGGTGTAATTGGGAAGGTAAGGGCTTCAGCATCAGAGAGTCTTAACTGTGGAGAGGGTGGAGAGGTTGAGGCTGGAATGGTGATGGACAGCAGCAGAATGAAAGATTTGTTAAGATTAAGATCTCATAGTTTTATACTGATTGGTCAACTGTAAAGCAAAAGGGTGCAGAAGGAGATTGGAAATGGAAAGACACTGTGACAGAAGCCACAACAATGACTTCAAGCTTCCCAAAGTTCAGTTGGGAAAATCTTATTTAATTATGATGCCAGTTAAGCAGACTGGCAACACATTTGTGGGGTTGAGACAAACAAAGTTAGAACTGGGTGCTGTCAACATACAGGCCATCACTGGGTCACTGTTGCTGGGTCAAAATCCTGGAACTCCCTCCATAACAGCATTGTGGGTATACCCACACCGAGGACTGCAACAGTTCTCAAGGGCAATTAGGAATGGGCGATTAAATGCTGGATCAGCCTGTGAAGCCACATCCTTTGAATGAATGATAATAAAAAAAGGCCATGACATCTTGCCTACACATAAAGTCACTTTGTTGCAATCTTTGAGTGTAGAAGAACTATGAGATAGCCAAGGGCAACATTGTGGGCAATAGGAAAGGGCAGAAAAGAAATTTATGCTCAAATTGGGGTGACTATGTGGCACAGAAGCAGGCAAGAGCAGTTGCATGCAGTGCGACTCTGGAAGAGAGTATAAAGGAGAATAATTTGTTTAATACAGTGGAGAAGGGAAACCAAAGATGAGGCTTGTTCTTTCCATGTTAACACAATGAGTAACTTAATCTGATTTAGAACTTTTAACTGCATTTTCTACATCTTTACGTCTGGTTTCCAAATTTGTCATAGATCAAATGTAATGCAGAACATGCAACATACATCACTTACTTTATTTCAATCAACATGTAGGTGATGCAGAGCGCCAATGCTCCTGCAAGGTCAATTAGGACAAATGGGTTCATACGAGGAAGCAAAATGCTGCTTAAACTAGGAATTATTCCACATAAGCTGGAAGTAAAATATAATTGGAGCGTTTAGAAACAATCCTTTTCTGAAACAATGTTATAATTTTCAGCAATGGCTTTTCATAATTATAACACCATTTTTTATTTTTTTGACTAACAACATTATGGATATAAAATAATTTCTTTGACATTAGCATTATAGCAACATTTTTGAAAGCATTTTGTCTTTCCTTATTATCTCAACCAACCAATACCAAGAATACCAATACCCTGACAGCTCTCATCAGGAGTTGTGGATGGAAGTACAGCCTGCAAGGAGAATAACCTGGCAATTCTATTAATACAGTGGAGAGGTCAAAGTAAACCAAAGACAAGATTCAAATTTAATACATTGAAAAATTTAATATGCTCTGATCATCCCTTTTGTTTTGAAAATTGCTTAAATTCCTCTTTTCCAGTGTGAATAAATTAACAATCCACAGTGTGGACAGTAACAGGCAGTCAAATTTTTTGTTGATACACCACAACAAGATGTGCCAAAAGTAATCACCATTTTAAAATGGTTTGCAGATCGATTTTTTCCCATTTTTATTGTCTGCATCAATTGTAATTTTCACATAAATAGCTTTAAGATTTTCAAGCTATACACAGTGAAGAGTAAATGGATGGAAATAATTACAATTTATGCAGCTGGCAAAAAAGTCTCCATTTGCAAAACAACTCTCTCCAACCCACTCACATGATAATAGAGTGAATCCCTGGGTGTGATTGAAAAGCAGTAACCTGATCCAAGCTTGAAGATGATGTAATAATCTTCAAGAGTGAAGCTTCAGTGCTTTATAATTATCAGAGTTCAACGATGAAATTACAGCCTTGATGTTACTCCAGGGTATTTATTTTATGTTTTAAACAATATACTATACTGTATATTATGCTATTCATATATTCAAGTTTGTCCTTTCTCTTAAAATGCAGGTGCCATTTCCTATCCATGCTATAAAAGCATGACAGCAATCCTTAATAACTGTAAAACAATTTTAAATTTGTAGCTAAAGTGAAAATATTACACAGTTACCTGTATGTATACTTGCAGTTAACATACATTAAATGAAGCCAATGTGAAAAATGCATTTCTCTTAACTACAGGATTATTTACTTGCCCACAAGGCGAGTTTGTGATTGCAGCACAAACTGCTCAAATGTCTGATCTTTAGCAGGTGGTTTTGTGAAAGCGCAGTCCACTGGGACACTGCGTGATCAGCCAGTATGCCCCTACTCAGCAAGGTTAATCTTTATCTAAATCACATCAATCTGTCCGATTGTGAGGAAAGAACAAATTAGAGCAACAATTACCCTTCAGCTACTTCAAAAACTTCTAATTTGGCATCTTGTAGTAAGATCAAGGTATTTAATTTAGGTTTTGAAGATGTCTTAAATTACACTCTTCTGCACAATGATTTCTTTTGTGGTACAGAGACTTTACACCAGGCTTCTAATGGCTGAAGATACTCTGTTCAAATTACCTGCATTAGCAAACTTAACTGTCTTGATAACAGAAGACTGGAGAACTGCTAATGTTGTACCATTGTATAAAAAGGGAGAAAGGGAAAAAAACTATGTAATTACAGGCCAGTTAGTTTAACTTAAGGTGGGCAAATTATTGAAATCAATTCTGTGGGACAGTATAAACCTTCATTAGAAAGGTAGTGATGAATCAAAGATAGTCATCATGGATTTGTTATAGGAAGGTCAAGTCTCACACACTGATCGAGTTTTTTGAGGAGGTAACAAGGAGGGCGGTGCTTTTAATGTGTTCTACATATATTTTAGCAAGGCTTTAGATAAGGTCTATAATGAAAGGCTGGTCAAAAGACGAAAAGTCAATGGGGATCCAACAGAGAAAAACTAGATCCTAAAACAGAAGTAATTGGTAATGTTTGGTGGGTATTCTTGTGAATGGAAGACCATTATCAGTGGAGTTCCACAGTATTCAGTACTCCGAACCTTGTTTTTTTGTAGTAAATGCTGAGGACAGATTTAAATGCAGGAGGCATGATAAATAAGTTTGCAGATGGTACAAAAATTGGCCTTGTGGTTGATAGTGAGAAAGAAAGCTTTGGACTGTGGGAAGATTTGGTTGGTCTAGTCACCATAGCAGAAATGTGGCAAATTAAATTCAATCTGGAGAACTGAGGTAATGCATTTGAGGAGCTATAATCAGAACCATACATTAACTGGGAAGATACCAAGAACTGCGGAGAAACAGAGAAACCTTGCAGCAGGACATGTTGATAAGATGGTTGAAAACGCATGCCCTTTAAAGAGTTTTCCTTTATTAACCATGCTTTAGAATATAAAATCTGGAGGTCATGGTAGAACTGTGTACAAAATTAGTTAGATCACAGATTGAGTACTACTTTGATCACAACATTACAGGAAAGGTGTGATTGCACTGGAAAAGTTGCAGAGGAGATTTACAAGGGCAAAAACAAAGACTGAAAAAAATGCAGCTATAAGGAAATATTGGATGTTTTCATTGAAATGAATGAAACAGAGGGGTGTTTTAAAGAGGGCATAGATGTTAAGCCATTGACAGGAGGAGGGAAGTGAGAAAACGAGTTTTCACTCAGAGCTTGATATGGGGTCTGAAACTATAGGGAGAAACATTTAAAAAATAACTTGGATGCGCACCATAAGAGCCATGACCTAGTGCTATAAAGTGCATTAGGCTGGATTGCACCTTTTTGATTGGCTTGGACACAATAGGCTGAAGAGTCTTCTTCAGTGTTGTAAATCTTTGATTCTAACCCTCAACTGCACTCATCAGCTCTCAAATATATTTCAACTGTATAATGCAAAATAAACTCATTTCATGCTATCTGGCTGTTCAACTATTTTTTTACATGTAGGGCAACATCAGATTGCATCAATCAACATTTCTGAATGACTCCTACCTTCGGCTTAGATCAGCAACATGTTCCTGGAGCCAACTTGTACTGGCAGCTGCAAAAAGAGCAGAAGGACCATTAGATTACTTCTATTATTGATTACAAATAAATTCTTTGAAGCACTGTAGGTTGTATCCATGAAACTGTGTTCTACTTTCATTTACAACACTTTTGTATTGTCTCCCAGTACTACAGAATTCCTTTGCTAATGTTGCTGATTAGAAAGAAATTAACTGATAATTTCGTAAGTGCTTGCCTGGAATCATTACCCCATCTTAAAGCAGTTTAATTGTGTTGCTGAAAAAAATAACAGCAAACAGAGCAAGAATATGTGAGAAAAATTCATCAGGTCAGGCAGCACAGTTAATCTTTCAGGTCGAAGACTGAAGTTCATTACAACTTGGAGCTTAAGTGTTAACAGTTTCTCTTTCTACAATGCTGCCTGACCTGCTGGGTTTTTCTAGCAATTTTCCATTTATATTTCAAATTTCCAGCATCTGCAGTTTTGTTCATTTTTAGAGCAGGAATATGCTACTTCCTCAACTGTGTACTGAGCTGTAGAAAGTAAATACTTCTAATGAAATGGCTTTAATAGAAATATGTGCTCTGTTCTCATGAAAAAAAATTACTGTTTACAGCAAATCTTAATTGTGCTTTATAGCATCAGAGTTGTGCAGCACAGAAACAGGCTCCAATGCTGACCATCATGCCTATCAGTACTAATCCCACTTGCCTGCATTAATTCCCATATCCCTCTATGCTCTGTTCATTCAAGTACCTATCACGATGCCTCTTAAATGTTGTTACTGTCCCTGCCTCCACTACCTCCTGTAGCAGCTCATTCCAGATACCAACTACTCTTTAAGCCAAGTTATACTTTTGTGTATTTTTAAGGAATGAGCAAGAATCTGTTGCGATGTGTCAATGAAGTTTCAGCTGAGATTGGGGCACACCAAATCCATCAGCCAATCTTTATATCAGATGCTGATTAACCATTTGTGCATTTTCACCATATTCTACTAAACTTCATGACTTAAACATGAGAAATTGCAGAAAAATACAGCTCAGGTAACTCCAATGGGAAATTATCCAGACTCCACTCAACACTTCCAAATACACAGCTAAGAAACGTATTCATTACAAATCAAGACAGCCACCACGTAATTTCTGGGGTTTGCATTTTTAAACTTATTACATCTCTGACTTTCCCCAGCTGTGAATAAAGGTCTTCAGCACAAAACATTTCCCGTTTATCTTTCCACTGACCACAGTGGTGCTGCCTCAGCTCAGCTATCCGGATTCAATCTTGCCCTCTGGCACGTCAATGCGGAGTTTGCATGTTATCCCTGGGGCTGTGTTGTCTCCCACATGCAAAAAATATGCGGGTTGGTCGATTAATTGGCTGTTGTTAAACTGCCTCTACAGTAGGTGGGTGGGAGAATAAGTTACCAGGAAAATTTGGAGGGAAATGTGATTACTCTGAGCCAACATAGACCAGATGGTTTAATGACCTCCATCTATGTCGTAAGGAAATATGAATGACCCATTTTCTGGTTTCACCAGATTTTTCCTCAAATCCCCTTTAAAACTCTTTCCTCTCATCTTAAACCTACACCCCTATTTTTGATATTCCTACCATAGGAAAAAGATTCTGACCATCCACCCTACTTATGCCTCTTTTAATTTTATACACCTCTATCAGGTCACGCCTCAGCCTCTTTCACTCCAGGAAAGACAAGTGTTAATGCGTTAATTAGATGGCTGACTGAATGAAAAATGAAAGGTATATGGAACAGGCCAGCCACACAAAATTAGAACTATATTTACTCATCTAGAAGATAAATAGCAACAGTCTAGCTGCGCCAAAGAGCTTACTTCCATTTTGTAAACTTGAACAAAACTCTAAAGAAACAGCATTACGGGTCTATAAAGTAACAAAGTGAACCTGAGAGTTAATTTATTATTTCAGGTAAACTATATCTATACATTTTACTGAGATTACTTTGAATAATTAGGTGTGGCTTGAACTTAGGTGTGGTGTTTATATTTTACAATCATATAAATTTACAGTATTAAGTAATATGTATTTGCATGATGAATGAAAATACAATATACTTTTCCAAGCCCATTATTTTTCATTTTATCATAGGTCTATTTGTAAGGCCTCTTGAACTTGGTCAATGTAGACAGTCCTCACTCAAAAACAGAGAAAAACTCAATTAATTGACCAATTTGCTATTAAATTAATTCAACCTGGTTTTAAGGACTTAAGCATGTAATCTTGTTAGGCACTAGAAGGGTGATGAGTGAATGCTTCAATGGTGCCAGTTTTCAGAGGATAGGCCAAACTGAGATCTTGTCTGCCTCTTCAGGTGGAAATAAAAGATCTCTTTCCATATTTGTCGATGAGTAGGGGAGTTCCTGGGGTACCCTAGTCAGTTATTTAGCCCTTACAACAAGCCGCCAGATCAGAACATTTATTTCATTGGTGTTTGAGAAACCTTGCTGTTCTGAAATCCATGATTGCATTTCTCTACATTAACAAGAGTACTTTGCAAGCTGTAAAATGCTTAGCGGAGATGAAAAATGCACCATAAATACAGGTGATTCTTTATTCATTACTTTTTTTTAAACCTTTTATCAGGTTGTCTCCTCCCAGCTCTCCACAGAGCTTCCCATACATTGTTACTTTTTCCACATTTTTCACATTTCTTTATAGATACAAGCTCATTATCAGTAGTCTCCAACATCTTAAGACAGAATTCATCCTCACAATGTCAGTTAAACTTGTTTTTTTAATGCCATTTTGCCCTTGGTAAATAGCTTTGTGTTCTACAAAACTTATTGCTTATTATTCTATATTTTCCACCACAAACTAGTCAAACAGCACAAATCTCTTCACTCTGCTGAAAGGTCATCTACTTAAAATGTTGACCCTATTTCTCTCACCACAGATGCCACTTCACTTTCTACTTTGATTTGCAGTTTTATTTGCTTTTTGACATATTGCACAATATTTAGTAGAATGGGGCATTAGGAATCTGGATAACTCTATTCAATTATTTCATAGAACATGGAACAGTACAGCACAGGAACAGGTCCTTCGGCCCACGATGATGTCACCTCCTCGAAAAACTCAATCAAGTTAGTAAGACATGACTTGCCTACACAGAGCCATGCTGACTATCCCTAATTAGGCCATGGTTTTCCAAATGCTCATAAATCCTATCCCTAAGAATCCTCTCCAGTAACTTCCCTGCCACCGACGTGAGACTCAGTCATAGTTTCCAGGATCATCTCTATTTTCCTTCTTGAATAATGGAACAACATTAGCTACTCGCCAGTCCTCTGGGACCTTGCCTGTGGCTAGAGAGGACACAAAGATCTTAGACAAGGCCCCAGCAATCTCATCTCTTGCCTCTCTCAATAATGTGGGGTATATCCCATTTGGCCCTGGGGACTTATCCACCTTAATTTTCTTTAAGAGACCCAACACTACCTCCTTCTTTATCTCAAAATGCCCCAGCATATTAGCATGCTCCATAAACCCCCTATCCTGATCTCCCTATCCTCCACGTCCTTCTCCTTAGTAAATGCTGATGCAAAGGATCTCATTTAGGATCTCTTCCACATCTTCAAGCTCATGTTCCCTCCTTTATCCTTAAGTGGTCCACCCCGTTTCATGACGTGAAACTGTAGAGAAATATGATGCACCCGAAAGATTAATAAAAACAAAATTGCTGGTATTTCAGTATGTTCATTTAGGACATGCTATTCATATTTTCTAACTGCTAAACTAGCAGATTTTGGTGAAAAATAAATAGCCACTACAATTAAAAGCACTCTAAAGCCTGTTCATTTTTAAGATTATTACACTGCTTTGTCTCTTTGATTCCCTTTGCCAACTTGCATCAAAATCAATCTTCGGCTGTTTTCCAAGAGGTATTCTACAGGAGCCCCACGATGACTTTCACAATTGGTCTGCACCTGTCTCTCACTCATCATTTGTTCCACAACAATGTGGCAAAAATCAGAATCTCAGCAGAATGGGAAAGCAACATCCACCCTTTACATTTTCTGTGGAGCTTTCAAAATGTGGCAAGCGCTTACTCTGTTATTCAGTGCTTCCACTTCCATCTGATAACGCCACTAGACTGCTTAGATGCATTCATTAAGTCTTTATCCTTTTAATGAGAAATTAAACTATTCATTCACAATTATGAATTTTCAAAAGATGACATGCTTTTTAATGTATCATCTATGTAAAAGTTTGTGTGTACCTAAACATCAAAAACAAGGATGGATAAGAGAGCATTCTACCATCCAGAGCCCCTTTAATGATAAGAATTTAATTTAATCAGTAAGTGCTGATGGTTTCAGGGAATGCACACAGTCGAGGAATGATGGAATTCAATTAGAAACATAGAAAAACTACAGCACAATTCAGGCCATTCGGCCCACAAAGCTGTGCCGAACATGTCCCTACCCTAGAAATTACTAGGCTTACCCATAGCCCTCTATTTTACTCAGCTCCATGTACCTATCTAACAGTCTCTTGAATGACCCAATCGTATCCGCCTCCACCACCATTTCCGGTAGCCCATTCCACACACTCACCACTCTCTGAGTAAAAAACTTACCCCTGACATCTCCTCTAGATCTACTCCCCAGCACCTTAAACCTATGTCCTCTTGTGGCCACCATTTCAGCCCTGGGGAAAAGCCTCTGACTATCTACCCGATCAATACCTCTCATCATCTTATACACCTCTATCAGGTCCCCCCCCCCCCCCCATCCTCCGTCTCTCCAAGGAGAAAAGGCTGAGTCCCCTCAGCCTGCTTTCATAAGGCATGCTCCGCATTCCAGGCAGCATCCTTGTAAATCTCCTCTGCACCCTCTCCATGGCCTCCACATCTTTCCTGTAGTGAGGCGACCAGAACTGAGCACAATACTCCAAGTGGGGTCCGACCAGGGACCCATATAGCTGCAACAATACCTCTCAGCTCCCAAGTTCAACTCCCCGACTGATGAAGGACAATACACCATATGCCTTCTTAACCACAGAGTCAACCTGCGCAGCTGCTTTGAGTGTCCTATGGACTCGGACCCCAAGACCCCTCTGATCCTCCACACTGCCAAGAGTCCTACCATTACTACTATACTCCGCCAACATATTTGACTTACCAAAATGAACCACTTCACACCTATCCGGGTTGAACTGCATCTGCCACCTCTCAGCCTAACTCTGCATCCCATCCATGTCCCTCTGCAACCTCCGACAGCCCCCCAAACCATCCACAACACCCCCAACCTTCGTGTCATCCGCAAATCTACCAACCCACCCCTCCACTTCCTCATCTAGGTCATCTATAAAAATCACAAAGAGTAAGGGTCCCAGTACAGATCCCTGAGGTACACCACCTGGTCACCGACCTCTACTCAGAATACGACCCTTCAACAACCACTCTGCTTTCTGTGGGCCAGCCAGTTCTGGATCCACACTGCAATTAGTTGGAATGGAAATTTTGATTAGTGTTGGAATGGACATATTGATTAATTTGCAAATGCAAAATATGTTGATTTAGCTCCCTTAGTTACTGAGGCCAAGATTCTCTTTTAATCAATTTCCATATTTGACAGCAAGATAAAAAGCGCAAAGATTGTTTCAGGTAGGGGGATGGGTTGAGGGTGAAAGTAATAAAGGGGGTAGCTGGGGTAACATATTCTGACAAGCAGATGTTTCTGACGGGGATCATCTCTTCAAATTTAATAAAATCTTATTGAATTACTGGAGTATAGAATACAGGAATTTTAAACAAAAATGCCAATACTTGAAATCTGAAATATTAATAGAAGATGATGGAAATACCCATTAGGAGAGGTAAGAACTGTGGAGAGGGGAATAGGAGTTAACTTTTAAATTTAATGACCATTCATCAGAGCAGGTCCACAATAGATACAAACAAGGAGGTGTCCTCCATAGGAAAGTTCTGATGAAAGGTCATAATTTGAAACATTAACTTTGTTGCTCCCTCCATTGATGCTGCCTGACTTGCTGAGTATTTTCAGCATTTTCCTGCTTTTACTATAGAATGCAGAACATCCTTAGTGTATAATGTTCAAACATTACAAGAAAACCCAAAATATCCTGATGTCCAGTCTTTAAAGGAAATAATTCTTTTTCACATTAACTTCCACTTTAAGGAAACTAAATTACCTTTTTTTGACAAATTACTTCAGGTAAAGGGAGTTTTTGGACACCACTCCATTTTATTGTTGACAGTAATTTCTTGGTCATTTGGAAATTCCTACCATATTATGGCCAGCACAGAAACTCATACCACACAGTGCCCACCACGTGGCCTTTCAAAAGCAACATACCTTCAGAGACATAAGCTAACGACTTGTTCTTCAAAGACAGCATGGTAAGTAAATTGAAGAAAAGGGCCACAAAGGTGCCAACAAGGAGACGTCCCCTGTACAGTGGAAATTTTTAGGCAAATCATGAAAAATAAAGTTAATTTTAATAATTACATACCTTGTAATCATTTCTAAAAATTGACTCATCTTTGGATATACTAAACATGCAACTATTAAATAGATTCATTACATTAGTTTAATGGCTACTTTATAAAAATAAACACATTTACAAAGTTTTAAATAACAAAATAGAAATTGGTGGAAATACTCATCAGGACAGGCAACAACTGTGGAGAGTGAAGTAGAATTAACGTTTCGGTCAATGCCTTTCACAATCACTCTCTCCAAAGATGTTGGTTGACCTGATGAGCATTTCCAGTGCGTGTCGTATTTTGCTATCCGATAACAAGATACTGATGTCACAGAAATAGTTCCATTCATGGGCAAACAAAATCTGTGGGAGGAAAGGGGAAAGATGTGATTTTTTTTCCCCTAGGCCGTCAAAACTACAGATAGGCCTAAGTGCACCCCTGGACCTATAGGACCTGCTAACAAATATGATCAGGCTGTGCCCAGTTGTTTGCTTTCCATATAAAACTGAACCTTGAATAGGCAGCTTTGCAATGCATCTTATGTGACTAAAATGAGATTTAATTTGAAGAAAATCATACAAGTGTCAAGATATAAAATCTATTTGTTTTTCTTAGCATGAGGCTGTTGCATGCTGCTCACAAATTAACAACTGAACTTATTAGAAAATATAATTTTACTGTCTAGGTAACAATGTTTACTCTTGCAGAACTAAAAATAAACTTACGTATGAATCTCAGGCTGTTCAAGAAATCGTTCTACACTGTTTAAAAAGAAACCAAAAAAAATGAAGTCACTTCACTGCTAAAAATAAAAGCAATCATTCTTTTTTATCCCTTTTATTTTGTAAAGATATGACAAAAATTGAAGTTTTCAAGGACATTTACTGATACCAATATTAATCTATTGATTTCTTTATCAGCAGTAACAACATTGCTTTTTTAAAAGAAGATTCCTAGTTTTCATTCCATCCTCTGCCTTGAGAAACATGAACCAGTAACATCAGTTTGATTCTTATATGATTTCAACCAGAACAAAATAAGTCTACATTCATGAGCCTGAGAGGAACAGAGGAAAAGTTGGGGGGCGGGGGGGAATAAAAAATCAGCCAGATTTTGCTGTACAGGTGGTTTATGAATGATATTTAAAATTGCAACAAGATTGAACTCAGCAGTCCCTGGAAACATTCAATGGAGCTTACTTACGCAGATAAGACATTGGATAGTTGTTCGTACAAATGAAACAGTACCTCAGCACAAGACAAAAATCTTCATTAGAGCAGGAAAATATCATTAAAAATGGCACGTCTAAATCTTTTATTCTTTTCTTTTAGGCTTGAATTAAATACAATCCATCTTTGTCAGGAACAGTAATGGAAAAATTATTCATTACTATTATGAGATATGTATAAGGAAGGGCATTCAAGTTTCCTAGTCCATTCATCCAAGATGAACTTAGAAATGCAGTCTTGTTATTAGAGTTGTCCTCCCCAATTGACAATTGTGCCAGTTGTTGAAATTTAAAAGCAAATGATTTTAGTTCAGGTAAATAACATGCCACACCAGAGTAAGAGGAAGGAGTTCATGGATAGAGTGCCTAATACAGCAAATTGTTCATCAAGCAGAGATGATAAATAAAGCTTCTGATGAAAGGTCATAGACCCAAAATGTTAACACAGATATTGCTAAAACTAATGACTATTTCCAGCATTTTCTGTTTTTATAACAGAGTTTAAATTTTCTATATGGAGGGCAAAATGGGGAGCGAACATCAAAGCTTATGAAGTTAGGCAGCGCCTGAATGCTCCCAGTAAATATCTACATAACAGGTACAGTTGAAGACAGGAGCAAATCTCTAAGAAAGAGGAGTTGAATTGGAATAATTTAGAGGGATGAAGAGAAGGAAAGAAGAAAAATTTTGGGAAAAAAAAAGTAAAAATATTAAAACTGCACTCCCACGCAGTTGTCTGCAGAACAACATGGTGCTAGGACCTTGGGCCAAGTTATCTTCATTGCTCATAAGTACACCTTGGAGGGAAAAATCTAAACGCAAGTTGAAAATATGAAGATCAGGAAGAAAAAGCTATGTAATCCATTGGACTATTATACTTGAAGACATTTTTTAAAACTTACTGCCGATGCCAAAGTTGCCTTGTATCTCTAACTGGTCATGTCTGTTTATGGTATTTGAATAAACATATTTTATCCACATCCCATTTACTGACCGATTAAGGAGGATTCGTAGTACTTTGCACAGGAAGATTTGGTATACTTGACTATTTATAGATTAAAATCTTACATTTAGATCCTTCTCAATGAAAATTCTTCCAGAAATAACTGGAAATGACTTAGAAAATTAACTTGTAGAATACCTGCTATTTTATTAAATAATGGATGTTGTGGAATTTCTGTGTTTTGTCTTTACTAAATCTTTGGTTTGGGTTAAATCTATCAATTATATTAAATCTGAACACGACCTTAATGTATAATCAAAATGTGCTCCATTATCCACGCCCATTTATTGGCACAGAATTTGACAGTATTATAAAATACTCTCAAATTCCCCAATTATTGCTCTAAGGCTGAAAGGAACAATTGTGTTCATTGCATTCGTAAAATATTGATTAGCCTGATGCGTGTCAGACTAGGATACATTTTCATGGTAAAATGTTAAGTGTCAATCAAATGAAAAAGACCCACATTCCTACCTTTCTTTGAGTATAAAGAGAGCCCCGAGCTGTGCCAGGACGGTGGCAGCGAACACTGCTAATACTTCAAACCTCTCAAACCTGAAATTTAAGCATCAGGCAGGAAAACAAGTGTCACAATTGTAAAACAATCCATGCATGGTTCTCAGTGCATAATCTACTCTGTGCAGAATAGAGAGAGGCGCAGGACAGAACTAAAATTGCTCTAAGTGCCCATTCTGCTGAGCATTCCCAGAATGTTTTGCCTTTATTTCAGATTTCTAGCATCCACAGTATTGTATATTCATAAAATTTGGTCAAAAACCATTTCCTCTTCCCAAAGATAAATCCTTCAAAATTTCAGCAAACCAGAGTATTAATATTTCCAGATTTCAACTGCAGATTGCACATCCTATACAAAATTAAATAGTTTTCAATTATTTCATCATGCTCAACCCAAAAAGAAATTGTTGAAATTGTTAGCAAGGACTTACAGCTGAAATGTTTTCATTAAGTACTCAAACTCCAATATTTGGTGATAAAAAATTGTAGATGGTGGGTCCTAACTAATTTTTAAAAATTTATTCATTTTTAGGAACTGGGCATCACTGGCAATGTCAGCATTTATTGCCAAGATCCCAAAAGCAAATATTGGTCGGTATCTTTCCCATATCACAAGCTCTCAGTCTCAGGTATTATTTTTAGAGAGGGTCAGTCACCGTGTTATTTTAGTAGAGCATGGTGTTCCTAGCAGCTTCTGATGAATTGGCAGAGGCTTTAGTGCATGTCTCCAGGTAGTCGGACAAAGTGGCAGACACAGCAAGTCTGGGGTATGTGTGGTGGGAGAACGAAGAGTGATAAAAGAGATACACAAATTACAGCTGGGGCTATACCATAACCATTGCCTTTTCTCATCAGTCATTCAATTATTTCACATTTTTAGTAACCAGATAATGGAAATACATCAATAAACTAAACAATACCTGGCTTATATACTGCAATCAAATTTCAAAGGACATTTGAAGCACCTGATGAGTAAGTGCTGAGTACTGAAATTCAGAACCACAGAACATCTGGATGTCCCATTCAGCTCACTTTCTCATCCAAATCATGCCGAGTAGATATATACCAAGGGATACCATAACATATTGCTGTCCACTTCACAAGGCAAGCAGATGGGAGGCCTACTTCCAAGTTCTTACCAGGTTTCAGGGATAAAATTTAAATTTGGGAAAGAAGGGAGAATAGACTCAATAACAGAATCTCAACTGTTCTACTACTGTCCAGTTCCCTTTGTTATTCATGTTTTTACTAATGTTCAATTTATATCCAGGTTTATTCTGTAAACCCACATCATCTATAAAGCAGATTTTCATCTGCGCAATCCACAATAGTGCAAACCCAGTTTTCTTAAAGTAAGTAGTAGGACTCATTACAAGAAATATTTCAGGACAAAGCTTGGCATTTTTCAGATAGCCCAATGATAGCAATATATCATTATAGTGGAGCAACACCTAAAGGAACGGGAGTGGTTACTGGAAGTTAGAGAAATCGATGTTTGTTGTTTCTCTAACTTCTAGTACCACTCCCCTCCCCCACCTTTTTATCCCCCTTATCACCCCATCTCTTTCCCCTCACCCACCCTCTAGCCCTGCCCATCACCCACACATTCCTCCCACCGGTTCCCCTCCTCACCTCCATCCCTTTGTTCCATGGTCCACTGTCCTCTCCAATCAGATTCCATCTTTTTCAGTCCTTTGTCACTTCCACCCATCACCTCCCAGCTTCTCACATCATTCCCACTTTCCCCCTCCCCCACCTGCCTATCACCCCCCTCAACTGGATCCACCCACCAGCTCTTGCTCCACCCCTTCCCCCAGCCTTTATATACTGGCTCTCTCCCCTCTTTCTTTCCAGTCCTAATGAAGGGTCTCGACCTGAAACGTCGACTGTCCATTTCCCTCCATAGATGCTGCCTGACCTGCTGAGTTCCTCCAGCTCCTTTGTGTGTTGCTTCAGAGTTTTTAGCATCTGCATTCTCTTCTGTCTGTCATTATAGTGAACAGATTTGCTTCAAACTTCCTGGCCCCAATTAAACTGGGAGGCAAGGGAAGAGATTGCTTCGGCTCTGTCTGAGATTTTTAAATGTTTGCTGGACAGAAAATGAGGTACCAGGTGATTGGAGGCCAGCAAACATGGTCCCCCTTTTCAAGAAAGGCAGCAGGGAAAAGCTCGATAACTATAGACATGTGAACCTAAGTCAGTGGTAGAGAAGATACCAGAAAAAATTTGGAAGGAAAGGATTAATAATTATTTGAAAAGGCAGGGACTAATCAGAGACAGCCAACATTGCTTTGTAAAGAGTAGATCTTGTCTGACTAATATGAATGAATGAATTGTAGAGGCAACAAAGTGTATCGAAGAGAACAAGGCTGCAGATGCGATTTATATGGACTTGATTAAGGCCTTTGACCAAGCCCCATATAGCAGACTGGTTCAAAAGGTTAGGGCCATGGGGTTCAGGGCAAGTTGGCAAACTGGATCCAAAAATTGGCTTGGCAATAGGGGAGACAGGGTTATGGTGGAGGGTTGTTTTTGCAATTGGATGCCTGTGACCAGTGGTGTCTGACAAGGATTGGTGTTGGGACCTTTGCTGTTTGTAATGTACACATATGATTTGGATGTGAATGTGGAAGCTTGTAGATGATATGAAGATTGCCAGAGTTGTTGATAGTGTGGAAAGTTGTCTTAGATTGCAGCGAGATATTGATGTGTTGGTGAAAAGGGCTGAAAAATGGCAGGTGGAGTTTAATCCTGATAAATGTGAGGTGATGCATTTTGGGAGTATTAATGAGGCTGGGACATATACCGTGAACAACAGGGTATCAGGGCGCATTGAGGAACAGAGGGACCTTGGAGTACAAGATCGTTGAAGGTGGCAACACAGGTGGATAACGTGTTTAGGAAGGTATATGGGATACTGGCTTTCAATAGTCGGGGCAGAAAATACAGAAGTAGGGAGGATGTGCTCCAACTTTATGAAACCTTGGTCAGAGTTCTGATGGAGTACTGCATGCAGTTCTGGTCACCATGCTATAGGAAGGACGTGATAACGAAGGAAAGGGTGTGAAGGAGATTCACCAGGATGATACCTGGATGGAACAGTTCAGTTATGAGGTGAGACTGGAGAAGCTAGGTCTGTTCTCCCTGGAGTGGAGGAGGTTAAGAAGGGACATGATTGAGGTGTACAAAATTATGTGGGGTATAGATAGGGTAGACTGGAGTAAACTTTTCCCTGTTTCACAGGTACATAAAGTTAGAAGACACAGATTTAGAGTAAAGGGGAAGAGATTTGGAAGGATCTTCTTCACCAGAGAGTGTTAAGTGCCTGGAAAGCACTGCCTGATGGAGTGGTTGAAACTGAGTCACTGACAGCACTTAAGTAGTAACTAGATGAGCAATTGAATTGCTTAGGCATAGAAAACTATGGACCAAGTGCTGGGAATTGAGATTGGTCGGCGTGGACAAGTTGGGCCGAATGGCCCATTTCCATGCTGTACAATTCCAGGATGCTATAAAGGATAACTAAATACTGTTTAAAGTCTGGGTATGAATTGCCTCAAAGAATGGTTTTGTTTAATAATTCTTCACAATGAAGTCCTTTCAAAGCATTAACAACCCTTTCCTCAACCAAGTATTTTCTGATATAATAAATATATTTATTTTCATATCATGCTTTTAAAGAAGCAACAGCAAAATACCAATGTTGGGTATTTTGAGTAATGTCATGGAACTCTAGAAACATGGAAAAACTCTAATGAGAATTCTAGGCTGCATACATGGGAATTTTTTTTTAAAGATGTCAGGCCAGGTCCATCGCACAGCTGCATTTACTATCACTGCAGCCATTATTACCTTCTGCAGTCTTGTGGGAAAAATAGAGCTCTATGCCTCACTGCTGCAGCCACACTCTTGTGAAATTGGGTGGTTTCTAAGCAGCAGGTCTGTGTCTCAGATTATGTGTTGTGAGGCTCTGCTCCCAGACCCCTACAACAGCCCTTGGTCAACTCGTACTGTAAAAAGCTTTTCAACTGTCTGATTATCAGTCAGTTAATCAGACAGTTGAAAAGGACTGCAGATACTGGAATCTAGATGAAGAAACAAGATGCTGGAGGAACTCAGCAGGTCAGGCAGCATCCATGGAGAAAAACAGATGGTCAACATTTCGGACCCAAAACAATGACCGCCTGCTTTTCTCCACGGATGCTGCCTGACCTGCTGAGTTCCTCCAGCATCTTTTTTTTCATCACAGTAACATTTAAAAACAGTTGAAATACATTTTAACAGATAAAAGGATAAATGTATTTAAAACACATTTAGCTAACATATTACTGTTTTTAATTGATTTAAATGAAGAAAAAGCCCCACTTATCTTTCCAATCCAGATCAATGACCCCATTCATTTGAATGGGGCTGCATTATATGCACCAGCCACAGTTGGCATTAAGCTGATATGAGGTGTATCCGGTTCTTCAGCTCACCACAACTCCAGAGGTGGAACTCAGTCACGGTGGGCTGTGGGGCCAGATACACTTCTTACCTACAACCTCAGTGCCCAGTCCAACAATGGAGCGAGAGGTCAGGTATGCCAGCATCTGTGCATTCCTGATTTTCTTGCTTCAATGCACAGGAGAGGAAATCAGGAAAGTTAAAAAGGATGCATTGGCAGTTTACTACTGAGCCACCAGCAAATGAATAGAATGTTTTGGGCCATTAATTTAAAATGGCAAGAAAAGCTCTGGGTTCTCCTATCTTGTGGACTGAAAACAAAGAGATCTTACATGAAGCCAATAGTTAATATGGATGGAAATAATAAGTTTGTACAAAGGGATTCCTTGTATAAGTGAAAGGGATGTCATATAAAATAATCATATCAACCTCAAAAAGCATGCCAATTTTTTTTTATTTTCTCTTCATTACTGGCTTGTCTTTCAGTTAATAATCACTAGAACAAAAATATTTTCAGTTCATACAATGTTGTCTCCATGTTGTCTGGATAACATAAGTTCCACAGTGCAGGAATGTGATAAGCATTGATCTTTTTGACAGAGTCTGCTTTTGTTAACTGAATAATCAGAGTTTGGGATCATCCAGTAGAACACTGAAGCAAGTTGGCACTTGCACTTAATCAGCGAGTAGCTAATATGGGCATACATTGTTTAAGAATATATTTTTCAACTCCTTGGTTAAGTTACAGACTGAAATTAAGTTGCTGCCCTTCTTTCTCATGGTAATCAGCAGAACTCTGCTCTATGGCCACCATTTACATAACCAGATCCATCATGTGAACTGAACCATACCACGTCCTCACAGCTGGGTTCAGGGGCTACATTGTGCTGGTAAGGTCCAGACTGCTGCCTGCCCATACATACCTAAATCAGATGAATGTGCCTATTTCAATGGCCTGATGTGCCCTAAGCTCTAACATCATGGTCTGAATGGGAATTGGACAGTATTGTTTGTGCACCACCCTGAAAAATCCCTGACAGAAGGTAAAGTAGGCTCAGGATACATTGTCCAAGCTCTACTCAAAGTACTGAGTCCACCTTTCTCTTGGGGTGCCTTGTGTGTGTGGGGATTCAGCTTGTTCAATCAGAGAAAGTGTGTGTGGGCGGGCAGAGGCAATGGGTGACAAGTCTGGGCTACAAGTCTCATCCAGGACAATTTGGTCCAACATTTAGTGTGCACTTATAATAATTATATCAAAATAACTTGGAGAATATCAAACCTGACAGAGAGCTGAAGACCTACAACTACAAACCAGTACTGCAATTTCAGGACATATATCCCACTGATGTTACCAAAACACTACAGGCTGCCCCCAGGTTAAGAAAGCTTGAATTATGGACACCCCTACGTACAAATAAGCTCCCATTGCATTATCAAATTCAAAAGTCTGATGTACACACATACTTTTGTTCCTACAAATGGTTTCCTCGCTCTCTCTCTCTCTCCCCCCCACATTTAGTAATTGTTCTTTAATATCAATCTGGTTATTCTATCATTGCTTTTGAACTCAATGAATATTCACTATCAACTTATTTGAAACACCATCTCCCAAGAAATGACAAACTATTGATGAGGTTAAGATTGCAACATTCTTTCCATTCTTAGCAGTTCGAGGATCAGTATCTCTACTGAATGATAGGACCATGTTTTGAAATGTTGCTTTGATTTTAGGAGAGGTTGAAAGGCATATCGAAAGGGGTGATAACTTGCAAAGTGGCCCTTGTTCAGCATAGATGGAGGGAATTCCTTATCACCTGGATATATGCATGGACATAAACTCATCATCCTGATTATGTCTTTAAACTAAATCACTGGAAAACAAAACATAAAGTAATAACATGGAACTGGAGTGGGCCTTTGTCCACTTCAAGCCTGCTCTGCCATTGATCAAGATCAAGGCTGATCTTCTATCTTGATGCCATTTTCCTGTACTTTCCTCATATTTGATTCCTTTAGTATACGGAAATCCATCAGTCTTTGTTTTCAATGACCTCCAGGGTCAAAAATTCCAAAGATTTACCACCACTTACTTGAAGAAACATCTCCCATTCAAGCTTAGACCACTTCCTACTAGACCAATGTCACCAGTCACAATCCTCTACTTTTCGCCCATTTCAATGAAAATTTTTCTCTCCCCTTCCTACCTAATTCTCTTTTGAAAGCACTGATCAATTCTGTTGCCACCACTCTTGGGCAGTGATTTCTAGATCCCAACTATTTCTTAAAAAAAACGAAATCCACCTTCCTTGGAACTATTCTAATAAATCTTTACTGCACCCACTCTAGGACTCTCACATTCTTTCTAATGATCAGAATTGGATACAAATTTGTGAGCTATTTGATCAAGTTTCAACAGAACATCCCTGGTTTTGTACTCAAGGCCTCTATTTATGCATCCCAGGATTCCATTTTCTTCACAACGACTTCCTAAGTGCCCTTCCACTTTGAGATTATACACATGTCCACCGAGATGCCTTAGCTCCTGCACACCTTTAGAACTATGACAGTTCGGTGTGGGAATGGGAAGAGGACTTGAAATGACAAGCAACTGGGAGGTCAGGATGGCCATTGCGGACAGAGTGCAGGTGCTCCACAAAACAGTTGCCTAGCCTAGGCTTGGTCTCGCTGACAGAGACACCTCATCGAGAGCATCAAGTGCAGCAGACGAGGTGTATGTGTATCTTTGTCTGACTGGGCAGGGATTTTCGGGTCCCTGGATGGTGATGAGAGAAAGATGCAGGGAAAAGTCTAATGAAATTCTAGGCAGCATACATGGGAATACAGGAGGTAATAATCGCTGCAGGGATAGTAAAGGCAGCTGTGTGATGGACCTGGCCTGACATCGCTAAAGAAAAAATGTCCATGTATGCTGCCTAGAATTCTCATTAGACTTTTTCATCTGTACAGAGATGCAGGGAAAGATGTTGCCCCTCCTACAGTTGCTTGGGAAAATGCCAGGAGACAGGGTGGGTGGGTAGGATGAGTGAACCAAGGAGTCACGGAAGGAGTAGTCTCTGCGGAAAGCAGAAAAGGGTGTGGAAGGGAAGATGTGACTGGTGGGGGAGGATTCTGTTGCAGCTGGTGGAAGTGATGATGTGCTGGATGTAAAGGCTGGTCGGGTGATAGGTGAGGACCATGGAACTCCATCTCAGTGCTGTCAGGGTGGAGGGGTGGCAAGAGCAGGAAATGTGAGTGAGGGTTCCATCATCAACAGTACAGGGGAAGCCACGCTTCCTGAAAAAGGAGCACATTTCAGATGTCCAGAGCGGAAAATCTCATCTTGAGAACAGATGCAGCAGAGGTGAAGAAACTGAGAAAAGGGATGGAGTCCTTACAGGAGACTGAGTGGAGGGAGTGCAGTCAAGGTAGTGGTGGGAGTCAGTGGGTGTATAGTAAATGTCAGTAGAGACAAACTGTCTCAAACTGGTCTGTAGTTGCCAGACATGCCCTTACAAACTTTTTTGAACAAGGATATTACCTTTGCCATTTTTCAGTCCTCTGGGACTTCCCACGTGAAGGAGGATTGGAGGATGACGGCATGCCTTTTGGCAACCCCGCCTCTTAAGCAACTGGGGATGCTTCCTATCTGCAATCCAATCTACAGATTGCATATGGAATTTGGTTGATTTTTCCATTCCTTGCCACAGAGAACTACCTAATCCAGTAGAAAAGTAACTTGTCAGGTAATCAACAGCCAGCGAGATGAAATCCTAACTTCCAGTGACAGGTTCCATTAATGAGCCGGGCTGCCAATACTGCATTGATTTGCATTCATATCTAGATGAAGTATCACATTGGTGAGTCTGGTACACTGTTTATTGACCATTGCAATGGCTGTGCAAGAGTGTGTGGCACCACAACCAATATTGTCTTCAAGCTTTTCCTTTGTAAACCAGTACATCTTTGTGGAGCACATTTCTCCATCTAAGGGTGCTGCACAATGGGAGAGAGCTTCAGCCAACCCTGGACTGTCAAATACAACCATCTGGCTTAAACATTTACATTTGTGGATGTCTATAAAGTAATGCTAAAAAAAGGCTTAGTGCTTTGCTCTTATTAAAATGAATAAATAGTTCAATGCCCTTTTCAGAACTTAAAAAGTGTTTACTGTACACTGAACATAAACTTACCCAAAAGAATATCCTGGACTAGGCTTCTTCAAGGTCACCCAGAAACTTATCAAGCAAGTTACCAAACTGGGAAATAAACAGATGAATATCAAAAAGCTGGACTGAAAATAAGTGACCAAGCAAAGCCAATTTAAAACTGGAAATGTTTCACAGAAGAATGATTATGCGCAGTGGTTTTACCATGTATATGTGTACCATATGTTTTATCATTATTAACTCTGTTAATCAGGTAACAGTTTTCTGGGAAATTGTTTTGATTTATTTTGTAGTGCCAGAAATAATAAACTCAATGGCATCATTAATACACTACTAATCATTAACCTGATACACTTAAACTTCATTGATTTGTACATAAGAACAAAAGTTTTTCCCCTTTTCACCATAAACATACTGGTGATCAGAGAACCATTTTTAAAAGATAAACTAACAAGAGAATGTTTAATTTCATGTTGCAAAAACCCCAGTCATATTTTCGATTTAAAAGTAACAAAATCTAGCAGGCAGCAAAATCCATTTTGCTAAAAATATGCCACTCTCTATTTTGATTCAAATGATGTCATTACAGATATGGCCAGTTGACCTATTCTCTTTTGCAAAGGGCAGAAGGTGCCTGGCTGAAATTAAAAAGAGGCTTGGAAATCAGAAAATGTCCTTTCTGAAATATCAATCTATATTTCTCTTTCAGATACGTACTGAACTTCAGTGCACTTGCGTCATATTTCTCCTTTGCAAATCTATTTCATTTGATGGGTGGGGTTTGGTTAATATTCCCTCATCTAACTCCAATAATCGCTATCTGCAAAGAGATGTTTTGAACAGAATTTTATGGGAATTCTCATGCTGAATTCTCAATCGAGAATCAGATGTATGGACCAAACCTCAAGCTGATTTTTGTCAATTTTCTCAGAAACAATATGCACATGCATACAGTATTTACCATTAGTATAAAAATAATTTCAGTGTGACATGGTTGAATAAAAAAAAACAGCAGAATCCATCATACAGGTTCCCAACATACAGGATATGAAATGCAAATGGAGTTCAGCATTACCCCAGAACAAAAAGACGTTCGAAAGCTGGTTCTTGGGTTCATTGAAGCAACTGCAATAAATGCAGCAGAGTACAAGAGGGACATTGCTGAGGAAACTGTGGCCAGGCACAAAAAAAGAAACAAATGACTTGCAAGCAACATTTAACTGATCACTTGACAGAAATCCGGAACAAGGTGATAAATAATTCCAAATACATTTTGCTGCAGATATTTGCACAATTTAGAAGAATAGCAGAAAATGTTGGAAAAACACAGTAGGTCAGGTATCTGAGAAGTTAACAGAATTAATTTTAGGTTAAATGCCTGATGAAAAGCTATCAACCTGAAACCTTGACTCTTTCTCTCTCCACAGATGTTGTCTGATGTGCTGAATATTCCAATGTTTTTAATTTTTCGTCCTGATTTCAAGCACGTACAGTGTTTTGCTTTGGCAAAAATAAACTTTTATCCCATTAGGAACAAGCAATTAAAGTCAGAAGTTCATAATTAAAACAATTACCTGAAAAGATCAAAGATGGTAAGGTATGTATAGGCAGTCAAAGCTGTGGAGAAATGAAAGGGGGAAAAAATCAAATTAACATCCATATTTTGTATCCGGCACATTATTTTCCTTACCCATTGGAAATAAATGAAATTTATAAGTCTAACATAACACTTGTTTTCAAGAAACTCTTCAGTCTAATGAATATTTAGTCAATTGTACATTCAAGAACCATTTCAAAATAAGCTGTCTGCTTATTTACTGTGCTATGTAAACATAATCTACCACTAAAATGCTAATTCTCCCTCAAATTCTTCAGAACTTCAGAAATCATTCTACTGTAGATACATATCTAATTAGCAAAACAGACTGATACTGCAAAACCCAACAGTCTACGGTCCTTTACCATTTTCTGAAAGTCAGAATGTCTGCTATGACTGAAGTATCGACGGATACTAGTTTGCTGCATTAAGTCTTTACATTAAGCTTGTTGGTCACAGAGTCAGGGACGTTGCCCTGTTTTCCTTTGGCGTATTCGGTCAGAAAACATCACATTTTGATGAGAAAGTGCTCTTTTTATTATGATGGACGACATTAATGTTACTGGGACTGCAGTTCTTAAGCATTTTCAGTAATAATCTATTTTACTTCTGAAATAAGCTTGAAGCAGGTCCACTTTACCACAGTATGCAAAAGGAAATTAAAGGTTAAAGTATTATTGAACTGGAAAATATTGTGATCTCATCATTGAACAGCACAGTAGGTCCTGTGACTGTCCTTTACACCAATGAAAGGGGCATGGATCCATATATCGGGTTTCAGACTGATAGTGATTACTCTCTCATTGACGTAGTCTGCAAGGCTGGCTAATCCAAGGATTTGCACATGGCTTTTCAATGAAATTTCCTCTAAGAGTTCCATTAACCTCCTCTAAATCCTTATCATTCCTGAAACAGTCAGTACATAAGTGCCCAAGGTTATCAAACCAAAACCTGTTGCTAACCAGTCACAAAGAGGATGAAGAACAAATTCTTCAATGGAAGAGCAATATAATGAATTTAAAAAGGACAAAAAGGAATTTTAACAAAACAATTTTAATACTTTTTCCCAAATGGACAGTCATACAAATGATATAGTGGAGGCAGCAATCAAAACAGAAAATGCTCAAAAACTCAGCATCTGACCAATGTGCGTGTCCATCATATTCTGATTTTATTTCCAGAAGGCATTTGACAAGGTACCACGTAAAAGGATGGTGCACAAGATAAGAGCTCATGATAATAAGGAAAGTGTGCTAACGTGGATTTAAGATTGGTTATCATTTAAATAGGCCTTTTTCAGCCTGGAAAGATGTAATTAGTGGAGTGCCCCAAGGATCAGTGCTTGGCCCTCAATTCTTTATTATTTATATTAATGACCTGAAGGAGAGGGCACTGTATAAGGTATCCAAGTTTGCTGAAGACATGAAACTTAGTGGGAGCCCATGTTGTGATGAGGAGGTTAGGACTCTCCAAAAAGATATAGATAGGTTGAATGAGAGGGTGAAAACTTGGCAAATGGAGTTTAATGAGGGAAAGTGTGAGAGTAAGAGAAATTTAAAGGCAAACTATTATCCAAATGGAGAGATTGCAGATAAGCAAAGTACAAGGGGATCCAGGTATTTTTGTGTATGAATCATAAAAAGTAAACTGGCAAGTGCAGCAAGTACTTAGGAAGGCGGCATATTAGCCTTTATTGCAAGAGAATTGGAGTTTAGAAATAGGGAAATATTGGTCCCCTTCCCTCTTTCTCCCCCCTTCTCTCAGGCAGAAGATGCTAAAAGCTTGAAAACGCTCACCACCATGCTCAAGGACAGCTTCTATCCCACTGTTATAAGACTCTTGAATGGACCTCTTGTACATTAAAGATGAACTCTTGTCCTTACAATCCACCTCTTCATGCCCCTTGCACCTTATTGACTACCTTCACTGCACCCTCTCTCTAACTGTAACACGATATTTTGCATTCTGTTATTGCTTTTCCCTTGTACTACCTCAAAGTACTTAGGTTTTGAAATTATCTGTATGGATGGCTTGGTTAAGTTTTTTCACTGTATCTCGGTACATGTGACAATAATAAGCGAATACCAGTTTAACTATCACCTGAAGGGTACCATTGCATCTACGTCCATCACCCTATGGGCAATGGATTACAAATCATAAGTACTCGTAGCATCAAAGGTTACTCCATAGTGTTTCTTTTGCCAGTCACCTTAAATCTCCATTTTCTGGTTATTGACCAAGAAAGCAGTTTCTCCATCTAAACCTTTCATTGTTTTAATCATTTCTATTAAATCTTTTGCTCTCATTTGAAATCTCACAATATAGGTACTAAGTTTGCAGCTCATGTTTAAACAGCGGCCAGTGCTGGGTCAAAAGAGAAGACAGTGATCCGCATTTTTCCACATCATTCAGAAGTGGAAATTACACTCAATTTCAAGCCCTCCCCCAAAATAAAATAAAACCAGCTATTAGAGACGTACCACATTAAGCTACTGCATCAGCATTTGATGCTCAGGTTTGACAATTTTAGTCTTATGATATGTCATTATGTAGTGTAAATAATGTATAACTAAAGTCCAAATTAACCTTTAGGCAAGATTTCACTAATTTGCTTGTTAGAAAAATCATAAATGTACTGATCAGCTGGTGGGGGTATTTGCAGACATATTTAACCTCTCCCTGCTTCAATCTGAGGTCCCCACCTGTTTTAAGAAGACCACTATCATCCCAGTACCGAAGAAAAACAAGGTAACACGCCTTTATGACTACCGACCGGTGGCTCTGACATCCACCATCATGAAGTGCTTCGAGAGGCTGGTCATGGCGCACATTAACTCCAGTCCCCCAGACAACCTCGACCCACTGCAATTTGCCTACCGCCAAAACAGGTTTACAGTGGATGCCATCCCTCTGGCCCTACACTCATCTCTGGAGCATCTGGACATTAAAGACACCTACGTTAGACGATTGTTTATTGAATACAGCTCCGCCTTCAGTACTATAATTCCAAGCAAACGCATCACCAAACTTCAAGACCTGGGACTCAACACCTCCCGCTGCAACTGGATCCTTGACTTTCTGACTAACAGACTGCAATCAGTGAGGATAGGCAGCAACACCTCCAGCAGGATTATTTTCAACACTGGTGCCCCACAAGGCTGTGTCCTCAGCCCTCTACTCTACTCCCTATATACTCATGACTGCGTGGCTAGGTTCTGCTCTAACTCCATCTACAAGTTTGCACATGATACCACTGTAGTAGGCCGTATCTCAAATAATGATGAGTCGGAGTACAGGAAGGAGATAGAGAGCTTAGTGATATGGTGTCATGACAACAACCTTTCCCTCAATGTCAGCAAAACAAAAGAGCTGGTCATTGACTTCAGGAAAGGGGGTGGTGCACATGCACCTGTCTACAACAATGGTGCTGAGGTTGAGAGGGTTGAGAGCTTCAAGTTCTTAGGAGTGAACATCACCAATAGCTAGTCCTGGTCCAACCATGTAGACACCACAGCCAAAAAAGTTCACCAGAGCCTCTACTTCCTCAGGAGGTTAAAGAAATTTGGCATGTCCCCTTTGACACTCACCGATTTTTATCGATGCACCACAGAAGGCATCCTACCTGGATGCATCATAGCTTGGTATGGCAACTGCTCTGCTCAGGACCACAAGCAACTGCAGGGAGTTGTGGACACAGCCCAGCACATCATAGAAACCAGCCTCCCCTCCATGAATTCTGTCTATACCTCTCGCTGCCTTGATGAGGCAGCCTGCATAACCAAAGACCCCACCCACTTGGGTTATTCTCTCTTCTCTCCTCTCCCATCAGGCAGAAGATACAGGAGCCTGAGGGCATATACCACCAGGCTCAAGGACAGCTTCTATCCCATGATGATAAGACTATTGAACACCTATACGATATGGATTCTTGACCTCACAATCTACCTTGTTTGACCTCGCACCTTATTGTCTACCTGCAATGGCTTCCCTGTAGGTGTGACACTTTACTCTGTATTCTGTTATTGCTTTTACCCTGTACTACCTCAGTGCACTGTGTAATGAATTGATCTGTACAAATGGTATGCAAGACAAGTTTTTCACTGTACCTTGGTACAAGTGACAATAATAAACCAATACCGATACCAATAAATGAGTGTATAAATAACAATTTGTAAAATAAAGAGCACACTCTTCCTCCATGATTTTCCATTGGGTGGATTATGGAAGAGAC
This sequence comes from Pristis pectinata, assembly GCF_009764475.1. Lineage (NCBI taxonomy): Eukaryota > Metazoa > Chordata > Chondrichthyes > Rhinopristiformes > Pristidae > Pristis > Pristis pectinata. The sequence goes on along the minus strand of NC_067407.1, from coordinate 126,455,948 downwards.
AAAATCCTCAGTTACTTTTTAGTCATTTGAGAGGATAAGTTGTTCCTATTCCTTTCATGCATTTCAGGACAGAGTTATGCAGAAGGTATCAGTGTAATTTCTAAATTAATGACTGTAGCCTTGCAGTATTAGTAACTGCAATAGCCATCCTCATGGCTGTTCTCCAAGTTAAAGGCATTAAATCATCCTTGGACAACAAAGTCATGAATACAGGCAGGAACAAGACACATAGTTGCAGTAAGAGGATCTCTGATGTGCACAGCTAATCCTTCAGTCAGTACAACAAACATACACACAGTAACAGAGATCATCCTGAAATATGGAGCAAATATTTAAACATGCTGACAGCCAAACAGAAATGGCATGCTGCTTTTGGAGTATAGATAACACATGAAGCAGATTGTAAGTAGTGTAATAAAAAAGGTGAACATTTTATTATAAATTTCCACAATTCACTCAACTAGTTAAAGCTGTTGAATATTGAAAATAAATGCTACACTTATAAAGCTAGATTTAATTCAATATACTCAGATGACAATATAGAATAACCTCTGTAAAATGGACATAAGGTATTCAACGGATGGAAGTGATATACACTGCAGGGAGTCAAATGGCATATATTATGACAGAAAAGTGAAAGTGGCTTTGATATGAGCATCTAAGCTTGTCTTATCAAAGGTGACATTGAAGTGTACTACTGAGGTTTAGAGACATGCATAAAACTTAAAATCTATGTTTATGTTAATTTTTATAAAACAAAATGCAGATCCAAGTGCTCTGATTTTGAAATTATTTACCAAGGAGGCAACAACACTAAGGACAATCCTTTCCATACTTTCAAACGTAGCTTGAATATTATAGACGTGTTGCCCTGCGTCTTTTACTTGCACTTGTTGATCCACTGGCATAACTACTTTCATTCCCACATATTAATATACACAAAATATATTTTAAGTGGCTAATTTATAGAAACATGAAAATAGTATAGATCTTTCCAGAATATAGACATCACACTTATGTAGACAATGTCTTGATAAAATGAAAAAAAACACAAACATGGCTAATGATATTTAAAGTCCAACAATGACAGTTTAAAAGCCCAACAGGCTTGTAAGATAATGTGGTCACATGAATCTCAGGTTAGTACAGGAAGGGATTAACATGCTCATCTCTGGATTTATGCTACTTTTACTACAATTTATAAATTTAACAGTGGGGGCATTACATGCTCAAGAAATGCATTTCATTTCAAAACCATTTTGTCACTTGTAAAATCCATTAATAATCAAATGAATATAAATGCCAAAGAACATTCTTTAGAATCATATTACTACTTTCCAAGTTACCAAAGACTTGCAGTTATGGCTTCTGATAAGTTTTTAAAATGTTTTAATCAACTGTCTGTGAAGAAACATTTTATTTGACACTTTCAATTTTGCTGTGTCCCCTTTTCCACTCCATTTAGCACCAAACAGGAGCCAGGAACTACAGGCAAGACTCATTACCTATATAGTCAATACAAAGCAATATCATTTAACCCATTATTGGTTAAATATACTATAAACTAGCTGTTAGTCTCTTTCTCATGGGCATTATATCCCAAAATTTAAAGGGTGGATGGGAGGTGAGGATTGAAGAAGTATACTTACAGGATATCTTACTGTCATGGGTATTTTGAAGATAACTGGATTTACTTTGGAAACTACAATCTTCTCAGATGGAGAGGAATTCTTAGTAGGCATTCAAATGGGTTTTCTGAAGCAGTACACAGAGTATCCTACTGGGGAGGGGACTGTACTTGATCTTATCTTAGGGAATGAGGACAGGCAAGTGATTGTAGAGAAACTTTTTGGGAACAGTGATCATTGTTCAGTAAGGTTCATGGCAGGCAAGGAAAAAGAGAAAATTGGTCTTCAAGTTAGAGCCCTAAGCATATGCCAGGTACAACTAGTAAGTTTGCAGATGGCACAAAAATTGGTGGAGCCATGGGTAGTGCAGAAGGTGGTTGACTAAGGATTCAGCAGGACACAGATCCACTGGAAAGTTGGACAGTGCGGTAGCTCAATTCCCGCCGCTGTCTGTAAGGAGTTTGTATGTTCTCCCCGTGACTATGTGGGTTTCCTCCGGGTGCTCCGGTTTCCTCCCACATTCCAAAGATGTACGGGGTTAGTAGGTTAACATGGGTGTAGTTGGGCAGCGCAGGCTCATTGGGCCTGAAGGCCTGTTACCGTACTATTTCAATAAAATTTTTAAAGTTTTTAAAACATTGGTTGGACTGCACCTGGAGTATTGCATACAGTTCTGGTTGCCACACTACAGGAAGAACGTGGTAGAAATCAAGAGAGTGCAGAAGAGATTCACTGAGATGTTGCCCGGAATGAAGGGCTGTAGTTAAAAAAGGAAGAGAGTGGATAGACTGAGTTTATTCTCACTTGACTGTAGGAGTTTGAAGGGTGACCTCATAGAGATTTATAAAATGAAGAGAATAGATAGGATAGTCACAATCTTTATATGCAGAGCAGGGGAGTCCAGAACTAGAGGACACAGGTTTAAAGTAAGTGAGAAATTTAAAGGAGATCTAAGGGGCAAGTTTCTCCCCCACACAGAGGGTGGTGAATGTGGGACAAGCTGCCAGTGGAGGTGGTGGAGGCAGATACAATTGCAACACTTGAAAAGATGCTTGGACAGGTACTTGGATAGGAAAGGATACTGGCCTAATATGAGCAAATGAGTTTAATGAGATGGGTCAAAAGGGCTCATTTCTGTGCTGTATGATTCTAGGAATTCAGTATAAATAGGCAGTTTTCTGGATGATTTACAGAACCAGTACTTAGTTGAGACCAAAAGGCATGATCTACTTGTTACACCTTTTTCTGATGATTGGTTTGCACTCCACACATTGGTTTAGGTGTGTGAAACAAATGTTTTTTTTTTGAAGTTCTGCACAACTGTTGTGACTGCAGCTATTAAAAATAACCTTGCCATTTCAGTTTTAATGGATCAATCCTCATATGACAAACTAGTTAGAAACAAAACACAGAAAACAATGAATAGCAAAACCAGTGTCTAGGTTGCTTCTCCTTCAATCTGCAGAGCACTGCAATGAATCTTACAAACAAACCAGTTTATTGGGTGTTAAGAGAGAGGCTGGATACCCAAATATGTTGGACGGTAAAGAAGTAGATTCATTTGGATAATTTTGTTTCCACCATACTTAACGGAGGAACACATAAATTCACTATCTTTCTGAAATATCTAGCACAAGACGAGCTTATATTAATGACTGCAGGCATGGCTAGAACCAGTAGATCTGATGAAAAAAGAAAATCTTGTGAAAATGCCAGCCATTAAGAAGATTTGATAAGATTCCACAAATTTCTGGCTCCATTAAAGCACTTTGATACCCACAATGTAGCACACTGATGTCTGAGAACAGCATCACATCAGCAGGATAAGGTCAGCTGTGTATGTTTACAAAAGTGGCCAATCAAGATAAAAGAAACAAGAACAATAAAGGTAAATTAATCCATCTTTGTGTTTTAATTTTTAATGCGGACTGCAGAACACAAGACAAACATTCATATACTCCACTCTCTTATTTTATTTGTGCCATTTTATTTCCTGCTCTGGGGACAGATACATTTCCTAAATAACTGCAGGCCTGCTACCAAGGGATCAGCAATATTAAAGGCGCTGCCCTTTCCCATCCATCTATGCTACATTTAGCCCATTCCCCTGGCACGGCAGCAACTGAGCCAATAGAATGGTGTAGAAATGTTCGATTTTCGATACCGAAATCTTAGCCAGTTTTCAGACTTGGAGAACAGATTTGCAAACTACAGCATTCTGCTGTCATTGCTTCATGAAACACATATCGACCACTCAGTGTCGGATGTCGTAAAATGCTCTGCATTAAAAGAGAATTCTTCAATAAGTAAACTAAAAGCTTTATTGACTGAAAACAAGAATCCACTTGGTACATTCTGAAAAGAAATTTAAGACTTTAAAAGGAAGCTTTGCGTCAATGCGTCCCTGCAAAACTACCATTAGTGGCTGTGGATTCAGGTTGATAAAGGCAGCCGTCTCCTACCAGTCACTAAGACAATCTTCCCACTTTAGCCAACTCCAGACATCCAGATGGATTGAGCTGTCATAACATTACAGCAGATACTGTCGGCTAGGCTGTACAGATATCATACCTCATCTGAGATTTCCATTTTGCTGCTTCATGGCACAGCCAGCAAGTTAAGTTTGTTTACTATGTTCTGCCAGACTGGGTTTGAAGGTTAATGCAGAAAATTTAGTACAACTGTACAGAAATATTTAAAAATGTATTACTTGATCTCCCAAGGTACCGCTCATACATAAAGTTTATTTTAAATACGTCTCTTGTAATGATCTCTTTGGTGGTGTTCACTCCTCAACTGTTTGCCTCGCAGTCTTTATTGAGCGCACTGTCTGACTTTCTACTGTTATTACCTTTTCACATTAGCCTTTGTAACCTTTTCTTCCTCTTTTACTGAAAAAGCTTATAGGTTTCACACTCAACAAACAACCTAAATTACTCATTTACACTGCATTTTTAAAATGGAAATAGCTGCTGACATGAAGACAGGAAAAAATACATTAGCAGCAGTTGGTGAACTAGTCATAGGATGGAGGGAGCCTGAATCTAGGGTTAAGTTTAGAAGGGAACAGGAAGGGTAGGTGTTTGAATCTGGACATCAATTGAAATGGTATAGATATGTGGAGTGCAAAACAAGGACGGGTAGAAACAAGGAGAGTAGCTGATCTACAACACTCATGTTGAAGGGAACAATCAATAGCTAGCATTTTCTGTGTCTCTCACAAAATGGTGTTATTTGAAACCACCCAAAGGGAGACCAAGTTTCAGCAAAGGCAAGGAGGACAATTTAGCCTTCTCTACCATGAACAGTGTCTATATCTTCAATTAATCCATTAACGTCGAGATGGGTGTGCACAATAATAACAAGGCTTCACATCTGTTAACTAAGAGTGCAGATGCCCCTTTGCCATACCATTATCAGCCTGCACCTTCGCTATGAATTCAGCAAAGGCTGATGGAACAATGCTCTCTGCCCTATTCTCTAATGGGCACAAGATTACCAAACATGTTGGGGCAATCTGAAGTTTAAACACAATGGAGCACTATCTACATTATAGCACTACATTGCAACCTTCTGAGAAAATGCTTTATGACAAACAGTAACATCAGGAAGCTCAGTACTGATTCAAAGAGTACATATTATTTTTCAGCATTGCTTTCCTTTATTTTGATTGACAGAAAAGGCAAGTATGGTGTTCCAAAAAAGAAGAGCAAAATTGAATCAGATTTCTTTGTGCCAGGTTCCCAACAAAAGGCGCACAGCAGCAGGAAGGGCAGAAGTTCATGTCAGTTTCCCAGCACAATGACAGGCAGACACAGAGAGGGCAGTGGTTTGTGCCATGTTCCCAGCAATAGCAGGACTGTCAGTAATACATTTCTCTATACATATTGCTACAATGACCCATTTTAACACTAATTCCATTGGTGTTCTCATTCCTGGGAGTGAACCTTAGCTATAAAAGTGAGATACCACTGTATTAACATTTAAAATAAAATCAGTTTTGGTGATAATTTTGAACATTATAAGGAAATCTTCACAGCAATGAACATTTTGAATATCAACAACTCTAAATGACCTACAGAAAATACTCAACTGAGTTAACTTATGAAGTCATTTCCACTCCTTTGCAATCTCAGCTTTCCTTTCCAAGAATTTTGGATGTTTGGTTTTCTTCCGAGAGATTACATTAATAAGCCATGGAGGGGTGCGGGGGGGGGAGGGGGGGGGGGTTTGGTTATGAAGGCAAAATAAAAAAGGAAAAATATTTGTCATTCTGAAGTTTTGGTTGTTAAAGAGTTAAATGAATCTAGTTTACCCTGATTATGGATTAGGTTAGGGGAACTGGTTGGGAAAATGCATATTTTGAGTGACTTATGATTTCCTTTTACCATACAGACATCAATCCCATCAAAATGATTCCAGATCTGTGTACTGTAGAAGTCTTGTGGATAAAGAAAATATTCTCCATTACTGTTCAAATAATAGCCATGAAACAAACCTAACCAGAAAATGGATCAGACAGAGGTTGCAAATTAACCACATTTATGACTTCTTAACAACACCTACAACCAAATCAGGATAATTATTCACAGTAACTAAAATAATTCACCATAAAGGAAGAAAATATTTGGAACTGCTGACTTGGCCATTTGGCAAGGTAGTCAGACTTTATGGAATGATTTAAGTACATATTTAAATTCTGTTTTATATTTGAATAAATACAATCAAGTAGTTAAGCCACAAATTTAATACTTCAAAGATGATGCCAGCAGGTTAAAAGCTAGATGGAACTTTTGAAATAAATAACAATGCTTCAATGAATTTTAAACAGGTCAATTAATGTGTTTAGGTTAGATTTTATGTAAACTTAAAATACTTTCTATTATTTCAACAGTTTTTTTTGTCAGGCCAATCAACAAATACAATATTTTACATTTGTTTGGTGGTATAATCAGGTGGTTGGTGGCATTAAAGTTGTAAAGTCTTGGAACTGCTGTAGTTCGTGCATAACCAAGCCAAGGAATATCAGGATAAAAAACAGAAGGGAATTATTCTAAATTTGTTTTTACAAAGGAAAATAGACAATGACTATGTTTAAATTAACCAGAATGGGTCACACATTAAAAATCTGAAATGTGTAGTTTGGTGGCATTTTAATACCTGCAATAGCATTCGTCTTCATCATAACCTACAGAATCTATCAAACACTACAGAATGTTCAGGTAAAACGTAATGGATATAATTCAAGTAATAGTTTAATGTAATTATTTTACTTTATCTTTAAATCAAATCTGCCAAAAACCTGTATGATTAATAAGAATCTTGCTGCATTTTCTGTAATTCAGTACCACAGATGTCAGAGTAGACTAAAGACATTAGAGCAACTAAATGGCAATTAATGAATGGGAATGAGGAGCTGTCAGAATTCAAACTCGTATTACAGTCTTAAGCTGAGGTCACTTTCCCAGGAGGATTAATCCCTCACATAAATGATACAACCACTACTGGGCATTACTGGCTTGAATAAGGATAAACATTTATGTTCTTTTAGAAGGCTTTGTTGAACAATTACCTCCTCCCCTACTTCCTAATCTGATAGAGGGGGCTAGAGGTAAAAACAGAATTATTATGTTGGTAATTTTGAATCAGGGTTTGCAAACAATATCGAAAGCAACAACACAGGTGTACTTTGGGGCACAGAATGATTGATCAAGCTTATTGTATGATTTAAAAAAAATCAATATAGGGAGAGAGAAAGGGCGGCACAGTAGCGTAGCGGTTAGCACAATACTATTACAGCGCCAGCGATCGGGGTTCGATTCCCGTCGCTGTCTGTAAGGATTTTGTACGTTCTCCCGTGTCTGCGTGGGTTTCCTCCCACATTCTCAAAGACGTACGCGTAGGTTAATTGGGTTTAAAATGGGCGGTGCGGACTTGTTGGGTTGGAAGGGCCTGTTACCACACTGTAAATAAAAATAAATAAATAAATAAATCAATAGGTGGAACACAAGGCGGACAAATCACCAGTATTTGATGCCACACCCTGTAATCTGCTGAATGAAATCATGAGAGACACCAGATATTTGACCACAAACTTTCAATTCACTTCAAGGTAATAACAAAGATCAAGGCAGGAGTGAAGGATAAACAGGTACAAAGTAGTTCCTGTATCACTCAATTCCAAGTGTTCACCCAAACCAAAGTTTGAGATACAATTAGAAAGAATTCAGAAATGTACTGATCAATCAACAAGGGCAAGTAAAAGATGATAAAGATAAGCTATGCATTTCAAGTTCAATAAAGCCTTAAGAACTGGATAGGTGAATTGAAAGTGATGGATACAGGGTACAAGAAAATTGATAAAGTACTTAACAAGAAACTTGAAAGGCAAGTGAAAGTTTGTGGTACAAGATATTTACCCGCATCAATAAAAATTGAATGGACTGCAAATAAGAAGCTAGAGTTAACAGTTGGATCATAAAAGGGTTAGATATGGTATACTACAGAGGTCAGTGCCCGTCCACCTTTGTTCCCAGTATCTATAGTTGATTTAAATGTAGGTATGGGAATACAATTTCAAAATCTGCTGAAATAAATGTGAAGGCTTGGTAAATCATAATAAATCTACAAAATACTTCAAGGGATATAGAGTAAAAGAGGAAAAAGAGATGATAAAATGTTCAGGTCAAATTTAATGTGGACCACGTTAGGAAGAAATAAAAGGATAAGCAATAAGGGTCATGGATGAACAGAGACACCTAGGGGCTCAAATACTTAATTCCCAAAAAATGTGAGTGGAATCGATACAAAAATTTGGTTTCATAAATAAAAGATTAGATTATCAAAACAATGACAATTTATTCAAAACATTTGTTTTGCATGTTGTACTGGTTGCATATTATAATTTTCTTATGCAATATCATCTTCACTATTTGTGGAATCTTGTGTTAAATGACTCAAAGGTGGGAAAATAAATTATGAAGTTCACACAAAGAGGCTACAAAGGGATATAGATAGGTTAAGTGAGTGGGCAAAGTACTAGCAAATGAAGTATAATGTGAAAAAATATGAAACCGTCCTCTTTGGCAGGAAAATTAAAAAAACACAATCTAAACAGTGAAAGTCTGCATAGCTCCAAGCTGCAGAGGGATCTTGCTATAATTTGCAAAAGGCTAGTAGAAAGGTACTGCAAGCAATTAGGAAAACGCAAAGAATGCCATTGCTTATTGGTAGGGGAGTTGAATACAAAACCAGTGAGGACATGCTTCAGTTATGCAAGGCAATTTTGAGTCCACATTGCAATACCCTGTTCCCATATTTTCAGAAGGATGCAAATCCATTGGAAGCAGTTCAGAGAAAGTTTATTAGACTAATATTTTGAAAGGGTAGTTTTCATATGAGGAAAGGTGGCATGAGATAGGCTTGTACCTGCTTAAGTTATAAGAGGGAGAGGTGACCTGACTGTAATGTAAAGGATCCTGTGGGGTTTTGACAGGGTGAGGAAGTTTCCTCTTGTGAAAGACTCTAAATCTAGGAGATCACCTATTTCAGAGAGAGGTAAGGCATTTTGTTTGCCTCTCAGAAGGTTGTGTCATTGGAACCTCAAAAGGGTAGTAGAAGCAGAGTCTTTGAATATTTATAAAGGCAGATAAATACTTGATAAGCAAAGTGCTAAATATGGAATGGAAGATACAATTGGATAAGTTATGATCTCATTTAATGGTGGAGAATGTTTGAGGGATCATGGGCCCTGCTCCCAGTTCATACTTTTGTATATTAGTGGACCTTAATTCCATGTGAAGTGGAAGATAGAAATGTTTCTTTATACAAGAGGGAAGGTGGAAGCATGGGAAGTGGGGACAGTATGCAAGAACGTGAGACATCCAGAGTAGAGGGTGTGGGAGGATGGAGGATGGAAGGAGAACGCAAAAGAGAGTGACACATTTAGGCTAATGTGAAAAGATAAACCTGGCAAGTTCAACAGCCAATTAAACCATACCAAGAAATTAGACAGTGACAGATAAAGGCAAACACACAGTAAGGAAAAGGAAAACATTGGAAGTGAATATTCTTACATGGAAGAATGGTCAGTCCATGAGGGAAAACAGAATGGCAGTAACAATGGAAAATAAAAATGAACACAAGATAGAATTATGCAGAACCCATTGTGGAAAAATAAATGATTATGAAAAAAAAATCAACATGCAAGAGAGAAAACATATATGGAAGGAAAAAAAAAGCCCATCAACAGCGGAAGACACAAATTGTGAACAAGACAAGCTAGTAATGGTGAGACAAAGAAATGGGAAAAGGAAAAGCATAAATGTTACTGATTACACTCAAAAAAAGCAGTCAAAACAGATGAAACAAAATGACAGCAAATACACAAAGGAGGAAAATGGCAATCATAAAGTAGATGAGAGCAAAACTGTCAAAAGATGCACAATGTGGGAAAAACAGTGAGCAAGAAATACAAATGATGAGCATCCATAGGAAACCGATGTAGGTACAACAATCTGTCCATGTATGCAAAACAGCAAGATGAACAGGGAGCACTGGAATCAAATTGTTCTAATAGTCACGTGAGAATATTAAGTAGTGATAGGGGTAGAAAATTAATAGTGTAAAATGCATGGTAAAAATATTCAGCTATTCTGGGTAATAAATGTATAGTTTTGGTGAATGTTCAAGCCTGAGGAAGCAAAGTAAATCTACGCTTAAGGTGAAAATTAATTATTTTCTTAAGGTGAAAATTAATTGTTTTCTTTGTGTAATCTCATCTTCAGGGTTGTATAGATGTTCTTCTAGAATATTGTCTCTCTGCTCAATTCTTGAACAGCCTTACTGGGTTTCAAGTCATCTTATACATCTCATACACAGTAACATTCCTGAGTGATGAAGTGTCAATAGCTGATTGAAATCAGAAGTCAAAAAGGATCACATGCACGTGTTGCAGGTAACCATTACCAGATCATGTAATAGATGCTCTTTTGTACAAGATCTCTTGGGATCAATGACTGTGGTTACTGGTTAATGGTTCTGAATTGGGTGCCATTTGTTCTTTTGAAAACAGGCTCTTCAGACTATCAGATTGTGGTTTGTCACATTGTTGATCCTTGGGGTGTTCCAGATTTGGGTGTGTGTTTCTAAATCAAATTTATTGCATGAATTTTTTTCTACTTTATATCTACTAGCATTTTCCTAGTAATTAAGAGCAACTCATTTACTTTACATGTTCTTTCATTACTATATGGGGTTATAGCCTCCAGTACCAAGAATTCAATCAGCAGTAACTCTGTGGTACTAACTTTACAGTATTAGCAAACCAATAATATTGCCTCGCCTTCAAAACCAAAGTTAGGTGGAATGGGTTTACTTTCTGCTACTGATCTGAACTCCAAATGATTTAATAGTCAATCTGTATGAGCTGGCAACACCTTGTAGTATTTGCATGTAGTAACTTCCTCTTGTACCAAGTGTAAGTTGATAAAAAATTACATTTGATTCTTCATATACAAGATTTACCTAAGTATATTAAATTACATTTATAATTTTTATAAGTTTCTTGTTGCTGCTGAATCATCTTCTCTTTTCCACCAATAAGCTGTTAAATGACAAAGCCATCAACATGACTTCAGAAAGGTAGCAGGTGCGTTGAGCTCTGTAAGCTCTGGACACATGGATTCCTGGTAGTCAGTGCCATCACAAACACTTCTCTTCCACTGAACAGGGATTCCCAGAAATCAGAAGGGATGTTGGATTTCTTTTCCCCCTTGAAGGTTTTGGGAGAATCTTTTGATTTTTTTCCTCTATTCATGTGGTAATCTTTTATGTAACAGAGCTCGGAATAAACTGCCCATTTCAGAAGGTGTGACCTGCCTCAGGGGATTGACTGAGTGTTATTAGACCTCAATGCTGGGGATACTGGGGGAGAGGTCAATTTATTTGTCTGTCTATTGAGTGGATTTAGCATATTAACCATCTGTGTATAATCTCCAATGCCTTGAGGTGCATGTCCAAGTACAAGAGTGAATAGGAAGTCAAGTATCAGTACTGCCCAGTAGACCATGAGTAGTTCCTCAAATGGCCAAAGGCTGCACTGGCACAATGAAGGCGATGGTGAATTTCACCATCTATGTTTGCCTTTGCTGAGAGGATCTCCTGACATGTGCTCCACATTTGCCACTGTCTTTGCTCTGACCCCCTATTCATCAATCATTTCTTCTGTTGCCTGCTTCATGTACCAAACCAGCAGCAAAAAATGTCACTTTCTTCTTCTTGAATATCACTGTGCACCTTTATTCAGGAATATCAACTGTATCATGCAACCTCAGGAGCATTTCCACATACAGGGCAAATAACCAAAGCAGCTTGTACATTGAGCTACCAAATTTATCTAACATATCTATGGTCTTCCATTAGTACTGTCCTTCTTGGAGAACCCCATTCCCTATTTTCCTTGTACTAGATTGTTGTTCTACTGGTCTCTCAAGTAACAACAACCCACCCTTTTTGCCAATGTAGTGTTGTGGTTTCTTTGTGTTGCTGCTTATATAAGCAAACAGAGGTACAGCTAGCAACAGAACACCCTTTACTGAAGGCAGAAAGTCTCAACAGGACGGCAATGTGTGATACAGAATATTAAAGCCATACTATATTGCAGTCAGTTCTTTACTCACTCTATATATACTATATGCACATGCACACACACGCGATCTTGAAGCACTTGAGAAAACTCAAAGTGTAACATATGTTGTAGAAACTCTTGACAATACTAGCACAGCCTCTAAAATATAGGTCTCACAGACACAAGGAACCGAATAAATGAAATGTTTTTAAATATTTGAGGAAACCTTGAAAGTACTGGCAAAAAAAGAAAATGAAATGCTATTAAATTATTGAATATTAGGATGTAAAAGCCTAAAGCTCACAGTTACTCTTTTTTTTCTTTGGGACTACCACTAAACAAAGTCTCAAAGTCAGAATCTATCATGAAATAAATGCAGGAATTGGTTTCTAACACTAGTGCTGCATTCAGAACAGGATACAATATTAGTTTACTGATACCAATTTTTTAACAACACTAATGACAAGAGTAGATGTATAGGGGGCAAAAAAAAATCAGTCAAGATGCTTCTTGCAATTAATTTATTAGTTGGCCAGTCTTTGCATTTTATCGCCATCTCTACAGTGACTATGGTGTTAAATTGAGATTGACTAACATCTCTGGAAATGACAATCACAGCAGTGCAAGAATGAGGAATGTTGACAAAAACACAAACCATAATACAAAAATGAACTTTTGTTCCAACAAGCAAGTACTATTTGTACTGTCATACAATTTTCTTTTATAAAATGTTCTTTGGATGGATGAATTAGTACAGATTAAGATGCTTTTATCTGGACAAAAGAAACCGCACCTCAAGATATTAGTCTAGCTTTATTCAATTCAGCAAACTACACTCCATAAGTTACACTCTTGAAAGGAGAGGACTGGAACCATAACACACTGTTGCATTTATTTATCTGTGTCCAACTTCAATTTATTCCAGTTATGCAGCAATACATTTTTTGAAAACATCTGTATCAATAACTGTCTCTATAATTAAGTTTTTTTTAAAAAAAGCTGGAATTTCTGCCTTACATTGCCTACAGAATTCCCCCAAAAGTCTGCTATACAGCCTTAAAAGATCAAAAATTTTATGAAATGCAGACAGAGTTCACCAACTAAAAAAATCTGCTGATGGCACTGTTCACAAAGCTGGCCTTGCCTCGGGACTGAATTAATCTATGAATTACACCTCTTAGCACAACTTTGAGACAAAATTATTCTGGCTTTTCTGAGCACCAGAACTTTACAATGTGTATTATGAAACAGCTGAATATACAATTATTTTATTAAGAAAATGACAATTGTGTATTAATATCAAATGGCTATTCAAGTAACCGAAAAAAAAATTTAAACTAATAAAAGTAGGTAACTCAAAGGAATCGGGCTAGACACAGATTAAGAATGCTTCTGTATGGCATACCCATTTTCTTCAGAATGAATAAAATCCTACCAAGTGGTCACCTTAATTACATCAAAATATATTTACTAAAAACAGATGGAAAAAATACATTTTCTTGCACTGCCCAGTTGCACTGTTTCATGGCAGATTTATACATTACATTGAAATAAACTTGAGGAAATTCTCAAAACTGGTACAAATATGGGTAAAAATCTCCAACCGGGCACTTTTCCAAGGTTTGCTGATTGAGATTACTATCCCTAGTCTCGCAATTGTCCAAGTTAAATTCCATATACCATTCTTTTCCTCATAAACAGTGATTGACAGGACCCTGGGGAGTGTTGTAAAACAGAGAGACTTATGGATACAAGTACATAGTTCCCTGAAAGTGGCGACACAAGTCGACAAGGTGTTGAAGGCAGCAGAGGGCACAATTACCTTTGTCGACAGGGCTTTAAGTATAAGAGTTGGGATGTCATGTTATAGCTGTACAAGCTGTTGATGAGACCACACCCAGAATTTTGTGCGCAGTTCTGGTCACCATACTATAGGAAGGATGTGATTAAACTAGAGAGAGTGCAGGAAAGACTCACAAGCATGTTGCTAGGACTGGAGGGATTGAGTTACAAGGAGAGACTGGATAGGCTGGGACTGTTTTCCCTGGAGTGAAGGAGGTTGAGGGGTGACCACATAGAGGTTTATAAAATCATGAGGGGCATAGATAATTTGGATTATCAGTCTCTTTCCCAGGGCATGGGAGTCTACAACTAGAAGGTAAAGATTTAAGATGAGAGGGGATAGATTTAAAGGGGATAGCTTTAAAGGGGACCTGAGAGGCAAGGGATCCACCCCCCCCCCCCCCCAAAGGGTGCAGGGTATCTGGAACGAGCTGCCAAAGGAAATGGTAGAAGCAGGTAAAATTACAACATTTAAACAGGTACATGGACAGGAAAGGTTTAGAGGGACATGGGCCAAATGCTGGCAAATGGGACCAGCTCAGGAAAACAACTTGGATGGCATGGACAAGTTGGGTTGAAGGGCCCCTTTCCATGCTGTATTACTCTATGATTCTCTGCTGCCTGCTAAAAGAACAAACCCACCAATTCCATTGTTCTGCTCCATTTCCAAAGCTCTGCAAATTATGTTCCTTCAAGTGCCTATCCAATTACCTAGTGAAGTCAGTGATAAATTGTTCCCACTGTCACTATGGGCAGTCAATTCCAGATCACAACTCCAATGAATACAAAAAAAAGTTATTTTAAAATTACAACTTCCCTCATTTCACTGTCTAAACCAGTCATAATTTTGTACATCTATCAAATCTCCCCACAACCTTTTTTGCTCCAAGGAGAATACAAGTTTCACCAATTTAACCTCATAGCTGAATCCTTGGAACCATTAATTCAATCCAAAAAGCGCATCATTACTTTGCAAACACACCCCTCTTTACATACATCCAGGCAGCTTTGTGCAAGCTGAAGGAAATATGGTCCACAGATCCCAAGTGTGCAAAAGAGGATGGATGTCAAATCAGCGAGAAGACCATAGGTTTCAGGTAGAGAACACAAACTTTCCTGTGCTTATCCAGACTGGACCACCCATTGATTCCGCACTATGCCTGGCAAGGTTATCTAGAGCAGAGAGGGGAAAGTCTCAAGCCCCAATGACAGATCTACTGTTTCAGACTCCATTAGTGATCTCAGACAATGAGGCAGTTATCAACAATAACTTGGGGTACCATAAACCTAATTTTACATGTGCACTCATCTCCAGATTTCCATTAGTAAGACAGTGATCTTGGCCACAAGACACTAACTTACGTGTCTAATCCATTCCTATCACCCTACCTCCAAACTGTAACCCCAGGGGATTGTCATCATTTGGTCATTAGATGATTGACAAGTCAAGGTACAAACTTTCAGTAGCTGGAGAGCAGCTGGTTAGAAGACCCTCATAAACACACAAAAAGTGTCAATAAAACACCTGACATGAGCATGGAAACAATGTTTTTTTCTCATTGGAAGGTACAATAATTGCTTGCCTTTCTGTAACCTAATCCTGTTTGGCAGGGAGAACTGGGTTTTAGTAATTTAAAGACATCGTGGTAGTAGAAAGCAACCTCTAATCTGAAATTGTGTGAAGACAGAATGATGCCTCTTAGGACTATCTTTTGTATGGCAACAGTAGGAAGCTATGCCAAATTCAAATCATTTGTTTTGTTCATGGAACACCTAATCATCATTCACACTGTGTTTAGTTAATTACCTAATTAAACTTATTACTTTTGTCTGAAGTAGGTACATCTGTTGATCCTGTAGTAGTTGAAGTGTTTCTAAAAGGAGCACCATCTTTCCTTTTTAAACTAGCAGTTTTCCATTAGAACATATATAGAATAAACATGCATCCAAGTCCATACTTCCTTTAATTTCAACTGAGCACACTACAGTATACCAAAGTCCATGCTAAATGGCTTACGTTTTTAAATATACAACTCTCATCAATTTCCTTTGCCCCTTATAAGCAATGCAATTTGTCTTAAAGCAAGCTAGAAAGTAGCCTACTAGTCATATTAATTATGATTTTGACATCTGATTATTTCAGCACCTCCAATCATATTGATTTAGGGATTCTTTACAATCTTCCTGTAATGCACATCGCTAAAATGAAGACCAAAATGTAAATATCTTAATTATTCATAACATAAATTTAATTGAATTTGAGGTATTGGGGAAAACCATTCAAGATTCATTTTAAAGCAAACATTGTTGCAGGGCTTCTGAAAAGGACACTAATTATACTAACAGAGCACAACCAGATATAAATATTTAGACATTAGGCACATCACTATATATATAGTATTTTTATTTTCTTTGACTTATCATTTAAATTCTTTTTAAAAACACCTTTAAAGGATTATTAGGTGGAATCTCATTAAGTCAAACACACCTGTGACACCTCTGGAGAGTTCAGTACTTAATGTTCTTATCCCTAGAGTTTTCTATTCATATTTTTAATGCATCTTCCACTAACATAATTGTATAATAACAGCTCAGCAACTTGTTTATTAGACTGGTTTTGGTTTTCCTGAACCATACAAGCAGAAAATAAAACAGTCAATTAAAGAAAGATCACTGTCTACTTCACAAGATGCATATTCAATATCATTTTTCTATACTTCAGCATGGTTTTTTTTAATAAAGAAAATGGACAATACCTTCATTAACTCCCTTCTCACCAAATATTATACAGCAGTTACATTCTCCCTTTGGAGTTTCTAGTCCATGTAACATTATATAGCCTAGAAGGCAAATCCTATGAAAGCTCCTTTTTTTAAAAAAAGGAAACAATAAGCTGAGAAACCAAGATGGACGGTTGATATTGCACAATGAAAGAACATGACCGAAGTAAGAAAATTCACTGAATTGAACTTCTGGAAAGAAATACTACATTAGGAGAGATTATACAGTAAGAGTTGAACATAGTGAGGATGGAACTATAGGGTAGGTGTGTGTATATTTAAAGTTTTAGAATATACATGGGAGAAAATCATGAATGGTGGCCTATGCTCTCCCATTATTTCTTCTTTTTGGTGGCAAAGCTCTCCAACTCAACTATTATCCAGGATACAGCAGTGAAAAAGGCATAAATATCAACTCTATCTCAGCTTTGTATAGTTCAAGCTTGCTCAAAGTGACAGGAGAAACAAATTATTAATATCACCTAAAAAAAATCAAGTTTTTATAACAATTAGATAAAATAAATGACAATCAAACTATCCACTAGTGCATAACAGTGCTCAATTTTATTCCTACCCCACTAAAAAGTAGCCAGCCTTCTGAACTTTGGTTGTCCCTTGATCCTTAAAGTCATTTTACAGAAAACAATTCAAGAAGTCAAGCTGATTAAAAGAAACCATTTGGCAATATATGCTCCATATTAGGCTTAAAAACTTGTTTCTTCTATCTGGATCCTCTTTCTATTGTTCCTTTTCCCATAAACATTTATCTCTAACTGTTAAGTGAGGGGCTGCAAAATCCAAGCCTGGTTCTTGAATTAACAGAAGCTTTTTCATGGGCCACTCTTGCCAACATTAAGACCACAATTAGTATCATAGGTTAATATCATAAGATGTGGAACTGCATCTCAATGCTACCTGGATTATTAGTAAATTAAAAGATTGCAGCACTGGTTTTTATTGTTCAAATTATAATCATCAACAACTTTTCAACAGTTTATTGTCTACAAACATCATAACTTGAATTCTCTTGTACACTATGTAAAACATCCTAGTTAAAAAATAATGCAACAGTCAAATGTTTCCTCAACAGCTTTGGTTATTTAGAAAATTTTCTAAAGTCACAATTAATCAATTTCTTGTGAACAAAGCTCCTATGACATAAAAATAGATTTTATAACGACACAGTTTTTGAACTTACCACTCAAACTAATAGATCTACATCAGTAGCTAAAGTACCCCAACTCCTTCTTTACCTCATAAGTAGCAATCCACATTGGAGTGGGGGCTTGGATGTAGTAAAACGCATTTCATCTTCCCTGGCAAACCTGCGCCCAGGTTTGGTTTTTGAGTCCCAGTTCCATGTAATATGATTGACTTTACATTTCTCCTATGGAAATGCACCCAAATGATAGCTTTGCAAATGCAAATTTATACCCAGGCATCTTCCCTCTCACATTTGTCTGAGTCCAAATTTACATTGAGGATAAATCAACGACAAGAATCAGGGACCAAAAAAAAAGCCAAGTTTATTCTAGTACAAGAGAGAAACAAAGGACTGCAGATACTGGAATCTAGATGAAAAATATGATGATGCTGGAGGAACTCAGCAGGCCAGGCAGCATCCGTGGAGAAAAGCAGGTATTCAACATTTTGGGTCAGGACCCTTCTTCAGGACTCCTGAAGAAGGGTCCTGACCCGAAACGTTGACTGCTTGCTTTTCTCCACGGATGCTGCCTGGCCTGCTGAGTTCCTCCAGCATCATCATATTATTCTAGTGCAATTCTTCTTTGGGGAAAAAAAAGCAAATGTTTCAATTTATTTTCCTACTACTTATGCACATCACACACAGCATTTTTAAAGAACATTCCACTGGAGCACTCTTTCAGTGTTTACTATAACTTGGATTACCAAAAAAGGCATTTTACAAGGAATTAATAATAGAGCAATAAAGAAAAAGATGTTCACAACACATACAAAAATTCCAATTAAAAGGCCAGAATTTCTTGCCAAGTCTGAAAATCTGATGGCAACATTGAGGCCTCTGAACAAGCACAGCTGGGAAATATTTGCAAAAAAGAATGTATGGTGTGGTGAGTTTTATAGGCAGAGATTAATTTAGTCAATAGATTTAATGGACATGTAAAAGACTGGGAAGACTTGTATACTGTGATTACATACTCTTCACACTAAATGCTGCAATCTCTTAAACTGCACAATTGGCTACACACAGATAACAGGCTTGTTCCAATGGTCAACAGCAGGAACACTTCAATTACGTGTGTTGCAAATGTGAAATATCAGCATCTGCTAGATCCCATTGGCAAGATCTTAAACTTCAACCAGTTTAACTTCTGCGTTTCCCATTCTAAAACCTTAACTTACAAATGTTGAAACTGATCTCAAAGGCTAATGGAATTCAGACCAACTCATAAGAATCTTAATTACAAAAATAGAAGTTCTAGGACAAAAATCTGGATGAAGCAATATTCAATTCTTGACCTGCTTTCAGCTATGGTAAAAATAGCAATACATTACTCCAAGTCTTGTCTCATCATGTCAGTGGAGGAAGCAAAACAAAACAAAAAAAAAAAATCAGGTCCTTCCCATAGAGTAACTATGCATGTGTGTCAGCAGCTGGGTTCATATAGTCATTTTAACATTAGGTAAATATCAAGCTGACAAACGGAGACTGATAAATTGGACGAGATCACAAAACAAAACTCCGGTTTTCCAATTCAAGTGCGAAAATCAGCTAATAAAGGAAGTTCATACCCACCCATACTATTTGTGGAACTGCACCACATCAGGAGAAAGCCAGTGCAAACCAAGTTCAGTAATCCAAACAGCAAGATTTTCCAGGACTGTGAAGTAGAAACTTTGCATTAACAGCATTGCAACTTCTGCACCAATTTTGCTCCAATAGTCATTTTTAATGACAGAAGTACTACTCGTGAAATTTCATATGAACAAGGAATGAAGTGGTCAAAGATTTCACATGCCATTCAAACAGCCTGAGAATGTGTTATACCAGTTAAAATATTCATATTCCAATAACACTTTACACACATCAAGACCAAGAGGATAACTAGGGAGAAGGTAGGACCACACAAGGATAAAGGAGGGAACATGTGCTTGGAGGTGGAGGATGTGGGCGAGGTCCTAAATGAGTACTCTGAATCAGTATTTACCACGGAGAAAGATGTGGAGGATGGTGAGGTCAGTGTGGAGCATGCTAATATGCTAAGGCATTTTTAGATAAAGGAGGTAGTGTTGGGTCTCTTAAAGAACGTTAAGGTGGATAAGTACCCAGAGCCTGATGAGATGTTATTGAGAGAGGCAAAAGATGAGATTGCTGGGGCCTTGACCAAGATCTTTGTGTTCTCTCTAACCACAGGCGAGGTCCTAGAGGACTGGTGAATAGCTAATGCTGTTCCATTATTCAAAAGGGAAAGGGGATAATCCTGGAAACTATAGACCTACGAGTCTCAGGTCAGTGGTAGGAAAGCTACTGGAGAAGATTCTTAGGAATAGGATTTGAGCATTTGGAAAACTATGGCCTAATTAGGGACAGTCAGTATGGCTTTGCGTGGGCAAGACGTGTCTTACTAACTTGATTAATTTTTTTGAGGAAGTGACAAAGGTGATTGATGAAGGTAGATCCATGGATGTTGGCTACATGGATTTTAGTAAGGTGTTTGACAAGGTCCCTCATGGGAGGCTCATCCAGAAGATTAAGATGCATGGGATCCATGGTGACTTGGCCATTTGCCCATAGAAGAGAGGGTAGTGGTTGATGGGACTTATTCTGGCTGGAGGTCCGTGACTAGTGGTGTCCCTCAGGATCCATACTGGGACCTCTGCTGGTTCTGATACATATATATAGTTTGCAGATGATACAAACATTGGTACTGTCTTGGATAGTGTAGAAGATTGCCAAATGATACATCGGGATACAGATTAGTTGCAGATATGGGCAGAGAAATTGCAGTTGGGAGTTTAATCCAGCCAAACGTGAGGTGTTACACTTCGGGAGATCAAATGTAAAGGGACAGTGCACTGTTAATGGTAGGACCCTTAACAGTGTTGATGTGCAGAGGAATCTTGGAGTCCAAGTTCATGGCTGCACAGGTCGATAGGGTGGTAAAGGCATATGGTGTGCTTGGCTTTATTAGTCAAGGCATTGAGTTCAAGAGTTGGAAAGTTAAATTGCAGCTTTATAAAGCTCTAGTTAGGCTGCATCTAGAGTATTGCGTTCAATTCTGGTCCCAAAATAGGAAGAATGTGGAGGCTTTGGAGAGGGTGCAGAAGACGTTTACCAGGATGCTGCCTAGATTAGAGGGCATGTGCTACAAGGAGAGGTTGGACAAACTTGAGTTGTTTTCCCTGGAGCGGCAGAGGCTGAGGAGAGACCTGAAAGAAGTTTATAAGATTACGTGATGCATAGTTAGAGTAGACAGCCGGTATCTTTTTTCCAGGGTCGAAATGTCTAATACTAGAGGGCGTGCATTTAAGGAGAGAGGGAACAAGTTCAAACAAGATGTGCAGGGCAAGTTTTTGTTTTTACACAGAGAGTGGTGGGTCTCTGGACTGTGCTGCTAGGGGTGTTGGAGGCAAATACGATAGAGGCATTCAAAAGGCTCTTAGATAGGCACATGAATGTGCTGGGAATGGAGGGATAGGGATGTTGCGTAGGCAGAAGGGATTAGTTTAGTTAGGCATTTAATTACTATATTATTTAGCTCGGCACAACATCGTGGGCTGTAGGGCCTGTTCCTGTGCTGTTCTATGTTGCTTTGGAAGTGTAAGCAAAAACTCTTATGATCATTCAAGAATTCAAAAGTCTTCCTTAACTGTGTAAATGAAAACAGCAGGAACATTTGGACCTTTCTAAACTATGAAATTATTTAAAATGTTACGTCTACTAGTAAAGTCAAGGTGAAAAAGTTAACCTTGTAGCTATACGACATTTAAAAGTGACTTTACAAAACTGTCCAGTTGACTCGAACTCAGCATCTTCTTCAAGATTACCCATTTACCAAATGCATCTCTCACAAGTTACTCTTCATGACTTATATTTAATTAGCAAAAAAGATGTTGTACAACTTCTATAGTTACACAAGAGATCAGAACACCTAGATGAACACAGCTAATTTTCCTGTGATGCAAAGACTCTGGGTGTACTTACCCGCCTGTCAGCTGCAACCAGCAGAAACTCCTGTGTAAACTTTCCACCTAGAGACCTGTGGGTTTTGCGGAATGGATGAATGGTTCCCTATAAAAGAGAAATTATAGGAAGGCAGAAGTTTACTTAAAGCTTCAAGCATGCAAGTGCTTCAAGTAGGACATAGATTTAGGGCAAGGAGTAAGAGATTTAGAGGGGATCTGGCAGGACTTTTTTCACTCAGAGAGTGGCAAATACCTGGAATGCACTGCTGGAGACGGTGGTGGAAGCAGAGTTGCTAACACCATTTAAGGTGTCTAGATGAGCACTTAAATTGCCCAGGCATAGAAGGTTACAAGCCAAGTCGGATCAATACAGGTGAGTTTCCACTGGTCGGTGTGGACATGGTGAGCCCCATAGCCTGTTTTCATTCTGTATGATTATTTTTAAACCAAATTATTTTGTTTTAAATAAAAGGGAACAACTCATTTTGCCACAAAACCTAGGCTGCTAGTTTATTGCAGTCCTACGTTCTCAGTGGTGTTAATTTTCAGGTGGTGTTAAATGGAGACTCATTAACTTTAGTTAGGTGGACCTTAAGATGTCATGACGATATTTACTCAATCACCAATAACAAAAAGATAAACCAATATTATATACATGAACATCTCTAAAAATGGTAATGAAACATATCATCTTAAACTAATGTGGTATGGAAGAATAGCAATGTTCGTTACTACCTGCTAACACAGCCTGGTATTCCAGAGAGAAAGTAATTCTTTATGCAGCAAAATGAACCACATATATAAAAAAAAACAAAGTTTCCTTTGCTTTGCACATTTCAGTCAAATTGAGATGGAAAAATCAGATCAGAGAATTTGAAATAAATATTACATCAAATGCAGACCAAGTTTCCAAAATTTTTAATGCTGGTTTAAAAATTATTATGTCTTAAACTGTTAGATTAATATAATAATGATTAGCAAATTTCCACTGATTGAACCACTCATTGCAGGTCTTCTACTCGAGTTCATTATCTTAAGTGTGTGGCAATAACAACTTTATTTCAAATAAGGTGTTTGTGGATATTAAATTTATTAGATATTTGTCAATATTAGTGATTTAAAAATCAGGTTATTCACAGGTACCAAATATGTTCAGTATAATAAATCTATTTCAACTTTATTAACAAAATTACAACAGATTATCACCCAAATACTTCAATCAATACTTTAATGAAATGGAGGGAAAAAAATTATCTATCTTGTTGGCTCATGGAAGATGTTTCGGTAGTGATAATGTAAATGATTTAATGGAAACTTGAAATGCAACCTAACCAGTGGAATTTCAAACACAGTTTGTAGCCAGTATCCCAGGTGCATACAACAGAACCACTACCTTTTAATCAGCAGCAAAATTCTACTCTGAACAAGTGTCCAAGATGTGATGATTTCAAACAAACATTTTTCCCCCATATAGGTCACTGATGTAATCCTGCCGGTAATTCATTAATTTTTGCAATACCTGACTAGAAATGGTTTCAGATGAAATTTCCTCTTTGTTATAAGCAAGAAACTGCTCTTGGATGTCAGAAACTGACATTAGAAAGAATAGCATTTGCAACCTCTAAATTTTCAGAAAAATTATTAAAAATATATAACATCCTATTAAGAAAATTAAAATGAAACACTTAAATAGACCTCATAAAAACAATGAAATATAATGCTACAAAATTTGCTTCCTACAGATATCTCACCATGAAATACCTGACAGTCAGAGTCACACAGCACAAAAATGGGCCCTTCGGCCCACTATGCCTTGCCAACCTTTCTGCCTATCTACACTAATCCCATTTGCCCACATTAGGACTGCATTCTTCTATTTCTCTTCTATTTAACTGCCTAAAATCCTCTTAAACACAGTAATTATATCTGATTCCTCCACCACCTCTGGCAACAACTTCCAGCAGCAACTTCCAGAAATCAATCACGCTAAAAACAAAAGCTTACCTCAAAGATCCCTTTTAAATCTCCTCCCTCTCACCTTAAAATTTTGCCTTCTTGTTTTTGATACCCCCACTATGGAAAAATGATTCTGACCATCTAACCGCTCATAATTTCATTTCCTTTTATCAGCTCACCCCTCAACTTCCTTCACTCCAGGGAAAATAAACCCAGCCTATCCAGTATCTCCCTATACCTAAAGTTAGACAACAATCCAGGCAACAAGCAGGTGAATCTCCTCTGCACTCTCTCCAGTGCAATCACATCTTTCCTATAGTGTAGCAACCAGAACTGCAGATGAACCAGTGTTTTGTAAGGTTGCAACATAATGTCCCAACTATTACATTCTATGCCCTGACCTATAAAGGCAAGCATGCTATGTGCCTTCTTCACCAACCTGCCCACCTGTGTTGCCATTTTCAGGGAATTATGGACTTGGAACCAAAAGGTTTCTCTGTTCATCAATATTCTTTAGTGGCCTATCATTTACTGTATATATCCTACCCCTATTTGACTTCCCAAAGTGCATCATCTCGCACTTGGTAGGACTAAGTTCTATCTGCCTATGCACCACCCAACTTTCCAACTGATCTACATCCTGCTGTAGCCATGAACAACCTTCTTGGCTGTCCACAATACCACCAAATTTCGTGTTGTCTGCAAATTTACTCATCATTCCTCCTCCATGCACCTAGAAGCAAAACAGGCAAAACTGACCAACACAAATCCATCCGGTAATAAAGAAAAACATTTTCTTGTATCAATTAACTTACTTATGAACTCTTTATGATGTTATCAGATCTTAATAAGGTGAAGCGCAATATGTCTCATTTAATCATAATGTGCTGATATATTGCACATGGAACATTTGAATGCACACTTTAAAAACAGAATTCAGAGTTTTCCAGATTACAAATTGCATATTCATTTATTACTGAAAACCTATACCAACCGGACATTACTAGAAGGCTTGATAAATCATGGTCATTAACTGAAATATTATCCTGCTAAAACAGAACACTGTATCCATTAAAGTCAAACAGCTACGAAGTCCATCGTACAACATGTGCAAGCAAGATTCCATGCACTCAATACCGGTAATGGAGATTTTTCAGTGACATTTCAGTTTGCTATACTTAGAGTAGCTATTTTGTTGTCAGTTTACATGTCCTTTCACTCTAGCAGGGGCTGACACAAATTATTGGGTTTTTTTAAAACAGCAAACAGGAGATACATTATTTTGACTGCTATTGTCTGGGGGTATTGTTTACACTTTGTTTCTCATTGAGGAGAGCTATTCCCTTAAAAACCCTTATAGTACAGAACGATCTTTGTACTGTTCAAAAACTTAAAAGTGATTAAATATTTGAAATGACATATTTACGTGTTTTTTTTAAATGATGAAGTACAACAACTGGTACAAATCTGCGGGATGCATAGGAAAAATGATGGCCTTTAATACATGATCGCTGGATTATCTAAGCCTTACAAAAGGGTAATCCTAAAAATACTAACTTGAAACCACATTGCCCTGAACAGTAAAAGTGTGAATATTAAGGGACATTCTTATTTGACAGTACTTAGTGAATAAAAATTGATCAGATGACACTTAATAAGATTTGACATCATTATTAGACTATAAGACATAGGAGCAGAATTAGGCTATTCAGCCCTTCAAGTCTGCTCCATATATTGTAAGCCATGAAAAGAAAACTGGCCAATTAGGAGAAAGAGTATGGTCAAAGAAAAGCAAAAAAGGCAGATGTTTGAAATCTGAAATAACTTGGAAAATACTGGAAATACTCAGCAGGTCATATAGCATCCATGGAAATATTGTAGAAAACAAGTATAGATTGGGTGACTGCTTTGCAGAACATCTTCAATAAGTCTAAGGTGATCTTTGGTTTCCAGTTACTTGTCATTTTAATTCACGTCCTACTCTTACTCCAATTTCTCTGTGCCTTCTTGCACTTTTTCTAACAATGCCCAAAGAAAGATTGAGGAACAGGATCTCATCTTCGACTTGACACCTTGCAGCCTTTTGGATTTAACATTGAATTGAATAATTTCAGATAAACAATCTTTCCAATTTGTATTAAAAGTGGCCAGTTCTGTTGAGCGTCTAACAGCCTGAGATATTAACTCTGTTCCCACCTCCACAGATGGAAACTGACCTGATGAGTACTTACAGCATTCCATTTTTATTTCAGATTTGCAGTGTTAATATTTTGCTTTTTCAGTACACATCTTAAAGTTACTGCACTCTTTTTTCCTTTTTTCTTTCCCCCCCCCCCCCCCCCCCCCCCCCCCCCCTTTCCATACATCTCCTTCTATTTACATTCCCTCCAGGTAAATCATCTGTGATTAATGAGCCTTCACCACCCACTGTCATGGTCTTCTTGTTAACATTTCCATAGTTCTCTCCACCCCTTCCCTTTCTGTGCAACTTAAAACATTTCATAAGTTCTGATGAGAGGTCACTGATCTGAAATATTAAGGTTCTAAAACATTAACTGGTTTCTCTTTCGTGGATGCTACTCAACTTGCTGAGTTCTTCCAGTATTTCTGTTTTTCGTTCAGATTCCAGCATCTGCAGTTATATTTGTTTTTATCATAAGCAGCAAATGCACTGAATTAAATTGGAAAAGATACAAATGAATTGCTGCTTCATGGAGGAGTACTGTTTGGGTCACTGAATGATGGGAAAGAAAGAGAAGAAAGAAAGGTGTTGCCACTGCATGGCAAGAAGCACTGAAAAGGTGAGTGAGCCTTGGTGGAGATGGAAAAGTGATCCAGAACACCACTGTGCCAACAGTTCCTTCAGAATGTTGAAAATGGGAAGCGCGGGTAAGAAGTATCTGGTGGTGGCATTGTGTTGGTTTTGGTGGAAATTATAGAGAAGAATTTGTTGTATATGGAGGCTACCAGGATGCAAAGCGAGGACAGGAGGAATCTTCTTGTTCCAGGTGGGAAGAGGAGCGAGAGCAGCAGTGTGGGAAACAGAGCTTACATGGTTGAGATCTGCATCGATTATGGTGAAGAGAAAACCACTGTTCAGGAAAAATGATGACATTGCCAAGGCACTGCTGTGGAAGATGCCACCTTCAGAACAGATGCATCAGCACTGCAAAAACTGGGAGAACAGAATGGACTTCCGAAAGATTGTTTCAGACTAGAGGGAAATGCACAGTAGAGTTCCTCTGGGGTCAGTAGTAGAGCTTTTCTTAACGTATATTAATAACTTGGACTTGCGGGTAAAAAACCCCACAAAAACCATTATGAAGAGCTTTGAGAGGTTGGTCATGGCACGCATCAACTCCAGCCTACCAGACGACCTGGACCCATTGCAATTCGCCTATCGGCGAAACAGGTCTACAGCGGATGCCATCTCCCTGGCCCTACACTCAGCTCTGGAGCATCTGGACAGTAAAGGCACCTATGTTAGACTATTGTTTATTGACTACAGCTCTGCCTTCAATACAATAATTCCAAGCAAGCTTGTCACCAAACTCCGAGACCTAGGACTCAACACCTTCTTCTGTAACTGGATCCTTGACTTTCTAAAAACAGACCAATCAGTGAGGATAGGCAGCAAAAACTCCGGCACGATTATTCTCAACATTGGTGCCCCACAAGGCTGCGTCCTCAGCCCTCTACTCTACTCCCTATACACTCATGACTGTGTGGCCAGATTCTGCTCTAACTCCATCTACAAGTTTGCAGATGATACCACCGTTGTAGGCCGCATCTCAAACAGCAATGAGTCAGAGTACAGGAAGGAGATAGAGAGTTTAGTGGAATGGTGTCATGACAACAACCTTTCCCTCAATGTCAACAAAACAAAAGAGCTGGTCATTGACTTCAGGAAAGGGGGCGGTGTACATATACCTGTCTACATCAATGGTGCTGAGGTCGAGAGGGTTGACAGCTTCAAGTTCCTGGGAGTGAACATCACCAACAGCCTGTCCTGATCAAATCACGTAGATGCCACGGCCAAGAAAGCTCACCTGCGCCTCTACTTCCTCAGGAGGCTAAAGAAATTTGGTTTGTCCCCTTTGACTCTCACCAACTTTTACCGATGCACCATAGAAAGCATCCTATCTGGATCTATCACGGCTTGGTATGGCAACTGCTCTGCCCAGGACCGCAAGAAGCTGCAGAGTTGTGGACACAGCTCAGTGCATCACGGACACCAGCCTCCCCTCCTTGGACTCTGTCTTTACCTCTCGTTGTCTTGGTGTAGTAGCCAGCATAATCAAAGACCCCACCCACCCGGGATATTCTCTCTTCTCTCCTCTTCCATCGGGTAGAAGATACAGGAGCCTGAGGGCACGTACCACCAGACTTAAGGACAGCTTCTACCCCACTGTGATAAGACTATTGAACAGTTCCCTTATACAATGAGATAGACTATGACCTCACGATGTACCTTGTTGTGACCTTGCACCTTATTGCACTGCACTTTCTCTGTAGCTGTGACACTTTACTCTGTAGCTGTGACACTTTACTCTGTACTGTTATTGTTTTTACCTGTACTACATCAATGCACTCTGTACTAACTCAATGTAGCTGCACTGTGTAATGAATTGACCTGTACGATCGGTTTGTAAGACAAGCTTTTCACTGTACCTCAGTACAAGTGACAATAATAAACCAAAAAATGATTTCCAAATGTAGTATATTATGAGGAGAGTGATAGACTTCAAAATAGCCAGATAAGCTGACGGAATGGGCAGATAGATGGCAGATAAAATTTAATGCTAAAATTGTGAAGTGAAACATATCAGTAGAAGGATAGAATATAAACTGGGGGGACAATTATAAAGAGGTACAAGAATGGAGAGATCAGGTGGCATTTACTCATTTTCATTGAAAGTGACAGGGTAGATTGAGAAAGTGGTTAAAATGGCATATGGTATTCTAGGCTTAATCAATGGAGGCACAGGGTATAGGAACAAGAAGCCTTAACGAACCTTCATAAAACACTGGTTTGGCCACAACTGGAGTATTGCGTCCAGTTATGGGTACTACACAGTAAATCTCTTCTGCACCCTTCCCTACTAAGTGATTCCTGGAATGTGGACTTTTTAACCTGCTTCTCCAATTTATTCACATAATTAATCTCCTTAATAGAGAAAATTCCAAAGACAAATGATAAAAATACTTAAAATCACAGAGGTATTGCTGGACTACACTGGCACAGTAATAAAATGGATTGAAGGTCCTCTTTCCACGCTGTAATGACTCAGTGATAGGAAGCTAGCAGACTGATAGTACTTACTAGCATCAGAAGAGCAGTTAAAATTTTAATGTTGAGGCTGCTTGCTACAATAAAAGGGACTAAAATTTATGTTTAAAAACAATTCTCAGGCAGCCAATATTGAAATTGTTGCAGAGTCAAAAAGTGTTTGGTTTGGATGATACTGGTTGAAAAATATATTCTGCAGCAAGGCCAAGCTATATCAGCTTTGAACAGTTAAAAAGATGCAGCATACCTGGCCAAGTTTCTAATGAAAGATTAAAAGTACATCCCTGTAATTGTACTAAGGAGCATTACCAAGATATTAGATCATAGAATTGCAAATGGCCTAAGTATTCTGCATTTTTCCACATTTGCCCTTAGATAAATGTGACTACTTTGCTTTGATTTACTCCCTATGCAAAACCATCTCAGCAATGATTTCTCTTCTTTAGAGTTTACATTATACACTCTTCCTCAAACTTGACAGATATCTTACTTCTGTTGCGTACAAGAGATTAAAATATCATGATTATCTCAAGTGCAGAAAAGCCATGCACATCACCTTCCCCCCAGACTAGCAGAGTTTATAAACTTATCTCAGTACCATGACATTACTTTTATTTAAATATAGTTCCCTCATTAGTCAATCTATTTTCTTTCCTTAGTGACTATTATTCATGCACGTCACTGTAAAAACACATCAAATACTTTAAGATCATTCACATTAGGATGTTGACAAATTTCTTTCTTCAAGTTGAAGGAAAAGATACTAAGATACTGAAAACTATCAGAAGAGGAAATATGGATTATTAAGCAATGGGGAGATGTTAACCTCAACGCAAGTCTGTATAGTTTCTATGTGAACATGTGATATAGAAAAGCAAGATCCAGTTATGAGTAAATAAATAAAAATTAAACAATTTAATGCATTCAGTTATAAACTGCTCTTAGCTCCTAGTCTACTAGAGCGAGTTGGACTGTTCACTGTTGAAATGTGTATTAAATGCACCTAGAGATTTTTGTTAATATCTACTGACATTTTTCTTTTCATTTAAATTTTTAATCAATTAGCAAAATTAAATTAATTCCCATGCTGGCAGCATGAGATACAAATCAGACTAGTCACAGAATCAGAATGCATAATCTTAAAACAGAAATTTTATTTCAAATTAATATGGGTGTGTTGTGCAAGTTAGGTTGCACAATAAATGAGTGGTTAGAATACTTGTTTCCAAAGAACTGTTGTCTATTTAAAATTCATACTGTATTGTCTTGCATTAGATCAATCTGCTTGAGGTTCAGGAAAGTGACAGATCCTCAAGAACAAATGGGGAAAGGCAAGAGTTTGTGATACCCACATACCAAAGCATTAAAACAATTGACATTTTCATAGAAACATAAGGAAAATAGGATCAGTAGTAGTCCATTCTGTCCTTCAAACCTATTCCACCATTCAATAGGATCATCCTTTTCCTCAGTACCATATTCCTGCTCTCTGGATGCCTTTTGTGTCTAGAAATCTACCTGCTTTTTTCTCAAGTACATTCAGCAACCTGGCCTCCATTGAATTCTATGGTGGGGCAATTGCGCAGGATCACCATCTCTGAATGAAGAAGTTTTCTTTCTCATTTCTGTCCCAAATGACACCGCACATCCCGAGACTGCAATTCCTCATTCTGGACCTCATAGCCAGGAGAAATAACTGCCCTGCATCCAGTCTGTTCAGCCTTGTCAGAACTTCTTTCACTCCTTGTTATAAACAAATCCATGCTGTATGCTCCTTATGGCTTCTACGTTCAGACCCTGGATGCTGACCTACCATTGCATGATGGCTTAACTCCAGCTAAACTCCACTTACCTATTTTTGATCCATTTCCTTTAATAACATAATAGAAATCTCATAGCATTAATTCATCCCCACCGATAACCTTTTTGGGTTGGGTGCAGGTAGAGCAGGGAAGGGGCAGGGCAAGAGAATTCCAGATTTTCACAAAGCTGTTTATGAAATATTGTTTCCTTTTACACTTGCAAGAATGTGCGATGCAAAAAAAAAACCCAAACTGTTGGAGGAACTCAATGGGTTGAGCAGCATCTGTGGCAGTAAAGGGATAGCCAAAGTTTCAGGTTGTGATCCTGCATTAGGACTGAGAGTGTAGAAAGTCAGTATAGGGAAGTGAGCAGGAGGGGCGAGAAAAGGGTTGGTAAATGATAGTAGGAACCAAGTGAGATGGGGCATGGTGGGCAGATGGAGGCGGCGGGAGTTACAGGAAGAGACTGGTGGGTGATAGGTGGAAATAGACAAGGAAAAACAGTGGGCAGATGGAGCCAGGTGGGGGAGGGGTTAGGGAAGGTAGGCCAGGGAAGAATAAATCCAGGTGGATGGGCAGATAGAAATGGGAAAGGTGCACAATAAAAGAAAGAATCTAGATGGATCAGTATGAATAGGAAAGGGGCATGGGGAGTGGGTTACTCAAAATTGGAAAATTCAAATGTTCATACCATTGGGTTGTTGGTTACCCATGTGGAACTCAAGGTGCTGTTCTTCTAGTTTGCATTTGGCCTCACTACGGCAATGGAGAAGGCTGAAAACATCAGGCTGTGTAGGAATGGCAAGGAGAGTTGAAGTGACACGCAACTGGAAGTTCAAGGTGGCCGTGGCAGAGTGCAGGTACAAATGCAATAGAAGAGATTGAAGGAGGTGCATGCAAATCTCTACCTCACCTGGAAGGGTATTTAGGTTCCTAGATGGTGGTGAGGGAGGTGGTGTAGGGACAATGTTGTACCTCCTGTGGTTGCAAGGGAAAGTGCCAGGGACTGCGAGGGGGATGAACAGACCAGGGAGTCACGGAGAGAGTGGTCCATGCAGAAAGCAAAAGCAGAAGGAAGAAATCCCACTGCAGTTGGCAGAAATGGTGAAGGATGATATGGTGGATGTGGAGGCTGGTGGGGTGAAAGGGAATTCTATTTGTGTCCCTTTTTCTATTTCTATTTGGGAGCGAGTGGGGGGCGTGGGTGAGAGCACATATCTGGGAAATGGATGAAATGAGAGTAAGGGCTTCAACTATGATAGAGGAGAAGGCAAATTTCCTGAAAAAGGAGGACATTTCATAGATCCTGGAATGAGAAAAATTCGTGATCCTTGTTCGAAATTCACTACCAGATGAAATTATTGTTTTCTTTTTCCTACCAAATATTTTAAAATATATCAGATGCCCTTTAAGCTTCTTAGTTTAAGTGGCACAGCTAACAGAGCCATTGCCTCACAGCGCCCAAGACCCAGGTTCAATCCTGAACTCAGGTGCTGTTTGTGAGTTTGTATGTTCTCCCTGTTATCTCATGTTTCCCCTCTGGGTGCTCTGGTTTCCTCCCAATCCCAAAGACTTGTGGGTTTGTAGGTTAATTGTCTGCTGTAAATTGCCCCAAGTGTGCAGGCGAGTGGTAGAATTCAGATCAGTGAATTCTATATAAAAGAGACAAATCCATTTAAATAAAACTTGTTACACTAAACTGATGCCCCCTTTCACAAGGTATCTAAAGTCAGGCCTGAGCATTTCACAGCTTGGTGTTAGCCATGACCACTAATACTAAATGGACAAAGGATTTAACAATTACATGTACACACAGCTCCACCCCCACCCTGCCCCTCCCCAGACAGAACAGAGAAAGATTTTGCCTGGTCCTCACCTTTCACTCCACCAGCTTCTGCATCCAGCCTATCATCCTTCACCATTTCCGCCAGCTCCAACAGGACAGGATCTCACCACCAGTGACATCTTCCTCTCTTCCCCTACAACCAACCCCACCCCCCACCTGTGTTTCCCACTGGGACTATTCTCTTCACGACTCCCTGGTTACTCATCTCTTCCCCCCATCCACTCATCCTCATCCTGTCACTTTCTCTTGCAACTGCAGGAGCTACAAGATATTTATTTATTTGTCACATATTAATTGAAACACACAGTGAAACATCTTTTTGCGTTACTGAGAATGTGCTGGGGGCAGCCCGCAAGTGTCGCCACTCTTCCAGCGCCAGCAATAGCATGCCCACAGCTCCTAACCTGTACGTCTTCGGAATGTGGGAGGAAACCCATGCAGGCAAGGGGAGAATGTACAAACTCCTTACAGACAGCGGCGGGAATGCAACAATACCTCTGCCCCCACCCCCATCCAGGGACCTAAACAGTCCTTCCAGGTGAGGCAGTGGTTCACCTGCACCTCCCAAACCTGCACCTGGTGCTCACAATGTCGTCTCCTCTACATCAGCGAGTTTAGACGAGGCAACCATTTGCAGAGCACCTGTGCTCTGTCTGGAGTGGCCATCTTGGACATCTGGTTGCACGTTATTTCAATTCTTCTTCCTATTCCCACACTGACCAGTTTTTCCTCAGCCTTCTCCACTGCCACAGTGAGTCCAAAAGCAAAATAGAACAACACCTTACATACTGCTTGGGTAGCCTACAAACTAATTGTATGAACATTGAATTTTCCAATCCCAGGTAACCTATACTCCATGTTCCTTTCCCACTCCCACCAGAGTCCTTTCTCTCTTTGTTCTCCTCTTCCATTCCTTCCCTCCACATTCCCCCCCCAACCACCACGCCCCCCCTCCCCCCCCGTGACCAACTCATTACCCTCCCCTACCTGGTTCCCATCACTCACATACCTATCCACCTTTCCTATCTCCTCCATCTCCATCTCCCCATCATCCCTCCCTTATCTAGTTCCACCTATCAACCTCTGCCTCAATGCTACACCCTCCCCCCAGGCTCTATCTGCCCATCATCCCCCCTACATAGAGTCATGGAGTTATACAGCACAGAAACAGGCCATTTGGGCCAACTGGTCCATGCTGACCAAGTTGCCTACCTCATCGAGTCCCGTTTACTTGCATTTGGCCCATAATCCATCTAAACCTTTCCTATCAATACACCTGTATAAATGTTTTGTTTTAAAAACATAATTGTACCCACCTCTACCACTTCCACTGGCAGCTCGTTCCATAAATGCACCATCCTCTGTGTGATAAAGTTGCCCTTCAGATACCTTTTAAATACTTCCCCCTCACCTTAAACCTATGCCCTCTAGTTTTAGACTCCCCTACCCTGGGAACAAAGACAGGGACCATCCCAATTATCTATGCTCCTCACAATTTTATAAACCTCTATAATGTCACCTCTTAGCCTCCCATGCTCCAGTGAAAAACCCCCAGCCTATCCAGTCTCTCTTTATAACTTAAGCCCTCCAGTCCCAGTAACATTTCTTGTGAATCTTTTCTGCACCCTTTCCAGCTTAAGGACATCTTTCCTATAGCTAGGTGACTTGAACTGCACACAATATTCCACATGTAGTCTCATCAACATCTTGTACAGCTGGAACATGACGTCCCAACTCTTGTACTCAATGCCCTGAATGATGAAGGCAAGTGTGCCAAATGTCTTCTCCACTTTCAGGGAACTATGTACTTGTATCCCTCGGACTCTATTCTTCAACGCTCTCTAGGGCTCTGTCATTTACTGTGCAAGTCCTGCCCTGGTTTATCTTCCCAAAATGCATCACTTCGCAGTTGTCCAAGTTAAATTCCACCTGCTGTTCCTTGGCCCACTTTCTCAGTTAACCTAGAACTGCCCACTATACCGCCAAATTTGGCACCATCGACATCTAGTTCAACCCATCACCTACACCCACCCTTGCACATCCATATAGCCCTATCTTTCCCTCTACACTCTCAGTGCCAATGCAGGGTCTCTACCTGAAACATCAACCTCCCTTTGCCTCCACAGATAAGATAATAAGATCTTTATTAGTCACATGTACATCGAAACACACAGTGAAATACATCTTTTGCGTACAGTGTTCTGGGGCAGCCCGCAAGTGTCGCCACGCTTCTGGTGGCGACATAGCATGGCCACAACTTCCTAACTTGTACGTCTTTGGAACGTGGGAGGAAATTGGAGCACCCAGAGGAAACCCACGCAGACATGGGTGTTTTTTGCTCCAGATTCAAGCATCTACAGTCTTGTGTCTACATTTAAACAATAACTGACAAAAAGATACAGATCAGCATTTTAATTTTCTTACTGTGATAACCAACTGCTTTAAGATTGCTAGAATGCAGGAGTATAAAAGACGGCACAGTTGCGTAGCGGTTAGCGCGACGCTATTACAGCGCCAGTGATCGGGGTTCAATTCCTGTCGCTGTCTGTAAGGAGTTTGTATGTTCTCCTGTGTCTGCGTGGGTTTCCTCCGGGTGCTCCGGTTTCCTCCCACATTCTAAAGACATACGGGTAGGTTAATATGGGTTTAAAATGGGCAGCGTGGACTCGTTGGGCCAGAATGGCCTGTTACCACGCTGTAATTAAAATCTAAAAAAAAACTAATAATTTTGCCACAATGATAAAGCGTAGCTCCACGTATTCACTCCAAGTCTATTGTCCCAGCATTTCATGTTTGTTTTGTATATACAACAATTTTTCATATTATTCATTTCATTAGATTTGATAAATCTTCAAACATATCTTTGATGTTGATTTTTTTCCCCCTTTTGAACTAATCTAACGGGATTAGTGGTGAAGGAGATTAGTTTTACAATGGCTCCATCTGGTGGTTGAGTTCCCCTTTCAAACTAAATGTTCAGAAGTATTCACATGTTGGGACGAGCTACTTATCTCTGCAACACTTGGTGCCGTTGCATTAGATGCAAGGTCATTAAGTTCTCCCTCTCATATGCATATGCATAACAAACAGTTAAGAGGTAGTTAAGACAAGTTAACTACCTCTGCAGCTCACAAAAAAGTAAATATAAACTATTGCAAAGTTGACATTGAACTTGAGAAGAATAAATTGAGGGGGTAAAAATAAACAAAAATAAATGGGATACAGAAACATCACCATAAAATACAGGGGCAGAATTAGGCCATTCGGCCCATTGAGTATGGTCCATCATTCAACCATGGATGATTTTTTTTAAACCCCATTCTCCTGCCTTCTCCCTGTAACCCTTAACCCCCTTACCAATCAAGAACCTATCAATCTCTGCCTTAAATACGTGCAATGACTTGGCCTCCACAGCCCTCTGTGGCAATGAATTGCACAGATTCATCACCCTCTGGTTGAAGAAATTCCTCATCTCAGTTTTAAAGGGACATCCCTTTATTCTGAGGCTGTGCCCTCTGATTCTAGACACACCTATTAATGAAAACATCCTCTCCATGTTCAGTCCATCCAGGCCTTTCGGTATCCAGTAGGTTTCATTGAGGTCCCCTGAACTCCATTGGGTACAGGTGCAGAGGCATCAAATGTTCCTCATACGTTAAGCATTTCATTCCTGGGATCATTCTTGTGAACATCCTCTGGACCTTCTCCAGGGCCAGCACATCTTTCCTCAAATAATCACATTAAACAAAGCTTAATCTATGCAGCAGTTAATCCAAGACTGAAGATTTATTGTGCATAATTAACAAGTCTACAAGAGCAGAACTCTGCAATTTGTACTTTTCCATTCAGTTTCAGAGTATCGTGCAATGTTCTGTAGAACTTGGGCCAAATGCTAAACTTGTATAGCATGTATAACCAAGGATTTACACTAGTCTGAAGGGTGGCTACACATTTTGTCTTGGCAATATCAAATTTTCCAGAAGAACTGGAAGGAATGCTTAGTTTTTTAGTAAATGATCTATTTTGGATACCTTTAAAAACAAACAACTTAAGTGAAATATTTTGTTAGAGTCCTACAACATGGAAACAGGCCTTTCAGCTCATGGGTCCACACCCATTTACATTAATTCCATTTTATTTTTTCCACATTCCCATCAACTCCCCCCAAATCCTACCACATACAAGGGACAATCCACACATCTTTGAGAAATAGGAGGAAATCAGAACAATAGAGAAAACTCACACTGTTTTCTCTGTTGTTTGTGCAAACTCCACTGTTACGAACTGGGTTACTATTGGTGAATGTCCCTTTCAGATAGAGCATAGTGGTGTGTGTGTGTGAGACGTGCTTACATCAACAGAAGATAAAGGACGTAATGACGTTTTTGAAGCAGTCAGTCAGAGGAGAAGAGAGAGAGAGAGAGAGAGACAGTAGCCTGCTTGACTCTATCGATGGATGAAAAACAGTAACTGTGTCTGTCACTACAATCCAAGTACGGATTTTTGGAGTAATCCGGTGGAGTCCTCTTTGTCGTTAACCTGTGGAGGGAAACAGGTGTGTGTGTGGACGGCCACGTCTTGGATGCCTTTCAGGGTGGCAGATACTTTGGAACAAAGCAGCAGAGTTCACTTTGTTGTTGACCTGTAGAAACAGGTATTTGTGTGGACAGCCACGATTCGGGAGCCTTTTGGGGTGAGGAAGATGCAGTGGAGTGGTCATTGCTGAGTAAACACTGAGGTGTCATTTGGGTTCCAAAGTGGAACATTTGGATTTCGTAATTATTCTCTATTTTCTCTCTACATCTACGTTTTGTCTTCAGTCAACAGTAGTTGTTGAAGAAGCCTTTGATCACGTTTCACCTTACAGCTTGCTGAACTGAACTTTAAGAACCATTCCTGGACGTGGAGTTTGGGAGTTTGCCACAGACACACTACGTTTAGTTTTTGGGGTTAATGTTTAAGATTTAACATTTTTACTTCTAACATTTTACTTTTATTTTCCTTACTATCATAAGTAGTTATTAATAAAGTAGTTTTAAACACTTATCACATGACTCAGAGTGTTTCTTTTGTTGCTGGTTCGTAACACCACACAGTCAGCAGTGGAGGTCTGGATTAAACCTGGATAGCTGCACCACTATGCTGCTCCTCTTGACTGCGTGTGCCCCTTATGTTTTTAAAATCAAGCCAGCCATTTTTGAGAACTTATGTTTTCCTTCTGCCTTTTCACTATTCCAGGTGCAAACTCCTCAGTCTCACACCAGATGCTCTCCAGTGCCTTATCCAAGTTCCTATTCTTGATGCGCGAGCCCCATGAGTGCTATCAACATGACTCTGGAGCAAACTGCAGCTGAGCCCAACTAGCTCTTACCCAATATCTACACACATGCATCTTCTGGCAGGTGTAAATGGATATACATTAGGAACAAAAACCCTGGATAATTTATTCTCTCTCACCCAGTGGCACCAAGGTACCAGCATAACAGCTGCCTGGGTGAAATCAGCTAACTCAGCATGAACAGACTTGAGTTATTTGACTTATTTTCAAGAGATAAAATGGCCTTGAAATTGTATTAAAGTTAACAATAATATAATTAACTTGTTTATCCCAGAATCGTTTATGGTTCAATATTTCAAC
Organism: Pristis pectinata; assembly: GCF_009764475.1. Lineage (NCBI taxonomy): Eukaryota > Metazoa > Chordata > Chondrichthyes > Rhinopristiformes > Pristidae > Pristis > Pristis pectinata. Next base: position 126,417,373 of record NC_067407.1, on the reverse strand, counting down.
AGATTATTTTGCACTGTGTTGCATGATGGATAATAACTGTTTTCTTTAACATCAGATTAAGATACAATACAGTTTAAGATAGGAAGTAAACAGTCAAGAACTACAAGTTAGGGGAGCACAGTGGTTAAATCATTAGCTAACATCCAGAGTCCTGGAATACTGATCTGGAAACATGAGCTTAAATCCCAGGTGGAAGTTGGTGAAATTAAATTCAGATAACTAAATAAATCTGGAATGAAAAGCTAATATCAGTAAAGGTGTCTCTGAAACTTCCAACTGTTATAAAAGTCCATTTCATTAACTAATATCTGTCAGGAAAGGAAATTTTCCTCCCTTACCTGGATGGGCCTAAACGCAACTTCAAACCAACAGGAATTCAATTGACTCTTAACTACCCTCTGAAATGGCCCTACATGTCATCCAGCAGCATTTAGGTATGGATACATGGTGGCCTAGCCAGAAATATACAGTACATGCCCTGTCAACAGGTAAATTAACAAACAAAGGGAAGAACTATGATGTGTGGAGTGGTAGGGGGAGTTGGACTGCAATTCATTTCTGACCAACTTTACTGGCATAGTATTTACGTGTGTATTTTTTAATCTATTCCGTCCATAACCATTTAATGACACTTGGTTTCTTGATTTAAGAATTGAATGTTTGATACTCAGGAAGTTGTATTTATCACTTGTAACAGTATTGGTTTTAGATTAAAATTTTCCTTCCCCATCCTATTTCAACATCATTTACAACTTAAAAGTAACTTTCAGAACTTGCTACCGTACTCCTGCTCATGTTTGTGGTGAGTGACCACTGGAAGGAAATTACAAAATATTTAGTTGGCTCTTTCTGCAGTTTTTTCACTAGAATCTTTATTCTCTGCTCAAGATCTTGAGCATCGCCACTAAGATCAGTGATTAATGGAAACTTAATCACTCTGAGTTGCTCTTGTCTTCTAGATTTTGTTTTACATTAATACATTTTGATAATAGCATATTCCCATCTCCTTCCCCCACCCCTCTCTTGCCCACTCTCAAACTGGGCAGATTTCAAAACGGCCTCTACATAAGAATCATTAACCTGGAAGTTCAGTTAATGAATACACAAAAAGCACTTCCAGGTGTCATTAGTTAAGCAGTGGCATTTCGGATCTTGCCATTCTTTCCATATATACTCACTAAAACAGAATAGCCACAGGCTAACCAAGGCAGATTTTGACTCGCACAAGATTTGCATCAATAATGAACTACAGAGATGTTGGTTCCATCGGGCAGATCCAAAAGCTAGAAAGCACATACCACCAAGCTCAAGGATAGCTTCTATCCCACTGTTATAAGACTATTAAACAGTCACCTAGTATGATGAGGTGGATGCTTGACCTCACAATCTACTTTGTTATGGCCTTGCATCTTATTGTCTGCCTGCACTGCACCTTCTATGCAACTGTAACACTTTATTCTGCATTCTATTATTGTTTTCCTTTATTTCAATGCACCGATGTGATGAAAATGATCTGTACGGATGGCATGCAAGACAAAGTTTTTCACTGTACCTTGGTACATGTGACAATAACAAACCAATTTACGAATTTATTGTACTTACCAAAAGATAAGTACTCGTATCTAGTCTTCTTCTGTGCACTGTAATAACAAGGCAGGCATGGAATGACTTATTATTAGTGTTTGCTTAAGACACTTTAAATAACTATACTTTTAAACTTCTAGTAGAAGAGTAGATTATTTCCTAAAGGAAACTAGTGTCTTTTTCCCCCTCAATGTCACAAGGCGCACATTATTGAGAAAGATATTGGATTTTTCTTCTCATTTGGGTGCTCCTTCGTCTTTTTCAAAGCACATCCTAGTGATGCATGTTGAAAATGCATGTCCACTTCACTTGTTATTTTTGGAACAGCAGCCAAAGGGGAAAAGAATGAATCAAAGACCTATTAAGCAATTTTTTGACATACAAACAGTAACATGATGGAGTGAAGCTCTTTTTTGTTACTGCAGTCTCACATGGTAAATATCAAAATACAAAGAATTTGGTACAATAATGTCTACTATTTAAACTCCACTATGGTTCATACATCACTTAAGCTGCTGCAGAGTTGCAGTGCCCTGTTTCAATTTCCAGACCGTCCTGTAGTATTGCAATTTTATTCAGCCCACGCTTGCCTCCTCACCTTTCAACATTCACCCAGCTCTCTGTCAATGTTTACTTTCTTATGTTTCTCTCTCCCTATGGAGGACTTAAATGCTGGGACTAACTGGATACTCTTATAAAAACCCTATACAAATGCGATGAGCCGAACAACAGTCTCCTGTGCTGCACAATTCCATGAATCAATCCATTACTCACTCATCTTTCTGTCTGATAGATCAAACACACTGGGGGGGGAAAAAATTGTTCCTCCAAAACTTGTTTGTATTGGTGCTTATATAATTATAAGGTGAAGTTAACAGCAAAAAGTATTGGTGTGATTGAACAGGCAGTTCCGGGTCACGCAGGGGTTATGTTCCCAAGGACTGTCCGCAAGCCAATTTCTCCACAAGTCAGAAATGTCCGTGTTCTATAGTAACCAATATTGTATTGCTCTATATACACTTGCTATAGTTCTCTCATTTCATTGAATGATTACCCTAATACTAACAAGACTAATTAGACAAATGGAATCTATGATGTATCTATTGATTGATGAATAACATGAAATATTTTATCACCAGCTTGAAAGATACTTTAAAAAACTGTATGGGAGAATTTGCGCGAAGTCAGATTTCTTTAAGTCAGGTCATTGGTAACCAAGGGATCCCCTCAATAGCTTTTCCCTTGAACATTTAGGATATTCAAAATTCTCAAAATATTTAAACATCTTTTAGCCCTACAATCTCACATTGATCTGGAGCCCTATTATTTTCTCTAAAGGAACTGAAGTATTTCAAGTGAAAAACAATTTTGAAGAGCTTAAAGTACTGACGTGCAAATCCTTCCACCCAAGCAGAAATCAGCCAAATCCATTACCACCAATATCAATGCACCAATTAAGTAAAGTTCAGAGGACTCCAAAGTCCTCTTTTAGGGAATATCCACCTAGTTATAATTTTTGTTTTAAAAATATAGATGATGTCCCTTGGCATTGTTCACCTGGGGCCTGGAATGTGACCACTAGTATTTAACAATAACACTACATCCAAATAGAATCCAAGTAATACCCAAAGTTTTGTACCCACTATCCGGATCTTCCTTCTATCATGAAGCTTTTACAGCACCAGAGGTGGCCACTTAGTATTCTTGAGCAATGACAGCTTCTTGAAATAGCAATTCAGTTAATCCTATCCCTGACTTTCTTAGTATCCTTGCACTTCTTTTTCCCTCAAATACTTGCACAATTCCTTTTGGAAAGCCCAAAATAAATCAATTTTAACTATCTCGGACAAGCTCTCAGATCACAATGACTCAGTGTGAAGTTATTCCCTCACATCACCTTTGACTTTTGTGCTAATTGCCTTAAATCGGCATCCTCTGATTCTCAATATTTTGACCAAATATCAAATCTATGCTCGATTGTTTTTTTTTCCAAAACAAAGCTGTCAAATAAAAAGTTACATTTATCATGAGAAAAATCATAGATGACAAATATATCAAAGAAATTTAAACTCTCCAATTGTAATAAGAGAACAACGTCAACTTTAGAGAGTGTTTGGCACTTTTGGCAAAGATCATCTACCCTACTCCTGGACCTAAAGCTAAATAGCCTCCTTCTGTACTGCAATAATTAAATAACCTCTTGATTTTAGCTTTGGCCTTCCATCCTTTAAAAGAAAACCCTTGCAGAAAGAATCATGCAAGGATACTGCAAAAACGAAGCCATTTAGCCTGTTTTGGCAGTGACCAGCAGACCTATTTGGAATAACAGCAGGGATGATATTCCAGTGAGGTGGTCAATATTTATTTCTTAATCATTTAAGTCTATGCTCATATGAAGTACATTTAAACTCTTAACCCTCAATCACTATGAAAAATTTAAAAAATGCTGCATCCACAGTATTTTGTCTTTTTCTAAACAAAAAATGTTCACAAGATAGTCATCAATTTGACCACCTTTTACTACCCCTCACTAACTGACCCTTAAGATAAAGGGGCTTGTTTGATTATTTCAGAGCATAATTAAAAGTCAACCACATTTCTGTTGCTCTGGTGTCTCTCAAAGTACCAGATTTTCTCCCCTGAAGAACACCATTGAATCACGCGGGTTTCTATGACAATGAACTAGTCTTAGGGTCAATGTTACTAGCTCTGGCAGGAGGAGGAATTGGGGCCAAGGGGGCTGGGGCTAGTGGGGATCTGGATGTGGATCAGTCTAGAGGGAGTTGTTTGGGCTAAAGAATCAACAGATTGGTGATGGTGATAGGGGAAGTTGCTGGGGTGGCATAATGAGCTAGGATTGGTTGGCGATAGGTTGCTGGGGCTAGGAGTGGGTTACTAGAGATGGAGATTAGTTAGGAGTAGGTTGCTGGATGGCAGTGGTTGGGGTGGGGGGAAGTTTACTGGGGATGGGCTAGGATTGATTGGGGGTAGGTTACTGGGGCTGGGAGGGTGCATTGGCAGGAGTTGGGGATTACTGGGGATGGGTTAGGGTTGGTTGGGGAAGAATTTCCTTGGATGCTGGGGTTGGAGGAGTCACTGGAGATAGGCTAGGATTGGTTGGGAAGTAAATTGTGGAGGCTGGGAAGGTGCTGGGGTGGCAGGGGTTGAGGGGTGGGTTTATTGGGACTGAGCATTGGGTTAGGATTGGTTGTGGGGGGGGGGTTACTGAGGCTGGAAGGATACTGGGGTGGCAAAGGTGGGGGGGGAGTTACTGGGTAGGGGCTCGGATTGTTAGGGGAAGTTGCTGAGGTTAGTAGGGTGATAGGATGGGATTGACTGGATCTGCAGCAGAACAGATGGAGAAGGCGGCGATCACTGGATGATTGTTGGAGGGAGGGAGGTGGACGGGGCCGGGAGGGGAGGGTGGTGGCTGGACGGGGCCGGCAGGGCCCCTCATCATTCACTCCCTCTCACCTTCTTCCTCCTTCACGTTCACCACATCCACCGCCACCATGTCCGGTTTGTCCAGCCCGATGCCGAACGGGGATACCTTCCTCTCGGTCACCCCCGAGGGCACCACATCGGGCTTGGGCCCGAACTTGCGGGGATAATAATCCCCGCTCAGGTACCGCGACGTGTCTTCCGCCATCTTCACCGCGGCCTCGGCCCCGCCCCCAGGCCGCCGGCCCGGGGCCCCAGCACAGGGACACTGTTCCACGCCATATCACCCTGGGACAGCGGGGGACATCACTATTCATCAACCCCCCTCCCCCCCGGACCATTCGGACAGCCGTGCATTTAGGAAGCTCTGGATCCTTTGGGGGTTTATTTTGAGTCACGGGCTCCATGGTGAGGAAACATTTCGAAATGCGCGAACGCGTTCCGGTGGGTACGGTGGCCTGCATGTGTGGTGGACGCGGGGCCGCCAGCGCTGGGTGTCCAGGGACGTGGGCCCGTCCTGCTATCCAGCAGCATTGAAGTCGCCGGCCGATTGGCCGGCAGGAAGAAGCCGCGGGAAGAAGCCGCAGGTTCTTCACTTTTTTTTGGAGGTATTGGGGAGACAAATTACAGATATGGGCGGAGAAATGGTACATGGAGTTTAATCCGGACAAGTGTGAGGTCAAATGTAAGGGGAAAGTATACAGTGAATGGCGGGACCCCTCAGGAGCATCGATGTGTGGAGGGATTTTGGAGTCCAGTTCCATCACCCCATGAACGTGGCAACACAACTAGATAGATGTGGTACAGCATTCTTGCCTTCATCAGACGGGACATTGAACATAAAAGCCAGGAAGTCATGTTGCAGCTGTATAAAACATCACTTAGGCCACATTTGGATTACTTAGTGCAGTTCTGGTCGCTGCATTAGGGGAAGGATGTGGCGGCTTTGGAGAGGGTGCAGAAGAGGTTCACCAGGACGGTGCCTGGATTAGAGAGGATTCGCCAGAAAGAGATGTTGGACAATCTTGAATTTTTTTGCTGGAGTGTCAGAGACTGAGGGGAGACCTGATGGAAGCTTCTAAAATCATAAGAGGCATAGATGGAGTAGACAGAATCTTTCTCCCAGGGTAGAAGTGTCAGATACTAGAGGGGATAGCTTTAAGGTGAGAGGGGGAAAGTTTAAAGGAGCTGTGCAAGGCAAGATGTGCCAGAGAGTGGTAGGTGCCTGGAACATGCTGCCTGGGGTGGCAGTGGAAGCAGATATGCTGGTAGTGTTTAAGAGGCATATTGAGATAGGCACATGAATATGCAGGGAATGAAGGGATATGGATCATGTGCAGGCAGATGAGATTAGTTTAATTTGGCATCATGTTTGGCACAGATATCGTGGGCCAAAGGGCTTGTTCCTGCCTGTTCTATGTTCTATGAATTTAAATCGGGTATTGAAATTTTAATGTCTCAGACCAGGTACTGAGGGGTCAATATGTCTGTGTCTCGGGCCAGGACTTGAGGGATCAGTTCCTCTGTGTCTCAAGCAGAAGAGCAAGCTGTTGGGGGAACTCAGTGGGTCACGCAGCATATGTGGGCACAAAGAGATGGTCGATGTTTTGGGTCGAGACCCTGCATCAGGACTGTATAGAGAAGACAGAAGTGGCCATCTCTTTGCTTCCACAGATGCTGCCTGGCCTGCTGAGTTCCTCCAACAATTTGTTTTTTTGCTCTAGATTTCAGCATCTGCAGGCTCTTGTGCCACCCCATGTCTCAAGCTCGTTAACAAGGGGTCACTGTGTCAGCATCTCAAGTAGGTTACTGAGGGAACTGTTTTTTCTGTGTCTCAAGCCAGGAGCTGACCTGTCAGTGCTCTGTCTTGAGGTGGGTTCTGAGGGTTCACTATCCTTGCCTCAGTCTGGGTATTAAGTGGTCAGTGCTTCGTGTCTCAGATCATCGAAGGATCAGAGACTCATAGTATGGAAACAGGCCCTTTGGCCCAACTCATTCGTGTTGATCAAGTTGCCAAACTGACCTAGTGCCATTTAGCTGCATTTGGCCTATGTCCCTCCTAACCTTTCCTATTTAATTCCTTTTACATGTTGTAATTGTACCTGCCTCTACCATTTCCTCTGGCAGCTTGTTCATCTACTCACCACTCTCTTTGTGGAAAAAGCTGCCCCTTGGGTCCCTTTTAAGATCTTTCCCCTCTCACTTTAAACCTATGCCCTCTAATTTTGGACTCCCCTACCCTGAGGTAAAGACTTTGGCTATTCACTTTATGCCTTTCATGATTTTATAAACCTTTATAAGGTTACCTTTCAGTCTCCTGCACTCCAGAGGAAAAAATCATAACCTAGCAAAGTAGCTGAAAAAGTGCAAAAGTTGAGAAATATTTGGGTAGAAATGTGGAAATCAAGATAACTTTTGAGAATGTCTTTGCAGTTTTTTTATGAGCAAGGTTTAAAGTTCAGAAGGGGAAATATTGTAGGCTTGTAGTTTTTAAAACTCAAATTGATGTTGACAGTATGCAGAAAATGCACAAAAGAACAGTTAGTAAACCAGGTTGCAAAATGACACAGGCTGGAGAAGATTGCAGCAACATCATGAAAAATACATTTAAGTAGGGATGGATATTTCAAAGTAAATGCTATGGGCATTGGGCATCCTGTGATATTCAAGCTGTAATCACATGATGATAGGATGTGGGAGGCAAAGTTGAAGTTCATCTATGGATAGTGTCACAAACCAGCAACAAAAGAAACACACTGAGCATGATTCAGTGTTAAAAACTATTTTATTAATCACTACTTATGATAATACGTAAAATAAAAGTTAAAAAAAATGTTAGTATGTTAGAATTCAAGAATGTTAAACCTCAAACGTTAACCCCAAAACTAAACTCTTCGTGTGTGTGTGTGACAAAGTCCAAAACTCCCAGTTCCGGAATGGTTCTTAAAGTTCAGTTCCGCAAGCCATAAGGTGAAACATGAGCAAGGGCTTCTTCAACAACCACCGTTGTCTGAAGATAAGATGTAGATGTAGAAAAACATAGAGAGAGTACATACGAAATCCAAATGTTCCACGATGGAACCCAAACGACACTCCAGTGTTTACTCGGTAGTGACTTCCTCACCCCGAAAAGCATCCGAACCGTGGTCGTCCACACACAAATACCTGTTTCCTTCTACAGGTCAGCAACAAAGTGAACTCCACCGGATTACTTCCAACTTCCATACATGGATTTCAGTGGTAAACACAGTTATTGTTTCTCATCCATCGATAGAGAAAAACAAGCAGGCTGGTGTCTCTCTCCCTTCTCTCTCTCTCTCTCCTTCTTCTTCTTCTTACTTCTTCAACAACGTCATTACGTCCTTTATCTTCTATTGACGTAAGCACGCCCCACACACACATACACACACACTCTCTATCTTAAAGGGACTTTCACTGAGTCCGTAACAATAGCTGAAGATTTTTGTGTGGAGAACTTTAGATTAATTGAGCCCAAAATCATTGCTGTTGGTCAGGATCTGAACAGCAATTGGACTGAAGTTCAAACAGAGAGGATGGCATAATTGAAGCTCTCACTAGTAAACTTTGCACATTAGCTTGGGTCTGAAGAGTCCAAGGATGTGCACTGTTGGGCCAACAGCATACTGATAGTTGGAGCAGAGGTTAACGTTTCTGATACAATGTTGTTACGGAAAATTGTTTATAATCTTTCTTTATTGCTGAAAGGAGAGGCTTTAAGTGAATGTAGCCCAAGATCTGGAGGAGAGAGTTCTCGACCCAGAATATTTTTACAGAATCAGAATCAGGTTTATCATCACTGACATATGTCAGTGCAAGACATTAAGATGACTATAAGTCACAAAAATAAATAAATAGTGCAAAAGAGGAATGACGAGGTCGTGTTCGTGGGTTCATGGACCAGTCAGAAATCTGATGGTGGAGGGGAAGAAGCTGTTCCTAAAATGATGAGTGTGGGTCTTCAGGCTCCTGTACCTCCTCCCTGATGGTAGTAATGAAAAGAGTGCATGTCCCGGATGGTGAGGGTCCTTCATGATGGATGCCGCCTTCTTGAGGCACCGCCTCTTGAAGATGTCCTCGATGGGGAGGGTTGTGCTCATGATGGAGCTGGCTGAGTCTACAACCCTCTGCAGACTCTTTCAATCCTGCACATTGGAGCATCCATACCAGGTGGTGATGCAACCAGTCAGAATGCTCTCCACCATACATCTATAGAAATTTGCAAGTCTTTGGTGACACACCAAATCTCCTCAAACTCCTAATGAAGTAGAGCCTACTGGCATGCCTCCTTCGTGATTGCATCAATGTGTTGGGCCCAAGATACTGTAGATCCTCTGAGATGTTGACGCCCAGGAACTTGAAGCTGTTCACCGCTGACCCCTCAATGAGGAAGGGTGTATGTTTTCCCGACTTCCCCTTCCTTCAGTCCACAATCAATTCCTTGGTCTTGCTTACATTGAGCGCGAGGTTGTTGTTGTGACACCACTCAACCAGCCAATCTATCTCACTTCTGTGTGCCTCATCGCCATCTGAGATTTTGCCAACAACAGTGGTTTCATTGGCGAAATTATAGATGGTGTTTGAGCTGTGCCTAGCCACACAGTCATGAGTGTAGAGAGTAGAACAGTGGGCTAAGCACGCATACTTGAGGTGCAGTTGTGTTGATTGTTCAACGTGCTGTAGAAAAAATTGGATCATTTTAGTTTGAATTTGTGAAGAACTGCACATTCTCTTTGATTGGAAGAGCAGAATGGCTTTATAGTTTATTTTCTGATATTTTAGAAAATGTAGGAAATTTACAAGAATCTACTCTGCAGTATAATTAATGACACTACATAGAGTCAAACAACACAAAAAATTTGGCTTATCATTTACATGCGTACCATCATTCTCATCTGTACCAATCCCATTTACCAGAACTTGGTCTGTAGCCTACCATTCTTTAGCGATTCAAGTGCTCCTGTGGATTCTCGTATGTGACTGTATCTGCCTCCACCTTGCCAGGCAGTGCATTCTAGACTGCAAACACCCTTTGAGTGAAAATCATTCCTCCTCAGATCCTGTCTAAACTTCTTATTCCTAAACCTATAACCTATTTTATTCTTAGAAACATTAATCAAATAACATAATATAAACAATGTTGTTCTATGCCCCTTAGTGAAAATGTCAGGAAAACCGATTCTTGACATTGTCAAGGTCTAGTTTAGTAATGGCTCACTTCAATAATTTGGGAGTGACAAAGTCAGAAAGAGGAACCAACAACTGCCACTGCATGAAACTGTGGTTAGGCTGCACTTGGGAGTATTGTATGCAGTTCTGGTCACCCCATTACAGGAAGGATGTGGAAGGTTTGGAAAGGGTACAGAAGAGGTTCACCAGATTGCTACCTGGATTAGAGGGTATGAGCTGTAAGGAAGGGTTGGATAAACTTGGGTTGTTTTCTCTGGAGGGTCAGAGGCTGAGGGGAGACCTGATAGAAGTTTATAACATTATGAGCAGACAGTCAGAAATTTCAAATACAAGAGGACATGCATTTAAGGTGAGAGAGGGTAAGCTTAACGGAGATGTGCGGGGCAAGTTTTTTTTTCTACAGAGTTGTAGGTGCCTGGAATGGGCTGGCTGGAGTAGTGGTGGAAGCAGGTACAATTATGGCATTTAAGAGGCTTTTAGACAGACACATGAATATGCAGGAAATGGAGGGATCTGGAGTATGTGCAAGCAGAAGGGATTTAGTTTAATTTGGCATTATATTCGGCCCACACATTGTGGACCAAAGGGCCTGTTCCTGTGTTGTACTGTTTTATGTTCCAAATGTATGGTACAATGTTGCATCAGATGCAAATCTGATATGAATTTACATCATTATTAAGAACAGTAACTATTGAAACTGAAAGATTGTTAAGGTATCATTCTCCCAAGTCTACTAAACCACAATTCTTACAAATCTGTTTACAGACTCTATATTTTTATAAAGAATGGCACCTAAAACAATGGAACCAATAGCAAGGCGGCTCTTTAAGGGAGTTTTGTTTGTGGAGGTTGCAGGAGTAATAGGAGCATACTGGCTCTTCCATAGAATGAATGCCAGTCAAGGTAAGGATGACTGCCTCATTCACCTAAAAGCAGTGGAGGATTTTTCATTCTAGTTTAACCACTAAAGTTGGATTTACTTTTGTTCTATTAATTATATTTCTGGAATCTCAAGTTCAAAAACAATTCATATGCAAGGCTTAATGTATTAGATAAGCTTAAACAAGAGGTTATTGAATATGAAAGGAACATTAAATTTTCCTTTTTAGTAATTTGAGAGACTTGCATTTTACTTCCTGCCACACTAAGAATTACCAAGAAAAAACTGATTACATTTCATGCTGGGTTTAATAGAACCTGTTACTCCCAGGTGTAGTTCCAAACTTAGAATATGCAATGTGAACAATTCTAATGTTTTAAGTAATAAAGGTTTTCAAAATAAAGGAACATAAACTTCAGCTCTCCAATGACTGCTTTAAACTGCAATTAAAGTATTGTACAAAGTACAGTTGATATGCATTTATTTTCCAGAGTTCAGATATAGGGTAAACAGAAGGTTTCCCTCCATTTTGGAAGGTGAGTACTGTAACACATGTATATTTTGTTTAGAAGTTTCCAGGTAGCATTTTAATTTGGGATCATATTCATAGTATGTTTCCACAGAGTAAAACAAGGGAAAAATAAAGTTGGGGGTGGCAGGAAAAGACATTTGTCCAATCTTAGTTAAAAGGAACAGCATCCTAGTCCTAATGTAAAGTGCATATGCTTGTGAAATTTTAATACGTAAAATTAATTGACAAAATATGGACTGCTCTAATCTGTGTTTTAAAATTGGAACACAATGTTTGAATAGTTGGTATTCTGGTCCCCTTACCATTCAATCCCTCTACTTCTGTGTTTATCTTAAGATGAACTAAAACTAAAGCCTTGCCTTTAAGGGTGACGTTTGGTATAGGGACTTACTGATCATTGGTAGTTTAAAAGATGGAAAATATGCAGACAAATCCATTAATCAATTTATTGGTTCAAAATAAATTGTTTACAATTTTCAGTTTATTATAAATCCAATGAATGGGCGGGAATTTATGGAATTAGAGAACTGGATCAGGAAACCTGGTCCAGCAAACACAACCAGTAAATATGTAAGTGCAAAGTCTATTATAAAACATTATTCAACTTTACAATATCTGATTCAGTAAACATTGTTCATCTCTTATTTAAAAATCTTCTCTGCTTATTTTTTAGTCTCTTGGCCCTGAAGTTCTTCTGCCTTCGGAGTGTATGTGGATCTTTGCCTCTGATCCAAGCATCACGATCAGATTCCCACTGTAGCTGCTTTATACCTGTGAAAGTGATAAATGTTTGAAAATCAGTAGTGAACCATAGAATTTTTCAAATGGGGAAGTTTCCCCAACAAATCTACATTGGTAGATTTTAACCAAGTGGGAGGAAGTCCTCTCTTGATAAAATAATAATCAATAAGGAAATTATCTGATTTTCACAAATGTAAATATATTTTTCAACATTTTAAGCTAAAGCAGATTGAAAAAATGGAATGGATGGGACTTAACAAATCAAATAAAAACTTTTTATGGAGCCCAGGTAGATGTAGTGATCCTTTTGCTGTTTATCACAGCTTTTTATATGCTGACACTTTTGACTAAATGCTGCCAGTTACTTACTCGCTTTATCTTTGTTTGCCATTGCATTAATTCCGACGTTGTCAAATTTTGATCCTGCATTTTCATCAAGTAGGCAACCAAACTTTAGAAAGAGAACAAAAAAATGGTTAAAGCCACTTCAAATAAACCTATTGCAACAAAATATTTCATACCTACTGCAAGATTTCTTCAGCATCTTTCTTAATTGAACAAAGTCTAACTATATTTAAGAGTTCCAATTCATTATGCTACTAGTAGACCAGAATAACACATGCATGAAGAAGCTGCCAAAACTTCAGTAAAGTACAGGACTGTTGCACTGATAATTGTCACCTTATATAAGTAGTTTGAAAAGGACATTATAGGACCCACCTCTTCTGCTGCAGCAAACATGTCAGCATCATCCTTAAAACCCCTTTTCCGTTTCTTTCCTGCAACAATGCATACATCTCAAATGAAAAATAACTCTTTGGTTAAAAAAAACTTTAGCTTCAGTCACAAATTAATTATAATTCACATATACTGCAATGTGATTTTTGAAAGATAACCTTTATCTTATTTTACAGTGCACAGAACCAAAGATCAAAGAAATAAATAACTTAAAAAAACAGGACAATACAAGGAGTAATTGTATATGTTGACCCAGTACATGAATTTGCAATGAATTGTTTCACTTCACGAAAGTAAAGGGGACAATATAACCTCATGAAATAAATTTAACTTCACAATGTAATGGATACAAGAAAATCAGCCAAGCTAGTACCAAGCTGTAGTTGTTCTAATCACATAAGAATCCTGACTTTTCTGCAATCTCTTTTGGTGGTGATGATACATGTTCCATAATGGGGGGGGGGGGAAGAGTACATTTAGGTTACAAGATCCCAGTGTGTATTTTCCTAATAGTTTAAATACCAGTGCGTTATCCAATGATTCACTGTGACAAATTCAGTAGGGTGATAATGCCAACATTTAATTTTAATCACCCACCACTCTGCTGATCTTAATTTGGGAGTGCTGGCGGTGTTTAAGGAAGAGATTGATAGGTATCTAATTAGGGTATCAAGGGATATGGGAAAAAGGCCAGGAATTGGGGCTAGATGGGAGAATAGTTTAGCTCATGGTGAAGTGGTGGAGCAGACTCGATGGGCCAAATGGCCTACTTCTGCCCCTTTGTCTTGTGATCTTGTGCTAAGGACAATGTCTGTGATGCTGGAAGCATAACGTGATTTCAGTGTGAAACACAATACAGTAAGTGGAGTTCTATGAAGGGAGCTAGTAAGAAAATAATTAGAAAGTTGTAACTAGGGGTTCAGTCATGAATAAGGATTTCAGAGAAATGGATTGATTGTTAACCTTAGCTGCAAGGACCATCAACAGTGCTAAATGGTTCAAGAATCAGGCCTCAGATGGTTATCCAGCAGCTGGTGAGGCCAGTTTGGTATTGATACACCACACAGTCAAATAGCATGCAAGTATTCACATCAATAAATATTCAGTGTGGTAGTGATGAAACAGTATTTGAAAAATGAACTTGGTAATAAAGTAAAAATTAGAGAAAAATTCTTCAAACCTCAAAATCTTGTTCCACAAAGCAGAGAAAAGTAGTTTTTATACCTTTGACATGTTTTGAGAAATCCAAGTCTTCACTTTTTTTCCTTTTACCAGGCTTATTACTTTTCTTCACTGCTGCTGCACTGTCGACCTCTGTATATGAGCATAAGCATTGTACAGTGTTTCTTGTTAAATAAATTCTGTTTCAAAGTGTCTGTTCTGATTGCACAGCATGGTACTCCATGACAATCAAGGCCAAATCAGAGGAAGTTTGAAACTGTTAAGGAAAGTTACTTCAAATACCACTATTTCATGACTTTCTAGACTTAAATAGAACTGGTATTTAGTATGTTACCCACCTACTTTGTTGATTTGTCAACAGATGAAGCACCTGAACATACTAAGCAATTAAGCAAATCCACTGAATGTTAAATACAGACGTACAAACATCCTGTATTTAAGGGAGCGCACATGAAATTAAGAATATAGTTCAAAGATGATATGTCAACATTCTTTTTTCTCCTTGACAGTTGGCTAAAAGTAGCATTATTGGAAACTGGTATATTAGGCAATGGTTCTGAATATACAAATAGTACCTTCATCATCTGTATCATTCATGAATACACCACCATCTTCTTCCACAACTTCACCAAAGTCTTCCTCATCCAAGCTTCCTAATGATACTTCTTCATCATCCAAGTTACTCATATCATCATCATCATCTAGATCTGAATCAACTTGCTCATCAATTCCTTTTGATGATTTTGGTTTCATATTGCTGTGAACACAGTAGACATTTTTTTCAGTTAGTGATTTTTTTTAAATCTCCATTGCCACATCCAATGATGACAACCACTAGGCTTTGAAATGAGTACTGGGAAATTGCCTAACGAGAAAGCAACTTGCTGTTGGCTTTCCTTCTGTACTTTTAAGTTATACTAAAACACACTTAAGCACCTCTTTGTATTCTGCTGATATGCCAGTTTTCTCCCTTACACCATCAGTCAAAACAAATATATGAAGTTACAAGAGACTGCAGATGTTAGAATCTGGGGCAATAAACAATATGCTGGAGGAACTCAGCAGGTCGTGTAGCAACTGTGGGAGGCATGGAGGTGGGGGAGTTGGAATCGTTGATGTTTTGGGTCGAAACTCTGCATCAGGACTAAAGGTGGAGAGTGGAAATAGTGTAATGGAGAGAGGGAGTAGAGAGACACTATAGGTGATTGCTGGACTGGGGGTGGGGAATTAAGGACGATGGGCAGATTGAGCGAGTTAGAGTTTTTTTTAAAGATATTAATTTTTATTCTCTCTCCTCATGTTTTGTACCTCTCTGTTTCAATTTGTTTCTTTTCTGTCTACAATTTTTTAAAAACGTAATTATTACCATGACGACTTCTGTGTCCACCCTATTCTCTCAGTTCTCGCTATCCTGTCTCCTCTCTTGTTTTCTTAGTTGCTTGTTCTCTTAGTTTTTCAGCTTTGCTGACAGGTCCTTGACCCGAAATGCTGATCCTGTTTCCCTCCCCACTGATGTGGCTTGATCTGCTGAATACTTCTAGCATTTACAGTTTTTGTTTTGTATTTCCAGCATCTGCAGTTTTTTGCTTCATCAGATAGGCTAAACATTAGTTAAAATAGAAGTCTCGACCAAAAAGCAAGTAATAAGCAACAGGACAAATATTTCAAAAGAAAAAGTGTTGGTGGATTAAATTATACATTATTACCTTGCAAAATCTAAACTATCTTCGATTGTTTTAAAATATTTCTCTCCTTCAAGGGAATCTGCAAATGGTAAATGACATGATAAGTGATTTAAAATTTTTCATTCTTGACGTACTACAGGGAATCAACAATTAATTAATCATTTTGAGGGCAGCCATTTCTATACATAAGCAAAAAACTGTTAACGACACACATAAAAGTTTTTCACAATATTTGAATATCTAGATTAATAAAGTTTACCAAGCACTTGCTCGAACTCATCATCATCCACATCTTCAACAGCTTCTTCACCCCTACGCAATCTTCGTGATTTCTGCGATGCGTCAAGTCTTTTGTAATACCTGAATAAGGTTCATGTATAATAATTAGACATTTCAAACATCACATGCCAAGTTTCTTAAAATGATCTTCAGTTTTGCCACCAGAATCAGAAAGAATCCAGATTCAAAGTGACCCTAATCTATTCACTATATATAACCCATCCCATATGGAACCAGTTAAACGAATGGGACACATTGAAAAACTGCTGCCAAACCCGAGTTGTACATGGTAGTTCATTGCTTTCAATTATTAGAATCTAAAAGCTAACCAAAATTAGTTACAATTAAAATAAAAAAAATCTTTCCAATCATCTCCAAATTATGCATCCTCAAATGCATTACAATGTGCATACAAGGACTGGTTCACTAGAATGAGATATTAAGTAGGAATAAAACACAGGATACAAATTACCATGAGAAACTAACAGAACAGCCCTGATGAAATTTAACGGTTTGTTGTTCACGGTGCTGTGAAATGCAGACAAGATAACTATCTTGTCAAATGTGACTCAGTGGCACTATAATATTTGAGTCAGCAAGCTGAAAGTTCAATTCCTACTCCAAAGTCTTGTGCACAAAGATTTAGGCTGGCTCTCCAGGGCTGAACTGAGGGAACATTACATTGGCAGGTGTGCTGTCTTTAAGGTGTTAAATTATGTCACAATTCCAATAAGGGAAAGGGGAATTTTTCTCATGTCCTGGTCAATATTTATCATCCAAAAGTTCCAAAACCAATTGTGAGGACATTATCAAATTATTGCACTGTGTAAATTGACTACTTTTCTTCTATTACAAACAACTACACCTCAGAAAGTACTCAATAGATGAAAATCATTCTATGATATCCTCAAGTCATATAAGATTATATTAACAGTAAAAGGGTGACTAGGGAGAGACTAGGTCCTCTTAAAGACCATCAGGGCTGCCTATGTGTGGAGCTGCAAGAGATGTCTGATATTTTTAATATCCACTTCTCCTCGGCATTTACTAAGGAGAACATCATGGATGCCAAAGAAATGAGGGTATTGTGAACTCTTGCTTATTACAAGGAAGGACGAATCTGAAGCGCATTAAGTTGGGCAAATCCCCAGAGCCTGACCAACAGCACACCCAGATGTTACGGGAGGCTAGGGAAGAAATCGCAGAGGCCCTTGTAGAGATATTTGCTTCGTCATTAGCCACTGGTGAAGTTCCTGAAGACTGGAGGGTGGCTAATGTTGTTCCATTTTTCAAGGATAGCAAGGACAGGCCAGGGAACTACATGCTGGTGAGCCTGCTTTCAGTTGTAGGGAAGTCACTGAAGGGAATTCTGAAGGTCAAGATCTAGGAATAGTCATCATGATTTTGTGCGTGGGAGGTCATGTCTGACGAATCTTTTGGAATTTTTTGAAGAGGTAACTAAGGGAATAGATGAAGGTAGGGCAGTGGATGTTGTCTATATGGACTTTAGTAAGGCCTATGACAAGGTCCTGCATGGCAGGCTGATCTGGAAGGTTAGGCTGCATGGGATTCAGGGAGAGCTAGTGAGGTGGATTCAGAATTGGCTTGATGATAGGAAGCAGAGGGTTGATTGTCTGATTGGAGGCCTGTGACTAGTGGGCTGTCCCAGGGGTCAGCGCTGGGACCTCCGTGATTCATTATTTATGCAAATGATTTGGATATGAATGTACATGGCACAAACCAGGGTAGGACCTATACAGTGAATGACAGTGAATGGCAGAGTACTGACGAGCGTTGTGGAACAGAGGAACCTGGGAGTACAAATGCACAGTTCGTTGAAAGCGGCCACGCAAATAGACAGGGTGGTGAAGAAGGCATTTAGCATGCTGGCCTTCATCATCCAGGGCATCGAGTTTTGGAGTAAGGCCACTATGTTGCATTATATAAATCGTTGGTAAGGCCGCACTTGGAGTATTGTGTACAGTTTTAGTCTCCCTGTTACAGGAAAGGCATTGTCAAACTGCAGAGGGTGCAGAAGAGATTTACGAGGATACTACCTGGACTAGAAGGCCTGAGTCATAGGGAGAGGTTGACCACACTGGATCTTCATTCCTTGGAACATAGGAAATGAGGGGTGACCTCAGAGGTTCATAAAATCATGAGGCATATGGATAAGGTGGACGGCCACAGTCTTTTCCCCAGGGTTGGGGAGTCCAAAACTTGAGGTTCAAGATAACAGATACAAAATAAAAGGGACGAGATTTAAAAGAGACCTGAGAGGTAACTTCTTTACACAGAGGGTAGTGAGTACCTGGAATGAGCTGTCAGAGGAAGTGGTCGAGGCAACACTTAAGAGGCATTTGGATAGGTGCATGGAGGGGAGGGGCTTGGAGGGTATGGGCTGATTGCAGGCAACTGGGACTAGCAGGGATGATGCTGTGGTCGGCACGGACCAGTTGGGCCAAAGGGCCTGCTTCCATGCTGTATTACTCTATGACCCTAAAGGTGCTGTATAAATTCAGGTTTCTTTTTAAATGTTATGGACTAACACAGTCTGTCACTGCGAACAATCCAAAGACTCTCAGGCATTCCTTTCCTTATTTGCTGTGTATGTCCTTCTCAATATAAATATGTTGTCTGGTAATGATTCTCTTTAGATAAATGTAATAATATAAATTTTAACTAAAATCCAAATATCATAAAATAATTAAAACTTACCTATGGAAAAATATTTCATCCACTGGGACCTGGCTCTCCTCTTGTTCGATAAACTTCTGACTATTTACTGTGAACATTTTAAACCATATAGATATCAATAACATTCTCAAATCCTACTTTGGACCGAGACTTGCAAAGTAATAATTTTAAAATCTGAAACTCAAACCATTACGAGGGCTCATTTGCTCAGTTTAAATAAAGCATAATTTAGATAGTCTGGCAATAATTTTTGAAGACAAACAAGATAAATAAATAGAACACATCAAATTGCTAATGCATTTGTACTGCAAGATGGACCACGTGCAAGCAAATTGGATTAGTTTCATTTGGCATTATGGTCAGTGCAGACATGGTGGGCCAAGGGGCCTGCTCTATGGTTTGATGAGATCTTCTATGCATTTATAGCATGAAAAATACTATGCATCTTGCCCAGGGAGAATCATTAAAGCACAGATCAAGGGAGCTCATACATCACATATCCGACTTGGCTTCTTGAATCTAATTTGTCCTACTCATATAAACTTTCCATAGACTAGCATTTTATCTCTTTTCATTATCCAATCACCTTCTGAAAGTGACTACTAAATCATTGTTCCTCCACCCTTTCAGTAACTGTATTAAGGATCTTAATACCCCACTAAGTACATAATTATCGTTTCATTCCCTCCCACCCAGATTTTTATGTGAGTTATCATAAATGTCTGTCCTTCACATGGCAAGTTTTTCTTCAATTATTAAAATCAAAACCCTTCAATTTTGAACTCTTCCCTAATATGTCTGCTCCAAGCCAATTGTGTCTTCATTCTTGTTAATATAAAGGCTCACTTTACAGTTGTACTGTGGAAAAGTGTTCATATGTCTGGCAAAACCTTTAATATTTCAGAATACTCATGCTCAAGAGTTTTAACTTTCAAAAATCATAATTAACACTTTTGCTACACTGATTCACTTACACAGTGATGTAACTGAAAAAATATTTTCTACATGATTCTGCCACATCCTAAATCTTTTCAAAACATCCCATCCCTTCTCCTCACAAACAAATATCCAAAGCCCAAACTTATACACATAAATGTCAGTAAGCTTTAGCAGGCATTAAAAACTGATAGGACTGATATAACAATAGTGGTGCTCATTGGTACAGCTTAATTAAAATAAATAAGTAATTGGAAAAGGGCCTCAAGGACTTGTGTTGTTTTAGGACTTTGAATGGAAGCTGATGTAAAAGGAAGAAAATGCATTTTCAAATGCATCAAGACCAATATATCCAAAGCAAGACCATTCACCTATTCCATTACTATTCATTTACTGTTTAAGTTACCTGGTAGTTTAAGTGGATTGTTCAACAGAGATCTCTGTTTGGGCTGCATCACAATGCTGTCAGTGTTGCCTGCAAAAAACATAATATACACTGTGAGAAAAACATAATATTCACTGTGAGAACACTATAATCTGAAAAATAAACATGAAAGGACAGAAAAAGATGAACAAGTCCCATCAGGCTATGCCACCACTGTGTAATAAACAATAAATCATATTTCAACAACCCAATATTCAAGCAATCTCTTGGGAAGGATGTAGAAAACAGGACAATTTTAAGAAGTCAAGAAAATTCCTTATTGACTGGAACAGATTAAAGCACCACCCGGAATGCAAATGAAAGAAATACATAGGCTTTGAAATAGACCAACTGGACAAATACTTCGCAAGTATGAATTCTTTGGGGATGTATGTTTACACGAAGCTAATTTCTAACATCTTTAAGAATTACCTAGTCATAAAACACTGAAACAGGCCCTTCTGCCCATCTCTGTGAAATTATGCATTCTATAACAAAATAACTCAGTACAGTAATTTTAAAGCATTAATATACACTAATAACCTATAATATCTTGCCACTGGTGAGATACTTATTCTTGCCTCTGATCTGCTGAGAGACTATATGCTGCGTCACTGTGCCACCCCTTACGTTACTCTGCATTTTGTGTGAATTAACAAGATTCTTCAAACAATTCCACGTAACTAGGTTATCTTGACCCTTGCTCCCACCCCATAAAATATAGTAACAAAAGTTTACAGGAACTAACCAGCTGAAATTAGAAAAGAATACAGATAAATCTGCTCTAAAGGTGATAAAGTGTGCAACAAGATGCACTGAAGGAAATACACACATTGTAATTTAAATAATAAACAGTGATAGTTACAAGCTCTACTCACCTAAATTATAGAATAATACGCAAACATAATTGCAATAATATGAAACAATAACTTCTTTAGTAAGCACTAATGGGTTCAAATTACAGATGATGTTTACCTTTGCCTTTCTGCTGTTTAGGATTTCTGTACACGAAGCGATCAAGAAATCTCATTAATGTGAAATCCTGCAGGGGGTCTCCAGTATATTGGATCTGATTACCCTACAAGAAAGTTATACAAGCAATGTTTATTTTTTTTCCAACTCAAACTCATAAGAATGCCAAGAAAATTGGAGAGGAGTGTAGACCACATGGTCCTTCTTGATCGTCCTCTGCTATTCAATACAATAATGGCTGATCTGCCCCAGGCCTCGACTCCTCTCTACCAGCTACATATAGCTCTCAATTCCTGATTTGAAAATTGATCCATCTCTTCTTTAAATACCTCCAATGATCCACCTCCACAACCCTCTGATACACTCACCAACCTCCAGAAGAATTTCCTACTTAGCTCAGATTTAAATGATCACCCCCCGTTGTAATTACATCCTCTCATTTGAGATTTTCCCACTAGTGGAAACATTTCAATTTCTACCGTTTCATGCCCAATTAGGATCTTGCATATTTCAATAAGATCACCCCCCCATTCAAAGAATGTCAATCTTTTTTTTTTAAAGAGGTTCATGGTAGAACGACCCTCTCATCCCAGGAATTAGCCAAGTGAACCTCTTCAGGACCTCCTCCACTGCAGGTATATCCCTGCTCCAAAACTGTGCACAGTACTCCAGGTATAGCATCACCAACAACACTTCTCTGTTTTTAAACTCCAAACCCTTTGCATTACAGCCAATGTGCCATTTGCCTTCTAACCATTTGCTGCAACCACATGTTATTGTATTTCATGCACAAGAATACCTAGACCCCCAGTACACCACTCATTTGCAATCTTTCTCCATTTAGATAATAGTCTGCCTTTTGATTTCCCTTATTGAACTGCATGATCCATAATTCCCTACATTAAGTTCCATTTGCAATATTTTTGCCCACTCACTCAATCTATATCCTCTTTCAGAATCCAAATATCCACATCCAACGTGTGCTTCCACCCATTTGTGTCATCAGTAAACTTGAATACCTTACACTCTGCTCCCCCCTCTAATTCATTAATACATATAGTAACTAACCGAGGGCCAAGAACTGATCGTTGGGCACTCCGCTAATTACATCCTTCCAGCCTGATAAAGATTCATTTATTCCAACTTAAGTCTTCTATTTGATATGCAGCTTTCAGTCCATATTAACACATTACCCCCAGCACCATGAACTCTTATCTTATGCATCAGCTTATCAAATACAGGAATTATTTTTCTAAATCCACTCCATTTAAAGAAACAATATGTGAGGTTAACCAATTTGTTTTAAGAGAAAACTGTTGCATGTCAATAGTATTTGTTGAAATCATTCAGAAAGTAGTTTGAAGTGCAAGAACTCAACAGCTTCAACATAATTCCCTAAACAAATCTGTGAGAGGGGGGAAAAGGAAGAATCTATAATCGCTAGCAGAATCCCTGGACTACAGCAGTGATCAACTTCCTGTCCCGATAATCTTCCATTCCTGACCAGTGACAATTAACCCCACATGAAACGCTATATGTGAACTGGACTTGAGTTATTACATTTTGTCGCGTCCAATGATCTGATGACACCAGCACAGAGGTGCTTCTGTAACCCGTGCAACTACAATTCTCATGAAGAAAATAAAATTGACAAAAAGGGGCATGATAATGATATGACAGTTTAGCAACCGTAACAACTATTCTAAATGCCATTTTATATGGAAATACTGATAGTTAAAAAAAAAATCCCTGCTTATTTTGTTGACTGAAAGTACAGGAAAGAGACAGGAAAACAGTAAATCATACAAACCACGTGTACATTACCTGCAGGATAGTTGTTGCAAAGAGTGCCACAGATGGATGGAAATGTTCACTCAGCTGGGTGAAAGAAAATGTAATAAACACCAAATGTTATGATAATCAAAGAAACTTCCCCTTGTGCTGCTAATTTAAGAACTTAACAATGAAATAAACGAAATGCTTAAAGAACAATTTGGTGACTTCTGCAAATGACTGAGATATATACTTATGAGGGGAGCAGACACATCTGAACCATCAAAAAGTATGGTTTTGTCATGTCCAATGGTATTTCCTTGTAAACCAAAATCCCTAACACTGAAGTCCAGGCAGAGGATCATATTAATCATGGAATGAGCAGCCTGGGTAGGAGGAGCAGAACAAAATCAATTAGGCATTAGGAAACTGAAAGAGAGACACAAGAGACTGCAGATGCTGGAATCTGGAACAAAAAATGATCTGGTGGAGGAACTTAGTGGATCAGGCAGCATCTGTGGAGGGAAACAGACAGTCTACCTTTTGGGTCAAGATCCTGCATCTGGATTCAGATGTGACAATGAAATGCTCTTGCGATCAGTTTCAGATGAAAGGTCTCAACCAAAACAGTGACTGTCCACTTCCTTCCACAGATGATGCCTGACCCACTGAGTTCTCCCAGCAACTCTTTTTTTTGTTCTAGAAAACTGAAAGATCAAAGTCAAAGTCAAATTTATTGCCATATGCACAAGTACACCTATGCACAGGTGCAACGAAAAACTTACTTGCAGCAGCATCACAGGCACATAAGCAGCATTCACAAGAAAACATAAATTATGCACAATTTTTACAAGAAAGAGCACAAATAGTGTTCATAGTGTTGCTAAACTATAGTGATTAGGGTTGTGCCGGTTGGTTCAAGAACTGAATGGTTGAAGGGAAGTAGCTGTTCTTGAACCAGGTGGTGTGGGACTTAAGGGTTCTGTATCTCTTGCCTGATGGTAGCTGCAAGAAGGTGGCACGGCCCGGATGGTGGGGATCTTTGATGATGGATGTTGCCTTCTTGAGGCAGAGCCTCCAGACCATGAAGCAACCAGTCAGAATAACAGTACTAACAGTACCGTTTCTTGGATGAAAAGTCATAAAAGGAACCTTACCTAGCAGAGTATTAAGTCATGAAATGTCAGGACTGAGTTATTCCCAGGTTCTACCAGAGTATGAAGAATCAAATTTAAAGCAGAAAAACAGAAGTTTCCCACTGCACTGGCTAACTTTGCTACTAGGTCACCAATTAGCAAAAACTTGTATCAAGAAATGCATCTAACTCCTGGTGGATGAACAACATCGAATAAAAACTGACATGGCACAAGGAAACACAGGATATTTATTTTGAAAACAAAAGAAACCTTTAAAACTGACTGTGAGCTGAAGAATCTGTGAAAAGATGCACTTGGGTGTTCACCAATGTAAGAACTTTCCAAGATGCTAATAAATTCAGTTCTTCCCCCTCAAAACAACGTATCTGTAAAAACTGATGACTAAGAATTAAGTAATTCAAAAAATTCATGTACACATTCAGGTTTATTTGGACACAAATGGTACGATCGAGAGAGAGGCAGTTGCAACCATCAATTGTTATGGGTGTGATTTTTAGATTAAGAAAATGTGTATTGGGGTAAACATTGGGGTAACTAGCAAGAGACTGCAGACATCATTGATAACCTGTAGAGATGGGAACAGAGGCGAGTTGATTTCAGAGTCAAGGTTAGGAGAAACATGCTTGATGAATATACAGTTAAGAGTTTGAGCTGTGCAACATCAGAACAGAGGCTATATCAGTGCACAGTAATTTGTAACATTTTATACCCTATAATTCTTTTTAATTTTCTTATAGTATTTAATGTTATATTATATTAGTGCTCTGTACTATTTTAGTTGCAGTATTTACTTAGTTCTGGGTTGTGATGCTTTAAGTCAAGACTAAGTTATACTTACACCTACCGGTTTCAGATGAACTTGGGAATAGTTGTAAACAGAGAACTACGTACACGATGTTTATTAACCTGAAATGTTACCTCTCTCTTTCTCTAATATGCCTAATTATCTAAATGCCAGATCTGCAGAGTATTTCACCATTTTCTGGTCAAATGCCAGATTTTCAGCATCTGCAGGGTCTCAGTTTCAAATCTCTTCCAATGCAAAGTTCAAAGAGAATCAAGTGACAAAGTGATATAACATCAAAATACAACTGGAAGCCTGAAATAAAAACAGAAAATGCTGGAAAAACTCAGTAAGTCATGCAGCAATCTAGCATTTCATGTCATAGCACTTTCAGCAGAAAGTGAACCTTGATAAATTGGTTTCAAGTAAGTCTACTTACATACTATGCATCATAATTCACAACTAGTCAACATTTCTAACTTGTAAATACAAGTATGAAACAGAACTAAATGAAGCGTAGTTGCTTTTGTAATCTGGATTCATTTCTTAAAATACTGGAATTCAATGCAAACAAAAGTTTGTATACTCAACTGAGACCATCTTTTAACTTGTTAGCATCGAGTTTAAAAAATGGCACCAGTTGTAGTTTGCAGTGTCATCAATAATTAGAAAACAACAGTAAAACTCTATTAATCCGGCACACTTGGGACTTTGGTGTCGGACAAGGAAATTTTCCAGACCATCAGTTGTTATTTTATTATTACTCCAGCACATTTTTAAAATACGTTATATAGTGACATTTTAGTGAAGCTTCAAGGGAGCACAGCCAAAGGAGCTGGGCAGGTTTTAGGGACGCGTGAGAGTCAGGCTCTGGCGAGCAATAATGAAGCACGGGAATCAGAGTCCCAATGAGTGGAAATTGCACAAATCACCTGGTGACCCAGATGCTGAACCATCAGGATTTCTGAATAGCCAGAAAGCGGATAATCGAAGTTTTACTATAAGTAGCTCTCTAATTATTAATGCACATAGCTGACACCAATGCAAATTACATTATAGATGTTGAATGATTAAATAGAGTCATGTAGCATGAAATAGGCCATTCAGCCCGCCAAATCCATGCTGACCAGTGGGCACCCATTCATCTTCCCATTTTCCAGTACTTGGCCCATAGCCTTCTATGCCTAGGCGATTCAAGTGCTTGTCTAGACACATCTTAAATGCTGTCACTGACTCTCCTTCCACCACTCTCCCAGGTAGTGTATTCCAGGTACTCCCTCAAATCCCTTCTAAACCTCTTATCCCTTTAACATAGTTTATGTCCTTTAGTTTTATCCACACTTGATAGTGAAAGATTCCTGCAGTCTACCCTATCTATATCCCTCATAATTTTATATACCTCAATCATGTCCCTTTTAACCTCCTCTGCTCAGGGAGGACAGACCTAGCTTCTCTAGAACTGAAAAGCTCCAACCGAAGCAAGGTCCTGGTGAATCTCCTCTGCCCCCTGTCCAGTGGTCTCACATCTTTCCAAAAGTGTGGTGATCAGAAATGCATGCTGTACTCCAGCTGAGGTCTGATCAATGTCTTAGAAAGTTAGCGCATAACCTCTCTGCTGTTTCCCCAACCAATGAAGGCCAGTATATCATATGCCATCTCGACCACGGTATCTATCTGCAATGCCACCCTCAAGGATCTTTGGACTTGTACACCAAGGTTCCTTAATACTCCCCGTTCAAGTTGCATGATCTAGCCTTATTAGTACTCCGAAAATGCATTACCTCACACATCAGGATTAAACTCCATTTGTCATTTCTCAGCTCATTTTACCAACACATTGATATCACGCTGTAGCCTAAGACTACCCACCACACTGTCAACAGCCCACCAATCTTCTGCAAACTTACTGATCAAGCCTCCTTCTCATCCACATAAAAAAAATCATTCATGCATGTTAGAAACAGCAAAGGTCCAGCACCAACTCTTGTGGAACATCACTAGTCACAGGCATCCAATTACAAAAACAACCCTCTTACCATCATCCTCTGATTCGCATTGCCACGCCAATATTAGATCCAATTTACCAACTTGCCCTGGATCCCATGAGCCTTCACCTTTAGGACCAGTTTCCCTTACTTAGAATTTTACAAAAAAAAAGTTACCACTTGCACATGACCACATAACACTAAGCAAGTTATGTTACGGACTCAGTGAAAGTCCCTTTAAGATAGAGAGTGTGTGTGTGTATGTGTGTGTGGGGCGTGCTTAGGTCAATGGAAGATAAAGGACGTAATGACGTTGTTGTAAGAAGAAGAAGGAGAGAGAGAGAAAAGGGAGAGAGACACCAGCCTGCTTGTTTTCTCTATCGTTGGATGAGAAACAATAAGTGTGTTTGCTACTGAAATCCATGTATGGAAGTTGGAAGTAATCCGGTGCAGTTCACTTTGTTGCTGACCTGTAGAAGGAAACAGGTATATTTGTGTGGACGACCACGATTCGGATGCTTTTCGGGGTGAGGAAGTCACTACCAAGTAAACACTGGAGTGTTGTTTGGGTTCCATTGTGGAACATTTGGATTTCATATGTACTCTCTCTATGTTCTCTACGTCTACGTCTTATCTTCAGACAATGGTGGTTGTTGAAGAAGCCCTTGCTCATGTTTCACCTTATGACTTGCGGAACTGAACTTTAAGAACCATTCGGGAACTTGGAGTTTGGGACTTTGTCACACACACACACACGACGAGTTTAGTTTTGGGGTTAACGTTCGAGGTTTAACATTTTTGAATTCTAACATACTAACATTTTTACTTTTATTTTACGTTTTATCATAAGAAGTGATTAATAAAATAGTTTTTAACACTGAGTCATGCTCAGTGTGTTTCTTTTGTTGCTGGTTCGTGACAGTTATTTTACCTTTTTCAATTCCCAGAGACCAGCATGGTCTGCTCCACAAGACAGAGGATTCCTATGGAGTGGATCGTAGGTTCCTAGACTCTTTCCACCTAAAGCAAAGAGTAGAGTTCAATAGCAATGGCAGCATTTTGCTCTAGAGTAATTCTATTAATAAAGCTATTATTTTCCCACTTCCAAAAACTGCAAACAAATTAGATCGAAATTTAGATGGCAACCTCAAAACATGGGATCCTGAACTTTATTAATAGTCATTCTCTATCACTAAGGAAGCCTCAGCTGGATTTTGCCTAAGCAAAGACAGAGAAGATGTTGGTACAACTCAATGAAGAGGCACATTGGTACAAGCGCTGACAAATGACTTGAATCTGCAGGATGTAATACTGCAGTCAAGTCCAATCTGGTTCATACATAGCCTTTTGAATAGGGCATCACTGGTCAGTAATGAGAATCCTGGTTGGGTGACATGTGGATAAAGATTTTCTCTTGCACCCAGTAAAGCAAAATAATTAAAAGCCGATAATAGATAAAAACAGAATAATAGAGAAATAATGAAAAACCTACCATACGGAACATTTTGCCTATCCACATAGTTTACCTTCTTGATTTTTGAGATGCAACCACGATCCGGAGGCAGTTGATTTAGGTTTTACGGCTGCAACTGTATTCTGAACAACCCTTTCTTTGTCAGCATCTCCATATTTCTTCCCTTCATGCGATTTGTTCACCATATTCTCTTTATCAAGATTTTCAGATTTATCTTCATCACTGTCATCAACATCTCTAAAATGTTCTTCTTCATCAGATTCCTTAGTAGAAAATACTTGGCATGTAAAAATAATATCCACTAGCATTACCAGCTCAGAGTAATAATTTTAGCTATTGTACATGAAATATAACATCTGAAGAATAAAATATTGCCATTACAAAATACCCAAGATATTGTTCCCTTCTCTTTGGAAATGCTAATTCATGCTGCAATTACATTTCCATAAGTTTCAATATTACTGCTGTTCCCACTGGGAATCTTTGATTACAATGAAAAATGGAACCAACTCAACCATCTCACCATTGATCAATTAACTCAGTATGGTATAGGAATCACAACCAGGACCTTTCCTATCAGTACATCATAGTTGTAGGTTAGCAGACAATATACAAAAATTCTACATATTAGAAGCAAACTTAAAATATCTTCAGAGTTTAGTTTAGGAGTTACCCCTTAGATTTATTTCTGGAGTAATCTGATATTTTCAAACTCTATTTCAACTCTGCTTCTTCTTGTATTATTACACAGTAATCATAAGCGTTTAATATATTTCCAGTTACATTCCAATGTACTTAAATGTGTAATTGTTGTACAAATTCTTTCTCTGCTTTTATTTGTCATAAATCTCATTTTTACTTAATGCTGGCTTTCTATAAAGGATATGATTATGCCTTCCCTATCAAAATAGAACACTCTATTGAAGAACACAATGGATGGTGAAATAGTAGAAGTTATATACCCAGTGTTCTTGTAACAGGGCTTGAAGGCCTGGCTTCAGTTTCAAAATCTCAGAAATAAGGTAGAGGGCTCCACATATAAATGATGGCGTCTGGCCACAAGTGGCCTGCAAGATCCTTTTTATAAATGCCTTAATGCGACGAAGCACAACGTCAGACTTCAAAGATTTGTACAGTAAATTTAGAAACATAGCTTGTTTAGAACTTTGTGCCAGTCCTGGATCCAACAGTTTCCTGCAAAAAGATAGATTTTTTTAAAAAATCAGTTGAAAATACATTAATACTTGTCTTAAGCATATTGAATCATAGAAGAGGCAAGGAGATTATTCAATCTCTGTAGCCAGCAGTATTAACTACATGCCAGAACTAGCAATAGTTGACTATGGTAGTATACCATAGACTAGCATCTAAATATCTGGACCATGAATTCTAAGAAGAACTTGAAGGCAGTCAGGGAATTTAAATTCAAGTAATTTAGTAAATCTGGAATAAAAAGCTGTTATAAGTAATGATAGCCATGAATTTGCCTGAATATTGTAAAAACCTCTCTGATTCACCAATATCCTTCAGTGAAAGAATATCCAGCATATCCCTCAAGAGACTTCAGACCCACCGGGTTGTTGACTCTTAACTGTCTCTCAGTTCAGCAGTTAAAGTTGCACAATAAATACTGGCATTGTCAGTAACACCTACATCACTTGAACAATTAATGTAAATCATACTTCTTCATATCTTTCTTTAGCTGTTTTATCAATTTTCCATTGAAGATTCAAAAGAATTCTTCCAGGCTCCCAATTTGTATTTTTAAATACTAATCCTAAATTTATATCCCGTTAACTCCAGTAAAATTCTTTTATCCACTAACTGTAGATTTTCAATGCAGCATTAATTGATGTTGTTTACAAGAAACCAATATTAACAGATTACGAAGAACATACAGTTCATTTAGCCCAAGAAGTCTGTATTGGTGCCAAAAATCAACCTAACTCTTGTCTTCAGAAATCAGACAGGTTAGGGTAATTTAATTTCACTCCCAGCCCTCAACTTGTTTTAACAGTTTAGAAAATTGGTGGAATTGCAACATTAACTTATTTTAATGAATGGAAATAAGCCATCAAATTTAAATAATTGCAGTAATCAACAAGGACTTTCAAAGTAGGAGTTAAATTGGGAAAAAGTGTGACCTGCAGAAGATTCAAGCACAAATTATTAGATATACAGACACCAATAATAGCCCATATGATGCCATATTTCCAAAGATACACAAGCTCATTCATTTTTTTCAACCAAAAAGAGTTCTCTATGTTTGAGAGGATTCACCTGCTCTCACATTTTCTTCACCATGTCATTATGTTGACAATTTATACTAACATTGGATTTTATTGTTTTTGTTCTCCACCAAATTCATCCCAGGACAAGTACAAAGAATCTATATCAATCCTTCAAAATAATGATACATAAAATATACTACACATCAACAATTGCTTTTTATGCAATATGGCTATAATGCGAGCCTTCAATTTGCTTCTTGTTTTAAACATTCTGTACGATTGAGCAATATTTGAAATAACTATATACCTTGATATCTATTTTCTGGGGAGTGGGGTAGGGATGTTGAGATGGTGGTACTTAAAACAAATCAGTTATGGATAAGTGATTTTACACTCATCATAAGTTAATAATGCTTGCAATAGCAGACTTCACCCAATATCAGTGTGGCTCTTCCAAATCATGTGTAAAATGTGCCAGTGATATGAAGGCAGCCTACAGAGAGACCATCTTGTTCCTTCTTTTCAGTCACAGCCTCCAAACAGCACCCTTAGTCCAGCAGCTGTCATATCTATCTTTCACATCCTTGTGCAACCCAAAAGGAGAAAGAATACAGGCAGTTCTGCTAATATCACAATAGTTAAGTTCCTAAGAAAACTCACATTATAAAAAGTTGCATTGTAGGAGAACGGGCTGAAGTTGCCTTCAAAGCACATACTTAAACAGGTTTTCCCGATCGCGAACGTGCTATAACCAATACGTAAAACAAATAGTGTTTCCTAATCCACCAATCGCATTATAACCAATTTGCATTAAGGAAACACGCGTTATAGCAGAACTACCTGTTTGCAAAAAGACAGCTGTCAAAAACCATTCTAGACTTCTTAAATGCTGAAAACAGTATGTTCCATCAATCCTCAGTTAGAACATAGAACAGTACAGCACAGAACAGGCCCTTTGACCCACAATGTTGTGCCGACATAGCTATTCCCTCCTGCCTACAGAATGCCTATATCCCTCTCATTTTCCTCTCATTCATGTGCCCATCCAAGCCCTTCTTGAAAGCCCCCAATGAGTTTGCATTCCAGGCATCCACCACTCTCTCAGTAAAAAAACGTGCCCCTCACGTCTGTTCTGAACCTACCCCCTCTCACCTTAAATACGTGCCCTCTGGTCTTGGATCTCTCAATAATGGGAAAAAGACGTTGCTTGTCCACCCTATCTATGCCCCTCATAATATTATACACCTCCAACAGATCACCCCTCAGCCTCCGCTGCTCCAGAGAAAAGAGCCCAACTTTGTCTAGCCTCTCCTGATAGCACATGCCCTCTAATCCAGGCAGCATCCTAGTAAACCTCCTCTGCACCCTCTCTAAAGCCTTGACATCCTTCCTATAGTGAGGTGACCAGAATTGCACACTATACTCTAAATGCGGCCTAACCAGAGTTCTATAGAGATGCTTCATAATTTCTTGACTCCTATACTCAATACCCCGATTAATAAATGTGAGCATTCCATAAGCCTTCTTAACCACCCTGTCTACCTGTGTAGCCACTTTCAATGAGTCATGGACTTGCATCCCAAGGTCTCTCTGCTCTTCAACACTGTTAAGGATCTTGCCCTTAAGAGTGTACTCTCTCTTGACAATATTCCTAATAAGGTGCAACACCACATATTTATCCAGGTTAAACTCCATCTGCCATTTCTCTGCCTACATCTGCAGCTGATCTATGTCAAGCTGTATCCGTCGCCAGTCTTCCACACTATTCACTACTCCGCCAATCTATGAAATAAATTATTTCATAATTTTAAGCATCTCTATTGTTACAAAGAATGTTATTGTATGCTTTTTCTGTGAATCAGATAGGATTCTAGAAAATCTTATACTTTCCCTAAATCATTTTGAAATTCTCAAACATTCACTCTGTAGGTTGCATATCAAAATTGTTCATACCAAGTAAATCTTACCGGTAAAGTGTGACATAGTAGCGATTGGATATAGCTTGTTTAGAATCCATCACCTGAAATAGCAACATGAGTGCCTGGACACTTGTTGTAAAGTTCACAACATGGACAACCTTGAACAAAGTATCCATCTGTTCCATTATCTTTCCATCATCCGTCTTGGAATAAGGAAAAGCTCTATTGACTCCGGACAGCAATGCACTTAGCATTTTAGAGTCTATTTCTGCCTTTTTAACAAAGGCATGGAAAAATGAAAAGTAAACAGCTATTAATTTCCCAGCAAGATCACTCTCCTCATGGCTCAAGACCATTTGGTTGAGAAAGCAAATGGCATAGTACTGGGCTTTCAAACTAATATTAGGTCTGTATAGAAGTCTCTCAACTTCGCAACACACAACAGTTTTCATGTTGGGATGTTTATGAAGCAATGTTTCCAAAAGGTAGGAGGCCTTTGTGGCCATTTTATATTGTGGATCTCCTAACTTGTTTACTAACTGAATCAGCAGGGCTTTCTCTTGCTCTGGCTTGTTGCAGAGTATCTCATGAACTGTACCCAAGGCATGAGCCTTTGTTGCCTGGACATTGTCATGAGTCAAAGTTTCTAATGCCTGCACAAACTCTGCAAAATGGTGCTTCAAGAGGTGTTCAAAGTACCACATTATTAGGCGCTTGTCCCTGGCATCTTTGTTCCCACTGGCAAGCTCTTCCAGCTTTTTAAAAGGATGCTGCGAGAAAGTTTGTAATTTTCGATTGTCCGGAAGCAAGTCAGAGATTAATAGTTCTGTTAGCGTACTCAATGCCATTAAAGACTGCCGTCGACTTCCCTTCTTCTTAATTTGGTTGACTAATACCTCTACAAAATGTAGAGTGTGCACTGGAGCATCCTGAATCAGAAGTGTCATTGCTGCCATTCTGTCTGCCAACGTGCCTGTTGTGACAACTGTTTTCATCCATGTTGAATTTGCTCCTTTTTGGATATTTTTCTTATTTGTGTAAAGATTGGTTTCATGCTCGTACAGCTGTTTGGCAAGATTTTTATACTGTGCAACAAATGATTCATCTTGTGGCTCAGAGGTGTGCTCATTTGCACAATCTGCATCATACCACTTTCCACCTGGCTTTACCAATAAGTATTGTTTGGGGTGAAATTCAAAGATGTCCTGACGTTTAGTTTTTCTTCCCGGTATTTCGGATGTACTTGATACTTCATTATCTTGAATGAGATTTTGCTTTCCAATCTTGCCAGGCTGTCCTTTTTTATCAGCCTTTCCATCCTGAATCTTCTCTTTCAGTTCCTTATTTTTATTCTTCTTGCCCTTTTTGTCAATTTTTTCTCCCTCCTTTTTTGCTTGCTTTTCACCTTTAGTGCACTCTTTGTTTTCTTCCAGCACAATTTTGGAGTATTTCCTTACGCCTATTTTCTTGATGAAGGCTTCTAATTCACCTTTTTCCAGATCATCGATTGCTGACTTTTTTCCACCATCAACTAGTTCTTCATTCTCATTTAAGTGAAACAGCATTAGATAATCAGCCTGCAAAGGAAAATATACAATTATAGTGTATGATATTGCCTCTACTATGCAAAGTATATTTCCCTGGTTTATCATGTGTATAGTTTTAGCATAACAAGGACAATTCTGGTGTAAGGCAGATATGCTCTGATTAAATACAAGAATACAAACAATGCATTAGAAAGTATCTTTAATCTAATAAAGCAACCAAAACTACGTCACAGAAGCATTTTCTACTAACTCACTGCGAAATTGGCACTATTCCACTTGGCAAGAGGTTGTCAAAGCTACTTAAAAGTTGAAAAAAAATGCAAAAATAATAAAAAAAAAGGTATCACACAAGTACTTAAATGTGGGAGGGAAGTACTTCTGCACAAATTGATGATCTCATTTTCCTCACCTAGAAAGAGAAAGCCATACTAGTGATTCCCAGTGATGTCATAATCATGAACATCTAAGCAATATTTTAGAGCAAACTACATTAGAAATCATTAGGAATACAAGAGAGTTAAATTTTAAAGAGCATCTTAAAGGAAGAAAGTGGTGGGACTAAGATTCCCAGAAAAGAAACTTCAGAGCTTAGGGTCCAAATTTAGATGGACACTCAAAGACAGTACAGAGGGAAAGTGGTACTTTCAATTTTTCATCTCTTTGGTGGGGGTAATTATGCCACCATTTCAAAGAAGAGCAGAAGGGTTATTCTCAGTATTCCGGACAGTATTTATCTCTCAACCAACATCATCAAAATCAATAACCCCAATGCATTTGTTTATTCTTGAGTTCATAAATTGATTGTCACCTTCCCTGCAACAGGGCAAGGTTACTTCAATAGCTTCAAAGAAGTCCAGCATATCTGGAGTTCATGAAAAGCAACATATGAATGCAAATCTGAATTTCTTTAAAACTGGTTTCTAATTATACTTACTTTTAGTCATTCAGTAATACTCTTAGATTATTTACGTAGCTGGAACATATAAGAGTCCAGAAGATCATAGTGGCAGAGACTCCACCTGCCTACCCACATTTGAAGCAATGCCCCATAATCACAGTTACGTAACAGCTTGAAACTTCCTATCACAAACTTCAGAGTTTGCTGTCATTACAAAATAGAAATGGGTAATTCAGCCCTAAGTGTCTCCTTGTCCATTCAATAAGATCATAGCTGATTGAACCTTTAACTCCACTTGTTTGCCAGGTCCTGACAACCTTTGGTTCCCATATTGTCCAAACATCTCTCAGATTTCAGAGTAGTACAGCACAGTAACAGGCCCTTCACCCACCACATCTATGCTGCCATCATGCCTATCCATACTAATTCCACTTACCCATATTAATTCCATATCCCTCCATGCCTTGCTCATTGAAGTACCTGTCCAGATGCCTCTTAAATATCGTCACTGTTCATACCTCCACCACCTCCTCTGGCAACTCAGTCCAGATACCAACTGCTCTTGTGTGCAAAATTCACCCCTCAAATCCCCTTTAAACCTCCTCCCCCTCACCTTAAACCTATGCCCTCCAAATCATTAACATACATGACAAACAACAGAGCATCCAGCAGATCCCTCCAATCTGAAAAACAACCCTCCACTACCACCCTCTGCCTCCTACCATCGTCCATTTTGTAACCAATTGACTAGTTCACCCCAGATCCCATATATTCTAACCTTCAGACCAGCCTACCAAAAGGGACATTGTATATGTGGACTTCAGCAAGGCCTTTGACAATGTCTACAGCCCAACCCTCATTAATCTCCTTGATCACCTCTTCAACAAAAAAATCTCAAATTTGTGATACATGATTTGCCACACACAAAGCCATGCTGACTACCTTTAATCATTCTTTGCCTTTCCAAATACCTTTCACTCAAAATCCTTCTTAATAACTTTCCCACCACTGATGCAAGGCTGTTTCTGCAGAGTTTGTCACACAAAGGGTGGTGGGTATATGGAACAAACTGCCAGAGGAGGTGGTAGAGACAGGTACAATCACAGCATTTGGACAAGTACATGGATAGGAAAGGGATAGAAGGATATGGGTCAAACGCAGGAAAGTGGGATTATCATAGATGGGCATCTTGGTTGGCATGGATGAGTCAAGTCGAAGGGCCTGTTTCCATGCTGCAAGACCCAATGACTCCATGGCTCACTGGCCTATAGTTCCCTGGCTTATCAGTGCTGCCCTTCTTGAATAAAGGCAAAACATTAACTATCCTCCAGTCTTCTGATACCTCATCAGTGGCTGATGAAGATACAAAAATCTCTGCTAAGGCTTTTGCAATCTAACACACGTAGGTTATGTACATGTTCAGTTTATGTTAACTATGTTTGTTCTTGTCTGTCATGTACTGTGTTGCTGCTGCAAATAGCTAATTTTCATAGCATTTATACAGTATGTATGCCTATGACAATCTAAACTTGATTTCCTCCCTTGCATTCCATAACATCCTAGAATACACCTGGTCATTACTGGGCATTTATTTCCCCCATATGTTTGAAAACCTCTAACATCTCCTCCTTCGTAACGTTGCTGTTCCTTTCCCTGAATTCACTAGTTTTCATGTCCTTTTCCATGGTAAATACAGACGACAGGCGCTACCCAGCGGCTTACAAATTGGATCTACCTTGACACACTTTGCAAGGCAGATGAAAGTTGCCTTAACTTCGGACTAACACGATCCAAATCTTCCCCTGCCCCGGATCACGGGCAACAAGCGGGACGCCAGCAGCACACAGCCCACGTGTGGAGAGGGCCGCCGCCATGCCCGTCGCCTCCACACCAACGTGTCAGTCCTTTCCCGATCTCCTACCTTGGTCCCTCCAAGCCGCAGCACCTCATCCAGCGTGAACTCAGTATTCGCGCTTTCCTCCCCATCATCCTCACATTCCGGATCGACTTCGTCCGCGTCGAGATCCTCTCCGACCTCCAGCTCCTCCTCCGCCGCCGCCATGTCAACAGTCGCTGCCAGTGCCAGCCCAGGCCATACAGATAAATAAACTGCAATCAATCTTAACACAGTGCGCGTCTATCCAAATCTATCGCACATATCATAATTTTAAAAAATACATATATTTTACATTATAAAATATATTGATAAATCTCTCCTTTTTTTCTGCGAGACCCACACTCTTTTACCAAGCGATTAGGACCTGTGGGAGATAGTGATTGGCTGGGTGAGGGAGTGAAAGGTCAGAGGATAGGAAGGTGGAGACGACCCTTCAGCGTTGTGGTGTGGTGAGGGGATTTTGTCGTATGTTGGACATCGGCATGATTATGTTGAACGGGATGAGGTTCCTAGTGGGTCTGAGGTGCTTTTCCAGACACATTTCTAACGATATTTCCAGAAGACACTTTCCAGGTATCGTGGAAGAAGCTAGCTGATTTCAGAGTTATCATATCTCACTCGTTAGGTCTAGCAACCAAATAACAACGGGATGGATTTTGTTGGATATTTGTTGCATATTCTGCGTTTTTCTGCATCCCATTGCCCAGGGTTGAGAAACTTGTCCTTTTTTTTTAAAATTGGGATTGACTTGTCAAATGGATGTGTGTAACTGGAATATTGCTTCAGTCTTGTATTGCATTACTTTCAGGTTCTGGAAGGTCATGCGCTGGTCAGTTGATGAGGTTCTGCTCCATAACTTCAAAAAGCACGAAAGAACATGATAATGGTAGTCTGATGCTAAAGCATCTAATTGCAAAAATAAAGTCAACAGGCCCAATCTCTGTCGCAGAGTACATGAGAGAAGTTTTAACCAATCCTGTCACAGTATGTAGTTCATTTTTGACTGTTTTAAAGTTATTGCTTTTGGATTAGGCTGCAGTTTTATGCCTTTTGCTTAGACTTCTTTTGATACCATCCTGGGAATGGGTGGTATTATAATTTTTGTAATCTGTATAAAAAAAAAGTATAATTAAGTAAATCAGGATTTTTGGTGTAATCTGTTCCAGGGTTATTATTACCACAGAGATGTTCTGGGAGCACAAGGAGATTTCATTACATCACCTGAGATTAGTCAGGTTTTTGGAGAAGTAAGTCTACTAAAGTTGGGAAAAATTCTTGCATTTTATGTAACTGCTCATATGCTGTCATCTTGTCCCAACACACTTTACATTTGTTGAAGTACTTTTGATGTGTACTGTAATAATGTAAACCATGTGACAGTAAATTTGTGTATAACTACAGTGTCATAATTACCTGATGCAAATTGTTTTATTATAGTCTTGTGATACAGTAGATTGGATTCAAAATTGACTTGGTCATTGAAGGCAAAGGGTAGTGGTGGAGGGCTGTTTCTCAGACTGGAGGTCTGTGACCAATTGTTTGCTGCAGGGGTCAGTGCTGGGATCTCTGTTTGTGATGTATATAAATGATCTGGATGAAAATATAGATGGGCTGATTAGTAAGTTTGCAGATGAAAAAAATTGCTAGAGTTGTGGGTAGTGAAGAAGGTTGTCAAAGGATGTATAGAATAAAGATCAATTGGAGATATGGGCAGAAAAGTGGCAGATGGAGTTTAATCCAGACAAGAGCCCAAAAGTAAGAGGGAAGTATTCAGTAAATGGTAGGATCCTTAGGAGCATTGATGTACAGAGGGGTCTTGGAGTGCGAGAAGGAGTACAACATGCTTGCCTTCATCAATCAGGGCAATGAGTATAAAAGTCAGGAAGTCATGTTGCTGCTATATAAAACTTTAATTAGACTACATTTGCAGTATTGTGTGCAGTTCTGGTCACTGCATTACAGGAAGGATGAGTGTGCAGAAGAGGCTCACCATCACGTTACCTGGATTAGAGTACATTAACTATAGGGTGAGGTTGGACAAACTTGAATTGTTTTCTCCGGCTGAGGCCCAATAGAACTATATAGAATTATGAGAGGCATAGATAAGGGAATTAGTCAGAGTCTTTTTGCCTAGGTGGAAGTGTCAAATATAGAGGGCGTAGCTTTAAGATGAGAGGGGAAATTTTTAAAGGAGATGTGTGAGGCAATTTTTTTTTTACACAGAGAGTGGTAAGTGCTGGATTGCGCTACAGAGGGTGGTGAAGGCAGAAACGACCGTGACAATAGTGAAAATGCAATTAGGCAGACACGTGAACCTGTAGGGAATGGAAGGATATGAATCAAGCAGGCAGATGGGATTACTTCAATTTGGCATCTTGGCATCACAGATATTGTCAGCTGAAGGGCCTGTTCCTGTGCTGCAAGTTCTATGTTACTTGGTATTGGTCACTTGTACCGAGGTACAGTGAGAAACTTGTTTTGCATACCGTTCGTACCGATCAATTCATTACACAGTGCATTGAGGGTGACATAGAATTTAAATTTAAAAGAGTAGAACGATTATAGTAAAAGTAATGAGTAGACCTGCATAGAGTAGCTTGCAACGAGTCGCCACACTCTGGCACCATCTTGAGCCAAAGGCTTGAGAGAGGTGTACTTGTCGAGATACCAGGGTAAACTCTGCTGCTCTCTGTAACTCATTCATCTAAGATCAGAACAAGAGTGTACAGAAAAACTATAATTTGCACAAAAGCTAGAAAGCACGATCCTAAATGAGAGAAGAATGTAGTGACTGTAAAGTTAAAGGGGGGGTACACTGATATTCTGGAGTACCTCTGTATCAGGAGGGAGGAAGTGCAAGAAATATAAATAGATAAATCCCCAGGGCTGACAGGATCTATCCCAGGGTGCCAAGGGAAGTAAGGGAGGAGATTGATGTGGCTCTGACGAAGATTTTTGTATCTTTGTTAGCCACGAGTGAGCTGGATAGTTAATGATGTCCCCTTGTTCAAAAACAACAATGGGGATAACCCTGGAAACTGCAGCCCAGTGAGCCTTAAAGCAGCAGGAGGGAAATTGTTGGAGAAGATTTTGAGGGACAGGATTTATGTTCACTTGGAAAGGCAGGGACTGATTAGGAGGATTCGGCATGGTTTTATGCAGGGGAGATCATGTCTCACAAACCTGATTGAGTTTTTTGAGGTGGTAACTAAGAAGATTGATGCAGACAGCCAGTAGATGTGGTTTACATGGACTTTAGCAAGGCTTTTGAAAATATGGTAGGTTGGTCCAGAAGTTTAAGGCACAAGGCATGTTGGCAAAATGGATCCAAATTTGGCTTGGTCATAAGAGGCTGAGGATAGTGGTGGATGGGTGTTTTTCTGACTAAAAGTCTGTAACATGCAGTGTACCCCAGGGATCATTACTGGGACCTTTGTTGTTTGTAATATATATAAATGACTTGGATATGAATGCAGGTGGTATGATTAGTAAGTTTGCAGAAAGATGAGAAATGGGAAATTGCATTTTGGTGGGAAGAAAGGGGCAATAAAAGGCCACAATTCTAAAAGGGCTGCAGGAACAGAGATCTGGTGATATTTGCGCAGAATGGATGAAAAGTGGGAGATCATAGAGTCTTACAGAATGGAAACAAGCCTTTCGGCCCAACTCATCCATGCTGACTGTGTTGCCCAGAGAGCTAGTCCCATCTACCTGTATTTGGTCCATAGCCCTCTAAACTCCTCCTATCCGTGTACTCATCTAGATGGTTTTTATATGTTGCTAATGTGCCCGTCTCCACCCCAAGTCTAGGCAACGTCATGGTAAATCTTTTCTGCACTCTTTTTAGTTTAATAACATCTTTCCTATACCAAGTTGACCAAAACTGTACACCATACTCCAAGTGAGGCCTCACCAATGTCTTGTTTAACTGCAACATAACTTCCCAACTCCTATACTCATTGCCCTGAATAATGAAGGCCAGTGTGCCAAATGCCTTCTTCACCACCCTATCTACCTGAGATGCCACTTTCAGTGAACTATGCACTTGCACTCCTAGGTCCCTCTGTTCCTTAACACTTGCCCAGGGCCCCACCATTCACTGTGTCCAACCTGGTTTGATCACCCAAAGTGCAATACCTCACATTTATCTGGATTGAAAGCCATTTGCCAATCCTCAGCCCACATACTGAGCTGATCAAGATTCCCCTGTAGTTTTTCATAACCTTCTACACTGTCTATAACACCAGCTATTTTAGTATCATCTGCAAACTTACTAAACATGTGGCCTACTTTTTTTCCTTAGTCAACATTAATAAATGGGATTATGAGATCAATATCATTGCTATTGTTGTAGTCTTCAAATTGGCTTCCATGTTTCCTACCTTGCAACTGTTAATGCAAATTTTATTGGCTCTAATATGCTTAAGGATATCCCAAAAGTAGCTTGTTAAATAAAACCCTTTAAGTTATTCAGTTCTTAATTTATGTGTATGGATTTCATTACATAAATTTCAGAATAATCTAATGTTTTTTTTCCCCATCGTTACGCTGCTTCTCCAAGCTACTGGGAATTTGGTGTGTAAGTGAGTGGATGGCTGCTGGTAAACCAAAGGCATTTCATCTGGTAGAACTTGGGCCTGGCAGGGGGACTTTAGCAAGTGACGTTCTAAGGGTAAGTTATTGAGCACTTCTTAATTTTTATGAATGCTCAAACACTAGTATCTACCTGACAATGTGGAAAATTGCCTAAGTATGTTATGCTCACTTAAAGCAGGACATGACCAATCTGCAAATTACTGCCCAGTCTATCTCATTCATCTCATAGAGATGGAAGATGTTGCTGACTGGGCCATCAAGTGGCATCTAATCTCCAGTACCCTGCTTGCCAATTTCCATTTTAGATTATGTGAGGACCTCTTGGCTTCAGACATCATCACAGTGCTAGAGAATGCAGATGCTTAAATCTGGAGCAAAGCACAAAACTCTGGAGGAACTCAGTGGGTCAGGCAACATCTGTGGAGGGAAAGGGACAATCAATGTTTTGGGTCGAGACTCTTTATCAGTCAAGATGAAGAGTCTTGACTCTAAATGTTGACTGTCCATTTCCTTCGTAGATGCTGTCTGACCTGCTGAGTTCCTCCAGCGTTTTGTGTTGCTATCATCACAGTCTTGTTTCAAATAGTTGAATTCCAGAGGAGAGTGAGAGCCCTTGACACAAAGATAGCATTTTGATTTCATCAAGGAGCTCCTGGAAATTAGTGGCATCAAGAGGAAAACACCCAGTAATTGAAGTTTTTATGCTACAATTCAGCTGCATGAGTTATTCAGGGCAGTGTCCCAGATTCAACCATCTTCAGCTCCTTCATCATTGATCTTCATTCTGTCATAAGATTAGAAATGGAACTGTTTGATGATATTCACAACTCCTGAGCATATGAAACATCCCAAGTCTATATATGGGAGGACTTGACAGCATTCAGCCATGGTCTGAAAAGTGGCAAGGAACATTCACAGCATGCAGGTAGCAACTAACAACCAGCAACCACCTTGAATAAGAGAGTCAGACCATCTAACCTTACGATACAGTGGCTTTATCTCACTGTGTCCTTCACCATCAAATTCTGGGGAACCAATAACCAAAAACTTCACTGGCCCAATCATGTAAATATTGTGGCTACAAGAATAGGTCAGAGCTATGAACTTGCTTATCTCATGATATGCTAAAGCCTTGCCACCATCTATAATACACAAGTTAGGAATGTAATAGAACACTCCACTTGTAGCCTGAACAACATTGTAGAAGCTTGACACCATTAAGAACAAAACAACCTACTTCACTGGGACTCCATCCATTGTAAACTTTCAATTTATTGCTGCATTGAGTGCCTGTGAGAACATTGCCAGCTGTAGGTTCCCCTCCAAGTTGTATGCCATTCTGACTAAGAAATATATTGATGTTCCTTTACTGGTTACTGGATCTAAATTGTGGAACTCTTCACCCAAAAGCATTGTGCTGGTACCTGCAAAACTACAACTGTTCAAGAAAGTGGTTCAAGTATATACTGTATCTTCTCAAGGTTAGTTGGGGAAAGGCAAAAAATGCTAGCTTTGCAGCAATGGCCACATCCTTAAAAAATGAATATATATAATCAAATTCATGCTTTATTTTTATTCTGAAATCTGTCATTTTATATTCAGTGCACATGAAAAAAATGTTTCCTCCTGTAGGAGAATTTAGAATTAGTAAGTGCCTCTGGATGAGGGTGGCTTTTGGTACTGAAGTGCAAAGACATTTCTTTGTGCAGTGTTAGAAGATCCAACACAGCTGAGATTGATGGATTTTTTGGACAACAATGGATGAAAAGGATAAGGGAATTGGACAGCAAAATCTATTTTGAGGCTCAGGATCAACAATAATCTTTTAAATAGCAGAGATCTGGTGTTGTATAGCTATTCCTGCTTATATT
The DNA here is from genome assembly GCF_009764475.1 of Pristis pectinata. NCBI lineage: Eukaryota > Metazoa > Chordata > Chondrichthyes > Rhinopristiformes > Pristidae > Pristis > Pristis pectinata. The sequence continues at coordinate 126,373,942 of NC_067407.1, read as the reverse complement.
TTCTCTTATTCCTTTGGCATCTGCATAAATTTAGCTGAACAAATTATTTTCCAAGATTGATTTGACAATTAATATTCTAGAATAATGTGAAATAATTCTGAAAGAAAAGGTGCAAGAGATTTTTTTAAAATGTGGGGCTAGCAAAGTCTGTCAGTGTTGGAAAAATTTACAAACATCATTGAAATGCTTCAGCAAATAGATATGCGCAATGTCATTAACTGACACTGCCCTTCTGTTATCTTTTTAAAAAAAGAGTTGTTTAATTCACTGCCACATGGAACATTCTCAACCCAGAATCATTGCATACTGATATTTAATTAACGTCAGTACTCCTTGTACATTGCCTGAGCTGCCTAGTTAATGATTGTCAGTATGCTTCATACTTGTAGGGATTCTTAATGATTGCAGTTACCAAAAAAAAGAGAATGGATATCAGCAAATAATTTTCTACACCCTGAGCAAAACAAGGGGTTCCCTGAGACTAGCGAAATCACAAAGGATTTTCTTGTGTTATGAGAATACTGGCATCATAGAGCCATAGTCATACAGAATAGAAATGCACCCATTACCCTACCACATCTGCAAACATTTTTGCCCATCTGCACCAATCCCATTTGCCCACACTGGATCCATATCCTACTATGCTTTGCTTATTTAAATGCCTGTCAAAATGTCTCTTAAATGTAGTTATTGTATCTGACTCCACCACCTCCTATGACAGTGCATCGTGTGTGTGTGTGAAATTTAAAAAAAACTGCTTTTCCTTTAGAAGTCTTTCTCCTCACCTTAAATCTATGCCCTCTAGTTTTTGATACCCCTACAATGGGGGTAAAACATTCTGACTATCTGCCCTATCTATGCCTCTTGTAATTTTTGTATGTTTCTATTAGGTCACTCCTCAGTCATCTTTGATGCAGGGTTAACAAGCCAGGCCTATCCAATCACGTGCTAAAGTCCTTTAATCTAGGGGACATCCTGGAGAATCTCCTCTGCACTCTCTCCAGTACAACCACATCCTTTCTCTAGCGTGGTGACCAGAACTGTGCACAAGTGTGGTATAACCAGTGTTTTGTAATGTTGCAACGTAATGTCCCAACTTTTATATTCTATGCCCCAACCTAGAAGGCAAACATGCCATATGCCTTCTTCACCACCCTACCTACCTGTGTTGCCACTTCAGGAAACTACATTTGAAACAGGAAACAATAATAAAGAGTTAAACAGTGAAGTGGAAAAATGCAAAAATGGAACAAAAATTATGCAAGAGGAGTCTCAACCTTGGGCTCGTCATGCCATTTTGCACTGTATGTCAAGCATTTAACTGCCTTTTTCTTTCAGCACACTTCCTAAAATGCACCAATTTTCACTGTTCATACTTGTTTGTACTTTTTCCTTTTGGTGGAAAATTAGGTCTTCAGCCAACTCAGTTCTGTGTTGAGGGCATGTGAGATTTCTGTACATTTGGTCGAAGTGAGTCCAAAGCTCAGTGAAACTCAAGCACGGCTTTTAACTGAAGGGGAGCACTGCTTATTACATGATCCCAGTGCTGCAGTTTATAAGACGGGTATTACCAAAACAGGGCTTCCAATTTCCTGGTACAAGGACTTACAGGATGTACCAAAAGGTGAGGTTATCTCCTTATTAATTAAGAAGGGAAATTTAAGAAAAGGCTAAAATAAAAAGTCGCAGTGTGTTATATTCCTGATACCAAAGTATGACGCAAGGAAGAAGGCATGATGCAGGAAGTATAACATAAGTATAACTTATTGAGTAGGACATTCCTTAAGCAAAGGTTTTGTTTTACCAATTTGGTTTCAATTCTGCTTTTATTAGTTTCAGTATTTGGTGTTAAATGCACCCCAATTCTCTTCAAACTTGTATATTCAGGCTTCAGTGGTTGCTTATGAGGTTATTCCACTTGCTTTTAACCCAGTTTAGTTGTTCACTTAGATGCAATCTGTATACTCTCTTTTTCAGCAGAATTGTGTACACATTTCTTTGAGCTTCATGTATCATTAGCTGGAATGGAAGATGTGTAAAGCATGTTTAGCTGTAATTAGAAAATTTAAATAAAAATTTCAACCATTTCACTGCTGGAATGATTGCAATAAATTTTACAATGTATATTTCCTTCCTCAGGTTTTGGCTTTTATCTTGCACATGAGTTTTTTGATGTGCTTCCAATCCACAAGTTTCAGGTAAACCCATCAGTATCTAAAGTTTTGAATCGGTCTTGTTTTTCAGTTTCTGTTCTTTTCTTTTCTGTTTTGCCTCGGGGCCGTGCAAATGGACCAGCTAATTAATATTTATCTACACAAAATAGTATATGTGTTGGAACATTTATGCTAAAAACCAAAGGAACTTACTTCCTCCTCCTCCTAACCATGGGACACAGATTTAGTTTAAAACATTAAAAAATCTTTTCAACCTATCCTAGAATGAGATGGATCTCATTCTTTATGAGATGGATCTGGCAGGTAGGGTTGAGGAAAATCCCAAGAGGTTCTGTAGCTATATGTAGCTGTAGTAAAAGGGTGGTTAGGGAGCGAGTAGGTCCCCTTAGAGATCAGCAGGGCCGCCTATGTCTCGAGCTGCAGGAGATGGGTGGGATTGTTAACGAATGTTTCTCTTCGGTGTTTGCTGAGGAGAAAATCATGGTTGCTCAAGACACAAGGGAAACGAGTGGTGATGTTTGGGAGGACATTCATATTACCAGGAAGGAGGAATTTGCAGCTTTACAGTGCATTAAGGTGGATAAATCCCCAGGGCCTGACCGAGTACATCCTCGGACCTTGTGGGAAGCTGGATAAGAAATTCCAGAGGCTTCATCGTTAGCCAATGGTGAAGTTCCCAAATATTGGAAGGTGGCTAATGTTATTCCGTCGTTTAAGAAGGGTAGCAAGGACAAGTCAGGGAACTACAGGCCATCAGCCTGACATCAGTAGTGGGGAAGTTACTGGAGGGAATTCTGAGGGACAGGATCTACCAGCATTTGGATAGACAGAGTCTGATTAGGAGGAGTCAGCATAGCTTTGTGCATGGAAAGTCGTGCTTGATGAACCTTTTAGAGTTTTTTTTGAAGAGGTAACCAAAAATGTAGATGAGGGTAGGGCAGTGGATGTTGTCTATTTGGACTTTAGCGAGGCCTTCAACAAGGTCCCATGTGGTAGGCTGGTCTGGAAGGTGAGGTCCCATGGAATTCAGGGAGAACTAGTTAGGTGGATTAAAAATTGGCTCGGAGGTAGGAAGCAGAGGGTGGTGGTTGAAGGTTGTTTCTTGGTGTGGAGGCTGATAACTAGTGATGTGCCGCAAGGATCAGTATTGGGATCCTTGTTATTTGTTATCTATATAAATAATTTGGATGCAAATGCACAAGGCTTGATCAGTAAGTTTGCTGATGACATGAAATTCGGAGGTGTTGTTGATAATGAAGGTTATCATAGATTATATGGGGATCATGATCAGTCAGGGAAGTGGGTCGAGGAGTGGCAAATGAATTTCAATACAGATAAGTGTGAGGTGATGCATTTTGGTAAGTCAAACCAGCATAGGACTTGCACTATGAATGGTAGGGCACCAGGGAGTGTAATGGAACAGAGGGACCTAGGAGTGCAAATGAATAGTTTGTTAAAAGCAGCATCACAGGTAGACAGGCTGGTGAAAAAGGTGTTGGCCTTTATCAGTCAGGGCATTGAGTATAGGACATTATGTTGCAGCTGTATAAGTTGCTGGTGAGGCTGCACTTGGAGCACATTGTACAGTTTTGGTCACACTGTTATAGGAAAGAGTGCAGAAAAGATTTACGAGGATGTTGCCAGAACTAGAGGGCCTGAGTTATAGGGAGAGGTTGGCCAGGCTAGGTCTTTATTCCTTGGAATGTAGGAGAATGAGGGGTGATCTTATAGAAATGTTTAAAATTATGAGAGGCATAGATAAGGTGGATGGTAACAGTCTTTTCCCCAGGGTAGGGGAGTCCAAAACTAGGGTGCAAGGGGAAAGATTTAAAAGGGACCTGAGGGGCTACTTTTTCATGCAGAGGGTGGTGAGTATATGGAATGAGCTGCCAGAGGAAGTGGTTGAGGCAGGTAGAATAATATAATTTAAGAAGCACTTGGATAGGTACATAGAGGGGCAGAGCTTTGAGGGATATGAGCTGAATGCAGGAAATTGGGACTAGCTGGGTGGGCACTGTCGTCGGCATGGACTCGTTGGGCTGAAGGACCAGTATCTGTGCTGTATTGCTCTATAACTCTGGAAAAATCTATCAAATCATGTTGTGAGATTTGGATGTGTTTTCTTCTATGCTTTTATTTTTAAATCTAGTCCTCTACTAGCATTGCACCCAGAATTATAGCATTTTCATTAAACTACATTGTTCACTTAAACTAATTTCTATATGAGATAGAATTTTTATTCAAATTGGTTTTATTCGGTAGCATATTTAGAAACAAAGGTAGTTGTCTACAAAGAAACTGGTTCAGAAATAGCATTGATTACTCTGGCTGCAATTTACATCCTGCACCTGCAGGCTAGTTTGACAATGTCTGTAAATTACCTGACATACAGCAATAGTGATATATGTACACTATGGTCATTTCAATGAATCAGATATGACACCTGTAATAACTGTTGTAATAAAATAAATTGGTAATTTCTAATCATTTTATTAACTACTCAGTTAATTAACTCTCACTGCAGATGAGTTATTGATTGCAACTGCAGTTGAAAGAATGACTAAATCTTTCTCTGCTAACAATTCCCATTAATGTTTGGGTTATAATTGAATTTGTCATAACATTTATGCGATGTTTGCTTCTAAAGAATGAGGCAGTTTAATAATTAATGTGAAGTGTTTTGCTGCAGCATCTTCTTTACTTATAAGAGTCTTTTCAAAGGAATTTACTGTATTTAATAAGATTCAATTCTGGTGAAAGGTATAACCTTATCGATGTGAAAATAAAATGTGTGTGCTACAGCTTTTCAACTAGTCATTTTGATTTTTTTTATTGCTAAATTTACAGAAAACCAAGCAGGGATGGCGTGAAATACTGATTGACATTGAACCACAATCACCAGAAAAGCTTCGGTTTGTCCTAGCACCCTCTGCCACTTTTGCTTCAAAAACATTAATTCAGGTGAATTTAAAATAATGTTGCAGCAATGGATTTAGTGTTGGTTTATATTTTTAAAAATGCAACTGGGAGAATATCCTCAGCATCTCCCATTTAAGCAGGGTTTACTTTTGCCAAAGTTTGGCAAACAAGTGGGGAAAGCCTGTTGGAAATTCCCAGTACAAGTGCCAAGATTAAAAAAAATTACTAAAGGAATAGGTGCAGCATAATAGCTACATAATATCAGATGGAAAGACAAAAGAAGTGAAAATCTAATTGCAATTCATAGTTTTCTTTATTATCACTGATGTAGAGGAGGCCTCATTGGTGCTCCCAGTTGCACGCCATTTCAGTTTCCTTTCCCATTCCCACATCAACCTGTACGTCCTCGGTCTTCTCCATTGCCATGCTGAGGCCAAACTCAAAGTAGAAGAATAGCGCCTTGTATTCTGCCGGGGTATTCTATAAACCAGTGGTATAAACATTGAACATTTGTCTCTTTCCATCCATCTACTACCCGCACACTTCGTCCACCAGTGGCCCTCCCCCATCTGGTTCCATCTGCCCACCTCCCTCCTAAATGGTTCCCATCATCTCTTTTCTTATTGGACTCCAGCATGTGTGTTCCCGCTCATCACCCACCTGCCTCTATCTCCCAACTCTGCCCCTCCTCCATGGCTTCATCTGTCCATCATTCCTCGCACCTCAGTCTAGCTATCACCTACTGGCCCTTGTCTCACCCTTCCCCCCCTCTCCTCTACACCACCTACCTTCCCTCTCCACTCTCAGTCCTGATGCAAGGTCTTGATCTGAAACGTTGATAATTCCTTTCCCTCCACAGACGCTATTTAACCCATTGAGTTCCTCCACCAGATAGTTTTTGCTCCAGATTCTTGTATCTGCAGTCTCTTGTCTCCCATTTTTAAAAAATTATCTGCTGCATTGTATGTTCAGGTTGAGAGGACCACGTGATGGGGTAGCTGATAAAGACAAGTGAAAATCCACATTAAGAAGTAACTTCAATCTCCTCGCAATGACTTGCTAGCCTCCAGTTACAGTTTACAGTTATAACCAAACAAAATGAAGAAAAATCTCTTCAACATATATGATACAAGTTAAGGGTTCTTTCCATTTTCCATGTCATTGAATTGGGCATCCAAATATATAATTTTGAACTACTGTAACTAATTGGTATTATTAATAGATGTTTACAGAAAGATGGATTTATTGATATTTTTCTTAATTGTGCCTTAAAAGTTAAATGTGGCTTTACTACTTGGTGTATTCTACTTCTGCTCTTTATTCCAATTGTAGAAGTCTTTCTTTACCTTTTCAAACAGAGAGATGATGAAAGGGACCACATAGAGATCTGCCCTGAGGCTGGTGTCATCATCCATAGTCTAGCCAGTCGAATCACTGAAGATGGTGGAGCAGCACTAATAGCTGACTATGGCCATAACGGAACAAAGACCGACACATTTAGAGTAAGTTCAGTGAAGCATATTCTTAGTGGGCCTTAAGTATTCATGGTTCTCCCATTTAATTATCCCCAGATAGCTGACAATTTTTTCTCTTGCTAGTCTGAGTGATGTTACTGTGAGGAATTGTGAGCTGCGTGTTTCATCATATTCTGACACTGTAGAGAATTCAAACAAAAGCAGAGAATTAAGTTAGCTTTATGCTCAATGCTACTGATCAGCTGCATATTTTTAAAATTTCCTTTGAGAGAAGCCAGTGAAACTAACCAAATGATTTTGTTTTGGAAAATTGTCGTCCACAGGATTGAAGTTCAAATGACACAATTTATAATGGATGTTAGCACAATATTAGTACAGTTTTCTTTTAATAGCTCAGTAAGGAGCATTCAAATCATTTTTAACACTACTATGGTAACTCTGATACAGAAAACTTCAAAAGATATTATTTTAAGGTGATTTGATTGATTAAATTTAAACCTAGCCACGACATGTGAAAAGCATTTAACTAATTGGATCAATTATGATGATTATGCCTTGAATATTGATGTGGTGTGTGAAGTTGTCTTTAAAGTTACTGTTATAGGAAATACAGCAAGGCCTCGCAAATAGCAACAAAATATCCCTCAAATAAACAATTTGTTGTTAAGTGTTGTTCAAGACCAGGGTGAATTCCCCTACCTTTCCACAAGTAGTACCATGGGACCTCATCCTCAAAAAAAGGCAAATAGAATTGTTCTTCAAGTCTCATTTGAATAGTGATACTGCCACCACTGCAGCAGTCTTTGATTATGCAAAGGTGGACTGCTGATAGATGGTGTGTGTGTGTGTGTGTGTGCATATGTACACCTGTGTGTGTGTGCACACATTCCTGACCTCCTTGGATCATACTAATTTTAAAAGGCAGAACTCAATACTTGTCTTCTGAAGACAATTGTTTTCTCTCTATTTAGCAGTTTGAGTTGTCAGACTGCAGAAAATTGCACTAAGTGTGTACTCATTATATTAGGGACACATTTCCTGGTTATTTCTTTGGTTTCCCCGGATCCAGTCTATGGAAGTATTAATATTGATCCCAACGTTTGTGATATGTCCTGAATAATTTTTAAAAAAAATATGTTAATCTTCATTTAGAGTGAAATGCTATTGTTATGTTAGACTAATTTAGGATATTGACTTAGCCCATTTAGTAATTAACATGTTTTGCAAAATGCAATACTCCCTCAGGCTAACTACAGTGTTTTCAATAGGCATTTCACTCATGAATGAAACCTACTCTTGGCAATAGCTTTGTCTGTCTCTTTATTTTTAAAAAAAGACTTGACCTACTTTTGCTTATAAGGAGGTTCCAATAATTGCTGGTAAATTTCTTTTTAGAAAATGTCTTTATTTTCAAAATGCTTTAAAATTGTAAGGATTTTGAACAATTGGTAATTTTTTTATTCTTCCTCAAATTTGTAAGGTAGAATGGAGTCATTTTGTGATTATGAAAGTTTTTTTGCCATTTGAGCATTTAGAATTGAATTGATATAAATTTACAAAATATGGATTTAAAGCACCAGTCTGAGGAAATTCCTTTGAAATTTCATTGTTAACATCTATGTGATGTGATATGACTCATGGTTTTCTACACAATTTCTTTTGCTCTATTGCTGATCTAATGCTGCATGCCTTTTGAAAGTGGCAGGTTGAAGCTTTCTTTGAAGTGCCTTAGGGCATGTTTACGACATGTAAATTGTTGTTTGTAGCCCACAGCACATGGGTTGAACCAGTTATATATGGGAGGGTAAGTTGCATGTTAAATCTGTGAGAAAGGTCTAGAGCTTGAATTTCCCTTTGATTCTGAAAAGTTTAAATACCTTTTGTTTTGCATTGGGTTTGTTTGGAAAATTGCAAGTAGACATTTTAGGCTATCTGGGAAATCCTTTGTGGAACTTTGTGAGGTAAAAGGATACTGTACTGTTAAGGTTGTGTAAAAAGGGAGTAGGGCTTCATTTTCACCTTTAAGAGAGATTTCTGTGCTTGCTAGAACTTTTTTTTCTGATGTGAACCTTCCTCAAATGACATCAACAGTAGTGCAATGCCCAAAATATGTCAAGAACAAGATTTTCAATAAATGTCAGTTGTCAGTCAGTCAGAGCAGCTTTTATTTGCACTTAATGCTGTGAAGCACTTCAGTTCAAAGGGCCAGTTGCTAAGAAAGACAGGGGCTTAAGGAGCAGGGAAAATCTCCATCTACTTATTCCCCTCCAAACAGCACACTATCATGACATGGAATGCTCTTGCAATGCTCTTGATTGCTGGACTTAAATCCAGGAAAATTCCACCCAGCAGCACAGTTGGAGTAACTTCATCAGAAGCACTGCAGTGGTTCAAGAAGATGGACCACCATCACCCTCTTGAGGGCAATTTGGGGCACTTCTGAAAGTGATGCCTCGATTCTGAAATCAATAGAAAACATTCCTAGCCAATTTGCCCCACGTCATTCTGTACATTATGCAGACTGAAAAGTCGGCCTCTCTTGCGTCTTAAACACTTTATCACAAGCAAAACTTTATGGAGATTTATAGAACATAGAACAGTACAGCACAATACAGGCCCTTCGGCCCACAATGTTGTGCTGACTATCTAACCCCTTCCTCCCACATATCCCTCTATTTTAAATTCCTCTATATGCCTATCCAGTAATCTCTTGAATTTGACCAATGTACCTGCCTCCACCACCGCCCCAGGCAGCGCATTCCATGCCCCAACCACTCTCTGGGTAAAAAAAGCTTCCTCTGATATCTCCCTTGAACTTTCCCCCCATTACTTTAAAGCCATGCCCTCTTGTATTGAGCATTGGTGCCCTGAGAAAGAGGCGCTGGCTGTCCACTCTATCTATTCCTCTTAATATTTTGTACACCTCTATCATGTCTCCTCTCATCTTCCTTCTCTCCTGTTACGTACCAGCAACAATGGAAACACAAAGAGCCATGTTTAAGTGTTAGAATCTATTTATTAATAACTACTTGTAATAATAAGAGAAATAAAAACATTAGATTTTAAACATTGACCCCAAAAATAAACTCTGTGTGTGCCAAATTCCCAAACCTCAAGTCTAGGAATAGTTCTTAAAGTTCAATTCAGCAAATAAGGTAGAACGATGAGCAAAGGCTTCTGAAAACCACAGTAGATTGTAGAGAGAATATAGAGAGAACATTTATGAAATCCACAAGTTCCACGATGGAACCCACATGACACCTCAATCGCCAATGGTCTCCATTGCTTTGTTCCAAAGTATCTGCCACACCAAGGGCATTCGATTTGTGGCCGCCCACAGATATACCTGCTTTCCAGTACAGGTTAATGACAAAGTGGACTCCACAGATTGCCCCAAATATCCATGCATGGATTGTATAGTGACAGTCACAACTATTGTTCTTCATCCAGAGATACAGAGACCTGCAGTCTGTCTCTGTCTCTGTCTCTGTCTCTGTCTCTGTCTCTGTCTCTGTCTCTGTCTCTGTCTCTGTCTCTGTCTCTGTCTCTGTCTCTGTCTCTCTCCAGGTGCCTTAAAGGGACTCTCACCAAGTAGCAACCTGGCTCGTAACAATCCAAAGAGTAAAGCCCTAGCTCCCTTAGTCGCTCCTCATAATCCATACTCTCTAAACCCAGCAGCATCCTGGTAAATCTCCTCTGTACCCTTTCCAACGCTTCCACATCCTTCCTGTAATGAGGCAACCAGAACTGGACACAGTACTCTAAGTGTGGTCTAACCAGAGTTTTATAGAGCTGCATCATTACCTCGCAGCTCTTAAACTCGATCCCTCGACTTATGAAAGCTAACACCCCATAAGCTTTCTTAACTACCCTATCCACCTGTGAGGCAACTTTCAGGGATCTGTGGATATGGACCCCCAGATTCCTCTGCTCCTCCACTACCTAGAATCCTGCCATTAACTTTGTACTCTGTCGTGGAGTTTGTCCTTCCAAAGTGTACCACCTCACACTTCTCTGGATTGAACTCCATCTGCCACTTCTCAGCCCAGCTTTGCATCCTATCAATGTCCCTCTGCAATCTTTGACAATCCTCTACACTATCCACAACACCACCAACCTTTGTGTCATCTGCAAACTTGCCAATCCACCCTTCTATCCCCTCATCCAAGTCATTAATAAAAATCACCAAAAGCAGAGGTCCCAGAACCAATCCTTGTGGGACACCACTAGTCACAGCCCTCCAATCTGAATGCACTCCCTCCACCACAACTTTCTGCTTTCTACAGGCAAGCCAATTCTGAATCCACATGGCCAAGCTTCCCTGGATCCCATGCCCTCTGACCTTCTGAAGAAGCCTACCATGTGGAACTTTGTCAAATGCCTTACTAAAATCCATGTAGACCACATCTACTACACTACCCCCATCAATCTGTCTGGTCACCTTTTCAAAGAACACTATCAGGCTTGTGAGACATGATCTGCCCTTCACAAAGCCATGCTGGCTGTCCCTGATCAGACCATGATTCTCCAAATGCCCATAGGTCCTATCTCTAAGAATCCAACAGCTTGCCCACCACAGACGTAAGGCTCACTGGTCTATAATTCCCTGGACTATCCCTACTACCATTTTTGAATAAGCGGACAACATTTGCCACCCTCCAGTTTGTCTAGACTTGATATGCTGGATGACATGTACATGTAACAGAGATTAGCAAGGCACCACATATACCCATAGAGACGACATAGAAAGGGTCCTCAGGGAAAACCTCATTCACATTGAATTTACAGGGAGTCTTATTTTCTAAACTTCTTGGAAAAGTAATGTCTTTGCAGGCAATACTTCTGCAAGGATATTGCCCGAGATCTGTGACATTGTAAACCTTTACATACAAGCTTGCACGTGTGCCTGGACTGCTATCAGAACTGTCACCTCAACTCTGACCCTTCTACCTCAAGATAATTCCAGGCTGCACCTGCTGATATATGTCACATCTCAGTGCTGCTTCAGGGAGATCATTGATGCTCTTTCCTCCAAAAGAAAGAATTTTTCTGTACTTCTCCTTCAACCCATGGGGATAGGCAAAGCTTGCATGGGTATTTGAGGACATAGAAGACTTTCCCATAGTGCAGCTACTGATAGAGTGCATTTGGGTCACAAATAGGGCTCCCATTCACAACTCAAGTATTCCTTAACAGGTAGTAAGTATATTCCACAATGTGCAGTTGAGAGTAGACCATCAGAGGACCTTTCTAATGAGCAATTCTGGGTATAAAAATAGAAAATGTTGGAATTACTCAATGGCAGCAGTAATGGAAAAAGAGTTAACATTTCAGCTTGAAGGTTCTTAAATGAAACTGGAGAAGAGAGAAAAACATTTTTAATTTGCAGAGACTGAGAGGTTGGTGTGAATAGATAGGACAAAAGGAATACCTCTGGGTGAGGCCAGGTTTGCTATGAGGATAAGTTGTAGAGGTCATCCAACTGATGAAACAAGGGCTGTTAGAGAATGAAAACACAAACAAAGGAACTTGCAAAATGTAGGGATGTGGGACAAGCCTGGCAGGAAAGGCTGTGGTTATGGACAGAGAGAAATTGAACTCCTATGACATTGTAAATGGATAGTTTACAGCAGAACTGGCCAGTTCTGATACAGACAGAGAAGCGAGTTACCTGAATTCAATATTGGATCTGGAAGGATGCAACATGCCCAGTGGAAGATGAGGGCAGTTTCCCAAGCTTATGTCAGGTCTCAATATAAAGGTACAGGAGGCCACACACACAAAGTCAAAATGGGAGTGGGATGGAGAATTAAAGCGGCTGACAACAGGGATTTCTGAGTTATCACTGGGAACTGAGCACAGGTGCTCTCCAAAGTGGTCACCAGTTGTGCATTTGTTTACCCCAATATAGAGGAGACCACATTGTGAACAGTAAATGCAGTGCAGAATTGCAAGTAAATCACTGCTTCACTGGAAGGACTGTTTTGGTCCCTGGATGATGGGAAGGGAGGAGGTAAAAGGATAGACGTTTCATCTCCAATGGTTACATGGGGAAGTGCAGGAGGGGGGAACGGTTGCTGGAAAGGAAAGAGCGGATCAGGGAGTCACGAAGAGACTGAAATGCTGAAAGGAAAAGGGAGGGGTGGCGAAACTGTGTCTGGTGATGGAATCACACTGAAGGTAAATGCGGAGGCTGGTGGAGTAGAAAACTTTATCCTCTCCAGGAGGAGAAGGAGGGTGATCGGTGCAGGAAATAGATGAGATGTGGTTAAGGTCTCTAAGTTACAGCAGAGGGAAACCACCCTGGCTTCCCCTGATTTTGACTTGTACTCTCTACATCTTAATATTAACTTGTTTTCTCTTTTGCCCAGTCTTTGACATGGATTGTTAACTCTGTTTCTTCTTCCACAGGTGCTGCCTAAATGTGCTGAGTGTTTCCAGCATTTTCTGTCTCTATTTCAGATTTCAGCATCCTGCAGTTTTATTGATTTTTTTTTCTGGCAACTCTTGTATTTCTTGGCAGTTCCCTCAACTCCTGAATTCTTTGGAAGTTACTGCTGCCTCATCTTTCAGAGGCCACTCAACTTGAGGGATGGATTTTGGCTCAAAATATGAAGTTGAATCTGTAGTTATATTGACAAAATGATTTGCAGTTTCAAAGGAAACAAAAAGTTTGCTGTGTGTATTCCTTGATCAAGTCAAACAGTGACCATTTGGAGCTGATATCCAAGTAATTCATTCAATCAAAGGAACATCAAGTGCTTTTTTCCACCACTTTGTACCGTTCTGATCCTTAATAACATTATGAACACTTAAGGGCCCATTTTATGAGCACCTGAAATTTTATAAATTGGAACTGCTTGTCATAATGATATTCAGTTTTGATGAGATTAATTCAAGATATAGCAGCTGATACACGTGAAAAGTGAAAACAGTGAATGAATAGAGGAATAACATTCTTATTTGTACAAGACTTCACTATAATGACAATACAGACTTATTAAATGATATTTTGTTCTGTGTAAGCCCTGGTTAATGTCTGGCTGAACCTATATTGGAAGCTTCAGCCTGCTGTTTATGAGTCACAATATCTGTGTTCATTTTAAACTAAGTTCCTTGTAATCATTAATTGTTCCAGCTTGTTGGTCATGTAAAAAGTGGCAGTATCTGACCGAATCCTACTAACTGAAGAATATTTCTAATATAGTGTACTGGCTTAAATGATTCTTACAAGTGTGCAAGTGACTTGAGAATGATTTGTGCAGGAATGGTTAGATGTAATGGAGTTCATGAGAACTTTCCAGGATCAAACATGGTTTTTACAGGACATCCAGAAAAGTGTTTTCATTGGAAAAGCCTGGTACAGCATTCCTGCTTCAAAGTGGCTTCCTACTCTTGTCTTTCTCTAGCTCCTCATGATCATCTTACTCTGAATTTTCACCCTGCTGCTCTTGTTCTCTTGCCTACTGATACAGCTCTTGCTCCACTTCGGCAGGTAATGGCTGACCACATCTGTTTGCGAATTTATGCACAGCAGACTCTGCTGCCAGAGTAGTGTAGACAGCAAACTCTTATTTTTGGTAGCCATATTGTGGTCTCTGCTAAACTCCTGGGAGAGGCATTGTTGTCATTAAAATGTTGTTCATTTGGTATGTTTGAAGCAAATGTAACAACCCCCACCTCCCCCCCCGCCGGAGTAAGAAAGAAGGCAGTGGGAAAATGGAGAATTAAGACATCAGTTTGTATGATGTCAGTAATAAGAAAAATGCTAGAATCTATTCTTGAGATGTGGTGGTTCACTTAGAAACTAACAATAGGATTGGGGAGGGTCAGCATAGATATACGAAAGGGAAATCAAGTTTTAAAAATTCTAGTTAGTTTTTCTTTATGTTGTGGTTAGCAGAATAGATAATGGTGAACTAGTGAATGTGGTGTATTTGAATTTTCAGAAAGCATTTGATAAGGTGACACACAAGAGGTTGTTAAATAGAGTTAGAAGGCATGGGATTGAAGTAATATACTGGTGTGGATTTGAGGATTGGTTAATGGACAGGAAACCGAGTGGGAATAAATCATTATTGGATTGAGAAGCTGTAATTAGGGGGATGCTGCAGGGAATGTGGCTGGGGCCCACGTTCTTCACAGCATATGTTAATAACTTGGATGTGGCGACAAAGTTTGCTGAAATACCAAGCTAGGTGACAGGCATGAGGTAAGGAGGATACAGAATTTTCAAGGAGATATAGATGGGCTAGGTGAATACGTGGGGACTTGGCATATGGAGTACAGTGTGATGTTGTGTTATCCACTTTGTTAGAAACAAAAATGGAGAAGCAGAATCTTTTTTAAATGATGAGAGATTGAAAGAACTTGGTGTTCAGCAAGATCTGGCTGCCCTTGTACACAAATTTACTGAATGTTAACGCGTGGGTACAGGAGGCAAGCAGTACGTTGATAATTAAGAGGGTTAGTGAATGGGAGTAAAGAGTCTTACTGAAATATATAGGTCTCTGGTTATATATAAAAGTCCCCACATGGAAC
The DNA here is from genome assembly GCF_009764475.1 of Pristis pectinata. Lineage (NCBI taxonomy): Eukaryota > Metazoa > Chordata > Chondrichthyes > Rhinopristiformes > Pristidae > Pristis > Pristis pectinata. Next base: position 126,358,833 of record NC_067407.1, on the reverse strand, counting down.
ATGGTGTACTGATGTGAGCTTCCTATTAAAGCAAGGGTATCCTTGCGATAGAGGAAGTTGCAGCAAAGGTTTACTCTATTGATTCCTAGGATGGTGGGTTTTTCGTACTAGGAGAGATTAAGAAGACTGGTTCTGGACTCTTGAGTTTAAGTGAATGAAAAGCAACCTCATTGAAACAGTCTTATGGGGGTTCATACAGGGGTTTTCCCTGGTGTATCTATCTGGAACTGGAGTGTCACAATCTCAATAAGTTGTCGGATATTTGGGGCAGAAATAAGAAGAAATTTCTTCACCCAGATTTGTGCAGAATCTTTAGAATTTAAGAGGGCTGTGGGGGCTCAGCTGTTGAGTTTATTCAACAGAGATTGCCCAGTTTTTGGATACTGTGGGAATATGGGGTTAGTTTTCAGAAATCACACTGAGGTAAGAGATCACCATTCTTCTTGTACAATCCCTTTACCCCGTATTGCTCTTTTTAAAAATAACTCTTTTAAAGGAGGTTATTGACTTTGTTTCAATAACAGTTTGGAAGTAGGTGTATGTAGAAGTGAGGAAGGATTTATAATAAGGGCAAAATAATTGTTTACAGTAGATGGATTCTGAAAAATATACTGATAATATGACATTTTTTCAAAAAAAAAGTTCAGTCCTAATGAACCAAAATCCAAATCCAAAATATTGCGAATTTGACATAAAAACAGAAAATACTCAGGAGGTCAGGCAGCATCTGTGGATAGAAAAATAGAGTTAATGTTTCAGGTCAATGATATTTCATCAGAACTGAATTAACTGAATTTAATTTCAAACTATTTGTGAGTTATGTTCATCTTGCCACTTTCATTGTGTACATTTCCAAATTGGTCAATTTTCAATGACCTTAAAGAAACTAGCATTTTTTCCTTGGCTTCCTCTGTTGATGATACTACAAATGCCGACTGATGAAAGATAAGGTTTTCCCCTCAACTTGGGTACAAAACATTTTAAAGGTGACTTTAGGCTGCTCTATCACTGCCACCAATGTGTTTGAAAAGGCAACATTTTTGTGCAGAAGGCGTTTAATAAATGTAATTTATACAGGGTTTTCGTGGACATCAGCTTCATGAAGTTCTCATGGCACCTGGAACAGCAGACTTGACAGCAGACGTAGATTTCAGCTACCTGCGGCAAATGACAAAGGGAAAAGTGACCACCTTAGGACCAATTTCACAGCAGGAATTTCTAAGGAATATGGGCATTGATGTAAGACTTCAGGTAAGCTGTTGACAGTTGTTTTCCTGTATATTGTTTCTTGATTTGATCTTTTCCAAAGCTATGGATTGTCAGAATTATGTATCAGTTACCTAGATTTGAATTTTAAAGCGAGATTCCTAGAAACTCCAAGGGATTTGGAATGTTCTCCACAAACATGTTCCAATTTCTGCCTCTTGTATTTGTTGGCTTACTTGATCAATATTTCGGAGACACAAAAGACTGCAGATGCTGGAATCTGGAGCAAACAAAAAACTGCTGGGGGGACTCAGCAGGTCAGGCAGCACCCGGGTAGAGAAATTGACAGTTGACATTTCGGATCCAGTTAAAAGTATCAACCCGAAACGTTGACTGTCCATTTCTCTCCACAGATGCTGCCTGGCCCACTGAGTTCCTCCAGCATTGGATTTTTGGTCAATATTTCTGTTGTGGGTGAAAAATATTTTTTGTAATGCACTATTTTGGTCTGGGGAGCGGCAAGATTAGCAGAAACTAACAGTGGGTGTTTAGCATCAGAAAGGCCTCTTTAGTACCATTGTAATAATTATTATTGATTATCTTTTCCTGTACTTGAACTAGGTACTTTTTAATTTCTATTTAATAAATACCGTCAAAACCAGTTATATACAGCAATAAATTTGAAATGAATGACTCACCAAGATGCATATTAAAAAGAAAGTTCTAATAGTCCAAGTGGACAGACAATGGTGCATTGTTTCTGTGATGACATTTCATTAGCATCAGTTAAAGTTAGGTGTGTAAAACTTTTGAAGGAAGTACAGAGGCAGAAAATGGGAGAGGGGAAGAAAGAACATCAGTGGGATGAGGGACCAAAGCAAAATGGACAAAAGTTGGGTTTAGCAGATGTAAATAACCATAGCAGGACCACTAGTAATTGCTGCACTCTGGTTTTAAAAAAAAGGAACTATTGAGATATACACAAGGAAACAGGCCCATTACATTAATCCTACACTAATCCCACTTTTTATTCTCCCCAAATTTTCATCAGCTTCTCCCAGATTTTACCACTCACCTACACACTTGGAGCAATTTACAATGGCCAATTAACCTACCAACCTGCACGTCTTTGGGATGTGGGAGGAAACCCACACTGTCACATGCAAACTCAACACAGACAGTACCCGAGGTCAGGATTGAACTCGGGTCTCTGGTGCTATGAGGGAGCATCTCTACTAGCTGTGCCACTGTGTTGTCCTTAGCGGTTATCATCTGAAGTATGCAAACAAAAGCTTTTCACTGTATCTTGGTACATGTGACAATAATAAAACAATCCCAACCAATACCACTACTTAGCGGTGAACCCTCAAGTCTATAAAACATCTGATTGAACGATGGGGTCCCATTCCTCAGACTTCTGTTGAATTTCACAAGCGCTTTCATTTTCCACTCTGATTTTTGTCATCACAAGATCCAGCTCCAACTGTTCCCTTCCTTTCCTCAAATTTGACAAAAATAGCTGTTGTAGTGTATTTTGTTTTATTTAAGCAGATAATTATAATCATAGTAAAGAAATGTTTGAATATTTTGTTCTCTACACACAATAGTCTTTTGGCAAGTAATTTTCAAACTCGTGTTTCTTTCCTTATTTGTCAACCCCAGAAGGTTGCTCTCCATGATGTAACTTGGAGAGCCACAGAATTTTTAAAAACTGTCAGCTTCCTTCCCTACTGACACAGGATTTCATTTTGACCAAGGTGTATCAATTCAGCCTAAAGCATTACGTCTTTCAGAATATGTTAGCTGATATCTTACAACTGTCTATATCATATGCACAGTTTTTTTAATATGCACATTAAAACTTGTGAATGAAGACTGTGCAGGTATACAACACAGTCAATGTATAAAATAATTTATTAGATGTCCAGTCATTAATGATGTGATCTTTTTTCTTTCATTGGTGTATTGTTTATGTTCCCTGTTCCATTACACACATCAGACAAACTTTTGGTGCAGTTAGAGCCACACTTTATATGCAGGGCAGTGCCTTTGCATTGACTGGAATCTGCAATTAAAATCATCAACTAGATTAGCAAAACAAAGCTTTGTTTATAATTTAACTTCTTTAGTAATAGAGAAAATGAAAATTTATTTAATTTTTTTGCTGCCTTTTTGCATCTACTAAGAATAATTCATTTATTAATATAGTCTGCTTCCCCCTTGCATTTTACAAATGGAAGCTTTTCTGATGAAAAAAGGATAAACTTGTATGTGTGCTGTACTGTTTATATCCTTCAGTTTTTTCCACAACTAATCAACCATTTTTGAAATATCATCACTATTGCTGTACAAAATTTTATAGTTGAAGTGTCCTGCTCTTGGGGCTTGTAGTTTTGAACTAGGCTAACAATGAAGTATTAGTGTTGAACTGATGAATTTGCCTTCCTTTGAACAAGATTTTCAATACTAGACAAACACTTCTGTTTAAATGCTAGATGAAGTCCTCATTGTAACTTGCAGTGTAGGTTAGAGAATTTTCTTGGCATCCTGGTCAACATTCTTCCCGACCACCAAAACTCATTATCTGAGCAATTCCTCAGTTGTTGACTGTTGATCTTTGGTGAAAATTTTATGCTGTGTTTGTAGACGACGTCACTCCAGTTCAAATAAATTCTTTTATTACATTTTGTTTTTCATGGTTACAGTAAGATGTTACCTTTTAGTTTAGAGGCACTATGAATGCTGGGCTTTTGGCTGCTTTTGCCAATATAAAGTCCAAGAAAACAATATTTTGCTTCCATCTGTCAATGGTTATTTGAAGATGAGTTATATTGTTTGATTAAATATGACTAGTAGGCAGCCTGCTGTCACCAGCTCATTTTGCCACCCTGGAGAACTCTGGCCAGCCTTTGTTTTAGTTGATGATTTACAAAATGGTATTCATGTGCTACCAATTTGGTGCCTAACTTGCATGGATACCACCAACGTGATGCTCAACTCACACCAATATAACAGGGGTATAATCTGTGATTAGATTCGCTGTGGGATTATCTTTGTGCTGTAGCCTGGAGCCACTATTGTAGCCAGCAGTGACTGCACTGCACTCCTGCCACAGTTGTATCACTTGTACCAGCTCAGCTCTTCCCAATGTTTTTGGCAAGCCTTTCACCATGTCTGGAATTGCACTTGTAACAGCAGGAACTGAGAGCTGTGCAGATGATCATGGATCTCCTTATGAGACTTTCAAGGTGTATTAAGTGGTTTTTAGTAGAGTTGAAATCACAGTATTTACATGTATTGTTTTCATACATAGAGCGTATTTATTGTATTTATATCCTTGTGGTTTTGCATTCGATTGAGGAAATTAAATCAATCCTCTTTCATAACTGATTTTTTCCCCCCTTGTTTTGATCTTTACCCTCTTTTTAGGTACTATTGAAAAATACATCTGACCCAGCCACACACAAAAACCTAATTGAAGCCTACGATATGATAATGAATCCTAAGAAGATGGGGAAACGATTTAAGTTTTTTGCTTTGATGCCTCATGGTAGAGTAGTAAGTCAAGACGCCAAGCCTGTGAAACATGGCCGAAAGGCATCACCTGTTGCAGGATTCAGTGAACTGCATTTGTAAAGCAGGACCAGGAAAACTAGTCGGATATGATTTTCACTGCCCTGCTACACCGTAAGTGAATAAACTCATGGTGCTGAATCCAATGTCAAACCATTTTGGTTATGTAAATCTCGTCCTAGGAGTAATTCATAAATGAATTGATCTAAGTGTTTCCATTATTGATTGGTTAAATGCATTATTCAACCAAACGTCACCTTGCTGCTGCTCACCCTGCATACAGTACATTATTTAGGCATCATATTCTGATGTGGAAAAAGTGGATACAGTGTTAAGTGACAGGTTGGCAACCAACCCCACTGCTGGTTTTGGATGTTATGAACGTATGAGTTGTGACTGCACCCATCTGGGCAAGTGGTAAGTATTCTATCCCAATGCCTGTTTCACCCTCGAAAGTGATTGTCACCTTTCATACAGCATCTGGCCCTTACAGTTTTCATAACACATATTGTTGATGTTATTTTTCCATTCAGTCATTATCAGTGAAAATTGGTTGAGTAGTTGCTGAGCCAGTCAAACTTGGCACTTATCTTCTTAAGTCTTTATCACAAGAGAATAACTGAATGGATTAAAACTATGGGGGCAGGAGGGGTGGGTGTTGTAAGTAGGAATAGGAATGTAGAAAATGGGTGTCAATATTAGTGAACAGATTTTTACTGCCGCAGAGGTTGCTTTTCTGTATGTATTGATGTCGTAATGCTTTTGTTCTGGGATTGCACCATTGCACATGGGTTCACTCTGCTGGAGTCCACCCCGTTCGGCAGCACTTCAGTGTCTCAGCACTGAGTACTACATGCAACAATGAATTTCAATTTTTTTTGTGTGATAAAACAATTTCCAGGCAAGTGCTTGGATGATTCTTCTAGCATTGGAAACAATTGCTAGAACTGGTTTCATCATCTTTTTCCTTCCATTCTAACCACTTGACCTGAAATCTTCATCAGCCTACCAGCTTATGTCATCAATGAGATAATCTTTTCCTGACAACTCTTCCAACTTTCCTTTTACGGCACTTGTATCAGTTGTTTTGTTTTCTCACACATCTTCTCTCCCCTAAAACTACCATCTTTCCTTTCATGCCTATTTATTTCCCTCCCTTCCTTGGGTCCTTGATGATTCCTAACTTTTAACAACAGCTTCTTTTGTTTACAGCTAATGAGCTTAAGCAATAACATGAATTATCATTGTTATGAATTGAATGGTAGTGAATTATTGCTTCTCAACGCTTCAACCTTTGTATTAATGCTTATCTTGCCTCTTTGATACAGCTCCGAGTCTCCTATGAATCTGTCCTCGACTTATTATTTTGCTAGATGTTGCTCCTCAGTTACATTGCTTGGAAGGGTCAGCTTTCACAAATTGCATTAATAATAGCCCCTCTACATCTCTAAGCCCTTTGCTGCCTCAAGTACTTCCACGCTGTATGATTCTTTGCTGATTATCAGACAAGTAATGGAGGGATATAGACCATGTTCAGGCAGATGGGATTAGTTTAAATTGGCACCGTGGTGAGCACATAGTGGGCCAGATGGCCTGTTGTGTGCTGTAAAATGTTCTATCATCAGGTTTTAGATATTCACAACATTGATTTGAGACATTGAGGTGCATAAGATTAACTTCCTCGGTTAAAATGAGCACACAAATTTCATTTTGTACCTCTAATTTCAGCCCTTAGTAACTTTCACATAGGCACCTATATCTTTTGCAACCTGTATTCTGGTTGTTGGGGGAGTGGAAGGGACCAGGTTTGGATGATGGGGTGTGATGCGGCAGGGAGAGGGACTGATTGGAAGATCTATTCATACAATTTTCTGACCAGGGCATTACTACCAAGGCCAATATTTATTCCCAGCCTAATTGTGCTTGGCAGTAAAGGTGCCCAGTGGGTGGTGAGGTCCAGTATTTAGACCCAGCAACAATGTTTGCACGGCAGTATAGTATCCTAATTGGTGGTGGTTTCCAATTTGCTTGCTGCCCAAGGGTTTAGAAGGCAACCTTAGTGGCCAGGTGCATAAGGTTTGTGATGTGTCCCAAATGCTCTTTTCTAAATGAAAATATTGCAATATACACTTAATACAAAGTACAGTATACCAGTGGTGGACAGAGATTGGCAACCGAAATGCTGCTCAAACATGCTGCATTGTCCTGGATGAGGTGCATATTTAAATGTTCTTGGAGCTGCACTCGTCCAGACAAATGGAAAGTATCCATCAAATGCTACTGACTTGTGCCTTGGAGATGGTGGGAAAAGCCATCAGTCATGCACCACAGAACACTTGCTCTCAGATCTGATGTTGTAGCCACAATGGTTATGTGGCTGGTCCATTTGAGTTTCTGCTCAAAGGTGACCCTCTGTGCTGTTGGAAGACATAGTGGTAGTAATGCTTATTGGAAAGGAGGGGGCCCATGAAGAGTAGTGGCTGGGAGATTCTTCGGGATACATGTAGGGGGAGGGATTTAAAATTTAAAAAAAAAAGGGTTCTGGCAGCAGTGGTGGGTGAATCTGGAACCTGCTAAATGGGGATGGTTTGAGGAAAGTCTTTCCAGGGTGGTAAGTGAGGAAGGTCAAAGGATATAGATGCATCTGGGAGGTTTACAAGCTGTGATACGATGACCATTGTGTCCCACAACAGAAATCCCTACCGGAACAAGGTGGTCCAAGTTCACCTGTAATGCTCCATAAGTACTGCACAAGGAATGACATCATCCCGTGTGCAGTGCTCCAAAGGAGTATTAGATGGGGAATGACATCTTGTGCCCTGATGTGGAAATCACAGTGGGTAACTAATGACTAGTAGTACAGGTGGGGTTTTAAGTATTGTGAATTTATCTGGAAATGGTGATGATTATGTTTCACTCAGGGGATGTAGAGTTTTCAATTGCGTAACTATGAACAAAGCAGCATTATGCAATTAATTTTCCAGGAAGATGTCCATTATCAACAAGACCACTTTCTTCCATCTCTCTCCCCATTTTGGCTTCTTTCCTGCAGCTATCTCGCACAGCTATCTCCATCTTGCTGTTTGAGTCCATCTCAGCCAACTCCAAAACTCTCTTATTTTGCCACCAGGAAAATATTACTCATGCATCTGTCCTTCAATCTTTATAGGTATCTAAATCTCTCCAGAAGCAGGTCCCATCCTCCTGATTCCCTGAATACAACACCAAGTGTATTTCCCACCAAACTCCTTTTCCAAAGATTGCCAATTGCACTTTCATATTGAGTCCTACTGGCTGTCCTCATTGATGACTTTCAGGTCTCACCATCTCTGCCACTTACTTAAAATGTTGTTCACACCTCAGTGTTGCTGCCATCATGATATGCCATCCATTCCCTTGCACCACATTAGTAATGCCTTGAGGTTAAAGATATTATATAAATGTGAACTGTTGTCAGCACTTGAACTGTAATTTTGCAAATAAATGACAGTAAAAGTAACAATTTTAAATTCCAATCAGTTTTATTAAACTGTAAGTACTAAAATATACAAAACACTTTTCTGTAAGATTCCTGCCAAGCCAGTGGCAACACTGATGATGTAAAGATTCTCAGGAACAGCCTGTAAATATTTCCCAACAGTTATCATAAACTGACTGGTCTTTTGTGCTGTTGTCTTAAGTATGGTTCCTTATTTCCATCACACTTAATAGTAAATATAGACCATGGCAACTGCACTGATTAGTTGGTGCAGTGTAAAAATGCTGGAGAGCCCTTATTAAACCACCACTATAATATTCATGACTATTCAGCACACACCAGGGTAAGCAAAAAGTGGATTTTTTTAAAAAAGAATCTCATAGACAAAAACAGACTAGGTTAAATAAAATTTGGTTTTGCCATCCATTATCTGGCCCCTGACTGTATGTTCTATTTATTAATTAAAAAAAGGAAATAGTATGACATATTTTATCCCACTCAAGTTGAGAATCTTTTACACTTCTAGTGCCTTCTCACTAACTCTGCCAAAGGACATATTTTCTGAACAATTTGCCAAACATTTGTTTATCCTACATGCATTAGTTAGCCGGGGGCTCTTCCAATTTTTGCTCTGTGATGCAATTTTAAAAACAGAGTGGAATGATCAGGAACCACTTGCAAAGTTAATGCATTAGAGCATTAAATTGATTGTTCTAATATTTAAATAAAATAAAAATCTTGAAAGCTATTTATAAAATCTAGGTGATTATTACTTAAGGTTTATTTCACTGTAAGGAGTAATGCAACTCTGCATAATTTTATTCACTGTCTATACTCCAATATTACAGGATTGGATCATAGAGACAGCACCCATGGGACTTCAGTGATGGTGGATTACACAAGTGGGAATCTTTGTTGGGTTATGTAATTGAGAATCCTTGAGCTACAAATACTCTTTAATTTACGCATCCAAATACAGCTATCAATACACTGTAGTATTTATCTGCCTTTACAAACCAACTCCAGAACATTCACCATGTCTTAAGGAAAAAACATGAAGACAAAGATCCCTATCAAATAAAAGACAAGGAATGCAGAAGCAATATTAAGCAATGGTGCAATTTACACATTAAAATTCCTAAACCAAGCCAAATTTAGGAAAATGGGAATTTGAATGTCATGTTCATTCTTCACCCAATTTGCAAATTTTGTACAGTACCAATTCAAAGGGTTAGTTTGGTCCCTGTTGATGATGGATGTACACAGGCAACAAGAAATATTCTCCAAGCAAAATGTATAATTGATGTGATGCAATTTTAGTTGCTTTAATTTATTAATATTTTATATAATTTGACTATACTAGATCTGGTATACTGTACTTCCACATCCCTAATTGTAACAGGTTAGGAAAGTAATACTTGTCAAAAAGAAGAGGTTTACCTTAAATCCTTAAAATAGACTCTAAACTTAATTTGCTTCCTTTGCCAAAATTGCACTTAAATCACATAGAGCAAAGATAACAGCACAGTTGCAATATATAAAAACATATATATATCTCAAACCAGAAGGAAAGCACTGGCTAAACTTAATTTTGGGAATGTTTGTGACTATAACCAAGTTACTTCACTCCTTAGATCATCTTCCAGTATTGGAGTGCACAATTTAGTCTAATAACACTCAATTATAACTAATGCAAGACAAACTATAGCACACTTAAATATACAAGCGTAAGCAAAAGGCTAACACTAAAGCATAAAATGAGAATTCCCCATCGCCACCCACACTCTCCTCACTCCCCCCCCCCCCCCCCCCCAAAAAGTTATATTTGTTCAGTTTGATAGGCAGCAATTCCACAATTACAAACAAAACAACAAAAATTGTCTCAGGTGAAGTCTTGGTTCCATTTCTACTGATACTACATCTCATTTACTATCCTCTTCCAACTGCCCAATAGCACAAAAACACCATAGTAAGCTGTATTTAAAATTTAGCAGTCCTTGTGCACTGGTGAAAAACCCAGGCATAGAATGTTAGAAGATCCTTACAGCATTGCATAAAGATAAGATCATAGCTTATTTATCTATTCTAACTGCTCTACCACCATCCCCTCAAACAGCTACTGGAATGCATTCGAAACCATACATTTTATTGTCCAAATATGCTGTCGAAAAACCATTCTGCCCAATCTTTTGACATTCTATAAAACAGGACAGACATTAAATAACAATATCAGACATTCATTTGTAAGTGAAATTCTTTTTGACAACAGGTTGAAATATGATAGAAAAGCTTCTCCTTAAACTATAAATCAGAATGGTTAAATTTATTTAATTAAAAACTAAAGTAACAGCATCTTAACAGGCAGGTTTTTCAAATTAACTTGAAGACTCAGATAATACTACGATAAAATAAATCACAAGATGTTTCTTGAAAGAAATGGTCACTTTTTTTAAAATATGAAGTTAAAAATCTGGAAAAATGGATAGTCAAATAAAATTATTCTTTTATTCCTTATGTAAAAGAACAGAATTTTACTGAACGGAGAGGTTGACATTAAGCAAGAGATACAGAAGTTATGTGTTCAGGACAGTGAAGCAGGTTAACTTGCCTATTTCGTTGTCCTGAACACACAACTTTATTATACCTTGCTTAATGTCTGTTTGGTGTCTAAAAACATGAGTTTTGGAATAGAATAATTAGAATAGCATTTGGGTAAAAGAATCAGAATCCCTCAGGGACAAGGATTTTCTCTCAATTCTATACACCTCACATTGATTATGTTTAAGTGTAAACTCTAACACAATGGTCTTGTATTTGTCATGAACATGGAAAGAACCAGTAATGCAATGTCAAAAGGAATCGAGAAGAGTGTTGACATAGTCAGGATCCTCCCAAATCCAATCAGTAAATTAATGGGATAAGTAAATTGAACACCATTGCATTAAACAAAAGATCTCCCATAGAACCCATTGGTCACAGTGCAGGGAAACAAATCAGCTCTTGATCAGTTTTCCAAATAATCCATGCTAAGAAGTGCAGAGAGTTAAATGGGATCAGACTCAATCAGGACAACTTTTCTTGGATCAAGCAGGTCCAGCTGAACAGAGAAATGTGGCTGGAACTGTATCAGGGAAAGAAAGAAAGCAAAGGAGGAAGATGAAACAAAACGCCCCTTAAGTTTTGGATCTGTACTTAGGATTTTACATACAAAAGAAATATAACTCATTTAAAAACAGTGGTCTGGAACTTTCAATGAGAAAATTGGTGAGACTATCGGTTTGGACCGATTACTGGAATATGCACAGTAATCCAAAATCAGCTGTCAAATGAATCACTGGGGGGACTTTACAGTCTTCTACAGTGTGCTCACTAAATTGCTGAGAGCTTTGACTGTTTACAAAATAGTTTGCTGTAAAAATTCACCAAAACTGTTACAACTATGTTAAATGAGTTATAACTGGGTTTCTAATGGTGTACAAAGCTATAATTACTGCTTAGCAACCTACCTGGTTTTGCAATCTAATCTTATATATGTGGCTTGCAGTCAAAGTTCTGTGCCTATTAATGGAATAATTCTCAAACATTTAAATCGTTAGACAACCAAGCTGAGATAACAAGGTTTTATGCAAGGGAAATCATATTTGACAAACTTGCTAGAGCTCTATGAGGATGTAACAAACAGTACTTGTAGATGTAGTGTATTTGGATTTCCAGAAAGCATTTGATAAGGATAAAAGATTGGGTGTAATGTATTGACATGGATAGGGGAGTGACTAACTAACAGAAAACAGCGAGTTGGGATAAATGGGTCCTTTTTGGATTGGCAATCAGTAACTAGTGTGGTGCCACAGGAATCAATGCAGGGACCTAAACTAATATAATCTATATTGTAGTCTTGGATGAAAGGATTAATTTGTTGATGATACAAAGATAGGCAAGTTAGCAAATTGTGAGATGGACTAAGTGCCTGCAAAGTGCAAGCCAATGGGTAAGGAGTTAGCAGACGAAGTATAATCTGGAAAAATGTAAAGTCATCCACTACGGAAGGAAGAATCAAAAAGCAAATTTTTATTTAAATGGAGTGAGACTACAGGAAGTTGCAGTATAAAGGGATCTAAGGGTCCTAATACCTGGAACACAAAAGGTAGCACACATATATGGCAAGCAATTAGAAAGGCTAATAAAATGTTGGCCTTTATTGCAAGGGGCATTGAATATAAATGCAGTGAGTTTTTTTTTGTTGCTTTACAGGCCGCTGGTGAAACTATCTGGAGAAGTGTGCTCAGATTTGGTCTCTATCTTTAAGGAAGGAATGTGATACATTAGAAACTGCAATGAAGAGGTTAATAGACACACTGCATACACTTGGAGGCTGGAGTGAGAGGGTTCAGGACTTGTGTCCCTTTTGTTTAGCCTGCCAATGATGAAAACAGTCGGCCAATTGCACCTTAATGTTTATTTACAAATTTACTGTTTCCTGTCAATAGTGTCATTAATTTTTTACTCCCTTAAAGTATCACTGTTGTAGGGCAATATTAAAATTGGTCCTAAGTGTCCACCTGATTAAAAACAAACTGCTGATATATAATTCAATTAATTTTAATAGGTCATTTTTTAAAAGAAAAAAGATCTTTGAATAAAATTACAAGTGGAAAATTTAATGTCAATTAGACTGCAGACATGGATTGGTTTAGATACACATCACAGGTCACTATACTGAGGTCATAATGTGTTACTCTTGGGGGTGTGGCCGGTGATAGCTAACATCTTTCACAATACTCTTTAAGTTACATAACCTGTTTTATGCCAGTTACATATTTTGCTGTGTCTAGGTTTGTAATCTTTAGGATGAACTGAGAGTTGAATTGACTGTGTCCTGACCAGGATGCATGATACTCAGAGAAGAACATCATCTTTTTTAACTCTTGCTTGCTTTTGGCAAATGAACTCCTTGTATTAAAATAGATCTAAAGAGTGGGTGAGGAATAGCAGCCCCTCACCAACTCACTGCTTCAGAGATTCAATGCATAGTCAGCTCCAAACATTCAGGTGAGAGGCTTTAACTACACATGGGCTTTGCTGGCTCAAGCATGAGAAAACAAATGCTGGAAGTTTGAACTATCATATTGCAAATACTGATCCAAGTGCAATCAGGATTTCGGTACTGGTGGGAATATTGAGGTCTTTATATATAGAACATAGAAAGCTAATTGGTCCATTATGTCACTGTACAACCTCCACTTGCGCCACTCTGATGCATGTTCAAACCATCTTCCTCCTGTCATTAATTTGAATAACTGACAGGACAGTTACCTGCAGCGGGAATGCTGGCTGGTAGCAGAGAAAAGTAGATTTAAATGGTTAAAAGTTTAAAGATGAGTTTCTGTAGAAGTTAAATTTGTACTTCTGTTAAGCAGCAAGAAATGATGTGACGACTCGTTACACACCAGCAAGTCGAGCAGGGTTCTGGCACTGACAAATCAAAGCCTCTCTGCATTGCCCTCCAGTGACTAGAGTCTGGAATAACAGGATGGAGGCAAGGAAATGTGCTCACTCCAATTGCATCCATTCTACCATGGGAGTTTACAACATAACCCGGTCTAAAGAATCCTCTATAGAAGTAGAGTGGGATCCTGTATTTTCCTTCAGTATCTTTTCTTCATTCTACATCAATTTATTTTACTTATGGTTACATTTTTGAACACGAGTAATTGAATTTTGTCTCTGCTATCAGGAGAGAGATGCTGCAACTTTACCTTTTAAATTTATTTGCAGGAGTGTTTAGGTGGCTTGATCATACCAGCTTCACAATTCAGTCAATGAAAGCAATACTGTCATTCTCTGAGAGGCCTCCACATATAATAGTGTAATACTGTTGCAATAACCAAGAGCCGTCAGCCACAAGGTGGAGAGAGCAGGATGTACAAAAATAATCAAACAGTTGTGTGAACAAATTGATTATTTACTCTCAAACCTGCTATCCCACTTTCATATAACCAGAGATCCCTACTGAAACAGAATTTGGTCCAAGCAATAGCCCTTGTCCTACAATGGACAAAATTTATTCTCAATAACTACCATTGCTGAAAATTCAAAACACTTGTGAAAAAGAGATTGTCTGATCTAGCTTTGCATTTAGTAAACAAGTAAATTTATGGCTTGGTACCAAAAAGGTACTTGGGTGGATAGTATTAAACCAGCTAAATACTAGAAAAGGAATGTTTGGTTTAAAGTCTATAGCTCACAGCATTTACATGTCCTCTTTCTCCTCATACATCAGTCACTAAGTCTCCAGCTGTGCTATAGGCTTGCAGTCTCCATTTACACCATATCCCTTCATTGTCATGTAGGCTGATGTAAAGAGCTGGGCAGCATCCAATCCACTTTGGCTTTGCTGTACAGCAAACAGCAACAAGTCTTGGCTTCCTTTTACCCCAGTGGCAGTGTTTTCCACATCATTGCTGTGATATTATTCACTCCTGGCAGTTTGCCCAGTTTGATACATTAAGGATCTTCCTCCATATCATCTAGATTGGGTGCCATGATGAAGTGTTTGGGATACTGGAGATGGTGTTCTTGGGAATATTCTTCCCAACGTGCATCATCACTTTCATGTGTGATGTAACGCTCTCCTTTCCTGGTTTCAAACTCTCGAAGATCTAGCCACGTCTGATAATCCTATAAAAACAGGCAAGAAAACATTTAAGTCCTGACTAACTCAAGAATACTTCAGCATACTAAGATTAGTGTAAAACTCAACAGCTGAACAAATTATTCACTTGATTCAAGCATTAGAACTATTAAAATCCAAAAGTTGAAGCTGATTTGCCTTAAATGGCCACAGAGTCAGAGAGCAATACAGCACAGACACAGGCCCTTCAGCCCAACAAGTCCATGCCAACCACAATACCTACCCAGCTAGTCCCAATTTCCTGTGTTTGGCCCATATCCCTCAAAGACCCACCCCTCCATGTACCTATCCAAGTACTTCTTAAATGATACAATTGCACTTGCCTCAACCACTTCCTCTGGCAGCTCGTTCCATATACTCACCACCCTCTACATGTAAAAGTTGCCCCTCAGGTCCCTTTTAGATAATTCCTCTGTCACCCTAAATTTATGCTCTCTAGTTTTGGACTTCCCTACCCTGGGGAAAAGACTGTGACCATCCACCTTATCTATGCCCCTCATGATTTTATAAACCTCTATAAGGTCACCCGTCATTCTCCTATGTTCCAAGGAATACAGAATTAGCCTGGCCAATCTCTTCCTGTAACTCAGGCCCTCTAGTTCAGGCAACATCCTCATAAGTCTTTTCTGCACCTGTTTAACCCTGTCTTTCCTAATAACAGGGTGACCAAAACTGTACACAGTACTCCAAGTGCAGCCTCACCAATGACTTATCCAACTGCAACATAATGTCCCAACTCCCGTACTCAATGCCCTGAGTGATAAAGGTCAGCATGCTAAATGTATGTCTACTTGTGATACCGCTTTCAACAAACTCTGCACTTGTACTCCTAGGTCCCTCTGTTCCATTACACTCCCTAGTGCTGTACTATTTATAGTACAAGTCCCACATTGGTTTGACTTTACAAAATGCATCACCTCACACTTATCTGCATCGAAATTCATTTTCCACTCGTCGGCCCACTTCCCTGACTGATCCATATTCCCCTGTAATCTACAATAACCTTCTTCACTATCAACACCACCTCCTAATTTTGTGTCATCCGCAAATATACTGATCAAGCCTTGTGCGTCACATTTATATAAATAATGAATAACAAGGGTCCCAACACCAACTCCAATAGCACACCATTAGTCACCGGCCTCTGTTCTGAGAAACAACCTTCAACCACCACCCTCTGCTTCCTATCTCCAAGACAATTTTGAATCCACCTAACTAGCTCTCCCTGATTCCATGTGACCCAACCTTCCAGACCAGCCTACCATGCAGGACTTTGGTGAAGACCTTGCTAAAGTCCAAACAGACAACATCCACTGCCCTACCCTCATCTACATTTTTGGTTACCTCTTCAAAAAACTCAAATGTTCGTCAAGCACGACTTTCCACGCACAAGACTCCTCCTAATCAGCCTCTGTCTATCCAAATGCTGGTAGATCCTGTCCCTCAGACTTCCCTCCAGTAACTTCCCCACTACTGACATCAGGCTGACCAGCCTGTAGTTCCCTGGCTTGTCCTTGCTACCCTCCTTAAGCAGCAGAACATTAGCCACCTTCCAGTTTTTGGGAACTTCACCAGTGGCTAACTATAAAGTAAATATCTCTGCAAGGGCCTTCGCTATTTCTCCTCTAGCTTCCCACAAAGTCCCAGGATGCACTCAGTCAGGTTCTGAGGATTTATCCACTTTAATGCGCTGTAAATCTGCAAATACCTCCTCCCTGGTAATACAAATATCCTCCAAAACATCTCCACTTGTTCCCTTTATCTCTTGAGCAACTATGATTTCCTGTGTCCAACATAAGACCTTAAATTAAAATTAACAATTCATTTTTAACTAGCCAGCTAAGCTCGTTAGATTTCTTAAATTCTACCAGGTTACTCATTCCAGATTGCTATCTCAAGATCCGCCCAGAGGCTTGGGAAATGAGGAGGTCAGCAAAGAGAAAGAAAAATATTGAACTGATCAGAAGAAATGGTCTGGCACACACATCTTCATACAACACATGGACTCTACACAACACTTGCACAAAATAACCTCCAAATGAAGGAGAAAGGAAGTTTCCTACCCCCACCCCCCAAAAGAGGATGCAAAATAGTCCTGATTAGGAGCAAATTTCTTCAGATTCCCAATGCCTCCGTAGTCCCTCATAAAATCATACAGCTGTAAAAGACCAAGACTATACTCTCAATCAGATAGAGCTCTTTCATCTTCCCCGTTTGATAAGTAGATATCAAATGTCAGATACACTGTCATGTATTATTCCACCAGTATATTTTAACATTGCACAACCTCAGTATTAGAATCAATGGTAGGATATGAATGTTGTTATTTTGTAACTCTAATTATTTTGGTGTTTAATCTCTACTACTTCAGAAAACCAATGAAATCCAAGGGAATAATTAGTAAACTGAAAGCATTGGATTCCCACTTAATCCCAATTTAGTTCTAATAAAAAAAAGTTCTCACTGAATGAAAATGCTATTTAAAAGGGCCATCGAAGACAACACAGGCAGTTGCAAAGTTCAGAAAAACAAAATTTGCAAAACGCAAATCATAATGATGCTCCACTTAACAGGAGTTACTGTAAGTTTACCTGTAGCCAAGGGTGACTGAGTGATTTGTCCACACTGTAACGTTTTCTCATCTTTACTTGCAACAGGTTGTTAATTAGATCAATGGCTAGCAAAAGAGGCAAAAATTCACTGAGTTAGTGATGTGGGATGGCCAGAACAAACAAGCAGTACCTAAAAATGACAGCACTTTTCCAAGATATTGTGTATGATAACGAGACAAACATATTAAGTTGACTTTATTCAGTCACAGAGAAAGCAAGTGGAGTGGGATGGGGATGCCAGTATTACAGTACACTCTTTGCAGGCTTCTCAGCACATTGGGGCATCCAGATATCACAAAAGGCAGTGTGGTTTTTTTTCCTTTTTTTTGATCTGCTAATGCATTTTGTGTTATCCCCTTACTTTATGAAAAGGAATGAATCATAGTAGTATTCGAAGAAAGGATCTTAAAAATACAATAATGGCCATAACTTGGACAAATGATATTTTTATGTAACAACTTTCACAACCTCAGGTTATGCTAAATCATTTTGCAGCCAATAAATCTCTTTGTGGTAAAAGGGATTAATTAAAAATGAAGTGCTGGAAATATTCAGGAAGTATCAGTTCTGATGGAAAGTCATTAATCTGTAATTTTAACTCCATTTTTCTCTCTTCACAGATGCTGGCTGATTTGCCAAACATTTCCAACATTTTCTGTTTTTATTTCAGATTTCCAGTGTCTGCAGCTCTGTATTTCTTGATGTGTGTGCACAAGAAGCCAAAGTCAGAGAAAGTGTATATTCAGGCTGGGAAGGACTGGGAGATATAGCAAACGTAAAGCCAGAGAAGAAATTGAACATGAGATTGAAGATTTTAAATCTGAACCATTGATGGACCAGGGTACAACGCAACAGAGAATGGGAACGGTGGGCAAGAGGAAGCTGGTGGGGTCTAAGATGGCTGGAAGCTTAAGACAGGTAGAGGATTGGATACTGACAAGGGAGCACTGGAATAATGAACCAAAGGCAAATTATTTATAGATGCTGCAAATCTGAAATAATAAAACAGGAAATGCTGGGCCTAGCTACCAAATGAGAAATATTCTGTAGAGGAAGAGAGAAAGAATGAACATTTAGATAGTTTTTCAACTATTCTTGTGAAAGTTCATTCACCCTGATACCTTAACTTTGTTTCTCTCTCCGTTAATATTGCCCAACCTGCTGAATATTTCTCATATTTTCTGTTTTTAACTTGAAATAGTTAAATGGCAAAAGCCAGGAGGAGTAGAGCCATTTACTTAGGAGGAAGTAGGTGATCTGTCTCTGTAACCCAGAACAATAAGGTAGAGAAGATCAGCTCCAGGTTGGCAAGGTTGAGAGCAATCTGGTTCATCATTTGGTTAGTGAAAAGAAAGGGAATTAAATCAGTGGCATGGGAATGAAGTTTGTGACAGGAGCTGAAGACAATGTGTGGTCTTCCAAAAACTTAGCCGGAGAAAACAGAGGCTCATCAAGGACTAGAGCTCTGACATGTAACCTGTTAGCAAACAGGTCCATAGAGGTGTCAATGACGTAAATAGGGTATAGCAATATCAATTTAACCCAGAGGCAAGATGTACGCAGGGTAATTATGTAGATGAGAGAGCAACTGTAAGAATATTATAATTGCTTTATCATTGTTGTTAATGTTTAAATAGAGCTTTTTGTGTGCTATAAGATTTTAATTTTAATTCAGTTTCATATTCCAAGACAGTGCGCCCTCACTAACAGCCAACTGGATTGCAACACCAACTGTATCTAAAGGCTGCAAGCTACAGAACATTCCCAACACAATCAGTTTCATTCCTGACGTAGATGCTTGATATATTAATTTGGAATTATAAAAGTTTGAGTTTATGGTTGATCTCTACCTTCACTGGAAGTTTCTTTCCATGGATTTGGTGGGTACATGAATGCTGCATTTTGGATCTGGTCATTAATATCTTCATCTTCATTGAATGGGAAAGTGCCACTGAGGCTCACGTAGATTATAACACCCACTGACCACATATCAAGAGACCGGTTGTATCCTTTGCTCCGGAGGACTTCTGGAGCAAGGTAGGCTGGGGTTCCCACCACGGACCGTCTGAATGACTTCTCACCGATAATACGAGCAAAGCCAAAGTCACAGAGCTTTACCTAGGTGAAGGTCATTAGAAAGAAGCCAAAATTCAGCAGTTGTTCAAGATAGCTTTAAAAGACAATCCATATAGGGAAACATCCACCTGCAAGCTCCCCTCCAAGTCACACACTGACTCAGAAGTAACCACTTCTCAGAAGTAACTATTTCTTTGCACTTATTAAAATTAACTAATCCGTAATCATGCACCTTTTCCCCTGTTCAACACTTATATCTACATGGTAGAGGGCTGCTGTTGGTTTGGAAAAGATCCTAGGCCAAAGGAAGAGCACTACATTAAAGTTAATGCAAATAGTGGTCATGGACACAAGATAATTTAGTTTCGACTCTGTATGTATCCAATAATGCATTCAAACCAATATCCCCGACTCTGTTGCTCACCACGTTCCATAAGCATTAGTACTCAGTAGGTAGTGTGCAGGGTCAAAAGGTGAAGCTGTGGTATTTAACTGTTACCTCTTCAGTGGCTGATAAAGTAAATGAGTTAGTTGGTCAGATGGATAGAAAGTACACCATAACTATCTTTATAACCAACGATAAGGGACATAGTTAATTTTAATAAGTGCAAAGAAATAAAGTGGTTACTTCTGAGATTTACTTTGAACAATGGGAAAGAGTAATGATAAAACAACAACTTGTTGGCAATATAAACTCACCTGAGGGAAAGGATCCGCTGAGGCAAGTAGTACGTTCTCAGGCTTCAGGTCACAGTGTACAATGTTCTTAAAGTGTAAGTGTCTTAAAGCCACAAGAATCTTTTAAAACAAAATGAATGATAAAGTCAGTAAAAGAGATATATTGACAGTTGTAAACTTTTTGAAATAAGTTATACAATTTATGGGACTTCTGAGCAGATAAGTTTTTTCTTTTATTTTTAATAGGGTTTTTATTATAAGGGTTAGATTTTATAAGGTTCTTTTTTAAGTTGTTTTATAAGATTTTAATCGGGAATAGTGAGGGCTGGACTGCGCAGGCGCGTGACGTCGGCGGGTATGGCGCAGGCAGTTTAAAAAGCAAACCGCCATATCCAGCGGGCAGCGTCGGAGCGGGCAGCTGAGTGAGAGGGAGCAGGGTGGTCAGGCTTTGGCTCAAGGGGCTTCGGCTTAAAGGGGCAAGGCAGGTGAGTAGCTGGTAGGTAGGTAAAGGTTAGGTTTACCTGATATCGGTTATAAATATTTAAGTAGAAAAACTAGGGGGAAAAAAGAATTAGTTCTGATGGAGGACAGGGTGGTGTGCTGCAGGTGCTTGATGTGGGAGCTCGTGGACCTTGCTGCAGTCCACGATGGCCACATCTGCAGTAAGTGCTTGAGGCTGGAGGAACTTCGGCTCACAATCGATGAGCTGGAGTTACAGCTTCAAACACTGTGCAGCATCAGGGAAGGGGAGAGTTATGTAGATACTGTACATAAGGAGACGGTCACCCCCCCTTAAAGCAGGTACTACTGGAGTCCAGGAAGTAGATAGAAGGGTGACTGTCAAGGAAGGGAAAAGGAAAAAGAAAACAAGCAGGCAGACAGAGCAGAGGATCCCGGAGGCTGTTCCCCTCAGTAACATGTTTTCCGATTTGGTGACTGTTGAGGGAGATGACCTGCCGGGGCCTAGCAGCAGTAGCCAGGTCTGTGGCACTGGGACCGGTCCTGCTGCTCAGAAGGGAAGGGAGGAGAAGAGGAAGACAGTAGTGATAGGGGACTCGATAGTCAGGGAAACAGATAGGAGGTTTTGTGGCAGTGAGCATGAATCCCAGATGGCTTGTTGCCTCCCAGGCGCCAGGGTCCGGGATGTCGCTGATCGGGTCCACAGGATTCTAGAGCGGGAGGGAGAACAGCCAGAAGTCGTGGTTCATGTTGGTACCAATGACATAGGTGGGAAGAGGGATGAGGTCCTGTAAAGTGATTTTAGCGAGCTAGGCAGAAGACTGAAGAACAGAACCTCGAGGGTAGCGATCTCGGGATTGCTGCCAGTGCCACGCGATAGTGAAGGGAGGCATAGGAGGAGATGGCAGATAAATGTGTGACTGACAAGTTGGTGCAGGAGGGAGGGTTTTAGATTTTTGGATCATTGGGATCTCTTCTGGGGAAGGTGGGACCTGTACAGAGAGGACGGGTTACACCCGAACCTGAGGGGGGCCAATATCCTTGCGGCCAGGTTTGCTAGGGTGGTTCAGGAGGGTTTAAACTAGATTGGGGGGGGGGGGGAAGGGAACCGGAGGAGTAGGTCAGAGGAAGAAGGGATGGGGAAAAGTCAGATCTGACAGGTAGAGAGGCTTTGAGGAAGGAGAAGCAGAGTACAGGCTATAGAAGTAGTAAGGTGGATGGGCTAAAGTGCATTTACTTAAATGTGAGAAGCATCAGGAATAAGGGAGATGAACTGAGAGCTTGGATTAGTACATGGGACTATGATATTGTGGCTATTACAGAGACATGGCTGACATCAGGGCAGGAATGGATATTGAATATTCCTGGTTTTCAGTGTTTTAAAAGGGATGGTGGGGGGGAGAAGAGGAGGAGGGGTGGCGATACTGGTCGGGGACACCGTTACAGCTGCAGAAAGGGTAGATAATGTAGAAGGATCCTCTCTAGAGTCAATATGGGTGGAAGTTAGGAACAAGAAAGGGGCAGTTACCTTCCTGGGAGTATTCTATAGGCCCCCCGGTAGCAGTAGGGATACTGAGGAGCAGATTGGGAGGCAGTTTTTGGAAAGATGCGAAAATAACAGGGTTATTATAATGGGAGACTTCAACTTTCCAAATATTGATTGGCACCTACTTAGTGCCAAGGGTTTAGACGGGGCACAGTTTGTTAGGTGTGTCCAGGACGGATTCCTAACACAGTATGTTGACAAGCCGACTAGAGGGAATGCCATATTAAATCTAGTTTTAGGTAATGAACCGGGACAGGTGACAGATCTGTCGGTGGGTGAGCATTTGGGGGACAGTGACCATTGCTCCATAACCTTTAGAATTGTCATGGACAGGGATAGGAGCAAAGAGGACGGGAAGATATTTAATTGGGGAAAGGTGAATTATGAGGCTATAAGGCGAGAACTTGGGAGTGTAAATTGGGGTGACATCTTTTAAGGGAAATGTACTATGGAGATGTGGTCAATGTTCAGGGATCTTTTGCAGGATGTTAGGGATAGATTTGTCCTGGTGAGGCAGAGAAGGAATGGTAGGATGAAGGAACCATGGGTGACGAGAGAGGTGGAACAACTAGTTAGGAAGAAGAAGGCAGCATACATAAGGTGTAAGCAGCAAGGATCGGACAGGGCTCATGAGGAATATAGAGTAGCAAGGAAGAAACTTAAGAAAGGGCTGAGGAAAGCGAGAAGGGGACATGAAAAGACTTTGGCGAGTAGGGTTAAGGAGAATCCCAAGGCTTTTTTCTCGTACGTGAAGAGCAGAAGGATGGCTAGGGTAAAGGTAGGTCCGATTAAAGACAAAGGTGCCTGGAAGCTGTGCAAGTGGGTGAGGTTCTCAATGAATACTTCTCTTCAGTATTCTCCAAGGAGAGGGGTCTTGATGATGCTGAGGACAGTGTTGGTAAGGGTAATGTCCTAGAGTATGTAGATATCAAGAGAGAGGATGTGTTGAAGTTGTTAGAAAATATTAGGACAGATAAGTCCCCGGGGCCTGACGGAATATTCCCCAGGCTGCTTTGTGAGGCGAGGGAGGAGATTGCTGAACCGTTGGTTAGGATCTTTGAGTCCTCATTGTCAACGGGGATGGTACCGGAGGATTGGAGGGTGGTGAATGTTGTCCCCTTATTCAGGAAAGGTAGTAGGGATAGACCAGGGAATTACAGGTTGGTGAGCCTTACGTCTGTGGTGGGTCAGCTGTTAGAAAGGATTGTAAGAGATAGGATCTATGAGCATTTAGGGAATCATGGACTGATTAGGGACAGCCAGCATGGCTTTGTGAAGGGAAGATCTTGCCTCACAAGCCTGATAGGGTTCTTTGAGGAGGTGACCAGGAAGATTGATGAGGGTAGTGCGGTGGATGTGGTCTATATGGATTTTAGTAAGGCATTTGACAAGGTTCTGCATGGTAGGCTTCTTCAGAAGGTCAGAGGCCAAGGGATCCAGGGAAGCTTGGCCGTGTGGATTAGGAATTGGCTTGCCTGTAGAAAGCAGAGGGTTGTGGCGGAGGGAGTGCATTCAGATTGGAGGGCTGTGACTAGTGGTGTCCCACAGGGATCGGTTCTGGGACCTCTACTTTTTGTGATATTTATTAACGGATTAGATGAGGGGGTGGAAGGCTGGGTTAGCAAGTTTGAAGATGACACAAAGATTGGTGGTGTTGTGGATAGTGTGGAGGGCTGTCGAAGCTTGCAGAGGGATATTGATAGGACGCAGAGCTGGGCTGACAAGTGGCAGATGGAGTTTAATCCAGAGAAGTGTGAGGTTGTACACTTTGGAAGGACAAACTCTAAGGCGCAGTACAAGGTAAATGGCAAGATTCTGGGCAGTGTGGAGGAGCAGAGGGATCTGGGGGTTCATATCCACAGATCACTGAAAGTCGCCTCACAGGTAGATAGGGTAGTTAAGAAAGCTTATGGGATGTTAGCTTTCATAAGTCGGGGGATCGAGTTTAAGAGCCGCAAAGTGATGATGCAGCTTTACAAGACTCTGGTTAGGAATACTGTGTCCAGTTCTGGTCACCTCATTATAGGAAGGATGTGGAGGCATTGGAAAGGGTGCAGAGGAGATTTACCAGGATGCTGCCTGGATTAGAGAGTATGGATTATGAGGAGAGACTAAAGGAGCTAGGGCTGTTCTCATTGGAGAGAAGGAGGATGAGGGGAGACATGATAGAGGTATACGAGATATTGAGAGGAATAGATAGAGTGGACAGCCAGCGCCTCTTTCCCAGGGCACCAATGCTCAAAACAAGAGGACATGACTTTAAGGTAATGGGTGGGAAGTTCAAGGGAGATGTCAGAGGGAGGTTTTTCACCCAGAGAGTGGTTGGTGCATGGAATGCGCTGCCTGGGGTGGTGGTGGAGGCTGATACATTGGACAAGTTCAAGAGATTGTTAGATAAGCATATGGAGGAACTTAAGATGGAGGGATATGTGGGAGGAAGGGGTTAGATAGTCTTAAGTGTGGTTTGAAGGGTGGCACAACATGGTGGGCTGAAGGGCCTGTATTGTGCTGTATTGTTCTATGGTTCTGAGAGAGAGAATCTTGGCCACCATAAAATTAAGAAGAATGAGATTAATTCTATATCATACTGCATTATTAATGAGGAACAAACACAATTCTGGCCGACCATGTCTGTGCAACACATATACTCTTACTCACTATATATATATATACATACACACACACACACACACACACATATATATATATATATATATATATATATATATATATATACGTGTGTGTGTGTGTGTGTGTGTATATATTTATATTTTATATATTTATATCTATATCTATGTGTATGTATGTATGTCTATATATATATATATATATATATATATATATATTAGTTAAGTATGCATCTGAGGCCACAGTAATAAAAAGTGTGAATTTGGATCCTGAAAATTAGCATTGTTAATTGTGTCAAATGGCGCTGTGAAGCACATGGAGAAGCAGAGTATTCCCTCTGTATCCCTCATGGTGAATGTTCTGAGCCTCCTCAAATAACCAACCTATCTGCTCGGCAATGGAGAGGAAGAAGAGAAAAATAACAAAAAAAATCAACAAGTCACAAAGCATTCTCTCACACAGATAAAACATAATATCGGATAAAACATAAAACAGATAAAAAATAATAGATTTCCATCTGCTTCTTCTCAACCAGAGATGCTGTAACTATTTCTTAAGAAACCAATATGGACTGCAAGCGCATACATTGGGAACTCATGTGGGGTTTTCCCACATCCTGTTGCAACTTCAAGCAAGGTCTCCTAACCTCCGGTTAGAATAGCCACAAAAGGTTATCTGTAAGGTTTCTCCACAGTTTCTAACAAAGCTAGAATCTCAAAATACTACAGGAGGGGTGGCTATTCAGGCCATCATTCCTATGCCAGATCTTTACAAGAGTTTATGTTATGGCAGATTAGGAAAATCTATTAAAATTCTCCTCCTAAAGTCTACTGATATTCAAGGGTCAGAGGGATCAGAACATGCCAACATTTCTGCTCTACTGCGCTTCCCTTGTGCTCAAGGTCTACCATTGCTGGGCTGAGCTTCAACATGCTGACCACCGCTGTCAGCATATCTTCAAATAATACTTAGCTATGTTCCTAATGGCATCGAGATGTCAAAGACCATTGCATTTGAGAAAAGAAATTGTTATTCTGTTTTAAGGGTGAAACACTCATAGAGATACTCATGCAATGATGAGATCTTCAACAAAAATAATCAGTAAACCAAAGCAAATTAATTCCATTCCCATTCCCATTCCCTGCTTGCATAAATGTTACATTGAGAGAAGTCTGGTTCTCAAGTCTGATCCTATCTCACCTCTGTCTTTCATGATACTGTCAATTAAACCACCGCAACACCACGTATCTTCTTTATAACACAAGTTACGACAGACTGTAGCCTACACGGACTCAGTGAACTCAAGACAGGGCAACATGGTTTCAGACACAAAATCCTTCAAATTTTTGTCATGCACTTAGGGGTTAAAAAGCAGTGACAGCCATTGCTGAAATGCGATGCAAGTAACCGAAGCTTGCTGGCATTGGGAGAAAGAAGAGGTTAGGTACAGGAAGAGAATCAAACAAAAATTACCTGTGTGACTAAAAATTTGGTGACACGTTCTGGCAAGCGGCTTTTCTCACTGGACAGAATCATTTCCAGCATGTCTCCGTGGAGTTTTTCCATGACAACAAAGACCCTTTCTGGAGTTTCAAACATGCATTCAAGATTTACAATTCCTGGATGATGAAGATTCTAAAAGTGAAGATCATTTTATTATTTTAAAAATAATCTGTGTAAATAGCAGTTATAACAGCTTCATATTTCTATGCAAAATTAAGACTTATTAATGAACATTGGAAGATACCTACAGCACTGGTTTGATGCCAACACAAAGCAGCAGCATGGAGCTGCTCTAGTCTTCATGTCGTGTGTGAAATCAACACGATGAGAGTGTAAATTTAATGTGAGTTGTGATTGAACATGTCAAAAATTGAGGAAATTTTACATGAGATTTACAAGCACACAGTATTATTGGCTTGGAATTTGAAGCTCCCACTTACCACTGAACCACAAGTGAAGCCTGAACTTACTTAATGCAGATTCCCTGTGACTAAGGTGCAGCCCTATGCTAACCTAATGCTCCATGTGTCAAGGCTTGCACACATAAATGCTGTCACATGAAGGAGGCCAGTACAAGATTTGCCCAAGGTTCAACTGAACAACGATTTTGTCAGCCAGGTAATACGTGAACATTCATTCAAAAACACTTCCAAAATTGCTAAAAATATTCAAGCTATTAGGCAATAAAAATTGAAAATGGAACACATATTTGAAACAGAAAAAAATTAGTATTCTAATAACTCTATGACTATTTAATAAAATAAAACAAATCAAAACATGTACATTTTTTAAAGTTTATCAGTGTTCCTCAAACAATTTCTCTCTATCCAAACAAATAGAAACCCTTTTTCACAGGTTATCAGAGCAGATTCCCTGGAATAGTGCTGGGATATTGCTGCAACTTTACAGCCTGCCTCCATGGAGAGTCAAAAGTTAAAAGCACATTCTTGAAAATACCATGAACAGCTGACAGCAACTCTGGTGATTCCGCATTCAGGTAAAACCCAAAGTTGACATCAGTGTCAGGGAAAGGTAGGGGTGAGGTGGATTGGTGAGAGGGAGTCCTTAATTTTAACTGTACAGCCCAGCACTGTATTTAGTCCAGGAATATCTGGGTCATAATAATTCTCACTGTAAGTTAATAAGCCTGGGCAAATCTGCTTTTCTTATCTTTGGGTTACTGATTTAATTAAGACAATTACCAGAAGTGTCCTGAAAACACATGATGGGATACCAACCTAATTAACAGATCAGGGAATTTTCTTCAGTGCCCAACTGTGGTAATATTGTACCCCTCCCTCCCCCTTCAGTGGGTGGCCAGCAACATGAGTCACCACATTCATGATTAGAGGGGTGGAAAGTGGAGGAGGGAATGGGAGGTTAAGGCCTGAAGCAGCAGTGGGTTGGTGTAACAGAGTGGTGGTCTAATAAAACATCCTACCACTATGTAGTAGGTTGTGGGCTTGTAGACATGATTTTAGCGATGTATTAGATCATACAGATGATGTGATTTCCAATGGTTGTGTGTGTGTGTGTGTGTGTGTGTAGGCAGGGAGGGGGAGGATAAGGTTGTAGGGAAAATAATACCGTACAGGCAAATGATTGAGCAGCATCACCAGCCATCACGTAAATTAGCAGCATTACAGCACCTACGTGCAGAGTATTTGCTTTTTTAGAAATTAATGCAGTGTCAATGGAAGTGCTAACAAGTTAGACAAAAATAATATAAGGAAAAAATATAAAATACTAGGATCTCAATTAGAACTTTATATATGGTATACATATATTTACTATACTAAATTAGCTCACTTGTAAAGATGTTATATATTCAGATAGGATCTTTAAAATGTATCAGATAAAGTAATTAATTATAGTAAAATTTTCTCCAGTAATTATTGGCAATCATTGCTGAAATTTTAATTACAAATGGATTGTATTTTACCAGTGAAATATCTAAATAAACTGAATTTATATGCATTCTGAATTTACTAACACCCAATTTCTGTGCTGACACTCAGATGAGGCATGACGCAGATGCACAGAATTGCCCCAACATGTTTGTTAGTCCCAACGCAGTAAAGCAAAGAAAATGAATTTACATGGTGCCTTACCACATTCTGAAGACCTCTTAGAATGCTTTGTAGTCTATAAATTACATTTTAAAGTATGATCGGTCTATAGTCATCAGGGAAACACGAGTCACTATGGTTATGTAGGCAAACGTGGTAGCTAATTATGTGCACAAGAGGGCTTCAATTAAGTAAATGACTAGTTATTTTTTTGATGATGTCTGAAAGGTCATTGTTGGGCAAGTCACAAAGACTGAATAGTGGTAGAATAGGCATGGACTATGTTTAGTGTTACATCCAAAAGACAACAGGCTTAATCTTACTGGACCTAGCCCATGCCTCAAGATCACACTTACCCTTTGAGTGATTCTTTGAAGTGGAGTGATCTACAATTGGTGTTTAGTCCAGAGGTGGTGGAAACTGAAGTACTGCCCCACACCACCTCGATGGCCATCTAACAAATCGAGCCATCAAGTACCTTTTCCACTCTTTCTGAATGTCTCTGATGATCAGAGACATTCAAAGAAACAGTGGAAAAACATTTAATTAACAAAGAACATTTAAAATGATAAAATTACTTAAAATGTTTGTTTAGAAATTAAGAGCAATAATATTAAATGAGGAGAAAAAAAGTATTCCTTCTGCTTGAAGGTCAGCAAAAGGTGGAACCAGAGAGATGTGTACCCAGGCCCTCGGGACAACATGGAATGTTATGGTGGGTCCAGGCCCGGAGCAAGAGGACAGACACACCCACATCTGACCACCAGCACCATACACCAGTTCCATACGTTGACACTGCAGTGTGCAGGCTCAGAAGTCAAAAATGCACCAGTGCATACATTGCAGCCAGCAACCAGTTCTCAATGCAATCAGCCTAATACCTCCAGCAACAGAGCACTGCACAGATGCTCAGCCTGTAGTTTGTGGTTGAGGCCTGGAATGGAGCTTGTTCTTAATGGGGTGCTACCAAGTAAGCCAAACACCCCCGACTTCGAAGTTTACTTTCCCACAACAAACATCTTTTGCGAGAGACTGACAACCCAGTATGTAAAGCTCAATAATAAGCAATATTAAAACCATGTTTCAGCTATTTTTTTTACAAGTAGAATAAGGCCAGACAAATTCACATCAATTACGTTTCGTTTTACAGTCAACAAATAATTTTCATCCCATCAACGCAGGCAGAAAATGATAATCTATTGAACCATCCAGGCCAAGTTAAAAATTAACACACTGAAGATCTTTAAAAGCACTTATTTTGCATGGCAAACACTGGGTGGTTATCTCTGAACTCATGTTGTTAGAAAAGTTGCACGAACATTTGCTTTGCCTACCTGAAGGATAGCAACCTCGTTGCGAAGTTGGCTCTCCTGCTTTGTGGGGAACCTCATTTTATCAATCACTTTAATTGCCATATCCCTTCCAGTCTTCCTGTGCTTCCCTGCAAACACAAAACAAAAATTATGACTTTTTGTTCAGAGAATATTTATCATCCCCACCACTCTCATGTGCCCATATGTAAAAAAACCAAGTCTTGGTGGATTCATTTCCATTCGGACATTGTGAAAAGTTGATTTTAGGATCCTTCTCCATACTAGCAGATTCAAGATTGAGGAATTCTCTGCATGGGGATCGCAAATATGTGCCCACGTCTCACTTCTGCATGTGATGGAATATAAATATTCAGTCAGTTCCTACTTTTTGTAAATCACCCTATGCAAGTCACAAGTAGAGCAATCAAATCCAAAGTTCAGCATCCAATCTAGAGGTTTTCCTGTGTTCCTTGAATTAATTTTGGGTTGCTATGGTTGCTGCCCAACTATTTTGAGGATTACATTCTTCATAAATTGATCGAGTAGAATGGTTGATTGGAAATAAACTCAAAGGAACCAATTTTAAAAATTTTATAGGAACTATTTAATATGCCTCAAATAAAAAGTCTGGGAGGTGTGTTACAACTCTAATTATGTGATTTTAATAATCACATCCTTCCAAATTAGTATCAGAATTTTTAGAAGGGGCTGCTTGAATGGAAGGTTAAACAATCAACTTAGTTGTTCATATGGCATTTTTTAAAATATCACTTATATCTTCCCTATGTTTAACAAAAAAAGTTAAGAGCACCCAATATGACAGGTGAAACCTTCACTAATTGTAACTGTATTTCTGCAGCTTTCCTTAAGTGTGTGGGTGTCACCAATTTAATCTCACCCTGACTTTGTGTTCCTTTGATTATATTCCACTGTACATTCTCCCTCTGAAAGTCAATCAACAACACAATCACTGACTGTGGAGAAGTTCTATCTGTCCACCCAGAGCAGTTAAATGCCCTGCTATTAGTCATCTATAAAATCCACCAAAGCCAAGTTCGCCTTTCATATCCTCATCCCAAATAATGCAAGTTGGTCATAGAGATCTCAGAGATCCTGTCAACTCTGATGAGGTGTGCATAATTAACTTCCAGCAAAAAGACATATGTGGGTAACTTACAGTTTTGTCAGTAAAAGCTCAAACAGGGAAGTAGCAACTGGAAGTACTTGCAATTTAAGGTTTCACTTAAGCTCTGCTTATATGGTTATGTTCATTGGGTACTGAGGTGTATCAAATTACTGTAGCTGGGATGGTTCCAAATAAAAACACTGCTTGGAAAAAGACAGCAATATTAACCAGAGTGTTGTGTGACTTACCGCCGTACACTATTCCAAACTGCCCTGAACCTAGAACCTCGTCAGCAAAGATCTGGTACACAGAACTGATATCCTGCAATAAAAATAGTGCGAAGTTACAGTCAAATACACTGCAGTTCATTTGTGTGATCATCTGTTCCTTCTGTACTGTCCTCTTAACCACACGTGGCTGTTGATGCGTGAATTGTGGGTTTCTGCCAACAGTCAAATACACCAATGTACGGGGGCAGGAATGCCAAGACTAAACATCCATAACACATTTATCACCCTAGTGACAGGATAGCCAGATGGCTTCTCAAGACTACTAAACAGGAAGCTATTGTCAACAGCTTGGATCTTAGAGAGGATACTCACTGAATTGATTCACTGAAAAACTAAAATTTTACAGTGACCTCAATGTTGAAAGTGCTTTGGATGTTGACTCCAATATTACTCATCAAACTTTGACCACAGTGATGAAAGACTCATGCATAGACACCGATTTACCAGCACAAGCATGCAGAAGAAGCTGATGGGGAGGGGAAAAAAAGTGGTTGAGAACTGCTAGGATAATATTTTGAAAATCCATATTTGTTTTATAGTTCAGGTCCTTATGACAGCTTTGTACAACAGAGATGTATTCAGAGGGCTTTGTAGGTGAATGTTACCAACTGGGCCAAGCAACAACATTAGTGAAGATTAAACCAGGCAGAACAGTGATAGATGGAATAAGTAAATGCTATACTGAAAAACTCTATAGATTTGACCTGGAGGCTCAGGCAATTCACAAAAATTGCCAGGACTTTGGGGGTTTCCATGTGAATCCCATATCTGGCATTTCCATGGTCACCCATTACTCTCCTCTCAGAGCCATGAGGGCCCACAGGGTAGCTGGTAAGCACTTTCCTTTCAAACAGGCTGCATATCTGCCTACTTGCTGTTCATTGAGGAATCCAAATTCACAGGAAGCAGGGAAGGAAATCCAATAAAATCCCTTTTTTTTGCTTCATTCACTTATCGGGATGGTAGCAAGGTCAGCGTTCATCTCCCATCCCTGAGCACCCTCGAGAAGGCAATAGTGAGCTGATCCGAACCACTGCAGTAAGTTAGTAATTATGATACAACTAAATGTCTTGCTAGCACATCAGTGAAGCAGATGAGTTTTACAACAATCCATTTCCCATTCATGATCACCATTTCCCAGACTAGTTTATCATAAAAATTCCAGATTATTTAGATAGTAGAATTGTAATTTTCACAGCTGGCATGGTAGAATTTTAACCCATCTCTGGACTGTCAATCCCTTTAATTCATTTTTCTTCAAAGTTACACAATAGAATAGTAATTTTTTTTCAGTGAACAAGGTGAATTTAAAGGGAACGCAGAAGATAGGGCCCCAGTGAGTTTAAAGGAGGTGGGAACGGGGCCTCGGTGAGTTTAAAGGAGGTGGGAAACAGGGCCTCGGTGAGTTTAAAGGAGGTGGGAAATGGGGCCTCGGTGAGTTTCTGTGGGAATTAAGCCCAGGTCAGTTTCTAAGAAGTGTGGAAACGGGGCACTGGTGAGTTTAAAGGGTGTGCAGGGAACATTCCCCAGTGAGCCAGATACTGAACATCAGGAATTCAGAACTTTCAGACAGCAGACTATCGGAGCTTTACTGTAGCTCTTACTTATCCCTCACTACATAACATACACTTCCTAATTTTTAAGTTTGATTAAATGGACAATGCACTGATGCCAATGGAACCACAGAGATAAATACAATCAGTGGCCAATATTCTGGCAACCAAAGGCAAATTTCTCTGTTACCCCTTTGCTGTAAAATTTTCAATGCAACACAGAATTTATCATGCATGAAGCGATCAACAACCTTACAGGGGAGGAGTCGTATCACTCTTTCAGCTGCAAGCATTTCTAATTTTCATCGGGTCCTGCGCACAAGGCAGTGCTCACAATACACGTGGATTGCCCGAGTCGTAAAGGTCTCGTATAAATTAATGCTACTGCAACCTGTGGCCTGAAGAGTGCTTCATCAATTAAATGCAGAAATTCCCAGATGTAGCCCATGGCACAAAGCAAGAAAAACACAAGGTGCATGTTCTATGAATGGAGTTGTGAGTGAACATGCAGCAAAGCTGATCATCTCTTCAGTGACAAAGTATGCAGGCTTAATTTTGATTTTCAACATGAACAATGACAGAAATTTGCTCCAAGATGTACGCAGTTGTTACACCATGCTCCAGTTTACTCAGTCATGTACTTCAAATTAGGCACAACCTCTGCTAATTCACTCTACCACTCATGAACATAATGGTGCTCCTGTGTCCCTCCCTCCCTCCTTTGTCTAGCAATGCTCACCCCCCTCTGGAGCAGCCAACTCCCAATCAAGGACCAGAAAATGCTGGTAATTTATACTTAGGACAGTTTCTGAAGATGTAATTTAGCACAAGACGTTATCACAACAAGGCCCAAAGCCACAGTTTGGTTGTTTTGTATCTTTTTTTTAAACATTTGTTATAATTCTCCTATTAAACATGTAAACGCATGATGTGTTGATGGCTTTAAACTTTTTCAAGCACAAAGATGGGCCACAGGAAAGATAATGGAGTAGTTTTGAACTTCCTTCAAACCCTTAACTTCGGTACAAACTATCAGTCGACAAGATCAGTGTAAACGTCAGTACAGTTTTATTGACCTTGCCTCTTGGTGCATGATTTCCTCAAAAGGTGTGAGACCCACAAGCTTAGTTCCTCAACTTGGAGTTAAAAAAGTGAGACAGATCAATAATCAGGGTAAAGGACACTGGATCTTGTGATTTCATGACCTGATTACTCTGATGATTGTTTTTAAATAGTTATCTTGGGATCATATTCAAGGGGAGGGCAATGGGTTCATATGACACTCATTCCAACATCACTGACTGATACTTTATGTAGATTGATGTTTCTATTTGACAGAATATTTGAATGATGCAAATTGAATGATGTTAGGCCCATCTAGTCTGTGCCAGTAGGTTTCTTCACGTCACATCCTTGTCCCCCCCGCTTTAAATATAATTTTTAAGCGTCAAGTTCTTTTTTTTATTTAACAAGTGCTTCCGGCCTTGTGACATGGAATTCCTGTTTCTAACCACCCCAGCGCTAATTAAGACCAGTTACTTCCCATTTAATTCTTGTTGTGATCACCTTTAATTCGTGCCATCTTGCTAACATTCAGTGGAAACAATTGTCCATTCATCTCAAATAAAGGCCTTCATATTGCTGTGGACAAACATCTGATTGACCAGTAACTTTTCAAGACTCTCCTCAAACTACAAATCTCATGCTTGGCAACATCCTGATTAAATGGACCTTCCAAATCTGTTCGAACCATCTCATTTATAAAGGAGTACTCAGAATTGCAAGCAATACTCCAGCTGAAGTTATCTCCTTCAGTTTGAGGTACTTTCCTTTGATTTGCATCTCTTGTTTTTTATGACATCAATTACCTTGGCATTTATACAGTCTTTCAGATTTTTTACATTTCAAATATTCTTCTTTTCCATTTTCTTAAAACACATTACTTAAACATTTGTCTGTTTGCAAGTCACTTATCTACCCAAACTGTTACTGATGTCCTGAATGTAACTTATCATGTCCCTAAATTTGGTTTTACTTAAATGGAAATGCAAAACAGCTGCAGATGTTGGAAATCTGAAATAAAAATAGACAATGCCAGAAATACCCAGCAGGTCAGGCAACATTCATGGAGAGAGAAACAGATGCTGCCTGACTTTCTGAGTATTTCCAGCATTATCTGTTTTCATTTGTTTAAGAGCAGATTAGAAAGTTGGTTCCTGTACATTCCTATGACCAGATCATTCTTACTGATCAGTGATCATCTTGACAAATACTTTTTGAACTTCTATAAAAGCATGCACTTCTTTAAACATATAATGTATAAAATATATATAAAAACTGAATAAATAAAGAAATTAGGACCTTCTGATAATTCAAAGACCATTCGTCCTTTGTCATTATGTCCTTTATTGTAGATTCAAGCTACTTATTGCCTTTAGACTACCTGGCTGATAATTTCCCAGTTTAAAGTATTATATATTATAAACTATTGAAGCATTTGGGGAAGAGTAAAACCCAACTTACCACATTCTCCTGCACTTGACAGTTAGATACAGAAATGCTGAGAGACAGGTCTTCTGTGGAAAGAATGAAAAGGAGGGATTTAATAATGGAGTGGTTGGAATTGAAGTTATTATTCAGCAGCGTAAATATTGTCTGAATTACTCAAGGTATATTTCTCTCGATCCCACATATATAGGCCACTCTGCCCAATTCGTTTACGCGTTTTATATTTCACACAAGCCTCCTCCCATCCAGCAATCTAACCCCATCAGCATATCTTTCTGCTCCTTTTGTTTGCATTAACCTAACTTCCTCTCAAATGTAGCAACTAATTACTCACAATAATTCAGCTTGAAAATAAAAAAAATGCTTTAGATGCTCAAGATCTAAAGTAAAAAGTGGAAATACTGTCAACACCCGGCAAATCAAACAGCATCGGTGGAAATGGAAACAGAGTTAACTTTTCAGGTCCGAGATCTTTGGTTCTGACAAAGGCTCTTGAACGTGAGACTTTTAACTCTTTCCTCTTTTTTGACCTGCTGTTTCCAGCATTTTCTGTTTTTATTAATAATTGAGTATTTCCTGAGCACCGTTGAAACAATTATTATTTAAAAATTACTAATTGTAATGTGCACAGGATTGGAACCTATAAGCTTTCTCCCGGCAAATGAATTCCCTTTTTCACAGAAATTATTCCTTGGAGGCTGGTGGGTGATGTCTTCCCAAGTTCCTGTCACTAGAAAGTAGCAACCAAAATAGTAACATAATTACAAAGCACCTTTAATGCAGTAAAATATCAAAGCATTTCAGAATGCCAACGACTTTAAGATCATAACTCTGAAAACAGGAACTTGTATTTCAGATTTACGTTATCTGTAGTCTACTTAAAGGCAGATTCGTGGCAGTTACATCTGTAAGTATTAATTGTGAACAAGTGGACTGGAAGATTGAATTAAAATGCAATTGTATGGCCACGTGTGATCCTGAATGGATTCAGTAAATAGTGGAAGGGGAGAGACAGAACAATGCAGATAATAATATGGAGGAAGTTGAAGTAAGTACTATATGAAAGTTTGCCAAGGGCAGCAGGAACTTGGCAGGAACGACTGGGAATAACAGCACCTGGAAACGAAAGCATGTCATTCGGCTGCCAAAGTGGTTCCATCACTCTGGCAGTCAAAGAATCCAAAAGCCTAGACTACTAATCCACAGAACAGAGTTCAATTCCCACCACAGCATCTGAAAAATTTAAATTCGGTTAATTGGATAATAATTTTTAAAAAAAGATAATATTAGTAATCATGAGGTGAATGGAAGGGATGTCCGAGAGGGGGTCGGTGTGAAGGTAAGAACGTTTAAAAAATCTGGCAGCTAGAGACAGAACAGGTCAAAAAGAAAAAAATGAAACTAAGAAGTTCAACACATCCGCCGGGGGTGGGGGAGGAAGGTGGGCAAGAGAGAGCACGAGGGACAGTAAGGGTGATTACCTGAAATTGCTATGCTCGGTATGATGTTCCAAGGGCTGCAATGAGGGGCTGTTCCTCAAGCTTACATTGGGCATATTTGGAGCAATGCAGGAGGCGAAAGCAGAGATAAGAGTGAGGGTTGGATGGAGAATTAAAGCTGCAGAAGGCTGGAAGCTCAGGGTCACCCTTGTGGACTAAACAGAGGTGTTTGGTTTCTCCAGTGTAGAGAAGATCACATCGTAAGCAGTGACAGCAATTCTCTAAGATGGAAGTGAATTGCTGCCTCACCTGGAAGGAGTGTTTGAGTCTCTGGAATGATGGGAAGTGATAGGAAGGCATCTGTTGCACCTCTTGCAGGATCACAAGAACTGGAATTGGAAGAGCAGATCAGGGAGTTGCAGAGGGAATGGTCTCTTGGGAACGCTGAAAGAGGTGTGGAGGGGAGGATGTCCAGGGGTAGAATCCTGTTGAATAGGGCAGAAATGATGGAGGATGATCCAGTGAATGTTGGGTATGGTGAGGTGGGGGCAAGGACAAGGGAAACCCTGTCCTTATTCTGGCCAGGAGGAGAGGGGGTGAGAGCAGAAGTACAAGAAATAGAGATGATGTTGTTTAGACCCTGTCAACTATGGTAGGGGGGAAGCCACAGTCCATGAAAATGAAAGACATTTTAAAGGGTACTGGCATGGAAATCATGGAGATCAATCATAAGAGAAGACAGGACAGACAGAAAAAGTGGAAGAATGGAATGAAGCTGAAGCAAGTAATCCTTGGCTATAAAGGTTATTGTTGTTTCACATGACTACAGTTCAAATCTATTTACTCTGTATTATCTCACAAGTAGTAAGAGCTGATCCTTACCTGAGCTGTGAATTCCCTTCAATTTCCTAAACAACTCCCCTTCCAGGAGCAAATTGCATCATTCCCATTTCACAGTTAAATCCCTTCATTCCAAATGTCACCTTACTGAAACATTGCTGGACTGCTCAACGGCCAGGAAATCCTTGCAAGGTGGAGATGCCAAAACTGAACAGAGTATTCCAAGTGAGACCCCAATTTGACTGCAGATCTCCTGCAATGCTCTGCAAGGGTGAATGCTGCAAACACACTCAGGAAGCTCACGGTCATCCAGGATAAAGAGCCTAAGCATTCACTCCCTCCACTATCTGTTGTAAGTGTTCTGTATGCACAAGATGCACTCCAGTAATTCACCGAGGCCCCCAACCCATGGACAAGTCCATAGATCCCTAAAGGCAGCAGCATAGGTAGATAAAGTGGTGAAGAAGGCATACAGGATGCTGGCCTTCATTAATCAGGGCACAGAATATAAGAACAGAGAGATCACGGTACAACTTTATACAAAACTTCATTTAGTCCCCAGCTGGAATACTGCATGCAGTTCTGATCACCAAACTATAGAGGAACATAATTGCATTGGAGGGATGCAGAGGAGATTTACCAGGATGTTGCCTGCAATGGCACATTGCAGTTAGGGGGAGGGACTGCTTAGGCTGGGTTGGTTTCTCTTGGAGTGGAGGAGGCTGAGGCACACCTGATAGAGGTACATAAAATTCTGAGGAGTGTACATAAGATATTCCCTATAATGAACATGTCAAAAACCAGAGGGCATAGTTTTAAGATGAGGAGTTAGAGACTTAGAGGGACATCTGAGGAGATTTTTGTCCCCCCACCAGGAGGGTGGTTGCAATCTGGAATGCACTGAGTGAGTGGGTGGTGGAGGCAGGTGCTCTCACAAATGTATCTGGAAGGCTATGGAGCAAGTGCTGGCAAATGGGATTAGTGTAGATGGTCAGCATGGACATGGTGGGCCGAAGGGTCTACTTCTGTCCTGTAAGACTCTATGACACTATGACAAGGGCAGCAATTGCATGGAAACACCATCATCTGAGAATTCACCTTCTAATCCCTCATCATGACCATTCTTTCATTGTCACTGGGTGACAATCCCAGAAGGCACTACAGTACCGAGAGTGCCTTCGCCACACAGACGGCAATGATTCAAGGCAGAGACCCGCCGTCCCCTTCTCAAGGACATTGAGAGCTGGGCAACAAAACCTGTCCTCACCAGTGACACACACATCCTATAAATAAAAAAGGACAAAACAGCAAAGATTAAGCAGAAGCGGAAGGACATTAGTTTAGAAATTCAAATTAATATTTAAGGGTAAAATTAGTTTCTAAAATGTAAGGGCAATGGCCAGGAAGCGGGAAAAGGGAAATATGCAAAGAACAGTGTGCTGTTAAGCTGCAGTCAATGAGAGGGAGAGAAGTAGCTGGAACTAAAGCCAATTTTTTTGGATAAAAGTGGAAAATGGTTTGTTTACTGCTTAATTATGCACAGACCAGGACTACTGATCTGGGAGTGTCAGCTTGAATCCCACTAAGGCAGCTGGGAAATCACATTATGAAATCAACAGCTGGTATCTGTAATCGCCAACAAGAAAATCCAGATTTAATACACATCTGGTTCACTAATGCCCTTCAAAGAAGATAATCTGCTGTTCTTACCCACATGGGCTGTACGTGCTTGAATGTTAGCTGCCCTCTAAAATGGTCGAGCAGGTTATTTAGCCCAGGGAAATTTAGGGAAGAGCACTAAATTCTGGCTTTGCCCATAGCACTAAAAACATTTTCAGTACATGTATTTGGGAATACATAATATCAAGAAGGTATAACAAGGCCATAGAGGGACTTAAAAGCAAAGGAGAATTTAGGAGACAAAAGAGACCACAGATGCTGAATCTGGAGCAACAAACAAATCTGCTGGAGGAACTCAGGAGGTAAAACAGAATCTGTGGAGAGAACAGAACTGTCAACATTTCGGTTGAAACTCTGCCTCAGGATGGCATCAGAATTTAGAAGCCTACTCATCTGGTCAGAATAAGTATGTTTGGTCTTAGTGAGTACAGCTCCTATGGGCATGGGTCAGTGTGGTTTAGTTGCAAGTTCAAACATGCTAAGGATTGAAAAGAAGTTCCCATTAACGAATGATTAGGAAAGTTAGAACAAAATTACAAGGTGATGAGTCATCCAAGACTCTGGGGAGGAAAGGATTTTTGGGCATTGGTCCACAGATAAAGACAATGAAAAGATTTACAGGAGGGGTTCAAAATGGAGTACAAGCAATGAAAGTACTTGGATGTTTAAAGGTGGGGGATGCTAAAGATTCTGCAAATTCTGTTAATGTCAGTTGTTAATTTTAATACAGAGGTTGAAAGATTTTTGTTAATTGAAGATATTAATGGATAGGGGGAAGATCAGTCACAATCTCGCTGAACGGCAGAGCAGACCAGAGTTGCCTGAGGAAGGGTGCAAGTGTAGGCAAGATGCTACTGGAGAAAAAGGAGAGGCTGACAAGGTCAGCAAGTACTAACCCGAGGGAAATGAAATTGGGTGAAATGAGTCACATGTATACTCAACACCCTTTCCCAATTCTATGCTTTCTTCAACATTTACCATCCTTCTCATTCAAATTACATATATAAAAATGGAAAACTAGAGCCTAAATAATTCCTGTGGGGCATCATTTGTCACGGACTGAAAAGTCACCATAGAACCATAGAACAATACAGCACAATACAGGCCCTTCGGCCTACCATGTTGTGCTGACCTTCAAACCACTCCTAAGACTATCTAACACCTTCCTCCCACATATCCCTCTTATCTTAAATTCCTCCATATGCTTATCTAACAATCTCTTGAACTTGTCCAACATATCAGCCTCCACCACTACCCCAGGCAGCGCATTCCATGCACCAACCACTCTCTGGGTGAAAAACCTCCCTCTGACGTCTCCCTTGAACTTCCCACCCATTACCTTAAAGCCACGCCCTCTTGTATTGAGCATTGGTGCCTTGGGAAAGAGGTGCTGGCTGTCCACTCTATCTATTCCTCAATATTTTGTATACCTCTATCATGTCTCCCCTCATCCTCCTTCTCTCCAATGAGTAAAGCCCTAGCTCCTTTAGTCTCTCCTCATAATCCATACTCTCTAATCCAGGCAGCATCCTGGTAAGTCTCCTCTGCCCCCTTTCCAACGCCTCCACATCCTTCCTATAATGAGGCGACCAGAACTGGACACAGTACTCTAAGTGTGGTCTAACCAGAGTTTTGTAAAGCTGCATCATTACTTTGCGGCTCTTAAACTCGATCCCATGACTTATGAATGCTAACATCCCATACGCTTTCTTAACTACCTTATCCACCTATCACCCTCAACTCTTAAGGAAAAGGGAGCAGAGTGACAGGAGTAGAGCCTCAGGCCTGTTTTGCCATTCAATGAGATTCTGTCTGACATAACTCAATCTGTCTGCCATTTCCCATATCCATTAATGTTTTCAGTTAATGCAAGTCTCTCAGTCACTACGAGTTAAAATTAACAACTAACCTTGCAACAATCGGCACATAGAATTTCTAGATCCCCCAACTTTAAGAATCCAAATAATATTCTAGCTCCCGTTCCAGTTTCATAATCTTAAATTTTTCTGACAAATTCGAACTGAATCTTGTTGAATTCATGAAAATTCAAGTACGGGACATCAACTGATCTACCCCCATCCCCCCCCCCCCCCCCCCCCCCCCCCCCCAACCATCAAAGAACATCCGTGGGTTAGGCAGGCATAAATGTTCTTCCACAAACATTCGGATTCTCTCTAATTAACATAGTTTTCCAAATATTCGGCCTTTTAATGGATTCAAGCAAATTCCCAGCCACTGACATTAAATTCTTTGGCTTGTAATTACTTGGATTGCTCCTTACTTCATCTCTGGAAGCATCCAGTTCAGCAGGAGCATTGCATCCATCATTAAAGTGCTTTGGGGTTAGACAATGTTCACATTACCAGGCTCTATTGAATTCTACTGCACTATGCAAATAAAGGTCAAATTTGTTTGCTCTTGCTTCCTTCCTCTAGATGTTTCTTTTGTGGCTTTGACAGAGCTCTGGAAGAAAAATATTATATGTTCATTTTCTCGGGTGGAGGAAGTGGTGTGTGTGGACACAAACCAAGAAAAAATAATAAAAATTGGAGACAGCAGAGGATGGAAGAGAGAAAAACAATTCCTAACAAAACAAACATCAAGTGAATTAGTGAGACCAGCTGCAATTCATTCATATTGGTGCTTAGTGAAATGCATCAAATTATAGACAGTTTTTTGTACCGTTGTAAAATATGTTTGTTTAAAGTTCAAGGAAACTCAAACCACCATCCGATTCAACTGGTCACAAAACCTGCTTTAGCACACTAATTTTTTAAAAAGTCATCTTTTGTTTTCATCTGACTCTGCTAGTGGTTGGACTATGTTGTCATCGTGTTTTGACATCATTCTTTAAAGTAGGTTCCAGTTGCCAACGTGAATTAGTGCTTGATAAGTGTATGGGAATCACATTTGTCACAGAGCCAGAGGTTCCCTGATGGACCAAAGTTCAACTTTCACCAGTCCTTTTATTTGGTAAACTTCATGAACATTTGATTCCAAGTACAAAACAAAGGTTGCTAGGGCACAACTTCTCACCTACTACTTCTTAAACAACAAGTTATTGATCTTATCAGTTCTGCCAAACAGATGCACAGTAGAAGCCAGATAGTTCTCCTAATGAAAGGAAGTCAGATTATTCCACAGCATTTCTTTGCTTGTTCTGTTAGCTGATGAGTTCAAAATGGGGGAGAATAATGTATTGAAAAAAAACATTAAAAAGCTTCCTGGGTTCTGTGCTACTCTTTAGAAGTGGTCTATAATAAACATGAAACATAAAATGTAAAGTAATCTGCATGGGGGCATCAGTAAAATAAAAACAGGGGCACTTTAAAATGCTGAAAGACTGCTGGAGGCATTTATCCTCATTTCCAAGATCTCAAATCTGTCAGACTTGTAGCTTTTGGACTGTCTTGTCAGATTCAGTTCGGCCTGAAACAGCAAGGCGTCAAGAGCATCAAAACCCACCAAATACTATCAACACTGTGAGCCAGTGAACTGAATGTGCTAAAGATAGAAATGCTTCTTAACATGATGAGTTCCCAGCATTAGCCAGGTCCACTGTCCAGATACAAGGCAGGAGATCTCACGCTTCCTCAAGTGCTCATACAACAATCATACACTGCCTGCAGACAATTTCTGCAATGATCAGTCGTCGGGGAAGGTGCAGGAAATAAATTACAGAATCTCACATTACAGAAGGCAATAACTTAGCCAACTCTGAGCCGTTAATTCCCCCCTCCGCAGCTCTCTCCAGGCAGCCTAGCAAGACCTTCCTTTTGAATCCGCTTTCACCTACCTTTCAAGCACAACATTCCAGATCAAAACAACTTGCTAAAATGAGCATAAAAAAATCAATCTGACCAAAGTCTAATTTCCCTCCCTCAGATTCACCATCTCTTTTTGGAAAAATTCAGATTATCCCTCAATTGTTTCCTACGGCAGTTTGTTTCGTTGCTCCAGATTCCAACATCTGCAGTCTTGTTTGTCTCCTCCAACAGCATCTTTGGTGGACCCAGATCCACCCTGTTATTCAGTTCAGTCATTATAGTTCCTCAATGTCTCGTTAAACTAAAAGCATCTGGTTAAATTAAAACCAGAATCCCATCATCTCCCAGATCTTTGGCTTCCAGAATCTTCAGCTGCTCAACCTGCTCTGTCCTTGATGCCTCCCTACCAGGTTCCATCTGCAGCTC
The DNA here is from genome assembly GCF_009764475.1 of Pristis pectinata. Lineage (NCBI taxonomy): Eukaryota > Metazoa > Chordata > Chondrichthyes > Rhinopristiformes > Pristidae > Pristis > Pristis pectinata. The sequence continues at coordinate 126,315,372 of NC_067407.1, read as the reverse complement.
ATTCGATGATATTTTTGTATATTCTGCAGCTTCCATACCATTCCAGTTAAGGAGATTGGTCTTTGGTTCCGAGAATACAAGTTACTCAACATAAAGTCAACATGATGTTCTCTAATTAATTAGAAAAACATTGCACTGGTAAAACAATGAATTATGGGGAAGAAACACAAGGGCAGAACTTTGCCCTTGGTTGCAAGTGTTCAGCTTGTAATATGGGGATACATGCTTCTGAAATTCAGGAACATGGCAATATCAACAGGACTGAATTTTGCAAGGGGTGAAATACACCCTATATTGTTATATCACAAGTTTGGTGCATGTGATCTAGGATGAATTTCAATTCTATATTGCTTCTGAGGGTTCTTTTCTTCATTTCCTATAAAGTCATGCATGTAGACAGGCTGCTAATCTGCTCTCGGACCAAATGCTTTTCCCGTTTGGTAATCAGATGCATGATAGGCCTGAAATGAACCGTTGTTTAACTGTCCCTGTTGGTGAGACCTAGAACACAGAGCTATCCAAGTAGACGTGTGGGATCAGCAAGAGTGTTTAAGGAAAAAAATTCTCTTAAAAATCATACAATTGTACTTCATCGAAGTGCCTTGGAAACATTCTGCACAGAGAGGAGTGGTGGGAAGATGTGGGAGACTTGACACTCTCTCAATCGTAACACCATTTGATTTCAAATATAACCAAAAATGTTGGAAAGACTGAGAAGGTTAGGCAACGTCTGTGGAGAGAGAAACATTTCAATTCAATGACCTTTCATCAGAACTGATGAATAAGGACTCATTGACCATTGTTCCTCTCTCCACGTGCTGTCTGACCTGATGAGAATTTCTAGCAGCTACTTTATTTCAGATTTCCAGATAATCTAGTAAACTTTACTTGTGGAGTTAGTTACCATTCCTTAGCACAGATGAGAACATATCTCTGACAGTATTTAATACACAGAACACCAAAATTGAGATATTGGCTTTGCTAACATGAGCCTATCTTTCCTCCTCTTTAGATTAAATTTACAAAAAACGTGATCAGTGAAATATCATTGCACAATATCATCTGTGGACTTAAGAAATAAAATGTTAGTAAATGGTAGGTAGATAAAGTAAGGTTTAAACAATATAAAAGGAGCATTGATTTAGCATTCTCTTTTTTATTTGGAACATAAATTTGCATTGGGATTTACAGAGAGAGATCACTGATACTCTGGTTAAATGCACTACATCTTGCTTCCTACAAACTTGAAAGTCTAGGCACAATTCCAAGTCTATGAAGACCAATTTTGAGAATGTGTTTTGCAGAGCTGTAATTGGCCTTGTGATCTCCTGCTTGGTGTAAGGGGTAAGGGAAAGGAGCTCTCATTCGCTTTTGAGGAGCACACATAGGGAGATAATGGATGTGAGAATTGTTACCGGGGACACAAGAGACTCCTGCGGATGCTGGAATCTGGAGCAACACACAAAATGCTGGAGGAACTTGGTGGGTCAGGCAACATCTATGGAGGGAAATGGACGGTCAATGTTTCAGGTCGAGACCCTTCATCTGGACTCGGTGAGAATTGTTGAGCTATTATGGGGACCCAAGGCCAGTGCCGCCACAGGTTACAAAAATCTACCTTAATGCACATCACCAATTTCAGGAAAGTTACATTAATGGGACTTCAAGGGGGCTTGTTAGAAAAAATATGTAACTTTCATTTAATAGACTGCTCCTCCTAAGAGAATGATTCACGCTGGGCAGAACTAATCCATAACTAACCACTTTATGTTCATTACCTCCTCTCATTTCAAGGGAGAGCTTAGAGTCAATGGCATTGTTGTAGATCTGGACGTGCACAGGCCAGACTGGGTATGGATGGCAAATTCGTGATCACCATCTGGACTTTATTTCCAGATCTATCCATCAATTCTGAAGTCGACTGAACACCGTGTACGGTCATTCAGTACAACAAGCTGACGACTTGTAATACACATAATGAAGATTCTTAATCAATTAGAGCTCAGCAGACCAGAGTACTGTCATGAAATATATTTTTGCATATTCCTTTTCTGGGGACTTTCAGCATCTGAATTTGCAGTAATGCAAAATACTGACTAATCCAGCATCCTAATCACTAAATTTTGAAGTTCAGATTATCAATGCAACTGCAAAGTTATTAGGAAAAAACAATCAAGAGCTTCTCCCAAACAGCACCCAGCAATGTGCGAGGGGCCGGGGGAAGATAAGACGAGTGTAAGCATAATTCATTCTTCATTGGAGGTGCTTTGGGTTCAGTAATTTACCACACTACCCAGGAGGCAGTGGTGTGGGAAGTCGGCCATTATTCTGGCTTGTGATCTCTCTCTGGATTCCCATTAAAATGGAGATCAGGAAACAGGGGGAAGATTGTCACTGTGAATCAAGTGTCTCAACTGGCCCAGAAATCATCATGGGTCTGTTTTACAGGATGAGCCAACACAGAAATATTGAACTCGCACTTCTCCACCAACTTTCACACTATTGATACCCCAATTGCAGGGAAAGAGAAGATACGTAAACTTAGTAAGCGCTAACAATGACAGTCAGTTTTTAACTGGAGTTTCTTCGAAAATCTGTTTATGCTTTTACAAAATCATGTTAATCTTGAACACCACACTGAACCAGCAGTAGGCAATGGAAACATTCAGAATTCAGGAGGTATTACTGAAATTTATTGATATATTAAACCAAATTTAAACTTAAGTAAGAGTCCAACTCTAAAGGTATTTATCCCAGCAAATCAAATGGTCAGAGTAACAGTCTCAGGTCTGCCTTATTTGATTTGCTATTGTTTTCTCATATAGCATGTCACTATGTTCACAGACCAATCCAGACAAAATACATTGTTAATCTCAATCGAAGTGCATTAGAAAATAAAATTTTGATATATCCAAAAGAAAAACATAACAACATTTTGCGGTACTATTTGCCAATTCTTCATATCATTATATGCCACTTTTCTTTTTCTTTTTATTTGCTCAACAAGTTAAAAGGATGAGAATTACTTACTGTGTTCTTTGCCTTGACCTACTGTGGTGCAGACACTGGCTTGTGGAGTTACTGGCATCAGGGCTTGTCGAATGGCCTTCTCCCAGCTCTGTGCGACATCTAAGCCTACTCCTGTGGCAGCCAGGGCATGATTCTGGTAGTTGCCTCCAAGATTCTCTCCAACATAATACACCATGGTGTCAGTTATTATCTCAAAACAATGAGGGTTGCTGCCTTGAGCCAGATTTGTAAAATCCCGAGGTGGATCCAACTGCAGGATTTCTGACAGTGGGATTTCCTGAGTGAAAGAGAGCAAATACATGCCTTAGAAAGAGTCTGCAACCATCACGAGGCCATTTTCAAAACCTGCCGCATGCAAGCTTGAAGGGCGACATAAATAAGACCAGAAATGTATTCTGTCCTTTGAGAATCTGCCAGTTATGCATAGCCAACCCAAAAACGTTGAGCCAATAAGATTGAATCATTTCTCGACTTCCTGAACAGCCTCATAGTTTACAACTTTTAATGAAGGCTGTGGTGGTTAAACTAGAGACAGATGCTTCAAAGATACTAGCACTTTGCTATAATTAGAGGCAGTGTCTTTACTATTTCATGAGCTGACACAATGCACAAACTTTATAATACGAGGCCAAGCTAAGTGTATTCAGCTGAGCAGCAGAATCTATCGACTAACGTTGAATGTACAGATCTCCTAAATTAAATAAGGGGGAAGTCCCTACACTGATGGTGATAAAGGATGGTAAAATCCCATGCAAAGGGGCTATTATTTTAGAATTATACAGCAACTGTAACCAACCGAAAGGAAATGCCTAAACACGAGAATGATAATGCAGCAATTTCTGTTACTTTCTCAAATAAATGTTGCCAAATAATATGCATAAGTCCACAAAAAGCCTCAAAAGTAAATCTGACACTGCTGGATGTAGCAATCATTTCCATTTATACACAAGTGTAGTATCGTGGTTAAGGTTACAAGACAGTTATCCAGAAGCCTGGAATAATAGTGCTGAAAACCCAGTTCAAATCTCATCAAAGCATCTTATGAATCTGAATTCAGTTAATTAATCTGGAATACAAAGTTATTATCATAGCTAGTGACCAACAGACTACTAGATTGTTTTAAAAACCCACGTACTCCCCTCAGGGAATGTAATTCGTGACGTTACTGCAGACCCAAGCCAATGTGGGTGACAGGGAAACAAACTGCCTTATAAGCCACTTAGTTCAAGGGTCATCAGGTCTGGGCAATACAAGCATAAAAGGAGGGGGGTGCACAATTAAATGTAGTTTTGCCAGCAGCACATCCCAAAGTGAACATAGTAAATCATTTACTTATGTTTACAATTATACACTGTGTTGAATACATGTTCAAAGACCTTTAAATGACATATTCAACAGTAAAATATCTTCTTAAAATCCCAAACAAGCCTTCTTACATGGATACATCACACAAAACAAGCTACTAATATTGACAATTGAACTGTGGAGATTGTGACAGCGAAAGGACAGGTTTAACACCAATGCAGTGAAGAGCAAAAATTGGGAACAACTGTTTTGACTTTCTTCACATCTACAGAACTGCTTTAGCTGCTTAAGTCACCTGAATTTGAGAGTATTGACTTGACAAACTCCAGCATAAAATCACTTCGTGGCTGAAGAGTAAAAAGTTTGGTACAAGAAAGTATTGTGGTAGAACCCAGTACTTTCTGTGGCCCCTGGATGCTACATAGATACAGGACAACATAATTTTTGTCAGAACCTAATGTTTTACCAAGTGCTTTGAAATAAAGATTTGAGCCAGTTTAAACTGCCCTTTGGTGATCTGAACAGTTGACACAGGTTCACTTCTCTCAATAGCCCCTTCATGCCCTCTAAAATGCCACCATAAATTTCAGCTCTTTTACAACTCCCCATAGCATTTGCTGCTCCATCTAATGCACTCATCAACTTTACTGAGCTTTAAAAATTCCCAGTTTCTTACTTTGACAACCAAAGTTCTTCACCTTGTATCTAAATCCCTCCACGGCTTCCGCCAATCTTAGTAATTTCTTCCATTCCTCAACTCAGGAACCTGCTCCAGCATTAAGTTCAACATCCCCAACAACCCTGCTCCTCCAACTCTGGCCTCCAGAGCATCACCATCAACCTTCAGTTGTGTGGGCCCACCCTGCAGAAATCCATCTCTTAACCTCATCCCCTCTCCTCTTTTAAAAACCAAGCTGGAAACAGCATCTCCAGTTCAACCAGTGTAAACCCTTCTATGGCTTGGCACCCGCACTTTTGTGAAGTGCTACTCTTTAAGTGAAAGATACAACAGTTCAACACACCTGTCCCCGGACTCCAGTCTCCATTCACTGCAGCACAGTGCACTGCGCTACAGCATGCGATATCAGCATGTAATGCAGCAATGCCCTTGCCCAGTTTTCAAACATGAAAGAACAGAAAGATCATCGAGACATGAGTATCCAAGACCCACTAGAAGTCACATATGATTTGGGGAAATGCAACGTGTCGGGCTTCATGCTTGTCAGAATTGTTCAATAAGTCCACCTCAAACTGACTCTCAAATAAATATTCACAAGGTCCAACCAATTGTTTTGCACATTGACTCAGTTAACTAAAAACAAGCCAGACATACATCACTAGATTTGCAAGGAATATCTATCCTCATAAAAGCATACGAATTTGGACTAGGGATTGGCCACTCGACCCTTCGAGCCTGTTTTGTTATTTAATAAGATTATGGCTGATCTGTATGTAACCTCAACCCCATATTCCTGTCTACCCATTTGCTTATCAGATATCTATCTACTTCTGTCATAAAAATATTAAACAACTCCGCTTCCTCTGCCCTTTCAGGAAGAAAGTTCCAAAGACTGAAGAAAAAATAGTGCCTTATCTGTCTTAAATAGGTGATTAGTTTTAAACAGTGACCTCTTGTTCTAGATTCTGCCACAGGAGGAAGCATCCTTTCCACATCTACCACATGAAGAAGCCTCAGGATTTTGAATGCTTCAGTCGTCACCTTTCACTCCTGTATCTCCAGTGAATAAAAGCCAAGCCTGTCCAATCTTCTCTCAAAAGCCAACCAACCATTCCAGGTATTAGCCCAGTAAACTTTCTCTGAACAGCTTCCAATGGATAAACATCCTTCCTTAAATAAGGACCAACACTGTACTCAGTACTCACAATGTGGAGTCACCTATATAACTGAAGCACTACCTAAATTTTGTACCAATTCCCCTAACAACAAATGATAATATTCTGAAAACAAAAAAACCCTGCAGATCCTGAATGCCTGAAATAAAAATGGAAAAAGCTGGAAAAACTCAGTATTAGTGGAAAGAGAAACAATTAATGTTAATATCCTTTTGGTTAATTACTTGCTGTATGTGTACACTAGCCTTATGCAGTACAACACCCAGATCCCTCTGCTTCTTAGAGTTCCGCAATCTCTCACCATTTAGGTATTATGCTCCTTTCCAAAATGGACAACTTCACAATTTCCCACATTGTGCTCTAATTGCCCGATCTTTGCTATCACTTAACCTATCTATATTTCCTTAGAGGTAACACATTTTGGGAGGTCAAATGCAAGAGGAAAGTACACAGTAAAACACAAACTGCTGGAGGAACTCAGCAGGTTAGGCAGCAAGATGAAGACAGAGGGATAGTGGACATTTCTACAATCCCTCTGCCTCCACAGATAAGATATAAGATTTCTTTATTAGTCACATGTACATCGAAACACAGTGAAATGCATCTTTTGCGTCAAGTCTTCTGGGGGCAGCCCACAAGTGTTGCCACACTTCCGGCGCCAACATAGCACACCCACAACTTCCTAACCCGTACATCTTTGGAATGTGGGAGGAAACCGGAGCACCCAGATGTTGCCTGTCCCACAGAGTTCCTCCAAGCAGTTTGTTTTTTGATCCAGATTCCAGCATCTACAGTCTCTTCTGTCTCCAAAGTATACAGTGAATGGCAAGACCCTTAGGAGCATTGATGTACAGAGGGATCCTGCAGTGCATGTCCATATTTCCCTGAAAGTGGTAATACAAGTGGATAGGGTGGTAAAGAAGGTGTATGGCATGCTTGCATTCATCGTTTGGGACAGAATACAAAAGTTGGGAAAACATGTTGCAGCTGTATAAAATTTTGGTTAGGCCACATTTGTAGTATTATCTGCAGTTCTGGTCACCACACTATAGGAAGGATGTAGAGGCTTTGGAGAAGGTGTAGAACAGATTCACCAGAAGGTTGCCTGAATTGGAATGTATTAGCTATAAAAGAGAGGTTAGACAAAGTTGGATTATTTTCTCAGGAGCATTGGAGGCTGAGAGGAAACCTGATAAAAGTACATAAAATTATGAGAGGCATAGATAAGGAGAATTGTCAGTGTCTTTTTCCCCAGGACGGAAATGTCAAATACTAGAGGGCATCGTTTTAAGGTGAGAGGGGGAAGGTTTAAAGGAGATTTGTAAGGCAAGTTTATTTTTTACACAGCGCGGTAGGTTCCTGGAATGGACTCCTTTAGGGGAGGTGGTAGGAACACATATGACAAGAAGATTTAAGAGGCATTTAGACAGATACATGAACACACATAGGGGAATAGGGGAGTACCGACCATGTGAAGGTAGATGGGATTAGTTAGGATGGCATCATGGTTGGTGCAGACATGGTGGGCCTAAGGGCCTGTTCCTGTGTTGTACTTTTCTGTGTTCTATGCCACTTCACAACTTACTTCCCTACCATTCCTTGTGTGTCATTATCGAGTTTAACAGTGATATCTTTGGTGACTTTATCCACATCATTTATATAAAGTGTATTATATTGAGGCTGCAGCACTACTCCTGTGGCACACTACTCCTTACACCTTGCCAACCAGAGGAAAAAAACATTTATGTTTACTCTGCTTCCTGTTAGACACCAAATCTTCGATTTACACTAATACGTCACTGCTTGAACAAAGAGCTCTTATTTTCCACATTAACCTTTGATGCAGTATTTCCTCAAATGCCTTCTGGAAATCCAAGTATAGGACATCCACTGGTTCCCCTTTATCCACTGCATGTTACTTCTTCAAAGAGGGTCAAATATGGTTTCTGTTTCAAAAAACCATGTTGACTTTGCCTGATTACCTTGAATTTTTCAAAGTGCCATGCTCTAACATCTTCAATAACAGCCTTTAACCTTTTCCCTATGGCACGCAGTAAGCTAACTGGGTTACCATTTCCTACTTTCCGTGTCCCTTTCTTTTTGAATAGGGACATGACGGCAAAAGTCAATGAGTCATACAGCATGGAAACAGGCCTTTTGGCCCAACTGATCCATGCTGACCAAGATTCCCATCTAAGCTAGTCCTATTTGCCCACATTTGGCTGATATCTTTCCCATCCATGTACTTGTCCAAGTACCTTTTAAATGTTGTTGATGTACCTCCCTCAACCACTTCCTCTGGCAGCTCATTCCATATACTCACCACACTCTGTGTGGAAAAGTTGCCCCTCAGGTTCTTATTAAACCTCTCCCCTCTCACCTTCAACCTATGCCCTCTAGTTCTTAATATACTAACCCCGAGGAAAAGACTGTGTGTTTCTAAAGATGCAACTGTGAAGTCTAACTCAGTGTTATTATTCTAGCAAAAGCAAAATTATCTTATGGATCTTAATCAAAATAACTTGCACTTAAGGAAGAATTCGACTTCAATAAGGCTTCAGCAGTTTATGTTGTGTAGGAGTGACTGATGGAAAGATTGACATAAATATGTGACTGATATAGTTTCTTGACCTAGACTGGGGTACAAGTCACTATATCTAAATCTGCAAATGCCACAAACTGTGGCAGCACCACACAAAAAAACTGATAAACTGCAGTAGGACACAAACAGTCTGGTGAAATGAGCAGACAAATGGCGGTTGAAACCTAATGCAGAAAAATATGAGATGATATGTTTTGGTAGCAAGAATGAAGAGTGGCAACATAGAATAAAGAATATAGGGAATGCAGGAACAGAGCTACTTGGGGGTTCACGTCTTTGAAGGTGGCAGGACAGAGAAGGGCATACACAATTCCGGACTTTTTCAATAGTGGCCTAGTATATACAGTAAAAGCAGGGAAATTATGCTGAAGCTTTATAAAACTCAGGTCCAGCCTCAACTGGAGTATTGTGTTCAAATCTGCTTGCCTCATTATAGGGAGGACATGAAGCCATTCACAAGGGCCCAGAGAAGATCTATGAGAATGATTCCTGGAATGAGGGAATACTGTTGCAAGGCTAGATTAAAGAGGCAGAGACTGTTTTCTTTCAAAAGGGTGAGGAGAGTGTCACGAACCAGCAACAAAAGAAACACACTGAGCATGATTTAGTGTTAAAAACTATTTTATTAATCACTACTTATGATAATACGTAAAATAAAAGTAAAAATGTTAGTATGTTAGAATTCAAAAATGTTAAACCTCGAACGTTAACCCCAAAACTAAACTCTTCGTGTGTGTGTGTGTGACAAAGTCCAAAACTCCCAGTTCCTGAATGGTTCTTAAAGTTCAGTTCCGCAAGCCATAAGGTGAAACATGAGCAAGGGCTTCTTCAACAACCACCGTTGTCTGAAGATAAGATGTAGATGTAGAAAAACATAGAGAGAGTACATACGAAATCCAAATGTTCCAGGATGGAACCCAAACGACACTTCAGTGTTTACTCGGTAGTGACTTCCTCACCCCGAAAAGCATCCGAACCGTGGTCGTCCACACACAAATACCTGTTTCCTTCTACAGGTCAGCAACAAAGTGAACTCCACCGGATTACTTCCAACTTCCATACATGGATTTCAGTGGCAAACACAGTTATTGTTTCTCATCCATCGATAGAGAAAACAAGCAGGCTGGTGTCTCTCTCCCTTCTCTCTCTCTCTTCTTCTTCTTCTTCTTCTTCAACAACGCCATTACGTCCTTTATCTTCTATTGACGTAAGCACGCCCCACACACACATACACACACACTCTCTATCTTAAAGGGACTTTCACTGAGTCCATAACAAGAGATTTGACAGAGCATACAGAGTGATGGGGGTTGGATCTGAACAGCGTGGAGAGTCGGATGCCGTTCCCAGTACTGAAGGGGTTGAGGATTAGAGAGACACTCGAATAAAGGGGAAGGCAATCGTCAAATAAGGAAGAACCTTCATGCAGCATGCGTTGGGATCTGGAACGCACTGCCTGCAGGAGTGCCAGAGGTGGGTGACACAGTGCGTTTGGAGGGAAGTGAATAAATAAGGTAAAGAAAAATTTACAAGACCATGGAGAAATTGCCAGCAGGGTGGAAAAAGTGAGTTGCTGTAGTACAGAACTGGCTTGGACACGAAGGGCTGAATGGCTTTCTCCTGTGCTGTAACCATTCTATGATTCGATATTCACCCAAGGTCAGAAAGAGAACAACATTTACCTGTAGGCTTTCCTTTTGCCTTTCCATCCATCTGAACAAAACAAGTGGAGCACCCTCCCAATGAAAGCTCATCATGAAGGTGATGGCAGATAAGTGTGTGTCTCGGGGGTAAAAAAAAGTATTAAAACAGGAGCTGAAACTCTAATGTCTGTTATGTCCTGATAATGATGGAAAATACTTTAACTCTAATATGCATCTTCAACAACAATGATTTGACTGTCAATACATGATCACTTCTCCCTTGGGAGACAGTCAGATGGCCCTTTCAACAGGTGAACCAAAGAACACAAACCAGTAGTTGTTCCCAGGTTCCATCAAGTGACTGTATTTAATGACTCATTACGACACAGATGGCAGCCATTTGGCCCATCACGTCCATCCCAGCTCTTAACAATACCATCAGCCCTTCTCCTTATTCCCCGGTAACCTTGCAGTTGAGTGCAGGTGGGCTAAAAGATTGGCATGGATGTGTTGGGCTAATTGGCCCGTTTCTGTGCTGTACAACTATGACTCCAGTTTTCTCTCACATGCCACAATCCCCTTCTAATTCTTCTTGCCACTAACCTAAAGTAAGGGGCAATTTACAGTTGCTAATTAACCCACAAGCACATCTTTCCAATGTGGGAAGCAACCTATGCTGCAACAGGGAAAACATCCAAACTCCACACAGACAGAACCAATGCCAGGATTGAACCTGGGCCCCTGAAACTGTGAGACAGCAGTGCTAACCACATCATGCACCATCATGCCGTCCTGTACCAATGAACACTGTGCTGCAGAAGTACTTTATTTTAGAGGTAATTTTTTCTGTGGTTCACAAGAACCATCTCAGTTTTAACAACTTTTGATCTTCCCATGAGCATTTATCTTTATGTGGGCAAAATTTGAAAAAAATATCAAAGAAGCTGCTTCTTAAGGTGGTGATTCAGTTCTGAACTGTGTGCTCATCTAAGAGATAAGAAAGCGATAATGCAAAAATGTGAGTAAAATTCATGACTGAGTAATTTGTGTGAGAGCCCAAGGAAAGAATGTTGCCAACCCCAACACCAACACACAACTTTGCTGTAAATTCAAATTCAACAACTCTAGCTTCTACGAAGTGTCTTGATTTAAAATCTTTGACTCACATTTACTTTCACTTTAATATGACTTCAAAATAAACCAGTGAGGGAGGGAATAGAGGGTAGAGAAACCATGGAGATGGGGTGCAGTGTGAGGGTAGTTGGGGTGAGATAAAGGTGCCAGGTCAGAAAGCAAGCAGCCTCAGACAAGAGGGTGCGAGAGAACAGGGTGGGACCGGGTGAGAGAAGACTGGGTGTGAGATTAGGCTGGGCAAGAGATAAAGAAAGAGCTGGGGGAGGGGACGGGGGAAGGAGGGTGTCGACAGCCAAGTGCTGGATTGAGAAGGCGTGAGGATGAAAGCACAATGTGTGGTGAACAGACAGCAGAGGCAGGAATGCTCAGTGTAGGGAATGTGTGAGCAGGAGAAAAGTGGTGAGCAGGGTGGAAGGTATGGACCTGGTTTTGGAGAGGGTGGAGGACTGGGAGAGACTGAGAATATACTTGCTGTCACTTTTGACCTCAGTTCGATGTTTACAGCCAAGACTGAAAGGACCAAGTTAGCTGCAAAGAAGCATCTACAGTGCACACTAAAAAAGCTCTGTGGTCTGAAGTGCAGGCAACATTTGTTACAAAAGCAGCAAAATCTCTAGCATCTGACGCAGATGACTTAGTGCAGGATGTTTTTATGGTTCCATTCAGCCTGCAAGGGTGATCCTGACCTTCCAGCTGCCTGTCACTCGAATTCTCCATCCCAGTCACACTTTGCTTTTTAGCCTCTTACACTGTACCAACAAAGTTCAATACAAGTTCAAGGAACAACATCTCATCTCCTGACCAAATGTTACAGCCCTGAGGATTCAACAATTTCAGATAACCAGCCTTTCCAGTTTGAATTAAGACTGGCCAGTTCTGATGAAAGGTTAAATCTGTTTCTCTGCCCACAGATACTGCATGACCTGCACTTCCTGCAGCTCCAGTGTTTTCTCCCTCTGAAGTTTGACTCCTTCAGTTCCAGCAATTTTTTGTTCCTATTTCTGTCTTTTCTCCTTCTTCATTTTCATTCATCTTTTTATTACATCTCCTCCAGGCAAGTTTCTTCACCACATTTTCCAACATCACCACTGTTTATGTTATGACTCTTTTGGTCTCCTTCCCTCCCTTTGGATAGGGTAGGTAGTCAGAGACCTCATCGAGGGATGGCAGTGTCAAATACTACAGGGCTTAGCTTTAAGGCGAAAGAGGGAAAGTTTTAAGGAAACTTGAAAGGCAAATTTAGGCACCTGCAGTTGTAAGGGCCTGGAACCCACTGCCAGGGGAGGTGGTGGAAGCAGAAACAATAGCAATGTTTAAGAGACATTTAGAGAGGCACATGAACAGGCAGGGAATAGAGGGATATGGACCATGTGCAGGCAGATGGGGTTAGTTTAATTTGGCATCATGGTCGGTGCAGACATAGTGGGTCAAAGGGCCTGTTCCTGTGCTGTATTTTTCAGTGTTTCTATGTTTCACAGATATTCCATTGGTCCTTTTCACGTTTCTAACTTGTTCTCACAAAAGATCTTATAAATAACTCTGCTCCTCTCTCTTCTGATCAATTCCAGGCATATCTCTTCGGCAGGTGTAATGCAGATCCTCACCCAGGCTACCCTGACAGTACCTCCCAAACCTGTGATTTCTATCACCAAGGAGGACAAAGGCAGCAGCTACACAGCAATGCCACCTGCTCAGTACTTCCAGCATTTTCTGTTTATATCATGAAGCAAGTTTCAGTTTAGATGCAGTCATTAAGTTTCATGATCCGGGCATCACTGGAAAGAACGGCAGAGTAGCCTGGGTGAGGACATGCACTACATCTGCCAAAGAGGTGTGCCTGGAATTGATCAGTGCTATTGTTAACAAACATCCCCACCTCTGACTTCATCGTGGAAGGAAGGTCGGAGGTGGGGACGTTTGCTAACAAAAGCAACTGAAGACGGTCCAGTGCAGACACTGCATTTGTGATGGAAGGAATAAATTTTTAAGGTGGTCGAATGGTTGCCAATCTATCAGGCTACTTTTCCTGGATGGTGAGCTTCTTGGAGCCACACACATCCAGTTGTTGGAGCCACAGACATCCAGACTACCTTGTGGAGAGTATTCGGTCACGTTCCTAATTTGTGCCTTGAAGATGGTGGATAGTCCTTGGGTTATAAAGTCATTCACTGCAGGATACCCAGCCTCTGACCTGCTCTTAGGGTCATGGTATTGTTGTGTCTAGACCAGATCAGTTTCTGGTCAATAATGACCCCTCAGGATATTGATGGTTAGCGATTCGACAATAGACATCAAGGAAAGGTGGCTACACTCTGTCTTGCTGGAGATGGTTATTGCCTTGCACATTTGTGGCATTAAACTGGCTTGCTTGCCACTTTGCCTAAATATCGTCTTGGTCTTGATGCATGTAGACTTGGGTTGCTACATCTGCCGAAGAGATGTGCCTGGAATCGATCGGTGCTATTGTTAGCAAACATCCCCACCTCTGACTTCATCATGGAAGGAAGGTCGGAGGAGGGGACGTTTGCTAACAAAAGCAACTGAAGATGGTTGGGCCAAGGACACTGACCTGAGGAATTCCTGCAGTGATATAGTGGGACTGGGACTGGGAAGACTAAGCTGCACCAATCACAACCATCTTCCTTTGTCTGAGGTTGACTCTGACAACTGGAGCATTTTCCCTTGAATGCCTTTTGACTCCAATTCTAACAGGATTCCTTGATGCCACAGTCAGACAAATGCAGCCACTCTCACCTCATTTCTGGAATTGCTTTGGACCAACATTACAATGAGGTCTGAAACCCAAAATGGGCATCAGTAAGTGGGTTACTTCTGATTGATAGCATTATCGATGACCATTTCCATTACTTTGCTGCTAAGTGAGAGTAGACTCATTGGGTGCTTATTATTTGGATGGGATATGTTAGTTGGCACTCCATCATTTCAGATACACTAATTAATATGAAAATAAATGCTGGAAAACCCGGCAGGTCAGGCAACATTTGTAGAAAGAGGAACAGAATTAATGAATTAATGTTTCATGTCAAACATCTGTCTTCAGATGATGGGTTTTCAACAGATGTTGCCTGATCTGCAGAGTGTTTCCAGCATTTTTTATTTCAGATTTCCAGCTGATTTTCACGTCGTGTAACGTTATGTTTACAGCATCACCTGCTGGTTTGGAACCATCGGAATCCACACCCCATTCATAATCTCTAAGTATATAGCAGACATTTACCTTGGGCATTTCAAAATGGATAAAAAGGGGTGGGAGGTAAAATGCCTGCAAAAACAAAGAAATTGTATGCATCCAATTGGTATACAAATCTGTAAAAGTATTACTGCAGTACTCAATGATATAACTGGAATAAGGATTGAAAGAGCTTGGGGCCAGTACTTATGGTCAAAGTTCAGGTCAAGAAAATAATTTTTAAAACTGTAAATCAAGAAAGGTTTTTAAAAATTGAAAGTGAACTATCCCAAGATCAATCAACATGGCATGATATGAGAACCTGAGAATTAGGAGCAAGAATGGGCCATTTGCCAGCTCTGCCATTCATCGAGATCATGACCAAATGATCTACCTCAACTCCATTTTCCTACCCATATCCTTTGATGTACAGTGGCATGCAAACGTTTGAGCACCCCTGGTCAAAATTTCTGTTACTGTGAATAACTAAGCGAGTAAAAGATGACCTGATTTCCAAAAGACATAAAGTTAAAGATGACACATCTCTTTAATATTTTAAGCAAGATTACTTTTTTATTTCTACCTTTTATGCTTTCAAAATAACAAAAAAGGAAAAGGGCCCAAAGCAAAAGTTCGGGCACCCTGCATGGTCAGTACTTAGTAACACCCCCTTTGGCAAGTATCACAGCTTGTAAACATTTTCTGTAGCCAGCTAAGAGTCTTTCAATTCTTGTTTGGGGGATTTTCGCCCATTCTTCCTTGAAAAAGTCTTCTAGTTCTGTGAGATTCTTGGGCCGTCTTGCATGCACTGCTCTTTTGAGGTCTATGCACAGATTGTCGATGATGTTTAGGTTGAGGGACCGTGAGGGCCATGGTAAAACCTTCAGCTTGTGCCTCTTGAGGTAGTCTATTGTGATTTTGAGGTGTGTTTAGGATAGTTATCCTGTTGTAGAAGCCATCCTCTTTTCATCTTCAGCTTTTTTACAGATGGTGTGATGTTTGCTTCCAGAATTTGCTGGTATTTAATTGAATTCATTCTTCCCTCTACCAGTGAAATGTTCCCTGTGCCACTGGCTGCAACACAAGCCCAAAGCATGATCGATCCAGCCCTGTGCCTAACAGTTGGAGAGGTGTTCTTTTCATGAAATTCTGCACCCTTTTTTCTCCAAACATACCTTTGCTCATTGCGGCCAATAAGTTTTATTTTAACTTCATCAGTCCACAGGACTTGTTTCCAAAATGCATCAGGCTTGTTTAGATGTTCCTTTACAAACTTCTAACGCTGAATTTTGTGGTGAGGATTGTCACGAACCAGCAACAAAAGAAACACACTGAGCATGATTCAGTGTTAAAAACTATTTTATTAATCACTACTTATGATAATACGTAAAATAGAAGTAAAAATGTTAGTATGTTAGAATTCAAAAATGTTAAACCTTGAACGTTAACCCCAAAACTAAACTCTTCGTGTGTGTGTGTGGCAAAGTCCAAAACTCCCAGTTCCGGAATGGTTCTTAAAGTTCAGTTCCGCAAGCCATAAGGTGAAACATGAGCAAGGGCTTCTTCAACAACCACCGTTGTCTGAAGATAAGACGTAGACGTAGAGAAACATAGAGAGAGTAAATACGAAATCCAAATGTTCCACGATGGAACTCCAGCGACACCTCAGTGTTTACTCGGTAGTGACTTCCTCACCCCGAAAAGCATCCGAATCGTGGTCGTCCACACACACAAATACCTGTTTCCTTCTACAGGTCAGCAACAAAGTGAACTCCACCGGATTACTTCCAACTTCCATACATGGATTTCAGTGGCAGACACAGTTATTGTTTCTCATCCATCGATAGAGAAAATTAGCAGGCTGGTGTCTCTCTCCCTTCTCTCTCTCTCTCTCCTTCTTCTTCTGACTTCTACAACGTCATTACGTCCTTTATCTTTTATCGACGTAAGCACGCCCCACACACACACTCTCTATCTTAAAGGGACTTTCACTGAGTCCGTAACACCTCCCACCTAAAAAAAAATATTTCCCAAGAAAAATTTAACCGCGCATACAGTTAGTAATGTTAATAATTATCATTCTACACAACTACAGACTATCAGATTAGTACAGATACATGTTTCCCATTTAACATCGGGAAAGACAATCCGCAATCACATTATCTTTGCCTTTAATGTGAGTTATCATGAGATCAAACTCTTGCAAAATTAAACTCCAGTTTAACAGCCTTCTGTTCTTGTTTTTGACTCGGCTCAGAAACACCAATGGGTTATGATCTGTATATACAGTCAATGGTTTCTGAGCGGTGCAAACATATACACTGAAATGTTGCAAGGCTAAAACAAGCGACAGTAATTCTTTCTCTATGGTGGAATAATTCTTTTGATGCTCATTAAATTTCTTTGAAAAGTAAGCTACAGGATGGTCAATATCATCAAGGTCACCCTTCTGCAATAACACAGCTCCTGCAGCTTCATCACTGGCATCTACTGCTAATGAAAATGGCTTTTCAAAGTCAGGTGATTTGAGCACAGGATGGTAGCATAAAATGGCTCTCAGCTTCTCAAATGCTTCTTGACAAGAATCTGTCCAAACAAACTTTACTCCCTTCTTCAGAAGATTAGTTAGGGGAAGAGCAATATCAGCAAAATTTTTACAAAATTTTCGATAATATCCAACCATTCCCAAAAATCTTCTAACAGTCCTCGTACCTGTGGGAATAGGGAACTCAGATATTGCTTGAACTTTTGCCTGAACAGGAGCTTGTTTGCCTTGACCTACAACATAACCAAGATACGTCACAGTGGCATGGCCAAATTCACTTTTAGCCAAGTTAACTGTAAGGTTAGCCTTGGAAAGTCTTTCAAACAACCTTTCTAACGCAGAGATGTGATCCTCCCATGTATCATTCCCAGTCACTAAGTCGTCAATGTAGGCATCTGTATGTTTTAACCCATGAATCACTGAATTAATCATTCTTTGAAATGTTGCCGGAGCATTTTTCATTCCAAATGGCAAAACATTGTATTCATACAATCCAGAAGGGGTTACAAAGGCTGAAATCTCCCTTCCTCTATCTGTTAATGGAACACACCAGTACCCTTTTAATAAGTCAATCTTTGTAAGAAATTTTGCCTTTCCCACTCTGTCTATGCAATCATCCACCCTAGGAATAGGGTAAGCATCTGACTTTGTTACAGCATTCACTTTCCTGTAATCTGTGCAAAATCTAACAGTTCCATCAGGTTTAGGTACAATAACACAGGGCGAACTCCAATTTGAAGTAGAATGTCTAATAATATCATTTTCCAACATGTATTTGATTTCCTGATCAACAAGTTTACTTTTTTCCACATTCATTCGATATGGGTGTTGTTTGATTGGTTTTGCATCCCCAACATCAACATCATGGGTAATTATCGATGTTCTGTTTAGAACATCTGGGAACAGATTTTTAAATTTTAAAATTAATTCTCTCATCTGTTGTTTTTGTGAAACTTGTAAATGGTCCAACTTCGTTTCAAGGTTCTCCAGGATATTTTGGTTTTTTAGTTTTGATGGAACAATATTTGGTCTAAATTGGCCTTCGTCAACATCAACATCAGGCATTCTAGAAACAACCTTTACATCATCCACCAAGGCCACAACTGAATTCGTCTCATAATAAGGTTTTAGCAGGTTTACATGACAGAGTTGTGTTTTCTTGCATCTATCTGGTGTTTTGATTATATATGTTAAATCAGTCACTCGAGATTCAATAACATAGGGTCCAGAAAAACGAGATTGCAAGGGATTATTTTGGCTAGGGAAAAATACCAACACCTTTTGCCCCACTGCAAATGTCCTAGGCCGAGCACGTCTATCAAAATATGTCTTCATTCTTATCTGGCTGGTTTTCAAATTCTCTCTCGCTAGCTGGCAGACTCTCTCCAACCGAGTTTTAAATTTTTGGACATAGTCCAACAGACTCAAGTGCACTTCTTCATTAACCCATTGCTCTCTCAACAACTCCAAAGGTCCTCTCACCCTATGTCCAAATACAAGCTCAAACGGACTAAATCCTATTGACTCTTGGATTGAATCTCTAACGGCAAACAAAAGTAAATGAATACCTTCGTCCCAATCCTTTGTGTTTTCAAAGCAATAAGTCTTCAGCATATTTTTGAGAGTAGAATGAAATCTCTCCAGAGCTCCTTGAGATTCTGGGTGATATGCAGATGATACAATCTGCTTTGCTCCCAGCTCATAGACTAGTTGTTGAAAAAAATTTGACATAAAATTACTACCTTGATCAGATTGGATTTCTTTTGGCAAACCAAACAAGGTAAAAAATTTTAAAAGAGCCTTTGACACCATCTTGGCCTTAATATTTCTAAGGGGTATTGCCTCTGGAAATCTAGAAGTGGCACACATGATGGTTAACAAATACTGATTTCCAGTCTTAGACTTTGGTAAGGGGCCAACACAGTCCACAATCACCTTCGAGAAGGGTTCACCAAAAGCAGGAATTGGGTTCAAAGGAGCCACAGGGGGTTTTTGATTTGGTTTACCTACCATCTGACATGTGTGACAGGTTCGACAAAACATCACCACATCTTTTCTCAAACCAGGCCAATAGAATTGTTTCAAGATCTTCCCTACAGTTTTATTCACCCCAAAATGACCACCCAAAGGCATACTATGGGCCAGGTTTAAAATTTCATCCCTATAAACTTTTGGAACAACAACCTGATGAATAACTTCCCATTCCTCATTAACAGGAACATGAGGAGGTCTCCATTTCCTCATTAACACTCCATTTTTGACATAATATCCCATTGGCACTTTTTCAATCTCCTCACATGAGAGTGCTTTTTCTTTCAATTCTGTCAACTCAGGGTCCTTTGTCTGTTCCACCATAAAATCCTTCCTCGACAAAGACAAATCTTTAAATTCAGGCTCACTATAAGGATGTTGATCCTCCGTTGAAGACAGAAAAGTCTCGGATAAGGCATCATAATTTTCTTCCTGTTTAGGACTGTCACAAGGAACAACTTCAGACTGCACCGGACTGTCTGTCTTGGCTAATTCTTTAGCTCTAGCTCGAGTCACCGCACAGGATGGGTAAACATCTGGATCATTCTCAGACTCATCAATCCTTGGTTTGGTCGTTAACCGTACCACAGGAACAATTTCTCCATCTGCAAGGTCATTTCCCAATAACAAAGAAACTCCTTCCACTGGCAAACTAGGTCTTATCCCTATCTCGACTGGTCCTTCTACGAACTTTGACTTTAAAATCACCCTGTGTAAAGGGACAGACATGGTGTCATCTGTAACGCCTCGCACTAGATTTACCTCACCAGTGTCACTTTCTTCACCAAAATTTAAAACACTGTCCAGCAAGAGAGATTGACTAGCCCCAGTATCTCTAAGAATTTTCACTGGCACCTGGGGTGACCCATCATTCAGTGAAACAAAACCCTCTGATACATAAGAACGGAATTACTTTCTCACCTCCTCCAACTTTTCCGCTTTTACCTCTTGCAAGGACTGATCTTTAACAGCATCTCCTAAACCTTTTTGATTTTTAATTGCCTGAAAGCAAGCATTGGGCACAGCTTCCTTCCTTTTCTTCAAAAGGGCACAATTAGATATCACATGGCCAGGTTTCTTACAGTAATAACAAGTACGCTCAACAGGTTTCTCCAGCCCTGGCTTCTTTTCATCCTTCCCTTTTTGATCACCTCCCAATTTAATCTCCGGCTTACCTGGATTGTCCTTGTAACTCTTTTGAAAGGTTTTAGGTTGTCCCCATTTGGATTTATACGTTAAAGCATAATCATCTGCCAACCTAGCAGTTTCTTGTCAAGTTTCCACTGCCTTTCTCATAGATTGTTTTACTTCTGTAAGGTTTAGCCTTGTAGCAATCTTTATCAGATCATCCTTTTTCGCCACCTCCAATTCCTTTTGGGTTGGTGACTTCAAAAATGCCTTAATATCCATTGCTGCTGGTTTCCACACACACAAGCCAATTAAAAAGAATTTATCAGACCTCCCTCAAAAATCTTTGGATTGGATCCCGAACAAATCTCGTCAATCTGGGGAATGATCCCAGACGACACTCGTTAATCTTTGGATTGGATCCCGGACGAGCCCCCAATTTTGTCACGAACCAGCAACAAAAGAAACACACTGAGCATGATTCAGTGTTAAAAACTATTTTATTAATCACTACTTATGATAATACGTAAAATAGAAGTAAAAATGTTAGTATGTTAGAATTCAAAAATGTTAAACCTTGAACGTTAACCCCAAAACTAAACTCTTCATGTGTGTGTGTGTGGCAAAGTCCAAAACTCCCAGTTCCGGAATGGTTCTTAAAGTTCAGTTCCGCAAGCCATAAGGTGAAACATGAGCAAGGGCTTCTTCAACAACCACCGTTGTCTGAAGATAAGACGTAGACGTAGAGAAACATAGAGAGAGTAAATACGAAATCCAAATGTTCCACGATGGAACCCCAGCGACACTTCAGTGTTTACTCGGTAGTGACTTCCTCACCCCAAAAAGCATCCGAATCGTGGTCGTCCACACACACAAATACCTGTTTCCTTCTACAGGTCAGCAACAAAGTGAACTCCACTGGATTACTTCCAACTTCCATACATGGATTTCAGTGGCAGACACAGTTATTGTTTCTCATCCATCGATAGAGAAAATTAGCAGGCTGGTGTCTCTCTCCCTTCTCTCTCTCTCCTTCTTCTTCTGACTTCTACAACGTCATTACGTCCTTTATCTTCTATTGACGTAAGCACACCCCACACACACAAACACACACACTCTCTATCTTAAAGGGACTTTCACTGAGTCCGTAACAGGATGCAGGAAAGTTTGGAGAAAAAAGGGTGCAGAATTTCATGAAAAGAACACCTCCCTAACTGTTAAGCACGGGGGTGGATCGATCATGCTTTGGGCTTGTGTTGCAGCCAGTGGCACGGGGAACATTTCACTGGTAGAGGGAAGAATGAATTCAATTAAATGCCGGTAATTTCTGGAAGCAAACATCACACCATCTGTAAAAAAGCTGAAGATGAAAAGTGGATGGCTTCTACAACAGGATAATGATCCTAAACACACCTCAAAATCCACAATGGACCACCTCAAGAGGCACAAGCTGAAGGTTTTGCCATGGCCTTCACGGTCCCCCAGCCTAAACATCATCGACAATCTGTGCATAGACCTCAAAAGAGCAATGCATGCAAGACGGCCCAAGAATCTCACAGAACTAGAAGCCTTTTGCAAGGAAGAATGGGTGAAAATCTCCCAAACAAGAATTGAAAGACTCTTAGCTGGCTACAGAAAGCATTTACAAGCTGTGATACTTGAAAAGGGGGGTGTTACTACTGACCATGCAGGGTGCCCAAACTTTTGCTTTGGGCCCTTTTCCTTTTTTGTTATTTGGAAGCTGTAAAAGATGGAAATAAAAAAGTAATCTTGCTTAAAATATTAAAGAAATGTGTTATCTTTAACTTTATGCCTTTTGGAAATCAGGTCATCTTTTACTCGCTTAGCTATTCACAGTAACAGAAATTTTGACCAGGGGTGCCCAAACTTTTGCATGCCACTGTATCTCAATTGCCTTAATATGAAGCCAATAATCACTGGATCTCAATGAAAAGCCATTGAAGGAGTATGTTGGATCTAAAACGCGTGTTTTAGTACTCCATTCAAATTCATCTGGTATATAATCAAAGCAGTAAATAAGATGGGTTTAATGGAAGATAATAATTCTTTTTAGGATGTTTCCAACTTAACTCCCAGTAGAAAAAATGATTATGACTGAGATTCATTTTGCAGGTTTTACAGGAAAAAAATAGTTTTGATAATTGGAAATGTGATACCACTTCCATGAATTCCAAATATATTAATTACAGCTGTGTGGAATACTCAAGTCTTTGACCTATTCTCTTAGAGCCCTAACTTGAAATGAACAGCGGTCACTCATCTTCTCCAATTATCATCACTGACACTTGTAAAAACAACGTCTACTGAAAAACAAGGTTAAAAAGACTTACCTGAAATGCAGTGAGAGAGACAATACAGGACATCTCAATGGAGTCAAAGAGTAGTATCAGCCCCTCACACCAATACACTGTAAAGCAGCTGCAGGAATGAACTGAGCGGGCAAGCAAGCAAGTCTAATCTGGGTGATCTGTGGGCAAAGTGGCCACTTAAATATGCCTCTGAACAAATCAGTCAGAATGACATTAGTGGTGAACCGAGAGCAGGTTTCTCACTTACTCTCTCAACCACATTACATGTGTGACTGGGAAAAGCTTGAAAGAGGAACCGGGAAAAAAACAGAAGAAAACTAATCCAAAACACCCTGCTTTCTTCCCCCTCTGCATTCCCCCACTTTCTCTTTTTACTTAATTTGTTACTTGAAAAAGTACAAGATATACAGATTTTCTGTTGCCCATCTCTAATTACATTTCCCCTCACCCTTCTGATCTTTTAAGTTACTTACTTTTCCTCTCATTTTTAACGTTGTATTTCAGCTGGAATGTAATGACCTCTCTTTAAGGCGCAGAACAATAGTGAGTTGTAGGCAACAGCATAACTTTCATTCTGAATTATGATACAATATTGCTTAAGGAAATATAATGCTGCAAAAAAAATCATTCAGTTTGAATGCTTGGAAGTTGCATCATTGTCATTGCAAAACATATGGTCTCTGTAAATGCTCGTAACTCATTAAATTTCTGCAGAGATTTTATGCTTGTTCTGATTTCGTTTATTTACACCATTTTACCTATTCAAACAGCAAAGGACAAGTTCACAAAATAATCTACTTAAAATTACTCATGATACCAGAAAAATGTATGGAAACATATTAAGAAATATATTGAGACAAACAAAAATAGAAACTAATTAAATTATCCACAGAAAGATACATTAGTTAAAGCACCTAAACATTATTCACTGGGTCTTACTGAAGCAACTTTCAAAGTTCATGTCATTAAACTTGCCAATTGACTTAAGTCAGACATCTGACCATTCTCCACTTTGGTGGGCAAATAGTGACTCGCGTCAGGAGAAATTCTCTCAAATGTTTGAGGATGTTAATCAGGAGAACGTCTCTTGGACTTCACCAAGATGTGGACCAACATTCAGAATCCTTGGGCTTGATCATAAAGTTGAAGATTCTCCAAGTAAAACTTTACGGGTAAAGTAAATCTGGGGGGGATCTTCTTCACTCAAAGGGTGGTGTGAGTGTGGAACGAGCTGCCAGCGGAGTGGTGGATGTGGGTTCAATTCTAACAGTTAAGAGAGGTTTGGATAGGTACATGGACGGGAGGGGTTTGAAGAGATATGGTCCGGGCACAGGTAGATGGGACCAGGCAGAAGATCAGGTCGGCATGGACTAGATGGGCTGAAGGGCCCGTTTCAGTGCTGTAGTGCTCTATGACTCTAAGTAGCTTCTTATTATTATATAATTAATGGAGAGAAAGCCACACAGCTGGCATGTACCACTGTATGATCAGTTTTTGCCACTTCGCAATATATTTGAGCTGCCATATATTTCTGGTCAGAATGAAAGCCTCCACTTTTGTGAGGGTGGGGTTGGAGGGTGGTGTTCAAGGCAAAGGTAAATTTTACTTACTTCTCTTCATTCAGAGAGAGCCCTCTGCCATATAGATTGATCTATTTAAGACAGATCTGTCCAGGAGGTAGGCAGGGACAGTGGATACACAGTAGAGTTAGAAGAAGGTGTCATTTGATGGAACAGATTTGTGGTAAGATCACAGTTAATCTTTATCGACAGAACAGTGTGACCTACCCACTGGACAATCCTGTCCCAATCAGCCTGCAATTTTGGCCACTATTTATCTTTCAGAAGCAGACAGACAAGTCAAGAATGATTTACACAGGGTCAGTGATTTCTCAAAAGACTGATAAAGTCAGTATTAACAAAACGGATTCTGACAGCATCAACCAACATCCAATGAGAAGAAGATGGAAAGGAAGAAGAAATACTGTTTATAAGTGCTCCAAGTAAAAACAGTATTATAAATAGTAATACAAATTAATTGTAAATGTATAGTAAGTCCAGGTCAAAAATTTGCTTCTGCTGTGACCATACGTGGTACAACCTGCTTTTGTTCAGAGTGTTGGGTAGAGGTCAGTTAAGATAAGACAAGATGTCTTTGTTAGTCACATGTACATCGAAACACACAGTGAAATGCATCTTTTGTGTAGAGCGTTCTGGGGGCAGCCCGCAAGTGTCGCCACGCTTCCGGCGCCAACATAACATGCCCACAACTTCCTAACCTGTACGTCTTTGGAATGTGGGAGGAAACCAGAGCACCCGGAGGAAACCCACGCAGACACAGCGAGAACATACAAACTCCTTACAGACAGCAGCCGGTATTGAACCCAGGTCGCTGGCGTTGTAATGGCGTTACACTAACTGCTACACTACCATGCCTGCCGTGCAGTTAACCTCACAACTTCAGGAAGTGATCAGGATGAGAAGAGTAGGGGAACCCTAAATGAAGTTAACGGCATCAGAAGGCCAGTGAGCACCATTACTCAATGACTGTCAACAACATCCACAAAGGGAAGACTGGGCTCTTGAGATGGCAACCAATCAAGGAGCAGAACCCCGAAAGACTGGCAGGAAGGAAGATCTCCTGCACCAGCAGCATAACTGGTTCCCAATTTATAAAATTTCATGTTCCTTTAAACCAAACCAGCAAAGCCAAGAGGGAGACACTGATACATGGGCAAAGCAGCATCTCCACACTGACTTTAATCTTTAATTCCCTTTTTGGGATTTTGGTGCTTCTGGCAAGGGCAACATTGATTGCTCATCCCTAACCACTTCCAAGGTGGTGGCACTCAGCCACCATCTAAACACTGTGCAATCCATCTGGTGAAGGTGCTCCCACAGTACTGTTGGATAATGAGTCCCCAGATTTAGACAGCCAATATATTTCAAAATTAGGGTGGTGGTGTTCCCATGCACCTGCAGCCTTGTCCTTTTATGGTGGTAGGGGTTGCAGGTTTGGGACATAGTGTTAGAGTAGCCTGGGTGAATAACTGCAGTGCACTTTGTTGATGTTGCATTCACTCTGCTGGTTGTGCAGGGAATGAATGTTTAGGGTGGTTAATAAATGAGACTAATGTATCCACATCACATGGAAAGGACACCCCATCATTTTAACCTTCATGGATAGAATAAGGAAGGTGGCAGTTGCAAATAAACTCCCAACCACTACATTGCATAATGCAAATTTCCCCCTGGAGCATCCGATCACATAGAACACTGCAAGCTGTCCAGGTCAAAGGCTGCAAGATCCACCATCTCCTGCAGACAATGCATTTTAATGCTGTGCCAAATCAAACAAGAACACAAGAAAATAGGAGCAGGAGTAGGCCACCAGGCTTCTCAAGCCTGCCCCACCATTCAATATGATCATGGCTGATCTATGTTGGCCTCAACTCCTCTTCTGTGCCAGTTCCCATAACCTTAATCTTTCAAATAATTATCTATCTCCATCTTAAGTATATCTAATGATCTGGCCTCCACCACCCTCAGGGGCAGAGAATTCCAGAGATTCACCACCTTCTGAGAACTACTTGTATCTGAATACAAGAACCAGTGCACATGCAGTGCTGCCAAATAAAGGTTTGTATAACTTTATAAGATACTCATCAGGAAATTGAACTTATCACAAGAGCAGAAAATACATGAAGCACAAGCTTTTGAGAGATGCATTGATCTGAAATGCGGTACAGGAAATTCAAACCTGTCATTAAAATTCTCTTTTACATCACCTTTATAAGCTCACCTTCTTCTTTCTCTTCTGTTGCTCCAGGAAAGGGACTCCTCTCTCACAAATGACAGCAAGCATTGTAACAACATTCCCCTCCACACCCAGGCAGCATCACATAACAGCTTTTAGAAATCACATCAAAAGACCTTTTTTAATTTCTTTTTGCTGCTTCTTGCGATTTGACTCAAAAGGTCAAGACATAAAAGTTTCATCATGAGTGCGACTGATTTGCTGCTCCAAGATATTTGTTATTTCTTGTATTCACACGGAAATTAGCAATTTTTCAGCAGGTGAATTATACACTACTGTACTAAGGCAGAAATCATCCCGGAGACAGGATATCACACTACACAGTTTCCTCTATTACTGCTTTACCTAAACCTCTAAAGAACAGTCTCAAGACTTCCTCCTGGTAAAGTATTGCCCAACACAATGTTTATGTACTGCCATAGTATATGTAGCTTTCAGTAAAACAGCATCCTACTTATCCAGGAGAAAACTTGAATCTGTTATAATCATGCAGAGCCCAATATTCAGCAGTTTAATTCTTGCTTAAAAAAATACAACATACATCTGAAGTGTCCACACACCCCACAATGTCTTTCATTTATTAAGTGCATTTAATGTAAGATAAATATCACGCTGCATAAAGGAAGAATCAGTACAGATGTACCAAAGGAGATATTTGGAGAAGTGACTAAAAACTAAGAGTCTAAAAAGAAGGAATAGTTGAAGGGAATTCCAAAATGTTGCACCCTATCAACTGAAAGCAAGGCTGCCAATGATAGGAAGGGAGAGCTGCAGAGGTCAGAGAAATATGTTGGGGAAAAGAAGGGGGAGAAAAGAGAACAGTTTCCTCAAATTTACCATCTCCTGATCCAAAACACCAGCAAAGTTCTTTAATTTACAGGAGGCCCAGGGACAATTTTCTCTCCTTCCACCCTATGAGCTGTCACTTGGATTCTAGCTGATCCCTCATCGTGGTTCCAGTTTGTAAATTTAAATCTTAAACTTCGTGACAAAATTTAAATAAAAGATGACTTACAGGAAACTGTTCAATCTGTATATTACCATTTAACTTTTCATCACACAACACTCACAAAGGTGCAGATGGAAATTTGGTTTAGGTAAACCGGAAATCTGCAGAATGAGTGGAAAATTGATCCTTCAAATTTAATATTGAATAACCAAAACAGGGAAGGAATTGAGGTTATGGGCAAAGAAAGCAACAATAGACTCAATCTATCCTTCAGCGTGAACTTTGGAAGACTAGCATTATGTGAGCTCTTATATGATATATGTCACTAAAAGCACCCTCAAATCCTGCATAGAATCTAAGGCATAAGAAGTCTTAAAGTGAGTTCAAGGGAATTGCAATAAATCATTAGGTATGATCATATTAGTTTTGTGCAGTGATAAGGGTGAAGAACACTTATGTAAATAAAAAGGGAAAGCCAGCAAAAAGTAACTCTGCAGCAATCATCAAAACTCCCAAAATAACTACATTCCAGGAAGATAATGATGTAACACTGTTTGGGAACTTCCTTTTTGCAATTAAACTGGACATCTTGCGGTCAGCGGTAAATTGGACATTTTGTGGTTGGAAACTGAGAATCTTATCATCGTCTTCTTGCTTCCATCTTATTTTTGTGGGTTCTGATGTGACTGATGAGCTCAGTGTGGAATCCACAGAGTGTGCCACAGGTGGGCCAGTGAACAGTTGGGGGAACAAGGATTTCCCTGATTTGTTGGGGTTTTTTTTATATAGAAAAGGAGGCTTTGAGAACATCCTTGAACCTTTTCCTCTGTCCAGCTGGTAATCTCACTGTGACAGAGCACAGTATAGAGTGTCTGCTTCAGGAGTCTGTTGTAAGGCACACGAATAACATGACCTGCTTAACAGAGTCAACTCAATGTGATTAGAACTTCAATGCTGGGGATCTTGGCCTTGGAGAGGATACTAATGCTGGCTCACTTACCCTGCCACCGGATTGGGAGGATTTTGTGATTGCCAACCTAGCCAAAAGAAATTGGATGACATAGGTGTTTCACAATTTGTACTGAAATAGCTCAGGATAAAACTGAAAGAGACCTGGGTAGCTTGGTTGACGAAGTAGAGAATTGCTGGCTAGTTGCAGTGAGTGTGTTATGCATCTCAGACTTCTGCATCTGTACACTGCATCGGAGTACAGTCACCACTAGGTCCAGGGACATCCATGTAACGTACAAGCTGCATTCACCTCCTTTCTATTCCCTCAGCTTTAAGCCAGCCGTAACTGGGGCACTAGCACAGCTTTACTCATCTGATGGGGTGCAAGAGGAAAACAATTGGGATTAGTAGTTGGGTACTTGCTGGTCAGCACGGGCACTGTCGGCTGAAGGGCCCATGTCCACGTTGTATGATGATGTGACAAGTACAGGGGCAGAACTCAGAAACAGAGCTCTGATTTGATGCACTTTGATGACCCCATTTATCCAGATGAAAGACTGGTTGGAAGACTGTGCTCATAACCACAATGGAACACAAGAACTTGATGCAGGAGTAGGCCATTCAGCCCTATCCCGGCTCATCCATTCAATAAGATCACAGCCGATCTTCACCCAAGCAGCACTTTCCTCCACTAATCCCTCATCCTTTGATTCCCTTATTATCCAAAAAGAAAATCCTATCTCGACCTTGAACATACTCAGTAACCGGGCCTCCACGGTCCTCATGGCTTCCAAAGGTCCAGCACCCTCTGAGTTCAGAAATTTCTTCTCACAGAGTAGATGTGGCGAAGTTTTTTCCCTTGGTGGGTGAGTCCAGGACTAGAGGGGACAGTCTTAGAATTAGAGGGTACCCATTTAGAACAGAAATGAGGAGAAATTTCTTTAGCCAGAGGGTCATGGTTTTATGGAATTTGTTGCCACATACAGCTGTGGAGGCCCAATTATTGGGAGTGTTTAAGGAGGAGATTGATAGGTATCTAATTAGTCAAGGTATCAAGGGATATGGGGAAAAGGCCGGGAATTGGGGCTAGATGGGAGAATAGTTTAGCTCATGGTGAGGTAGCAGAGCAGACCCGATGGGCCGAATGGCCTACTCCTGCTCCTCTGTCTTGTGATCTTGAACTCCATATGTGAGAGAGTGAGCTTTGGTTCTAGATATCCCAGCCAGGAGAAATATCATCCCTGCATCTATCCTGTAAAACCCCATCAAAATTTTATAGACTTCAGTGAGATCACCCCCCATCCTTCAAAACTCTGGACAATATAGACAGAGTCTGCTCAATCCCTCCTCATGGGGCAATCCTCCCCAATCCCAGAAATGAATCTAGTGAACCATTGTTAAATGCCCTGTATTGCAAGTGTATTCTCGCTTGGCTAGGGAGACCAGACCTGTACAAACAGTGTGGTCCAAGTATAGATGGACAGCAACTTTGGGACAACAGAGCCACAATGCCCCCTTCGTGCTCTCAGGAAGCCTCTCAATAATGAACAATCATGAGGAAAATCTGTTTTTGGTTCGAGGGACAGAAGTTATTGCGCACTCCAGGAGAATTTGATATAAAGAGAGTAAAACTGCTGGAAACATCAGCAGGTCAGGCAACAGGTGTGGAAAGAGGAACAGTTAATGTTTCAGGTCCGAGGTCCTTCAGAGAAAGAGAGAAAGTTGGTTCATTTTCAGTAGCAGAGAAGTTGAAGGATGGATAACAAAGGGAACATTTCTTATAGAACAAGATTCAAATAAGTTAATGCAACAGCAGGAATAGGAATTCAAATCAGATTATGCATCTTTGGATATCTTTGTCTCATGCCAAATTTAGCTGTCACCCACATAAGCAATGAGCTGGATCATGCTGTTTGTTCGCCATTTATTCTATAGAGAACCGTCAGCCAGCTGCAGTACAGGAGTCAGCTCATGCTCGGTGAACCAAGCGAGAATTAAATCCCACTGGACTCCAGTGCTCCTCTGTTGACCTGAGATCTGATGCACTCTACATCTGAGATGTGACCCCATTCATCTGACTGAGGTCGCCGACCTTGATTGAAAAGGTAATGTATGTAAGTGATTTTTCTTTTATTCCCACTTGAATCACACTGCCACTGGCTCAAGACTGAACTTTGATGGAAAACAAATAAAACTGCAGATGCTGGAATCTGAAACAAACACAGAAATGCTGGAAGAACTCAGCCAGTCAAGCAGTACCTGTGGAAAATCAGTTAATGCTTTGGGTCAGAGACCATTCCTCACAACTGGACTTTGTCAGTTCATGCAGCAGCCAGCCCAAATTTAAAGAAACCACACACAGGCCACTTCCACTACTCTCTCAAGTTTGGAACCTAGAATGGGACCCCCATTGAAGGCCCCAGCAGCAACACACCGGAACATTGCTCAGCGATCATTGCTCAGGAACCCAGAGGCAATGACACTGACATTGCTGTCTGGAATGAGACACGACGGACAGGAGGTGGCCAGTTCAAAGCATGGGTAGTAAGTGCTGGCCTTACTAGCAATGTCTGTGAACATATTTAATTAAAGGCCTAAAATCATATGTATTGAACTAACATGGATTATAATACATTTTGTTTTACAGCTCATACTACTGGTCTCTGAATAAATATACTTTTGTAGCGGTTGCTACCGCGGAATAAAACAAGACTCTACTCGGAGGATTGCCAAACAGAACTGGTTTATTTTCCCGCCTTGTGCGGGCCCTTTAAGGGAGAAAAACTCCCGCCCAAAAAACCGGCAATGACGTAAGTCCTACGTCATCAGGACTTTCCCGCGCGCGGGTTCTCCCCGTCGCTCGGAAAGACGAGGCCCGCCGCCATCTTGGGCCTCGTCGCTCCGACACCGCGCGACCCGACTGCCGAGCCGGTTCGCTCGACTAGACGGTGAGTCGCCACACTTTTTCTAATAAACATTAGCATTACTTTACACTGATTAACTCAAGACATCAGCCCAGACAAGCAAGCAGACAGTACCAGCAATCTTTGAACTGGTATAATCTCAGTGTAAACAATCATGACAACCACGCCTACTCATCACCATAGTAACAAGCACGAGTAACGATTGCCGCATGACCACACCACAGTATTGCAACTAGTAATCAATACCCACACAGCATTCTTTCACCATACCAAATACATTTGGCAAGTGCAATTATCACAATTTTCCATCCTTTACAGCTGCTTATTACAGTACTTATGTAAAACCAGTGGCGAAAATGGGACTTGAAAGTCTCCCAGAAGATGAACACTGAGCTTAGTCTAGGTTACTCATTCAATTTTAAGTCATGAGATATGTGCTTATATTTCTGGTGAGTCCACATCCTACACCCATCCGCCTCCTCACCACCAATTCTAACACATGTATACAAAAGTTGATTGTTCAACAACACTGAACATTTGAACCAGTATTCAAGTCCACAATACAATTCTATCTGCTGCACAGTAAACTGTTGCAAGTTCAAAACACACTCATTCAAGATGAGCATTTAACTGAACCCAGCCACAAAACAATCAATCAACCATTTAGCCCCAGAAGGTCATAAATTTTTCCCCCACAGGATTTAATAGTTGCTAATGTGTTGAGGCAATCTTTCTCTGCCAATCTCATCATCTGTGTTCCTGTTAGTGTTGGGAGGCAAAATATTTTCAGGACAGTCAAAAGTTCATTCACACAGATGATGCATCAGGGCACTATCTTCCCGTTCAACCACATGTTCAGGACACAAAGGAGAGGTTGTCGAAGGAGTACACATCAAGCTTTAAAGAGTCAACATGATGCAAACATCATACCATGGTCTGATGATTTAATTCTGCATCATCTTTGCCAAGCATGGTCATTCAAGAGTTAGATTCTTCAGCCAACTACGGCGTAAGTGAGTTACTTTAGTGATTAAGCAGTGTTTTAGGATAGAGATTGCCCTCATTATTCGCTGTTCTGCTTAAACTCCATGACAACAGCTACCTTCTTCTGTTGGAATATAAATAGTGGAGAAATCAATACAGAATTTCACAGAACATGTCAGTTCAGTTCCCAACCATGGCCCCATCTTTCAGTCACCTACTATTTTCATTGCTTATTCAGCCTTAACTCTAGCCACTCCATACTCAGCTTCTTCCAAAAACCTAATTAAACACAGTGGTAGCTCAATGAACAGCAATTGGACACTTTACAACCTGCTGGTCATAAAATTGTACACTATAACCAATGCCATCCATTTTTTTTGGCCAGTAATTATTAGTAACAATTCTGCTGCTGCTGTTTATACCTCTACCAGGCCCATCTTTTGTTTCTTATCCCATTTCCATCGAGCTCTTGGCTTACTACGCCATCCCTTTTGTCCTTTAATCCCTCCCTTCTGGCACCCTAACACAATCCTTCCCTTCTGGTCTTTCTTTACCTATTGAAGGGGACTAGCTCAGGCAGGCAACTTGGTCACCATGGACTGTGGGAGGCAAGAGAAGAAATTGCAGAAGCCCTGACAGAGAGATCTGCATCTTCATTAGCCACAGGTGAAGTGCCAGTAGACTGGAGGGCAGCGAATGTTGTGCCTTTATTTAAGAAGGGTGGCAAAGAAAAACCTGGGAACTATAGGCCAGTAAGTCTAATATCTGTGTAGGTAAGTTACTGGAGAGGATTCTGAGGGATAAGATATACGTTCATCTGCAAAGACAGGAGTTGATTAGGGGAAGTCAGCATGGCTTTGTGCATGTGAGATCACGTCTTGTGAACTTGATTGAGTTTTTTGGTGATGTGACCAAGAAAATTGATGGGGCCAGGGCAGTAGTTGTGGTTTATATGGACTTCAATAAGGCCTTTGATAAGATTCCACATGGTAGGCTGCTCTCAAAGGTTAGATTACATGGAATCCAGGGAGAGCTGGCTAACTGGATACACAATTGGCTTGATGGTAGAAAGTAGAGGGTGAAGGTGGAAGGTTGTTTCTCAGACTGGAGGCCCGTGACTCGTGATGTGCCTCAGGGGTCAGTACTGGGCCCATTGTCGTTTGTCATCTATATCAATGATTTGGATAAGGATGTACAAGGCATGGTTAGTAGGTTTGCAGATGACACTAAAATAGGTGGTATAGTGGGAAAGAAGGTTATCGAAAATTACAGGTGGATC
The DNA here is from genome assembly GCF_009764475.1 of Pristis pectinata. Taxonomy (NCBI): domain Eukaryota; kingdom Metazoa; phylum Chordata; class Chondrichthyes; order Rhinopristiformes; family Pristidae; genus Pristis; species Pristis pectinata. The sequence continues at coordinate 126,281,677 of NC_067407.1, read as the reverse complement.
TCAATCAGCTGAGTAAGTGGCATAAGGAATGGCAAATGGAGTTTAATTTGGATAAGTGCGAGGTGTTACATTTTGGAAAGTCAAATAAATGTGGGACTTTCACAGTGAATGGCAAGGCCTTGGGCAGTGTTGTAGAACAGAAGGACCTTGGAGTACAAGTACATGAGTCACAAGTAGACAGGGTGGTGAAAGCGGCTTTTGGCATGCTGGCCTTCATAAGTCAGGGCATTGAGTATAAATGTTGGGAGGTCGTGGTGCAGTTGTATGGGATGCTGGTGAGGCTGCACTTGGAGTATTGTGTTCAGTTTTGGTTGCCCTGCTGTAGAAAAAATGTTATTAAACTGGAAAGGGTGCAGAAAGGACTTAAAAGGATGCTACCAGGACTTGAGGGACTGAGTCATAGGGGGAGGTCGGACAGGCTAGGACTTTACTCCTTACAGCGTAGGAGACTGAGAGGTGATCTTATAGAGGTATATAAAATCATGAGGGGTATAGGTAGGGTAAATGAGCAGGGGAATCAAGAACTAGAGGGCATAAGTTCAAGTAGAGGGGAAAGATTTCCTCTTAAATTTAGGCAGCATCTGTGGAGGAAAAAGGATAGTCAAATTCTTGTACTGAGACACTACATCTGGACTGAGTTTGTGCCTGCCGTTATTTCTCTTAATTTTTATTTGTATTTGTAATTTGGAAAATGAACCCAAAATCTATCATGATATACAGATTCCAAACCAGTGTCAAACTACTTCAACTGAATTCAGATGGACATCTGCAGAGTGCAGAGTGCAGCCAGCAAACCAGAAATACATCAGGACAACGTAGCGCTGCTAAACAATTCCTTTATGCACTAAAGTCAAAATGCATGCAGCATTTTTAACCCAAGAGCACAGACAGTGTGTAACAGTTATCACAAAGTCAACAAAATTCCACACAAAGTTACAAAGTGTTACTGAGAAATCCAATGGATTGGGGGAACCGAAGTAATAAAACAAATACACTGTGTCAAGAGAATCCTCACTTGCTCCAACAGAGACACAAACCCATGCTAGAGTGGGTAGAGGAACATATAATGTCATGACCCTATCATGACTGTTACTGGACCACATGCAGGCAGGGAAGCAAGCTCAGACAGTGGGTTGTGGTAAAGGGAGGAAGGGAAAAGTGTTACAACCAACAAGGAAGTTGAAAGTTTGGCACAATTCCAAGAAATATTAAATTTGGTATCAAATATTAGAGATTTGAAGTTTGTTTGAGATGATGAAAGTGGCATTATTAAGAATGGTTACTCCCACTGTTTACAATCATAATTAGACAAAGGCTGGACAACCATTTTCAAAGCAGGGATTAAATTGACAAATATATTATGAAGGATCTGTAGCATATTCATTGACATTACTGGAACCTAGCATTGTTGCCTTAATACTTCCCTTTTTATCAATCTGTTCCAACCTCAGGCCTGGTGTGGCTGAATGCCATCTGAACCCTGTGCATACTCTGTGCATCAGCAAAAATGCATTTCTTTACTGTAAATTACAGAACAAGTAATCTTCCAGTCATAGAATCATACAACATGGAAAGAGGCCCTTCAGTCCAACTGGCCTATGCCAATCAAGATTGCTCTCTAAAAGAATCCCATCTAAATAGTAAAAATACAGAATTATTTTCCAGGCTTTGACTTTGATGAAGAGCTATAATTTTTTCAATATTTTAATCCCATTACTAATGGCAAATGGGTTGTGTTTTTTGTATCACAATGACTCAGATGACCCCTAATACTTCACAATCAAAAATCCATTCATAATAATCCTGACAACAGCAACACAAATAGGAACACAACTTCAGAGCCTCACGTTTAGTCATCACATTTTGAAAAGTTTGAAAAGTGAAGGTTAAAACCATGTTTTTTGGATGACTCTGAGAAAGCTCAAGAGTCACGGAATCATAGAGTGATACAGGACAGAAAAAGGCCCTTCAGCCCACCGAGTCCGTGCCAACCATCAACCACCCATTTACACTAATCCTACGTTAATCTATTTTTTAATTCTCCCCACATTCTCATCAACCACCGCCAAATTCTACCCTTCACTTATGCACCAGTAGCCATTTACTGTGGCTAATTAACCAACCAGCCCACACATCTTTGGGACGTGGGAGAAAACGGGAGCACTTGAAAGAATGTGCAAGCTCCACACAGACAGCACCAGAGGTCTGGATTGAACCTGGGTCACTGGACCTGTGAGGCAGTGGCTCTGTACCGTCCATAGGGGTGTTAATCAAGCCAGTGAGCTGGATGGTATGTGTATGGATTTTCAAAAGGTACATAACACACTATTCAGCAAAGTGGAAGCTCATAAATAAAATGGGAAATTTCTTAAGAAATTGGACTAGGCCCAGAGAAAAGATTAGTGGTGACTGGCTGCTTTTCAAGTTGGAGGAAGATTTACTGTGGGGTTCCCCAGGATCACTGCTTTCTGTAATAACTATGAATGAATTAGTTCAGGGTGTACAAGGTGCAATTTCAAGAGTTTCTGATACCTCAAAGCACGGAACTGTAGTAAATGGTGAGGAGGACGCTGACAGTTTTCAAGAGAGAACAGGTTGGTGGAATGGTCAGACAAACAACAGATAAATGTTAACAATATGATACATTTTGGTAGGAAGAACCAAGCATCCAATTCTAAATAAGGTGCAGGAACAGGCAGCCTGAGGGTATACAAATGGCAAATTTTTGCAAGTGGTTGAGAAAGTGCACTGGAAATATAGGGCTTTTTCCACAAAGAACATGAGAAACACAAGCAGGAATAGGCCATTCAGCCTCCTGGCACGATCCACTGTTCAGTGAGACCGTGGCTGCTTTTTAACCTCACTAACCCTATACTCTCAGATTCCCTTAAAATCTTAAGAGAGAATAACAATATATAATGACAAAAGCAAGGAAGTTGCACTTAATTTCCAAAACAAAAAGCACTGGCTTGATAACAATGCTTCTGGACACAATAGCTCCAGACCACACACTTGAGGAAGGATGTGAAGACCTTTATCAAGTGTAGAAAAGAATGATTCCAAGAATAAATTGGTTTATTATTGCTACACGTACCGAAGTACAGTGAAAACCTTTTCTTGCATACCGTCCATACAGATCATTTCATTGCAACAGTGCATTGAGGTAGTACAAGGTAAAACCGTAACAGAATGCAGAATAAAGTGTTACAGTTACAGTGAAAGTGCAATGCAGGTAGACAATAAGGTGCAAGGCCATAACAAGGTAGAGTGTGAGATCAACAGTGCATATTATCGTAATAGGGGACCATTCAATAGTTTTATAACAGCGGGATAGGAGCTGTCCTTGAGCCTGGTGGTATGTGCTTTCAGGCTTTTGTATCTTCTGCTTGATGGGAGGGGGGAAAAGAGAGAATGTCCGGACTGGGTGGAGCCTTTGATTATGTTGGCTACTTGGGAGTTTGACTGGAAAAGCTGGGGTTGTTCTATTTATAGCAGAGAAGGCCGAAAGGTGAGTTGATGCATGTGTTCAAAATCACAAGATCTGGACATAGCAAGAAATCGACAGGGTAAACCTGAACAGAGATAAGAGTACATGACAAATGTTGGGTTGTTATCACAAGTGAGAATCAGGCGGATCACCGAAAGTTCTGAAGGGAAGTAAAAAAGGAAATAAAAGTATGAGAAACGACTGACAGCAAACAAAACGGAATCAAAAAATATTCTATTGGCATGTGAACAGGAAAAGGGTTGGGAGAGGAAAGGTGTGGCTGGTATGAGTCCAAAAGGCAAAATTTACTCATTGAGAATGGGGGCATGGATGTGGTACTACATGAATTACATTGGTCTTTAAACAAGGAAGAAGCTGCTGCCTGGAGTCTTAGCTATGGAAGATGTAATTGAGATTCTGGACAGGGTAAAAATTGATGGAGGAAATACCAGAAAGGCTAGCTGGATGGAAAGTGGATAAATCACCTGGTCCAGACAGGTTGCACCCTAGATTGCTGATAGATTAAGGAAACAGTTGGAGAGTCTGGAATGCACTGCCAGGGGTAGTTGTGGAGGTAGATTCAAATTTGGCATGAAGCTGGATGAGTATACTAAAGGAAAGAATTTGCAGAGCTAATGGGGAGGGCAGGAGAGTAGGACTAGCTAGATTGGTCTTGCAAACAGCTGGTCTGGACTCAAAAGGCCAAAAAGCCTCCTTTCCTTCAGAAACCATTCTCTAAAACTATCTCCATTGATGGAAGGGCAAGGACATGCAAAAGAACACAAGATGACAAAATGAAAAACTCTATCAAATACCAAGTGCTAATGCTCTGTATTACAATATTAGAAAGGAACTAGAAATGCACTTGAAGGAAAAACAAATGCAAAGCTACACAGTAAGTACCAGAGCAAGGGACCAACTGAAGTATTCCTTCAAAAGAGCTCCGCTGGTTCAGCGAGCTGAGTGCCCCCCTTCTGTGCTAAACAATTCTACTTTGTGAAGCCTTCTTAGCCAAAGGAGCAATTGGGGTAAACCCAACCCTCCCTCATTCAGTGTCCATACATGCACAACATTAAGCAGAGGTATTAGAGAATGGTGAGGAGCAGGAATCCCAGACAATTACTCATCCTTGACCCTCAGATTCTGTCTGCAAGTGTGTCTCAGGAAATGTCCCATAGAAGTCTGGCTGCCCCAAATGACCAAGGATTGAACTAGGAACATTGTTGGTCTACGTGACTCAGTACTCTAACCCGTAAATGCTGCAATTTAAATAATTAGAGAGTGTGTTGGTGCAGCGGGACAGCTTAAAGTCTGCAACGGAGCCACAATGAAATCAAGTGAACAAACCATTTTACTTTAGTAAAGGGGCCTCATTTGTGGCAACCCCCATTTAACCACACTGACATTCTACAATTAAGTGAAAATCAAAAAAGAGCAGATGATGGAAATCTGAAATTAAAACAAAAATTGCTGGAAAACTGAGTGAAGCGGTGATTCAGTCCAATTTAGTGCACTGCAACTGTTGTTCTCAATGTGGTCTCCTTTACACTGGAGCAACCAAATGATGATTGGTTGACCATTTTGTAGTACACCTCCATACAGTCCACAAGGGTGATCTTGAGCTTCCAGTTGCCTATCCTTTTAATTCTCTATTCCACTTTGACCTTCTACACTGTTCCAAAGAAGCTCAATTTAAGCTCATGAAATAGCAATTCATCTTAGGAGCTCATACTTTACAGCCCACTGGACTTAACATAGAACATAGAACAGTACAGCACAGCACAGGCCAGGCCTTTCGGCCCACAATGTGCCGACCTATATAAACACCTACTCCCTGATCAATCCAACCCTTCCCTCCTGCACAGCCCATAACCCTTCATTTTACTTACTTCCATGTGCCTATCTAAGAGACTTTTAAATGTCCCTATTGCATCTGCCTCCACCACCACCCCCGGCAGTGTGTTCCAGGCACCCACCACTCTGTGTAAAAAACCTACCTCTGACATCTCCCCTGAACTTTCCTCCTCTGACCTTAAACTGATGCCCTCTGGTATTGGCCATTGCCGCCCTGGGGAAAAGATGTTGGCTGTCCACTCTATCTATGCCCCTCATAATCTTAGACCTCTATCGCCTCTCATCCTGCGTCGCTCCAAAGAGAAAAGCCCTAGCTCGCTCAACCTTTTCTCTTAAGACATGTTCTCCAATCCAATGAATTCAACAATTTCAACTAATCAGCCATTCCAGTTTCGTATCTCATACTTCTGGCATTTATTTCCTCCCACTTCTCTTCCGGTATTTTAGATTTCTATTTCCACCTCCTACAGATATTTTTCAAGGCAGCACCAGCACTGGTGTCCTTCAATCTCACCTGGTTTTCTCCCAAACACAGGCCTTCCCTTTAGTTCTCTTTGCTCCTCCCCTCTTTCCCCTGCACTTTAAATTTCATTTCATTTTCAATTTTTCCCATTTCTGATTTAAGTGCCATGGACCTGAAAAATGAACTTTGCTTCACTCTTCAAAGCTGCTGCCTGATCTGTTTACTTCCAGCATTTTCTGCTTTTCATATCACAATTCCAGCTTCTACAGTATTTTGTCTTTAGATAGGCCCTTAGTATAAACTTTCATCTAAAAGTGCAGCATTCTCTTTAGTATCAGCCTGGGTTAAGTGTTTAAGACTCCTGATGACAACGTTTTCACTAAGCTACTATCAAACAATATTTTCTGTTGTTTGAAGGAAGATAAAAATACTACAAAAATTGAGACACCACGGACTGCAGATGCAGGAATCTGGAGCAACACACAAGATGCTGGAGGAACTCAACAAGTCAGGCAGCATCTGTGGAGGGAAATGGACAGACAATGTTTCAGATCAAGACCCTTCGTCTGGACTAGAACTTAGTGGACCTAAGCAGTCCGGGTGAAAGGTCTTGACCCGAAACGTTGATTGTCCATTTCCCTCCATAGATTCAGCCCTGGCCAGTGATCGGATGGCAGGGTACTGGGGAATATCACATGCAGCAGGGTCACTGCATGGGGAAACAAATGATCCAACCAGAATGGTGAATTTGACAAGAATTTCAGTTACATTGATAGAAAAGTACATTATCTCACAGGTATAGTGCACAGATTTTATCAACTTCAAAGGATGATTAAAACCAGTAGAATCTAATGAGAAGCAGACCAATAAATTTCCGAAGGGGCAAACTGTGACTAACAGCCTGACCGAAGATAAATTGCACCCACACGAACAACTCAGAAAAATTCACACAATCCCTGCCATTGCACTGAAGCAGATGAATTTACAAAAAGGTCGTATTAACATGCAACTAACTCTGTATAACTCAACCCACTCAAGGAGATCTCAAGATCAAAATCACGCAACAAAAGTCCAATTGAACCATCTCAGCTAAACCCACTGAGTTTCTAGATAAGGTCATGAGCATTTCAATATTTCCTGATGGCTTGTCATAACTGCACTCTGACAAACAATTTGCCATACAAATTACATTTCATTGTCCATTTCTCCCCAACCCCCACAAAAAAGTTTCTCCCCCCCACTTTCCCGATAATATGACTCATCTTGAGGTTTGACTCAGCATTCGCCAACACTTGCAGATCTTTCTTCAGGCAGTTTCTAATTCATATGCCCAACAGGCCAGTAAATCTATGAATATTTGAGTGTGATCTCAACAAGTAAACCAAATCTGCTTTTACTGTGTCCACTTTGACACACAAATGCAGATACAAAAAGCACATGCAAACACATCCCAGTAGAGGGCAATCTTTAACCAGTGGCAACTGATAGTAACTGTAGCTCCCTAACCACTGAAACAGCTACTGGACATTAAACCTGGGTCTGTGTAGTATTATTAAAATGTTTTCCAATCTGATGAGTGCAATTATTATCAGTCCTGAATATCACTTCAGAATGTACGACAAAGCCGTAAATCAAACCAGCTATTTAATTCCAGAACATCAAGCAACAAAACTTTAATACCAGTTGTAAAGAAACCATATTTTGTATGAACAGAACAAGTAACATGATGAAAATATTCTTCACACTATTGAAATATTATCTTGCAATGCCATACAGCACTAAATATGTGTCCTTACCTTATAATACTTGGTTCCAGTGTCATTTTGAAAGAGTGTAAGGCACTTGCTGTCCAACCTCCAGTAATGTCTTTTCCTCTATTAAAACAGAGAATTATTGTGAATTAATTTCTTACTTAATTTTAAGAACATGTTCAGGTTTTTTTTTTAAATCAGAAACATGAGCCTGTTTCAGGCATCAAGCCTGATCACATCCAAGTTTTCTCTGACACAAATATTACACACTGATACCTGCAACAATGCACGTTAATAGAAGGAAGCTTCCCAAAGATCAATGCCTTCAAATTTAATCCTTTTTCCTCCACCAGATTTTAAATATTGTGAAAATAATAATCAGTTTCTGCATTAGAAAGAAATAGGACAGACCATATGAACGTTTAGTCTTGAAAAGGATCCTTTGAATCTCCCATAGATTTCTTGCAATTCTGCTATGTGTTAAGGGGAAAATGCCCAACACCAACTTTGTAGAGCACACTCTCAATAAATCATGTTACCTCTGCAAGCCCTTCATGCGTATCAACCAATACATGTTCCATTTATAGAGGGGTTCCATAAATACAACAGCTGTACCTGAGGGCTAGAGGATAGTGCAAGTTAAACAGCGTTTGTAAGAAGAGTGAATGCGCACCTGAGAAATACAGTGGAAAATGTGAAAGCAGCGGTGAAAATGCTCAACAGTCATTTAGAAAGTGTTATCATCTGAACAACTTAACAAATATTTATCAGGGCAAGTTACAGTTAAAAGTGAAGCAGTTATTAAGACGACCAATTTATGATCTAGGATGCATCTCAAAGGTATTTCATAATGAGAAAGCAAGAGATTCCAACATGACATTTGCAGCAGCTAAATTAATGTGTACACTACTGAACACCTTGCATTCAAATCCAAAAATAGCATGCAGTGAAAAATGCAGAGAGAAGCACAAGAGAGCAAGTTATGACACACATACATAAGCTATGAAGGGAACCTGGAAGGAACTTCAATTCATGGACATCCTTTTTATCTAGAATATGCCCCAGGACATCAAGCCAAAGAAGCAGACATTAGTTCAGGTCACAAAGTTTACTTGAAAAAGATGAATTTTAAAGGGATTTCCTTACCAATGGTTTACCAATGGAGAAGTAAAAAGAATAAGGCAGTCTGATGTTGAACATGACAGCTTAAACTTAAGGACCAATATGTGAGCCAAGACATGGATAACAAGTAGGATTCAGTGAAGAATGAGATGGCTCTGCAAAAAAAGTTCTGGATGAGTATGAAACTCACATTGAGTATCAGGTGGAAGCTAATCAGAAAAGGATTGAAGTAACAGGAATTTGGAGCTGAAGAGACTTGAAATGGGGCTTTCCCAGTTAAAAAAAAGGCAGGGGTAAGAGTGAGTAGCAAGTGAAAGGTGGTAATGTGATCTTGTTGATGGAGATGACATGTTAGAAAATCCTACTGAACAGAATGCAGAGGTTGTGAAAGCTCATTGAGTAAACCAGGTTTAAAAATGCAGGGTTCAATCTGTAATGCAGAGATATGATTGAGATTATGAACACAGAACAAGAACAACATGTACAAAAACAATTAAACAGATCCTAATTGTTTAATTGTTTTCTTCAACCCAAACTATAGATACTTGTCACAGCAGCTAGTGTTGTCTCGAGTAATATCCAGGAACAAAAGATCTCGATGAATATCTGGTAAGGAACTAGACTGCAATTCATAAGATTAAGTACCAATAATAATTGAAAGCTATGCAGAACATGATGTAAACTGATGGAAAGTACCAGAGAAGAACGTTGATCAAAACTGAATATAAGATGTAGCAGAGATTCAGAACACAGAAGTTGAAAGGTTATTCAAAAACAAACTGCAGGAAAAATTCAGCAGGTCAAGCATCATCTGTGGAGGCAAAGGGGTTGTTGACATTTTGGGGTTGAGACCCTGCATCAGGACTGAAAGTGTAGAGAGAAGATAACCATTTTATGGAAGTGAGAGGTAGGGGTGAAACGGAGGCTGGCAGGTGATGGCTGGAACAAAATGAGGGGGCAGGGGCGGGGAGAGTGGGGGTGGGGGGGGAGGCGATGAATGATGAGTAGATGGAGCCAGGTGGGGGAGGGAAGGGGAGGAGGGAGAGTTGATGCATAGGCTAGGTGGTGGTAGGTGGGACCAGATAAAGGATTATGTTTATATGTCTGCTTTGCATAATTAAAAATTGTCATTAGTGCTGAGATGTCTTCCCAAGCAAGTAGGGATTCCTTAACTTGTGCCATTGAGTGAGGAAGTATGCCTCTGTACTGGAAAACCTGACTTGCCCTTTCAGTTCTTTGGTCCATACCTGGGCACATCAGTGAATTGTGCCATAGAATTCTGAACTCAAAGTTCAATCAGTTATTTCTACAAATCCCGCCTCCTCCCACCTCCTTGCTGTCAAAAGTCAGACATTTCTTCAAGAGGAAGGTTGGAAATTCAACACCTAGACTGCAGAGTAAATCTGGCCGGACATCACATCTGGTCTTCTGAACTTTCACTACTGAAGTGCTATATTTATTGAACCCTGTGAGCAATGTAACACTCAGTAGAGAATTCAAGTCTATTCGCCGGTAATGAATAGAAGCTGTTTATTGAACAATTTAAAATCACTGAAGGTCCTTTTATTTTAAGTTTGCTATCAAAAAAAAGTAAACAGCAAATCAGAGGATGCTGTAACACAAATTACACTTGGTTTTTAGTGTATAAAATTTAGTGCAGAACACTGGCTTTCCTATTTTCACACTGACACAAGCGGACAAATAGGAAAAGTACTTTTTTCTCTCTCGTGTCTGTTTTACCCCTTCACAACAAAGACATTTTGAGATTTCCCAATGCTGCTAACCGTGGATATTTATGGAAGGGAAGGTAATCCATAATTTACAGCACAGTTAGACAGGGTGGTGAAAAAGGCATATGGTATGCTTTCCTTCATCAGTCAGGCCATTAAGTACAAGAGTTGGGACATCATGTTACAGCTGTACAAGACACTGGTAAGCCTGCAATTGTGTGCAGTTCTAATCAACATACTATGGGAAGGATGTGATTAAGCTTGAGAGGGTGCAGAAACGATTCAAAAGGATGTTGCCTGGACTGGAGGGCTTGAGTTACAAGGAGAGACTGGATAGACTGAGATTGTTTTCTTTAGAGCAAAGCAGACTGAGGGATGACCTTATAGAGGTTCATAAAATCATGAGGGCATAGGTAAGGTAGATGATCAGATTCTTTTCCCAGGGTAGGGGAATCTAAAATCTGAGGACATAGGTTTCAAGTGAGAGGGGAAAGATGTAAGTGACTGGCAACTTCTTCCCCACATGGGATGGTGGGTAAGTGGAACAAGCTGCCAAAGGAAGTGATAGAACCGGGTACAATTATATTGAAAAGACATTTTCACAGGAACAATGATAAGGAAGGTTTAGAGGGATATGGGTCAAATGCAGGCAAACTTGACTACCTCAGGTAGATACCTTGGTCAGCATGGATGAGTTGGGGCCTGTTTCCATGCTGTATAACAAGAGAAAGGAATCTATTAAAAAACAGTTAATACCTTTGAGAAGGACTTGAAGGCTTCTAGAGGTTATAGATCAAGCCATTGCAAACAAGAGGAAAGCACCTGGCCCAGATGGTGTCCTGGGCCGCGTGCTCAGACCTTGTGCTAATCAGCTGGCAGAAGTATTTGCAGACATATTCAACCTCTCCCTGCTTCAATCTCAGGTTCCCTCCTGTTTTAGGAAGACCACTATCATCCCGGTACCAAAGAAAAGCAAGGTAACATGCCTCAATGACTACCGACCAGTGGCTCCGACATCCACCATCATGAAGTGCTTTGAGAGGTTGGTCATGGCACGCACCAACTCCAGCCTACCAGACGACCTGGACCCATTGCAATTCGCCTATCAGTGAAACAGATCTACAGCAGATGCCATCTCCCTGGCCCTACACTTAACTCTGGAGCATCTGGACAGTAAAGACACATACGTTAGACTATTGTTTATTGACTACAGTTCTGCCTTCAATACAATAATTCCAAGCAAGCTTGTCACCATACTCCGAGACCTAGGACTCAACACCTCCCTCTGTTACTGGATCCCTGATTTTCTAACAAACAGACCGCAATCAGTGATGATAAGCAGCAATACCTCCGGCACGATTATTCTCAACACTGGTGCCCCACAAAGCTGCGTCCTCAGCCCTCTACTCCCTATACACTCATGACTGTATGGCCAGATTCTGCTCTAACTCCATCTACAAGTTTGCAGATGATACCACCGTTGTAGGCCGTATCTCAAACAGTGATGAGTCGGAATACAGGAAGGAGGTAGAGAGCTTAGTGGAATGGTGTCATGACAACAACCTTTCCCTCAATGTCAACAAAACAAAAGAGCTGGTCACTGACTTCAAGGAAAGGGGGCAGTGTACATGCACCTGTCTACATCAATGGTGCTGAGGTCGAGAGGGTTGAGAGCTTCAAGTTCCTGGGAGTGAACGTCACCAACAGCCTGTCCTGGTCAAATCATGTAGATGCCATGGCCAAGAAAGCTCACCAGCGCCTCTATTTCCTTAGAAGGCTAAAGAAATTTGGTTTGTCCCCTTTGACTCTCACCAACTTTTACCGAAGCACCATAGAAAGCATCCTATCTGGATATATCATGGCTTGGTACAGCAACTGCTCTGCCCAGGACCGCAAGAAGCTGCAGAGAGTTGTAGACACAGCACAGCACATCACGGACACCAGTCTCCCCTCCTTGGACTCTTTACCTTTCACTGCCTTGGTGTAGCAGCCAGCATAATCAAAGACCCCACCCACCTGGGACATTCTCTCTTCTCTCCTCTTCCATCGGGTAGAAGATAAAGGAGCCTGAGGGCACGTACCACCAGACTTAAGGACAGCTCCTACCCCACTGTGATACGACTATTGAACGGTTCCCTTATACAATGAGATGGACTATGACCTCACAATCTACCTTGCTGTGACTTTGCACCTTATTGCACCGCACTTTCTCTGTAGCTGTGACACTTTACTCTGTACTGTTATTGTTTTTACCTGTACTACATCAATGCATTCTGTACTAACTCAATGTAACTGCACTGTGTAATGAATTGACCTGTACGATCGGTTTGTAAGACAAGCTTTTCACTGTACCTCGGTACAAGTGACAATAATAATAAACCAAACCAAACCAAGAATGGCAGGGCAGGGGTCTTCCATAAATTGAGGCTGCCCTGGATAGCTGAGAAGATGCTAATATTTTCCAAAGCACCAAAAGAAAATGCATAAATTAAGAGAGCGGAAAAAGTTGACGCTGTATATCATTCAAATGACCAGAGTAACAAACCTGCCAGATTAGCTCCACAGAAATTCATTTCAAATTTGCAGTTTTTTGGATGAAATTCTTTATTGAGGTGAAGGATGTCAGAGTTAGGCAATGGAAAGAGAATCTTGACAACATCCAGTTACAGATTAGAGATATAACCCAAGAACAATAAAATAACGATCTCAGCCTCAACCACAATAATACCAATCTTAAAATTCTTGTTTAGCATTTCCATTTTCCAACCATCTATCCTGAAAGAGTCATAATTCTAATTCTTTGCCAAAAATTATATATCTTCACATATATTGGGAAGAAGAATACACCCAAGGAAAAAGTAATAGAATAAGCTATTTCTACCTCAATAAAATTTCAGCCTCCTAGTCTCCATTTGTGTCAATGAGTAGTTCTTCTCTCAGAACACATAAACCCATTAATAACTAGATTGAGAGTATTCCAAATCAGCCCAACTTGAGATAGCCATGTTATCGACAACAGGATGCTTACTTTAAACCAAATTTGGATTCAAATGTGGGCACAGGGATGACAAGCAATTACTTGAACCAGCTCATTACTCTGTCATTCTCTCCACTTTCAGAAGTCATGTCAAAATGAATCATGCCAGACAAATTGTATTGGTTGTCTTCATGGAGAAATACTTTATATTCATGGACTTCTTTAACAGCATGTTAAAATAAGAAACAGTGCCACCTCAGACAAGTTTCTAAGATGTTCAGAACTTTGCTTTGAACAGCTTATGCTCTAATGAACCTGGCTCCAACGTTTACCAGGTCCATTAGAGCATAAACCATTCAAAGCAAAGATTTGTTATATCAAATCCTTTACATTAAGCAGAATTGCTGGAAATCCTAGAGGGAGATCAGGAATAATTTTAGTATTTTTTTATATGACCTTTCTTCTGAATTACTGGATGTTACAGATAGACAACATGCACAGAAGAACATGGAATTCTTTTTTAGGTTCATTGTAGATATTTGTGGTGGAGAATGGAATTCATTACATTCCCTCCAATAGCAAGTCAGCATTCAGCCAAATCTGGCCAAATGTTAAAGCCATAACCCACTCTGGCCCAAAAGCAGACTTCAGTTCTCAACAACCCTTACTGTAGTACCATGGCCTTTTACCTGGCTTTACTGAATGAAATAAATTTTACTACTCTTACACTGGGGATGAGATTGCCCCAATCTGAAATCAATAGCGAGAAAGGAAGCATTCATCATATACTTTGGAAAATAAAGTTTAAAGACTAGAAGCTAAGAGACCAGGCAACGTACCGTATTTTTTTCTATACGCAGTTTCACATTATTTTTTTATGAGGATTCATTTGCCAACTAATGTTTCATTACTTTGTAATGAACAAACAGAGTTCCTACTTGCAACATACAGTTTATTGTCCAACATTTTCTCTATTCACAAACCATAGCACATAATAAACTTTTGACCTCGTTGAACTACTCTTCAGTATGGAAAAAGGTCTAATCAAATATTTGTTTGCTTTTATAGCTAAGAAGCTGATCTCCACAGATATCACGATTCAATTCACTCGCAACCACAAATTGTTTCAAAATAAATATACTTACTAGATTGTCTTTGCTGGAGTAGTGGACCATCCAACCTTCTCTCACCATTGTACTGCTCTTCCTTTTTGTGTGCTTAATAGACTGTACAACTCTCATGAGGGGAATATTGTTGCTTGTTGAAGGACTGGAACAAAATGTTCTGAGTTACTGAACAAAAAAACTATACGGAATTCAGACTGTGGATTGTGAATACAAGCCTATCAAAATGTATTTTGTGCTTTCCAAACCTGCCTAATGTGAATTATTTTGACCAAATACAGTAACACAACAGAAGAGCACCCAAAGATAGTATTTATAAATAATGATAGCTTTCGTCAAACATAATGGAAAAGAAATGACCAGCAATGAGCTTGAATGAAATACTTCACTACACCTTCAGGAAAGTCATGAATGATCAAAATTATAACTCCAGAAAGATGCCACATATCTAAAATTCTGAAAAGCATACTGATCTAAATGGATGGGTTAGTCAGCTGTGACTTGAGAAGTAAAGGATGCAAGTATAACATTCTGAAAGCCCAAGTGAGAGCAAAGATTAAAACTTCTGTGTCTTGTAAATGTGTATTTGTGTTAAAAGGAGCTAATTTAAATAAATGCCTGGGATTGAAGGTAGATTTCTCAACAATCTTGTATAATCTCTCTATGAGCCCAACTACATAATGAAACCGCATAACTTACCTGAAATTGATTTCAGATACAGCTGAATGCTTTAATGCCCAATAACTGGGTCATTCTTTACAGCACATCCAAAAATGGATATTTTTGGGAGCCGATTGTAACAATGTGATAACCAAACCTGCTTCCAAAATATCAGATTCTATGATCCAACTACACAGCAACATTCCAGAAAGTGCAGCAAAACAAAAACACACTGGTCGTTGCCAAACAAGACAGATTTCTTTCTCACATAGATGGTTATCAAAACAGGTTACAAAAAGACTACCTGATTGTTCGGACAGGTTCTTCGTCTTTTTCTCCATCCAAATCAGAGGAGTCCATAAAATACAACTTCTCTTCTGATGTTGACGGCTCCTCTGTGTCGTCCAACATCCTGCTGCCCTCGCTGTTCATGTCACTGCTATCCACCTCCATAGGCATATCTGAATCAGGTCCTGGGCTTGCTGGCTCTGCAAATACCAGTTGGAGAAATGTTACCACATAAGCCATGAGTTGGAACAACAGTGACGACAGTTCTGCCCAAGGAGCTCGAATTCTCCCAAAGGCATAACAATTTCATCCAGGGAATTCATAAATGTTATCAACCTGAGACATAAATTCTTGTGTCTTTCTCTGCTAATGCTGCCTGACCTACTGATGATTTCTAGCATCTGCAGTTTTTATAGCAGGATTTCCAGCATCTGCAGTTTTTTTTGTGTTATTTTCCATTCAGGAGACATGCAAGCCAAGAGGTCTTCAATTCCTATTCTGTGTTAAATAACTTGAAATAAGTCAGTGAGGGTACTAAGATTGGTCTCAACATCCATGTGAAAAAGGGAAAACTCAGATAAGACCTGGAAAACCTAGCAGAAGTTCACATGAAGACAGATCAGGCAGTGACTCCTCCTGTAGCTGAAGGTAGAGATAAGTTTATACAGAGTCATACCAAGCAATTTTTTCAAAAAAAATTTATTAGGTGATCATATCTCATTTTTTAAAATATTAAACACGGGAAGACTTTCTGCCCAATATTTTTTTCAATTAATTGTAATGTTAACAAATACAATTTAATTACAGAGAATTTACTGCACAGTAGCAGATCATTTACCACATGGCCCTTCTTTGGACTTATGTTCCACACAAGTCTCCTCTAATCTTACTTCATCTCACACTTTAAATACATCTCCTTCCAGTCCATGCTCCTTCATTTACCTATCCAGCTTTTCCTTAAATATATTTATGCTATCACCTCAACCATTCCAGTAAGCTCCACATTCATGCCAATTTCTGGACAAAGAAACTTCTCTAGAATTTATTACTGGACTCATTAAGACCATTTTATGGTTGTTTTGATTTAAACACCAACACAAATTAAAATATCTTTCATGCACCAACAATATCAGACTCCTCCATGGTTTTAGAAGCATTGATGAACCCATCTCTCAGTCTTTTCTTTCCTAGAGGAACCAACGAACACCTGTTCCACCTTTACGACAGTTGTTCTTGCAGTTTATTATTCCTTTGAACAGCTTTTCTACCTTCTTCAGCATTTCTGTATGAAGCACGTGAGCCAAAACCGTACACAGGAATTTTAAATGCAGTCTAACCTAATTTACCATAGAACAATACAGCACAATACAGGCCCTTTGGCCCACCATGTTGTGCCAACATTTAAACCATGCCTAAGACTATCTAACCCCTTCCTCCCACATATCCCCCTATTTTAAATTCCTCCATATGCTTAACTAACAATCTCTTGAACTTGACCAACGTACCTGCCTCCACCACTACCCCAGGCAGCGCATTCCATGCACCAACCACTCTCTGGGTGAAAAACCTCCCTCTGATATCTCCCTTGAACTTCCCACCCATTACTTTAAAGCATGCCCTCTTGTACTGAGCATTGGTGCCCTGGGAAAGAGGTGCTGGCTGTCTACTCTATCTATTCTTCTTAATATTTTGTATACCTCTATCATGTCTCCCCTCATCCTCCTTCTCTCCAAAGAGTAAAGCCCTAGCTCCCTTAGTCTCTCCTCATAATCCACACTTTCCAATCCAGGCAGCATCCTGGTAGATCTCCTCTGTACCCTTTCCAACGCCTCCACATTCTTCCTATAATGAAGCGACCAGAATTGGACACAGGACTCCAAGTGTGGTCTAACCAGAGTTTTGGAGAGCTGCATCATTACCTCACGGCTCTTAAACTCGATCCCACGACTTATGAAAGCTAATATCCCATAAGCTTCCTTAACTACCCTATTCAGTGATCTGTGGATATGAACCCCCAGATCCCTCTGCTCCTCCACACTACCCAGAATCATGCCATTAACTTTGTACTCCGCCTTGGAGTTTGTCCTTCCACAAGTGTACCACCTCACACTTCTCCAGATTGAACTCCATCTGCCACTTCTCAGCCCAGCTCTGCATCCTAACAATATCCCTCTGCAAGCTTTGACAGTCCTCCACACTATCCACAACACCACTGTGTCATCTGCAAACTTGCTAACCCACCCTTCTACCCCCTCATCCAAGTCATTAATAAATATCACAAAAAGTAGAGGTCCCAGAACCGATCCTTGTGTGACACCACTAGTCATAGCTGTCCAATCTGAATGCACTCTCTCTAGCACAACCCTTTGATTTCTACAGGCAAGCCAATTCTGAATCCACACAGCCAAGCCTCCCTGGATCCTATGCCTTCTGACCTTCTGAAGAAGCCTACCATGTGGAACCTTGTCAAATGCCTTACTAAAATCCATGTAGACCACATCTACTGCACTACCCTCATCAATCTTCCTGGACACCTCCTCAAAGAACCCTATCAGGCTTGTAAGACGTGATCTTCCCTTCACAAAGCCATGCTGGCTATCCCTAATCAGTCCATGATTCTCTAAATGCTCATAGATCCCTCCTCTTAGAATCCTTTCTAACAGCTTGCCCACCACAGATGTAAGGCTCACTGGTCTGTAATTCCCTGGACTATCCCTACTACCTTTTTTATTGAATGGGACAATATTTGCCACCCTCCAATACCATTCCCGTGGACAACGAGGACTCAAAGATCCTAGCCAACGGTTCAGCAATCTCCTCCCTCCCCTCGCAGAGCAGCCTGGGGAATATTCCGTCAGGTCCCGGGGACTTACCTGTCCTAATATTTTTTAACAGCTCCAACACATCCTCTCTCTTGATATCTACATGCTCTAGAACACTATCCTTACCAACTGTCCTCAGCATCATCAAGGCCCCTCTCTTTGGTGAATACTGAAGTATTCATTGAGAACCTCACCCACTTCCACAGCTTCCAGGCACATCTTCCCACCTTTGTCTCTAATCAGTCCTACCTTTACTCTCATCATCCTTCTGCTCTTCACGTATGTGAAAAAAGCCTTGGAATTCTCCTTAACCCTACTCGCCAAAGCCTTTTCTTGTCCTCTTCTTGCTCTCCTCAGCCCTTTCTTAAGTTCCTTCCTTGCTGCTCTATATTCCTCATGAGCCCTATCAGATCCTTGCTGCTTACACCTTATGTATGCTGCCTTCTTTTTCCTAACTAGTTGTTCCACCTCTCTTGTCACCCATGGTTCCTTCACCCTGCCATTCTATCTCTGCCTCACCGGGACAAATTTATCCCTAACATCCTGCAAGAGATCCCTGACATCCTTTAAGAGATCCCTGAATAACAACCACATTTCCATAGTACATCTCCCTTCAAAAATGTCATCCCAATTTACACTCTCAAGTTCTAGCCTTATAGCCTCATAATTTGCCCTTCCCCAATTAAATATCTTCCCGTCCTCTTTGCTCCTATCCTTGTCCATGACAATGCTAAAGGTTGGGGAGCAGTGGTCACTGTCCCCCAAATGCTCAACCACTGAGAGATCTGTCACCTGACCCGGTTCATTACCTAATACTAGATCTAATATGACATTCCCTCTAGTCGGCCTGTCAACATACTGTGACAGGAATCCATCCTGGACACACTTAACAAACTCTGCCCCATCTAAACCTTTGGTACTAAGCAGGTGCCAATCAATATCTGGGGAAGTTGAAGTCTCCCATGATAACAACCCTGTTATTCTTGCACCTTTCCAAAATCTGCCTCCCAATCTGCTCCTCAGTATCCCTGCTGCTACCGGGGGGCTTATACAATACTCCCAGTAGAGTAACTGCTCCTTTCTTGTTCCTAACTTCCACCCATACTGACTCTAGAGAGGATCCTTCTACATTATCCACCCTTTCTGCAGCTGCTTTCTAAGCAAGTTCTAAACAACTCCTCTGGTTTTCGGTTCTATTGGTCGACAAGTTTTGCTTTGTTTGTAATTCTTTGTCTTTGTTGCTGCTATTTATGGTTTTTGAATACGTTTTCACAGATCCCTCTTGGAAACAACAACAATTTGAGACCCATAATTTGAGAGGGCAGGCACGGTAGTGCAGCGGTTAGCATAACGTTATTACAGTGCCTGCGACCCGGGTTCAATTCCGGCCACTGTCTGTAAGGAGTTTGTACGTTCTCCCTGTGTCTGCGTGGATTTCCTCCTGGTTTTCCAGTTTCCTCACACATTCCAAAGACGTACAGGTCAGGAAGTTGTGGGCATGCTATGTTGGTGCCGCAAGCGTGGTGACACTTGCGGGCTGCCCCCAGAACACTATGCAAAAGATGCATTTCACTGTGTGTTCCGATGTACATGTCACTAATAAAGATATCTTACATCTTATAGGCAGGGAGTTGGGCAAGCTGGGCACCTGGACCTGAAGGTTCTGATGGACAGGACATAAGGCACTTGCTACAGGAAGGTCCTCAGCCCTGAACTGACACTGTGCTGAAGAAGTTGCAATTTTAAAATGTAAACATTCCGAGAGTGTTTAAAGACATGGTCACCTCAGAGTAATGTTACTTCATTTCCAGGGGAACACTTAAAGGAGGACTGCACGGGGAGTTGCACATGGAAATCATGTCAACTATGCAAACATGATTTATGACCAGGTCAAACTTCCAGAATGGAGCAATTCAATCTGGAAATTGTTGTATTCCCCTCCTCAGATACTTGATTTTCATATACATAACCGTGGGACTAGATACTTTAATAAGGCTTTATGCAGCCTCATGATTACATCTTGAATTTCACATCCTGTGATAAAACCTAGAATCAGTTTTACTTTTTCTGCAGCATTATTGATACAAGGTGCTACCTTTAGCATCCAGGCAAGTCCAATCCCTCTGCACTCTGCAGTAGAAACACGATATGTTTGAACAAGTATTTTTGGTTAGAGTTTCATGATATTTAGCAGTACACAATGATGGTTAAACATTACACAAATCTTAAAAGGAAAAATATTGCATTCAATCAACTTACTTTTCCTTTATGATGCATTAACTGAAAACATTAGCATTGAATCTATTTCTCTACCCACAAATGCCAGCTTATCTGCTGAATATTCCCAGCACACTCTGCTTTTATTTTTACATTGAATACCTGGTTTATGGGCACTTCTTACCTCCATTAAAAACGACTTCGCCAAGGCAGTCTCTGGGTACTTTGGATGCACATCGTTTGTGGCAATTAAACTTGCAATCTGTAAAGTTAAGTGAAAGTTCAATGGAATGCAAAAGTGCCTCAGCCATACAAACATAACAATTAAGAGCAGGAGTAGACCACTTGGCCCTTTACGCCTCCATCATTCAACAACATTATGATGGATCTGATTGTTACTTCAACCCCGCATTTCCACCTTCTACTGGTAATCTTTTGCTTCCTTGCTTGGTGAGAATCTATCTACCTCAAAAACATTTGAAGACGCTGCAGCCCATCAGGATTTTACATGTTTCAATCAAGTCACCTCTTATATTTCTAAACTCCAGTGGATTTGAGCTTAGTCTGTTCAACCTTTCCTCATAAGAGAAAAAACACCTATTCTGTTTTAGTCTAATAAACCTTTTCTGAACTGTTTCCAACCCTCCTTAAATAAGATGACCAATACTGTGCCCAGTGCTCCAGATTTTTATTTCTTAGGAGATAGAGAATGACTTGCTTCCACTCCTGGTTAGAGTTCTGAAGTGGCTGACGAGGCCAATGCGGGAACTTCAGTGTCTTCCACAAACAGGGAAGGAGGTGCCTGATGGGTGGGTAGTTTTGTGAAGGGGTTCGCTCCCCCTGATCTTTTCGCCATGCTCCTGTGCTTCCAATGCATGGGTTTGAGGTTCTCAATACCACCCAGATGCTGTTCCTCCACTCTGGGACAGGGATTCTCAGTGTCAGTGAGCACGTTGCACTTTTTTTCAAGGAGGCTTTGAGCACTTCCTTGAACCTTTTCCTATGTCCATCTCCCTGTTCACAGGTAGACAGGGAGGTGAAGGCGGCACTTGGCATGGTGGTCTTCATCAGTCAGGACATTGAGTATAGGAGTTGGGGAGTTATGGTGCAGTTGTACAAGACTCTGGTGAGACAACGTGGAGTATTGCGTACAGTTTTAGTCACCCTATTATAGCATCAAGCTGGAAAGAGCACATTAAGATGGAAAGAGTGCAAAGAAAATTGACAAGGATGTTGCCAGGACTCGAGGGCCTGAGTTATAGGGAGAGGTTGGGCAGGCCAGGACTTTATTCCTTGGAGTGTAGGAGATTGAAGGGTAACCTTATGGAGGTGTATAAAATCACAAGGGGCAAAGCTAAGAAGAGGGGTAGAAGATTTAAAAGGGACCCGAAGGATAACTTCACAAGAGGGTGGTGGGTATATGGAACAAGCTGCCAGAGAAAGTAGTTGAGGCAGGTACTTGGACAGGTACATGGAAAGGTTTAGACGGACATGGGCCAAATATGGGCAAATGGGAGTAACTTGGATGGGTATCTTGGTCAGTATGGACAATTTGGACCGAAGGGCCTGTTTCCATGCTGTAAGCTATGACCCTATGCACCCAGTAATATCCCATGACAGAGTCTGAAATAGTATGTCTGTTTTGGGATCTGTATCAGTCATGTGAATGACGTGACCTGCCTAATGAGACATACTGAGTATAATTGGGGCCACTGTGCTGGAGATGTTTCCTGGGAGATGACAATGGTAAAGGGTGACTTATTCTTCCACTGAATTTGGAGGATTTTTCAGAGGCAGGTGGTACCTTTCCAGTGCCTTGAGATGCCTGCTGTTGGTAGTCCAGGTC
This sequence comes from Pristis pectinata, assembly GCF_009764475.1. Lineage (NCBI taxonomy): Eukaryota > Metazoa > Chordata > Chondrichthyes > Rhinopristiformes > Pristidae > Pristis > Pristis pectinata. The sequence goes on along the minus strand of NC_067407.1, from coordinate 126,259,336 downwards.
TTAGAGACTTATAGGACGACAGGGGTCACTTCATTTTGTGCCACGTCTGAGGTTCTGATCTTCAAATACCTTTTTTCTCAAATCCACTAAAGGCTGAGCTGATGTGCTAAAAGTGATGGTGAATTTCATCACTGCCAAGATGAGAGGTGTCTCCAGAGATATGGGAAGTAGTCCATGTTTACCAAGATTTCACCAGAAACCGTTATCATCGTAGGATGCTATTATACAGCAGGGATGGTTGCCTTGTGGAAGACGAATGCAAGGTTCGTCCTCTTGTATACTTTGGTGAACAAGTTGGCAATGACTTGGAAATTGGCCTCCGAGCATGCACAAAAACAAGGTCATCCACATTCTGCAGCTTGGCCATTAAATTTGGAGTAATCTTGGTTCTCGAGTACAGCTGCCTTGGTTAAATGGTTTCCCATTGCTTCTGAAGATTAGCTCCACAGAAAGTTTATGGAGCAAAAGTGCAGCTTAGCAAAGAATTGAAAAAAATGTTGGTGCAATGATGCAGGCTTGTTGACAACAGCCTTCAATTAGACTGGATCTGTTGATCAGATCTGACTGACGCCCTTGATAGATAGAACATAAAACTCACCACATTTGTATTCAATTTCCCCGAGCAATAATCAATAACATTGTTAGGTTTCCCTAATCTATTCCCTAACCTGTATAACCTTTTCCAAATCATGCACCAGAACTCTGCACCTCAGAGCTCATCATTGATAGAATATGCTACTGTATGTTATTGCCAAAATGGGCAATTTTACACTTTCCCACTTTAAATTCCATTTGCTCAATCTTTGCCCACTCGTTTAATCTGCCTTTATCCAATCTCACCTGATACTTTCAGATTTTTATAACTCAGAAAATAATAACCCTGGGGATATAATATGATTTAGTCTCATTTGGATATATATTTAAACTGACAAATATAACTTAACTTCGATCTATTTCAGTGTTGTAGCCTTGGGCAAATGCATTGGAAAAATGAAAAATGTTTGGCATGTAGTACAAAATTCAAATTCATGATATATCAGATGCACTAAAATTATGGGTAGAGAATGAATTTTAAAATTTATCTTGACAGATTTTTCAAATTTACAAGTTGGAGAAAGGAAATAACACAAGGTGGTAATCAATATAGAAGTGGCGGTAAATGGCAGTTAATACTTAAAAAGCACCCAGAAATATGAATACCTAGATTTTCCACTGCACCATTTGCATTGAGATACATATTGCTTTCACACGAAGTTACTTCACTTAGATATTTTACAGAATAAAATGTTTGAATAACAATTCAAAGAATTCACCTGCAAATATTGAGTGCAAAATAAGGGCTAATTATTGCAGTGATTTACTTCACCTGTAATGACACAAAAATGGTAACTCATTACTTTAGCCAGAAGTAATGTTACTTGTACATCTACAGCCCTTACCTCTGCATTGCATTCCTTGTCGAAATAGACCTTTCAATAGCCGCTTGCAATACTGACAAATAGTGGGGCGTGTATAGGAGTGTATGACAAAGGTATGCGGTACTTTTACCCTGCCCAGCACCATCTTCTCCATCCAAATTGGTCGCCCACTCCATGAAGGGATTCTCTTGCTGGTCTCCTGGTGGCAACGCTGCGATGATAATCACAAGCAACAAATTCAGACTATGACATCCAAGCAAAATCATTTTCAGGAAGCACAATGCATTTTTAACTCCAAACAGAAGAGATTAATTGGTAACCTCGGCACATCAAACTGTGAAAGTGTTCTCATTTTCTAAATTAGTAAGTGGATAAACTAGCTTTGTGTACTGAGTCCACAGCATAGTTCCCTCTAAGTGGCAACACGAGTGGATTGGTAGTTAAAAAAGGCATTTGGTATGTTTGCCTTCATAGGCTGAGGGTTGGGTATAAGAGCCGGGTTGTCATGTTACGTTTATACAACACTGGTTAGACCATACTTGGAGTTCTGGTCGCCACACTACAGGAAGGATGTGGTAGTGATAGGGAGAGTGCAGAAGGGATTCGCCAGCACGTTGCCTGAAATGGAGGGCTGTAGTTATAAGGAGAGACCAGTTAGCCTGGGTTTACTCTCACTGGAACGTAGGAGGCTGAGGGGTGACCTTACAAAGGTTTATAAAATTATGAGGGGCACAGATAAAGATGGTCAGAATCTTTTTCCCAGGACAAGGGAGCCTGCAACAAGAAGTCACAGGCTTAAGGTGAGAGGGGAGAAGTTTAAAGGAGATCAGAGGGTAAGTTTTTCCACACAGAATGTGGTGACTATCTGGCACAAGTTGCCAGAGGAAGTGGTGGAGGAAGGTACAATTACAACATTTGAAAGGTGTTTGGACAGGTACTTGGATGGGAATGACATAGAGGGACATGGGCCAAATCGAATTAGCATAGATAGGTATCGCAGTTGGCATAGGCGAGGAGGGCCAAACAGGCCTACTTCTGTACTGTATGTCTCTATGATTTTATGAGTTCTTTCGCATGGCTAATCCAAGGGGAAAGGCAGTGGTGACAATGCACCCTGTGTTATACACCTGCCTTTCAGTATGGTGCAGCAGGAGGCTCTTGAACTGTTGTCTGAATCTCAAATAAAACATTAGAAAACACACCGAATGTCAACACCCAAAATTCCTGGCTTGGAGTAGATCTTACTTTGCTCAAAATTCTTAATACAAAGAACAGTGGATTTCATGATGCAAAATATCTCCTACTGCCTCGTCGAACTTTTCTCACAAGTAGAACTTTGAGCCTCATAAGTGACCAAAACCTTGGTCAAAGAGGAACCTTTTAAGGGGCATCCTAAAGGAGACAAGAGTGGAGAAGCATCAAAGGAACTCATCCAATATTAGGAAGGAAATTCCATGAGTTTAGCTGGTTATTTTCAGGTGCAACTACCAACCGTGACACAGTTGAAACTCCATTCTAGTTCTCAATGAGAAATTTTTAACCATTTATTTTAGCCAATAAAGATTACATCACACAAAGTAGCCATATTTTTAAAACAAAAATGTTTATCACTAGCTTTGAAGTTCTCTTATCTGCCTATATTGTACCTTGATGTAGTGCATTGCTGCAAATATTGAGGTATCAATTTAGCTACTTTGTAGTTAAACACACTGCTATGTTTTTCTGAAGTACTGTAAAGTGCATTGGGAAAGCAAACTGCGGAGAGAGATGAACTAGGTGCAAACAGAAAATTCTCTCTTTAAAGAAAAGAACTCAAGGACTAAGAAGAGAACAGCATTGTACTTGAAAAGCAATAACTAAGCATTTAAATCCAACAGAAAATAAATTTATTTGCTTTCTAATTACTCCAACTCATTTACCTTGACTAAACGTACTTCATCACTTTTCGGCTGTATCCCCGAATGGAGCCCCTGCCCCTGTGGAGATGAAGAGTTCTATGTCAGAAGGGGAAAAACGTATAAACTCCTTTCACAAATTGTTTAGTTTCTACTCAGTGTTTCCTTTTTCTTTCCTTACCCTCCTTCTCTCCACCAAAAAACATAGACCATGATTGCAGCAATCTCATGTTATCACTTATGGGGAGTACCAAGACCTCAAACGTGCAAGTTTTCAAACAGGACATACATCTCCTCGAAAATGAAGTTTGTTTGTGTTATCACTGGAATTCCATGAGAGTTGTTTAATTGAAATAATAACCCTAGTTACAAATCAAACAAAAGCACTGGAATGCATGTTTAAAATATTTCCCGACAAAATTTTCATTAATCCATCAAGCAAATTTAAACTCATCCCAATCAATATACCAATGAAGAAAGGCACGAACAAGAGTACGCAGGGTATAATTCAGAGAAACTGTAATGTTTCAACTGAGCTCACAGCTCATGTATCCTAACCACACAAAGCCTTGATTGGAAAAAGTGGACGGTATCCAAAATGAAAATGAACAAATTTGCAACAGTTGTGGGTTTGCTTTGCTTTGCTGGGAAGAAACCAACAAAGTTACAATCAGTAAAGCCACTTCCAATCATCTCATCCCTCCATCATTAAGGTTTAGTTGCCTTTCATTATCACTTGATTTCGATGCCAGCCTCCATTACTTCAACCTCATTCTCCATCTCACCACACTTGCAAATTTTCAAAGCATCCTCCTCTGGTGGAACTCTGATGTTCTCAGGAAAGTGCCTGGTTTAATATCCTCAGCTGCATCTAATTCTGGATGATTTCTCCCTTCAACTGGCACAGGTCTCAGGCACCTCAAAACCAGCTTCACTATTCACCCTCAAATCTTAACTATCAGAAGTGCTTCTGCCAGAATGCAAAAGTGATCACAACCTTCTTCCAGTATGACACCTAACTCTGCATTCCATCACTCCATATGGATTAATACTTGGCGCCCTCTTCTTATGCGTCCCTGTTTATATAAACAATAGAGCTCCCTTCTCCTTCAGCTGTTAACTGTTAATACATGGATTCTTGTACTGCAGCTACCTCCTTACAGTTTATAACTTCACCTTTCTCCACAGACTCAACTTCCCCACTGCTATCAGACCTCTGAACCAATTACCTCTTTCACATCCTCTTCCCAGTGGCGCTGACACGTTCTTGAACCCTTAAATTCTACCTCTTCCATTATTGTCACTTTAGCAGTTCTTTTTGCATGACTTCAACGTGCAGTGCTATACTTTGTACCATTGTTTTGTCCTCACTGTATTTACTGTTGTACTTATTATTACAATATATACTGTTTATTCTGTGAGCTTCATCCGAGCAAACCCTGGTATATATGACAATAAACTAAACTAATCTAACTAAGTAGTTTTCACTGGCATTCCACACCTCTGATTCCACTGGGGTTGCTAATCCCTGTCAGCTTCCTGTCCAGGTCTGCTCAGAGGTGCCTTCTGTGAACAAATACTGCCAATTGACATTATGCATGACCACGGCATCAGCTCCTACACATTTACTAAAGAGAAAGAATTTCACCTTTCACTCTTTGCTCACGTCCATAACAGCCACATAATTTTCAACTACTCGAGTCAAAATCAGCAGGATTAAAGTTAACCTTGTGGTTCTGATCTGAAAAGTTGAATAACTTGCACTAATTTCATCTTCCATACCAGCCTTTTGTTAAGACTAGGCTTACAAGTGCATAATGTCAAACTCCCACTTGACAATAAGGTAACTTTCAATTCCTCTCTTCTCTTCATTAAGTTCACATGCTTACTGCCATCCACACAGTCAGTCCATCAAATGCCTAGAAAACTCAAACTGCAATGAAGATTGAAAACCTCATTATCTCAAACTGCATCTTAAACAGATTTCTGGATGCAATCCAACCACAATGAGATGGGAATTTGGGATCAGTTGAAAGCAATGTGGATCTTGGGATGCATTCAACTTTCAACATAAAAAAAAATCAGATGGTAAACATTATAAACATTTCTTCATAGAAAATGCATAAATTAAAGAGCTAGGTCATGATAATGAGGAGATTTTTGGTCAGGAGAAAGAAAACAGTTCAAATCTTCAATGTCAAGTTGCTTTCAGGAAGGCTAACCCAGGACTGCAAAATCTCTCAATGCCGTTTGATTACAGGTTCAAGCAAGCTGTACTAACCTTCAGTGAGTTCTTTTTTCCTGGAATATTGCAGGAAGTTTAATGACACAGCCCTTGAACAGCTTTAAAATGATAACCAAATTAGAAATAATTTCAACGGGTCACAAAACACAGTTTTAGGATCAAGGGCGCTTAAATTTATGACAGACTAACAAATTTAAACCATGTTTTATTTAAAAAAAGGAGATACAAAAATTAATTTATGCCTTTGAAATACCGCAAGTCATACATAATGCAGATAGAAATAAATGAATCAACTTGCATTGTGACCGCAGAACGAGGACTGGTGATGCACAATAAATAAGACTTAAGCAAGCATGGAGTATAGAAATTTAGAATACGTGACACTATTAATAATGTGCCAATTACTCAAGAAGATTAATACCTGGTTAGCAATGAGATTGAAGGTTATATAGGGATAAAATATACGTTGTGTTAAAATACTCCACAGCACACATTAGTTGCAGTGCAGCTGGGAACGCCATCTGTGGCAAGGAAACATCCCAGGCTTAGGTTGCAGTGGACTATGAATAAAGAAATATGGACTGTGGAATTTTAACCCAGTGAACCCAGCAGAAGCTTGTGGGATCAGATCAGCTCCCTTTTTATATGTCGTCATTAAATTTATTTTGCCTTCGACTTCATGCAAGTAAATTTGGATTGGGTACTAAATGGACAGCTGATCTAATCATATGAGTTTCCCACCAAAAATTAATCCAGCAAAAATCTCCCTCAATTTATGAAGGAATCAAGGCAGAATCCCTAATGGGATAGATTACATAAAAGTCTGAGAAAGAAGCATGTTTAAAGGATCAATGCACCCGGATTTTACATCGCTGTTCAAACCTACTTAATTTTATCTCCTGGGTAGGGAAATTTTATAGAGGTAGTCCGAGACAAACTGATAGTAATTATGTTGCAACTGTGATGGGGAAAATATCAATGCCTGCACACATAAAAGCCTGGTGAAGATAGTTCAAAACAATAGCAGAGTTTCAGATCGATAATGCAAAATGCTTGCAGATATTCTGTAGTGCTGCACATGGCAAGTCAGGAAGTATTGAGTCTCTTTTATTTCAAACATAAGCATGTTGCATTTTCTCCTCTTTTGTCTCTGTGATTTCTTCTACTCTTTTTGTTTTATCTCCACTTAGAAGGAGGAGTTTGTGAAATGGTGCAACAAGAAAGGAGTGTCAATGGCTGGTCTAAATATGGAGAGGAAAGGGTGGGGGATTGCAGAGAAAATAAGACTCCATGTAGCTCCATCTGTCAAATATCCATGTTTCCCTGTTAATGTTGTCCTCTATTCACTTCACCTTCTCACTACCAACTTCTAATTCACTTGGCTCACATCCACATTTGTTTTAAAAATTATTTTCTACAGAACACTGGCATTGCTGCTGCATATTTTGTTCATCTCATATTGTCCTTGACCTAAGTGGCTGACTTGGCCATTTCAGAGTTAAAATTCAGCCTCATTACAGTGGGACTGTGGAACAGGCCACACTGGACAAGATGAGCCAGATTTCCTCCCCTGAATGACACCAGCGAATCTTCAACCAGTGAATCAGAAAACCTTCAACCTATCACTGCTGCAGTTGGAGGTTTCCATCTGCTTCAAAAGGGCATAAATCGTACCGGTGCCCAAGAAGAGCAGGGTGAGCTGCCTCAATGATTATTGCCTAGTAGCACTCACTTCTGCTGTGATGAAGTGCTTTGAGAGGTTGGTCGTGGCTAGAATTAACTCCTCCCTGAGCAAGGATCTGGACCCGCTGCAATTTGCCTACTGCCACAACAGGTCTACAGTGGACGCAATCTCACTGGCTCACCTAGACAACAGCAATACGCCAAACTCAAAGCTCAAACGCCATCTATAAATTCACAGATGACAGCACTGTTGTTGGCAGAATCTTAGATGGCAACGAGGAGGCACACAGGAGTGAGATAGATCAGCTGGTTGAGTGGTGTTGCAACAACAACCTTGCACTCAACGTCAGCAAGGCCAAGGAACTGATTGTGGACTTCAGGAAGGGGAAGTCAGGAGAACACACACTGGTCTTCATTGAGGGGTCAGCTTCAAGCTCCTGGGTGTCAACATCTCAGAGGATCTATCTTGGGCCCAACACATTAATGCAACCATGAAGGAGGATTGCCAGCGGCTCTACTTCATTAGGAGTTTGAAGAGATTTGGTATGTCACTAAAGACTCTTGCAAATTTCTACAGAAGTATGGTGGAGAGCATTCTGACCGGTTGCATCACTGCCTGGAATGAAGACTCCAATGTGCAGGATCGAAAGAGGCTGCTGAGGGTTGCAGGCTCAGCCAGCTCCATCAAGGGCACAACCCTCCCCATCATCGAGCACATCTTCAAGAGGTGGTGCCTCAAGAAGGCGGCATCCATTGTTATGGACCCTCATCACCTGGGACATGCCGTCTTCACGTCACTACCATCGGGGAGGAGGTACAGGGGCTTGAAGATCCACACTCAACATTTCAGGAACAGCTTCTTCCCCTCCGCCATCAGATTTCTGAACGGTCCATGAACACTACATTGTTATTCCTTTTTTTGCACTAATTATTTATTTTTGTCACTTATAGTAATTTTTATGTCTTTCTATCTTGCACTGTACTGCTGCCACAAAACAACAAATTTCACGACATACGTCAGTGATAATAAACCTGATTCTGATCCTGAATTGGATGGATATTTATGACAATCTGGTAGCTTCACAATACCACTAACACCAATATTTTATTCAAGATTTAAGTGAATTTAAACTCCTATTTGAATTTGTACCTCTGGATTAGTCCAGACCTCAGGGTTACCTGTTCAGTAACATAGCCACAGTACTGTAATTCCTACTACTTTTAATGCAAACCATTTAATCACCAAGGCTTCTACTCACTTCGTTGTTGTCCCCACACTCTCCATCACTACACCAAACCTTCACACCCACCAACCAAAGAAGTGGTTAAAAACTCATTAACTAACTTCCACACTCTCTTCCCATTTCATATTTCTTGTGGCACAGAAGATAATTCGGCCCACTGAGTGGATGCTGACTTACAGAGCATTTCCATCAGCAGTATTCCCCCACTTATTTCCCTGTAACTTATTCTCTCTCATCAACTCTCCCCAATCTGCCTACCACCCAACTACGCTACGACTAATTTAACCTACCAGAACATTTTTGTGAAATCGGAACACCTGGGGGAAACCCAACAGCATTAACTGCTGCACCACTGTGCCACCATTTACACCTCATTTTTCTGTTTACCTCAAATTTGATGCTTACATTTCAAAGCAAGCTTTATGAAAAAGAAACTGAAAGTAACGCTTACCTCCTCTTCCCTGTTTATATGTATGCCCTACAGCTGTTAGGTACTGGAGTCTGTCATGCAGGTTTAAGTGATTAACAATGAATGGTTGTAGTTGTTAACGTGATCTTATATTTCACAGCACCTTTTTATAACCAACCCAAAAGTAGTTTACCACTCAAAGTGTTGCCATGATTGTAATGAAGACCAGGTCATCCACACCAGTACCACAGACAGTAACACACAGTATCACAATAATCAGGTGAAACCATTTTTGCTTGAGGAATAAAAAAAATGAACAGGATATCAGGAGAACCTTTGCTCTTTTTTTTAATTGGTGCTCCAAGATCCTTTCATTTGCTTATGAGGATTGACAAGGCAACAGTTTCACATCTCAGCTGAGCAATGGAACTCCCAACAGTGCAATATTCTTCACTAACTATTAATTAGATTTGTGCCAAATTTTCTGGAGATTGCAGGTGCACCCATTGAACCAAATATGGCAAAGCAACATGATCATCTGGCTTCAAAATTCAACTCATGATTCCCTACCCCATCCGCGCCACCCTCCATACAACCCTCAGCTGAAAACCAAGAGACAATGAAGGAAACTAAAGAAAACCTGCAGATGCTGGATATCTGAGATAAAAGCAGAAAATGCTAGAAACACTCAACAGATCAGAGAGCATTTGTGGAAAGAGAAACAGCCAATAATACAGACTGAAGTGTTCCAAAGGAAATTTCTGTTTTTATTGTCATTGAAACTGGACCATTTGCATGAAAATAAATCACTCTCTTTAATCTCAGCTGAAATATAGAAAACACTAAACAGCTGACTGGACCTCCAAAAGAGAGTCAACTAAATCCCAGTTGGAATGCTAACATTGAATACTGAAGGATGGGAATTCAGGATATGCCTCAGGAATGTGCAAGGAACTAACTGAAGGGTAGAATCAAGAACTGCTCCCTACAGGGTTCACCATCCATTGTAGTTTTGGAATCACTGCTCTACCACTGAGCATTCCCAACGATCATATTCCTCCACTAATTTACTTATGCATTCTCATGCATACGCCCATCAACTCCCTTCCCTCTCCCAATTTTCCAGCCACTCATCTACACTGGGGGTTATTTACAATTGTCAATTAACCTACCAACCAGCAAGTCTCTGTGGGAGGAAACCAGAGGACCTGCTGGAATCCCAAGTGCTTACAGGGAAACCCCGCAAAGACAGCACCAGAGTCACGATTAACTCAGGTTGCTAAAAGTGTGCGGCAGCAGCACTAACTGTTACAGCACTGTGCTGCACTGATCCTCCCTGTCGTCAGTGCACCAAGCTCAAGGAGACCATTTTCATCATTGAAGAAGTGCTGGACAAACATAGTGAAAAGATCAGAGGTACTGGATAGCAGTTGGAGGGCCTGAACTAATGCACCAGAGACGGATTCAAGTCAGACCATGGGAGCTGCAGAATTTATATTCAGTTCATTACATAAATCTGGAATTTGAAGTAGCCACATGAATGATAGAGAAATGGAGGGCTATGTGGGAGGGAAGGGTTAGATATATATTGGAGCAGGATAAAATGTCGGCACAACATCATGAGCCAAAGGGCCTGTACTGTGCTGTAATGTTCTATGTTTCTATGTTTATCAGTGCTGCAAAACCTATATGGTTTGCTACTATCTTTGAGAAGAGGGAAATCTACTGCTCTTACCTAGTCTGGTCTGTCAATGTCTCCAGACGCATAGCAACGCGGTTAACTGCCTTCTGAAATAGTCCAGCAAACTTCTTGCTTCAAGAGCAATGAGCACCGGACACCAGACGTTGGCCTGAACGGTGGTACCTCCTCCCTCCTGTGCTGGAATAAAACTAAATGCTGATCTTTGCCTCTATCTGGTCATTAGTGGACAGTTCTAACAGCTCCCAGATTTTTGATTAGTTACATTCAGTTGGCAAGCCACCATCACTTCATATTGGAACTGGAAAAAGAAACAGCTGAAGCTGTGGCCGGGATCATTCTGATTCTTCCAGGCGTTTCATATGCGTACCACCCGTGTTCAGCTGATGAAACTGCAGAACATCATGGACTTCTGGTCACTTGCTGTGGAAAATTAAAGTTTGGAGCCTTCTGACAGACTCGGAAGGCAGAATCTGACAGTTCACATCATCACTGAACTCTCAGAGGAGCCCAGTCCTTCTGGGATTCCCCAGCTTCACACTGGGAAGTCACCTCTTGGATCCTGTGTCAGGTCAGATGGCAGAGGATGAGATGCCAATGATTTCAATGGGAATTATGGACCAAAGACTTAAGAGGGAAAGGCATAATTAAAAAAATATTTTAATATTGTTTAACATTTTTGCATCTTTAATTTTTTTGCAGTTACTTCCATCTTAATAATTTCTAAATGTCTGCGAATGTCATGGGCAATTAAAACTTATACAGCGGGTGAAGCCCAGGACCCAACTTTGGTGACTGTTGAGGGAGGTATCTCCTCACTCCTCCACTCAAAAGTCCAGAGTACACTGCTGGGCTCCCGGCTGTGACGGGCTGCCAGGATAACTTGGGCCAAATGCTGAGGATGCAACTTGAGGGCTTGGCTGGAGCTTGTATAACAGTTCCAGACATGGGATGTTATGGGGAGGGGAAGGCTGCAGAGGAGTGTGCACTGAGCCAGCACAGTACAGTTGGATGAAAGTCAGTATAGATAAACTACCCTTCATGGTATGATTGTACATGGCCATGCTTGGCATTATACAGCTGATGTAAAACATTAATCTTTTAAAGCAATTAGCTTGAATGTTTTAAATTTGAATATAAAAATGCTCACCACTATTTTGCAACTGTATAATGTAACAAATAACACCTTTTAGCTCCAGATTGGGTCTTTGGATTATTAGTCCAATAACTCAACATTAAACTATCATAATCCCAGAATTTAGGATTAGAATTTTGTCATTTCATCATGCGACAAGGTAACTGGGCCACAAAAGATTAGCCTGAAAAGTGTGCTTTGCATCTTGCCCTGATTAGAATTGCACTGCAACTTGCAGCAGAATTTTATCCAGAAAAACTCATCTCCCTCTTGCTGGTAATTCAGAATCAATTTTCTCACAACAGGAGGGATGCCAATGGGTTGCACTGTTTAAACAGCCAACAGATGGTGCACACAGCAGTATGTAAATTTAAGCTACTTAAAAATTAATCTAAAAAAAAGGCAAACTTCAAACAAAAAAGAACTTTACCGTATTCTCTGAAGGAAATTCTACACGACTACTTCACAATGGAATGATTCTCCTCAGATAGGGTTGAATGGGCTGCCATCTGATGTAGTAAATGCGGGCTCACTCTTGAGTTTTAAGAATAAATTGGATAGATACATGGACGGGAGAGGTCTGGAGGGTTATGGACTGGGTGCAGGTAAATGGGACTAGTGGAATACCATTTCGGCACAGACTAGAAGGGCTGAATGGCCTGTTTTCTGTGCTGTAGTGTTCTATGGTTCTCTGTGATTCTAGATAGAACTAAAGAACCTCAGCAGACCACACCAGTATTTGCAGCTATCAGCCACTGGATATAATAGCCAGCAACAAAACTCTGCTTTGCTAAAATGAGAATCCACAATAAAGCTCACCTTGAGCAGTAGTCATGAAAAGAGTTTTATACAATAAAATATCAGTAACTTCTCACATAATTACTGGGGTGAAACTTCAATGGTGGTTCAGTCAGGATTGTACAGCACAGAAATGGGACCCTTGGTCCACCAGGTCAATGCTGACCTTTTTGCCTATCTACACATATCCCATTTGCCCACATTTGGACCGTTTCCTTCTCTGCCTTGCCTATTAATTATCTGTCTAAACGCCTTTAAATGTAATAACTGTATCTAATTCCACCGCCTCTTCCGGTACCTGTTCCGCATATCAACCACTCCCTGTGCAAAAAATTTTCTCCTTAGATCCCCCTTAAAACTTCTTCCTCTCAGCTTAAACCTGTGCCCTGCTGTTTTTAATAGCCCTATCAGGGGGAAAAAATTTCACCATCTACCCATCTATGCCTCTCATCCTCTTATATACTTCTATCTGGTCACCCCTCAACCTCCTTCACTCCAAGGAAATCTTTCTCTATAACTGAAGTCCTCCAATCCAGGCAACATCCTGATCATTGAGTGATTTCTTTAAAGAAAATCCACTCATTTTGCCAATGCTTTAATACCCAAATTCCCCTTTTTTTAAATCCTCTGCTACAAAACAAACCCAATCTATCTAGTCTCCCCTTATAAATGAAATACTCCAATCCAGGCAATATCCTGGAGAACCATCTCTGCACCCTCTCCAGCACCTTCCTGTACACTTCATATCACATCTATCCTGTAGTGTGGTGACCAGAAATGCACATAGTACTCCAGCTATGGTTGAACCAATGTTTTATATAATTGTACTAATAACTCCCTGCTCTTACATTCAATGCCATAGCTAATAAAAGGCAAACATTCATTAGCCTTCTTAACTACCGTATCTACTTATGCTGTCACCTTCAGGAGTTCTTGGATATAAACACCAAGATCCCTCTGGTCTCACCATTCATTATTTATGTCTAGTCCTATCAGTCCTCCAAAAACACATCATGTCACACTTATCAGGATTAAATTCCATCTGCCATTGCTCTGCCCATTCTACCAACTCAATTTTGTCCTGTAGTCCAAGACAACTCTCCTATCAACACCGCCACCAATTATTGTGACCATCTGTGAGGATACTCATTAATCATTACTTCTGAACCACTAATATATGTGTGTGTGTGTGTGTGTGTGTGTGTGTGTGTGTGTGTGTGTGTGTGTGTGTGTGTGTGTGTGTGTGTGTGTGTGTATGTATGTATATATATATATATATATATATATATATATATATATAAATAAAACAAATAGTAAGAATCCCATCACCAATCCCTGCAGTACACTACTGGTCACAGGCTTCCAATCCACAAAAACAATCTTCCAACTGCCTCCTCCATCGAATTCTGTTGAGTTTTATTTACACAGGAAGTAGTTATAGTTTAACCTTTCTTGCTCTGCCTTCCTGAAACCCTTCCCCCAGCGGGCAGTTCCTTCCCATGTAGTTGTATACATTTTGAAGTGAGTTCTTCATCAGCACTCACAACCAACCTCCTCACCGACCCTTGCACACCTCCCACTTTCACACAACAGTAACCTGAAACTTTCTCATCATACAAGTGAAATACTGAAGAAACTCTTGGGCTAGCAGGCTTACATACAAGTAAAATCATCACATTATATAATAATACAAAATAATGCTCCCAGATCAGCCTCATACGTCTGATGCAATGCCTGAAAAGTCCTGGTGTACTCGATTCGCACTTCCAAGCAATCTTTGTTTCACATATTTTACTTCCACATTTGAAGCTGTTGATACTGTAAATCTCACATTCTCTGCATCATTCAATCTCACTCACCTCCTCTGAGACTGCTCCTGAATAGTCCAATGGTGCAGGTCTTGGAATAGAGAGACCTGGCAGGGAAACATTGGACAGGCGCCTTTTTCTCACACCGCTACAGTTGTTTGGAATTTTGAAGGCACATCGTTTGTGATAATTCAGACCACAACCTGATCAGGTTTAGGGTAGAGAAGAAAACTGGTTAGTTCATCCATGAAAAAAAAGTGCATAATCTTAGTTGTTTTAATCTCAAGATTATATTGAAACATCTATGTATAGCTAATCCTCAACAGTGTTTTACTGAGGTGCCGAAGGATAGAAGATTAAGGCAGCTTATTCATGCACCATGTATGCTAGAGTTATTTTGCCATTTTTGCTTGAATGTTCGGTGGCTTGCAGGTGCTCATGGGAGTTGGAAATAGCAGGACGAGCCAAACATCAGATTCCCAGTTTGATTGGAAGCACAATAAAGGCATTGGATTTGAGATCCTCTTGGAAGCAGTCGTACCCAGCTTTGAATCTGCACCAATTGCACTACAATTTCAGATGTATTTTCAAGGCGCACAGATGGTCCACCAGATTGCCTGGAAACTCTTCAACCATTGTGTGGAATGCATTAAAAATGAGCTGTCAGGATCATCCAAACAGATGTGCAGAGATCCTTTGTGGCTAACTTCACTGTAACCTGGGTTTATAAACACACTGTCGTGCGCCATACAGTCTGCTAACTGCACACAGTTCACAGACAGAAGCTCTATTATACTATTAAGGTCACACTTAGAACTGCACAGAAAACACTGAATGCTCCAAACTCCCCAACACCAGATTCTATTTCAACCCATTCTTTACTTGGTATCTTATACTGTGAATAATATTGCTACTGTCATATACCTGAGCACAAGGCAGAATGTTTTGTAAGGGGGAAAAGAATGAAAAAGGAACTCCCATAATAGAGTCTGCATGGGATGAGACCCTGAAATGTTAACTCTATTTCCCTATATACGGATGCTGCCTGACCTGCTGAGTGTTTTCTGTATTTCAGATATTCAGTTTATTGCTTTTTAAAAAGACCTACTCCAGATCTGTGAGCAATCCCACCAATGCCATTCTCCTACATACTGCCCTGCATGTTATTCTCTCTCACATACCATCAACTCTCCCTGGTTCTACCATACCTACCTACATTAGGAGCCATTTACAGTGGCTAATTAACCTATCAATCAACATATCCTTGGGATGTGGAGGAAACCAGAGCACCCAGGGGAAAATCCACGCAGTTGCAGTGAGAATGTGAAAATCCACACAGACAGTTCCAGAGGTCAGGATCAAACCAAGGTGTCTGTAGCACTAACTGCTGAGCCACTGTAAACTAAAAACCATAGATGCTGCAGACCTAAGGCTGTTTTGATAGTTTATGCTATGGACTTAACAGGTTATCTGCATTCTGATTAGCTTAAATTTATTGCATTCGATCAGATGCATCCATCCTGTGAATATTAGAATGGTGGACATCATTGGTGCTACTCCTCTACTGCTCTTTCCCCAGTCAACTTAAGGAAAAATACAGCAAAAAACTAGCTGGAGCTACTTACTGGGTCGAACAGAGAATTCAGACCAATTCTGGGACTTTTCTGATCTGTATCTCGCCTCCCATCCCACTTCAGCATTGAGTCATATGTGTCAATTGTTATTTTGCCTGCAAACAACTTAAAACAGTTGCAAAGAACTGAGTTTATTCATACTGGTGCAGCCATAGACCACTTCCACTAGTGCAGAAAACACCATCTAATGATATTTTTCAGCTTTCTCTCAACTGAAGGGCAGGGAGGAAAAGGGATGACAGTCATTTTGGACAGTGACTTAGACTTGCAATAGAGTTTGGAATCTTGAAAACTGGGACAATCACCCTCAAACCATCCACATTACTGTCACACCCTTAAACTCACAGTGGAGGGAGAAAGGAACATAATATATTGGTTTCAAAATTGTGTAAATACAAACAAAGTAGTTGACTTTCTGATACTGTGCTAAGTATGTTGGTGGAATATAGTATTAATGGTAGGACTCTTGGCAGTGTGGAGGATCAGAGGGATCAGTCCATAGGACGCTCAAAGCGGCTGCACAGGTTGACTCTGTGGTTAAGAAGGCATATGGTGTATTGTCCTTCATCAATCGGGGAATTGAATTTAGGAGCCGAGAGGTATTGTTGCAGCTATATAGGTCCCTGGTCAGACCCCACTTGGAGTATTGTGCTCAGTTCTGGTCGCCTCACTACAGGAAAGATGTGGAAGCCATAGAGAGGGTGCAGAGGAGATTTACAAGGATGCTGCCTGGAATGCGGAGCATGCCTTATGAAAGCAGGTTGAGGGAACTTGGCCTTTTCTCCTTGGAGAGACGGAGGATGAGGGGGGACCTGATAGAGGTGTATAAGATGATGAGAGGTATTGATAGGGTAGATAGTCAGAGGTTTTTCCCCAGGGCTGAATTGGTGGCCACGAGAGGACATAGGTTTAAGGTGCTGGGGAGTAGATATAGAGGAGATGTCAGGGGTAAGTGTTTTACTCAGAGAGTGGTGAGTGCGTGGAATGAGCTGCCGGAAACGGTGGTGGAGGCGGATACGATAGGGTCTTTCAAGAGACTGTTGGATAGGTACATGGAGCTGAGTAAAATAGAGGGTTATGGGTAAGCCTAGTAATTTCTAGGGTAGGAACATGATCGGCACAGCTTTGTGGGCTGAAGGGCCTGAATTGTGCTGTAGGTTTTCTATGTTCTATGTAAACCAAGACCAGCTTCTTACGTGACATAAATAATGATTCAATCATGACATCTAAATATCATTTAATTTGTATTTTAATGTCACCCACCCTATCCCTATGTTCATGAAAAGATTTAGATTTTATCAAATCAACTAATGTCTGTCTGCACTTAGCTGAACAAGTATAACCATAGGTGCATATTACTCTCCATATTGTAATTACACCCTTCCATCAATAGTGGAGCCACAGGACCTCTACTGGCAAGACGAGTATGTTAATATTGTGACAAGCTTGCATTAACAGCATTCATTATAAATGTAAGCATGGGAATTTCTCATGGATAGGTGATATGAAGTACATACAAGCATAAGACTTTGAAGATTTCATAACAGCTTAGATCTCCAGTCTTAATAGTTCAGCATCAACACCTTGGCCATCGAAATTAAACACTGTTCCACATATGTAACTTCTCACTACGCTGTGTGTAATTCAACCCAGTAACTGCTGCATACACGTGGCATAATCTAAAAATCACAGAGGTGAAACACCATAAACTAAGAAATGGGCGGCTCCTTGTTGGCACCTGCATTGCTGAAACTGGGTGAGTGCCAAAAAGTTCAATTTGACTTTTGTTTGCAATTTTAAAGCAGCATTCCAACACATGTAGAGCTAATTTTATATGGATACAAACCTCAAATGTACAACAGTATGAGCCAAATCAAATGGAAACACTGTTGACTGGGTAAACGGCAGCACAAAAACTCAATTATGTTCACATTGAAGTAAAATGCAAGACCTTTTCTTCATACTAAAAACATAACTAGTGCATGTGTATTTCTCCCTTCCAGAGCATTTGGCCACAAGGGGGCACCTAATACCAAGTCACACATAAGATCATTGCAGGTACCTTTAAAATTTGCTGAGGAGACTGCATTTAAAAACAGAGGTTTTAAGGCATTTTCCTTATTGACTGTTGCAGTATTGCTGGTAAAATTCTCAAATGGATTAACAGTGTATGGAAAATGCATTATATGAGTTAAGACGCCTCATCATCCTCCCCCATATTTCCAAGTGCATGACTTTATGCAATGCAATTCAATTTAAATAGGCACAAGTCGGCAAACATCTACCATCAAGCAGACAAGTCAACCCATCTGGGGATTCTGCATATTTCGAGTGCTCATGGAACAAAATGAAAGATTTGGAAAAGCTTCACTGATGTAAGCTGGCACAAGGAAACTGCAAATTGCGTCTTCTGGAGCAGATAGCCAAGCCCACAGATCAATGGTGAGTTCAACTGATACTAGTTCTGACCATGGAGCACCAACCAGCTACACAAAAGGATTTGTGGGAAGCCACATCTTGATTTTCAGAGGTGCTAAGGTAAGCAATGAAACAATCAACCCACGCTGTTACAGATGGCTAGTCAAGTTACAGAGATCCAATTATTTTTGACAGAGCAGTTGATAAGTTATCCTTCTAGGTCCAGCCCAAGAACAGATATGGGCAGCCTTCCCTTCTATGCAGAATTTCTTCCAAGATAATACACATAACAATCCACTGTCACTGTAACAATACAATTTCTTCACCTGCAACATGGAGTCCACCACAGGCATCACAGATTTGGAGGCTGCACAGAAACCAATGTGTCACTGACACTGCTGGAGAGAGTTTGGTCATAATTGTATTAAGTACACCATGCTAATGATTTTAAGCTTTGTCAGGTTTAAAGTGCTGTAGGTGCATTACAAAACAACCCCAATCCCCTCTGTGTACAGGAGGGATGATGACAGGGAAGCTGCTCTGAGGGAATTGGAGTATGCACTTACATTAGCCACCACTTAGCCATGCTCTTTGCCAATGTTATTGGCGAGGTTACGGAGGCAGCATTAAGCTAGTCATTGATAATGAACAGTGGCAGGATAGACTTAGAGACTTAGATGGCCAAGCTGTTCCAAGGTCTGGTTGCATTTGATTTGAGATTCCAAATTTCTGCTTCTGATTCTTTACAAGTGTTAATAAGAGATGTAATGACTTTGTAGAGGATTTAGAAACTACTCTAGGCAGTGTTATCTGTAATGTGCCCTAGCATTTGTGCTGATGTAAATTCTCATGAATATTCCACTGTATAAAACGGAAGGTGAAATTTAAGCTGTACAAAGGTACTCAGAAATATGATCCGAGCAGTGGTTGGTGTCCAAATATTGAGGACCCAGATTATAAAAGACATCTTGGTGACTTGACTGCAAAATACACGTCGATATTATCAAGAAGTTGATTTATTTGATGTGTGATTTGTACCAAATTATTTGATCTCAACCAAGGTGGATGTAGGGGAGTTACAAGTGATTTCATTTACACAGAAATATATTTTTAAATAAGTAACTAAATAGATAGACAGATATACAGACAGACAGATAAGAGATTCTTAGAAAACAAGCCTTCTGAGATTTTACCCATGTCTTTCTCCAAAGGAAGCCCTGCATGGTTAGAATATGCTAGTCAGAAGACTGCGCATGAAAGATGTGCCATTTCTGGACTCTTTCCCTGCCTTCAATTCTAAACTAACCAGAAAAGAGAACTAGTGTTTAATTACCAAGTCATCTTGCAATGTGACTTCAACCAACATGTGGTTGACTCTCAAACGTCTTCTGAAAAAGCCTAGCAAACCACTTGGTTGCGTCATTGCCACTTTTAGGGATGGGCAGTAAATGCTAGCCTTGCTAGCAACAAACTGATCCCAAATATGAATTAATAAAATGCATGGGTAAATAGGTGAGTTGTCTTGCAGACAACTTTGTAGTAGATCTACAAAGAGGCACTATCTGAAACATTTCAGCTAACACCAGCTGATTTAGGCATCTTTATTGCCATCACACATTTAGTTATTCAGCAACTCAGTCTGGAAAGAACAGAGATAGGAGCTGTGGCTCCCAGAACAGTGTAATGAAAGGCAGACTGCGTTTGTTGCAATGAATTTTAAAATCAGATTATGATGGACATTAGATACATGCATCATGATTTTACTGCAAAGCACTGATTAATAACGTGTGATGGAATCAATTATATGTTGAGCTAATCTGACCAACTGCAATTCCAGAGGTGCAGGCTATACAAAAGCTGTCTAAAGTTGAAATTCCAATGGATTTGATCACGTCCACAAATTGTGAATGAGATCTAGTCGATCTGAAATTGATTCAGATGACAGCTGCTTTGAAAACAATCCATCTATACTGTGTGCGTCTATGTACCATTGTGGTAAGACAGCTATCATTGAAAATATACAGTGGACCTTTAAACACTACATTACTTTTGGAAAGCTGAATAATCACTTCAAACTGATAACAGTTCATGCTGTACCATTGCAGATGACTGTGAATGCACTGTCCCAACATTATTATTTGTGGAAAGAAAGAGTGAGGAATGAATTTATTTAAATGCCAAGAAATCTTTACACATGACTGTCTACTATCAGTGGTTTTAAAAAAAATCAACTGCAGAGAAAGTGAGATGCATTGATATTAGTCTTCCAGAATTCCCAGTACTTTAGATCCCCAAGGATTGAAAGGCAGCTAACAAATCCCAGCTATTCAACAGGCGGAGATAGAACAGGGGATGATAGTCCGGTTAGTGTGGCATCAGTAAATGTGACATCACAGAATTCCATTGGTAGAGGCCCAGTGGTCGGATATTCATTGAACAACAATGGCCCAGGTCAGGATCAACTCAGCTCAGGCTGGAGTTGCATTAACTTTTTGTGGTCACACAACCACCGATGTGCTTCCAGCCTTGTTGAACATAGAATAATACAGCACTGGACAGGCCATTTGGCCCATCATGTTGTGCCGATCTTGATGCTAAATGTCCTCTTCCTGTGTATCATCCATATCCCTCCATTCCCTTCATGTTCATGTGTCTATCTAAAAGCCTCTTAAGCTCCACCAAACTGCACGCTTCCATTACTATCCCTGGTAACCAATTCCAGGCACCTACCACTCTCTGCATAAAAAACCTGCCCCCCATGTCGCCTTTAAACTTCCCTCATCTAACTTTGAAAGCATGTCCTCTGGTTGCTGCAGTCATTCTGTGTGGCAGAGTGCTTCACAATCAACTAAGCTGCAGGTGGTGGAAGTTCAGGTCCCACCCTTGGACCTTCTGACAGCTTGTGCCACCAATGTCTTCTTCCACCGTCTCCCTACATCTCTGATGATCATTTGAAACTACTCAACTTATGGAAATTAACTAAAAAGTATTAATATCAATTAAAACAAAGTTTAAGAAACAAACCATTTACTGTTGCCATCCAAATCAGCATCCCGTGTGGTTGTGTTAAGCCGACAAGCTGATACTAAGTGTATCCACCTTGCTGGTTCAGCAGGTTATGGTTCAACTGGACGTAATGTTGAACCCAGCAGAGTGAAAGGTCGGATGTAGAATATCCATACTTCCTCCGTGCAACGCACACCTGCAACACCTCTGGAATATGCTGACACACGCCAGCGTGTGACAAAGCTCAAGCGTTTGGGGTGGAACCAGCAGAGTTGGTATTGAGGAACCACCAGATGTAAGCCTGCTCCACCCTGCAGTACGACAACAGTGGAACAGCGGGCAGGACGTTGGGAGTTTCGCAAAGGCAACAAGTTAGTGTGATCATGGGTATCACACAAGAAGAGTAGGTAAGGCACAAGCTAGGTGCAACCTGACCTGTGAAGATTTAGCGCAAGTTCTTTTACCGTGTCCAGATGCAGTGTATCTAGATTTCCAAAAATAAGCATTCATTCCAAAAAGTGCCATCCTAGAAACTATTGCACAAATATTCAACTCGTGGAATTGGAGGTACTGTCACAGGGTTGAAAATAATAACCCAACAACAGTACCTTTAATTCCATGAGGACAGCCACCGATTTCATTAGTACATGGTCGCACTGGTGAGATTGATGACTATGCAGCAGATGAAAGTCACTGCAGCAAGTGTGATGAAGTATTTACACAAGAGAAATGAGGAAAGGAACAGAGCTGAGTGCCTGACCCAACATGACTGGGGCCCCTCCATTTAGGTTGGGCTGACTGTCAATAAAATCTCAAATCCTCAGGCTTGGGTTATGTTTGGATCAACTGGGGTAAGGTTGGGCTTCAGTATTATACCTGAGCATCACAGAGTCAGAGAAATGGACCCTTCAGTTCACCACATCCATGCCTAGATTTCTGCCCATCTAACTAACCCCACTTGCTCACATTTGAACCATATCCTCCTACACCTTTGCCTACTTACATGTCTGTCTAAATGCCTCTTAATTGTAGTGACTGTATCTGATTCCACTGCCTTCACTTTCAGCGCATTCCTGATATCAACCACTCCTCAGACCCCCTTCAAAACTCACTCTCTCACCTTAAGCCGCTTCCCTCATTTTTGACTCCTCTACCACGGGAAAAAGATTCTGGCTATCTACTCTATCTATGCTTCTCATAATCTTATATAATTCTAACAGGTCACCCCCGCAGCCTCCTTTACTCTAGGGATAACAAGCCCCGTCTATCCAATCTCTCCCCTAACTAAAGTCCTCCAATCCATGTAACATCCTGTTGATCTCCTCTGCACTCTCTTCAATGCAATCTTATCCTTCGCTCTAGAAATTAACAAAATACCAAGGACACAATTATAAAGGGAGTGCTGTAGCAGAGAGCCTTGGACGTACATATACACAACAGTCCAGGCCAAGAGCTTTCAGAATTTTGGTCTTTATTCTCAGAGCACAGAAGTAGATGAACCTCCATAAAACCACTGGTTTTACACCCTTCTGCCAACTAGATCCTTCTTGATTTTTTTACACTTTTTACCACCTTGCCTTTTGACCTTCTCTGCTTGGACAACAATGACCACAATAGGACATAATCGAATGTAATCAGGGTGGCAGCATGGTGCAGCAGGTATAGCTGCTGCCTCACAGCTCCAGTGACCCAGGTTCGAACTTGACCTCCAATGCTTTTCGAGTGGAGTTTGTGCATTCTCCCTGGGACTGCTTGAATACCCCACCTCCACCCCCACCCCCCCACCCCGTAACACAAAGATAAGCAGATTGATAGGTTAACTGACCACTGTAAGTTGCCACTATCGTGTAGGTGAGTGGCAAAATCTGGGGGAGTTGCATAGAACAGTACAGCACAGGAACAGGCTCTTTGGCCATGATGTCTGTGCCGACCACGATGCCAATTCAAATTAATTGCGTCTGCCTGCACAAGGTCAATATCCCTCCATTCCCTGCCTGCTCAAGTGCCTGTCTAAATGCCTCTTAAATGCTGCTATTGTATCTGCTTCCACCACTTCCCCTGGCAGCAGGTTCAAGGCACCTACCACTCTCTGTGTAAAAAAACTTCTCTTGTAAATAACTTTTTAAACTTTCTCTCTCTCACCTTAAAGCTATGCTCTCTAGTTTTTGACGTTTCCACCCTGGGAGAAAGATAAACAACCTACCTGATGTCTTTTTAAACTTCCCCAGGTTACTCCTTAGCCTCCAATGTTCCAGAGAAAACAATCCAAGTTTGTCCAACCTCTCCTTATAACTAATACTCTCTAATCCAGGCAACATCCTGGTGAACCTATCTACTTGTGTTACCACTTTCAGAGAGCTATGGACAAAGATCCCTCCGTACATCAATGCTCCTGAGGGTCCTGCCATTTACTGTACATTTTCCTCCTGCATTTGATCTCCCAAAGTGCAACAACTTACCCTTGCCTGGATTAAACTCTTCCCACATTTCTAACTGGTCTAAATCCTGCCAAATCCTTTGAAAACCTTGCTCACTATCCACAATCTGTCCAATTTTTGCATTGTCTGCAAGCTTACTGATCAGCCCCCTACATTTCCATCTAAAAAAAATATATATATGGTCCCAGCACTGATCCTTGTGGAACACCACTGGTCAAATATCTCCAGCCAGAATAACACCCCTCCACCACAGTCTTCAATGGCCAAGCCAATTTTGAATCCAATCTATCAAGTTTCCATGGATCCAATGTGCCTTAACCTTCTGGATCAGTCTACCATGAAGAACCTTGTCAAAAGCTTTATTAAACTATGTATACAAGATCTACTACCCAGCCCTCAATCATCTTTGTCAACCCCTCAAAAAACTCAATCAGGTTTGTAAGACACAACCTCCCCGGCAAAAACCCTTCTGACTATCCCGAAAAGGTCCATGCTTTTCCAGATGTGAGTAGATCCTATTCCTAAGAATCTTTTTCAATAATTTCCCTACCATTGATATAAGGCTCACTTGCCTATAATTTCCCAGTTTGTCTCTCTTGCCCTTCTTAAACAGAGGAATAACTTTGGTTATTCTCCAATCCTCTGTTGATAGGAACGTGACGAGAATAAAAATGGAATTAGTGTAGTGATAGTGTAAATAGATGCGTGATGGTTGGGGCAGACAGGTCTATTTCTGTGCTTTACGACTCCAGATTCATCCAAGACAGTTCGTTCCATGCCGCAGCAATTCTATGAAACCAGGCCAAAAAGCTGAGTTATTTTTATGTTGGTAGGCTGATACTAATGGGGAAGCACAAGAGCCAGTGCTTGGGCCTCAGCTACTGAGAATCTACATCAATAACTTGGATGAGGGAACCAAGTGTAACATATCTAAGTTTGCTGATGAAACAGAGCAAACTGTGAAAGCAAGGGATAGGACAAAGAATTAGGAAAGCAAGTATTGCACCTGCCTTTTTTTTCCAAAGCAACCAGAGTATGATTAAAGAAATCTCACTGCATGGTAAGATTAAACTGGAGTACTGAACACAGTTGGCCTCCTCACTCTGGGAGGGAATGTTTGCCTTACGGCAGCTCTGACAAATTCTCTCCACAGATTCCTCCGGTGACAGGATTGTCCTGGGAGAGAATGAATGAACTAGGCCCATACTCCCTAGTGTCTATAAGAATGAAGGGATCAAATTGAAATTATGTTCTTATCAGTTTAACCCAGTCATAATCACATGAAGCTTGCACCAGTACACCATATTTTAGTTGCTAAGATACAGGAGTACAGGGAGTGACTGACTTACATGATTAGCGCTTTGTTTTTGTTGCCTAGAGACAGAATAGAAAGCCTATGGTATTATACAAACTCCAAGCAACCATCTGTCTAGTAAGAATTTAAAAGGAAGAATTACATTGAATTTATTCATAAAATTGTCACTCCAATCAATGATTTAAGTTTTGCATTTTTAATCCATTCATTATAATTTTAGTGGCTCATATAAATCCCTTGTACTGATGGGTGATTTTGCTTTATTATTGAGAGCATTTTAGATTTCAAGGTGTGAATTCAGTATGGAATAGGATCCTATGCTTTCAATGCGATGTGACAGAAAGAACAGAAACACAACACCATAAGGAATAGTTCATCCACTCCAATAATCCCCCACAACTGTCCACAACAAACCTACTATAACTCAAGTCATAAAGATTCCAGGCACTGCACTGTTTTGTTTTGTTCAAGTGAATAGGGAAGCCATTCTGCTGGCCGCAATGGATAGCTACTACTCAAACAGGCAGAAACAAGGTCATTTTACCTCAGTTACAGTGGATGAGAACACTGAATCCAAATTACTATTTTCATAAATAAATAAATTACATAGTTGAGAAAAGACAAGGAGATTTCTAAATAAAGATCTGAAAGCACCATTTGCAGTGCCTTCTCTTTAGGGACTACTGCAGCTACGTGATTGCAATATGTAACGTCTAACTCGTGCAATTTTCTAGTTCCTTTTCGAATCTAGATGTTAAATAACATTACTTAAAACATTAGCGAGTAGATATCCGTCTTTTGTTGCAGGAGCTAAACACAGAATGTAGAACTTTACAAACATGGAACAGAATTCAGAAGCTGTGTTCAAATTACATAGCTTTGTAAGTGGAGGGAAAAAAACTTTTTCGAAACTCAGCATGCATAATATGCACTTCATGACTCTCAACCACCCTCCCGATACTTGAAAATACTCAGATTAGTCAAACATAATATGGCCTTTATTTTAATTAACCAACATTTTTCCAAATGCCGGTAGATTTTCTTCCAGATTGCTGTGCCTCAGGCTTTCCTCCTACTCTTCTTCTTATTTAGGCAGTTTCATGGGGAAGAGAATGACTTGCATACATCCCAGTTCTGTGGCTTCTCGATGTGCCTGAACATACCACTGCAGGATCCGGAGACTTCGCCATAGATGGGACAAGTGATGCTTGACTGGGCAGATGTGTGAGTTGTTTGGAACAGTCTGCACTCCTACCACTCAACAATACAGTGCCTTCCCAGACAGTACCCTTCCATTTAGTGCAGTCGTGGGTCAAGGATTCCTGTGAGTCTGTAAAGAAGTTTCATTTTTTTTCACCAAAGAGAGCATTCTTGCATTATTTCCTCCCTTGTTGGGTTACCAATACTTACCAAGTTTATCCCTTCTTCCCCATTTAAGCGAAGCCCATCACACTTCCAGTGCTCCAGTCTTATGGCTTCAATGCTCACAGCTTCCTTCAGTAATTTCTAAATTTATATGGCAACCACTACTCTGTTCGGATGGATGTGGGATCAAATATCTGGCGCTCTGCAACTTTTAACTTAAAAGTTGTGACCAGGCCACCATTACATTGCACTTTCATGACCATGATCAAATTTAGGGCATTTTCTTTTTAAAGCTTTAACCTCTTTTTTAGGATTGTCCACGGTTTTGAAATGTTCGCCAACCTTTGTTCTGTTTCTTGGATGCCATGCATGCCTGGCACAGCAGTGCGAATTTTTACACTTCCATGCCAGTTTGTCCTTGTATTCCCTCTGAAGGATACTGCTGGATTAGTCCCAATTGCGCAGATTTATGGGTGTTCTTGGGCTGTGGCCTTAACAAGTTCCTTTTAATAAGAATCCTTACTGTCAAAGAGATGAGACATTAATCTCTTAAATCTGGGCTGGAACAACACTTGGATTCCAACAGCAACCACCCCATATTATTAAAATGCAGTCTCAGAACAGCTGCATGCCAAATGAGTCGAGTGAATCCGTCACCAGGGTAATCCTTGAAAATGTTACAAGTCAAGAAACAGTCATAAAAGTAAAGACATCTCAGTTTGAAATGAACTTCAAAGTTCAAAAGCGTCCAACATGAATGCATGGACAAAAATTTAAATTCTATCACTGTATTCCCTTATTAATTGGAACTGATGGGATTGCTTTGCTGGGAGCCAGCATGAGGCCATTGGCCTCCTTCTGTTGTATTAAATAAGGTAGATCTCCCATGGACAAGAGAGCACCATTTGTTCAGCCAAATTTCCCACTTATGGCTAACAGGCTTGCATAGACAATAGGAATGACCAGGATATTTTCATCTCCTCCGGGATCTGCTGAATGATGAGAGAGTAGGAGCACCTGGACAATTGTGTCCATATAAGAAACAAGAGGCATTTTAAAGCAATAGACAGAATTAATCCAGCTTGGATTTAAATCAAATAATGAGTGAATTCTTTTGCAAGCTCAACAATTGCTGGACAACAATCTTCTGCTCGTCCTCCCCCAAGCACCACAGAAACGAGAACTGCAGAGTTTCTGGAGAAAAACCACCAGTATCGAAAAGAACCCCAGGACTGATGCAAATTTAGTATTAAAAACAATTTGTAGCATTTATCATTAAGCCTGGTGTACTTCAAGGTTCTCAAAAACCTGCATGTTTGTAGGATGAGGGAATAAAACCAGAGCACCCAGGGGAAACCTACATGGTCACAGGGAGAGCTTGCAAAATCCACACAGATAGTGTAGCAACTCACCGTCCGGGCAAGCGAACCGGCTCGGGTCGCACGGCATCAGAGCGGCGAGGCCCAAGATGGTGGCAGGCCTTCGTCTTCCCCGAGCAACGGGGAGACCCGCGCGCGGGAAAGACTTGATGACGTAGCACATACGTCATTGCCGGTTGCATTGGGCGGGAACAGTCTCCCTTAAAAGGCCCGCACAAGGCGGGAAAATAAACCAGTTCTTGTTTGGCAATCTGACTAGCGTCTTGTTTTATTTCGCGGTAGCAACCGCTACATTGGTGACCACGACTGTCCAAACGGATTTTGGACCCGCGCAATGGACGACAACGCAGCAGCCAATGCAGTGGCCCTCAAGCTGCCCACCTTTTGGACACTTCGTCCCAGCATCTGGTTTGACAGGCCGAAGCGCAATTCCACCTTCAGCAAATCACCTCCGACTCCATGAAGTACTACCATGCGGTTAGCTCTCTGGACCAAGAGACAGCCGCCCAGGTCGGAGACTTCATCCAGTCGCCTCCGGAGGAAGATAAGTACCCAGCTTTCAAAGTCCTTCTGATACGGACCTTCGGCCTCTCCCATCGAGAGAGCGCCGCCCACCTGCTTCATCTGAACGTCTTGAGGGACAGATCCCCATCCACCCTAACGAATGAGATGCTGGCATTGGCCAAGGGACACAAGCCATGCCTGATGTTCGAACAGGCCTTCCTTGAACAGCTCCCCGATGGCATCCACCTGCTGTTAGCCCTCGCCGACTTCAGCAACCCCCGTGAGGTAGCCACCCGGGCAGATGTCCTGTGGAAGGCCAAACGTGAGAGCGGTTCGTCCGTCGGCCAAATCACCAGGCCGCGAGCCCAATGCCTGCCTTGTCCAGTCCCAGCAACCGAGCAGCCACACCCCAGGAACACAGATGACGACACGGGCGACCAGCTGTGTTTCTACCATCAGAGGTGGGGCGCGGAGGCCCGTCAATGCCGCCCACCCTGCAAGTTTCAGGGAAATGCCTGGGCCAGCCGCTGCTGATGGCTACGGCGGCTGGCCACCGACAGAGCCTCCTATTCGTTCAGGACAAGAAATCTGGACGGCGTTTCCTCGTTGATACTGGAGCAGAGGTCAGTATTTTGCCCCTGACCGGCCGCGACACTCATAACAGGCAACCAGGTCCTGTACTCAATGCTGCCAACGGCACAACGATACGGTCTTTCAGTACCCGTACACTTCAATTACAATTCAGCGGCAGCCGTTTTACCTGGACCTTTACCCTTGCCACCGTTGCCCGACCACTCCTAGGAGCCGATTTCCTCTGGGCCCACAACCTGTTAGTCAACCTGCGAGGGAAGCGGTTAGTCCACTCTAGCACTTTCCAGACCTACCCCCTGGGAGAAACCAGCCTACCAGCCCCGCGCCTGGACTCTCCCTTTCTGGCGACGATTTCACCAAGCTCCTAGCTGAATTCCCATCAATTTTGGCACCTCAGTTTACAAATTCTAGGCCCAAGCACGGGGTACGACACCACATCATTACTACAGGGCCACCCCTTCATGCCCGAGCACGACGACTACCTCCAGACAAGCTCCGCCTGGCAAAGGAAGAGTTCCGTCACATGGAGGAGCTGGGGATTGTTCGCAGGTCAGACAGCCCCTGGGCTTCCCCCCTGCACATGGTCCCCAAAGCCACTGGAGGGTGGAGGCCCTGCGACGACTACCGCAGGCTGAATGACGCCACCACCCCGGACCGCTATCCCATCCTTCACATCCAGGACTTCGCAGCAAACTTACATGGGGCCCACATCTTTTCCAAAGTGGACCTCGTTCGGGGATACCACCAAATCCCGGTCCATCCAAAACTGCGATTATCACCCCATTCGGCCTGTTCGAATTCCTTCGAATGCCGTTCAGCTTTAAGAATGCCACGCAGACCTTCCAGCGGCTGATGGACGCGGTAGGCCGAGACCTGGACTTCGTGTTCATTTACTTAGATGACATACTGATCGCTAGCCGTAACCGCCAAGAACACCTTTCCCACCTCCGCCAGCTGTATTCCCGTCTCAGCGATTTCGGCCTCACGATCAACCCGTCAAAGTGCCAATTCGGACTTGACTCTATCGATTTCCTCAGACACAAAATCACCAATGAAGGGGCAACCCCCCTACCCGCCAAGGTAGACGCTATCCGCCATTTTGCCCGCCCCAACACGGTCAAAGGCCTACAGGAATTCCTTGGGATGGTCAACTTTTACCATTGGTTCATCCCTGCAGCAGCCCATAACATGCACCCTCTGTTCTCACTGATGGCTGGTAAAGGCAAGGACATCACCTGGACTGACGAGGCTGCGGCTGCCTTCGTTAAGGCCAAGGACACCCTGGCAGACGCCACGATGCTTGTACACCCTAGGACAGACGTCCCAACCGCCCTCATGGTGGACGCGTCCAACACCGCGGTGGGTGGGGTACTGGAACAGCTAATCAAAGGCCGTTGGCAACCCTTGGCATTTTTCAGCAAGTACCTCAGACCACCCAAACTGAAATACAGCACTTTTGATCGGGAACTTCTAGCGCTGTATCTGGCGGTCCGGCATTTCCGGTACTTTCCAGAAGGCAGGCCTTTCACCGCTTTCACCGATCATAAGCCTTTGTCCTTTGCCTTCTCCAAAGTCTCCGATCCCTGGTCAGCTCGTCAGCAGAGACATTTGTCCTACATTTCCGAATTCACAACGGATATCCAACATGCCTCCGGAAAGGATAATGTCGCTGATGCACTTTCCAGACCGACCATCCACAATCTGTCCTTGGGTGTCGACTACACGGCCCTAGCTGACGCACAGCAAGCCGACGACGAGCTGCCCAGCTACAGAACCGCAGTCTTGGGCCTGCAGCTCCGAGATTTCTTGGTTGGTCCAGGTCAGCAGACCCTACTTTGTGACATCGCGACAGGTCAGCTCCACCCTATAGTTCCTGCAGCCTGGCGGAAACGCGTTTTCGACTCGGTACATGGGTTGGCACACCCGTCCATCAGATCAACTGTCCGACTGGTCGCCAGCAAGTTCGTCTGGCATGGCCTGCGCAAACGGGTCAGTGAGTGGGCCAGGACTTGTCCGCACTGCCAGACATCAAAAATCCAATGACACACCAAAGTCCCGCCACAGCAGTTCGAGCCTACCCGTAGGAGGTTCGACCACATACACGTTGACCTCGTGGGCCCTCTGCCGGTTTCAAGTGGAGCCCGGTACCTCCTTACCATTGTGGACCAGTTCACGAGGTGGCCAGAGGCAACCCCCCTGCCTGACATCACGACTGATTCCTGTGCCCGGGCGCTGCTCACAACTTGGGTCTCACGTTTTGGTGTTCTGGCCCACATCACTTCAGACAGAAGCACCCAGTTTACCTCCAGCCTCTGGTCTGCATTAGCTAACGTGCTAGGGACGCAGCTGCATACCACCACGGCCTACCACCCTCAATCAAACGGGTTAGTGGAATGTTTTCACCGCCATCTGAAATCAGCCTTGATGGCCCACCTGAAGGGTCCTAACTGGGTTGACGAACTGCCTTGGGTCCTGCTTGGCATACGCACTGCCCTCAAAGAAGACCTCCGCGCTTCGTCAGCTGAACTTGTGTACAGGGCGCCCCTAGTTGTCCCAGGGGATTTCATATCTGCCCTTCGAGACCAAGGGGAACAACCCCGGGCAGTCCTACAAAGACTGCGCGAGAAGCTCGGCAAGTTGGCCCCGATTCCCACCTCGCGGCACGGTCAAGCCCCATCCTGTCAGCCCAAAGAACTACGAGACTGTAAGTTTGTTTTCGTTCGCAGGGCACACCTTGGGCGCCGTTGAAACAACCATATGAGGGACCATTCCGAGTAATCAGGAATTGAGATAAGGTATAATTTCCTTACTTGGAGCATTTTGAATCTGAGATCTACCTATGATAAGGCATCTGCACTGGCACTCATTCTGTAGTATTAATGAAAAATTAGTAGTATTTTCTGCCTTTCACCGGTACACCAACAACATGTTGTTCACGTGTGTCAAAGTTCTTCAAATTAGGAATGGGTTAAGTTGTCTGTGAATGATGACAATGCTGGTTTTGTGAGACAATTCCTTTGTTCTTCCATTCATTTTTCAACCCACTGCAAAGATTTTGAAAGAATGTTATGATCTTTCACATCTGAAATGACAGATACTTCAGACTTCACCAGTAGATGGCACTACTGGGTCTCTGCAGGTGTTTGATGAGCAAATGAACCATTCACTATTAAATCATCATTTTCCCAAAACCATATTAGGAGAGTGAACTGGGATGTTAGTCCTCCACAAATCTGCCAAGTAAAATTAGCTTCTGCATTGCTCCCTTTCAAAGTGAATAACTTGTCATAGTTGCATTAAATTTTATTTTAAAAATGATCCTACTAACAAATTTTTTGTAAAAATAGTGCATTCAAATGTATATATTCATTTGTCAAAAGTTTGCAGTATTCACTATTTTTTTCTGAAGCTGCCTAACCTTGACTAGTTTTCTAGTTTGGCACATGTATGCTAAGGCAAATCATGCAATGACATCACGTTGCTTCTTTCTTCATGCCCCAGATTCAGTGCGTTGCAATAGCAGATGGATTTCTGGCTAATCAGACAGTGAGTGCGCTGCTGCCTGAAGTCTGCACATGTGAACGTTTTCTACCCAAGCAATACAGTGTTGTTTGAAATTTCTCTCACTGTGGCTCAGTCATAATCAGCCAAATAAACATATACAGTGGTGATCAAGAGAGAAATAAGGCCTTAAGAAAACTCATAATTTGATTTATGTGGAACTCAAATTTTAAGTCTGTTTGGCAAGGATATTGAATCTTTTTTTTAAAAAGGCTTTAGTTAGGACACCCGAAAAATGCATTTCCCCAGTAATCGATAGTTTACATTTCCTTTACTCTTTCCTTATCAAGTATCGACAGATATTTTTATGTCACTTTAGAATAACTGAAATTTCACACCTTAAACAATCTTAGATTGTCTCATATCTATTTCCTGCTGTAACAGAGGGAAGTACATCAATTAATGTGCACACAAGGTCTTATGAACAGGAATGAGACAAGTGACCAGATAAAAATCAAGTTTAGCCATGTTGGGTGGGAGGCAAATGTAGGCCTGGACACAAGGATTACTTTGAATGGTACAGCGAGATGTTTTATGTGTATCTGAGGATTGGTTCTCTCAAAGGCAACACCTCAAACTGCTCTACCAACTGAGTCAAGACTGAATTTAACAAGTATTTCACCACACAAACCAGTGCACTGATGTCCCCAAAATGGAATTGGGAAGAGAGGGGAGAGGGTTGTAATGTAGGTATTAGAGCACACCAAGGGGACATCAGCTGTAACTCAAGACTGCTGATGTGTGGTTGTACAGTTGGAGCACTGCTGCACGCCCCTGCAATGGGTATGATTTCTTGACCACAATATTTGCCTAACTCAGTCACCCTTGAAAACAGATCTGATCAAGGGGGCTCAACAACAGTTTAAAGTTGTTTGTTTGATCTGTACTTCTGTGTAGCGCAAATCTTTTGGGAAGCATTCATGAGCCCCAGGATTGCTACTGGTGTAAAGAAATAGAGCAACAGCAGTAAACCTATACCCCCATCTGAACTCTGCTGCAAATCCACTTCTAAAAGATTATTGACCCTCATGCAACTCTATGAATCTTTCTTTTTATTTTTTTTATCCTTACGTCAAGTTTTCATCAACTCTTTTAAAGTCAGTACAGACTCTGTTTAGCAAGGATCAGAGAATCAGAGACTTCTTTTATGCATTTAGAGGTCTTATCTCTGTCTCAACTCAAGATGAACTAATAGAGCATTTGAACACAACCTTCTTCTTCCTCAATGGAGGATACATTTAGCATTGGGGAGATGCTCTCCTCTTTTCCATTGCAGGTCAAAGTTAGACCTTTGCATGTGAAACAAGACACACTATATAGGTAAAAGCAGGTTCTGAAAAGCATTTTATAAATGGACACTCACCTTCGCATTTTAAGCCTTGACGCACTAATCCCCATAACATCTCTCCACAGTAGTCACAGAAAGTTGGAGCTTTGTAGGAGTGCACATAAAGAGTATGTGGTCGGATCTGGAAATCTTCAACAGTAGCTAGTGCTGGTAAAAAGTAGAAGAAAATTAATCCTTGTGCAGAAATGCCCTTCACTACTAAAATACATTTGAACTTCATTTTCAGTCTCAAGAGGTACTTCTGTTAAAATAAATTAGTAACATCTGGTCTTTTATCCATTTGTAATCAAGTCTATTCCCCACATCATATCAGGTTAGTTCTACATAGAACATATAACAGTACAGCACAGGAATAGGTCTGTTGGCCCACAATGTCTGTGCTGAACTAAGCTAAATCTCTTCTGCCTGCACATGACCCATATCCTTCCATTCCCTGCATGTTCAAGTGTCTAACAGCCTCTTAAACACTTCCACCACTACCCTTGGCAGCCCATTCCAGGCACCTACAGCTCTCTTTGTAAAAAAAAACTTGCCCCACACATTTCCTTTAAACTTTCCCCCTCTCACCTTAAATGCATGTCCTCTAGTACTTGACATTTCTACCCTAGGAAAAAGATTCCCACTGTCCACCCCATCTATGCCTCTCATAATGTTATAAACTTCTATCAGGTCTCCCCTCAGCCTCTGACGCTCCAGAGAAAACAAACCAAATTTCTCGACATTCTCATATTTTCTTATGACATAGGAGATTATTCCGCCCATTGAGTCCACGCAGAGCATTCTCACAAGTCCGCAGGCCAGGCGGCATCCGTGAAAAAAAGCAGGCAGTCAATGTTTCAGGTCCTGAAGAACAGTGACCACCTGCTTTTCTCCACAGGTGCTGCCTGGCCTGCTGAGTTCCTCCAGCATCATCGTGTTTTTCATCTCGATTCCAGCATCTGAAGTCCTTCGTTTCCCTATTCTCAGAAGTCCCTTTCCCAACTTATTTCCCTGTAATATATTCTCTCTCATGTGCCCATCAACTCCCCTGATTCTCCTCTCACCCACCTGCACTCAGGGCAATTTTACAGTAAGCTGACAGTACATCATTGAGGCATGGAAGGAAGCTGGAGAATCAAAGTAAAACTAACACGGTCACAAGGAGAAGGTGCAAACTCCACACAGGGAGCATACAAGGTCAAGATCAACCTGGCCGTTGAAGCAGAGCGGCAGCAGTATTAATTACTACACCATTGTGCCACCCACTTAACACGGTGGGAGCCATAAAATGGACTATTACTTTCACAACAGAGATGTTTTCAAATAGATGCAAGAATGAAGGACATAATTATCAAGCGATCTCTCTCAACCGCTAAGGAACTACCAAGGAACAAGATAAAAGCAATGTCATCAGTTACTAGCCATCAGACGTAACGATATTCAAGTACTACAAAATACCACATAGAGCCAGAACGTTGGAAGAATGGCTTGTAATGTAAAGAAATCACAGAGTAATCAACCTTGCAATTGCTCACACAATAATGCTTCAAAAGATACTGCACAGTAATCAGATAGTAACCAGTGCTGGTAACATGCACAGTTTCAACATTCTTTCAGTTTATAACATAAACACCATCTATTCTCTTCATGGCACAGTCCACTACCTAATAAAAGATCTCCTGAAATAGATCCTTGGAAAAATTAGCATTGAAAAGCTGTTGTGAGCCACAAATATTCAGAGTATCAGAAATTTACAAAACAGAAGGAGACTATTCAGATTACTATGCCTAAACCAAATAAACTTCGGAATCCCACTTTGCAGCTCTTTGTCCAAAGCTTTCTAAATTACTCAGGTGTTTTGAATGTCATGAGGGTTTCTGCCTCTGTCATCTTCAAAATTTGTTAGTTTACACATAATATCACATAATCGGTACAGATCAATCAGCTGATTAGGAGTAAAAATTCAGCCTTGGTTCTTCAACATGTTACCAATAAGGTATCCATGCATTTCCTGATCCTGCCTTCCAACTGCTACATCTCCCCCCTTAATGTACCATCGATAAGCTTAACCCCCCTTTGGGATCAGGTAGCACCCCACACTTAACAATATCCCAAAGAGAAAGAATGCACATGAAGCAAGCCCAATTATGAACATGCTAATCAATCCATTGATTTGCTCCATTACCTCAGGTCTCCAGCATCACCAGTGTCCTGTTCAAACTCTTTCCTCACAGCCTGATGCTCAAATGGTCCAGCCCCTCCCTCTGGCTCAGTGACAAATCAGCTCTTCCAGAGACAACTTCAAGGCCTCATTTAAAATCAAATCAGTGGCATCAGTATAAGTAACATAAATAGAACACTGTGTTCTCTTGAACACAACCTTGAACAAGGGTATTGGGGACAACTAATTTAATTAATTATGTCATACAACAGACAACTGATTTTTTAAGCAGTTAAACACTGAGAAGAAATCCTGCAATGACTATGAAGCTCAGATGTACACAGTGAAATGCAACTTAAAAACAGCCATAAAGCAACCAGCCAATCCAAGAATCAGGTCAGGGAACGACTCCTGCCAACAATATCCTGTTCTCATTCACTCTTACTGCTGCACTTGTACCACTGACCTTCCTTCCAGTGCTCAGCTGCCAATGCCTGCTCCAACCTTCCCCTTTCATACAGTGGACAAAGCATATTGAGAAACTCCTGCAGAACATATTCAGTCAAGAGCAGCAAAGTCTACAATCGAATGTCTTCCCATATAAAGAGCAGTGCCCATGCCTACTCAGCTTTTGATGTCTGCACATAAACAAGATTGAAGATTACGAATTCATTGCCAATAATGTCTGCTCATTTTAAATCCCCTTTGATGTAACAGCTATCATCCAAACTTCATCATTCTTCTTTGGTTTAACTAGTTGCTGACAGATGCTACATTTGCACTCTTCACCTTCCCAATGAATCAGTTTCTTTTGTTACTCGCTACTGTCTAGGTTGAAGCTCAGCCTGCCAACTGGGGGCATAACAATTTCCAATGCTCCCACACTCCCTTCACCACTCAAGCCACCATCTCCCTTAGCTCCTTCTTCACTTAACTCTTTCCATTGTGATCCACACCCCCGATAATTTCCCCTGCTAACCACGTGACCCACAAGCCAGCAGACAAAAGGCTTTGTGCAAAGACAGTTCCATTGTGCATGGTGCTCTGGGCTTCACATGTCTTGGGAGTTCACTGCCTTGGACAAAAGAAACATAAGCTGGATCCTAAACTGGCTTGGGATGGTAGCGGTGGAGGGTTGTTTTTCTGACAGGTGCTGGAACCTCTGTTGTTTGTCATGTGACTTGCATGAGAATGTCTGTGGTCTGATTAGTCAGTTTGCTGATGACATGAAGATTGGTGGAGTTGTAGATAGCAAGGATGATTGCCCAAGGATACAGACAAACATAGATCAACTGGAGAATTGTGGAGCAGTGGGAGATGGAGTTTAATCCAGACAAGTGTGAGGTAATGCATCTGGGGTTGTCTAATACTGGCCAGGAATATACAGCAAATGGCAGGGACCTTAGAAGCGTTGATATACGGAGGGACATAGGGGTGCAAGTTCATAGCTCCCTGAAAATGGTGACACAGGTGGACAGTGTAGTGAAGAAGATATTTACCTTGTTCGACTTCATAGGCAGGGGTAGGTTTGTAAGATTTGGGATGTCATATTGCAACTGTACATGATGCTAGTTAGGCCATACTTGGAATATCGTGTGCAACGATGTGGAAGCAATAGAAAGAATGCATAAGAGATTCACTAGGATGCTGCTGAGAATAAAGGGTTTTAGTTCCAAGGAGGGATTGGATAGACTGGGATTGTTCTCACTGGAGAGCAGGAGGCTGAGGAGTGACTTCAGATGTTTATAAAGTTATGAGGGGCCTAACTAGGGAAAATAGTCACAGGCTTTCCCCCAGGGTAGGAGGGTCTAAAACTAGAAGGCTTAGGTTTAAGGTGAGAGGAAAGATTTAAAAGAATCAAGTGACAAATTTTCGCACAGAGGATGGTAGGTATTTGAACAAACTGTCAGAGGTGGTGGTAGAGGCAAGTATAATCACAGCATATAAAAAGCACTTAGACAGGTACCTGGATAGGAAGGGAAGAGAGGGATATGGACCAAATGCAGGAAAATGGGAGTAGCGTAGATTGGAATTTTGGTCAGCAGAGAAGAGTGTGGCCGAAGGGTCTATTTCTGTGCCACATGAGGTTCCCATGCAGTGCTGGCTTAACACTGCAGATTCCAAACCCTGTTTTTTTGTTTACATTGAATTTATTTCAAGGCTCCAGCTGTAACTAATAACTAGCAGCATTTATCATGGCAAACTTTCAGCAACCTATAGGAAAGCGAGAATCACAATGCCGAGCACTTGAAACCATTTTTCCCTGTGATGGTCACTGATAACAAGCAATCTCCTGGATCGTGAAACAGTTGTAGAAATCACATGGTCAAACCCTCAGAAAAGCATTCAGCTGAAGGCAGCACAAGTCTATCTAGTCCAATTCAAAGTAATTTATAACACTAAACAGCAAGTGCACTGATATGCAAAGTTTGGAATTTCTTACAGCATTTTTGTATTAATTGTTTGTTCCATGATGATATCTGTGAGCACACAGATATTGTGTTTAAAACATAGGACAATTTATTTTTCTCTCAAGCTTTGGTTTTTCCACGTCACAGAGTACTTTTGCTCTGTCATAAAGGAATTATTACAGGTCTGAGAGGGCTTAAAGATGGATAAATCCCCAGAGCCTGAGGAGATTCATCCCCGGCTGATATGGGCGGCAAGGGAGGGGATTGCTGGGGTCTGACAGAAATTTTCCAATCTTCTCCGGCTGCAGAATAGGGGACAAATGACTGGAGGCAGAAAAAAAACGCAGAAACACGGAGGCTGGACTGGAGCACATTTTACTGAATCAAACAAAGCGCGCGCGCTCGCTCGCTAAAGTAACTGATAGCCTCTCCGACGGATGTGATGTGTGGTCCCCGCCGGAAGGCCCGCCCCGTGGTTAGTCTGCGTTGCGCTCTTGCGCCTGCACACGCGGCCGCCGATGGCGGTTCGAGTCCTGTGGGTCTGGGCTGCTACACCACCACCCCCCCCAGAATCGCCCATCAGGGGCGTGGGATCCCCAGTCTGTGTGTCCACCTTGGGTGGCCTGCCCCGCCGGCATGGTGGGGCACCTTCACGGGCTGT
This sequence comes from Pristis pectinata, assembly GCF_009764475.1. Lineage (NCBI taxonomy): Eukaryota > Metazoa > Chordata > Chondrichthyes > Rhinopristiformes > Pristidae > Pristis > Pristis pectinata. Next base: position 126,220,231 of record NC_067407.1, on the reverse strand, counting down.
CCGATGTCCAAATGTGCCGGTTTGAGGTGGTCCACTGTGAAGGTCTCCTCGCGGCCCCCACCTCCACGACACACGTAGATCCGTTGTGCCGGATCACCTTGAAGGGTCCTTCGTACGGCCTCTGCAGAGGGGACTTGTGCATGCCCCTGCGAATGAAAATGTACTCACAGTCCCTGAGATCCCTAGGAACAAAAAACGGTGTAGTGCCATGTCTGGAGGTTGGAACCGGTGCCAGGCTCCCCACCTTGTCCCGCAGCTTCGTCAGCACTTTCGCCGGCATCCCTGCTGGACCTTGGGCCTCCGGCACAAACTCGCCCAGGACCATCAGGGGGGTGTCGTAAACCAACTCCGCCGAGGAGGTGCCCAGGTCCTTCTTGGGGGCCATGCGGATGCCCAGTAGAACCCAGGGAAGTTCATCTGCCCAGTTGGGCCTTCTGAGGCGCGCCATCAGGGCTGACTTGAGCTGCCTGTGGAAACGCTCAACCAAACCATTGGCCTGTGGGTGGTACGCCGTGGTGTGGTGTAAACGGGTGCCCAGGAGCTGTGCCAGTGCTGTCCACAACCCTGACATGAACTGTGCCCCTCTGTCGGAGGTGATGTCCGCTGGAAGTCCGAACCTGGCGATCCAGTTTGCGATGAGTGTCCAGTGCAGGACTCCGTGGATGTGTCCGCTAGCAGCATGGCCTCCAGCCATCTGGTGAACCTGTCGACCATGGTGAAAATATACCTGGCGCCCCGGAAGACAGACAGGGGGCCGACAATGTCCACGTGGATGTGCTGAAACCTGCCGAGCATCGGTTGGAACTGTTGGAGGGGAGCCTTCACATGCCGTTGGACTTTGGCGGTCTGGCAGTGTACGCAGGTCCTGGCCCAGTGTCCGACCTGCTTGCGCAGACCATGCCAGACGAATTTGTCTGAGACCAATTTGATGGACGCCTGGATGGATGGGTGGGCCAGGCCGTGTAGCGTGTCGAATATCTGCTGCCTCCATGCTGTTGGTACCACAGGCCGAGGTCTGCCAGTCGACGTGTCGCACAGGAGCCAAACCGCTGTAGGGCCAACGGGGACGTCGTCCAGCCGAAGTCCCGAAACATGTCGGTGGTAAACTCCGAGATAAAGGAGGTGCCTCTGCTGCTGAGCCGACCATGGGTCCGATACCTTTGCAAGGGCGAAGGCGAGGGGCTTGTGGTCCGTATACGCAGTGAAATCCCTTCCTTCGAGGAAATACCGGAAGTGCCGGATGGCTAGGTAGAACGCTAGCAACTCCCTGTCGAAGGCGCTGTACTTCACCTCCAACAGTCGCAGGTGTCGGCTGAAAAAGGCGAGCGGTCACCACTGGCCCTCGACGAGCTGCTCCAGGACTCCACCGACTGCCATGCTGGAAGCATCGACTGTGAGCGCCGTGGGTACATCGACTCTCGGGTGTACTAGGAGGGCCACCTTCACCAACGGCTCTTTAGTCTGCTCGAAGGCTTCCGTGGACTCCGCATCCCATTCTACCTCCTTGGCCTTGCCGGCCATCAGACCGAACAGGGGTCTCATGATGTGCGTTGCCACCGGCACGAACCGACGGTAGAAATTCACCATCCCCACGAACTCTTGCAGGCCCTTGACCGTGCTGGATCTGGGGAACTGGTGGATGGCCTGGACCTTGTCCGGCAGAGGGGCGGCTCCTTGCTGGTTCACCCTGTGGCCCAAGAAGTCGATTTCCGGCAGCCCGAACTGGCACTTCGCCGGGTTGATTGCCAGTCCGTGGTCGCTCAGGCGCTGGCGGAGCTGGCGTAAATGTGCCACGTGCTCCTTGTGTGACTTGCTGGCCACCAGGATGTCGTCTAGGTAGATAAAGACGAAATCCAGGCCTCGCCCAACCGAGTCCATTAGCCTCTGGAAAGTCTGAGCAGCGTTCTTGAGGCCGAAGGGCATCCTTAGGAATTCAAACAGCCCGAAAGGGGTGATGAGGGCTGTCTTGGGCATATCATTGGGGTGCACGGGGATCTGATGATAACCTTGGACCAGGTCGATTTTTGAAAAGATGGTCGCCCCGTGGAGGTTGGCCATGAAGTCCTGGATGTGGGGCACCGGTTGTGGCGTCGTTAAGTCTCCTGTAGTCCCCACAGGGCCTCCAACCTCCTGCGGACTTGGGCACCATGTGCAGCGGCGATGCCCAAGGACTGTCTGAGCGGCGGATCATCCCCATCTCCTCCATTTTCCAGAACTCCTCCTTGGCTAGGTGAAGCTTGTCGGGTGGCAGCCTACGGGCCCGGGCGTGCAGCGGTGGTCCTTGCGTAGGAATGCAGTGCTGTACACCGTGTTTGGGGCCAGTAGTGGAGAACTGTGGGGTGATGATGGAGCGGAAATCCGCCAGCACCCTGGCGAACTCGTCACCTGAGAGCGTGACGGAGTCCAGGTGAACGGCCGGGAACTGGGCTTCCCCGAGCTGGAAGATTTGGGAAGTCTTGGCGTGAACCAAATGCCAGCCTTTCAGGTCGACCAGAAGGCGGTTGGCCCGTAGGAAATCTGCCCTAGTAATGGCCGCGACACCGCTGCTACCATGAAGGTCCAGGCAAAACAGTTGGGGCTGAAATGCAGCAGGATGGTACACAAGCCATATGTCCAGATGGTGGTGCCGTTCGCGGCAGTGAGGTCGGGGCCTGGGGCCGTTGTACGGGTGTCCATATTTGAGGGGGGAAGGACGCTGATCTCGGCCCCAGTGTCCACCAGAAAACGTCGCCTGGAGTGTCGGTCCCAGAGGAACAGGAGGCTGTCGCAATGGCCAGCCATCAAAGCCACTAGCGACAGCCGGCCCCGGCATTTCCCGGGAAAGCACACAGTGGACAGCAGCGGTGTGCGTTTGACCCCCACCTCTGATGGTGAAAACACCATTGGTCCGAACCCTCATCTTTGTCCTCCATGGGTCTCAGCGATTTCGGTTGTGGGGTCTTGGCCTTAGGCTGCATGGTCATGGTTAGGCAGATGGAAGCTGCTCACAGCTGCTTACTCTGCCACAAAATGTCCGCCCTGGCCACAAGGCTGCGCGGGTCACTGAGATCTTCGCCCGCAAGGAGGAGGCGAATGTCCTCTGGCAGTTGCTTGAGGAACAGCTGCTCGAAAAGGAGGCAGGGTTTATAGCCATCCATGAGCGCCAGCATGTCGTCCATCAGCTCGAATGGCTTGCGGTCGCCCAGGCCATCCATGCACAGGAGCCACGCGGCTCGCTCACGTCGGGAGAGTCCGAAAGTGCGGAGGAGGAGTGCCTTGATTTTAATGTACCTGTCCTCTGTAGGTGGAAGGTGCAGGAAGTCGATGATACGCGCTGCCATGTCCTGGTCGAGCACACTCACCACCCAGTAATATCACATGGCGTCGGCTGTAATGCCTCTGATGCTGAACTGGGCCTCAGCCTGCTCAAACCAAACATGGGGCTGAGCGGCCCAGAAAGTCGGGAGCTTGAGCGAGACTGCTTTGTGCAAGTCGTTGGGATTCATGTCGCGGGTTCAAGATGCCATCTGGGGGTGTCGGGGTCACCAAATGTAGCCGTACGCAGTGCGTGGCAGAAAAGAAAACGCAGAAACACGGAGGCTGGACTGGAGCACACTTCACTGAATCAAACAAAGCATGCGCGCTTGCTAAAGTAACCGAGAGCCTCTCTGGCAGACGTGACGTGTGGTCCCCGCCGGAAGGCCCGCCCCGCGGTTAGTCTGCGTCGCGCTCCCGCGCCTGCAGCTGCCGATGGCGGTTCGAGTCCTGCGGGTCCGGGCCGCTACAGTACCTTCATTCAAGGACAGCAGGGATAAGCCAGGTAATTACAAGCTGGTGAGACCAACCTCAGTGGTGGTGAAATTATCGGAAAAAAATTCTGAGGGACAGGATGAATCTGCACTTAGAGAGGCCTGGACTAATTAAGAATAGTCAGCATGCCTTTGCTAAGGGGAGATCCTGTCTGACTAGTTTGAATTAATTTTTCAAGGAGGTAACCAAGTGTGTCGATGAGGATATGGTGGTTGATATGGTCTTTCTATACACCGAAGTAGACCAACCACATAAATGCTGTGGCCACAAGAATGACTCACCACCTGGCAAGGCCTTTGCACTATTGAGAAGGCCAAAGCCAGGAGTGTGATGAAATTGACTCCATTTGCTTCACTAAGTGCAGCTACAACACTTCTCAAGGAGCTCAACACTATCCAGGACAAAGCAGCCTGTTTGTTTGCAGCCCATCTACTACCCTTAGCCTTAAGTCCTTCCTTTCGTTCCATGTTAGATGATACATTTTGGCCAATAGTCAAAAGCCGTAAAGGTTTCTAAAAAGAAGCAATAAGCTTTTTAGGATTGGAATGAGGGAAAATTCCTTAACACAGAGTGGTGAAACTTTGGAATTCTCTATCCTAGAGACCTGTGGAGATGCCAACATTGAACTCATGCAAAATAGGGATTGACAGATTTCAGGATATTAACAGAATCAAGGAATACAGCAATAGTGCAGGATATGGCATCGAGATAGATCGGCTATGATCTTGATGAATGACAGAACAGGCTCGAAGGGCCAACTAGCCTTCTCCTGCTCCAATTTCTTACAAGTAGCTATTCTAAACCCTGCACAATTTTATTTCCATTTTTCCTTTGAACTATGCGGGATGATCCAGAGATCATCAATCGTTTTTTTGTTGATTTAAGTAGCATGGAAATAATTATGCACTATTTTATTCTTCTGAAAGCTGTAACATTGGATCCTGCTTTAACCTCTGTTCCAAGTTCATAAAAACACAACCCATTTCTGAAGTCTTGCTTTATTACTACATCATTCTGGTAAGTCTTCTTCATATACTTTCTCCAGACGTTTCAATCTTGTGAAAACTACACACAATATTCCCCTTGTAGTCTGAACAACATCTTGCACAAATACATCTTCACATCCATGCTTCTATGTTTGATACCGCTGCATTTAAAACCCTGTCTGTTTTTAGAAGGTTTCTACCTGCATTCCTTTCTAGTCTGCTAAAGTCTTATCATGGAGAATCCTTCCCAAATCTCACTGTCCTCAGAAACTCATTACCAATCTATGTTTACTACATGATGACCTGCAAACTGAGGTATGAACCAATGGGTCCACCACAGAGACAATCCTGGTACAAAACTGAGATTATGCGAGTTGTATCATCATTCCAATCTTCTTCTCAAGCACCTTCACTGCAACATTGCAGCTCACCTACAAGAAACACCCTACTGGAGTGGAATTAATCTAAAGAAAGAGCCTTATCACCTGCACCCACAACCAACACCATCCTAACCTCTGTCATCAAATTACAGTACAGCTGCATATCTGTAAATTCACAAACTGAAATACAAATCATTGATTTCCTTCACTTATGCTTATAAAAGGATAGGCCTTAAATTGGTAAATTGCTTTATTCTTGTCACATGTACCGAAGTACAGTGAAAATATTTGTTTTGCATGCCATCCATACAGATCATTTCATCACATCAGTATCTTGAGGTAGTACAAGAGAAAAGCAATAACACAATGCAGAATATAGTGTTACAGTTACAGAGAAAGTGCAGTGCAGGTAGGCAATGCATGCAGAAGGCAGAGGGCTCTCTACCTATATGCCCCATCAGACACCATGCCACCCTCTTTTCCACCCACCCCTCCTCACCACTCCCTAACCTGGCCCTGACGATAAAAGGTACAAACAGATGTTGGAAAATATGGATCAGTTTCCCTGTCCTGGGAGCCACCTGTCAGCAAAGGTGAACACCAAAGGTGAATATTCACCACTGCCCGCAGTGCATCACAGTCTTCTGTCAAGAAGTGTGTTTGAAGACTAAAATCTCAAACCCAACCCTGATCTTCTGAGCAGCACTGCTGCCACCTTCCAGTATACTTGGGAAGCATGGGCAACCTACAGCAGGAAATACAAAACAGTGGAGAAAGTTCACTAATGCTGTCTCCACACAATCTTCCAAATCCACAGGTAGGACAGGCGATCCAATGGCAGCATCCTCTCCCAGGCCAACATCCCCAGCCTAGAAGGTCACATCAGACTCAATCAGCTCTGATGGGCTGGCCATATGGACTGCACGCCCAACATCAGAGTCCTAAAAAATGACCTATACTCCAAGTTGCATCATGCACAGAGGTGCACTTTATTACAAGCTCCGTCACAATAAGATACTTCTAGGAGAACAGAGAAAATGTTTAACATCTTCACTGATTTTTGTGGAATCGCTGGCCTACCTTCCTTCAGAGTTGAAGAAAACCATCCAGAACGTAAAGTGAATAAAAATGGGATTAGACCAGACGGTGCAGACTTGGAAGGGCATATTCCCATGGTGTACGACTCTGATACTGAATATTTATGATGGGAGCACATGGAGGCCATTTGTAAAGTGAAAGGACAACACATCTCAGACAACCCACCCATCCACCCCTCTTGTGGTAGAGTCTGTGCATCCTGCTTGGAACACTTTAGCTACCTCAGAACCTATAGAACCAGAGTCAAAGCAAGTCATCATCGAGCCTAAACTACTGCCCAAGAAGGCAGCACCAACAAGAGTAAACGTCCTTTCACTATTTGTATAAACTGTATCCACGTCTGATATCTGCTGTCTTTCTGCAAACCTCCTCCTGGTTGTGCACAGTATCTAATTTGTCCTTAATAGGGAAAATTTACCAATATTCAAATTATAGTCAAAACAAGTCCCAGCTTAAGTCCACCTGGAACACGATCGCCTATACTTACTCATTCACTCATTACTACTCTTGTACTACCTCAGTGCACTGTGTAATGAATTGATCTGTATGAACGGTATGCAAATTTTTTAACTGTACCTTGGTACATATGACAATAATAAACAATTTAATTTCTGTCCTCTAGTTACCTCTCTATCCATAGGGGTACATTCCACAAAATTTGTGCAAAGTTTTTGAAAGTAGGGTACGTACATGACATCTGATTTTTTTCCTGAAATAATTGATATCCATTACCACTTGTGTCTTCAATTTACAAAAATAAATGCTATTTTTATAAATACACCGACTTACCAATTGTTCACTAATTTCTTCAACTACAAGTTCACATTATCAACAACTGCAATCAGACTACAAATTTTAATTTGAAGTTTTTCCTTCACGTTAATAGCCTGTTTTTGTGACTTTGCCCTGCCTTTCTCGAACAGGACTACAGAATTTGGCAGCCTCCAATACTTTGGCACAGTTCCACCTTCCCAAAGATTCACATTGAAAATTATAGCTTGCCTTCACAATCGCCTCCTCAACAGTCTGTCAGTATTCTGGGACACGTACCATTTGGGTCTGTTGATTTTTCTAATTTTAACTCCATTACCTTGGAAAAAAAACTTATCTATATTTATCTTCAGTACTTTTCTTTCCATTTCCTATGTACATCCTTCTAGAATGCTACTAATACCTGCCTTTAAAATCATAGCCAAGATATTTAAGTATTTCTGTCAATCTCTCTCTTTCAATGTAAAATTATACCTTTAGATGCTCTAACCCATCTTTATGCTTTTACTTTTGCCGTTATCAAAGCCCTTGACACTATTCTTTCTACTGAGTGCCAGACTTCTTTTGTACAAATTCTATGCAGGCAGAACAAAAACACAAAATGATTACCATATTATCATAGTTTTGTAGTTACCAATAACTTGGTATAATTTAGGGATTCATAGACTTGGTAATTGGTTTATTATTGTCAGATGTACCGAGGTACGATGAAAAGCTTTTACTTGCATGCCATCCAGACAGATCATTCCACACGAGTATATTGAGGTAGAGTCATAGTCATAGAGCATGGAAACAGGCCCTTCGGCTCAACTGGTCCTTGTCGACCAAGATTCCCAGCTAAGCTAGCTGATTTCCCCGTGCTTGGCCCATATCCCTCCAAACCTTTCCTATCCATGTATTTTTCCAAGTATCGTTTAAATGTTGTTAATGTACCTGCCTCAACCACTTCCTCTGGCAGCTCATTCCATATACTGACCACTCTCTGGGTGAAAAAGTTGCCCCTCAGGTCCCTGTTAAATATCTCTCCTCTCACCTTAAACCTATGCCCTCTAGTTCTCGATTCCCCAACCCTGGGAAAAAGACTGTGCACATTCACCCTATCGATGCTTCTCATGATTTTATACACCTCTGTATGATCACCTCTTCTCTCCTATGCTCCAGTGAAAAAAGTCCCAACCTGCTCAATGTCTCTCCATAGATCAGTCCCTCAAGTCTCGGCAACATCCTTGTAAATCTCCACTGCACTATTTCTAGTTTAATGGCATCTTTCATAAACATGTCCAAAACTGAACACAACATTCCAAATGCAGCCTCACCAACGTCTTGCAACATAACATCAGAACTTCTATACTCAATGCCCTGACTGATGAAGGTCAGCATTGCAAAAGCCTTCTTCACCACCCCATCTACCTGTGATGCCACTTTCAGGGAACCATGTACTTGTACTCCTAGGTCCCTCTGTTCTACAACACCCCCAGGGCCCTACCATTGACTGTTAATGTCCTATCCTGATTTGTGTTCCCAAAATGCAACCCTTTGCACATCCAAATTAAACTCCATTTGCCATTCCTTGGCCCACTTACCCAGCTGATCAAGATCCCTCTGTAAATCCTGTTAACCATCTTCACTGTCAATGACACCACCAATTTTAGTGTCACCTGCAAACTTACTAACCATGCCTTATACATTCTCATCCAAATCATTGATACAGATGACAAATAGCAATGGGTCTAGCACCAAGCCTTGGGGGACACCACTAGTCACAGGCCTCCAGTCCAAAGAATAACCTTCCACAATCACCCTCTGCTTCCTACCATCAAGCCAATTCTGTATCAAATGAGCTAGCCCTTCCTGGATCCCAGGCAATCCAACCCCATAGCAGCCTACCATGTTGAACCTTATCAGAGGCCTCACTGATGCCCATATAAACCACATCTACCACCCTGCCCTCACTGAGTTTCTTGAAAAAGTAACTAATAAGGTCAATCAAATTAGTGTGACAAAAGGAAAAAAAAAGTCAGTCGGTTACTGTACATGTGTTGCCCATGAAGGATTCTTACCATTAATACTACTGTAAGGCTCATTGCATCATACTTGCGTGGCATTCACCTGCACAAAACTACATAAGTTCATCAACTGTGTGATGCAAATGTAGCTCCACACAGTTGCTATAATGGATGTCAAGATGCTGTAGTGTGACACTCCATTCTCCAAGTCAATTCAGTGATTTTCTCCAGCAAGAGGTCAGATCCCTATCTTTGTTTTAGCTTGAACCTACTGAAATTATAGTTCTGAACCCTTTGCAGATTGTAAAGAAATGATGGAAAAATGTTACATTCTGGTCAACAAGGACATCGCCCACTTCAGTGAGTGCAAAGTTTGTCAGAAGTAAACCTTCATTTAATCACCCTTCCCACCCCCACCGAAATATCCCAGAAAATACAAACTGACCAGATGAGCTTTGTCCGTATACTCCTCAACATCAAAGAGACTGAACTGTGTTTGGCCAGTAATTTACCAAGTCCAAGACTGGGACTAAAGATCACAGGAAGAAACTTACTATTTGATGAACATTGAAAGGGGTAGGAAGGCTTTAAAAAAAAACTACATTTTCATGGAGATACATCAAATAAAACTTGAAGTTTTAAGTAGCTTAAGTAAATACAAATATTGAGTAATCTGCAAAAACCTATTTGGGGAAAAAGCACACTTTAAAACCCTCACTGGGCACAACTGATTATTTACACATTCACATGCCTTCCTTATTCAAATAAATTTTACAGAAAAGAAACAGAATCAGCTGCAGCCTAAGGAAGTGGGTTGAACAACCCAGAGCTGTGGTCTGATACAGGAAACTTTTGAGCTAGAAGATAGCAAACAATGCATTGCTGTTTGAGTACCAGCTTACTGTTCGACACCTGGTATATCACCATAATAAACCACAGAGCTTCTGAGTGAGCTATCGGAGCATGTAATGTGAAAAACATTACAAACACCTGTTCTGCTCAATTCAACACTTTTACATTCCCGCTCATTTCCTTCAAAGCAAAATTCAGTTTTCACTCATCCCATTCAAAGATCGTGCGCCGGTTACTGTAATCTAGGATGAATTTCCTGAAAGGCTGTTGGAAGTAGTTATGACAGTTACTTTCAAAAGAAAATTAGATAAATACTTGTAGAGAGGAAAAGAATCTACTGGCTCTTTGAAAGAGCAATGACATGGTTCTGATTGAAAAGCTTAAAAGCTCTTTCAAAGTGCAAGAAGAGACGCAAAGGATCAAAGGGCCTCATGTGATGCTGTGGGAGTCCATGCAGTGTGAATAAAAGTCCCTTGGGCCTAAGATTTATCAAGATTTAGATTCTTCTGGCAGGACTTAAGTGAAAAGAAATGCAAAAAATCTACTTCCGTTAGATAGGTAGTAAAAGTTATAACATCGCAGCCACAGAATGAATCCAGAAAAAGGGAAACTTTCATTTATACATCAACTTTCAAGATGACAGGGCTTTGCAGCCAATGGAATATTTTCAGTGTGACCACAGTTATAAGGAAGGAAACACAGCCACAAATTTGCCCAACCACCAGTAGTGTCATAATTAATAAATCACCTGTTTAACCAATGTTGGTTGAGGGAGTAATGCCAGGAGTGCAGCATTCCTTCTGTACTGCATTAGGTTACAAGCATTGATGTGTGTGTGGCTGCAGAGGAACTTGAAGCCACAACCTTCTGACTCAGAGACAAATGTGTTGCCCACTGATGTTATCTGCATGTCATCACAGCACTGAAATGGCTGAAAAGGAGTTGTCTAGTGTTCTGAAAGCATTATAATATAGATTAAAGAGTGAAACAAGAAGAGAGTAGGAGAAATGGAAGTGCTTCCACTAGTATATGCCATCCTATACAACTTCAAAACAAGTGTGGTCACTGATGTACCACAACTAATCTGCACAGTCAGCTCATTATATTCAACTCCCTGAATGTGATTCCTCTATAATAAGGTATGTTTTCCCACATCCGTTGATGCCTAACTTCTCGCTTGATAGTTTTTCAAGCCTCCCATTTGGTTAAGAGTATATTCCCACTGATAACGGTGCATCACTAGACATATTGACAAACTGCCCAGGAATTCTAACCCCCCATGTCCAACTCTAAAAGGGACTCAAGTACAGCTACTTCCTATTAACGAGGAAGTAGCTGTACTTGAGCTACCTGGATTTTTTTTTTCCGCCCCACCCCACCGGTGAGGTAAGGATACTCACCAGTTACAGAGCAGACACTGGCCCACACTGATTCAGTGGGCTGAATGGTGTGGATTTCCTCTTTTCCAGTTGCTGATAGGCACCCGAGGCAGGGAATCTGTGCCATCCAGCAACAGTGTGGTCAACTAGATTGAAGAACTTTCAGAGACAGCAAATCAGGAAGTAAAAGGCTACAATTTTTATAATTTTTTTTTACAAGTATTGAAGTGCGGGTTAGTACTGATGGCAACTTTTGAATTCCTGAATTTAACTGTTCATTTGTAGACACCAGAAGTTGTTGCCATTCTACATGGTAACAGCAGTGAGTGTGAACTGTTCTTCCTTCATTAAAACCACAAATTCCAAGGTAACGTACACAGTAAAGTCTCTTGTTTTTTTTTGCTTCTGAACTGTAAATTTCATTCTTTCATTGCATGATATTGCTGGATTATTTATTTTATCAATCTGTTCATGAAGCAAGTGCAGCTTTTTTGATTTGCATTATGGTATTTACAAAAGGTTTTTCAAATCATTTTTGTTTTACAATGAAAGTTCTGCTACAAATTAACAATTAAATTCACAAAGGTCCATCCAACTCATATTTGGAAGGTTCCTACCTGTTTCCTAAGATGACTCTTCCATAGATTGACCTTCCTCTGACTGTGATATTACTTTCACACAGATTAATGTTGAATTTTCCCCAACAACCTCCCTCTCTGCTGCCTGTTTTAACTGTACCACATATTGTCTGGTTATTACTGCCCAGATAAGGTGAAAATTTCATGATCTGCATTACCTAGTTCTTGTAGGATCCCAAAAGTAGTGCACATCACCTTTCAACCTCCTCTTTTCCCAGTGAGAATGCACCCTACTTGTACAATATTTCCTTAAATTTCCTCCACCCCACTCAGTCATTCTAATTGGCTTCTCATTTATCCTTTCAATACCTAGAATATCTTATTTGGACCATAGGGACCAGCTTCTGCCCATCTCAATGTGGGTCAAAAGAAACCTCATTCATCTATCTAATTCAAGCATTACACCATCTGACTGAAACAGTTAAACAATTTAACAAAATCCAAGTCTGAGAAAAGAATAATTTGTAGGGAATTGTTTTGCAATCATATCTGCAAAAGCAGAAATATTTTACATAAACCAACAATGTGCTGGAGGAACTCAGTGGGTCATGCAGCATCTGTGGGAGGAAAAAAACTGTCGACATTTCAGGTCGAAACTCTAGATCAGGACTAAGAGAGGTGAAATGGCCAGCATAGAGAGGAGAAAGGGAGTGGCGAGGAAGGATTCCAAGGCGATTGGTGGACTGAGGCAGGATGTAAGATGACTTTTTTTACATAAACCACTTTTGATTCTTTTGCTTCTTTCATTTTTCTGAGACATCCTGTGGAACCATTTCCCTACCAAAGAAATAGGTTCGGGGCTCCCAGGTTAGTCAAACTAGCTACAAGGTGTTGGATATAACTATGCAATGTTCCATGAAACTCTTCATCCTCTGAGTAGGAGAACAAACAGAGCAAAAGCCAAGATTTACAGATCTAAAGAATGGCTCCAGGGATGAGGGATCTCAGCTACCCCTACTCAAGTTGGGGTCCTTTTCTTTTGGGAGAAGGAAAAAAACAGGAGTTTGACAGGGTAGCACAAAATCACTGATTGGTTTTTACTGTAGATGAACTGAGGGAAGCTGTTCCCATTCGCAAATGAGTCAAGGTCCTCCTTAAAAATTTTGGTTGAAAGATACACAAGCGACATTAGAGCTATTTTAAAAAAAAAGGATTCATGATTTGGAACTCACTGCCTGTTGGTGGTGGAAACAAATCTAGCCAGGGCATTTAAAAGAGAATTGGTTAGCACTTACATCATTAATTTGTTGGATTATGGGGAAAGAGTAGAGGAGAGGGAGTGACAGAATTGGAGCATAGAATCGATTCGCCAAACGGCTGCCTTCTATATTATAACAATGACATGAAGCTGTTACTTGGCATGTTACCCAATTTTGCAAGTATCATCAACCAGTTATTTAATGGAACAAAAACAGTACAATCCAGCAGCAGTAATCCCTGCCCTCTTGTATGCCTCTGGACTACCAACAGCACATACCTCAAGGCACTAGAGAGTCACCACTAACACTCCAAACCCACAGGCAGGATAGAACAGACAAGCAAGTCTAAGATGAAATGTCTCGATCCAAAACGTCGACCGTTCATTTCCCTCCACAGATGTTGCCTGACCTGCTGAGTTCCTCTGGTATCTTGTTTGTTGCTCCAGATTCCAGCATCTGCAGTCTCTCGTGTCTCCAAAGCAAGTTGAATGTTCTCTGCTATCATAATTAGGCATATTTTTGTTGCAAAACAAATATGCGTTTCAGCCAAATCTAAAATCAAAAACTAGCAAGACAACTTGGATTTCTCTCAAAGAATTCCAGAAACTTGTGCTTGATGGAATTTGGGATTGATTGGATTCTAAGTCTTCATTCTCTGACAATTGTCAGATGGTCCACGCATGTACTCTGCTTCAAAATGCATGCAAAATGCCTTAGATTAAACAAAATATTTAAACCAGAAGCCCACTCAACTAGAAGACAAGAAAACAAGACTGAAGCAGATCCACAGTGGATTGTTTAGCAAGCAGGGGCACTTTTCCTAGCACTCCCCTCCTCTTGTTCTTAACCAGTCCTTCCGGTTCGAGGATGACTTTCTTCCACTCTGGTTGCGTGGATTTTCAGGTGATCATTGAGGACAATACTGGTCCCACAGATGCTACCACAGGTGGAGCAGGAGGTGTTTGACAGGACAGATAGGTGGGCAGTTTGTGAGGTGGTGTGCTCCTCTCACTGATTTTGGTGGCCTTTTGTGTACTCCACAGCCTCAAGGTTCTGAATGCCACCCTGAATGCTTCTCCTCCACTTTAAGTAGTCATGGGTGAGGCATTTCCTGGAGTTAGTGGGAATGTTCCACTCTTTAAAAGGAGGCTTTGGAAAGATCCTTGAAACTTTCTGTCTGTCTATAAGGTAATTTTCAGTGACAGAGCCAGCTGAGTGTAACTGGGCCTTAATAGTGGCCTGGGAAAAGCCACTGACATTGGTTCACTCGTACTTCCAGCGGACTTGGAGGTTTTGCAGAGGCAGCATTTCCACAGTACCTTGAGGTGCCTGTTATAGATAGTCCTAGTCTCAGAATGGGGACCAAAGGTTTTGTGCTGGTTCATGATCTTCAAATGCCCTTTTCTTCCAACAACCAACACAATGCGTGGTACATTGGAGGCATGGTGAATTTTATCATCAATGTGTGCCATCTCTAAGAGAGAGCTCTTGAGATACAAGAAGTAGTTTGCATATTCATGGATCTCAATGTGAACCTTTATTATTAGGGATAGTGTCATACAGAGGACACAGAATGGTGGAAAGCCACTGTTTTGCAGATGTTAAGTGTGAGGCATATCCTCTTGTCTGATTTAATGAATGAATCAACAACAGAATTTGGTCTCTGAATGTGTACAAATCCAAGCATCATCGGAGTACTACAGTTCAACTAATGTGGTTGGGGTGACCATGGTTCTGGAGTGAGGGTGACACAGGTTGAACAGTTTTCCATTACTCCTGTAGATCAGCTCCACTCCAGCTGGAAGCTCACTGGAGCAGAGGTGCAACACAGTGGTGAGAAAGATTGAAAGGGGTGTTGAAGCAATGACACAGCCTTGCTTGACACCAGTCAACACTAAGATTGGATCTGTTGTGGACCCTTTAGTGAGGATCATAGCTTGTTGGCCATTGTGAAGCAACCACAAGATGGAGTCAAGTTTCTGCGTAGTCAAATTTGATAAAGATACACACTAGTCTCTCCCAATTGACAGATTCAAAGGCTCTAGTCAAGTGAGGAGGCCATGTGGTCGTTGCTGTTCCCTAGGTTTCTCAGAGGGGTCATCATGTGAAGATCATATTCACTGTACTTGTAGATAGACGTGATTTGCTTGTCCACTATGGTCACAGCCACAAAACTTGAAAGACTTTTTCCAAGTTGAGAATATGGCAGCACAGTGGTTAAATGCCTAGAATTCAGAACCCTTGATTGTTGATCCCAAGACATAAGTTTCAATCGCACAATGGCTGCTGGCAGAACATACATTCAAGTAGCTTTTTTTTAAAATATGTAATTATAAAAAGCTGTTTTGAGTAATGGTAACTATGAAGCCACCAGTTTTTTTTTGTAAAAACTCATCTGATTCACCTGCCCTCCAGGAAAAGAAATCTGCCTTCTGTACTCTGCAGGAATGACACCACAAAATTTACAAGTGCATTTGTGAGTTCAGGGCCAGCATGTTCCTGTTGGAGTGAAGGACAAGGCTGGCAGGAGTAGGGAACCTTGGCTGACAAGGGACATTGAAGCTCTGGTCAGGAAAATGAAGGAGGCATATGTCAGGCGTAGGCTCAAACAAATCCCTTGAGGAACACAAGGAATGTAGGAGGACACTTGAGAGGGAAATCAGGAGGGCAAGAAAAGGACATGATATGGCTGTGGCAGATAAGGTAAAGGAGACTCCTGAAAAATTCTAACAACAGGGTAATTAGGGAGAGAATAAGGCTCCTTAAGGATCAATGTGGTCATCTACATATGGAGCCACAGGAGATGGGTGAGGTGTTAAACGAATATTTATTGTCTGTATTTACTGTGGAGAAGGTCATGGAAGCTGTAGAATTCACGGAAGAGAACAGTGTTGTCCTGAAACAGATCACATTACAAAAGAGTTGCTGGCAGTCTTAAAGTACATAAAGGTGGATAAATCCCCAGAGCCTGACCAAGTGGGAAGGTGGAAGGTACAAGAGTTGGGACATAATGTTACAAGATGTTGGTAAATGGTCACAGTCTTTTTCCCAGGGTAAGGGAATCCAAAACTAGAGGGCAAAGATTTAAGGTGAGAGGGGTATAATGTAAAGGTGACCTAAGAGGCAAGTTTTCCCACACAGAGGGTGGTGAGAATATGGATTCCAAAATATTTTCCAAAATATTGGCTTCTAGATTGGAAAAGGTTTTTCCACAAATTATCTCTGATGACCAGACGGGATTTATCCAGAATCGTTATTTGCATTTTAACATTAGGAGGTTAATGAATATTATATATACCCCCTCATCTAAAATTCCAGAATGTGTTATCTCATTAGATGCTGAAATGGCGTTTGATAGAGTCGAATGGGAATATTTATTGAGAAATTTAACTTTAGTCCCAATTTTATATCTGCAATCAAATTGATGTATCATACACCTATGGCTTCAATACTTACTAATAATCAGAGATCCCCTCTGTTCAGGCTTTTTCGAGGTACCAGGCAGGGTTGCCCTCTAAGTTCTTTATTATTTGATATTGCTTTGGAACCCTTGGCAATTGCCCTTCGGGATTCTTTCAACATATTTGGTATCACTCGTGGACAGGGGATTCATAAGGTATCTGTATATACAGATGACTTGTTACTTAATATTTCTAACCCGGAGGAATCCATCCCTGCAGTATTATCACTGCTTGCTCAGTTTAGTGTTTTTTTTCTGGTTATAGATTAAATCTTAATAAGAGTGAACTCTTTCCTTTAAATATGCAAACCCCAATTTATAGGCAATTATCATTTAGATTAGTAACTGACCATTTTATGTATTTGGGTGTTAAAATTACCAAGAAGCATAAGGGCCTGTTTAAAGTTAACTTGCTACTTTTAATTGATCACGTTAAACAATTATTTACGAAATGGTCCCCATTATCTCTATCATTGATAGGCCGAATTAATGCGGTTAAGATGAACATTTTACCAAAATTTTTATATCTATTTCAGGCGATTCCAACTTTCATCCTGAAATCCTTTTTTGACACAAAATTCTTTCATATATATGGCAGAATAAAAACCCAAGGTTAAGTAAGAAATATTTACAAAAATTAAAAAAGGATGGTGGCATGGCTTTGCCTAACCTTAGATTATATTACTGGACAATAAATATCAGATATTTAATTTTTTGGGCACAAGATTTAGATGTAATTTAATGTCCCAAATGTGTATACCTTGAGTATGAATCAGGGCAAGGATTTTCATTAGTTTCTATTTTAGAAGCCCCACTCCCTTTTGCACTTACTAAATTGAGTAAACATATGACTAACCCAATAGATAAACACACTATACGAACATGGTTTCAATTCCGTAAATTCTTTGGATTGAATAAATTTAGCTTATCAAGCCCCATTCAATCTAATTTTTTCTTTCAACTGTCCAGAATCGATTCAGCTTTTTCTTTATGGAAAATGAAGGGAATAACATGTTTCCGTGATTTATTCATTGATAACTTTTTTTATCTTTCGAACAGTTGTCTAATAAATACAATTTGCCTAGATCACACTTTTTCCAATACTTACAGATTAGAAATTTTTTAAAAGTTACTATGCCTTCTTTTCTGACTCCATATAAAATTGAAATTACGGAAAAAATTTTAGGTCTTAATCCCTATCAGAAGGGCTTGATAGCAATAATTTATGACCTAATTATGAAAATACGTCCAGAGACACTTAAGAATGAATGGGAAAGAGAACTCCAGATACTTTTACCCACAGAGACATGGAAGAAAATTCTTCATTTAGTTAATACATCTTCAATGTGTGCCAGACACTCTTTGATACAATCTAAGGTGGTTCACAGGACCCATACGTCGAAGGACAAGTTAGCCCATTTTTATCACCATATAAATCCTATATGTGATAGATGTAATTCAGAGGTGGTTTCCCTGACACATATGTTTTGGTCCTGTCCTCTTTTGGAAAAATATTGGAAAGACATTTTTAATATTATTTCAACTGTATTGAATATTGATTTACAACCTCACCCAATCACTGCAATTTTTGGGCTACCAATGATGGAATTTGGCCACTTATCTGCTGCTGCTTGTCGTATGATTGACTTTGTTACATTAATGGCCAAGCGATCCATTTTGTTTAAATGGAAGGATCCAATACCTCCCACCACTTTTCAATGGTTTTCTCAAACTATATTGTGTTTAAACTTAGAAAAAATTAGGAGTGGCACTGTTGATCCTTCACTTAAATTTGAGGAAGTTTGGAGTCCATTTATTCAATATTTTCATATGATATAGATCCCTTTTCAATAATCTTTGAATTTAGAGGAGCGGAGTTGACGACATAATAATGCTCTTTGTTCATCGAGAAATATCAGTCCAGTTTTTTTTTCTTCTGAAATTTATTTCTAGTTTGTTTCGATTTATTACTTATAATTTTTTTTCAACTTGGGTTTTTTTATATAATAAATCTTTTTCTTTCTCGTTTTGATTTTTTTTAATATATTCATTTACTAAGAAACCGTGGGGCTTAGAATATTTTTTTTTATTCTTTATGACTATATATGTCATGACTGTCCTCCCGATCTCTTTGTATTACGTGTATAATTACCAATGTTATATGTATTATTCTGTATTAATTTGAAAATTAATAAAAAGATTGAAAAAGAAAGAGGGTGGTGAATATATGGAACAAGTTGCCAGAGGAAGTGGAATGCAATTACAATGTTTAAAAGACATTTGGACAGGTAATGGATTGGAGTGGTTTAGCAGGATATGGGGTAAATGCAGACCAATGGGATTAGCTCAGTTCAGCATGGACAGTTTGAGCCAAAGGGCCTGTTTCCATGTGGTCTAACTCCAAAATAATCAACTCTTAACTTTCTCCTTGGTTCAGGAGCAAATTGGGGACAGACGATAAATGCTGGCATTCCCAGTGATGTCCACATTTCATGAACAAATAAAAAAAAGTAGCTCCAGACCAATTCAAACTGTACTCTGAAATGGCTTGTCAAGCCATTTGGTTCAATGGACAAAAAAGAGTGGGAAATAAATGCTAACAAGAAACAAGTAATTCAATACCTGGGCAAATAAAAAACTAGTACATTCTGCAAAGTAGGAAACCAGATATTTTAATAAATATTTTACTAAAATTTTCCAAACTGTTACATATGTTCTCTTTCAATGCATTTGTTGGAAAGAATCAAGAAACACAATTTTAAATGTTAACACAAAATCATATTCACCCAACAGAAACCAGAGTGTTTTTTTTATTTCCTACTGAGATCCAGTAAATACAGCCAGATGTGTTGAATGGGAAATTATCAGTTAGTCAGGTTTCCGAGATGATTCATGTTTAGAGCAGATTTAGATTCTGGTTTAAGGCATACAGTTTATATCAATGTTAAAATATAGGGGCTGGAAAATATCCTTACTTGAATACCAAATGACAAAGCCAGAAGTTCATTCTTCTAATATTGGCTTTTGAAGAAAAAGGAATTTTGGCACAGAAAATACAATGCATTTTGTTCATTGTTTTGTGGAAAATCTCATTCAGATTCATTTTGGAAACATATGCAAGAATAATATTCAAACAACATAACAACAATGATTATTTCCCCTCTTCTGCAATATCATATCTATTCCAAATCCTGCTATCACAGAGTTTGTCACATGTGCAGGGACTTGCAATGACTGTGTAGTATGATCATCTACATGTGGCCAGTGAAGCTGCCAGACTGATGGCAAAGTTAGCACTCCATTGAATACATTCAGGCAAGGCAGCAAGAATGCTTGTGATACCACCAGAAATGGCCCGCACAGGCCTGGACTTCAGTTGGTGGGTGATGTTCTGACTTGGATGGCCTGAGTCACAAGCTGAGCTGTCCCTCATGTTCCACTTGTGGACCAGGAAGCCACATCTTCCCTAGCCTGTCCTGAAGCAGTTGAGGATTGCCCAGGTTTTCCTTAGAAAGTCTGGGGCTTCACTGGTCAGCTGAATCACCTGATTACAGATGAAGTTTACGGTCAAGGGCATGAGGTGCTGTATCAAGAGATAGGGCTGTCATTAGTGTTGTGGAGTTTGTAATCTGTTCCAGTACGACTTCAGGATTTCAAGCATGTGCATGGGATTGGGTATCAGGTCCTTTGCCTGTGGGAGTGTTTTGTTGGCTGTCAGCCATTGTTGTTCTTTAAGGAGGATGTTTTCCTAGCAGACATCAGGTTCATTGAGACCTAGCACAGGAAGCTGCTCGAGCTGTTCATTGTTTAGATTCACACCTTCAGGAAGCAAGCCAGAGAACGCGCAGTGAAACAAATCTCAGTGCGCCACAGATGATCCTTCTGGCTTCCTGGAGATGGTATCTACCATGATTGTCAGGTTGAGCAGGAACATACTGCCACTGTGTAGACCAGGGCAAACAAAGCGGTGGTAGAGTGGTGGTTTTGTCACCTGGCATATGGTAATGAACCACATTATTGCAAGACAGTTACATTCCCATTCTCTCCCAAGTTAGCTCTCCTCAGTCAAAATGAGGATGGTGTCAAGACACTGTACTACTTGGTAGACTAGAAAGTTAATCCATTTTCTTGCTATCCAGAAATTTCCTGCTGCACCCTGCAAAAGAACATGCTGATTGAGGACTGGGCTTTGCTGCACTGCTTTCAATGGACTGCCAATATTCATTGTAGATTCACATCTTCAGGAGACAAGCCAGAGAACCAAGTCGTTACATAAATCTCAACATTAAGCTATTCCCTTTCCTATATAAGTCTTTAAGATATAGGAGCAGAATTAGGCCATTCAGCCCATCGAGTCTGCTCCGCCATACACTCATGGCTGATTTTTTATTCTTTTCTCAACCCCACTCTCCCATCTTCTCCCTGTAACCTTTAACCCCTTGACCAATCAAGAACCAATCAACCTCTGCCTTAAACAGACCCAATCACTTGGCCGCCACAGCCCTCTGTGGCAACAAATTCCACAGATTTGGCACCCTCTAGCTGAAGAAATTCCTCTTCACCTCAGTTCTAAAAGGACATCCATTTAACTTGAGGCTGTGCCCTTGGATCCTAGACTCTCCTACTACTGAAAACATCCTCTCCATGTCCACACTATCCAGGCCTTTCAGTATTTGGTAGGTATATGCAGCTACTTGGCAAAAATAAACAAAGGCACAAGCAAGCAGTATTTTGTTAAAAAAAATACATACATCCTATAGATATAAACGTATAAAGTGGATGAAACAGCAGCTCCATCAGCAACTGAAATGGGTTGGAACAAAACATGATGCTGGAAATCCAAGACAAAAACCGAAAGTACTGCAAGCAGTCAGCAGGTCAAGCAGCATCAATGGGGAGAGAAACAGAATCAATATTTTAGATCGAGCATCTGTCAACAGAAGAGTTAATGCTACAAGTTCCAGATTTTGTTTCTCCTTTAAGTTTTTGTTCTCAGGAATTGATACTATTCTATTTATTGCCCAATCCTGGCAGCTGACAAAAGGTGGGATGGCCCCTTCCTTTTTGAAACACTGTAGTCCTTCTAGTGGTGACATGTACTTAAATAATGAGCAGGTTTAGAAAGCCACACATTCCCATTTTAGTACAGTGTGGACAAGGAGGAGAAAGACTCAACCCAAGTCAAGTTTCTTCCATTGCCGAGGGATTGGATGTAAAGCTGAGCTTTGTTGGCCTGAATACATAACTGTTTCCTTCTGGGTTAGTAACTTTCCATGTGTGATGTTCATAAAAGCTCCATCCTTATTGTACAACCACTTTTGCCTTTAGCGCCAGAGGTGCATTAAATCTGTACAAATGTAATTTATTGCATTTAGACTGATTCCTGTGTAAAACATAGAAAAATATATGCACCATTCAGTTTTGGCATAAATACATATAATAAGTACATCCTCCTCCACTGTAGGACATAGCGTGGGAGCTCTTCTGGTGATGTTATAATGCAACCAGTGTGCATAGCCAGCAGTCTAGGACTGATACTGCCAGACAATTTGACAAGCTATGCCAAATTTTGCTCTGCTGAGCAATAACTACATATCACCTATCAGTGTGGCACACAAGGCCGCACCACACAGAGCCAAGTCATACAACAAATGCAGCCAAACACAAAGCTTGGCAACTGCAAAAAAATTCTTCTTGTTGTGCTAAGAATGTTTTGATTTAATTTTGCATTGTTTCTTTGAAACAGTGAGTGATGATATCATCAGGGAGCTGAATATTAACAGCTGAGCTATTATTGGGGTTAATTACTTCAGTTCTGTATTTGTCAATAGGTTTACTGTTCTAAAATGGGAAAAGGATGTTCAAGTTAATAACTTTTCTTAATGGGCTGGATGTGTTGGAGAAACATTTTTATCCAGATGGACTTAGATAGGCATCTTCAAAGGGAAGACTCGAGACCTGGGGTGAAGCCCCAGATGTAATGAAAACAGCAATGCCCTAGCCAAGTTATATTGACACAATGGTTTTAGTTCATATTGCTCCAATACTAGAGCAAGCATTGTACATCCTTACAGAGATTGCTAAGCAAACAGGAATTAAATTGATTCCTGATATTAAAAGGTTTTGGGTGTAAAGAATTGTTCACTAAGGTTCCGTAAGTATTGAAAGAACAATTCTATCTCAGAGAACATCTAAGTCCACATGATATCTTACAGGATTGGGAAAGCAAACCTGAAGAATACCTTCAGATTTGCACCAGCAACAATCCAACAGGGCACAGGTTCAAGGATGCATGCAGCTAGGTTAGAGTGAAGAACAAAATACTTCTTCAGAAAGATGGTGGCTAATAGCTAGAAGGGACTGCCAGGATTGGTGGTGGCATCTAGGGATAGGGTCCATTTAAAAAAAAATAAAAAAAGTCAGACAGATGAAGTACTGTGACAATTATGGCAGGTACTCTGCAAGGATACGTTCAAATGGGCTTGTCCTTCTTGCTCCAAATACAAACTAACTTGTCCCACTGCTAGAACCTTCAGTTTCCCAATCTACTTGTCCAAATACATTAAATTTACATTTAACAGATGCCTCTTCTGTGAGCCCCATCTCTTTGCATTAAGCATTTTGTCCCAAATTCTATCTCTACCTTTGGCGATAAAGCTTGGCACAAGAGACTCATGCAAAACCCTGATCCCAATATGCTATGGGAGTCCTTCTGGTGATGTTAGAATGCAGCCCTTGTATCGACACCTGTTCTGCCATGACCCTGCTCGTTGGTGACTTGGATTTCCATGTTCTGTCAACAACTCAGTTTTAAAATTCTCATTCATAAGTCCTCTAACACCTCTACCTCATCATCTCTGCAACCTGCTCCACCCCTAGAACTCATCAATATATCTGCAATTCTGGCTTTCTGTCCATCTCTAAACTTAATCACTTCAGTGCAGTCAACAGGTTTCAACTGCCTAGACCACTAACGTCACCCGACCCAAGCCTCATCTCTTCCCTATCTTTCCTGCCTCTACTGCAATCCTTCAAACGCAGCTCTTCAACCAAGCCATTAATCCGAAAGTCCCTTTATGACTCCTGTGAAGCACTGTGGAAAATTTTACAACAACAGAAGGCAAGATACAAGTTACATGTCACCTAGTTCGAAAACTGTGACAAAGTATTTTCCTGTTCTTTGTATCAATACCAGTCAATCTTAAAAACTTTTGTTAAATCTCCACTTAGACTTAACTACTAGAGCAGAAGACTTCTCAATGTTGCATGTCTGTCTTCAGAACTATCCCTTTCACCTTACGAGATTACAGAAAAAGTTACAACATTCACCCAACTTAAGCTATTAGACTCTTCCCTCCTCCTAGGCTAACCACCTTGTTCATCTAGGATATGGATTATCCAAAATTTAATGACCAGCATAAAAGGGCCTGAATAACAACTAAACAACTGCTCTCACAAGGAATAATATTAGACATGACTGACACAAGAGACTGGAGAAAACTAGTTTATGATGAATACTCTGGGACCCAATAACATTTTACCTCAGAACATAAACCTCATTCAAACTTTAAAGCAAGTTTAAATCCCACTCCATTCTCCAGTCAGGAATGTGAAAATGACACAATTGCTTCCATTGCCCACTAAAAGATGCCCATAAACAACTCCTGATGAGGCAACTTCCAGCAGGGACACCCTTATACTTCAGATCCTCATCTCCACGTGACACCTTCACTGAGGTCATGAAATCACCACTAGAGTATATATGATCTTTCATCCTGACAAATGGCAGGGGGAAAGAAGTGGAAGAAATCTCCTGATAAGCCAGGAACCCTGAATATTATCCATGTTCTTTTAATACCCAAGTGAATTTTCAGTACACTTATTCATGTTGAACTGTATGACACTTATGGATAATATGTTAATAATAAACAGATGTTTCAATGTTTCTTGGAAACGAAGAAACATTGGAAGATCTGTTTATAATTAACATTGCTGCTGTAACTTTTATTCACACTAGTTACTTTAGCCTGAAAAAGGTCTGTCCCCCTTAATGGAAGACCACCGGCAAGTAGAATAAAACCTCTCCTCACAGCAGTACCAATATAGAAAGTCTGAGCTAAGAAGTAAAAGAACAACAAAAAGGAATTAGTATCCAGGCTTTTTGTTCAGTTTTACTTGGTCCTCGTGGAACTATTTCATATACCAGCCCTGCGCCAGTTCCTCCACACACAATCCAATACTGCTGGCAGCTTTCTCTTTCAAGCACTTCAGCAAATCTCTTTCACCACCCACTAAGCAGACAATCCAAAATATTTTTTGACATAATTTATGGATAATACTTACTGAAATCTCTTAAGCAGGAATGGATATCACCTGCTTTCAATTATCTGAATATCACTCCTTGTAGAAGGCAAATGTTAATTATGCTGCATTTTGTTTTATATAAAGAAAAGTGCAGGGATAAGAGAAATGAGGTCCAAGAAATAATTTAGTGAAGTTGCACTCAAAAGCAAAATCTATATCGAAATGATTATTCCCACAGGACATTAGAGCATCATTTAGTTTCAGTCAAAATACAGTATTAAGTGGTAGGTCACAGTGAACAAAATATTCATACTAACATTTACCACTGACAACCTTCCTCCATGTTTAAAAATGCGGAGGATAAAAAGATACTTTAATTCTTTAACCTGACCTCCACACTACCTTGCAACTAATGTACTTGAAAGATAATTTAAGACTTCTGGAACTACACTCCCTACTCTGCCATGCAGCGTTACAAGACTAGAATATGTAGCACCTACCTGTCTTTAATGAGAAATTTAAATTCATTGTGAACAAAAATGTTCTTGAGAAGTTTGATTTTAAAAAGCTTCTAAAACAAAAAATCAAGCTTTTAGAAATTTAATTTCAGCCAATGAGCTTCCAATATCAAGTGTGCCAACATGACAATGGATTCAGGCACAACCCAAGATAGTGAAGGAAAATTGAAGGACAGATCACCCTGTAGAGCCAGGGTGGTCTTCGGTTGTCTTGAGGGTACAAGCAGAGAAGTTCATATCCACCTTACTATTTTGCAATACCCTAAAGGGTTAAACATCCAATGGTTTGCATTTTGTGGGGCCAGAGTTTCTAAGTAAGAAACCACAGCAGTCAATTTACACACATCCCACTAACAGCAAATGAACTCTGACCTGGTAAGCTGCATTTGATAGTGTTGATGAAGGGAGGCATGTTACTTGGGAAACTAGAGGAGTCCTCTGTATTAACTCAAACATCCCATGGGAAAAGCAGAATAAAAGCCCTTCATATAACATCTCATCCAATTGGAACCACAGAGGGAATACTCAAGGATAGGTGCTAATAAGAAAACCATGTTGCAATCAACAAAGGAGTGCAGTACATCTCGGAGTGAAATGCAAGCTGATGGCCATATTAATCCATCCAGCTAGCATTTGAGAAGAGAGAACAGCAGACATTTCCAAAAGCCATTTAATGATGTTCCAGATGCAAGGTTAGAAACTAGAGAGGTGAGGATTTATGGATGAACAGTTCAAAAGAAACAACAAATGAAGGGGCAGGCACAATGTCAGGGTGATGTTGAGTTGGGACCCCTGTTCTTCCTAACTTAGGTTAATAATATGGATGCAGAAACTCCATGCACATTTGTCAAAATTACAGATGAAATCAAGAGCTGACAGGAGTGGAAATGGAACTGAAAAAGGCCGCCCAGAAATTATAGGATAAGCCAAATAAACTATGCCAGTGGGGCATATAATGGGATATTAACTTTAATGCAGACTTCTATAAATTATTGTATACAAAAAGGAAGAACGGCCAACATAAATACTAACTGGATGGTGGTCAAATTCTCACATTTAAAGGATTTGAGAGATTTTTAACTGCCTGAGCAAATGGTTCATAATTTCCATCATTGATGTGAATAGCAATTTTTGATTTAATTGGTATTAGTCATAGTGTCGTACAGCACAGAAACAGGCCCTTCAGCCCCCCCATGTCAGCCATCAAGTACCTGCCTATTTTCATGCCATTTATCAGCGCTTGGTCCACAGCCTTCAATACATTGGTGCTCAATCTAGACACTTCCTAAATGTTGAGAATACCTGCCTCCACCAGCCAATGTGTTCCAGATCCCAACCACCCTCTGGGTGGAAAAAATTCTTCCTTTAGATCCCCGCTAAACCTCTTATTCTTTACCCTAAACCTGTGCCCTCTAGTTCTGGATACCTCTGCTTATGGGGATTATCTACCCTGTCTATGCCCCTCAAAATTTTGTATACCTCTATCAGGTCACCCCTCAGCCTACTAGTCTTGTGGACTAAAATAGAAATTTGCTCATAGCTGTAGAATATCCCGCAGGTTTCCAGAATGTTTTCTGAAAGCCTATGTATAACACTATCTTTCAAGAGAACAATGGAGCAAGGAACTTAGGATCCTTGCCTAAAAACTTGAGGGTCAGGAGCCAGAAGCTAGTACAAATTATCTGTGATCCTCTTGGTTATTTGCAAGACTCTGAAGGAACATTGTGCCGAAAGACCATAAAAAATGCAATGTGATGGAAAATTTTGGCCTTGTCCATTTCAATTTTACTTTTGGATTTAGCTTTCCAGCAAATTCAACACAGTTTACCTTAAAAGGCCAAACATATTTTAGAAAAAGCCACTTTTACTGTGGAATTTAAACCAATTTCACAAGGATTGGGTGAATATTTGGAAAGGTTAAAAACAAAACGCAGGGCTATGAGTTGAGGGAGGAGTGTGGCGCCAACTTTTTCAATGATTGGCACATGCACAGCGGGTCGAAAAGTCTGACCTGCATCAGATTTGCACCAAAATCATTCAGCAGTTCAAGACTGCCTCGAGGAGTTATTCTTAAGCTTCCAAATTCAGACTGCAATATTGTTGCAGGGACAAGGCGGCAGGCAATGGTGTTCAAACGCCAAAACTTAAGGTTCAAATTCTCCCCGAGAACAGGTTACTCATTGGGCCGAAGGGCCTGTCTCCGTGCTGTATTGCTCCATGATTCTTGAGTCTAATTTGAGAGGATGTTACCCAACAGGTAAGGTGCTAACCTGAGCTTCTATACATGGGTTCCAACATAAGGATCTGTCCAAACATTTGTGACCATTACACATTCTACACCACTGAAAATATATCAATTATTCTTCCATTTCACTGCTTTTTTTATGATGTGCAAAGTGTCTCATATATTCGCCTTCCATTTTCTCATTACAACTGAGAAACACTGAATCATTTCTGACAGAGTTAACAAGGTAGCTGTATAAATGTAAATCTTTTTATCCACTAACAATGCAAGTATTGACATCAAACTGTAAAGCGACAGCAGAAGTAACAGTCAGACAAGGGAAGCATCGCCAGTTCAAGAATTTATGTATTTTTTTTAAGCAGCTTTCTGGACTACTATAATTCGAGAACAGCAGTGTTAAAACAAATGTTGAATTGCTAGATGTATCAAGTCTTCTGCAGCAGTAAATTATGTGCTCAGCCCAATTACTGAGAACAGGACATAAAGTCCCACAGTTTGAGCAGACAGGCACATTACTACAAAATCACTCACACAATGGAGCTGTGTTAAATATCAGCCATGGTTTACAGCAAAGCAACTCACTCCACTCCTTTAACCCTTGACGTGTCGGCACATAGTGCTAATAAAAATGAATTACAACTTTTGAGCTTCTAAGTATTAATGTTATTATCACAATTATGACTGAACAATTCGGCTTGCAGAATTTAATTTTTTTTCCTTCGTTAACTTCAACAAAGTGAAACCTGCTTCTGATTCTATCCAAATAACACATTTCCCCTGCTCCTTTGTCTGAGATCCCAAATCTAATCCTTTATTTCCTAACAGTGAATAACATCTATTTTCTATGGTACATCTTTGAGCTATATTCCAGTCAAAATTGAGTTTAATTATATAATTTATGAACAGTAATTCTTTTTAATTGAACCATAATCTTGAAACTGGCTAAGCATGGGCTCTGTGCGTGCAACAGAACTGATATCACTCTAAGTACTAAACTATGCAACTGATGTCTCATACATCATTTTAATGAAATTGTAGAAGAGCCCAAATCCTCTCTGTATCCAACACGGAATAATTGCTACGTCAAAGCCAATATTATCATTACACAAATCATTAATATCATTGTTGTTTCTGTACACGTCACAGGAGGGCTGTAGGCTGCTGAAACGTTAATACAAGCAACACTTTAGTATGGGAAGAAATTTTTTTGCTGAATACAGTTATTTTCCTGCCATCCATAATATTCAACATTCTGTAGGGGATAAAAACAAGGAAGCCTTGCAGACAAGTGTGCAGCTGCAATGACCAACAGCTAAAAAGTGATTTGTTGAGAATTATCCCCAGTGGTCAACTGCGTATTGTGCTCACTAAATTGCAACAGTGGTCATTGCACACAAACAGGAAGTACTATCTCAGGCTGCTGAAATTTATGAAATTGAGATCTTTCATCATGCAGTTCTATATTCTGTATTATAAGAATACGAAAGCACGAGAGACAAATGCCAAAGAGATTTATTAGAATGACACTGGAACTGAGAAGCTACATTTATCAATCATAATTGAACAAGCTGTAACTCAGAGAAGATTCCTAGAAATCTCAGGTCGATGTAAAGAATGTACTCCCACTGAATGCAGAAGCAGAAGCAGAGATTAAAAAGTACAGGGAGGTGCTTAAAAATGAAACTTGGAAGGCAAAGAGGGGTCATGAGAGATCACCGGCAGGCAGGATTAAAGTAAATCTGAAGGCGTTCTGCAAGTGTATGGGTGACCTCTGTGTTACAGAAATTTTCGCTTACAAATTCAAGAATTATTACCCAAAAATTTGAGATAATACAATAAAATTCACACTCAAGGAATTTATCGGGGGGGGGGGGGTAAATAAATCAACAAAATATTTTTTCAACTTGTTTCACACAACCTATATGTGGACATATAGGTTGACAGTAGATCATATCTCTCATGAGACACAAACTTATATTTCATCAACATTCAGGTAATTGTCTAATATTGTAAATAGGAAATACAATTAACATTTCAGGGAAAACTTGATATCTTCTGATATTATCCTTGGGAATAAACATTATCCTGAAGTACATTGTTAAGCATTCATTCTCAAAAATACATCACCATCTGCTCAATGAATGATTAACTAGTTTCATCAGGAACAAAGTAGTCCTTCCCAACTCTCGAATTAAGTCTCAATAAAGAACATCCTTATTCTTGATGTACCTTCCATGAAGTATATAACTAATAACCGAGACTAATCTCTTGGCTTGAAATTCTGAGGAAGAGCTGGATATTTTAAATTGATTGAAGATCACAGCTTCAGTAGATGCCATTATTAATCCATAATTAATGCACATTGCTAATGTTGAGTTACGGTCTGCAAGCCAGACTAAACACATGCTTCCTCAAAAGAGAGAGCATTGTAGAAATGTCAGCCCATCAAGTATAAGAAGTTATGTTATTATGGGAAATGTGTGAGCAAGGACTGAAGACTGGTTCTCATAAAAAAAGACAGAGTCAAAATAAACGGGTCTTTCTCAGGCTGGAAGGATGCAAGTAGTGGAGCGCACCAAGGATCAGTCCTTGGCCCTCAATTATTTACTATTTATATAAATGATTTGGGAGGAGGGAGCAGAGCGTCAGGTTTCCCAGCCTGACGATGACATGATGGGAGGACATGTTGTGGTGATGACAATAATTGGACTCTACAACAGGATAGAGATAAGTTGAGTGAGCGGGCAAAAAAACTTGACAAATGGAGTTTAATGTGGGATAGTACAAGGTCATGCACTTTGGTAAGGGGATATCAAAAGACAGATTGTTATCCAAATGGAAAGAGATTGAAAATGACTGAAATACAGAGGAATTTACGTGTTCTCGTGCACAAATCACAAAACGTTAGCAGGCTGTTGCTGCTCGTTGGGAAACCAAATGGCATATCGATCTTCATTTCAAGGGGATTGGAGTTTAAAAATAGTCAAGTATTGTTATAATTGTACACAGCACTGGTGAGGCCACACCTGGCGTCAGGTGTATAGTTCTGACTCACTTATTTAAGGAAGTATATACTGGCATTGGAGATGATCATTTGGCTAATTAACTCAGAATGAGAAGGCTGTCCTATCACAAATGGCTAAAGGTAATAGATATGTATTCTTTGGAGTTTAGAAGAACAGAGACCAACCTTATTCATGCAAGACCATGAGGGAGCACGACAAGGTGCCTGTTGTAAATGTTTTCACCAGTGGGGGAGTCTCAAATGTGGGGAAATAGTTACAAGGGGGCAATTGTATCAAACGGAAGTACACAAGAAGTTCTTCTCATAGAGAATGGCAAATCTCCAGAATTCTCTACCCCAGGGGGGTTATAGAGTATAGATCATTGTAGGTATTTAGAGCAGAAGTAGGTACATGGTTGATGGATCAGGGAACGGAGGGCTGTTGGGAGCTGCACCTAAGAAACCATGTCTGTGGCAGATCAGCCATGATTATATTTAATGGCAGGGCAGGCTTGAGAAGCCAGGTTGCCTGTTTCTGCTCCTATTTTCTTGTGGTCTTGTGCTTAACATATCTTGAATGCTTAAAATACAGATGAACTACATTGCGTGCTATATTGCTGTAATAAAGCCATGCAACACCTCACGCTCCAATATAGGATTGCCAAAACAGTCAAACCTCATTTTTATGCAGCTTTTTTTAAATATTCCAATATCAAATACTGATATTATTGAAAAACTCATTTTTTTACAATTTGCATTACTCAGGGTAAACAATTAGCAAAATTTTAAAAACAGCAACTATTTTTAAAAGCATGCAACATGTATCAGTAACTTACTTAGCATTTGCAATTTTGCAGAAAGTTCCAGCCCAGTTACCCTCCAGATGATGGGCAAAACTGACCACAAAAATATTAATAGTGAAGAGTATGAAAGAGAAAACATTCTTTTCAAATAACATTCCAAATACCAGAAGAGTTCTCTTTGAGTTGAGATCCAAAGAGAGAATCCTCCTTTGAAATACCTTAGGACAAGGATAATTTTAACATGCACAGCAACTGTCAAGAGTTCAAACATTATACACAAGTGCAAGAAAATGGCAACTCTGCATCCTAAAGTCCACAACTAATGGGTGAACAGCAAGTTACTGAGACCACCTACCAGAAAGAACAACCTCAATCAAGTCCCCTTCATGAATTTCTTCCGCTGATATCAGCCTCTGTAAGATGTTCTCAGAATTGAGGTCATGGCGAAAGAGCAAGATCTTGTCATACATTCCAAAAAAGCCACATTCTGGGAACTAAAATAAAAACACATTAAAAAAAAATTTACAAATGCCAAATTCTGGAAATTTAACAAACAACTTGTCCTCACTATGACTCAATACTTAAAATGCAGTATTTTCTCCAAAAGAATCCAAACATGATGAATAACCTCATTCTTACTGTTCCAATGGACTTTGGAAAACTTGTTTACTTTGAATAAAAAAGTCACATGTCAATATCATTACAGTTATACACATATCTATTGGCATCAAAATATTAAAAGTATAATAAGGCAAACAGTGGATTTTCAAAAACAAAATCCTTCCACAGCATTTATGAATTTTTCCACTTAATTTCAATCCGGTTCTAAGTAATCATGGAACCACGTGCAATATGTCCCTAATTTTTCACCGAATAAAATAGAAACAAATAAAAATTGTGCTGGAGCTCAGTCACAAGTCCTCTATTTACCACCAATTTGTTCTTAAAAAGAAAATAATTGACTAAAGCTTTTTGCTTCAGTAATGGCATAGAATTAAGGAAATATTAGAAAAAGTAGTGTTGCCTCACTTTCAGTTAAATTAGTATATAGAATTCATGAATGCATTTTTATTTCTGCAATTTCACATGCTAAACACCACAACAAGCCTTTATAAAGTGAGGTTATAGACCAAAAGATCATAAGAAATATAAAACAGCTCTGCCATGGCTGATCCGAACTTGGCTTCAGTTCTTTCTTTCCTGCTCAACTCCTAAAATTCTGCATCTAGGTCTTGAACATATTCAATGATTGTGCCTTTACAATAAATATTCCAAGGTATCTCAAGAGAAACTAGTGTTGACCAAAATTGTAAGAAGCGGATTTGGCCCCAGCAAGGATTGGCCAGAAGCTAAAGCAACCTCTTAAGTTGGAAGGTAGCAGAGGGAATTAGAGAGAGATTTCCAGTGCACAGAAGAGATGACCAAGAGCTCTTCCCTTAAGTGAGGAGGTGGTGAAGCAGGACGTCCAGAATTGGATCAGTGATTTAAATTAGGATTTTCTGCAGAAGTTTGCAGAGTAAGGCTGGACTGAGGCCACTCTGACACAAACATTTCAAACTCAAAGTAGTGGCGATGGAATCAGCACTGACAAGAACGCAAGGTGAAGGTGGTACAATTGGTGACACAAGCAGCTGTTAGTGAAGAGAAGTTTGCGAAGTTGTGGGGGATGGAATTGAAGATGCTAAGCTCAGAAATGAATGCAGAGAAGCACAGGTAGAGGTAACTGAGGGTTTGCTGAGGATAGTCATAGGCAATGACAGAGGTGGAATTATGTTAATGCTGTATAGATTATAGAATTGAGACCAAAACAGGACATTATGTCAATGCACTCCCCTGCAAGCTTCAACAGCAACAAGCAATTGAGGAAAAAGAGAGCTGGAATACAGTGCTTGAGTTCGGAGTTTCCAGAAAATCCAAAGAGGATTTCTTCAGCCTTGCTGATATTAAGTTGGAAAAAGCTTACACTGAATGAACAGACTGTTGCTGGGGAGGAAATGTAAAATATCACATTGCAGTTGGAAGCTGATACCATGCCTATAGGAATGCTGCCAAGACATAGCACATCAATGAAGAATACCAAGAAACCAATACTGAAATCTTGGTAACATCTTTCTTGCTCATTTCTCTATCTGCATAATGTAGAATATTGACTGTTGAACAAATTCAGCTTTACGAAGGTCCTGAACAATTTCTCAACTCTTAGTACACGTCCATATTTTCCTGACATAAATTTCAACATTTTCCAATTCCCCAATTAAGAGAGATCTTCCAACAGCCGTCTCGCACTACACTTTATCTGACGAAGACAGTGACAACGTCCATCATTAAATGACAACTACCATCATTCAACCACCTATTAATTTTTTTGTTTCACATTCAAATTAGTTTTACCACTACATCAAATTAATCCTGCATCCACTGAAAGGCTGTTGCTGGAGAGGATTTTCGTAACATTAAACTAATGGCAACAGCACAGAGATTCTGTTCCAGCTCCTGACAAGCGCTTGTACGTGGCATGCTATAAACTTGCTACTCTTTCAGCCCTGATGTTTAAATTGCGTGTGGAATAAATTAAGCATCTTAACTCTCTGAGCACTGGAGCAGTATTTGCTTGACCACATCCAAGCTCTGAACTGATTGCTTTCGTGGAGCACCTTATAAATCCATATAGTTTCCATGTGGTCCACAGCTTGTTCTTCTTGCCTTCTTGTGAAACATCACACGTAACTGAATGAGCAACAAAGAACTTTCTTCATTTCAAAATTGCAGTGTACAACCCCTACTAGGCCAAAACAAATCCCAGATGCCATGGTCAAGTGCTGGCAATGCAGGATACAAATTTACAGCAACAAGGAAGCAAACCTTTGTTGGAAAGTATTATTCCGCAAAAGGTAGTGCAATTTATTGGTTCGATAACACATCATTAAATGTAAAAATAATGCAAATAAATCCAAAACCACATTTATATTGCTATTTCATCAACTTCAGTGAACTCTATAGTTAAGTCCCAAGACTTGTTTAGACAGCATCCAATAACACGCAAGGCAGATTGGACTTGTTAAAGGCTCCAAAAACATTAAACTCAGCAGTTACAATGTTTGACACTAGCTTAATAAAGTTACCAACGTTTTTGGAGTTAGCCAGGAATTAGAATGCCAGGAAACAATTTTCTGTGTCACTAGACTTCAGTAAAACAGTTTGCATTTGACTTTACAACTCAGAAAGCATCAAGAAGGACATGGAAAAGCATGGAAGATTTTGACCAGGATGCAAAGGTTACTTACTAGAAAAACGGCTTATTTATGGAAAAGAGGTGATATGGGATAATGCAGCAATCAATTTCTTTCAGATATGAGGTAAAAGATGGATGGAGAGACAGCAACAAATCTGCAACTGATAACAAATTGGGAGGGGTTGTGGAGAGGAAGACTGATTGAAGGGAGTTATTTGTAGATTTGGGGACTGAACTCAGTGTGAAATGCCAACCATAGATAAGCAAATTGCAAAGCAGAAGACAAACAACAACGCAAAATAAATTGGAATAGTCTATGGAAAATGACAGAAGAGTCTAAGGATTTCAATGGGAAACACTTTTAAGCTATCACCACAAGGTGCAGCAACAATGGAAAAAGGACAACACTGAGTTATATTGACGTACTTACAATTATGGTGTGCAAAAAGTCAAGACTTCAGACTTAGCAGTGATACCTGCTAAATGCTATAAAGATATAGACCATGTATTGCAGGCACCTCAAAGCACTGGTGAGGTACCACCACTGCCATCTCCACAAAGTCCCCAAATCTCTTGGCAGAATAAGCAAATGTCAACATCATCTCCCGGCAACACCCCCAGCACTGAGACCTTAATTACAGTCAGCTGGCTCTGATGAGCGGGCCACAGTGTTCAGAGGCCTGACAACAGACTCCTGCAACAGGTAATCTACTCCAAGTTCAGTCACTACAAGAGATCATTTGAGGAATGAAGGAAATGATTCAAAGACACTGGCAAATCCTCTTCCTTGGCTTCCTCCTGAGATCCCCACCATCACAGAAGCCGGACTCCAGCCAATTCATGAGATAAAGAAGTGACTGAGCACTGGATGTACCAAAAGCTGTAGTGCTGAAGGTTTGTACTGCAGAACCAGCAGTGCCTTTAACACTCCAGTATATTTACAACATGAGCACATGGGAAATTAGCCAGGTATGTCCTGCTTTTTGTGAACAGGACATACAAATCCAACCAAATCAGTCCACTCTCATCAGCAAAGTAATGGAAGCCATCATCAAGACAGGTATACCTTGCTCACAATGCCCAGTTTGGATTTCACCAGGTCCATTTGGCTCTAGAGCTCATCACAGCCACGGTCCAAACATGGATCAAAAACTTGAATTCCAAAGGTGAGGTGAGAATGACTGCCCTTGACATCAAGCGCGTATTTGATTGAGTGGGACAGGAAGCAGCTCCAGTAAAATGGAAGTGAATGGACATCAAGGTGAAAAGTCTAAAGATGCTATGTGCTTGTGATACTGCTGCAAGTTTTTCATTGCACCCGTGCAAACATGTACTTGTGCAAATGACAATAAACTCAATTTTGACATAGATATATTTCTAAGTTGTCAAGTATGTGACAGAGTTAGTGGGTATGACATCTGCCTGCTGCTTGTCCTTCCATATGATAGAAGTTACACATTTAGGAGGTGCTGTCAAATAACTTTTGGCGAGTCCCAGCATTGCATCTTACAAATGGTACATACTGAAGCTTCACTAAGCCAGGATGAAAGCACTTAATGTTAACGCAGCAAAATTGCAAAATACGTGGACTGTTTAATCCTTTTTAGAACTTCTTGTTTGTTTTAAACTATTGCTGAACCTGTACTCATCCAGGCAAGTGGACTTGAGTCTTTCAGCTGGTTGGAAGGATTTGGAGAATCACTGGTTAAATTTCTAGTTAATGGATTTGGACAATAGGGAATTCAACAATGGTAATGCTATTGAATATCAAGAGAAGGTAATTAGACTCTTTCTTATTAGGAATGGTCATCATTTAGCAGACATAGGTACAAATATTACATGACCATTATCAGCCAAGGTCTGGAAGCTATCCAGGCCTTCCTACATGTGGGCACAGATAACTGTTATACATTTATTGATATTGTAAGAATACAAACACATAGCCTGACAACTACTTGTCACTAACATTGGAGGAATTCTTCACTCTGTCATGTTGGTTCTTCGTCAAAGAATCCTTTGGGGTTTATCACCGGGAGTTAGTGATAATTAAATCTGGCTCACTAGATAGTCTTCCATCAACCTACTTGAATTATTACAGCACTTTGACTTCCAACGTCCAATCAGTGTCCGAATAAGCCATTAATTAAGCGAATTACCTCTTCTTGTCAACTTGTAAATAAAAAGCTGTCAATCTGATCATGACCAAGCATTTATATTGTATGGAAGCATAATGGTTAAACTACTGGACTAACAGCCAGAGGCCTGGACTATTGATCAAGAGAGACGAGCTTGAATTCTACCACCAGTGAATTCAGTTAATTGAATACATCTGGAACCAAAAGCTCATCTCAGTAATGGTAACCATGACTCCAGTGGATTGTCACAAGCACTCAGAGTTCACCAATGTCCCTGAGGGGTGGAAACCTTACATGCTGAAGAGCAGCTCCAGACCCATGCTTATGGTTGCCCCTCAGTTTGGAGCAATTAGAAATGGACAACAAAGAACAGCATTGCCCGCAACATCCAAACCCCATGAATAAATAAAAATTAACTGCCCATCTGGTCACTTCTGAAATGGATCACTCACAGTGGACAATTAAAACTGCAAATCATCAGCTTTGCCTTGCGTTCATCAACCACAATGAATACAGTACTAAAGAGGCAAACTACAAAGCCTGGTTATCTAAAGCCCAAGTTGAAAGGAGCAATTCTGAATTGACTGAAGAAATTAAATTGGTTCTCCTTTGTTATATAGCACCGAAACAGGCCCTTCGGCCCAACTTGTCCATGCCAGCCAAGGTGCGTTCCTGAGCTGATCCCACTTGCCTGAGTTTGGCCCATATCGCTCTGAACCTTTCCTATACATGTAGCTGTCCAAATGCCTTTAAGTTGTTGTAATTGTACCCACCACCCCCTGTGAAAAACTTGACCCTCAGGTTCCCTTTAAATTTTTCCCTTTGCACCTTAAACCTAAGTGTTCTAGGTTTCGACTCCCCTACACTGGGAAAAAGATGACGTCAATTCACCTTATCTACATCCCTCAATTTTATATACCTCCATTAGGTTGCCCTCCAAGGGAAACAGTCCCAACCTATCCAGCCTCCCCTTATAACTCAAGCCCTCTGGTCCCAGTAACATCTTTGAGGATCTTTTCTGCACCCTCTCTAGCTTAATCACATTCTTTCTAATAGAATGGTGGCCAAAACCGTACACAATATTCCAAGTGCAGTCTCAATGTCTTGTACAGTTGTAACATGTCATCCCAACTTTTGTACTCAATGCCCTGACCAATGAAGGCTAGTGCAGCATCCACTACCTTCACTACCTTGACTACCCATGATGCTACTTTGAGGAAACTATGGACAAGTACCCTCAGGTCTCTCTGTTCTACAACACTCTCCGGGGCCTTGGCCTTTACTACAAGTCTTACCCTGGTTTTACTCACCAAAATGCATCACTTTGCACTTTGAGTTCCATACCATCTGCCATTCCTTGGCCACTTTCCCAGTCAATCTAGATTCTGTTGTAACCTTAGACAACCTTCTTCACCGT
The DNA here is from genome assembly GCF_009764475.1 of Pristis pectinata. Classification (NCBI taxonomy): domain Eukaryota; kingdom Metazoa; phylum Chordata; class Chondrichthyes; order Rhinopristiformes; family Pristidae; genus Pristis; species Pristis pectinata. The sequence continues at coordinate 126,182,015 of NC_067407.1, read as the reverse complement.
CCACCAGACAACCAATTTTGGTGTCATCCACAAACTTACTAATCATGCTAGCTACATTCTCACCTGAATCATAAACATACATGACAAACAACAGAGGAACCAACACCAATCCTTGTGGCATACCACTGGTCAGAGACTCCCAATATGAGAAATAACCCTCCACTACCTCCCTCTGATTCCTTCCACCAAGCCAACTTTGTAGCCACTTGTCTGGCTCACCCTGCATCCCATGAGATCTCACACCTTTCAGACCAGTTACCATGCAGGACCTTGTCAAAAGCCTTGCTAAAGTCTTGGTGGACCGCATCTACCGCCTTGCCCTCCTCAATCCTCTTGCTTACCTTTCAAAAAAACACTCAATCAAATTTGTGAGAACATGATATCCCACACACAAGGCCATGCTGACTATCCCTAATCAGTACGTGCCTTTCCAAATGCAGCTAGATCCTGTCTCCCAGAATCCCCTCCAGTAACTTTCCCACCACTGATGGGTTATTATGACCAAGGGGCATCTCAACACTGCAGCTGGTCCTTTTGTTTCAAATTTATAATTTAAAATCCATAAATAAGTCTGTTAATTAATGTCCACTCAGACTCCCAATCTTCCCAGAAGCTAAAGCCCCAGGTCTCTGCAAATGTTTAACTGTGTTTTCATCCCTACATCAACCCTGTTGACTGTGATGAGAATTTTCCATGTTTCTGTGAAGTCACCCTCTTACTTCTTTATTCAAAACAATAAAGGCCCTGTCTGCTTCATCTCTCCTCTTGGGATGAACCCAGCCTACCCTGGGAATTAGACGGGTGAACTACAACTGGAGAATTCTGGGGAATTCCAACTATCAGATATTAAGTTTTCCTTGTGGAGAGCAGCAGAACAGATACTCAAAAGTGCAGATTTCACTCCATTAAATGGTCTGACCTTTAGTTAACTTTATAACTACATGATCGGACAAAACATCCTGCTGGTCAAGAAAGTTTGCAAATATCGTCAAGAAGCCCATGTTTTTAAGGATATGACAAGCACTTCCTACTTGTCACTTCCTATTCTGCAGCAGTACCAAGGCTTCCCTGCTTAACACTGCAAAATAGGATTCGACAAACAATTCTGACCTTATTCGGGTCAATTCTGCTGCAGCTGTTGCCATAGTAGCATTCCAAACAATATCTCTTTAAAAACAATCAATTATGTATAACACAGTCCACAGGAAGACCACATCATACATCTCTGTGCACTGTCACAACACATGTGGTGCATAGACAGGACTGGAATTCCACTAAACTTTCCAAGATTTCTTGAAAGGGGAGACAGTTTACCCAGTCTCTTTGCTGTAATTGCAGAGTAATGCAAACTAGGTGGTTATTTTAGATTTTTTTTAAGTGGGTGGGGTGGTTTCATTGGTTCACACCCCATTTCATGAAAAATTAAAACGTTTTATGGGGTGTGAACCAATGAAACCACCCCAATCTATCACAGATTGACTGCCAGATCTAATCAGGAGGGTCAACATGGATTTGGGAAGAGTCCTTTCTTATTAATAACAGATGTCATTCAGCCCATCAAGTCCATGCTGGATTGGTTGAGCAATCCCTGCAACATATTCTCTCACATGCCCATCAGCTCCCCTTTCACTCTTTTGCAACTTGCCTATAATAAGGAGCAATTTACAGAAGCCAATTAACCTATCAGCATGCTTAAGGGATAAGAAGGAAATCACAGCACCTTGCAGAAATCTATGTGGTCACAGTGAGAACTCCACACAGCACTAATGGCCAGTATTGTATCCAGGTCCCAGGAGCTATGAAGCAGCTAATCTAAGAGCAGCGCTGCTATGCAGACAATGTCTGACAAATGTGGTAAGACATTTTTTGAGGTGGTCACCTTTCAGACCAGTCTACCACCCAGGACCTTGTGAAAAGCCTTGCTAAAGTCCATATAGACAACAAAATCTCATTTATAATGAATTGATAACATAGTAAAAGATCATGTGGTTTGTAAGAGCATAATGAGATAACAACAACCCAGAGACAAGGAAGGAAGAGCAAACGCTTGGTCAAAGTGATAGGTTTTAAGAAATGCCTTGGTGGTTCAAGGAGAGAATCCCAAAATGGAGGATGTTGACACCTGAAGACAATGTTGCCAATGATAGAGAGAAGGAACAAGAGGCGTGGTACATTTGGGGGAATGCTGTGCTCACATTTGGGTTATCAGCCCAATGAGGTTTATATGGACAGAGAGTACCATGGAGGAACCTGGAGGATGGAAATTTTAAAACAGGTATTAGTGATTTGGGTGTGAGCACAGGTCAGTGA